>NC_045555.1:10627464-11839964 GCF_009769535.1 Thamnophis elegans | reverse complement strand
TCCTACAAGAACACCTCCATTCATTTGTGTGACATGACAATAGGCTCAACTCACTCTTTATGGAAGGGGTGTCGAACTCGTGTCGTCACGGCATTGTCACGTGATGTATCACAACTTCCCCCGCTTTGCTAAACTGGGCGTGGGCATGGCCAGCACATGACGCATCCAGTCAACAGGCCGTGAGTTTAACACCCTTGCTCTATGGCTTCTGGCAGTGGTGAAATTCATTTTTTTTTACTACTGGTTCTGTGGGCATGGCTTGGTGGGCGTGGTGTGGCTTGGTAGGTGTGGCAATGGAAGGATACTGCAAAATCTCCATTTCCACCCCACTCTGGGGCCAGCTAGAGGAGGCATTTGCCGGTTCTTCAAACTACTCAAAATTTCTGCTACCGGTTCTCCAGAGCCTCTCAGAACTTGCTGGATTTCACCCTGGATTCTGCCCTTTGAAACTTATAATTTAAAAAAATGTGGTTCCTGGCTGTAAAAAAATCCTCTATTCCTAACTTAAAGATAGCTGTCAGAGCTTTAATGTTATGTTTTCCACCCATGGGCAGCAGGAAAGACGTGGGCAGCTGGAAGGTGTTCTACCTCAAGCACAAAATGGCTTCAGAATGGGACACTTCATCATGGTCAACTTACCACAGGACAAATCACCACAACCAACTCTGTGGGACAACTCACCGTGGAAGTCACTTAGTTCCTTTTATTTTAGTTCACCACATTTTCATCAAAATTATTTCATCTCTTGTATCAAAGAAATTATTCCCATGACTACCAGCTTTTATAATTCTTTGATGAATAACAAAATAAATTAATTTTTCTGCCAAGAGTGAAGCAATTGTCCTGTGGTAATTTGTCCTGTGGTGAATTGGCCACAGCAAGTAGACCACAGGAAGTTAGTCAAATTGGTCCCAGCAAGCTGGAATAGGCCCAAATGTCTTGGGCTATCTTAATCGTTGGCTTGTTTTGAATTTTTCTCTCATTCATAACAAATGCCTAGACTAGTGTTTCCACAGCAATTTCAATCTGTTTGGACCTGACCTCCCAAGAATAGCTGGGTGAGGGATTCTGGGAGATGAAGTCCAACATCTTAAAGTTCCTGAGGTTGGGAAACATGGCTTAGACCAGTGGTTAGCTCCTACCAGTTCGGACTGGTTCAGCTGAACTGGTAGTAGCTTGGCGGCCTGGGTCGCTGGAAAAGGCAGCGACGCAGGCCTGCCATGCCCCCAAATGGTTCTCCAGGCACCGCCATAGGTGCTGCCATCTTGCAATTTTAGTTTTACTGTGCATACGCGGACAGCATGCATCAAGAGCGTGTGGCATGCCCCTGAGTAAACCAGCAGTAGCAATAGCAATAGCAATAGCAGTTAGACTTATATACCGCTTCATCGGCTTTCAGCCCTTTCTAAGCGGTTTACAGAGTCAGCATATCGCCCCCACAGTCTGTGTCCTCATTTCACCCACCTCGGAAGGATGGAAGGCTGAGTCAACCTTGAGCCGGTGAGATTTGAACCGCTGAACTGCAGATAGCAGTCAGCTGAAATGGCCTGCAGTACTGCACTCTAATCACTGTGCCACCTCGGCTCAGTAGTCTCTGCTGGAACCTATCCCTGGAACAGACCAGGGGTGTCAAACTTGCAGCCTGCAGGCCGGATGTGTCACATGCTGGCCATGCCCACTAACATTTTAGCAAAAGGGGGGAGTTGCAATACATCACATGATGACAATGTGATGCCATGAGTTTGACACCCCTTGCTTAGACTCTGATAATCTAATAGACATGAATGTGTTTGCATCCTGCCTCCTATTAGTAGTAGTTGTCCTGCTAGTAATGGTTCTTCTAGATATGAAATCAGTGACCAGTTACTTATTAGTCAAGTGAGCCAATCAACAGCTCATTTTACTTCCCACTTCTACTTTCATTCTAATTATTCTACAATGTCAGGATCTCTGCCCCCAACAAGTCCAGTCAACAACCTTTTTAACATTCTGATGAACTCTTGTTGTGTGCCTTGCATTAGTCCAGCAAATATTGCTCAGCAAATCCTCTTTTCTTTTCTTTTTCTGCTGAGAGTGAAGCAAAATGCTCTTTATATATGTGGTTAGAAGAGGGGGGAAACAACTGGCTGTAGATTTTAAATGCTATGCATTTTGTTTCTTTGGCTTGTCCCTATCTAATATGTAACATAAAGAGTGCGGCGGCACCTCCATGGTTAAGAAATTCATTACGGTATAAATTACCATGGTCTTCTGTTCATTTCCTGAAGCATATGGGGTGTTATTCTGAGAGAGGCTCAGGGTATCCTTGGCTGGAGGTAAATGAAATGTTGGTAGTATAATTTTTCTTGTCCCCAATGAAATCAGCACCCTGAGTTGCATATTGATTTTTAATAATAGGAAAACGTGCCTCTGGAGGTCGCTATGTTTTGATCTGGCCCCAGTTATTTACACTGGATATTTAGCACCATACTGTTTTTTTCCAAACATGGTGTCCTGAGGTACTGAGGATTTAATAGCTGCCAGCTGATGAAAGGCTGTAAGCTGTAAGCTAATGCAATGTGGCTGATGAAATGAGGCTGATTCATTGCAGCGATGGTATAACCTTTTTAAGACTCTGATGGGAGGTCCACACAAGTCTATATATAGGTGGCTATTAGAGGGCATTTCTCTCTCTCAGCATGTATTCAGTTCTCTCCTTGTGTCTATAGCGAATGCTAAAGGATTTTAACTCCTGCATGTTTTTTATCTGTATATATTTGTAGATAAACCACTATTAATTGTATTAAAGCTCTGTGCTATGTACTGTGGTTAGCTCCTGGGTTTATCTCATAATACTAGTCACACTGCCAAAACTCTGGCACATAGGTATGGAATCTTGTGGTTCTCCAAAGGTTGAAGCACAAACATTCCTTGCATTCTCATCACTGAAGGGAACTGTGTCTGTTTCAGACCAGCTTCCAATCCATTTCTCCGATCGCCACCCACTTACCTGCACCCCAGATTTTCTACATATTCACCAGGTAAGAGTTCTACCTGGACAGAAATTCCCACACAATAGTTAGTAGCAGGGGTGACTGCTGGAGGTTCACAGGGGTTCGGGAGAACCTCTAGCTAAGTTTCTGTGCAGTTCAGAGACACACACCCCCCCAATCTCATTCCTGGCTGGCCCCGACCACCCTGCCCTGTCCCTCCCCTCACAGGAGTCCCGATGTGGCCCATTTTGGCTGCAGGTAAGTGCAGGGTGTGCACAGAATCTCGGGGAGAGCAAAAAACAGGCCTACTGGAAGTTCAGGAAGACCGGAAACAGGCCCGTTTCTGGCCTCCAGAGCCTGGGGAGGCCATTTTCACACTCCTGGAGGCTCAAGGAAAGCCTCCGGATCCCAGGAAGGGCAAAAACACCCTGTCCCACTGTGGTGTAGGAGGGTGATTAGGCCACACCCACCATGGTCACGCACACCAAGCAACCGGACAGAGAACCCACTGCTAATAATTTTGAATGCCCCCCCCCCCCCGGTTAGTAGTTAGGAAGAAAGGAAGGAAGGAAGGAAGGAAGGAACGAAGGACGGAAGCAAGGAAGGAAGGAAGGAAGGAGTAAGTAAGTAAGTTTAAAATCTGGACAGATAATCTACCATCACATTTCATTGAATGTGGAGATGCTCCTATTGATTGATGATTGTCCTATTTTTCAATGATTTTTTAAAAAAATAAATGTTTATGTGTGTATATACATACATTGCTGTAGAAAACTTGCACCCATTGGCATTTTTGCCTTTCCACAATCAACCCCCTAAGCCATGTGTGTCTAATCTCTTGGGTTACCTGGGTTGCATCGAGTGAAGAGGAATTGTCCTTAATTGTCATATAGAATATATAATATGGTTAATGTACATAAAAGACAAAGATTTCCCCTGCCCAGTCATGTCCACCTCTAGCGGGAAGTGCTGTTCCTTAGTTGGGGAAGCCTGCATTGTCTGAAGATATTTCCATAGCCATGTGGTCAGCACGACTACATGCTAAGGTTCATGGGACGCTGTTACCTTCTCCTTGCATTTCCATGCTTTCAAACTGCTAAGTGAGCAGGAGCTGGGGCGAATAATGGGAACTCATCCTATTGCACAGTGCTTGGGTCTCAAACTTGGGCTGTGAACTTTCCAGCTGACAAGCTCAGTGTCTTTAACCACTGAGCCATTATGCACCCCTTGATTAATGCATGTGTATATACTATATGTAAATATATATGTATATGTACAGTATACTGTATGTGTGTTGTATATGTATATGTATATAAGGTAAAGGTAAAGGTTCCCCTTGCACATATGTGCTAGTCATTCCCGACTCAAGGGGGTGGTACTCATCTCCGTTTCAAAGCTGAAGAGCCAGCACTATCTGAAGACGTCTCTGTGGTCATGTGGCTGGCTGAAGGAGCAAGGAATGCTGTTACCTTCCTACGAAAGGTGGCTCCTATTTTTCTACTTGCATTATTTTTTTACATGCTTTCGAACTGCTAGGTTGGCAGAAGCTGAGGCAAGTAACGGGAGCTCACTCCATTACGCGGTGCTAGGGATTTGAGCTGCCGAACTACTAACCTTTCTGATCAACAAGCTCAGTGTCTTAACCACTGAGCCACCGCATCCCTAAGTATATGGGGCTATGTATACATATAAATAAAGTTAAAATTTTATGATTTTGTGAGGCAACATAACTAGCTGTCCAAGGCCACAAGTTGGATACCCAGCGGTGGGATTCTACCGGTTTGGGTTAGGGTCAGGCGAACTGGTAGCTCTGACTATCAGCTGGGAGCAAACCAATTCACTTCAACTTTCAGCTGCCCTCCCCCCCACACCCTCACACTATACTCACCTATATTCCCTTTTCTGAAGCCCAGCTGATAGACGCAGTAAAGTGGATTGCCTCCCCAGCAATAATGCAGAAGGTGATTTCTCTGTAAACTGCACATACACGTTCAGCACCTACTCAGCAAACCAGTTTTAAACCAGTAGGATCCCACCCCTGTGGATACCCCTGCCCTAAACAGATAAAAACAATAATTTGAATCAGCTGTTTAGTTCCCTCCCAGTCTCTAAAGCTTTAGATATTACATTCCGATTGTTTTCTATTTTAAAACAGAGTTGTAGTCGACTCAGAAATTTAAGGATTGGGCAGAAGTAAGATGCTATGAATGTCACGGATAATCAGAATTAAATACACAGCTGTAGTAAAGGGGACAAAGCATTCATAAACCATCTTTCTGGGTTTAATCCAACCCCTATTGATACTTGGAGTTAATTGTAAATGAGAGTAAGTCAATAGAGTAAGTTAATTAAGAGCACCTGCATTTCGTAAAGGCCTATATGGATGTGTCAAGCAGGAAAGGAGAGCTGTAACTGCGCCTTTAACAGAAAAAGTTCCATAGAATGGAGGCAAGATACTGGTAATGTGCAGGCAGAATAATGGTTGAGACTAATAAATGCTCTGCTATTCCTAGCACATTACTAGAGCCTTGTATCAATTGCGATTGTGGCCTTTCATTCTATTTCAGCAAGAAAAATAAAAAAAACATCTCAAATAAAAAATACATCCCCAGAGACAACATTAACACTTCCAGTGATGCCGTGATGTTCTTATTACATAACTGAGTGGCGTGTCATCATTGACACTTTGGATTCAGATTATAAGTAAACTCCCGCCCCCCAGTAGATTTATTAGATCCCTGAACAGTCACTAAGAAGTGGGTTGTAATTCAAGGACTACCTGCATATGAAGCATGAAATATAACCCCTTTTATCTCATTTCTTTCACAATGCAAATACTTCCCTTTCCCTTTGTAATTTTTGCATAGCAACTCTCCAATTTAGCACATGCAGGTTATACTGAAATTCAGGCTCCATAGACAGAATAACAGAGTCGAAAGGGACCTTGGAGGTCTTCTAGTCCAACCCCTGTTCAGGCAGGAAACCCTATACCATTCCAGACAAGTGGTTGTCCAATCTCTTCTTAAAACCCTTCAATGTTGGAGCACCCATAACTTCTGGAGGCGAGCCAGTCCACATTGGGAAATTTCTCTTTTCTTCTGGAGGCAAGCTGTTCCACTGGTTAATTATTCTAACTGTCAGGAAATTTCACCAAGGTCTAGGTTGCTTCTCTCCTTGAATAATTTCCATCCATTGCTTCCTGTTCTGCCTTCAGATGCTTTGGAGAATAGCTTGACAACCCCCCCCCCCTCTTCTTTGGGGCAGCCCCTCAAATATTGGAACACTGCTATCATGCCACCCCTAATCTTTCATAATAAAAAGGCAAATATATACATATACATACACACATACATACATACACACACACACACACACACTTTATATATATATATATAAAGGGAGACTAGTATAGATCTATTTCAAGCTATTTAGCTCTCATCAGCTAGCCATACTCTTATTGGGATTCAAACCTGGGCTGTTTTTACATGTTAGGCAGTTGTATTAGCCACTAAGCCACAAGCTCTTCTCCCTTATCATCTGAGCCAAGGAAATGATTAAGTGTTATGTCCAAGCACCTGGTATGCCCAAATATGGGAGGGAGCAAATATGGGAGGGAGCATATATATATATATTAGTAGGCACTGCTCGCTATTTCCTTCTAAATACTGGTAAGGTAAAGATAAGGTAAAGGTTCCCCTCACACATATGTGCTAGTCGTTCTTGACTCTAGGGGACGGTGCTCATCTCCATTTCAAAGGTGAAGAGCCAACACTGTCCGAAGACGTCTCCGTGGTCATGTGGCCTGCATGACTAAATGCCAAAGGCACACAGAGTGCTGTTACCTTCCCACCAAAGGTGGTTCCTTTTTTTCTACTTGCATTTTTAACATGCTTTCGAACTGCTAGGTTGGCAGAAGCCGGGACAAGTAACAGGACTTCACTCAGTTACGTGGCGTTAGGGATTCAAACCAATGAACTGCTGACCTTTCTGATTGACAAACTCAGTGTCTTACCCACTGAGCCACTGCATCCCTGGTAAATATTGGTACTAATTACTTAACTTGATGCAGGGTCTTTGAACATTGCTAAGTACAATAACATTTTCGGGGGGGGGGGAGGCAGAAGAAAGTGCAGTATATTGTGACTGGCCTATGGGGCCTGACTTTTCGTTTAGCCTATCTATCTGGAGAAACTGATATAAAGCATTGCTAACATGCTGATTGGTGCCTCATGAACTGGCTCAGTGTAATGACTTTTTTTGCCACGTGGAATATATTTTGCTTTCTCGAGATGAACTATTAACCTGCCTGTGTGTCTGTTTCATTTAATAGCCACTTAATCAGATCAATGTTAATTTGTGTAAGTGTACCTTTTTTTTAGGAAAGAGGTCATTTTTTTTTCTTCCTTTGCTTTTAAGTTCGGCAAGGCACAAACAAATGCTGTGAATACTGATTTGCTGTGTTTTTTTTCTTAGGCAGCATTTCTCACATGGTGTTCTGGGAAAAGTTTATTACATACAGCCATCTTCCCTGGTCTGGAGCCTTCCAAATGTGTTGGGAATTAAATCCTATAATTTTTGGTTTTTTGTGTGGCTGTAGGGTTTATGGGAGAAGAGTAATACATTTGGAAGGCAATACACATGGGTATGAATCAGGAGTGAAATGCTACCAGTTCGGACCAGTTCGTCTGAACCAGTAGTAAAAAATGCTACCGGTTCGCCTGAACCAATAATAAAAAAATGCTACCGGTTCAGGTGAACTGGTAGTTCTGATGATCAGCTGTGCAACAATCAGCTGTGCCGCACGATTTATATTCACTAGAAAGCAAGTCACTTTTTTCAGTGCTGTTGTGACTTTGAACTGTTTGTAAGTTGAGGACTATCTGTAATCATATGTGCCAGAATCTTACCAAGCTGGCGAGTGTTGTGGTTCACCAGCGGCCAGCAGAGCTGGCAACAGATTTAGACAGTGAGGAGGTTGGAGAGGAACATGGGTCAGTCCTGGAGTCTGGGGAAGGCACTGATGAGGACTGTGTGTCGGAGGCAGAGAGGGGGGCCAGGACCGTCCGAAAGTTATCAGATGCCTTCAGAGTCAGACATCAGTGAGGCAGACGAACAGCTGGAGCCTGTTCCCACTGTGCACATGTGCAGAGTTGCCAGATGAAGGGAAGAACTAAAGAACAGGGGTTGACTTGGAAGTAAGGCCACAGATGGATGATGAATGGCCCCTCCCAGAGGAAATAAAAGAGCTTTAAAAAAAAAAAGCTTAAAAAAAGCTTAGTTGGTTCGTGACTCTCTGAGACTCCTTGTCAAATTTTGCAGCTATTGGCCTGTCAGCTCTCCAAGCCAGATAAGGTCTGTGACTGTAAATCCTCCCTTGAAAGACTTTGCTGGATGTGAATGAGCAGAATTCACAGTAAATTAATAAAAAGGTTTTTGGTCAGGACAAGGAGTTGTTTCATGCTTTTGGGAAGCCTCATAGCTAGATTTGTCTCAGTACTTCCTCTAAAGTTATAGGCTGTTTTTCACCTCAGTTATTCCCTTTGGGGAATCTGGGCCCACAATCTCCCCTATTACATTTCGGCACAATGTAGCTTCCGCATGTAGCTGATGCTTTGCTTTGAAGCAAGCCACCATCATTCAGTTGTAATTAGAAGAGACTTTAGGATAAAATCTGGGGAGGCAAGTCAACTGGCACCCCTGAGGACCCAAGGTAATTGTGAGATCCCAAGACCCAAGGGTGAGAGATATATTCCAAAGCAGCCTGGGTGCAGTATGTCCTTTTCCTCTATTTCCCTCTCACTGCATCCTACGTCAATGCAATTTTCTTCCCCATTGTTCTTCTGTCAGTTGAAATTAACATCCTCGCAAAGGGGACCGAGTGGAAAAATTTAAATACCGAAAATAACTCTTGTTGGTTTTATTTTAACTGATTAATGTTCCTGCACTGGATGAAACATAGTGATCCATTTGATTATGCCAGATAGCCAGACAGAGAGGCCCTTCTCCATATATGCGGGCAGGGATAATTGCCTCAATTTACCCTGGAAAGCCCTGCTTGTACATAATTGCACTATAAGTGACATAATTACCGTACTTTTCTAAGGGTCTTTCTAAACACAGAGTGTTTTTAGAGTGATGAAGCCTTCCTCCTACTCTCCACAAACAGCATAGCCAACCCCTGGCAATACCTATTTCCTGCTTGTTCTCAGGATGTTGCCTTCATCTCATCACGGTCTGGGACCAAGGCAGGTTTAAGTTGTTCTTAGCTGTGCCTGCCCCTGGGAAGGAAAGCTATGGCAAATCTATAGACAGCATACTAAAAAGCAGAGACATCACCCTGCCAACAAAAGTGTGTATAGTCAAAGTTATGGTTTTCCCAGTTGCAATGTATGGCTGTGAAAGTTGGACAATAAGGAAGGCTGAGTGCCAAAGAATGGAGGCCTTTGAACTCTGGTGCTTGAAAAGTCTCCTGTGAGTTCCTTAGACTGCAAGGCAAACAAACAAGTCAGTCCTAGAGGAGATCAACCCTGACCGCTCTTTAAAAGGCCAGATCCTGAAGATGAAACTCCAATACCTTGGCCAGCTAATGAGAAGAAAGGACTCATTGGAGAAGAACCTAATGCTGGGAACAATTAAGGGCAAAAGAAGAAGAGGACGACAGAGAATGAGGTGGCTGGATGGAGTCACCAAAGCAGTTGGCGTAAGCTTAAATGGACTCCCGAGGATGGTAGAGGACAGGAAGGCCTGGAGGAATGTTGTCCATGGGGTTGCGATGGGTCGGACATGACTTTGCAACTAACTAATAACAAAAACAACAAATTGTGCCTGGGTTAAAATAATGTCTCTCTCTCTCCCCTCCCTTTAATTATGATTCTACCCAAGGATTGCAAAATCTGTTTTGTTGTTTCTTATCTTATAAGGAAGTGACTGGTAGTGGCTAAGAACAGCAGCAATGTAGGCAGGATAGAACTTGCCATGGGGACAGCAAATGTTAAGCTGGTATAGTGTCTACTGAGCCATGGTGCACAGTGGTTAGAATGCAGCATTGCAGGTTAATTGCAGGCTAATTCTGCTTACTATCAGGAGTTCGATTCCTTCAATCCTGCTCCTGCTCCTTTTCTACTGTTGGCTGCAACACATTCATGCAATGTGGACCATAGCTGAGTAAGAAACTTAAACGCTGGTGACCATTAGCATAGTGTCTTCTCACTGCCCATAGGTTGAGAATCAGTTTGGAAACTTTACTTGTTGATCATCCTTTTTTAATGGCCCCATAATCCCTAGTGGGGTGAAGTCTGGGCAACTGAATGGAGCTGAGTGTTTACTGGCTGGATGCCCTTCTTGTCGCCAATGTAGAGTTTTTTTTCCAACAGATATATTCTCAGTGTGCCTAGAGAGAGAAATATCTGCCTCTACCTTGGATCAAACTCACAGCTTCCTGATTGTGAGGTGAGAGCTCCATCTCTAGGCCACTACACCTCTCCCCCAAAACACTATTTGTTGATCCAGTTATGCATTTATCTAATCTTATTTATCTACTTTATATAGCCATCCATCTCAACAAAAGTGACTCTGGGTGGGTTACAATTCATTATAACATGCTTTGAAATAGGCCTCCCTGACCACGTTTAGCATTTGCTAAAGGGTAAATTTACAGATTTCTGAAACTGGATAGAAGATGATAATAACTATTTGTACTTCAAAGCATTCTTCTTAAGCTGTGGGGTGAAGTCAATGGTATACCACACAACGTGCTACCATCTATGTGGCACAGTGGTTAGAATGCAATGCTGCAGGCAAACTCTGCCCACAGCCTGGAGTTCGATCCTGATGGTGCTCAAGGTTGACTCAGTCTTCCAGCCTACCAAGGTTGATAAAATGAGGACTCAAGATTAGCAATAGCACTTAGATGTATGTGTTTTTTTCTCCGGTGGGATCAGTCTATCAGGGCAAACTCGTCTACCCAATTATGGGACGGAGCATACTATTTCCGTTTAAGCCTTTCAGCCCCAATCCAGGGGCCTTCGCAGTGAGTCGCTTTTGCAACAAACTGTTTTTGTGTTACATTTATGTTTTACCTTTATTTCTTTGTCGGTAAAACATAAATTTAACACTTAGACTTATATATCGCCTCATAGTGCTTTTCAGCTCTCTCTAAGCGGTTTACAGAGTCAGCATTATTGCCCCCAAACCATCTGGGTCCTGATTTTACTGACCTTTAAAGGCTGAAAGGCTGAATCAACCTTGAGCCTGGTGAGATTGGAACTGCCAAATTGCAGTCAGCCAGCAGAAGTAGCCTGCAGTACTGCATTCTAACCAATGCGCCACCACGGCTGATTGGTGGGAACAATATGGGAAAAAAATGCTTCTTCATTGTAAACCATCGAAAGAATGCTGTAAAGGGTTATGGGGCAGTATATAAGCCCAAATGCTGAATGTTATTGCTAGTCTCTTGCACAAGCAAGTATTTTGTCTTTTTGGCATTACAGACAGCTAAATTGCTGCTACTCTAGAATATGCCAAGTATTGGTGGTTCTCTTTATTATATATTTCATGATGAAGATTAATTGTTGAATTTTAATGTTGCAGTTAAAACGTCTTTGTTTCATTTGCATTTTATTGGAAGCTACCTTGAGCTCTGGCTTTGATGGAAGGATGGACTCTAAATTTAATTTAAATTCAGACGCATACTCAAAAGTTTATTGCTTGATCAAGCCTTTGTTCTTTTTTTTGGGTGGGGTGTGTGCTAATCTGCAAATTTCCTTCTTGTTCCAGATTCTCATATAGAAGTAAATGGGGAAACTTGGTCGAATAACAAGTCCTCTCTGAGGCAGATTGCGTGTGACAGCCTCCATTCAGTGTGAAAACTGAATTGATAGACTTGTTTAATATTAATTAAGAGAGGATTGTTAGCCAGTACATGATTGATTAAATTTACAGGTGGGCTTCCAGTGGGAGATTAAAGGCAAATCGGCAGATCCATTCCCCTCCCTCGAAGCCTCATTTGTAATATTAAGGCAGGATTGAGTTAGCAGTGCACTTGGATCAGTGCTTCAATTATTCCACTTTGCTTCAGATAGGATCAAGAATGCCTTGAGGCACCATTGAGATCAAAGCACAAATTTCTGACTTTGCATCAGCCCTAGAAGTAGCAGATTCTTATAAACAGGTGACCTTGAATGAAGCTCTGGTCGGCATTCTCCTATGGTCCATAGCAGAGGTGGTATTCAGCTGGTTCGGACTGGTTCACCTGAACCAATAGCAGAAATCGCAGGTGAGCCAATCACCCGCCCCGGCTCTATGCCTGTTCTGACCTGGGCTTCCCAAGAGCATGAAGCAAACTCTTGGTCCTAACAAAAAACCCTTCTATTAATTTACTGTGAATTCTGCTCATTCACATCCAGCAAAGTGTTTCAAGGGAGGATTTACAGTCACAGGCCTTTTCTGGCTTGGAAAGCTTGACAGGCCAATATCTGCAAAACATGGCAAGGAGTCTCGGAGAGTCACAAACCAATTAAGCAAACTAATTGTCTCCTGCAAACTCCACTCCCCTTTTGCTTCTCTTTTATTCCCTCTGGGAGGGGCCATTCATCGTCCACCAGTGTCGACCCCTGTTATTTAGCTATTCCCTTCGTCTGGCAACTCTACACATGTGCACAGTGGGAACAGGCTCCAGCTGTTCGTCTGCCTCTCTGATGTCTGCCTCTGAAGGCACCTGATAACTAGCATATGGCTCTGGCCCCCTCTCTGCCACCAACACAGAGCCCTCATCAGAGCCTTCCCCAGACTCCAGGACTGGCCCATGTTCTTCCCCAACCTCCTCATTGTCCAAATCTGCTGCCAGCTCCACTGGTCGCTGGCAGGCCACAACAGCTATGCCACCAGTAGCAGCTTAGTCATACTGGAATAACTGAAATTTTCTGTATCATTTGGAGATATCTGGTCAGCTTTGTCTCTGCTTCTTCTCACCAAGACCTTTTTCCAGTTTGAACAGTCACTAAATTAATGGTTTAAGTTGAGGCCTACCTGTATATGAAACAGACTCATCCTTTATGTTCAAGTAAATACGTACTTGATCTTCATATGGAAGATTTACATACTGACTAGCTGTCAACCTGTTAGGGAGAGAATCCTTATGAGCTAAGAAAAAGAGTCCACCATTTGGGACATGAACCACATTTTATAAGCAGATTAATTTGAGGGAAGATTATGATAATTAGCCTGATCCAGGTTGTTGAAAAAGGCTGTTGAAAAAGGCTGTTGAAAAAGGAAGGGTGCTCCATTTTATCAATACTATTCCATTCCTTTATGCTCCAGAGGGCTTCTGCAGTGATGCAACAGCTTCCAAAATCTGATCTTCCCTGTTTGTGAATTTTGAATATCGCTACCTTTTACTCCGATCAAGTGTTCCAATCTTTAGCATTTTATCTTGATCGATTTCCCCCCTGTCCCCCCCTTGATCTTAAGAATGTTTATTCCATTTGCAACATCATAGCAGCTCAGGCAATGGGAGACTCATAGGATCATATGTGATTCAGTATAACTGGTACCGTTTGTTGTGGAAAAAGATATTGTGGTACATAAAGATAGTCCTTGAGTTACAACCATTCATTTAGTGCCTGTTGGAAGTTACAACAGCACTGAAAAAAGGGACTTATGACCAGCGGTGGGTTTCACATTTTGTTACCCCATGCGCGCATGCGTGCCTGCTTGCCCCATGCGCGTCTGCTCGCTTCACACACACACACCTGCGCATGCACCTGGCCTTCCGTGCATGTGCTTTGCTCATATGCACGCCTTCTGTGCATGCGCCTGGCCCAGGGGTGGGTTCGGTTGAAATGGGGCCGGCGGCATCCTCGTGCACGGGCGCGGTGCACGCATGCGTACTAGCGTCTGTGCGATGCTCCAGCTGCTCCTGGAGGATCGCGCAGGCGCTGTATGCATCCTGCGCATGCGTGGAAGTGCAGAACTTGTCAAAACCAGGTAAGGAGTGCGGGCGGCGGGTGCGCCCTTCGCCGTTCCCGGAAGTTACTTACTTCTGGGTTCGCCGACCAACCGGTTCGCAGGGACTGCCGCGAACCGGTTGAAACCCACCCCTGGCCTGGCCTCAAAAATGTGCCTAAATGGGATGGCATAGAGTCGGGGCGGGTGGTTGGCCTATCTGCAATTTCCGCTAGCAGTTTGGGTGAACCGGTCCAAACCAGCTTAATACCATCTCTGCTTACGACCATTTTTCACACTTACAACCATTGCAGCATCCCCATGGTCATGTGATCAAAATTAAGATGCTTGGCAATTGGCATGTATTTATGACAGTTGCAGTGTCCCCATAGTTATATGATCATTTTCTGTGACTTTCTGATAAGCAAAGTCAATGGGGAAGCCAGATTCACTTAACCACCATGCTAACTAACTTAATGACCACAGTGATTCATATAATCACTGTGGAGGAAAAGTCGTACAATGGAGCAAAATTCACTTAGCAGTCATTTTGCTCAGCAACTGAAAATTTGAGTTCAATTGTGGCCGTACGTTGAGGACTACTTGTAAGGTTCTCGTTAGAAATCTTCACTTTTGATCACAACCAATAGAGAATGTAGGAGCAGTTCATTAAAATCTCACTGTGCTATGGGTCTCACAGAAATGTATTGATCAAGCTGAACCCAACCAGTGTGGCAAGTATTTGTCACTTCTGCTCTGGAGCTTTTAACGCAATAGTCCTTGTAGGTGATTAAAAGGTCATCAGAGGCAGCGGGGGGGGGGGGTCTTTCTTCCCCTATTACAAAGTGTGGTATAAAAACATATTTGTAGTAAATTCCTGTCAGGCACTGCTATGCAGAGAAGATTATATAACAGGCAGCTATGAGTTATGATGCTATAATTCCATAAAAAGGTTCATGGGAACATCACAAGGTCTTTACATTCTATCATCTGTAGATCTTGTTCTCCAATTGTCACCAAAATAGAATAGAATAGAATCACAAGCTAGCTATCTAGCTAAGGCATAGGAATGGAGCTCACCATCATCTTTCAAAATGTAGCTGGCCTTAAAAGGTATTTATTATACGAGGCCCTCCTCCTCTTCCTCCTCTCCCTCTTCCTCCTCCTCCCCTCCTCCTTGTCTTCCTCCTCCTCCCCTCCACTTCCTCTTCCTCCTCCTCTTCCTCCTCCTCCTTCCCCCCTCTCCTCCTCCTCCCCCTCCCCCTTCCCTCTTCCTCCTCATCTTCCCTCCCCTCCCTCTCCCCTCCTCCTCCTCTCCTCCCTCCTCCTCCTCTCCTCCCTCCTCCTCCTCTCCTTCCCTTCTTCCTCCTCCACCTCTTGAAATTTTGCAGTAGCCAAAGCAAGCATGCAATTACCTCCACAATGGTAGCATCCAGAATAAAACACTGAGGGATGACTAAGAGTTTCAGTTTGCCCAGGAAAGAAATGGTCTTTATAGAATTACAGCCATGATGGATTTTGCAAAGGTCTCCTTCCAACCTTTTCCCCCAGAGAGGATTTGTTATACAAGAATATCAAGAGATGGGAATGGGTTGAACTTTTGCATTGTGCTACATTTACTGTTCCATGGCCTCCTTAGCCTGCCTTGTTTGGGGATGTCGCCTAACATGATGTGACACCCAGTAATCAGCATAATGTGATGCTGTTCACTGGAAATTTAAAACGATAACAAAACAAAAGAGGACTTGATTGGATCTCAAAGATGAGCTGCAGCTGGAGATGAATGCATTGCGGCATAGATTACAAGGAGCAAAGGCTGATGAACCAGCCAGATTTCTGTAGCAGAAGGGAAAAAAGATGGGAAATTTATTCCTTTGCTTTTCCCCCCCTTTTTTGTTGATATCCAAGTGTATTTTTCAGCCGGTGTGTAGAATAACATTTATAAACTGAGATATCAGCTGTTCTAGGCCTAGAGATGATAACAATGGCAATCACTTCAATCCAGAGAGTCATTACAAAGTCCAAATGTAGTAAAACTTACATTTATCATGCTTAATTTATTCATGACTTTTAGTGAAATGTGCTAGGCTGGGCAAAGCTTGAACAGGTGCTTCTTTTTGACAATGTTTTGATGCAAGTAGTGAGGGCCACCTCTTCTAAAGAACAACATGGGCTATCGCTGAAAATGTTTCTTCGTATGCTTCCTGAAGAGCTTTTGGCTATGGATCAGGGGTGAAATCCCGAAGGTTCTGACAGGTTCTGGAGAACCAGTAGTGAAAATTTTGAGTAGTTCAGAGATCTGGCAAATGCCACCTCTGACTGGCCCCAGAGTATGGTGGGAATGGAGATTTTGCAGTATCCTTCCCCTGGAGTGGGGTGGGAATGGAGATTTTGCAGTATCATTTCCTTGCGACACTCACCAAGCCAAGCCACGCCCACCAAGCCATGCCCACAGAACAGGTAGTAAAAAAAAATTGAATTTCACCACTGCTATGGATGGCATCAGAGAAGACCATCAGAAGGATACGAACAAGGCAAATTGTGCCATTCTTAGCCCTGATATGATGATTAGTTTGTGGCTTTTTTATTTCCATAATATTTCCACTTATCGAGGACTTCCCCAGTTAATGTAAATATTATTGTGATTGAAAATAATTAGGTTGGTTGGGAAAAACCTGAACTGATGGCCAAGTTGACAGAATGTCAAAGTTAATCCAAATGAAACTTGTGTTAGGGACATTCTCTAGAATCGCCCCAAATACAGCAAAATGCACCAATTTTGTATTGACAATGTGTTGGCCAACAGAAGCATCATTCAGGACATGCCTTGACATTGATATCAGATGCATCCATTCCATGTTTAGAGTTCAATGGTCTTTACATTCTCTCATCTGCAGATCTTGTTCTCCAATTGTCACCAAAATAGAATAGAATATAATGAAGGAAAATAGAACAGAATGGAGGAGAATAGAATAGAATGGAGGAAAATAGAATAAAGTAGAATAGAATGGAGGAGAATAGAATAGAATAGAATAGAATAGAATAGAATAGAATAGAAGTTCTAGTGGACTTGGAGTCCTAGTGGACAACCATTTAAATATGAGCCAGCAGTGTGCAGCAGCTGCCAAAAAAGTCAATACAGGTCTAGGCTGCATAAACAGAGGGATAGAATCAATATCATGTGAAGTGTTAATGCCACTTTATAATGTCTTGGTAAGGCCACACTTGGAATACTGCATTCAGTTAGCAATAGCAATAGCAGTTAGACTTATATACCACTTCAGCTTTCAGCCCTCTCTAAGCGGTTTACAGAGTCAGCATATTGCCCCCAACAACAATCCGGGTCCTCATTTTACCCAGCCGGTTAGATTTGAACAGCCAAACTGCAGAACTGCAGTCAGCTGAGGTAGCCTGCAGTGCTGCATTTAACCACTGCATCACCTCGGCTCTGTACAGTTCAGTTTTGATCATCACGATGAAGAAAAGATGTGGAGACTCTAGAAAGAGTACAGAGAAGAGCAACAAAGATGATTAGGGGACTGGAGACTAAAACATATGAAGAACGGTTGCAGGAACTGGGTATGTCTAGTTTAATGAAAAGAAGGACTAGGGGAGATGTGATAGCAGTCTTCCAATATCTCAGGGGTTGCGAGAAAGAAGAGGGAGTCAAACTATTTTCCAAAGCACCTGAGGGTAGAACAAGAAGCAATGGGTGGAAACTAATCAAGGAGAGAAGCAACTTAGAACTGAGGAGAAATTTCCTGTCAGTTAGATCAATTAATCAGTGGAACAGCTTGCCTCCAGAAGTTGTGAATGCCCCAACACTGGAAGTCTTTAAGAAGATGTTGGATAGCCATTTGTCTGAAATGGTGTAGGGTTTCTTGCCTAGGCAGGGGGTTGGACTAGAAGACCTCCAAGGTCCCTTCCAACTCTACTATTGTATTGTTGTAACTTGTATTATTGTATAGAATAGAATAGAATGGAGGAAAATAGAATAGAATGGAGGAGAATAGAATAGAATAAGCTGGAAGGGACCTTGGAGGTCTTCTAGTCCAGTCCCTTGCTCAAGCAGGAGAACTGATTCTATTTCAGATATGTGGCTGTCCAGTCTTTTTAAAAAAACATCCAGTGATGGAGCATCCACGATTTCTGGAGGCAAGCTGTTCCACTGATAAATTGTCCAAAATATTTTGGACACAAAGAGCAAACTTATGTGGACCTGAAGAAAAAATCCAAAAATATATATTAGGGCAATAAGTTGGTATCATTTTGCTAGATTTATAGGCTACTTTTCCTGCTGAAGCTCAAGGTGACTTTCAAATCAGCCTTCATTTATCACCACAACCACCTAGGAAATAGGTTAGGCCAAGAGAGTCTCTGTTTCATCCATTACTCAGCTATTTTTCAGATTTTTCTCCATTTTAAAGGAAGCGCAATCCTTTTCATATTAACAACACTGAAGGCTGTCTTTAAAGGTGGCCTGAATCCAGCTCATTCAATCTGCAAAATTATTTATTCCCTGAAACAAAAGCATGCCTTTTTTTTTCTTCCCTGCCTCTTTCATAGAACATTTTTTAAAAAATTGAGAAAGATTTGTGAGAGTGAAGGGATGCCCTATTTTCTCTCTCTCTCTGATTTTGAAACGTGACTCATAAAAACCGCGGAGGACAAAATCGCGCTCGACGAAAGCGCGCATTTGACGTCATCACAGCGCGACGAAAAAAATTAAAAATTGAAATAAAATTAAAATTAAAGCAAGCCGATTCACATAAAGGTAAGGGTTAGGGTTAGGGTTAGGGTTAGGTTAAGGGTTAGGGTTACGTTTAGAGCGTTAGGGTTACGTTTAGCGTTAGGTTAAGGGTTAGTGTTAGGTTTAGCATTAGGTTAAGGGTTACGTTTAGGGTTAGATTTAGGGTTAGGTTAAGGGTTAGGTTTAGGGTTAGGTTTAGGGTTAGGTTTGGGGGGGTTAGAGTAAGGTTTTCGCTTTATTTTTACATTTTTCAATCACAGCGCGATGTTTTCGTCGCGCTGTGATGACGTCAAATGCGCGCTTTCGTCGAGCGCGATTTTGTCCTCCGCGGTTTTGTGGTGGAACCATTTTGAAAAGCCCCTGTTCGTACCACAATGGTGTGGCAGCTTTCTTCATCTTTCCTAATGCTTCCTGTGAGAATGAACAACTGACACAACAAAACGTTACAGGATCAACAGACCGGCGTCTGACCAAGTGATCCTTCTTAGAAAAAGCGTTGAAAAATTAGGGGCAGCTCCTGGACCTCTAAAATGGTTGTGCATGAGCCTTATTAAAGAAAGAGAAATAAAAGGATTGTGGTGACCTCCCCTTTCTGCCTTCCCTGCCAATTTTTCTGAATTTAGAGAACTAAAGGTCACCTTACCTTGGTAGAGTTCTATTTTTTTTCTCCTTTTTCTCCCTTCCTCCCCCCAGCCTTTTACTTTAATGAAGTCCTTGGCTGTCCTTGCTAGCAGAGGTGCAGGGGCGTCATCTTTCTCCTTCCATAAATGATTACTTGACCCCCACAAAGCTAAAAGGCTTTTTTTTGTAGCCCTTCCATTTCTGTTTACCTTTCCTTGAATTCACTCTGCGAAACTTTGCAGGGACAGGCCAAATTAAAAGATGAGTGAATGGTTTGGCGCAGTCCTAATAGATATTAACTGTATATTAGGTTAAAAAAAAGCATGGTATAAAAACATGGGCTGTATTTTCCTCTGAGCAAACCAGGGGTGGTATTCAGGCAGTTTGAACCGGTTTGGGCGAAATAGTAGTTCCCCTGCCATTTCTATCCCATATTTCCTTGTTTTTTAGCTCACCTGATTCATGTGGCATAGTGGATTGCCACGTGTCAGCTCTTTTACATACCGACACTGACATAGAAGTTAAGTTTTTAAGCTTAAAATGGGCAGGTTATGAATGGTGTGTGCATGCACAAAGCGTATGTTAGACATGCATGTGCGCAAAGCACGCATGTGCAGGCAAAGCACACCCTCACCGAAACCAGTTGCTAAACCGATTGCGTCCCACCACTGGAGCAAACCCTGACTGAAGATCTTGGCAGCTTCTGTAGGGAAGCTGGGCTGGAAGCTAGCTTGAAAAGGATCTAGATTAGTGCTGTCAAACTCGCGGCCCGTGGCCCGGATGCATCATGTGTCAACATGTCATTGCGAGTTTGACACCCCTGATTTAGATAAATGATATGATCCAAAGCTTCTAGAATTGAGAGCTGTCATACACTCATGCATTCCCTAGCATACAATACTGGTGAAAAGTTAACAATCAAAGTCCAGTGTTAATAACTGGACATGGGAGGGATAGATCTATCTCTCAGTTAAGGATAGTTAAGGATTGGCCTTTATCCAGTAGTAAGTCTTCCAATCAGCTTCATTCTCTTGCACTTGTTCTTAGTATTTCAAAAGAGAGAGAGAGATGTCTTCTACTCCAAGTTTATCACAATGTTCATGATTTATACATCTTACTCACGTCTACCTATAGTAGACCTTTTAGCAAACTATTTAGCTTTGGTTATAAGGAAAGACTTTATTTAATTATTTTGATTGCATTCTGCCTCTTTTCCAGCATTCATTTCCACCACCACCCCTCTCTCTTTCTCCTTTCATACATGGCGAACAGCACTGTATCCTGCATTCCAGATGCAGATGCCCTATAGATTTTTAATAAGGCCATTACATTCCTGGAAATTTTATTTTTAATCTGTGTCCTAATGATCCCTGAACCTTTTCATAGCTGACACATAACAGTTCAACACTTTTATTGTGATATTCTAAACGTTGATCTCAAAACCTTTTTTCCCCAGTTACGTATAGCTTTGATCCCATCACTATATAAGTGTATTACACTATTAAAAAATACACTAATGTGTATTTTTTATGCTTACTTAAATTGCACTTTATTTGCCATTTAGCAATAGCACTAGCAATAGCACTTAGACTTATATACTGCTTTAAAGTGCTTTATATCCCTCTCTAAGCAGTTTACAGAGTCAGCGTCTTTCCCCCAACAACCTGGATCCTTTGGAAGCATGGAAGGCTGAGTCAATCTTGAGCCAGTGAGAATCGAACTCCTGGACCACTGCACCAACAAGGCTCATTTAGCTAACCATTCACTTTCTTTAAAAGGATCTTGAGCTATTCACACTTTTCATTTTCCCCATCCTTGATAGTTTAATACTTTTAGCATATTTGGCCAGCTAGCTATTGTGGTCGTATGTGTGTGTGTGTGTGTGCGCGTGTGTTGGTGTGTGTGTGCGTGTGTGTGTGTGTGTGTGTTTCAGTAACATTCTGGAATGCTTCGAGCAATTTCAACTAAACTTGGTACACAGATGACTTACTCTCTGGAAACAAATACTCTGGAGGCAAGACACCTCCAACACCCTTCGGGATGTGTCTGTGTGTCTCTGTGTTCCAGCATAACTCTGGAGCGCCTGGGCCACTGAAAGAAAAAGGAATGAATTATATCTATACTGTCAAATCACAATACTTTTGATAGTGTGCATTAGTGTGATAGTGTTAGGATACAGCCTGTTGTGCCTTAAGATGGTGTCTACTGTACAGCACAGTGCAGTTGCCATGGTAACAGCTTCATAGTACTCCACAGGGGTACTCCAACCTAAAAGAGAATTAGGATAAATAAATACCTGGACAACGCCAGGTTGTCAGCTAGTAGTTATAAACAGGTGAAAAATACTGTTGTCCTAGCACATGCGCAGCATGTCCAAAAATCAGCTGGCTGGTGGGAGGCATGCATGCATGCACAGTAGAGCTGAACTGGGCTGATGGCTCACATGCCTGCAGAGATAGCTCCACATGCCACCTGCGGCACGCGTGTCATAGGTTTGCTGTCACAGTGCTACAATATCTCCTCTTCATGGTGTTTTAAAGGAAATGTTATGAACCAGAATTGATGAAAAGTTTGATGGCATTACTGGAATCGAAGGAAATTCAATGTCATATATACACTGAAACATCTGTACAGCAGCATTTTTTTAAAATTTAATAATTTTTATTAAACAGGTTTTTTTAAAAAAGTTTTTTGACATTTTCCTTCTATACAACGTTTCCACATCAGTTTACATCCATTATATATCCCTCCCCACCTTACTTCAATCTATCTTTATCTACACATGTAGTTCCAATATTTTTATACATACTACTGTATTCATATATTGAATTACAATCATTCATTGTGTGTTGTTTCCATTAATACAAGTTTATTATTAATTTCTAACTCCCATATCTTCTTCATTTAATCCTTAACCTTTACACCTATCCTCTAACCTTTTATTCCAATCATTCCATACCATATAAGTAATCTGTTTCTCCTTTATCTTTCATTTCTTTTGTGAGTCTCTCTGCACACTCTAAAACTTTTCACATTTTCCTCTGATGGTATATTGTTATTCTTCCAATTTTGTGCATACATTATTCGCGCTGTTGTTGTAATATGTAAAATTAAATATTCTGTTTTCCTATCGTACATCCCTGTAAATATTCCCAATAATTCCGGTTTCATGTCTATCTGCTGTTTGTTTATTTTTTTTAGCCATTTTCTTATTCTATTCCAATATTGTTTTGCTTTTGGGCGCGCCCACAACATTAGCATTTTTATTAGATATATTTATTAGTTTATTATTTTCCTCTATAACATATGTCTGTATTAATTATATCCTACTAAGTAATTTAATTAATATATCATTCAAAATTAAAAATTAGAACAATTAGATTAATACAGCATTACACTTGGAAATGCTGCATCCAGTTTTGGTTATTGCGATACAACAAAGATGTTGAGACTTTGGAAAAAGTGCAGAGAAGAGCAACAAAAATGACTAGTGGCCTGATGTTTAAAACATATGATGAACAGTTACAGGAATTAGTTATGTTTGGTTTAGTGAAAAGAAGGAGTAGGGACAAAATATAGCAGTGTTCCAGTATTTGAGGGGCTGCCACAAAGAACTTCAAAACATCTGAAGGCAATTGGCCTGCTGCCAAATACCTCCAATAGACCGATTAGATCCCACAGATTAGGCCTCCTCCGAATTCCATCCGCCGGCCAATGCCGACTGGTGACCACCTGGAGGAGAGCCTTCTCTGTGTCTGCTCCGACCCTCTGGAATGAGCTCCCCGTGGAGATTCGAACCCTCACCACCCTCCAGGCCTTCCGCAAAGCCCTTAAAACCTGGCTATTCCGACAGGCCTGGGGCTAAATAGCCTTTGCCCCCTCCCTCGAATGGTATGGTTGTTGTGTGCTTTTTAAATTGTGTATTGTTTTTGTTCGTCTTTTTATTCTTTATTTGTACCCCTTCCCTTGACTTGGATTGTGAGCTGCCCTGAGTCCCCTTCGGGGAAAAGGGCGGCATATAAATGAAATAAATTCAATTCAATTCAATTCAAGACAAGCAGCAATGCTTAGAAACTAACCAAGGACAAAAGGAATCTAAAACGAAGAGAAATTTCCTGACAGTGAGAACAATTAACTAGTGGAATTGGTGGCCTTCAGAAGTTCACCACTGGAGGTTCTTAAGAAGAGACTGGACATAATATACCATATCTGAAATAATATACCATATTTTTTGGAGTATAAGACACTCCTAGCTTTTGGGGAGGAAAACAAGAGGAAAAAATTCTGCCTCTCCCTCCTTGCAATTTTCCTCCTTGCACCAAACAGCAAACAGTACAGAAGATATACACTATTTGTGAGTATTACATTTCAGACTATACTTGTACAGATGCTGTTTAAATTGATGTGCCTTTCTGAAAGTATAAATTGTTCTCTGCTATTTAAAAGAAGATACAATAGCACTGGGCCTCTTCAGATCCAGCATTTATTTTAAAAAGCTTCTTCATTTTGTTAAGTTGTCTAGAACAATAATAAAGCAGTCTTTTTAAAAAAATAAGTCTAATAATGTGAACATTCTGTAGGCATTTATAGTTATTGACTTACCTCCTTGCAGCAAACAGCCTGTTTCAGTGTAGCCTGATTAGAAGAAGAAAAATCTGCCTCTGCCTCCCAGCAATTTGCCTTGTTGCAGCAAACAACAAGTTTTACTTTCAATTTCAGTTTTAGCACAGGGCTCCCGATGATCACCTGTTTCAGGTTGCAGGGATTGTCATAGCCCCGTGATGGCAAACCAGGGGTGGGTTTCAACCGGTTCGCGGCGGTCCCCGCGAACCAGTTGGTCGGCGAACCCGGAAGTAAGTAACTTCCAGGAACGGCGAAGGGCCCACCCACCCGCCCGCGCTCCTTACCCGGTTTTGACGAGTTCTGCGCTTCCACGCATGCGCAGGACGCATACAGCACCTGCGTGATCCTCCAGGAGCAGCTGGAGCATCGCACAGACGCTAGTACGCATGCGTGCACCACGCGCGTGCACGAGGACGCCGCTGGCCCTGTTCCAACCGAACCGGTTGGAACGGGGCGAGAAACCCACCCCTGTGGCAAACCTATGGCACGCGTGCCACAGGTGGCACACGGAGCCATTTGTCAGGGCACACGAGGCTTGTCCAGTCAGCTGGCGCATGCGCATCCTGGCCAGCTGACTTCAGCCTTTTTTTGAGGCCATTTTTTGCCCTCCGGAGACTTCAGAAGCTTCCCTCCTAGAGGCCCCTGAAGGACTAAAGGACTAAAACCGGTCCTACAAGCAACCTGGAGGTTTGCTCGTAGGGTCATTTTTTGCCCCCCAGGGCCTTCAGGGAAGCCGCCTGAGGGCTCCTGAATGCTCCCAAATGCTAAAACGAGCCCTATGAGCAAATTGGAAGTCCGTTCTCGAACTTCCAGTTTCCCCATAGGGCTGATTTTTCACGCTCTGGAGGGGGCGGGGAGGCTGTTTTCACACTCCCCTGGCTCCTATAAAACCTCTTGAGCCTGGGGAAAGCGAAAAAAGCATGCTAAAAATGGAGGGAGGAATACTGGTCATGTGCACATGTGTGCTGTGGTTGGGTGCATAGCATTATGGGTGTAGCACACCCGCGCATGCGCATGGTCCCCCTGTGCCCCCCGGCTTTTGGCACATGAGCCAAAAAAGCTTTGCCATCACTGCCATAGCCTATTGCCGCCTCCATAAGCCCCATTTTCTCTGTTTGTTGCAAGGAGGTAAATTGCCGGGAGGCAGGGGCCAAAGGGTGGGGGCTAAATTCGGTGTATAAGATGCACCCAAATTTTCACCCTCTTCTGGGGGGGGGAGGTGTATCTTATACTCGGAAAAATATGGTAGGATCTCCTGCTTGAGCAGGGAGTTGGACTAGAAGACCTGCAAGGTTCTTTCCAACTCTGTTATTCTGCATATTATATATGTTTCTGCATATTATATATGTTTATTATATATATTTATTAATATGTCTATTAGATGTATTTGCATACCAACAGAGGATTCTGGGAGAATGAAGAATATCTCACTACAAACAGAGAAAAAGGAACTTCATCTCATCAGATCAAGATATCAATCTGGGAACTGTCTCACTGGAAGGATTCTGGGAGAGGGAAGAGGCAGTGTGCGCCTCTTACAATTATGAGTCTAAATCTAAACATATATGCAAGGACCTGCACAAACTTAAAAGTAATGAAGTAATAAAGTCATGAAGAAAATGGTTACTACCATGGTGATCTGGAAGAGGGGTGCTATCTTTGTATTCCTGCTCAAGGAGGACCCCAATTATAAATGCACCAAGTGCAAAATCATCAGACTGCTGGAGGAGAAAGTAGGAAACTACTTTCTCCTCCAGCAGGGAGGATTAGAGGCACATCTGGCTGCTCAGAGATTAATCAGCAAATAAGGAATTCTTGGAAAAGCCAGAAGTCTGTCTGCAAATGATAGCAAAGAAAAAACAAGGACCAGGAAAAATGGTTATATGGGAAAGATCTTTGTTATGTAGAATAGACTGGCTCAGGCCTTTTAATGGCCCATTGACAAAGGTGGGGACTATTAAGAGTGAGTCTGTTTCCTGCCTAAAACATGTTTCTCCATTTCTTATCCAGGGAAATGTAATATGCTGCCTTTTCAATATTTCCCAGGATATTTCATTTTTTCTAGAGGGTTGGGATTTAACTTCCTACAATCCATTTGTTGAGAAAGGTATAATTTTATTAGAAGTAAAGAATATCACAGTTCTGCATAGCCAGCGCAAAGAATTGTACACCTAAATCCCTAAGTTCTACTTTTCCCTCCCTTAATGCCCTCCCATTGCTGACACGACACCCCCCCACCCACCCGATCAATCAGGTTCAAGCAAGATGTTTTCAGAAGGATCCCTTCAAGCATAGGTTGGTAGGCAGCTGCCTTATTCTTCCAACTGGGTGACCTTGAAGCAGCATCTTGGTGAGACACATAAGTTACTTTCATTTCCCCCCAAGCATTCTACTTCCCATCCACCTTCCCCAGAGTTCACTACAGATTATCATTGCATGATAGTGAAGCACAAGGAAGCATAAGGTGGCAGCGGTTCACCCACAATACCGCGAAGCCCTTATCCGTGCGAACATAAGTGCGGAGGGCAAATCCGTGCCGTCCAAAGCACTAAGGAAAAAGGGGACCCTAGCACAACGACATAACCGCGGAGGGCAAATCCGCGCCTTCCGAAGCACTCAGCACCTAAACCTAACCCTAACCCTAAACCTAACCCTAAACCTAACCCTAAACCTAACCCTAACGCTAAACCTAACCCTAAACCTAACCCTAACCCTAACCCTAACCCTAAACCTAACCCAAACCTAACCCTAAACCTAACCCTAACCCTAACCCTAAACCTAAACCTAACCCTAAACCTAACCCTAAACCAAACCCCTAAACCTAATCCTAACCCTTACCTTAATTTAAATTGGCTTTCTGCCGCCGCGCTGTTTTAAAGCGCCCTTCTGTTGCCACGCTGTTGTCGTCGCGGTGATGACGTTGCGGCTTTAGCAATGCGGTTTTGTCGCCGCTATTTTGACGAGCGCGGTTTTGTCATGCCACGGGTGGCAGCTGACACTGGCACTGGAGCTTAAAAATCAATGTCATTCCCTCCTGCTAGAAGAAAACATGTGGATATCTGGAGAAGAGTCCAGAAGACCTCCAAGGTCTAGATTCTATCTATTGGATTGAACAATTGGTTCAACTACTTCTCTGGCCCTTCAGTTGTCTCAAAAAATGCCATATGAAGCAGATTGCCCATGCTTTTACAAGACAGATCATACCAGATCTTCACAGATGTTTTCACTTAAATCACGTTACCTTTCAAGGTCAAATCCTAGTCAGTGATGGGATTCAATTTTTTTTTTTACTGCCAGTTCTGTGGGTGTGGCTTGGTGGGTGTGGCATGGCTCGGTAGGTGTCCCTTGGTGGGCGTGGCAGGGGAAGGATACCGCAAAATCCCCATTTCCTCCTGATCAAGTGGGACTCGGAAGGCAGAGAATAGATGGAGGCAGGGCCAGTCAGAAGTGGTATTTACCGGTTCTCCAAACTACTCAAAATTTCCACTGCCGGTTCTCCAGAACTGGTCAGAACCTGCTGAATGCCACCTTTGATCTTAGTGCTTTTTGAGTAATTTGTTTTATTCACAGGGAGTGAATTCAGACATTTGGGATACAAGGTTTCTATTCTGGATCTCTTGGTTTCTTTTATTTACAAGCATCTAATTTCCCAGTAAAAGTTACTTAATGTTGGCACGATGCTACTGGCTAAAGCAATTTGCATGTTGAGGTTTCTCAGTTCTGACTTTTTATCCCATCAACTTTTGAGGAGACAGAATTATTCAATTATTCTGAGCTGTGGGCTGCAATCTGTTAGGAACAAGACAAAAGCTAACAGACTAAAAACATAAAGTACAGCCCTGTTTGTTGGAGTGTGCTTGATTACAGTCATTGTGCATTTGATGTGAATAGGGTGATCGTCCCATTTAAGACTTGCCTTTTCCCTTGGAGTGCATTCTTAAATCGGAAAATGTTTCTCAGTGCTCACGCAGCAAAGATAGACAAGGAAGTCTTTGAGCCAATCAGGCTGGATTTCTAACTGCCCTCTTGAAAAGGATCGTCTTTCTGACATGCATATTTAATATCGACAGTGCAACTAAAACTGTAGTGACAACCATGTTAGATAATAAACTGCTCTGTGTGGAGAAGTGTCTTCTGGAGAACACTCAGAAAGTGTAACTGTGCCATGTATTGCACAGGCTATCAAGCATAGTCATAGCTGGTTGTGACATCTCCACTGGGTTCCGGTTAGTTTCCAAGCACTATTCCAATAATGGCTAACCTTTTTGTTGTTGTGTGCGAAAAGCGTGCGTGCACGACAGCATGCATATGCTTGCCCCCACCCATAATCAGGGGTGGGTTTCTGCCAGTTCTAACCTCTTCTATAGAAGAGGTTCTACAAATCTAAAATGCCGTTTAGAACTGGTTCCAGTTCCCTCCCCTGCCCATCCGCGCATCATCAAGATGAAGAGCGAGAAGAGGAATTCTGGGAGTTGAAGTCCACAAGTCTTAAAGCTCTCAAGTTTGAACACCTCTGGGGTTTTTTTTCTAAAAGGTTAGGGGTGCAAGGGTCTTGTAACTTGGCAGCTTTAAGACTTGCATGCTTCAAATGCCAGAGTTTCTGAGCCAACATCTTGGCTGCTAAGCAAGAGCGTTGTTAAGTGAGTTTCACTACATTTTACAAGTTGGCCATGCCCACCCAGTCACATGGCTGGCAGGCCACTCCCACAAAGCAGTCCACACCTACAGAAGAGGTTCTAAAAATTTTTGAAATTCACTACTGCCCATAATGCAATGCGTGTGCGACACACACACCTCGCGCCTGCTACGCATACACGCATGATCTCCCCTCGTGCACCATTTTGGGCCTAGCAGGCCTCCCTGAAGCCTACTGAAACCAAAAATGGGGCATGGGAATGGGCTCCCCACCCCTGCACTCCTGTCCCACATGCATGTGTGACCCCCCACACTCTCCATGCATGCATGCATGTCACCCGCATGTACCCCACCCCCCACGCATGCCCGACAAAGACCCAAAAATCAGATTGCCAGTGGGAGGCACGCACGCATGCATGGTGGAGCTGAACTGGGGTGATGGCTCATGTGCCCACAGAGAAAGCTCCATGTGCTACTTGTGGCACACATGCCATAGGTTCGCCATCATGGCTCTATTCAATACATGGTGGCACAGTGGTTAGAGTGGAGTACTGCAGGCTACTTCTGCTGACTGCTGGCTACAATTCAGCATTTCAAATCTCACCAGGCTGAAGGTTGACTCAGCCTTCCATCCTTCTGAGGTGGGTAAAATGAGGACCCAGATTGTTGGGGGCAATTTGCTGACTCTGTAAACCACTTAGAAAGGGCTACAAAAGCAGTACAAAGCGATATATAAGTTTAAGTGCTGTTGCTATTGTTATTTAAATTAGTTCATATCATTCTTGTTTTGCTTGTCAGTTGTATGGTCTTTTTTCCTATTACTTTTATTGTTGTTTGAAGGTTGAACCAAGCCATACCACAACCACCAAGCCATGCCCACAGAACCAGTAGCAAAAAATGGGGCTGCCCTTGAAGAGTATTCGGAGACTTCAGCTTGTCCAGAACGCAGCCGCACGAGCGATTGTGGGTGCACCTCGGTACACCCACATTACACCTATCCTCTGCGAGCTGCACTGGCTGCCCATTGGTCTCCGGACACGCTTCAAGGTGCTAGTCGTTACTTTTAAAGCCCTACATGGTATCGGACCTGGGTACTTGAGAGACCGCCTCCTGCCAGTTACCTCCCAAAGACCTATTAGATCCCACAGGCTAGGCCTCCTCCGAATTCCATCTGCCGGCCAATGTTGGCTGGCGACTCCTCGGGGTAGGGCCTTCTCTGTGGCTACTCCGGCCCTCTGGAACGATCTCCCCGTGGAGATCCGGACCCTTACTACCCTTCCAGCCTTCCGCAAAGCGGTTAAGACCTGGCTGTTCCGGCAGGCCTGGGGCTGTTGAACTATCCAGCCCTATTCGAGGTTACGGCTGTTGTAGAATTTTAAATTGTTGTTTTTATTTTATTTTTTTGTATCCCCTCCCTTTTTTATTGTGAGCCGCCCTGAGTCTCTCGGGAATAGGGCGGCATACAAACTCAATAAAACTAAAACTAAACTAAAAAATTGAATCCCACCACTGCAAATGACCATGGGTCTTATATTGTCTATCACTGACTAAGAGGAGGGGTAGGGAAAAAAACCTGATCCTGAGATCCATCTGTACTCTCCCATTTAATTCAATTGAGTCAAACTTTCCTGCCTAAGGATTAAAACTAAGCCCCAAAATAGACCTAGTTTATCAAGGTTGTGGTCAAAAAGTCCACAGTAAGATCTACTAAGTGTATGGAAGATCACCAAGCAATGTCATGTCAGGTCTGTAAGCAAGGCTGGGAAGTAAAAAAAAGAAAACTTTCTCAGAACACAGCAATGTTGAATTGTTGTCATACTGTTGCCAAAGAAACGACGTGAACTATGTTTCTGAAATCATTCTAATTTTACTTTATTCCACAGATTCCTACTGTTCTGACCTAGGCTAATAAAAAGCACACTCTTAGTCCTAAAAACCTCTTGTTACTTCAAAGGCTGTGAATTATGTTCATTCACAGCCGTAATGAGTCACAAATAGTTTGTGAAGAGTCTGACAGTAGTCTGCCACAGTCCTTCGGAATAAGGCTGATAAGCACCCACCTTTATCTTTCTTGAAAAGCTTCTAAAGACCTAATTGGCAATTAGCTTGCAAGGTCACATGGAGCAAAGAGTCAAAACAGCAGAATGAACAAAGTTGCTTCCTGCAAAAGCTCATGTGCCTTTCCTCCTCCTTTATGTCTTATGGGAGGGGCCAATCATCTCCAAGCCTTACTCCCAAGTCACCCCTTTTGCCTTAACTGTTCTTGCCTTCTGGCAGCTCTGTGCATGTGCACACTGAGAACAGGCTCCCCCTGTTCTTCTGCCTTGCTGATGACCGACTCTGGAGGCTCTGGAGGCAGCACATAACTCTCAGATGGCCCCTTCTCTGCCTCTGACGCAGAGCCCTCATTCAAGTCTTCCCCAGACTCCAGGACTGGCCCATGCTCCGCCCCATCCTCACTGCCCAACTCTGCTGCCAGCTCTGCAGGCCGGCAGTGGACTATAACTCCTACTTTTGTGAAAAACCTATAAAGTCAAATGTACCTGATTCTCAGGAGAGAATCAATTTGGGCAGAGAAGATGACTGTTTTGTAGAACAGCTTAATTAGTTCTAGTGCGGCAAAGACACCACAGACGTGTATAAAGGCTGAGTCCTTGTTGGCAATCTTGCATTATCCATTTTTTCAAGGAATAAAGTAAAATAAGACCTCCCTGGATAATAAGCCCAATCAGGCTTTTGAGCTCATGCGCTAAAACATTGAAAATATTGCAACACAGCAGCAGCCACGAGGTGACCACACTCACCGTCTCCCGCACCTCAAAAATAATCAGACCTCCCCCCAAAAGAAGGCCAAATGCAAATTTCGGAGGTCGAAAGACAATAAGACCCTGTCTTATTTTCGGGGAAACATGATATTTCTTTTCTTTTTTTTTAAAAAAAGAGAAACGTCATTTCTTGTTGCCATCGCTGTTGTTATATGTGGCTTATTTTTCTTTTTTTTTTTCCCTTTCCAAATTTGCTTTTGGCATGTGTTAGAGGGCATGGGAGAGGAACTGTGTAAATTAGAATATCTGTTGTGTGGGTGTGCCCCTTTTCCCCCCACCCCTTCAACCCCCACCCCCCAACCCGCTGAGATGTTTGTACTACGATTTTTTGGTACCAAGCTTTTTATTAAAAATATCCAGTTTGTTTTTTTTTTTAAAAAAAAGAGAGAGAGAGAAAGGCACCAGCGGTTACAATATATCACGCAAGTCAAAAAGTCTGTCGAATCTCCTGGGAATGCCATTGACCTCTTTCCTATTCCCTGGAACAAAACAACATTTGTCAATGGCCTACGAAAACTCCAGCTGCACGTAGGGCTATAATTAAACCACAGAAAGAGGACAGTGCAAACAAACTAAGATTCTGTTGACTGCTGTGAATTTGTACAAGGTGCAAATTCTCTTCCTTTACTTTCGTTTAAATGCAGAAATCCTCAGCGTGGCCCAGAAATGCAAATCAGCTGCCGCCGTAGAAGGCCAGGGAGCAATTCTCTCAACCTATGATCTAGTCCAGATTTCTTCCAGAAGTCTGGAAGAGTCTAGGAAATTCTGAGAGTGAAGTCCACACCTTTTAAAATTGCCAAGTTTGATCAACGCTCTTCTAAAAATAGGTGTAATGGATTGAACCTAGGGACATTCTAAAGCAGGGGTGTCAAACTCGCAGTGTCACATTGTCACGTGACATATCATGACTTTTTCCCCAATTCATTAAACCAGGGGTGGGGGTGACCAGTGTGTGATGCATCTGGCCCACGGGCTGTGAGTCTTACACCCCTGTTCTAAAGAGACATAATGAACTGAACCCAGAGGTTTTTTCCACTCAAGGCAGATGGCTCTACCAATTACTTTTAGCATTCTCACTATGCATACATTGGGTTCATCCAAAACTCCCCTTTAGAGGGCCACAAAGAGAGCTCACTAACCACTTAAGTAGGGATTAACAGAATAACACAATTGGAAGGAACTTTGGAGATGTCAAACTCAAGGCTCAGGGACCAGATCCTGCCCATAGGGTTCTTAGATCTGGCCTGCAGGGCTGCCCTAAAAACAGTGAAGAATCGGCCCATGGTGCCTCTGCCAGCGATAACGGAAGTTGGGAGGGTTGTGTGCGACCCTCCTGAGCTCTGTTTTTGCTGGCAGTGGGATTCAGGAAGCTGTTGCAGCTTGCAAGGGCCATGGGAAACACTCCGAAACTCTGTTTTTGCTGGCAAAGGATTGCAGGAGGCCGTTGCAGCCAAAAATGGAGCTTGGGAGCTCATTTTCACTGGTGGAGTGCTCGGGCCACCATAGGTGCCCCTGACACAACTGACATCAAGCTGGGCATAACCATCCTGGCCATGACCACCCCAGCCCCCCAAGGTCAAACCCAACTCTGATGTGACCCTCAATGAAATCAAGCTTGACACCCCTGTTGTAGTCCAACCCTTTGCTCCAGCAAGAGACCCTACCATTTCAGACAAATGGCTGTCCAATTTCTTCTTAAAAATCTCCAGTGAAGGAGCACTCACAACCTCTGAAGGCAAACCGTTCCACTGGTTGATCATTCTAACTTGTCAGGAAATTTCTCCTTATTTCTAAGTTGGATTTCTGCAGGACTTATCCTAATGACAAAAGAAATACCCAACCAATTAATAGGAAAGTCATGGCAAGCTATAGAATTAAGATACTGAGGTTGGTCTTTCTTTGGTTTTATAACAGTTGATCCGTCAAATCTGTAGACACTATATACACAGTGTGACAAAACAGATAACACATTCTCCTGCTAGAAGAACTATGTGAATTAAAGGAATTATATCTCCCAGCCAAGGCCTGAAATCAAATTATTGTTAATATTGTTATAAAAGAAAGCAAGAGATAAAAACACAATATGACTTGACATTGGGAACATGTTTAGACATGCTTCCCCAATCACAAATAAGTAAATTTATATTTGATCACACAGATTAATTCATCTACTCCAATCCCACAACTATTGGCTTCTGATTTTCTTTTTAGCATAGAAGTCACAGAAGATTGCCTAATTCTCCCAAACTTAATAATAGATGTTAGCTTGAGCAGTTTTGGGGACTTGAGCAGTAGTTGATGCTTTGTTGGAGGGAAGATCAAAGACTACACTGGTCACATGGGCAATAGCAAGATTTTTTTTGTTGTTGCCTGAATTGGATGAGGTCCAAGTTTTAAACATTTTTAAAGCCTATCTGGGGGTTCCCCCTGTAGTATTTGTACACTTCCCTCCTGAGATTGGCGACATTGTGGGTTGCTAATTTTTTTTTATCACTTTGAAACTTTGCATTGTCCGTTCCTCCATTCTATCTTGTGTTTCTAATGAAAGGGAAACACTATTTAGGATCTAAGTAATAGCAAATACAATTAGGAAATAAACTGAGCTTGAAAAATGAATCTATTTTCTATCGTGTTGACTCAAATACATGCATTGGGGGGAGGGGAGGGGCAAGGGGGGAGGAGAAAAGAAGAAGAAGAGGAGAGGGAGAAGGAGAGGAGGAGAAGGAGGAGGAGGAGGAGAGGGGCAGGAAGAGGAGGAAAAAAGAAGAGGAGGGGAAGGAGAAGGGGAGGAGGAGGTGGAGACGGAGAGGAGGAGGAGAAGGAGAGGAGGGGGAGGAGGGGGAGAAGAAGGAGGAGGAGGATAAGAGGAGGAGGAAGAGAAGGGAAGGGCAGGAGGAGGAGAAGGAGGAAGAGAAGAGGAGGAGGAGGGGAGGGGCAGGAGGAGGGGGGAAAGAAGAAGAGGAGGGGAGGAGGAGATGGAGAAGGGGAGGAGGAGGAGAGGAGGAGGAGGAGGAGGAGAAGAAGAAGAGGATATGGAAGAGGAGAAGCGAAGGGCAGGCGGTGGTGGTGGTGGTGGTGGTGGTGGTGGTGGTGGTGGTGGAGGAGGAGGAGGAGGAGGAGATGAAGTAGTAGTAGTGGTGGAGGAGGAGGAGGGGGGGAGAAGGAGGAGCAAACCAAAGACAAACTATATTCAGGACATTCCTATAAATTCGTATAAAATGAACAGGCTATTTGGACTGAGTCTCACTAGCATTAAGCTGGATATCTGCAAAGTAATTCATAAATATATAATATTGTGAGTCTATAGTGATGCTTTCTCTACTCTCTCTCTCTTACTGCCAGGCTAGACTGACAATCCCAAGAGAAGGTATGGCCTTTGGATGTCCTTAGATTATGCAACATCCTCTCAAGGAAATCTATTTTTCACAAGTGGGAACTATTTTTAGTTTGATGCTGGGTTTGTTTTCCTTCTTGCCATCTTTCTTTTATTGTAGGCTTCAGTAGCATGCTGTGTCTTAGTCTTAGTTTTTAAGTGTCAGTGAATGATAACTAACTCATCCTCCATTAAATGGGGCAGGAATTTGATTCAAAACTATGATATTTTTCAGGGTAATAACTTGCCACAACAATCCTTTTTATTAGTTTATAATATAAAATAGAAAAATAGAAAAAGCAAAGAGTAGGAAAAATAGGGGTGGGAGAAGGGAAGAGAAATGTGTAGAGAAGAAGGGAAAAAAGAAAGAAAAGGCATTGACTTCCCACTCCTTCTGGTGCAGTAGAATAAAACGGTAACATCAAACCTCAACTTTTTACTTTTGCATAATAGTATAAACTAGGCATTTCTATAACAACAGATCTATCTAATCGGTAAAACTCAAAATCAAGGTTTCATGTTTTCCCCGCCTCAAGCACAAAGTCCAGAAGTGGGTTTCCAAGTAGAAACAAAAATACTTGTGGGTTCAGAAATAAGTCTGACAACCAAAGACAAGCTAATTTCAATAACAATTCAAGGGCAACGAGATTATCTGAGAGATCTTTCAAGCAAAAAGTGCAGAGAGAAGTTTATAAAAACTTTATAAAGGAGTTAAAAAGAGAATTGACACAACAACTGGCAAGAGAGATAAGACTGTTTTGCCACTGGAAAGATACAGGTTGATAATGAAAGTTGATGATAAAAAGTTAGTTAATTTTTGGTGATTAATAAGTAGGAATTTTAGTATTTTGTAGATTGTTTTAGATTGTTATTAAATGTTTATTTGTTAACATATAATTAACTACAATAACAATAATGAAGTGATAACCTTAACTAGTAAAAGTAACTTGGATATAAATTGTAAATTGGGACTTGGGGAAAAGACCTATAAATTTTATTAATAAATTTTTGTTTAGATCTTGTTTTAAAGGTGTAATTTCTTTTGAGTCTGATGAGAGGAGATGTGATATAAATAGTAAATAATTTTTAGCTAACTACAACAAAAATAAAGAAATGTTAATGGATAATGTTTAATGATATATACATGTGTTGTATTGGTAAAAGCAAATTGGATACAAGCTTTAAATAGTGAGTTGGGGGGGAAGAGGGGGAAATGCTTAGATATCTTGTTAATTGATTTTTTTTCAGAATATTTTATAAAGGTGTAATGTTATTGGAGCTTTATTGAAATTGTGAATGAATGCCAGGAGTAGGTGGTTGTGTCTTTAAATACAAATGATTTCAGATAAAAGCACGTTTAAGTAATTGTAGTTAAATGAGAATTGTGGTACATTTATAGTAAAATACATAAAGATTTTTGATTTAAAATCTACAATTCAATATGAATGAAGTGTAAGTAATGATTGTGGAAGAAATGCATGAAATGTATTTGTAACCAATTAACACGCTTTCTACAAGATGTAATGAAGGATGATTCTTTTTTTGTGTTTTTGTTCAATTAAAACAATAAAAAAAACTTTTCAAAAAAATACTTGTGGGTTTATTTATTTATTTATTCAACAAAGCAGTCAATTTAGCCATATCTGCAAACTCCATCAGCTTTTGCAACCATTCTTCCATTATGGGGTTGAAACATCCTTCCATTTTTGTGCATAAAGTAATAATGCTGCCATCAACATATATAACATCACAGCTCCAATTTTCCCCCCAAAATCTTTTTCCATTAATCCCCCAAAGAAAAGTCTCTGGTTTTAGCTTTATATTCACTTTAAGAATCTTCTGTATTAGAATAGGAATGCGACTCCAATATTTCTTTGCTTTACCACATGTCCACCGTAAATGATAGAAAATTCCTTTTTTACATTTGCATTTCCAACATTCATTTGAAATACCTTTATACATTCTTGATATCTTCTCTGGTGTTAAATGCCAAGGATACAACATCTTATAAAAGTTTTCTTTTAAATTGTAATTTAATGTAAATTTTAAACCTTTCATCCACACAAAGCCATTGTTCAAGCCTTACATTATATGCAAAGTTCCTTGCCCACTGAATGCTTTATATATTCACATTTTAAATTCAATAACATTTTTTTTTTAAAAAATGCTGCTTTGATTGTTCTGGAGAGGCTCTTTCTCTGGGCATACAGGTTTGGTGCTCATGGGGTCTGTTGGGTGGCTAACACCCTAGGCTGTGAGGTTGGGATGATAGCCTGTACTAGATCCTCACTTTTATTATGATACTGTGGTTTGCAGGAGAGGGCATAAGCTAAGAAGATCTTGCCCCCTGGTATATATTTTAATTGGAAGTTGAATCGCCAAAAATACAAAGTCCATCTAACTTGTTTTGGCAACAATCTTCGAGGGGCCTGGACAGCCTCCAAATTCTTGTGGTCTATCCAGACCTCAAAGGGTATCCCTTCCCCTTCTAGTAAATGCCGCCATGTCATCAGGGCCCACCGGACTGCAAACGCCTCCTTCTCCCAAATGGGCCAGTTGTGTTCAGTCCTTGTCAACTTCCTCGAGGTGTAGGCACACGGCTGTAGGACTCCTTCATTGTTCTTTTGTAAGAGGACTGCAGCCACTGCCACATCACTGGTGTCTACCTAAACCACAAATGGCTTAGTGGGCTCTGGATGTTTCAATACCGGCTCTTGTGCGAACAAGGACTTCAGATGCTCAAACATTTGCTGACACGCTGTTGTCCACACAACTGGTCTTCCAGGTCGAGGGTTTGTCATGAGATGTTTGGTGCATAAGAGGTTGGTTTGTGGAAGGGCCATTTGGGCAAAGGACGTGATGAACTGGCGATAGAAATTGGCAAACCCTAAAAAACTCTGTAACTGCTTGCGGGTTTTAGGAGCCTGCCAGTCCAATACCGCCTTTACCTTCACGGGGTACATCTCCACCCCTTTAGTTGAAATATGGAACCCAAGGTAATCCAATTGCATCATGTGGAATTCACATTTAGACAATTTAATGTATAAATGCGCATCCAGCAGCCTTTTAAGCACTTGAGGTACAATAGTTATATGATCCTCCCTGGTCTATATATAAGGATATCGTCTAAATAGACGAGTACCCCTTGATATAGATGCTCATGCAGCACCTCGTTAATTAGCTGCATGAACACCGCTGGGCTCCTTGCAGTCCGAAGGGCATAACCTGGAACTGGTAACTGCCCAGAGGACAATTGAAGGCTGTCTTCCATTCGTCACCAGGCTGAACGCGTACCCTATAGTACGCCTCCCTGAGATCTAATTTTGTAAATATACATACCTCCGCTAACCTAGCCAGCATGTCCTTCATTAAAGGAAGAGGGTATAGATGTTCCACATAGACGGCATTAAGGCCCCAGAAGTTGACACAGAGGCGTAAGACACCATCCTTTTTCTCCTGGAACAGAACAGGGGCGACTACCCTTGATGTAACTGGCTAAATAAAGCCCCTTTTTAAGTTCTTTTCTATATATGCCCTCATCTCTGTTAGCTCCTGCGGGGTCATAGAATACATCCAGGGCTTTGGCAGTTTAGCCTCGGGGAGCAGTTCCACGGCACAATCTGTGGGGCGATGAGGGGGCAAAGTATCACATTCCTGTTCATTGCATACATCTTGTAAGTCTGCATATACCTGAGTGAATCGCTCCTCGGGGCTAAACTGCCAACAGCTCTGACAAACTGTCAGGTTCTGAAGGGTTAATGAAGGAACTGACCATCAGGAACTGATCAACAAAGCACTAAGGCAATGAATAAATTGTCAGAGCTTCCCACCACCTTTTACCACCAAAGGTGGTGCTTCTCACCACCTTTTATAGCTATGTTGGTAATTAAGATAAGCTGCACCCCGCGCATGCACACACCCGTCACCTTGTGACCCAGAGCGAAACCACCCAGCAATTAATCATGGATTGTTAGCAGGAGTTTCTTCAGCTTGTGGAAGTGGGACGGTGAGTCTTGGCAGCTGGACTTCTCCCCTGAATGGCAGCTCCAGGCCTCTGGGCTGGCCAGAGCTGACAAAATATAGAATTATTTATTGGCCAGGTGTGATTAGACACACAAGGAATTTGTCTTTGGTGCATATGCTCTCAGTGTACATAAAAAGACAAGATACATTCGTCAAGAATCATAAGGTACAACACATAATGATAGTCATAGGGTACAAATATGCAATCAGGAAACAATCAATATCAATATAAATCATAAGGATACAAGCAACAAAGTTACATTCCTGCAATCATAAGGGGGAGGAGATGGCTGATAGGAATGATGAGAAGACTAATAGTAATAATAATGCAGCCTTAGTAAATAGTTTGACAGTGGTGAGGGAATGATTTGTTTAGCAGAGTGATGGCATTTGGGGAAAAACTGTTCTTGTGTCTAGTTGTCTTGGTGTGCAGTGCTCTATACCGTCATTTTGAGGGTAGGAGTTGAAACAATTTATGTCCAGGATGAGAGGGGTCTGTAAATATTTTCACAGCCCTCTTTTTGACTTGTGCAGTGTAAGGTCTTCAATGGAAGGCAGGTTGGTAGTAATCGATTTTTCTGCAGTTCTGATTATCCTCTGAAGTCTGTGTCTTTCTTGTTGGGTTGCAGAACCAAACCAGACAGTTACAGAGGTGCAGATGACAGACTCAATAATTCCTCTGTAGAACTGTTAGTTATTAAGTTCCTCTTACTGCATTTTGGTTTTACCCACATTTTGAAGAAAACTTGAAATGTTTCTACTTGAATTATAATGGGAGGGGGGAGTTAGAAGTTGGAAACTATTGACATTTCCTCAGGGGAGTGGTGATGAGTATGTTCTTAAATGAAAAATTAGGATTTCACCTAAACCTTCACCTACAAATTTAAGTGAAGCCAGAGAGAACAAAACATGAATACAAATCCAAGGATAGTCCAAATGATTTAAGGATAATTACTATGGTTGTGGTGGCAAGAGAGGAGATTGTACATTCCCTTGATGCACCAATAGAAATATAATACTTCATTTATAGATCCATAGCCCTGGCACCAGAAAAGCATGAACAACAATGGAATAAGGAAAGAAGAAAGAGATGAAAACAAAGCCACTTTCATAAGTTCAGGTTGGATTTCAATGCAATGATGTACTTCAATTATAAAACAAAAGGAAGCTGTAACGCTTTGTGATACAAGGTCAAAATTATACAATAAAACCATGTAAAAGCATTGTGATGGAGAAGGACAACAGAACATCTTAATGCGTTACTGAAAATCTGGAGAATGAGTTTCTATTAGCAACTCAATACTTAGTACAGTGAGTGCTGAGCATTATGAAGGCGAACCCGATGATAATACTGTACATGTATTAACTTTTGTTGGTACTACAAAGAGTGAGTGAATTTTTATTCTTTCCTGTGATGGGAAATCATTAGCAATTGTTCTTGTAGGAATTTAAATAAATTGTGTGGAAAGGAAATTAATATATAAAATTTGCCCCCTCCATGTTTTAAGGGCAAATTGGGATGTGACACTGAAATTCAAAATAAATCTAACTCCAGATTCCAAAATCTTAATTAACGTTTTATGATCAGTTGCAAAGATGGCCTGTAATGTAGTATTTATACTTGTGCAAAGGGAAATCATATTGCGGGACCAGTCCTTCACCTAGTACAAATATCAGCAGTAAAGTAAATGGTAAGTTCAGACTACAATATGGGTGCTGCTAAAGATGTCATTAATCAGAATAGAGCTGGAAGGGACTTTGGAGGTCTTCTAGTCCAGGCCCCTGCTCAAGCAGGAGATCCTATACCATTTCAGACAAGTGACTGTCCAGTAATGAAGACAAGTGACCTCCAGTGATGAAGCACCCAAAACTTCTGAAAGCAAGATGTTCCACTGAGTAATTGTCCTCACTGTTATGTAATAATGTAGTAATGCAATGCAAGTCACTTGCTCTTAGGGTGGAAGGCTAAGGCAAATCTACACAGCATTCTAAAAAGCAGAAACATCACCCTGCCAACAACAGTGCGTATAGTCAAGGCGATGGTTTTCCCAGTTGCAATGGATGGCTGTGAAAGTTGGACTATAAGAAATGCTGAGCACCAAAGAATGGAGGCCTTTGAACTCTGGTGCTGGAGAAAACTCCTGCGAATCCCTTGAACTGCAAGGCCATCAAACCGGTCAGTCCTAGAGGAGATCAACCCTGAGTGCTCTTTAGAAGGCCAGATCCTGAAGATGAAACTCAAATACTTTGGCCACTTAATGAGAAGGAAGGACTCACTGGAGAAGAGCCTAATGCTGGGAAAGATTAAGGGCAAAAGAAGAAGGGGATGACAGAGAATGAGGTGGCTGGATGGATTCACCAAAGCAGTCGGCATGAGCCTAAATGGACTCTGGGGGATCGTAGAGGACAGGAAAGCCTGGAGGAATGTTATTTATGAGGTTGTGAGATTGTGATGGGTCGGACACGACTTCGCGACTAACACCAACACAATGCAAGTATTCTTTGTTGAAATCCAGATTCTAATTATAGGGCTAAAGCTGGTGTGTATTACTTAGTCCTTCAATGTAGTCCAGACCAGGAAATCAAAACAAGGAATAGTAATACTATCTTTATTGTAAGGTTAAAGTAACAGAAGGGGGTGCGATGACTCAGCGGTTAAAGACATTGAGCTTGTCAGCTGAAAAGCTGACAGCCCGGGTTCAAGACCCGAGCACCACAAAATTGGATATGCTCCTGTTCCTGTCCCAGCTCTTACCCACCTAGCAGTTCAAAAGCATGCAAATGCAAGTAGGTAAACAGGTACCACTTTGTTGAGAAGGTAACAGCATTCCATGTGCCTCGACATATAGTCATGCTGGCCACATTAATATGGAAATGTCTTCAGACAATGCTGGCTCCCCTTGCTAAGAAACTGCTGTGGCCCACCAGCAGCCGGTGGAGCTGATGGCAGAGTCAGACAATGAGGAGGTTGGGGAGGAACATGGGCCAGTCCTGGAATCTGGCGAAGGCTCTGATGAGGGCTGTGTATCAGAGGCAAAGATGGGGCCAGGGTCGTTTGACAGTTATCAGCTACCTTCGGAATCGGAGATAGGTGAGGCAGAGGAACAGCTGGAGCCTGTTCTTTGTTCAGCATTGCATGTGGAAGCTATGAACCTGGCATTCCTCCAAGGACTGATGAGGTCTGTGGTTGCAATTCACCCTTGAAAGACTATTTGCTGGGACTTTGCTGACTGTGAATGCTGGGAATTCACATTAGCCAAATAAAAAGGGGTTTTGTCGGGACAAGTAGTCTGTACCGTGATTTTGTGAAATCTCGGTCAGAACAGAAACAGAGATGAGCACTGCCCCCTTAGAGGTGGACACAACTAGACAGGGAAACGTTTACAGTAACAGAATCTTGCACATTTATCACTCCCCCTGCTTTTACATTCCAGAGAACTATAGAGGATCAATTCTGATGTTTTTTCCTTCTTCATCCTTCCTTTAGACTCAGCCCTAATCAGACCACTGTCTAGGCCAGGGGTGTCCAACTCACATCATCATGGCGGCATCATTTGACATAACAGGACTTTTCCGCACTTTGCTAAACTGGGAGTGGGCATGCCCAGCACGTGACGCATCCAGCCCATCGGGTGGGAATTTAACAGCCCAGGTCTAGGCTGTGTCTCTTCTTCCTGCCCCTCCAGGTTATTCTCACAGCCATTCCAGGCATATTCTGTCTTGATAGTAGAAACTAATTCAACATTGCAATTTTTAGGCATAATAGTTCCAGCCTACAGATGAAATTAATGTGGATTACAGAGGCCTTGTGCATTTTACTGAAATGCAATCTATCATAGACTATTCAAAGCTCTAGTTCTGTCATAGGTTCCCATAATGTTGGGTTTAAAATTTTTCAGGAGCAAAATAAATATTAAATTACTGATCGTAACAAGGTTGCCAGAACTAAAATCTCTAACAAATGATTTTAAAGCTATTTTTTTAAAAAAAATATCTTCAAAACAGATTTCGAAGACAAAATCAGCACCTTCTGAAAAGTTTTTAAAAGCACCAAAAAGTTTTATTTTAGGAAATTTTGCCAAACTATAAATACAAGTAAAAGATTGATTGCTACCTTAAAGTGGAATCCAAAAATATTTTTTTTAAAAAGCCAAGAGGACAACTGCAACAATGTGATTAAACAAGTGAAGGTTGGATCACACCATTCATGGGTAGCCATTTTGACTTTTCTGACCCTGTTCTGCTGTTTTGCAGTCAACCTTGCTACTTTATTTCAGACCTAGATATAACTAACAAGAAAGTCCTTTTATTCATCCTTTAATTTGGTTTTTAAACAGGAGACATAATCTATGCAATAGACATAAAGAGAAATATGTGTGACAGAGGATTAAAAAATAATTGTCCTGTTGCTTAGAAATTTTATAGAAAGTGGTTTCTTTCTTCATTTTTATATGGAGACCATGCTTCCCATTTCCTTTACATTTGCCAGTTATGGTGACAGGGGAAAAAAATAAAGATTTCAAGAAAAATCTCTCCGTTTCTCATTAGCTAAGAATAATGAAGCATCGCAAGATTAAGAAAGGTGTTCTATCAGACAAGCAGCAGGGTATCAACTAACCTCAAAGTTTTGCAAAGTCTCTGAACTTTGATTCGTGGTGTTTGCAACCCAAGAATTCTATACTAACATCCTTTTGGCTATCCGGGTCTCCACAATAACATTTTTTGCTACAAATATTGAGTAGACCAACATTTTCTTCCATTGGCCAATGGGAGAACGTCAGATGGCACCATAGTCAACAGTGCACTGATCTGAATCCGATGAAAGAACATTAATGATAAATAGCACAGGATATATTTATATATAGTTATTAGAAACATAACAAGGCTATGCTAGTTTGGACTCATGGGCTCTCTAATTCTAGAGCATCTGAAACTATCAGGTTACGGAAAGGGAGATTCCTATAGGTAGTTTATGTAGGTGGAATTATTTTAGGCACTCAATTGATTAACTTTTTTTTAAAAAGTTTTTTTTTTAATTTTTCCATAACCACTCTTACATTATTAATCTTACAGTGTGTCATCTGGGTACAGTCTTCGTGTCATCATATTTAAACGTTACATCATTTTAAATCTATTTTTATCTTGCCTTTACATTTACATTTCAATTGCCTTTTAATTCAACTCCTCCTCTCTAATTCTACTTTTTTTTTTTCCAAATTATTCAATTTTCTGTTTCTTTTTGTCAATATTCATTTTCTCTCCAGTGATAAAAGCATCCCCATATCTTACAATGCTCTGATTTTTTCCTTCTCTTTAATTGTCAACGTTAATATGTTCATTTCTGCACAGTCTAATACTGTCAATTGATTAACTTTCATGGTTGCCTATCTCACATATCATGAAGTGGCTAACATCAGGTTAAAAATAGATAAACCAAAAATAATCAAAACCAAAAATAAAATCTGCTTCATCTTCTTGTGCCATATCTGTCATCGGACATTGACAATCATGTTGGCGATCCTATTTTTATCAACAGCCGCATGAAAAAGGGCTGCTGAGTTTTGTCCAAACCAGTCCAAATCTTAGATTTTGAAGCCACGATGTTCTTCTTCTGCCTGAACCCTCTTTGCCTTCAATCTTTCCCTGGAGGATTAAGTGAAGTCTGGTGTATTTTTCTGGGTGTCACATCACATGTCCAAAATATAAAAAAATAAAATCTAATATAGTTCAAAACTAACCACAATCTTTTATAACGGACCCTCCTAATATATTGGCTCAATATCTGAAAAGAACCAGATATTCAATATGGTAGCTGCTCTACTGACATTGTTTCATAGGGGGACCTGCCTAAAACAATTGGACAGTTATCATTTGTTTAATTTACTTCTTGCCTATCTCGCTGTGGGGCTACAGTTATCACATTCTGCCTGAATCCTTCTCCTTGATAGGTTAAACATACCTAGCTCTCTCCACCATTCTTCATATAATTTAACTTCCAGGCTTCTTATCATCATTGCTGTTCTCTGCACATTTTCTAGGATCTCAACATCTTTTTTTTGTGTTGTGGTGACCAGAACCGGATGCCACATTTCAAATGTAGTGCAGTATAAAGCAGCGTTATCCCATTGTGTGCTAGTAAAATCATGTCCATATGAGTAGGTAAGTCCCTCCCAATCAAACCACATTTCCTAGAGCTGTTACCTATGATGTTTTATGTATTTAGGTTCCCTTTAGGTAGCTGATTGTCTCACATTCATGACACTAATTTAAAAAGAGAGAGACATTATGGAAGATGCTCACTGGGCAATGGATTCTGATTGACAAAGGATGGAAGTCTCTCCTTCCAGACTGACAGGGGGACACACACGAGGGGAGAGACAGGGAGGGAGAGGGAGTGGGAGAGGGAGAGGGAGAGAGAGAGAGAGATTACACCACAGAGCAATGCCCCATCGAGGGAATGGCTAACTGAGATTGCAGGGAACGTAGCTAATGTGTCTCATGTGAGGGGGCAGGAAACATTTCTGATATTGGGCTGAATTGAAATTGCCAGAGGAAGCCAAATGAACGCAGATGGAGTGGAAAGAACATACCCCCTGACAGGCCAAAGACCTAACGAGCTGATTACTTTATCCCAGTAAGTGGAACAGAATGCAATTAGTGTCGCTTTCAATTTAGACCCTACTCTCAAGTTAACCTCACTGGGGCAGTGAGGCTGGGCGGGGAGAAAAGGCATTGATTTGGATAAATATGTGATTGCGGGGGATTCCACTGAAATAGTGCAGAGCACAAATTAAGTCTTAACAAGAAGAGGGCCCATTCTTGGTTGCTGTACAGAGCAGCTGACTGTTATCTACAACTTGTCTTCATTGAGACTACAAGCCTGCTTTCAAAACTCAGTGAAGCATCACAGAGATGTAATAGAAAGGAAAGGGTCAACATTCAGGCTAAACAAGATGGTTATCATACTTAAATTCTACAAAGCTTTCAGTACGGAAAACGCTTGGTCTTTATCAGAGATGCACCCCCATGATTTGGGGTGCATTGAATATACATACATACATACATACATACATACATACATACATACATACATTACATAATACATACATACACGCTGTAGAAAGATGATATAGATAGATAGATAGATAGATAGATAGATAGATAGATAGATAGATAGATAGATAGATAGATAGATAGATAGATAGATAGATAGATATTATATGCACATTGGGCAAACTTTTTTCCTTAATATAGCCTTGTGTGCTCTTGCTATTGTTGGAAGAAATGTCCTTCTGGGTTCAGTCCCAAGTGGGGAAAAAGTCACTGGAAACATGGAGGCTGTTTGGAAAGATGTTTTAATGGTGGACAGGATCACATGGCTTAAGCTCCTGGCCAGAATCACATGGCATGAGTTCTGAGCAGAAAAAGGTCAGAGAACCTGAAAGTCCCTGGGTTTTATGCCCTCTCTGGGGCCCCACCTCTCTGTTTCCTGTTGCTGTGAAAGAAATGTATTCTGATTGATTGTCAGACTCCCAGGGGTCTTAGCTAACTTTGTAGGTTGTGTGCTAAGTTTGGTTGAAACTTGGTGGGTGGTGCAATGAAGGGCAGTGAGATGGGGTAGACCTTGGTTATGTAGAATAGGCTGACTTAGGTCTTAATGGCCCATTGATAAAGGTGAGAGGCAGAGTTTCTGCCTCTCTGAGTTTCTACTTTTCTTTTTGGGGGAAATATTCTACCTTTTTTATATTTCCTAAAATATTTCATTTTCTAGGAGAGGGGTGGGTTTAAACATCCTACAATCTGAAGTGTGTGTGTGTGTTTGTTTGTTTGTTTGTTTGTGTGTCTAATGTGCACAATGGGAATGATTTTAATTGCAAATGAGTCACAACATTTGAGAAGTTGAGGATGGCCGGATCTGCACATGGATTTTCATTCTTGTGTGGTTTGAAATAATTTTGAATACACCCGTACTAGAATCAGTTTCTGCAAGAAGGCTCTCTGCATTCTTACATCATTCTGGCTCTCATAAAAGAATCCTTGATTAACACTTGCAAAATGTATGCAGGTCTTGACATAGATCTTATACTAAATCTAATCTAATCAATCTAATCTGTCAACTGTCCCACTCAAGTCATCTAGCAAAGAAAAGACTCCTGGCCATTTATTTTACTAAGAGTATACTTTACTGAAGCTTAAATGGTTACAAAAGTAGCGTAAGCCGGATCTGAGGTTTCCCCATGCAAACAACACAAAGGAAAGTTTCCCCTCCCCACTCCCCCAGCCATCCTGCAGTTATCTGCAAATATCTGATCAGGTGCATGTATATTGTTCAGGAAACAGGTGCTCAGTTTCCCAGCTCTGCATGTCATTAATGACCTTGGTGGGCTGGAGCTTCTCAGCTGGGCTTCTATCCCCCCCTTCCCCCCTTCTTCCTTACATTCCAATATATCCCCCCACCCCCTTGTGCTGATGTCTGGCTGCACTTCGTGAAGCTTGAGATGCAGCCATGGCATGGTTGGTCTGAAATGTCAGTAAAACAGAAGATTTCATTTTGCCCATATCATGGATTGAGTACTAGATGTTGGGAAGGAAATGGGATTCAATGCAGCTTTTTCTTCCGGTATGGGGTAGGGGATGAGAGTGAAAGTTCATTGGGAAAGAGCCCGCTTTCATTTTTGCAAAAATAAAAAAAAATGGCAGCAGTAAGAGTAGTGGTGGGACTGATTTTTTTACTACCAGTTCTGTGGGTTGGGCGTGGCGTGGCTTGGTGGGCGTGGCAGGGGAAGGATACTGTAAAATCTCCATTCCCTCCCCACTCCAGGGGAAGTATGCTATAAAATCTCTATTTCCTCCCTACTCCAGGGGAAGGATACTGCAAAATATCTATTTCCTCCCCACTCCAGGGGAAGGATACTGTAAAATCTCCATTCTCTCCCCACTCCAGGGAAAGATTACTGCAAAATCCCCATTTCCTCTAGATCAACTGGGACTCGGGAGGCAGAGACTAGATGGGGGCAGGGCCAGTCAGAGGTGGTATTTATTGGTTCTCTGAACAACTCAAAATTTCCACTACCAGTTCTCCAGAACTGGTCAGAACCTGCTGAACACCTCCTCTGCCCTGATCTAAAGAAATACAAAATCCCCATTTCCTCTAGATCAGCTGGGACTCAGGAGGCAGAGAATAGGTGGGGGTGGGGCAGGGGTGGGTTTCAAAAATTGTTTGAACCTACTCTGTGGGTGTGGCCTCCATTGTGGGAGTGGCTTGCCGCCCATGTGACCGGATGGGAGTGGCTTGCTGCCCATGTGACCGGATATGAAGATGCCGACTACACTTGTCAGAACCACCTTAAATTACCTCACACACAGCACTGGCATGCATAAGAATATGATGTAAACTTGTTTTTTAAAAGGCATCTTTGGTTTGCGTTAAAACAACTTCAACACACACAATGTTCTGATTGCACCACAAACGCAGTAGTCATCCTTACCTTTCACAGAGGCACTGAGTTTTATAAATATGAGCATGATAGTGTAGAATAATCATATCCAAGGACCAGGGGTGGGTTTCAAAAAAATTTGGAACCTCTTCTGTAAGTGTGGCCTGCTTTCCGGGTCCACTGGTGGAACCTCTTCTAACCGGTTCGGTAGATTTGACGAACCGGTTCTACCGAATAGGTGCGAACTGGTAGGAACCCACCTCTGGGGTGGGGTCAGTCAAAGGTGGTATTTACCGGTTCTCAGAACTACTCAAAATTTCTGCTACTGATTCTCTAGAGCTGGTTAGAACCTGCTGAATACCACCTCTGACTAAGAGTCAGAATAAGTTTCCTAAGTGTTGTAGGTCAAGCATACAATTGTTTCCAAGTTGAATAATAGATATCAGGCACAGCCCTACAGAAAAACTAAAGAAGGAAAAAAATGATAAAGCAGACCAGAGATTTTTTTGGGGGTGCATCCTACTGGAAAAATATGATAAAAAGACTATATCTGGTTTTACATGTACTAACTGCAGCCAGAATTGTATTTGCACAACAATGAAAAAATGATGAGATTCCATCAAATGAGAATGTAATTAAGAAAATATTAGAATGCGTAGAAATGGACAGACTAACACTTATTATTAAGGATAAAGAAGAAACTGAATATTTTTTTGATGTGGGATGTATTTTATCAATGGTTAGACAATAGAAACAGAAGTTAGAAAGGAGGAGATACAAATAAAGAAAATGTTAATGTGGAGAGAATTTGACGATGAAGATGTAATGTATTTTTGTAATTATATTAATATATAGTTATATTACTAACATTATTGTGACAAATATAATAACAAATATGTGGATTATGACTGTTCAAATAACTGTACCCAGATCACACTGTTTGATGTAAATGAAAAGTAATACAAACAAAACAAATAAAACATGGGGAGTGGGAGAAAAACTTAAAATTAATTAATTTTAAGGAATTAAAATTGTTCATGAGCAATAAGTCAAACTCTAATGCTATTGTCTGGAAAACAGGGAAAGCATTCCTGTCATTTAGGTGTTTGTTCTCTTTAGTCAGCAATCCTTGGGAAATCAATTTGAATTACATTTAGAACAATTTAAATATCCTGGGAAAGACAGACTGACTAGTCTATACAGCCCTATATAGGTGCCCAGAGTCACTTTGCAGAATGAGTTGGGCAGCATATCAATTTAATCAAACTAATCCTAGTTGTATCCAGAACTGCACCGCCTGCGGTATGATCTAAGCACAATACACAAAATTGTCTGCTACAACATCTTACCTGTCAACAACTTCTTCAGCTTCAACCTCAATAATCCACGGGCAAGCAATCAATACAAACTCAAGGTAAACCACTCCAAATTAGATTGCAGAAAATACAACTTCAGCAACAGAGTGGTCAATGCCTAGAAGGCACTACCTCACTCTGTTGTTACTTCCTCAAACCCTACAGCTTCAACCTCAAACTCCTCTACCGTGGACCTCACCCCATTCCTAAGAGGTCCGTAAATGGGATGTGCACAAGCACACCAGCGTTCCTACTGTTCCTGTCCTACTGCCCCCATTTATTTGTATTCCTTTCTTTCATTCCTGTCTATGTTTATATTAATACTTGCTATCTTGTACATGTTTGACAAAATAATAAGTACAAATGCAAATATAAATCATGGCAATTTCTCAATAATCACCTCTGATCCTCCTTCCCTGAGTAGTAGAAAACTTCTGGAATAGAAAAAAACAGCCCTTTATGGAACCTATTTTATTCAAGACTACAGCACTACATATTTATGGCCATACCCTTTTATTTGCTAGTATTGGAGTTGGGAGACAAACAGGCACATTTATGATGCTGGGTTTTAAAGCAGTGTTTTTCAAATTTGGCAACTTTTAAGATGAGTGTGGACTTCAACTCCCAGAAAGCATTTATTTATCTCTCTTGCTAGCTACTTGGAACTTGAAGCTGCTTCAGTGCCTACCCAAACCAAGGAGCGGAATCACAGCTGGTAACTCACAACAATTAATGTTCTTTCATGAAGTATCTTCTAACACGCAGTGCCCGTTTGTTATACAGGGATTCTATAGACTTGTGTGCCAATATTTTGTACTGTTTGACATTACTGAGAAATCATGGTTCCATAATTTCTATTTTGTTCTGCAGAGAAGTGCTAGAAAAGGGAGAGTAGAGAAGATAACCTAAACTCTCTCCTGTTATCTATCAAGAGGAGCAAACTCAGGTCTAAATTAAATTATACAATGTCTACCACCAACCATTGAAAGAGAATTACTAGAATAGAATAGAACAGAACAGAATAGAATAGAATAGTTGGAAGGGACCTTGGGGGTCTTCTAGTCCAACCCCTCACCTAGGCAGGAAACCCTACACCACTTCAGAGAAATGATTATCCAACATCTTTAAAATTTCCAGTGTTGGAGCATTCACAACTTCTGAAGACAAGTTGTTCCACTGATTAATTAATCTGTCAGGAAATTTCTCCTCAGTTCTAAGTTGCTTCTCTCCTTGATTAGTTTCCACCCATTTTTTCTTGTCCTGCCCTCGGGTGCTTTGGAGAATAGCTTGACTCCCTCTTCTTTGTGGCAGCCCCTGAGATATCAGAACACTGCTATCATGTTGCCCCTAGTTCTTTTCATCAGACTAAACATACCCAGTTCCTGCAACCATTCTTTATATGTTTTAGCCCCGAGACCCCTAATCCTCTTTGTTGCTCTTTTCTGCACCCTTTCTAGAGTCTCCACATTTTTTTTACATCGTGGTGACCAGATGTCTAAGCTGGCTTCTGAAGAGGTCATGGTACCCACAACTATAAATCTGCACTCGATCATGGAAAAATCTCTGAATATTAAAAAGAAATCTTAAATGTGCTTCATTGATTGCAAGGAAGTATTTGATTTTGTTGATCATGAGAAACCATGAAGAGCCCTACAAGACCTGGAGTACCAGCACATCTGGTCAAGTTGGTAAAATCACGTACACAAATCAGGAAGCCACTGTGTGAACATCATATAGAGACACTGGTTTAAATAGAGAAAGGAAGATTGCATTCTCTCCCCTTTCTTATTCAATCTGTATGCTGAAATGATCATTTTCATGAGGAAACTATATCTTGAAAGATATAGGCAAAAATCACAAAACTGTGTCTCACTTATTTTGGCCATGTCATATGGGGGAATTCACTAGAAAAAGCAATATTCTGACCGAGGCTTCTCAAGAGCATGAAGCAAACTCCTTGTCCTGATAAAAAAAACCTTTCATTAATTTACTGTGAATTCTGCTCATTCACATCCACCAAAGTCTTTCAAGGGAGGATTTACAGTCACAGACCTTATCTGGCTTGGAGAGCTGACAGGCCGATATTTGCAAAACTTGGCAAGGAGCCTCAGAGATTCATGAACCAATTAAGCAAACTAGTTGTCTCCTGCAAACTCCACTCCCCTTTTGCTCCTCTTTCATTTCCTCTGGAAGGGGCCATTCATCATCCACCTGTGGCCTTACTCCCAGGTCTACCCCTGTTCTTTAGCAGTTCCCTTCGTCTGGCAACTCTGTGCATGCGCACACTGGGAACAGGCTCCTGCTGTTTGTCTGCTCACTGATGTCTGACTCTGAAGGCAACAGATAGCTGGCATATGGCTCTGGCCCCGTCTCTGCCACCAACACAGAGCCCTCATCAGAGTCTTCCCCAGACTCCAGGACTGGCCCATGTGCCTCTCCAACCTCCTCACTGTCCGAATCTGCTAGCTCCGCTGGTTGCTGGCGGGCCACAACAGTAACTATGCTTGGAAGTGTTAGTGGTAAAAGGAAACGAGGCTGTCAAAGAACACAGTTACTGGACACTGGACATCAAAGCTGACATCAGCCAGAGCATAGAACAACTCAAAGAAGCAGTGCAAAATTGGAAGATGTGGAGAGACCTGCCCCATAGAATCACTAAAAATTGGACACGACCAAATGGATAATTTTAATAGCAGCAGCAGCAGCAGCATCATGTGGATCCTTGACAATAACATAACCAGCTGATGTCTCATGTACTGAAAACATTTCATGTACTGGATTGTGTTTATTGCTGTATGTGGCAATATGGTATTAAACACACAAAAGAGAAACAAGTTTTAAAAAGACCTTAATTCCTAAGCAATGGGAGAGTCACATAATTTGCTTAATTCCTGTATGATAAATTGAACAGAAGAAAAACCCCATAGCAAACCCATAATGAAAATCAATGATATCAACTATTATATGTGCAAAAAGTGTGTGTGAGATATAATTTTATTGAATTAAAAAAAGATTAAAAATAGACAAGTAAAAAGAAAAAGAACTAAAAGGAAAAAAGACAAGAAAAATGCAAGATAAAGGTACAGAAGAAAAAGAATGAAACAGCAAAAAAAAATATCTTCAATTTTCTCTGGTGCAGATAAAAAAAATAATGGGCTTCTATGTTAAATCTATTATCCCATGTAATTCTAAACATCAGATCCCTAAATCACAATTCCATTTCTTTCATTTTCTTGCAAAAAGTCCAAAAGTGGTTTCCAGGGAGAAATAAAATAGGTCAAAGTCTTTTCTTTAATCAAAACTGTCAATTTTACCATCTCTATCAATTCTGTCAGCTTAACTATCTATTCTTCCATTGTAGGCATTTGAAAGTCCTTCCATTTTATCGGGTTTCAACTATGCTATTTACTTTAAAAATCTTCTGAATCAATATTTTCTAGCCTTCTTACATGTCCACCAAAGATGAAAGAATGTACCCTCAGTTTCAGTGATGGGATGCTCCAGTTTACCAACCAGTTAGGTAAGTGCATGCTTTCTGCATGCGCTTAAAGCACTTGAGCGCAGCCCTGGAAATGGAACATTTAGAAGCTCAGCTGCTTACTTTCTAAGTCAGCAATGGTAAGTAGAACAGCGAGGGGGTGGGGGAATCAGCTGTGTTGCATGATCAAGATGAACTAGAAAGCAGGAAATAATGGATAGGATAGGGTGGATGTGGGATGGGTGGGGCCAACTGATTATTGAGCGCAGTGGTTAGAGTGCTGTACTGCAGCCACTTCAGCTGACTGTTATCTGCAGTTCGGCGGTTCAAATCTCACCGGCTCAGGGTTGACTCAGCCTTCCATCCTTCCGAGGTGGGTAAAATGAGGACCCAGACTGTGGGGGCAATATGCTGACTCTGTAAACCGCTTAGAGAGGGCTGAAAGCCCTATGAAGCGGTATATAAGTCTAACTGCTATTGCTAACTGCTATTGCTATTGGTGCTAACGGTTCGCCCAAACTGGCTGAATACCACCTCTGCTCAGTTTTGATTACATTTCTGACAAACATTTGAAATGTATGTGTTGTTAACAATTTATCTATTGTCAGTTATAAGTGATACATTATTTTGTAAAAGTTCTCTTTAAGATTATAATTCAGGGTAAATTTCAGTCCTTCCACCTAGTGTCCAATTGTTCTAACTGTATATTATATCCAAACATTTTTTGCCAATTTTATTATACAATTTATTTATTCACCTTCTGTTTTCATTTTCATTGCCTTTTTATTGGTAAAGGTAAAGGCTGCCCTCGCATATGTGTGCTAGTCGTTCCCGACTCTAGGGGGCAGTGCTCATCTCTGTTTCAAAGCCAAAGAGTCAGCGCTGTCCGAAGACATCTCTGTGGTCATGTGGCTGGTATGACTAAATGGCAAGGGCACATGGAGCATGGTTACCTTCCCACCAAAGTGATCCCTATTTTTCTACTTGTATTTTTTATGTGCTTTTGAACTGCTAGGTTGGCAGAAGCTGGGACAAGTAACGGGAGCTCACTCCATTATGCAGTGCTAGGGATCTGAACCGCTGATTTGCTGACCTTCTGATCGACAAGCTCAGCAACATAGCCACTGAGCCACCACGTCCCTCCTTACCTTTTTATACATCTTAGCCATGGGTGTGTTTCTTCTTCAGCATGCCATGGGCGATGCCTTCCCTAGAAATTTCTACTAAAATTCACATTTTCCCCCTCATCCAGTTCCTCTTGCATTCAAAACTAATAACTGTTCTAAGCATTATCAGTTACTGTAACTTCTAAGATCTTAGGAGATTCAGATTTCCCATGGAGAGATTCTAATAGGAAAACAGTATGTGATTATATTTTTTGATCCACCCTCTAAAGCGTACTGATTTTATTTGATTTTATTCAATAATTTTTGTGCCACCCCATCCAGCAATTTCCATAAAATCACCAGGATCTATTGATGTAGTTAGAATTTCCAGAGGGCTATGGCATTCATACTTAAAATTTTGACAGATTTCCCCACCCCGCAGTAGAAAAAAAGGAGGAGACAGATAGATCTGTGCTAGCTTTTGACTGCGTGAAAAGGCTCCTGCAAAGAACAACGTGGGATAAGAATTTGATTGAAGCTTCAGTCAAAGCTTTGTAGCTCTGATAACAGAAATGCATAATAATATCCTGAGGTGAACAAATATCACCCAAGTGGTTCTGACCTTTAATCATTTCTTCATGTCATGTTGCAGAGGGAAAAAAACACCATCCAATTCTCTCGGGGGGGGGGAATTTTGAAGGGTCTTGCATGAAATGAAGCTGTAGGCATAGGAGCGAATTAACAAGCAGCCCTTCCAGGAAGAGTCTTGAAGAGTTTTTGCCTCTTAGAAGTGTTACATCCCAGCTGCAGTTAATGGAAGCAAACACCAAGCGGTAGTCAAACCCATTTATTTAATTGATGGATAAAAAAGTTTATGATCCAGAACAGTGGCCAACAACTGGTGGTCCACAAGAGCCAAGGTGGCGCAGTGGTTAGAGTGCTGTACTGCAGCCACTTCATCTGACTGTTATCTGCAGTTCGGTGGTTCAAATCTCACCGGCTCAGGGTTGACTCAGCCTTCCATCCTTCCGAGGTGGGTAAAATGAGGACCCAAACTGTGGGGGCAATATGCTGACTCTGTAAACCGCTTAGAGAGGGCTGAAAGCCCTATGAAGCGGTATATAAGTCTAACTGCTATTGCTATTGCTATAAAATTTTGGTGGTGTGCAGAAAAATTATTTGCATTTTTTATATTGCACTAAATCGGGGTCCTCAAACTACGGCCTCTGGGCCGGATATGTGCAATGAATGTTTGTGTTGCTGCAGAGAGTCTCCCCCTTTGGGGTCTTTTTGTGTGTGGCAGAGGGGGGCAGGAATTCTGACTTGGGGTCTGCTTCAGACTCCTGGTGTGGGGCTATGGGCAAAGGCTGGAGGGAAGTGCCACTGGTGGCAAAGAGCCAGAGGGCCTTTTTCCAGTGGGACTGTATCATGGCCTGGAACTTGCTGACCATCTCAGCTCACTGAGCCTCCAGGGGCCGGTACCTGTTCTTGCACTCCTACAGGTCTTCCCTCTGCTTGGAAAGCCCATGCTCATAGTCCTCAGTTAGGCGCTTCTACTGATCCTCCTTCTCGGTCAGATCCAATTTGAACTAAGCCAGCTATTTTGCCAAATCTTTCTCATGGTGGCTGCTTAGCTCCAACAACTGCTTTATATTGGGGCCCTAAGGAGTCCGAGCAGGCAGAAGTGGCTGGGAGGGGAGGGGGGAGTAGAGACCAGCAAGGTGCCCCTTAACATGAGTGACATCAAGTTGGCCATACCCATCCAGTCACATGACCACCTAACCAAGCCAACCCAGCCAATCATTAGGCAGGTCATATTAGTGGTCTGTGGGATTTAAAATTATGAATTTAGTGGTCCCTAAGGTCCAAAAGATTGGGGACCCCAGATCCAGAAAGCCCAACTTTGAATTTGCCTTAGAATCCATTGGACATCATGCAATCGGTTCCATATACAGCAAGTAGGGAGCAAGATGATAAGATGGACAACCTTAAGTAACCAAGACCATGGGACCCTACTGTAGATGGGTTAAGTAGAAATTGTTCCAATTATCATTGAGAAGCCTTCCCCAGCTTAAAATGTTGTAGCTAGCATGTGTCAAAGAGGAAAGGGGCAGAGGTGGGATTCAAAAATTTTAGCAATAGGTTCTCTGACTGGTTGCTGGGTCAGTGGGGCCATGGTGAGCAGGGCCTAGTTGGCTCCTACGCCATGGTGGGGGGATTTTTGCCCTCCCTGGGCTCCAGAGGCTTTTCTCCAGCCTCCGGGAGAGCGAAAATGGCCTCCCCAGGCTTGGGAGGCCCTCACCCAAACTTCTGGCAGGACCATTTTTTTTTTACCTCTGCACTTACCTGCATCTAAAATGGGCCGCATGGGAAGTCCTGGGAGGGGAAGGCTGGGCAGGGCCAGCCAGGAGTGGGATTTGGGGGTTCTCCAAACTGCACAGTATCTTAGCTAGAGGTTCTCCCAAACCCCTGCCAACCTCCAGCAGCCCAGCCCTGGAGAGGGTGATTTTAAAGGAATTATGACTATAACCTTATGATTATAACCTTGTGCTTGTATCTCTACAATTTATATTGTTTTATTTGTTTCCTAGTATGATTTGATTGCCTATTTAGTAACCTATGACTATCACTAAGTGTTGTATCTTATCTTGACGAATGTATTTTTTTTTTTATGGACACTGAGAGCATACGCACAAAAGACAAATTTCTTGTGTGTCCAATCACACTCAGCCAATAAAGAATTCTATTCTATTATATTCTAGCTAAAGGAATTACAAGACCTCCTGTCATGGAATGGGACAATTTGCCACAGCCAACTTTCCACGGCCAACTCTCCTCGGCAATCAATTCACCATTCACTGCAGGACCACCTGCCGTGGCCAGCTCTCTGTGGGATAATTTAACAATTCTATTTAATTGTTTAAAATAAATAAAAAATATTTTAATATTTGCCATTCACATTTCATTCTGTCCCTCCTTTCGCATCCTTTCTTTGATGACTCTGGTCCACTGTTTCTTTGATATTAATGTAACTCTTGTTCTGCAGACTCGTCCTGCGGTGAGTTGATTGTGGTGAGTGGTGCTGCAGTGAGTTGGCCACATTAAGTTGGCTGTGACAAGTTAACTATGGTGAGTTGGCCATGGAGAATTATCAAAGACCCTTCAAGTCATACCAGCCCCTGTTCTTTATCCTGTGCATTTTGCCAACATTTTGGCTCTATCTTTCTGTCTTTCCGCCTAGTCAATAATGTTTGGTAACTTGAATTCCAACTTCACAGGTTGGACTATAAGGAAGGCTGAGCGCCAAAGAATTGAGGCTTTTGAACTATGCTGCTGGAGAAGATTCCTGCGAGTCCCTTGGACTGCAAGATCACCAAACCAGTTAGTCCTAGAGGAGATCAACCCTGACTGCTCTTTAGAAGGTCAGATCCTGCAGATGAAAATCTATGCATGTGGTCCCTAAGCGCTGACCCCAGTTTGGTATCACATAATCAATTATTTTTGGCAATGCTATTCCTTCATCTCTGGTTTTCCCAGTTACAATGTATGGCTGTGAAAGTTGGACCATAAGGAAGGCTGAGTGCCAAAGAATGGAGGCCTTGGAATTATGGTGCTGGAGAAGACTCCTGCAAGTCCCTTGGACTGCAAGACAACCAAACCGGTCAGTCCTAGAGGAGATCAACCCTGACTGCTCTTTAGAAGGCCAGATCCTGCAGATGAAACTCAAATACTTTGGCTACCTAATGAGAAGGAAGGACTCACTGGAGAAGAGCCTCATGCTGGGAAAGATTGAGGGCAAAAGAAGAAGGGGCCGACAGAGAATGAGGTGACTGGACGGAGTCTCTGAAGTAGTAGGTGTGAGCTTAAATGGGCTCCAGAGGATGGTAGAGGACAGGAAGGCCTGGAGGAATGTGATGGGTCAAACACAACTTCGCAATTAACGACGACAACAACTTGAATTCTACCAGTTGTAACAGGAGGGTAAGTCAAGATTGCTTAAGAAAAATAATGGAGACTAATGAAAGTGTTAATGAAAATGAAACATTGCATCTCCAGGTTCTTTTTTCTTTCCCATGCCCCCTCTGTACTCACTACATGCACTTCCTCTTCCCCAGGTGACACTCAATCCATCCCTGATCAAACTGTTCCTGGCTTTACTTTCAACACTTGCATAGGGTGGAATCTTAGCTCATGACATTCACACCGCAGCTTTTAATTACCTGCTTCTCTTGCCAATTGCTCCTTTCAATGACTTCGCCCTGCGTGCCTTGATCTCCTTTGCGGAATGACAATGTAAGGCTTAGTTTAGGTCTGCTCTGATCAAACTCTCTGCAATTATGCTCCCCTGTATTCTTGCTGTGTTACTAATCTGTCCTCGCACATCCTCTCTTCAACTTAAACTGTGAGCCTCTCAGCTTAGGGCCCTGCATTTCTACTTAGGTGATTTTATAAGGAATAGTGTCTACAAAATGTGCAATAGCACTTAGACTTATATACCGCTTCACAGTGCTTTTACAGTCTAAGCAGTGCTTAGACTTTGTTTGAAAAAGCCTGTTTTTCAGTTGAAACGCTTGAAAACGGCTTGAATAGAGTATAATTTCACCTCTGCTCATCATTTCTTCCAGTTGCTCATTTGTTTGTCTTCCTTAAGGAAAGCGACTCCCATTGTCCATTTCTGCAGCATCTTCTATTTTTCATAAAATAAATCTTTATTTTCATCTTCAACTGAAGCCAGATCTCAAATGGATCTAATCCTCTGACTTTTTCTTCAGTCATTGCTGTGAGGTTGTGCTTTCTACAAATATATCCTCTATTGTTTTTTTTTTAGGAAGGATCACAAACATGTCACGAGAATTATGGGTTTTACTCTATTTTCTTCTTCTTCTTCTTCTTCTTCTTCTTCTTCTTCTTCTTCTTCTTCTTCTTCTTCTTCTTCTTCTTCTTCTTCTTCTCCTCCTCCTCCTCCTCCTCCTCCTCCTCCTCCTCCTCCTCCTCCTCCTCCTCCTCCTCCTCCTCCTCCTAAATAGAAGTCCTGGTAGAATAGAGGAGGGTTAAAGTCTGAAAATATAGCTCACATCAGGATTGTAAAAATGTAAGAATGGCTTTAGCCTTCATTACCTTCCTTCTTTGCTTTGCATTATCTTCCTCCATTGCTATTTTCTTGTTTACTTTCCTCAACATGATTACACTGGCATCAACGGTTTACCAAGAAGCAGAAGATATCTACATGTCAAAATGTAGAATTGTTTGGGGACATTACAAGAAATGAATTTTTTTTAAAAAACCCTATACCTGGCATTCCTTGGAATACAGACCCGGTGAACTATCAAAGGGACAGAAAGCTATCTTTGCAGTGGTTTACAGAGTCAGCCTATTGCCTAGAACAATCTGGGTTCTCATTTTACCCACCTCGGAAGGATGGAAGGCTGAGTCAACCTTGAGCCTGGCGAGATTCGAACTGCCAAATTGCACGCAATGATTAAGAGAAACACACACACACACACAACCCTGATATGGAGGACAGTGGAGATGAGAAACGTGAGATGCAATGACTGAGTTTTGACAATGTGTGCAAAATAGTTTGTTTTACAGTGGCTTGTTGGAAATTAGAATAAGAGATAGAAATAAGAGAAAGTGGGAATATTATTGTATACATTTTTCCGTAATAAAATAAAAGCAATAACAAGAGAAAACATGGAATAATTCAATAATGACAGACTATAACTTAATATAAATGTGTACTATTATTAGAAATATATAAGTTGGTTGAATGTAATAACTATGGTTAATTCTACTAGTTTTATTTGTATTAGAATGTACAACACCCAATGTGGTATCGCACATTGATATCAGAGGTGGTATTCAGCAGGTTCTGACTAATTCTGGAGAACCAGTAGTGGAAATTTTGAGTAGTTTGGAGAACTGGTAAATACCACATCTGACTGGCCTCACCCCCATCTAGTCTCTGCTTCCTGAGTCCCAGCTGATCTGGAGGAAATGGGGATTTTGCAATATCCTTCCCCTGCCATTCCCACCAAGCCACACCCACTAAGCCATGCCATGCCTACCAAGCCACACCCACAGAACTGGTAGTAAAAAAAATTGAATCCCACCACTGATTGATATACATGTTGTTGTTTTTCATTTCAAGTTTTTATTTTATTTTATATATAAAATAAAAAAACTTCAAATGAAAAACAACATTGGTTTATTGGCTAGGTTATAGCAACCAAGTTCAGATGGCTCACTGAAAAGTAAGTTAGGGTTTACAAACCAAAAAAAACAAAACAAAACTGGATTAAGAGATCACATTAAGCAAAAACTTCATGATATCTTAAACCTTTTTAAAGATGACAGGATGCAATAGGAAATTCCCACAGCCATCCTTATGCCAGCCTGTGATGTGCAAACCCAGTCAGATTGCATTTATTGGGAGAAAGCCTTTTATTCTTGCTTGTTTTTCTTCTCACTCTCTTCACAACATTTACTATAATGTAGGGACTGTCATATATACATGAACCCAGATATACTTTAATGTGTCACATATTACTCTCATGGAAAAGTAAATAAATTTACATGACAGGAAAGGAAAGAACTAGGAAATATTTCTGCAAAAAAAAATAAAAATCCCAAAGGATGGATTTATCTAAAGATCTAAGAAGGAAAATGGAACAGGAAAGCCAAAATATTGAGAACGATTTTGTCTCTGGGCATTAGATCCGCAGAGGCTCTAAATTCATAATGCTGACATTTTTCTCTTGAGTATTATGACAAATAAACAAAATCAGGGCTGGTTGCTTCATCAAGAAGTTTGCGAAACTGGAATAATTCAAAATCAGACTTTTTCCTGGCTTCACAGCAAGTTTTAAATGCTCTAAAATGCTGCTGCTAGTCTCAGCTAGTCTGGTTTCCTCCCTAGGCAAAGTGTAAGATGAGAGCTCAGCAAGCCAGTTAAGCTGGAGAAGAAACTGAGGCAGAAGAAATGATTGTCACCAGAATGTATTGTTTACTTACTTCAAAAAATAAAAATGCCTCTTTGTATGCAGACTCATTGGAGAAGAACCTAATGCTGAGAAAGATTGAGGGCAAAAGAAGAAAGGACGACAGAGAATGAGGTGGCTGGATGGAGTCACTGAAGCAGTTGGCATGAGCTTAAATGGACTCCAGAGCAGGGGTAAAATTCAGCAGGTTCTGATGAAGCGGCAGTGGAAACTTTGAATAGTTCGGAGAACCAGCAAATACTACCTCTGGCTGGCTCCAGAGGTGGGTGGGAATGGAGATTTTGCAATACCCTTCCCCTGCCATGCCCACCAAGCCACCCACAGGACCAGTAGTAAAAAAAAATTGAAATTCACCCACTGTTCCAGAGGATGGTAGAGGACAGGAAAGAGGAAGATTGTCAAGAGGATCATGATCAGAGGTGGGTTTCTACCAGTTCGCACCTATTCGGTAGAACCGGTTCGTCAAATCTACTGAACCGGTTAGAAGAGGTTCCACCAGTGGACCCGGAAAGCAGGCCACACCTACAGAAGAGGTTCCAAAAAATTTTGAAACCCACCACTGACACACACACACACACACACACACACACACACAGAGAGAGAGAGAGAGAGAGAGAGAGACAGACAGACAGACAGACAGACTAACTGACTGACTGACACACACACACACACACAGAGAGAGAGAGAGGTCCTGTGGGAGGAGCCTGTCGCCGAGGAGCTCAACGGAGCCCCTCTTAAAGTTCTGGTCTGTATATCTAATTAAGATCAATAGATATCATCCCTTTCTGGCAGAAAGGGACAGGCAGAAGCTCAGGTGTTAGGATTTATTCGTAGTTCACAGCCCTCTTCCTCTTTTTTTTTTGGGCTGCGAACAGAGAATAGTTCCAGCGTAACTGAGCTCTTATCTCCAGCCAGTTCTTTGCAGCTGCCTTTTTGCAGCCCTAGACAGCCGACTCCCGCACTCAGGACAATGATAAATTGTTTTTAAGATAATACGAGCGGGTCGCACTTCTGTGATGTGTTGTTTTTTTTTAACTATCTAAACACCAGCCTTGTTTTTCCTTTGAACTTCTCTGCGCAATTGGGATACAAAATGGCGTTTTTACTGTGTTGGTGATTGATGACGTAATTAACTGGCTTTATTTCCCCGGAGACCGCTACTCATTAATGAACAAAATCTACAAATAACTTATTGAAAACTGGCCAGCTGAAGATACTGTTTATCTGTCTATTCTCAGATTTTATCTGTAATGTCTCCCAGGTCTAAACAGGCAAAAAAATCCTCCCCCCTCGTGCTTAAAGAACTTGCTACCAAATCGCTGCCTTTGTCTCCTACGCCATCTACTGGAGATTTCTTGACACAGGAGCTTCTCTTTCAAATAATTAATGACTTTAGAAAAGAAATTCAAGAATTTGTGTTGGATTTATGCGATAAAATACATACCAAAATTGCCCAGATAAATGCGAATACGTTTGAAGTCACGTCTACCTTAACAGATTATGTTGAAGAAATGGAGACGAAACTGGAAACTTTGGAGAGGGCCAATTTTAATTTGACTTCTAATATTCAAGCTTTACAACAAGAGATTATTAATAATCAAACACAACTTACAATGATAAATTATAATACAAAGGTGTTTGCAATAAGAGTCAGAGGACTGCCTGAAAAGAAAGGAGAAAATTTGAAACAGACTTTTGTAGAAGCTTTCAGCCAAGTGGTGGGAGGCCCAGGACTTAATTTTGATTGGAATATTCGAAAAATCTATCGCCAAAATTCGCATGTAGCAGAGCAACGACAGCTTCCAAGAGACATAATTATATATTTTTTCACAAGAGAATCCAGAAATGCGATCTCACAAAAGCTTTATAATAGCAGGCTTCGAATCGAGGGCCACGATTTGTTCGTCTTTAAAGATATCCCGCTTCAGATGCTGCAAGCAAGGAGAAGTTATACTTTTTTAACCCAAGAACTTAGAAATCGTCAAATAAAGTATAAATGGGAAGCTCCAGTTGGAATCACAGTTACATTTGAAAATCAAAGATTCTGTATTAATTCTGTTTCGGAAGCTCGGGACTTTTATTATAAAACTCTGAAGGCGGGGCTTCTTGACTCACTCGGAAACGTGGAAGGACAAGGTGAAGGAAAGACAAGCAGCAAGTCACTTGGCTACAAGAAGGAGGGAGTTGTTCTCCCCCTACTGGAGAGGCAGAAGAGCGGAAACTGAGGATTCAGTTATATCTTCGAAACAGCGGGACACGTGGTTATAAGGCAGAGGGCTGCCTTTTCTTTCCGGAAGGACAGAAGAGTAAAGAATATAGACCCAGCGACGTCTTTAAAATACTTTCTAAGCTTTTGGACTGATTAAAACTTTAGGATTCCTGTTTGGTATGAAATGGTAAAGCGGTGTACTGATACGGGACTTTTACAAGACTTATTTGAATTTCAATCCAAACTGTGCATGAAATGTTTTCTGTGAGGAAAGCGGGGACTAAGATTTATTTGAACTGCGGTTTGGGATGAATGGAGTGTGGGGCAGAAAGGAAGGTAGAGTGGGATATTGATGAAGGGATCTTGGGATTGAACGAACTGGTATGAATTTGGGGCATATATTTTACGAATTTACATGTTTGAAGTATAATATAAAAAGCTCAGGATTTTAAAGTGAAGAGTGAGATCCTAATCTTATGCAACTTGGGCTTGGGAGGAATGGAGACGTGAAACGAAGGATAGGAAGATGAGTAGCGAAAGTATGAAGATAAATTGATTTTTGTATAAACTAATATTTGAATATAAGGTTAAGAAAGGCTATCTGGAGATTCTACAGGAAGATGGGGGTAAATATCAAAGAAGTAAGGGACGAGGACAAAATATAAATGGAATGATTCACACTGTTTAAACTTTAAGAATGATGGGAGGCTGAGCATAATGCAAAAGAGTTTTCAATTTTTTTTTTTATTATTTACTTTTTTGTTTTTGTTTTCTTTTTCGGAGTGTTCTTTTTATTTTATTTTCATCATTATTGTTAATAAGATATTTCGAAGGTGAATGGTACTGAACTGTGCCGGGTGTGTGACCTGGGAAGTCGGAGGGGGTTAGGGAGGGGGGTTCATTGGGGGTGGGTGGGTGGGTGGAGATATAGCTTCAATATATAGAACAAGAAGAGAGAGAGAGAGAGAGAAAGGAAGAAATAAAGAAAAAAGAAAAAATAAAGAAAAAGAGTGAGAGATGAAAGAAAAAAAGAAAAAAGGGACAGAGAGACAAAAGGAAGGAAAAAGAGAGAGAGAGAGAGAGAGAGAAAACACATGGCCAGCAAGCCACTCCCACAAAGGAGGCCACACCCACAGAGTAGGTTCCAAAACTTTTTGAAACCCACCACTGATCATGATGGATCAGACACGAATTCACAACTAACAACAACAAATGCCTACATATTATCCCCCTACTTATTGCTCTGCTGCACAATAAACTAGCTCTTTAAAAAAGAGTTAGAGAAGAAGCTAGTTGCTGTGCTTCTGTGCAGAGTATGGAAGATGACCTTGATGTAGATATGCAGACTCTGTTACCAAAGCGACAAGTTTATGAGTGAGGGGGAGGGAAGGTACTGCACAATCAAGCTTGCAAGACTGATGTCTGGTATGAAAGATGAAACCAAGGAAACAACTCAGTGGTGAAATTCAATTTTTTTTACTACTGTTTCTGTGGGCGTGGTTTGGTGGGCGTGGCAGGGGAAGGATTCTGCAAAATCTCCATTCCCTCACCACTCTGGGGCCAGTCAGAGGTGGTATTTGCCGGTTCTCCAAACTATTCAAAATTTCCACTCCCAGTTCTCCGCAACCTGTCAGAACCTGCTGGATTTCATCCCTGAATCAACTCCATAAGAAAACAAGAGCTAATTTTATTGAAATTGGATATCATAGGAGAATCTAGCAACTCTGATTGTGCTGTATCTCCTCCTCCTCCTTCTTATACTCCAAGGAATTAGGGAGTGTCTTTCTGTCTCTCTTCCAAATATGATCTGTTGTGGATTTCAGATATGTTTCACCATTTATCACTTCAGTAACTGTTCAACAGTTCCTCAGCCAACAAAAATCTATACTGGGATAAAATTTGCTGCTATAAGTATGACACCAACAAATGTTGCTGCCCTTACTTACTTGCTTTACTTTATTGTCATTGTACCTTGTACGATGAAATTAAATGCCATCAAACACACATCCTTCACATTCTATACAATTGGATTAAAAACTAATTAATTGCATTAATATTGCACTATACAATAGCATTCAATATAGTTACTGCCCTGGGATAGAAGCTGTTTTTCAGCCTATTTGTCCTTGTTTTTTATTATTATTATTTATTTATTTATTTCATCAAGCATGTATTAGATAACATATATAAGTATAAACATGATGTTGAATACATGAAATGGATACAAATAAAAAGGAACATTAGGACAGGGACGGTAGGCTTGTTGGTGCGCTTATGCACATCCCTTACAGACCTCTTAGGAATGGGGTGAGGTCGACGCTAGACAGTCTAAGGTTAAAGTTTTGGGGGTTTGGGGAAGAAACCACAGTCTCAGGTAGAGCATTCCAGGCTTTGACCACTCTGTTGCTGAAGTCATATTTTCTGCAATCGAGTTTGGAGCGGTTTACCTTAAGTTTGTATTTATTTGTGCTTGTGTGTTGTTGTGGTTGAAGCTGATGTAGTCATTGACAGGTAGGACATTTTATTATCCTGTACCAACTGCCAGATGGCAATAGTTCAAAAAAAAAAAGAGGGATGCCCAAAATGAGATGGATCTTTAAGAATGTTTTGAACTCTCTTAAGGCAGCGGGAGCTATAAAACTCTTCCAAAGAGGGGAGAGGGCAACCAATGATCCTCTGGGCAATGATGTTAACACTTACGTTGTGTACGACACTTCAACAGTGAAAATAAGTGGATTCTTCTCCCAGTGTTGTTTCGGAGAATTGTGCCAGTCAATGTAGCCAACATCGAGTTAGATGGGTCAGTATTCCTAGTTGATGATGAGAAAAACAATGGAATTTACTCTGTATGTAGTTTATATCACCAGTCTAGCTGAGAATTATGGCCATGTTGTTTCATGTTCTCATTCTTAAAAGCAAGAAATGTTTTGGCCAATGGTTGCTAATGTTATCCTGGAACCCATTCCTTCATCAATAAGAGACTTCAAATTGTTTCTATCATATAAAATATAATAGTCAGTTTGATCCAGGAATATATCAAGGACCAGTTAGCCTTTGAGCTCATATTCAGAACACCATAAGAGAGGAATGAACTCTCAACCTGTGTTTGCAAAATCAGTACACAAATGTAGCACTCCTTTAGCACAAGAGAGAAGGTGAAGTTACGGCTGTCTAGATGGCAGAAGTTAGGAGCCAAAGCCACTATGAATACTGCACTTCAAAACACCTCTGATAGAGAGTTGAATGAGGTGATCAATTTCATAGGCCAGCCATGTGCAGGTGTGGTATTCACTTATCTTCCCTAGCAGTTTGCAAATCTGAGTACATGCACCACCTCCATGCACACACTGCCACTGCACATGCGTTCAGCCTTCCGCGCATGTGCTTTTCATAAAAAAAGGGCCTAAAAGGGATGCCATAGAGCCAGGGGTAAAATCCAGCATGTTCTGAAATTTTGAGTAGTTTGGAGAACCAGCAGCAGAAATTTTCAGTAGTTAGGAGAACAGGCAAATGCTACATCTGGCTGGCCGCAGAGTGGAGTGGGAATGGAGATTTTGCAATATCATTCCCCCAGGAGTGGGCAGGGAATGGGGATTTTGCAGTATCCTTCCCCTGCCATGCCCCCCAAGTCATGCCCACCAAGCCACACCCACAGAACCAGTTAGTAAAAAAAAATTGAATTTCACCACTGCATAGAGCTGGGCCGCATGGGCAGGACCACCTGTGATTTCCACTATCAGTTAGGGCGAACTGGTCCAAATTGGTAGAATACAACCTCTGGCCATGTGTATCATTTTCACTTGCCTGGCTTGTCCTCCATAAAGGAAGTGAAATTTCTGTAGGGTTATCATTTAAAATCATCAAAGCAGGGGGGAAAAGCACACCTACACCACTTTGCAACCACTACAATCAACAAGCTTCCCTGAAGCAATTGCTACTTCAATTCAATCCTAGTTTCATCCAACTGAAGCACTCCTTCAGAGTTTGATCCAGCATTTAAGAAGGCATTTTGAAGAAAAGGGGAACTGCAGGAATGTAAGAATAGTAGTATTTCTTGAATGAAGAATATGCCTGCCCTGGGATAATGTTGCAGGATCCAATCTGGATCGGTCACCATGAACAGAGGCTTTTTCTTTTGAGCTTTCAGACTCATGCTGAAGCCCATCTTCAGGGAACTTCTCTCTAGCAGAGTGTGCACTTTGAGCTGTTGTATGGTGCCTGTTATATGTAGCTTTTTAGATGTTGGTTGGAGAGGCGTGTTGACAGCTAGCTATTAAATTGTTGGCTGTTGTTTGCTTGTATTGCCAAGCCCTTGCCTCATAAGTACTTCATAAGCTGGTGATAAATTAGCATTTTTGTTGACTGATGAGGGGTCTTCCAGACTTCAATCATTTCCTGGCTTTTTTTGTACCTGCTCGTCCAACAATCTTAGTAGCTGCAAAATCAAATGTATGTCCTTGTTCATAGCAGTGTGAGGCTACCAATGAGTTTGGGTCTCTTCATCTGACCACTCACTTGTGTTCTTACAGTCTGGTGGTAAGCTTCCTCCCCATCTGTCCTAGGGGCAATCCATACAGGGGATCCACTAGATTACATCAGAAGTATCTCCCACCTCCAAGCAATCTTCACAATGCACACTTTGTCTTCATATGGTAGCCTCTGGGCTGTGTGCGATGCCCACTTGCAGATCTCAGAAGCTGCATTCTACAGTTTCTGAAATGTTTTTGATGTATGGCAGGATGTGCCATGAGGTTGGTCTGGTACCTTGTTTCTTCCTTTCTCTACTCATTTCTGCTTCTACTTCTATTCATTCTCTCTCCTTTTGGATGCTTTTTACCTAGAAATATTCTTGCCTAAATACTGCTAGAAGACACACATCCAGGGGTGGGATTCAGCTGGTTTGGACCAGTTCGGGTGAACCAGATGCTAATTTTACATCTGGTTCGCTGGACTGGTAGTTGCAAGGCTTGGCTGGCCCTTCCCATCCCGCATCACCCTTCCCCTCCCAGGAGTCTCCACGCAGCTTGTTTTGAATGCCAGGTAAATGTAGGGTCCGTGTGGAGGCTCTGAGAGGGTAAAATATGGGCCTCTTAAAAGTTCCGGAAGTATGGAACTGCCTCATTTCTAGCCTCCGGAGGACCTCCAGAACCCAGGGGAGGCCATTTTTGCCCTCCCAGAGGCTCGAAGAAACCCTCTGGAGCCTAGGGAGGGCCTCCCGGAAGTTCCTGAAGTCTGGAAAAAGGCCTGTTTCTGGTCTCCGGTGGGCCTCTGGAGACCGGGGGAGTCTGTTTTCGCTCTCCCAGAGGCTTGAAAGCCTCTGGAGCCTGGGGAGGACGAAAACACTCCGCCCCCTATGGTTCAGGAGAACAAGCAGGCCACGCCCACCATGGCCACTTCCACTCAGCAACCGGGCAGAGAACGGGTTGCTAAAATTTTTGAATCCCACCTCTGCACTCATCCTGGTGGCCTTACCATCGAAGTAAGTGCAGGCACAACTTCACATCAATATTTATGCAAAAATAAAGTTCGTGGCTTCCAAAGCTGCAAATTAACTGCCTGTCACATTTTTACACTAGTGTACAGCTCTATGGGAGCGTCTGCTTCTCCTGGGACGAAGCTGAATTTCTGTTTCCTTTATTAGAAAACCACATACCTTAACTGGCTTTTCAACCCTTTTTATTTCTCCCGCTTCAGGTGAAAATTGAAGGGGAGGGGGATAAATATTTTTCATTAGCAGCATCACCTTTTTAAAACAAGTTCAAAGATGGCTGAGCATTCTTAGGAAGTGGTGTAAAATCACCTCTATTTAATAGCAGCAGTGAATGGCTGCAAATGTCTCGCTTTTTAGAAAATGTGTAGGTTTGTGCTATTAGGTGAAACAAAAGTTTTGCTTTCCACCCAGGAAGATAGGAGAACCAAGTGAGGGAACATTTAATTCCCCAAACTGTCAACGACTAATGGTTTTTAAATATTTCCTGATGGAAGATGGGAAAGAAACTCTCCCCATGGAAAGTAAAATCATGTCATCCCCTTTTCCCTGTTCCTGTTTATAATCAAATCCAGGAAAATAAAAAGAAACTTTTCCTAGTTTCTTTTTTAGGTTCTAATAGACATGACATAGGGTGGACTCCTATATTGTTAATAGAAAGGTAAAAGGTAAAGGCTCCCCTCGCACATATATGCTAGTCATTTCCGACTCTAGGGGGCGGTGCTCATCTCCGTTTCAAAGCCAAAGAGCCAGTGCTGTCCAAGGACGTCTCCATGGTCATGTAGACGGTATGACTAAATGCCGAAGGTGCACGGAGTATGTTACCTTCCCACCAAAGGTGGTCCCTATTTTTCTACTTGCATTTTAACATGCTTTCGAACTGCTAGGTTGGCAGAAGCTGGGACAAGTAACAGGAGCTCACTCCGTTACGCAGCTCTAGGGATTTGAACCACCAATCTGCTGACTTTTCTGATGGACAAGCTCAGCATTTTAGCCACTGAGCCAGAGGTGGGTTCCTACCAGTTCGCACCTATTCGGTAGAACCAGTTTGTCAAATCTACCGAACCGGTTAGAAGAGGTTCCACCAGTGGACCCAGAAAGCAGGCCACACCTACAGAAGAGGTTCCAAAATTTTTTAAAACCCACCACTGCCACACACACACACACACACACACAAACACACAGACAGACAGACAGACACAGAGAGAGAGAGAGAAAGAGAAAGAAAGGAAGAAATAAATAAAAAAAGAAAAAGTGAGAGAGAGATGAAAGAAAAAAAGAAAAAAGGGACAGAGAGACAAAAGGAAGGAGAGAGAGAGAGAAAAAAAACACATGGCTGGCAAGCCACTCCCACCAGGCCACATGGCCGGCAAGCCACTCCCACAAAGGAGGCCACACCCACAGAGTAGGTTCCAAATTTTTTTGAAACCCACCACTGCACTGAGCCTTATGTTCTAATATACATGATATAGACTAATAGTGAGGCATATCTTAAAAACCCAAATGGCAGAGTTTATATAGCTGAAGATACAACTCCAGAAGTACAGGTTGTCCTCATTTAGCAACCACAATTGAGACTGGCCACTTGGTTGTTAAGCGAAGTGATCTCAACAACAACCGTGTTTATGATCTTATTTCAACCTTCCTTTGCTCCTGGAAAGACTATAAATGGGAGGATTGGACAGAAGGCTACTTTTTCATTACTATCATAACTCTGAAAAGTTGCTCTTTGAGACAGTCACTAAGTGAGGACTGCCTGTACGAACTCTGTACCTTTTCCCAGTTGACCATAAGGGTACTTTGAGAGTAGAAATTACAGAGTAGCAGAATAATAGAGTTGGAAGAGACCTTGGAGGTGCTCTAGTCCAACCCCCTGCACAAGCAGGAGACCCTATAGAATTCCAGACAAATGGCTGTCCAGTGTCTTCTTTTTTTAAAAAAATATACTTTTTTATTTTCCATTTTCATAACATACAATCACATGTATACTATTACATAGCCAGTATCCTATTGTATTAAGTAGCAATTACATCAATTCCTCTTGTCATCAACACCCAAAAAGATAAAAACCCATTATTAGCTCTTCTGCTCTCCATACACCTCTTTCTTCTACCTCTCTCCTACCTCCTTTCTTCCCTCCAGCATCCTTTCCTACTCTACTTCCCCTTCCTTTCTCCTTCTCCTCTCTCTACATTCCACTCCTCCTTATCCTCCTCCTCTTCCCCCCTTACCCTCTCGTATCCCTCTCTTCCCATCTTTCTTCTCCCTTCTGTTTCCCACTCTTCCTCTCATTGGTGTATTTCCACTTCTGAGCAAACTCCAATCTATGTTGATGGTATTTATACTTCCATAACAATATACTTAACATATCCTAGTTTTAAAGAAAAAATAAGAGAAGACAGTATACATGTGCAATCATATTACATTAAAATCTAACACCCCTCGTCAAACCTCCCTCCCTCCCTCCCCCCAACCCCCCCCAGCCTTCCCTCCCCCAATTTCCCAGAACCCATACACGGTATAATCTTTAACAAAAACAGTCTAAAATATATTGGAAAAAAGAATAGAAAATTGATAACATCTTTACATTGAGCTTAGCTCCTCCTTGCTAAGCAAACTTTAAACAATTTATGTCATTCCTGATCTTAATCATAAGCTATCTGGAATTTCTTAGTCCCGTGTCCAGTGTCTTCTTAAAAGCCTTCAGTGTGACCCAGGCTTCCTTAGAAAGCAAGAAGCGGAGTCTTGGTCCCAACAAAACCTCTTTTATTTACGTGACTGTGAATTCCATTCTTCTGGAAGGCTGACAATCTAAATACAATCTTTCAGTTTCCTCGCTTTTTTGTTTCCTTCCTTTTTTTGTCTGACTTGATATAATTAATTTGTCCTTTTGATTTATTTAATTTAATTCCTCTTTAGGTATCTGTTTCTACATCCTGTAAACTTAAAATAGGCACTTTGTATAACAAATATTATAATGTGAATATAGCTTAACATTAGCTAATATGTCTTTTAAAAAACCACTTTAATTAGCCTCTCAAACTACTGGGGGTGGGAGGTGGGGGAAAAGTTCATAATTTTACCCCTCTGAACCTCAGTAATAAATTGTAAGGTTTCATCCAGGGTTACCACAACATTTATTCAACACACAAAAACCATAAACCACAGTTAAACAAAGTTTACTGTAGTGTGTAAACCCTGCTTAGCATACTAAGCGGATGATTGTATGAGGTCAGTTATTGAAATTTGCCAAATTAAAGTGCGATTGTACACTGTGCCATTTTTTTTTAGTCACCAGTCACTTGAAATCCAACTGGTGTCTTTTTTTACATCCTCATTATCATTTTTTTCCAGATTGTAAACATTTTCACCATGGCGTCTTCTAAATACTTAAAGAGGTTGGATCTTGCAGAGAGCACCCTCAATTGGTCAGTCTAAAATAGCCAATGGATGAATGCAGAGCAAGGTCTAAAGCTGTGATGGTGAACCGATGGCACAGGTGGCACGCAGAGGCCTCTCTGCTGGCATGCGAGCCGTCGCCCCAGCTGAGCTCCACCCCACGCATGCGCCTCCTGCCAGCCAGGTAGTGCCTCTATGCTCTGGACACTATGCTGACAGACACAGCAGACCTTCTTGCCACAGCTCGCATTGATGTGCCATCCTGGATGAGTTGCACTACCTGAGCCACCTGTGTGGGTTGTAGACTCCGTCTCATGCTACCACTAGAGTGAAAGCACTGCCGGCATTCAAAAGTGACCAAACCATCAGCCAGAAAGCATAGGAACTGAGAAGTGGTCTGTGGTCACCACCTGCAGAACCTCTCCTTTATTGGGAATGTCTTGCTAACTGCCTATGCTTTCCACCTGTTGTCTATTCCATGTGCACAACATCATGTGAAATTGATTGTCAATCAGTGTTGCTACCTAAGTGGACAGTTTGATTTCACAGAAGTGTGATTGACTTGGCGTTACATTGTGTTGTTTAAGTGTTCCCTTTATTTTTTTGAGCCGTATATATACATCCAACAGAAACTGAAATTGCCTTACAGGAGCAGATAGAGGTAAATCCTAGAGAAGCAGGAAATGCGTCACTGAACAATGGAGATGAATGCTAGAGAGAAATAAAGCTGCATACAAGTCCGACATACCACCTGTAACAATGTGTGCATGCATGGGGGTGGGGGAGAAGTATGGGGTGTCCCCTGCACCCCATTTTTGGTCCCATGAGGCTTCAGGGGGACATGCTAGGCCCAAAGCAGGTCAGGGTGGTCCCATGCACATGGGTGGGGGGGCATGCACAAGAAGGCATGCATGAGCAGGGGGGAAGCACACAAGGGTGTCAAACGCATGGTATTATGGGTTTGCGCGCATTCATGCACTTTCGGCATGCGAGGACAAAAAGGTTAACCATCACTGGTCTAGGGTAACTCAGCATGGCCAGCTGGGGGCCTGGCTACCACCTCCTACCTGGCCACCATTGCTGCTTCTAAATGGTCCAAACTCCGAACGGCCCAGAGTTTGGCATGGACACAACAGCAGTAGCAGCAATGGGGGAATGTATAAATGGAAAGCCCCCAGCCACCATCGCCATTGCTGTGCACTCTACTCCACCTGCTCTCTTGCTTGCTTGCCTGCCTGGATCTCCTCGGACACTTGCTCCACCCAAGTACTCACAGTGAGTTGTCCCCGCGAAATTCCCATTTTGAATCATCCTGCAATGACCTGACAGCAGTGAGTTGGCAGAGGTGACTTGGCAATGGTGAGAAGCCGCAAGAACTATCAGTTCACAATGGAACAGATCTTCATCACAGACAGTATTTGCTGACAAAGGCTGAGATCCATTACTAGAAAATTCTTCCTAAAAGACAGTTGTGGGATTCTACCGGTTCGGCCCAGTTCGGGCATACCAGTAGCTTTGAAGATCTACTGAGAGCAAACTGGTTCGCTCCGTCCTTCAGGTGGGCCCACCCGTCTGCCTGCCCCCAGGTTATACTTATCTTTGTTTGCTTGTTTTTGACCCCAGCTGATCAGTGGGTCAGAGTGTATTGCCGCAGCTCAGCTGTTTTCCTGTCAGTTGTGCATGCGTGTGCAGCAAAGCACATGCACAGTGAACTGGTTATTAAACCCGTAGGATGCCACCCCTGCGAAAAGACCCATGATTATTCCAACAAATTCAGAGAGTGTTGCACACCAGCAAATCCTTGAGAATAGTGTGACAGCAGTATTACACCTAAGGTCTTTCCCGTACCAGCATTGAATGAATTGCTAGTAAGAAAGGCAAGGACGTGTAGCTACTTATCTCCAATGGGAAAACAAACCTCATGCAAAGATAAGACAAACTCTGAGAGATACAAGTTTCATCTACCTCTGTGATAAGTGGGCAAAAATGCAAATGGGTTTTCCAGGGAGCTGAGAAGTCAGAGATTATTTCTCGTTACATCTCATCAATGTTCGTTTGTAGGCTATTTCGAACAATAGTTCAGCAGCAAAGGAGGGGCAGTATCAGCTGATGGGATGGCTCCTTCATCAATCAAGTTTGAACTGGCTTTGTGCTGTGGGAAAGTGAAAGTCGTGTAACTATGGATTTCTCCTTAATTCAGTAATTGTATGGTGATGGGTCTCAATATTTATCAACAAATAGATGCTTCGCATGTATATACCCTACATGCTATTCTCTTTGCTTCTTTTGGGAATCATTTGGGTTTTAGGTCAAGCGAAAGCCAGTCAAATCAACCACATCCAGAGATCATTTATCACACACAAACATATCAGAGGTGGTATTCAGCAGGTTCTGACCAGTTTTGGAGAACTGGTAGCAGAAATTTTTAGTAGTTTGGAAAACTGGTAAATGCCACCTCTGGCTGGCCCCGCCCCATCTATTCTCTGCCTCCTGAGTCTCAGGTGATCGAGAGGGAATGGGGATTTTTCAGTAGCCTTCCCCTGGAGTGGGGTGGGAATTGGGATTTTACAGTAGCCTTCTCCTGGAGTGGGGTGGGAATGGAGATTTTACAGTATCATTCCCCTGCCATGCCACCAAGCCACATCACGCCCACCAAGCCACGCCACACCCGCCAAGCCACACCCACAGAACTGGTAGTAAAAAAATTGAATCCCCCACTGACACCCACACAAACAGACACACACAAATATAGTGCAAATATAATAGAAGGATATAAATCCGAATCTGTACAATTTGAGAATATAATTCTAATTCCAGACATTGTATATTAATATCACTATTAATATGTCAAAGATGATGGTTAAAGGATTTAAAGGTTTACCCCGATTAAAGGGGGAGATGCTAATCTAAGATTCTCAGCTGAGAGCGTCTGCATTGTCTGAGAAAATTTCCATCATGTGGACAGAATTAAAATACAGAATGCAGTAGCCTTCCTGCCAAAGTGGTGCCTATTTATCTACTTGCATTTGCATGTTTTTGAACAGCTAGATTGGCAGGAGCAGGGGCAAATAATGGGAGCTCACCCATCACACAATGCTCAGGTCTTGAATCTGGGCTGTCAGCTTTCCAGTAACCACTGAGCTATCACATCCCCATCTAAAAGTGATGGTACCTCTCAGCCAGTCCTGGAATGGACAAGTAAATCTGAGCTGCATTTTAAAATTCCACTCCACTTTCTTCCCATGTGCAACATGTATTACGACCTCAATGCTTGCAGAATGGTCCATCTGGCTGATGTCCTGCAAGATTATATCACAAGCATTCAAAACATGATTTTCGCCATTTTTCTGTGAGCAGGGGTGAAATGCTACTGGTTCGGATTGGTTGGCTCGAACCGGTAGTAAAAATGCTACTGGCTCAACCAAAGCAGTAGTAAAAAAAAATGCTACTAGTTCAGGCAAACTGCTTTTTCTGACGATCAGCTGTGATGCATGATTTATTTTAGCTAGAATCATCGGATGTCCTGCTTTCTAGCTAATCTAAATTGCGTGGCACAGCTGATCATTAGAAATACCATGGACCACCCCCCCCCGCTGTTCTACTTACCTTTGCAGGTGCGCTTGGTAGCAGGCTCTGCCCACTCTCCCAGACATCATTACATCATTTTTGATGCTCTGTGCATGCACAGAAGATCCTGCGCATGCACAGAAGGTCCTTTGCCTCCACGGAGGTGGAACCTCCAAAAAATATGACACTAAACACCTCACCTTTTGGGTAACCATGCTGGCTGAAGAATTCTGGGAGATGAAGTCCATCCATTTTAAAGTTTGACAAAAGTGCCAAATTTGACAAATACTGTTTTAGATTATAGGCATGATAGACTAGAATAATAGATACTAGAGGATGGAAGTGAATGGTTTTGTTTTGTTTTTTTGTAATGATTACATAAATAAATTAAAGATTAAAAGGTAAAGGTAAAGGTTCCCCTCGCACATATGTGCTCGTCATTCATGAGTCTAGGGGGCGGTGCTCAGCTCCATTTCAAAGAGCCAGCACTGTCTGAAGACGTCTCTGTGGTCATGTGGCTGGCATGACTAAACGCCGAAGGCGCACGGAATGCTGTTAAAGGTGGTCCATATTTTTCTACTTGCATTTTAACATGCTTTCGAACTATTAGGTTGACAGAAGCTGGGACAAATAACACGAACTTACTCCGTTACATGGTGCTAGGGATTCGAACTGCTGAATTGCCGACCTTTCTGATCGACAAGCTCACCATCTAAGCCACAGAGCCACCGCGTCCCATAAAATTAAAGGTTACCTCCCCTTTAATTTCAAATGTATTTCCAAAGATTAAAAATCCATGTGGATCTAATTTTACCTTCTTATCCAAGAACCAGAACCGGTGCTAATTAATCTACATTAAAGAGAAATTAGCCAAATCTCTGAAACAATAGAAGGAGGACAAGAAGAGAATATCATCTTATAATGTCCTCATTAACCAGAATGGCCTTGATGAGTGTTCCATCATATGACAGTGAGTGTCTGGTCTCACTTCATTAGCAATGAGGTTAATTACTGGCAAGGAAGTAGGTAGGATTGCTGTCCTCCCCCTTCTCCACCTCTAACCATTCATGGGTGGGAATTCAAGCTCCCTTACCAACTAATGGCTGCTAATGTGACTCTATTTTTAAAGGCAAGACAGGTAGAACAAGACCATTTTTCAAAGCGAAATGACAAAAGTGCATTTCACTGTGAGTTGGGGTACATAACAGGAGGTATTGGGACAATCAGTTATAGCAAAGGAAAAAAAATAAAGGAAGAATGATTAACTGCTAGCTGACAAGGGGATTTACCCTCCATTTCCTCCAAATCCAATCCCAGTTTTGCATTCTTTTTAAGGGAAACTCTCCCTAAACTGATTCTTATGTAAGAATTTATGAGCAACTTGATTGGGGGGGGGGGTGATGTGGATGGAGGAATAGTGTCATTGCAAAATGAAACTCAGCTGGATTCAAATAAGGATGTGCCATTCCTGCCTTGTACATGGATAGCAGCTTGAGCTGACAAGGAAGATCAAAGCTGGAGGATGAAAACCTCACATAACTTCAATCTCAATTTATACACCAGGTGCATGTAATGAGATGACCAGGCTGAACCCATGGGAATGGTCAAACACTTCATAAGTCATGAGTTCCTGAGTGCCTGCAAGAAATCTAAGCCCAGCCTAACTTGAGGAGCCGAGGTGGCACAGTGGTTAAATGCAGCACTGCAGGCTACTTCAGCTGACTGCAGTTCTGCAGTTCGGCTGTTCAAATCTCACCGGATCAGGGTTGACTCAGCCTTCCATCCTTCTGAGGTGAGTAAAATGAGGACCCGGATTGTTGTTGGGGGCAATATGCTGACTCTGTAAACTGCTTAGAGAGGGCTGAAAGTCCTATGAAGCGGTATATAAGTCTAACTGCTATTGCTATTGCTATTGCTATTGAACGCCTCTCTTATCTCCCACTCATTTCTCTTAATGGTCAATTGGCCAGATTCTTGTAGAAAGTTTAAGCTTGCAATAAATCTTTATACCCATTTGAATTGCCTGAATCTCCCAATCATCCCGGCGCTTGACAGGGCATACAATCTTGGCAACTTTAAGACTTGTGGGCTTCAATTCCCAGAATTCCTCAGATAGCATAGTTCCAAAAGTCCTAAAATTACCAGTTATAACTACTTAAGCAAATGTTGGACACCCCTGTTATACACTCTTACCAAAAGCTAGCCAATGGGAGCTCCACTGTTCCTTTCTCTTGCTGCCCAATTTTTAAAGTGAAAAATAGAGATTGGTTCCCCTCCCCCCCATGTCATCTCAGCAGGAATATTTTGATTTGACTTATTAACTTTCATTTACAACTATTTTCTTTCTAACCAGACTTCTGCTTAAGTCAGATTTTATTTTCTAAAAAAAAAGGGGGGGGACATTGAATTATGCCTGCTGTATCTCTGAAACACAAATATTCTGGATGTAAGCAGGTGCCTTGGCTTTCCACACAAAATGCCAAGAATGAGAAAAATGAAATAATTCTTTCAGGTTTTTCTCCTGGGATTTTCACAATTTCTATAAAGAAATGACAGAAAGTAGACAGAAAGTTACAAAAGGGGAAAAAATGCAGAAAGCAAAATGGTTTTGAAATTTGTGGTGAAGTAGCAGCAGCAACAACAACAACAACAACAACAACAACAACAACAACAACAACAAAGCCTGCAGCCAGGTTCCTTTTGGATCTTTGGCCTGCCACACTTCTATCTACTGTGCTGTTTCATCAGTGGGGAAATGAGAGGGGGATAGTAAAGAGTAGGATGTGATGTGAGGGATGTGTTTCCCTCCCACTAATTGGCCAAGTTTTCCATCTCTCAGGCTGGGGGGTCAAACAGTACACCCCTCAGACAGGGTTCACAATTTGGGAGTCCTCCTGGACCCACAGCTGACTTTCGAACACCACTTGTCGGCTGTGACCAGGGGGGCATTTGCCCAGGTTCGCCTGGTGCACCAGTTGCGTCCCTACCTGAACCGGGAGGCCCTCACAACAGTCACTCGTGCCCTTGTGACCTCTAGACTGGACTACTGCAACGTGCTCTATATGGGGCAGCCCTTGAAGAGCATTCGGAGACTTCAGCTTGTCCAGACTGCAGCCGCGCGAGCGATTGTGGGTGCACCTCGGTTCACCCACGTAACACCTATCCTCCGCGAGCTGCACTGGCTGCCTATTGGTCTTCGGATACACTTCAAGGTGCTAGTCGTCACTTATAAAGCCCTTCATGGTATTGGGCCTGGGTACTTTAGAGACTGCCTGCTGCCAATTACCTCCAATAGACCGATCAGATCCCACAGATTAGGCCTCCTCCGAATTCCATCCGCCGGCCAATGCCGACTGGCGACTACCCGGAGGAGGGCCTTCTCTGTGGCTGCTCCGACCCTCTGGAACGAGCTCCCCGTGGAGATTCGAACCCTCACCACCCTCCAGGCCTTCCGCAAAGCCCTTAAAACATGGCTGTTCCGACAGGCCTGGGGCTAAAGAGTTTTTGCCCCCCTTCTTGAATGGTATGGTTGTTGTGTGTTTTTAAATTTTGTATTGTTATGTCTCGTCTTTTTTATCCCACTGTCTGTACCCCCTTCCCTGATTGAATTGTGAGCCGCCCTGAGTCCCCTTCGGGGAAAAGGGCGGCATATAAATGTAATCAATCAATCAATCAATCAATCAACCAAAATAAAATTCCTTTTAGATTGCCAAGATCATCCTTTGTCTCTGCACCTCACTGGAACTGGATGGGTGGAACTGCCAGCATGGCAGTGGGAGATTGGACCATGTGATGGACGTATGGATGTGGGGGATCATGAACTTTCAACTGGGTGTGGAAAACCAAGAAGCTTTCAGATTGGTTAGAACTGACTTTTCTGTCACGTTCCGGCATTCACATTGCATACAAACAGGGATTCAGTTTGTTTGGTGAAAAACCTTTATCTCTATCTAAGAAACTAGGTGATAACCAGCACTAAATGACAATGATACAAAGGTAATTAAATCCAAGTCAGCTCTAACCAAGTTAACGCCATCACCCATATATATATATATTTACAACCCCTGGTAAGCCCCAATTATGGGAGGAAGCTAACTGCTTCCATCATCTGTCAATCGGCTCGTCACAAGAGTCCATCACGACAGAAACCCAATATTTTTATTGTTGCCTTTGTTATATTTGTGTTTTTTTATTTCTGCTGATAAATAAATAATTTATTTATCAGCAGAAATTAAAAAAAAACATATATATATATATACCATTACCCCACTCTGCTCCACCCACAATTCCACCCAGATGACACCCACCCACCATCACCAATCACCATGACCCGCATCCTCAGCCACTACCACCCCCTTCTGTGTCATCAAAGCCTCTTTCCTTGTTAGCTGCATCCGAGCAAAAGAGTTACATCAGAGTAGGCAATTGCATCAGAGTAGAAGAACCACATGCAGCTACAGGTTCAATCAACATCAGAGAGGCAACATCAACATGGCAGCGTTAGTGGCATGTAAGCATGGCTGAGCGGGCATGGTGATGGACAGGTTCCCCCTGGATGGCAGCCTGGGGGCTGACATTTGGGTTTTCCCAGATGTGCCAACATGGCTCTCTTAATAAATTGGAACTTTGAGCAATACTTTCCCTTGGACTCTGATTTAATTTTGGATGCTATTTGGAACCCTGAAACAACAACAATAATAGTTTGGTGGTTCGAAACTCTAGCACCACGCAATGGAGTGAATTCTGGTTACCTGTCCAAGCTTCTGCCAACCTAGCAGTTCAGAAGCATGTAAAAATGCAAGTAGAAAAATAGGGACCAACTTTGGTGGGAAGGTAAAAGCATTCATGTGCCTTCAGTGTTTAGTCATGCCAGCCACAGGGACCACAGGGACATCTTTGGACAGCACTGGTTCTTTGGCTTTGAAACAGCACCACCCTTAGAGTCAGGAACGACTAGCACATATGTGCGAGGCGAACCTTTACCTTAACAATAATCCCAAGGGGTGCTTTGGGTTCTCTAATAAGAAAGGAACAGAAGGGAAGTGTAGGTAAAAGCCTAAATTTTTGGCTGTTCACCGATGGAATCATCAGAATGACTTTATACAAGAATAGCTTGGTCTTTTATAAAGAAAGGGACCCTAGATCAAAAACTGAATTCCAATTCTATGAAAACAAAAGTAGATGGTGATTAATGTTATATAATGCAGTTCTTTAGAGTTCTGCCACTGCCCAACATCCATGAGATGGTTTAAACATTTGAGATACCTCCAAAACGAAACACTCAGGTGTGTTAGATATAGTGTTTCTTTTGGAGTGTTAGCCACACAGATGACTGTTATCCTTGAAGAAGAAAGCTTGAACAGATTGGAGAAAAGTGCAAATTCCACACCTCAAAATGCATAAATGGAGGGGGGGTTCCCCTCAAATGCACAACTCCTGATTTTACTCTTACGTTTATGCAGCGTTGAAGTGTCTTTGAATATTTTGTAGTCTGGTTGGTAGTTTTCTTCATGGTCGATGGTTTTCTTCCAAACAGGAAGAAAACTATCAACCAGACTGCATGAACACTTCCTGACCATCAAGAGACATAACCTTCTATCCCTCATATCTATCCACAGAGACTCAATAGATGTAACCGGGACCATAGTTGTAACCAGGGGTGGAATTCAGCTGGTTTGGACCAGTTTGGGCAAACCAGATGTTAATTTTAACCTGGTTCACCAAACCAGTAGATACATGGATCGGCTGACCCCTCCCACCCCACCACGCCCCTCCCAGGAGTCTCCACACAGCCCGGTCATCATGCCAGGTAAGTGCAGGTCTGCACGGAGGCTCTGGGAGGGTGAAAACCGGGCCTACCGGAAGTGCCAGAAGTCCAGAAACGTGCCTGTTTCTGGCCTCCGGAGGGCCTCTGGAGCCCGGAGAAGGTCGTTTTTGCCATCCCAGAGGCTTGAGGAAAACCTCCAAAGCCTGGAGAGGGCAAAAATGCCTCCCCGCCATCGCCATGGTGCAGGAAGCTGACTAGGCCAGGTCCACATAGCCATGCCCACCCAGCAACTGGGGCAGGGGTGGGTTGCTAATCCCGTTCCAACCGGTTCGGTTGGAATGGGGCCGGCGGCGTCCTCATGCACGCACGCAGTTCACGCATGCATCTTAGCGCCTGTGCAATGCTCCAGCTGCTCACGGAGACTCGCGCAGGCACTGTATGTGCCATCCAGCTGCTCGCGGAGAATCGCGCAGGCGCTGTATGTGCCATGCGCCTGCGTGGAAGCGCAGAAGCCTTCAAAGACCGGTAAGGAGCACGGGTGGGTGGGTGGGCCTTTCGCCATTCCCAGAAGTTACTTACTTCCGGGTTCGCCGACCAACTAGTTCGCGGGGACCGCCACGAACCGGTTGAAACCCACCCCCTGAACTGGGGAGAGAACCTGTTGCTAAAAATTTTCAATCCCACCCCTGGTTGTAACCCAGGTGACGTCAAGGAGAGAAAGGGTAGTCCTGGAAGCCCTGATTTTCCACCAATAAATCAATAAACAGACACAGTGACATTGACCCAATCTACCCACCACTTGGAGCAAAAGAACAACATCAACCACGATCCCGAAGGCAGCATTTAAAGATCAAGGAACATCCATGTTGCAAACTAAGTTTTTAACTCAACAGTTCTGTGCTCTTGAATACTTTATATCATTTTAAAACTGTAGGACATTATTAAGATCAAATCAATGCATGAGCATCAGTGACAGTAATCAGCTCGGTATAAATATAAATGAAAATGAAACATTGTCATCTTATCGAGTCAATAAGAAATCTATCCTCATTTAACAAATTTCAGTTGTGGTATAAACTCAGACGTAGAATTATAGTCCAAAATTGGCTTCTGTGTGAAATTAAATTCTGTATAGATTTGTTTTTAAAATATGAGGCTATTTTTGACGTTGAGACATACTTACACAATTTAATTTCCCTTTGTTGAATTTTGTGTACTTTGCAGTAAGACTTATGGAGCATCCCAGCATCTACTAACATAAACAAAGCAAGTTTAATATGCTTTGTTGAAATATAAACTTTGGTAATATTTAATAGTCGTGGGGGGGAATATATGTGATTGCTAAGAATTGACAGTAACTTAATGACACATAATCCATCAGTCAACATTTAATGGGAAAGTGGCAGGTTGAAAAGGGAATTGAATTTTTAGAATCTGTTTCATTCTATTATAAATCGTTTTCCCAAATTGTTGGACTTCATAACATTACTCCCAAATATGAAAGAATGATAATTATGTTTCAAATAGTTTTAGAAAATGAATTATCAATTTTACCAGTCAATACTGAAGTGATATACCTTTGATAACTTACCTGTTTCTGTAAGTGTGACATTCGCTCTAAATTTAATACATCACTGAAAATTTAATATTTTCCTTTCATTGAAATTCCCACTGTTGCATATCAATTATTCTGTCCAAATTCTGTATTTGTTTAATCATAGAGACTTCTAGATGAGACTGTAGTTTCTTGGTTGTGTTTCATCAGCATCTTATATATAAGAGCCAGGAAATAAATTCCTGGGTATGTAACTTTCTTATTTTTTTTTTCTGTTTAAATGTTTTATTCATTTTCATTTTCAATTTTGTACATTCACTTATATACTGAATATTTGCAATAATAATAATATAATAATAAAAAAGAAAAACCCCAACCTAAACACAACTCATCATAAACCCAACCTATCGCTTTCATACACCCCTTCTTCTCCCCCTCCAACTTTCCTTTCTCCCTCCAACGATCACCCCTCTTACTTCCCTTTCCCCTCCTATCTTCCTTTCTCGCCTTCCTCACCCTCCTTCCCCTCTCATCCTCCTTACATTCCCCTCTTCCTCCCTCCTTACTTCTCCCTCTTCCTTTCCTCTACTTCTCACTTTGGTGCATTTCTCTATTCCTTAATCTATTCAGTTACTAAAAATTACGCTGAAAAGAAAAAAGAAGAGAAAAAAAAATAAAAAGAAAAAAAAGAGAAAAATAAAAAGAAAAGATAAGGATCAACAGTATACAAGTGTATTCTTCTTATTCTATATATTGAAACTATATCTCCACCCACCCACCCACCCCCAATGAACCCCCCTCCCTAATCCCCTCCGACTTCCCAGGTCCCACACCCGGCACAGTTCAGTACCATTCACCTTCTAAAATATCTTATTAACAATAATAATGAAAATAAAATAAAAAGAACACTCCGAAAAAGAAAAAAAACAAAAAAATAAATAAAAAAAAATTAAAAATCTTTTGCATTATGCTCAGCCTCCCATCATTCTTAAAATTTAAACAGTATAAATCATTCCATTTATATTTTGTCCTCGTCCCTTACTTCTTTGATATTTACCCCCATCTTCCTGTAGACTCTCCAGATAGCCTTTCTTAACCTTATATTCAAATATTAGTTTATACAAAAATCAATTTATCTTCAAATACAGAGCAGTCTAATCATACTTTCGCTACTCATCTTCCTACCCTTCGTTTCTCATCTCCATTCCTCCCAAGCCCAAATTCCATAAGATTAGGATCTCGCTCTTCACTTTAAAATCCTGAGCTTTTTATGTTATACTTCAAGCATGTAAATCCGTAAAATGTGTGCCCAAAATCCATACCACTTCATTCAATCCCAAGATCCCTTCATCAATATCCCGCTCCACCTTCCCTTCTGCCCCACTCCTCCCGACTCCATTCATCCCAAACCGCAATTCAAATAAATCTTAGTCCCCGCTTTCCTCACAGAAAACAATTCATGCGCAGTTTGGATTGAAATTCAAATAAGTCTTATAAAAGTCCCGTACAATATCTGTCCAAAATAAGCAATGCTTCTTTCCATTCCTCATCGGTACACAGCTTTACCATTTCATACCAAACAGAAATCCTAAAATTTTAATCAGTCCAAGAGCTTAGAAAGTATTTTAAAGACATCGCTGGATCTATATTCTTTACTCTTCTGCCCTTCCGGAAAGAGAAGGCAACCCTCTGCCTTATAACCACGTGTCCCGCTGCTTTAAAAATATGGCTAAATCCTCAGTTTCCGCTCTTCTGCCTCTCCAGTAGGGGGAGAACAACTCCCTCCATCTTGTAACCAAGTAAGTTGCTGCTTGTCTTTCCTTCACCTTGTCCTTCCGCATTTCCGAGTGAGTCAAGAAGCCCCGCCTTCAGAGTTTTATAATAAAAGTCCCGAGCTTCCGAAACAGAATTAATACGAAATCTTTGATTTTCGAGTGTAACTGTGATTCCAACTGGAGCTTCCCATTTATACTGTATTTGACGATTTCTAAGTTCTTGGGTTAAAAAAGTATAGCCTCTCCTTGCTTGCAGCATCTGGAGCGGGATTTCTTTAAAGACAAACAAATCATGGCCATCGATTCGGAGCCTGTTGTTGTAAAACTTTTGGGTGATCGCATTTCTGGATTCTCTTGTGAAAAAGTATATAATTATGTCTCTTGGAAGCTGTCGTTGTTCTGCTACACACGAATTCTGGCGATAGATTTTTCGAATATTCCAATCAAAATTGAATCCCGGACCTCCCACCGCTTGGCTGAAAGCTTCTACAAACGTCTGTTTCAAGTTCTCTCCTTTCTTTTCGGGCAGTCCTCTGACTCTTATTGCAAACGCCTTTCTGTTATAATTTATCATTATAAGTTGTGTTTGAGTATCTCTAATCTCTTGTTGTAATGCTTGGATGTTGGAAGTCAAATTAGAATTAGCCTCCTCCAAAGTTTCCAGTTTAGTCTCCATTTCTTCGATATAATCTGTCAAAGTAGACATAGCTTCAAACATATCCACCTTTATTTGGGCAATTTTAGTCTGTATTTTGTCGCATAAATCCAGCACAAATTCTTTGATTTCTTGTTTAAAATCATTGAGTATTTGAAAAAGAAGCTCCTGTGTTAAGGAATCTCCAGTAGGGGGTGTAGGAGGCAAAGGCAGCGATTTACTAACAAATTCTTTAAGCACATGCGGGGGGGATTTTTTTGCCTGCTTAGACCTGGGAGGCATTATAGATAAAAGCTGAGAATAAACAGATAAACAGTGTCTTCACCTGGTCAGTTCTCAATAAATTATTTGTAGATTTTGCTTGTTAATGAGTAGCAGTCTCCGGGGAGATAAAGCCGGTTAATTGCATCATCAATCACCAACACAGTAAAAACGCCATCTTGTAGCACGGTTGAACAAAGAAGTTTCAAAGGAAAAACAAGGCTGGTGTTTAGATAGTTATAAAAAAAGGAACATCACAGGAGTAAGACCCGCTCATGTTAGCCTTAAGTTGCTTTAAGCAATTTATCATTGTCCTGAGGGGGGGGATCGCCTGTCTAGGGCTGCAAAAAGGCAGCTGCGAGGAACTGGCTGGAGATAAGAGCTCAGTTACGCTGGATCTCTTCTCCGTTCGCAGCCCAAAAAAAAAGAGGGCTGTGAACTACGAATAAATCCTAGCACCTGAGCTTCTGCCTGCCCCTTTCTGCCAAAAAGGGGTGATATCTATTGATCTTAATTAGATATACAGACCAGAACTCTGAGAGGGGCTCCGTTGAGCTCCTTCGGCGACAGCCTCCGCCCCCAGGAAGTCGGTATGTAACTTTCTTATTAATAATATTGAAGCCTAGGTACTTACTGCAGATAGTGCTTTTCTGTTTCAGTTAAGTTTCATGTCCGTATTTGACTCTTGTTCTTATTAATCTGATGACCTGATATATTGAACCACATTCATATTCATAATGAGACATTTTTCTTCATAATTGGACTTTTTGCTACTTAATTACTTGGTATTCTGCAAATGTTCAGGTGCATAATCTCTAGCAAAGACTAGTGTCTGATTTAAATCTACAATATCTATGCCGCCACAAAGCAGGTTAGACCAAAAGCATTCCACACTTGTATTCTTGGGGAAGACCAGGTTCCAATCTTGTCACCCCATGGTCATTAGGTCCTTCTGAAACAGGTCTTGGCGATCCCCTCATCCCAAAAATGTGGCACTCATATTTATGTGTGTCGCTGCCGACTAGCTAGAGGCCACATTCAAAAGGGCAGAAATAAAACTAATATTAACTGAATGTACAATCACTAATTAAAATTAATTGCTTGTTAAATACAGCACCCTAAATGCAAAATTAATTATTCTCCATCTATATATGTATGTACAACCCAGTGTCTCTCATACATGACATGCATACATAAAATAGTTACACACACACACCAGGGGTGGTATTTACTTACTTTCCCTACTGGTTCAGACCTAGACAAATAGGACAAAATACCCCATGTAAACTCACCCTTTACTACTGTCAGCCCTCATCCAGCTATTTCAAAATAGGATGTATCTGTCGATGACTATTACCAACCCTCCTGCATTAATGATATGGAGCTGAAAACCATCTAGAAGTTGATGGCAAGGGGACTTGGCATGAAGTTGGCGATCAAGCTGATCCCATGATCTGCAGGCCATGCACATTTCTCACCGTACTGGAAAGGACTGCATTGCAAAGCCACAGGAATGCTAGTGAAGCATGGTTAAGTCATCCATTGCTACTGATTGTTTCGAAAAGTCCTCATGGATCATTTTAGGATACAAGATGCTTTCCACCCTGTGCAAAAGGCTGTAATCACAATATGGAACAATGCAGTGACCTGGAACATTTCTATGGATGAGCAAGCATATCCAGAAGACATTTCGCTTGCTTTGTGGGGAAGAAAAAATTCCATGTGCTCTCCATACCTGCTGTATAAAAATAATAAGTCAAAAGGAAGAGTCAAAACAAGGTCAGGGAAAGTCTGCAGAGTGTGGCTTATCCAACTCCTGGATTTTAATTTATGCAGAAAGTAGTGCCTCTCTGTGATGTTCTCCTCTTGCGTTGTATGAATCTGCATCTGGGCAAGCTCTTTATTCTCTGATTTGTTCACATGGCTGGAAAAGATGGAGGAGAGGCCTTAGAACAGAGTAGTCGGCAACATTTCAAGCCACTACCCAATTGCATCTCCCATAGGAATGCCTCATGTACATTTATCTGGAAGTTTTATTTTTCTTCTCCATAGCTCCTAACCTGCTCCATTTTATTTTGAAACACAACATTTATTTTGCTAGCTTATCTCCCCCCACCCCAGGGGTGGGTTTCAACTGGTTCGCGGCGGTCCCTGCGAACCGGTTGGTCGGCGAACCCGGAAGTAAGTAACGTTCGTCCCGCGGTCCTTACCCGGTTTTGATGAGTTCTGCGCTTCTACCCATGCGCAGGACGCATAAAGCGCCTGCGCGATCCTCCAGGAGCAGCTGGAGCGTCGCGCAGATGCTAGTACGCATGCATGCACCGCGCACGTGCACAAGGACGCCGCCGGCCCCGTTCCAACCAAACCGGTTGGAACGGGGTGAGAAACCCACCCCTGCCCCACCCCCATGCCATATTTTATCCAATTCTCTTGTGGATAGGCAGACAATGAGGGCAATCTCTTCTCAGCTCGGACTCTAGCAAGAATAAACAAAATATTGTTGAGTTACTCAAATGTCCAGGTTTAATCATCAAAGTAAAGAACTGGTAGATTCTTTGGAAGAGTTCAGCCCTAAGCAGCACAGAATATAATTTGTACCCCAGAAGAGGACTCCCCCTCCCAAAGGCAGGATTTTGCATACCTAAATATGGATATGACGATTTTGTAATAATTGTAAAATTATTTCTTATTTTAATCTTGGTCAAATGAACCAATTTTATATTCTTTCATTTTACCTCTGAAAATCTTAATCTTTAGTTCATTCAAATATTGTCCCAGGAACTGATCTCTGTTTAAGTCTTTTTTTGTCACATCCCAGACAAGATTTCTTTGAGGCTCTAATAACCCTCTTTTAAAAATCGAACAAAAAGATATTATTCAACTCATTCTCATGGTTTATCACTTTTATTTCCCCTTTGATTTTAAAGCTTCAGTCAACTTCTTTTGTATAGCCAGTACAGAGTCTCTATTCAGTTAATTCTCTTAGCCTGTCATATTTCCACTTTAAATGCCTCCTCTGAGTTACAATCCATCTTTCTGACTTACAATCCAAACTTTCTGATTCTACTATTTCTGCATCAAGCAAGATGTGTTTTACATCTGCCATTTCTTCATTAGCATCCTTTAAACATAGTTTATTTATAGAAGCAGATATTATTACTGATATTGTGGCTATTTGTGGCTCTATTCTTCCAAGGTCTCTTTAATATTTCAAATATTATAGTGTCTCTGTATCATTTCTAAAACCCAGGCCTAATCAAAATTAGGGAAGGTGGAGGCTTTATGATATAGCATCTTTAGTCCCCTCTGGAGTCTTTAATCCCTTTTATGACTTACAGTAGACAAAATGATTTTGATTTCCATGAACCATTTTTTTTTCTTTGAAAAAAATAGCGGACCCTATGAATGTGACTGTGTAACAAAAGCTAAAATTTTCAGAGGATAATATTCTCTTCAATTAGTATATGGACTTTGACAACTGAACAGTGTTAATTGGATTCTCCATGCCCTTACTAGGGCTAAAAGACAGATACTTCAGCATTGGAAAAATAATTTTACGGCCAATTTACTCAAAGGATTGAAGACCTGATTGCATTTGTTACCTATGATCAGATTGCCCTTAGAGGCAGACTTTATATGGATAAGTATAATGAAATATGGTACTCATTTATACAAAATACAGAGGTTAATTTCAAAAAGCAACATAATTGTATAATTGTATTAGAAACCCACCCACCCACATTTGCATAATGTTTGCATTAAATAAGGGACACAATGGGTCATCAGTTAAAAATGCTCAGCTTTCCAGCTGGCAACCCAGTTTTGAGACCCAAGCACTACATGAAGAGGTGAGCTCCTGTTATTTGCCCCAGCTCCTGCCCACCTAGCAGTTTGAAAGCATACAAATGCAAGTAGATTAATAGGTACCACTTCAGTGGGAAGGTAACAGCATTCCCTGCACTCAGCTTATAGTCATGCTGGCCACATGACCATGGGAAATGTCTTTGGGCACCTCTGGCTTCTTCAGCTAAGAAATGGATATCAGCATCATGCCTTAGAGCAGGGATGTCAAACTCGATTTCATTGAGGGCCATATCAGGGTTGTATTTGACCTTGGGGAAGGGGAGGAGTATCACCATGGTGGGTGTGGCCAGCTCAACATCACTTGTGCCAGGGGCGCCAGCTGGAGTCTCCTGCAGGGCTCTGCCATCATGCGGCCCTTCCGAGCGTCGTTTTTTCTAGCAGAGGCACCATGGGCCAGTCCTTCACTGTTTCCAAGGCAGCCCTGCAGGCCAGATCTAAGCATCCCATGGGCCGGATCCGACCCACGGGCCTTGTAGTTGACACCCCTGCTCTAAAGTCAGACACGACTGGACAGGGGAAGCCTATACTTTCTTTTTGTATTAGATATTATGCATAGAATTGTATCTGATTACTATTGTGTCAACATTTTATACTTAATATTTTATTTTATTTTTGTTGTATTTTTTTCACTTATTTCTAAGCACTTATCTATTTTTAACACCACCAACAATGCTGCTGCCCTACAAAGAGACCTTGACTATGTGTCAGAATGGTCAAACAATTGGCAACTCCAAATCTCAACCAACAAATGCTTTGTCTTACACATTGGCAAAAATAAATCAGAACACAAAATACAAGCTGGGTGGATGCGACCTCATGGATGACCCTCACTCTGTCAAGGACCTGGGAGAACTCATTCCTAATGATGTAAGTGCCAGAGCTCAGTGTAACAGCATTGCCAAAAAGGTATTAAGAGTTGTTAACCTAATCTTATGAAGCTTCTTCTCCGGTAATATTGTATTGCAAACTAGGGCATATAAAACCTTTGCTAGACCTATTCTCGAATACAGCTCATCTGTCTGGAACCTGCACTGCATATCAGACATTAATACAATCGAACGAGTCCAGAGATATTTCACAAGAAGAGTCCTCCACTCCTCTGCTCACAATACTTTATACCACCAGGCTTGACAACGTAGAACTACGTCGCTTTGTGCCTGACCTGAGCATAGTACACAAAATTATCTGCTACAATGTCCTACCTGTTAATGACAACTTCAGCTTCAATCACAACAATACACAAGAACACAATAGATACAAAGTCAAGGTAAACGGCTTCAAACTCAATTGCAGAAAATACGACTTCAGCAACAGAGTGGTCAATGCCTGGAATGCTCTACCTGACTCCGTTGTTACATCCTCTAACCCCCAAAACTTTAATCTTAAGACTGTCTACTGTTGACCTCACCCCATTTCTAAAAGGTCCGTAAAGGGGGCGTGCATAAGCCAGCCCTGTCCTACTGTCTTCACTTATTCATATCTATTTCCTGTATTCATAATCATGTTTATACTTATATCAGTTATCTTATAAATGCTTGACAAAATAAATAAAATAAAATAAATGTGTTCTTAAGTTGGTTCCACCACAAAATCGTGGAGGACAAAATCGCGCTCGCCGAAAGCGCGCATTTGACGTCATCACAGCGCGACGAAAACATCGCGCTGTGATCGAAAAATGTAAAAATAAAGCTAAAACCTTACCCTAACCCCCCCAAACGTAACCCTAAACCTAACCCTAAACCTAACCCTTAACCTAACCCTAAATCTAACCCTAAACCTAACCCTTAACCTAACGCTAAACGTAACCCTAACGCTCTAAACCTAACCCTAACCCTTAACCTAACCCTAACCCTAACCCTAAACCTAACCATTACCTTTATGTGAATCGGCTTGCTTTAATTTTATTTCAATTTTAATTTTTTTTCGTCGCGCTGTGATGACGTCACATGCGCGCTTTCGTCGAGCGCGATTTTGTCCTCCGCGGTTTTGACGGGTCACGCTTAAGTTTTGTTCCTTTCCCTTCTCTCCCTCCCCGTCTTTCGGTTTGTTATTTAAAAGCAATAAAAATGCCTTCACCAATCCTTACCGGTAAGTTGGCCTCAAATGAATTCTGCTTCTAACAAGCTTTAGGCATCCAAACCAGTGATCTAAGAGGTCTCTTTGAATTCTGGGCACATCCTTTTACTTCCATGGCATTTCTTTTTGTCTCAGTAAATGTTTCATCTGAATCCATAGAAATTAATAGGCACTTGTCTCAAAGCTGATTTTAATCGCAGCTTTTCCTCTCTTTTTAAATGAATATGTCTTCATTGGGGGGAAATTGTTTTTTCCCCTCCTCAGTCAATGCAGCCATTTCAAAGTTCTTAAGGATAGTAAACAATCTCAACACAGATGCAGTTTTATATATTAGGAGCCCTGTGGGTTAGGCAATTGCAAAGCAGCTTATCTCAAATGCAAAAAGCAATGAAAAGAAATTATCATTAGAAGGTGGGGAGTTTGATATTGTTCTAAGTGTAGTGCCGTCTGCAGTGGGAAATTCTTTCCAGAAGAGGTTGTCATGCAAAAATCAAATAATCATCTAGATTGTGTCATTCAGGATTAAACACTCACCTAGGGGTTAATCTGCCTAATTCCAGAATGATTGGAAGATTGCTATGGAATGGATGATCAGAGATAGCAGAAGATGCTTGTAAATTGTGAAGGGAGAAAAATATCCATTGGAAAGTTGCAGGTAATAGGCCTAGGAGTGAGTTTGGAGACCTCACTGAACCAAAGTTTTAAACTAACATCATTGCAAAATGTACCAGACATATTTCATATGTGCTGAATTGTGTCTGACTTTTGTGCTGCTTTTTCTGCAAAGTTTGTACTTGTATGAATATATTTAGAGCAGGAAGAATGAGATGGTGGGAAATGAGGAACTGAAATAGTGGTGGGTTCCTGCCAGTTCTAACCTCTTCTATAGAAGAGGTTCCACAAATCTACCATGCAATTTAGAACCGGTTCCAGCTCCCTCCCCCTACCCGTCCGCACCACACTTGCCCCGCCTGCCGCTCACTGATTGGCTGGCTCACCAATCGCCCCACCCCCCTCTAAGAGTCCTATCTAAACCTTAAAGTCTTAAAGCTGTTAAGTTTGAACATCCCTGGAGTTTTTTTCTAAAGGGTTAGGGGTGCAAGGGTCTTGTAACTTGACAGTTTTAAGATTTGCACACTTCAATGACAGAGTTCCTGAGCCAACATGAATGGAGAAAGAATTCTGGGAGTTGAGTCCACAAGTCTTAAAGCTGTCTAGTTTGAACACCCCTGAGGGTTTTTTTTTTTCCCTAAAGGGTTAGGGGTGCAAAGGTCTTGTAACTTGACAGCTGTAAGACTTGCGTGCTTCAAATGCCAGAGTTCCTGAGCCAACATTTTGGTTGCTAAGCAAGAGCATTGTTAAGTGAGTTTCACCACATTTTACAAGTTGGCCATGCCCACCCAGTCACATGACTGCCAAGCCACTCCCACTCAGTCACATGGCTGGCAAGCCACTCCCACAAGGCAGGCCACACCTACAGAAGTGGTTCTAAAAAAATTTGAAACCCACCACTGAACTGAAAGTATGTCTGAGAGCTCCAAGTGTACACAGGTGTATGTGGAGACTGTCAGTAAGACACAACAAAGAAGTAAGTTCTGAAATGTGTGCAGAAAAATATAAAAAAGAATCTCTTGGGAAGAGTGCAGGGCCACTGGCCATAGCTAATCCATGCTGGATTCAGCTATGTCAGTGGACCTTATTGCAATAAGTTGTTAATGTAAGTAATGCTATTTTGGCTATTCATGTTCCAAATTGCTCATGAAAAAAATAAACCTCTGATCTTAAAGTAATATTTATTGCTTGTGATTGCCTGTGGTTTCCCTTTGTTTTTTTTATCGGGATATTTTTGCAATAAAACGAGGCAAGGTATTTAATTATGTAGTCTTAATTTGGTTACTCTTACAAGATTCTAATATAAATCATATGGGATAGTGAGACACGCCCATGGACTTCAAGGTTGAAAGTAATGCCTATATAGGTTCCTTTGGCGTGTAAACAGGGGTGGGCTGCTACGGGTTCGCCCAGGTTCGGGAGATCCCACGCTAACATTATTGGCAGTTTGGAGAACCTGCAAATCCTACCCCTGGTTAGCCCCACCCACCACGCTCCACCGCTGCCACTCCACCATGCCCCCCCCCCCGAGTCTCCACATGGCCTGTTTTGGATGTGACGTAAGTGCAGGGCGGGGGAGGGGAAATGGGGCTTTCCGGAAAGCTTCCGGAGCCCGAGAGAGGCAGTTTTTGCTCTCCCAGTTTTCTCCCGCCTCCGCCCTCCAGAGGAAAGCCTCCAGAGCCTGGGGAAGGCAAACTCCCCCCACCCCCGCCACTGTGGTTCAGGAGGCTGACTAGGCCACACCCACCATGGTCACAGCCAGCAACCGAACAGAGAATCTGTTGCTGAAATTTTTGAAGCCCACTCCCTGCCCGTAACTGGAATCTCTCTTCTTTATCAATGGGCACTTTTGCAAAATGTAACTTATTGTTTTTATTTAAGTGGATCAATAGTTCTAGAATCCTCATTACAGCAAAATGTGGGAAATTCATTTACAGCAAAAAAACACATCCTAAAACTCTTTCTTTTGTATGTTAAGCACACAGCAGAAAGCCATTTTGGGCACATTATATTCAATTATTTACTTTTCCCCTTTGAGAGCTCTGCCGTTGCCTTCCCCCAGCTAGTTAAACTCCCAGACACAGCAAGAAACAAGAATGCACATCTGGTAATATATCTTGTATTTATATGTTTTAATTAGTGCTTATTCTCTTTAAAGCAATCTGAGCAATTTCTCTCTCTGGAGGAAATAAAAATCAAGGCATTGCATTTTCTAAATGGTACAGAACTCCATTTGAAGGCTAGACCAACAGGGGTAACAAAATATTGGGGAATGCAAATCAGTTAGGGCCCATTTAGATTTGAGATTTCATGATGGCATACTACAATTTAATTTGAAGGAATTAGATTTGATTGAAACCCATTTGAAATTCAAGATTAATTCAAGGGATAATATTGTGTTTTATATTTAAATACTATTGATTGGAATATATAATGATCTAAACCAGGTGTGGGTTCCTGCCGACATTACTACCGGTTCGGTGCCTGAAAAATTTTGCTCCGTGTGCGTGCGCATTTGCACTTTAAAAAAGTATGCACATGCGCACACCATTAAAAAGGGGGAGGGATTACATTTTTTTCAATGAAGATTGTTCTGTGCAGGTGCAGAACAGACAATAAAGATGGCAGCACCCAGGATAGAACCGGTATGGTCATGTGTCTGGCCGAGTTACTACCTATTCGGCTGAACTGGTTCAAACCAGCAGGAACCCACCTCTGATTTAAATTCAGAAAATAAGATCCTTAAATAGCCTTATATAGGAACCTTGGAAGTATAACCTTATAACAGAGTTGGAAGGGACCTTGGAAGTCTTCTACTCCAATCTCCCTATACAATTTCAGACAAATGGCTGTCCTGTATCTTCTTGAAAGCCTCCAGTGATGGGACACCCACAGTTTCTGAAAGCAAACACTCAAACACTAATTCAGGGGTCAGCAAATACTCAAAGAGACACAAAGATCCTAACCAGAAGCCCCCCATTCAATTCTGGAGCTGACTGGAAGTCTGGTTCCCCCACCATAGTCTCCTCCTAGGGAGGCCTTCTTTTTCCTCTGCCGACCGGATGTCTGGTTCCACCACCATAGTCTCCTCCTACCACGGCATACTTTTTCTTGTACCTGTCCTAACTGAAAATCCTATCAATTGTGAAGCTGATCGGCGACAGGGAGCTGCAGTAGAGGGATGAAAGAGCCACATGCAGCTCCAGAGCCACAAGTTGCTGATCCTTGCACTAGTTAATTGTTCTTATTATTAGGAAATTTCTCCTTAGTTACAGGTTGCTTCTTTTCTTGTTTAGTTTCCAGCTGAAAGATGGAAAGCTAAACTAAACTAAGCTAAGTTAAACTAAGCTAAGTTATGCTAAGCCAAGATAAACTATCCATTCATTATTTCTAGATTTTTTTAAAATCTGATACTGCTTGGAGATTGATAATGCTCTGGGAATTTTCTCCCCATAAAAAGTCTGCTCTAACATCTTTTAGGATCTGGTGAAAAATTCACCTATTTATCCAGGTCTTTCAAGTTTCAATGATAGAAAAATGCCTCTCTGTACCTTTTTAATGAATTGGTTTTATTTTTAGTCAACATTGTTATGCTATATATTGATTTAAAGTGTTTTAATTAAGTATTTGTACTCTTTTTTAAATTGTAAATCACTTTGATATGTTTCAGCATAGGAAGTGGAATGTAAAGCTACTTAATGAAGTCAATTAATTCAGGCAAATGTAGATTTTGTCCTGGGCCTTTTCCTATTCTTGGAGTGAATTTCAGCCAGGAAGGAAGACTTGAAGGACCAGGATGGACACAGATCATCCTGGAGAAAATCTATGCATGTGGTCCCTAAGCGCTGACCCCAGTTTGGTATCACATAATCAATTATTTTTGGCAATGCTATTCCTTCATCTCTGGTTTTCCCAGTTACAATGTATGGCTGTGAAAGTTGGACCATAAGGAAGGCTGAGTGCCAAAGAATGGAGGCCTTGGAATTATGGTGCTGGAGAAGACTCCTGCAAGTCCCTTGGACTGCAAGGCAATCAAACCAGTCAGTCCCAGAGGAGATCAACCCTGAGTGCCCTTTACAAGGCCAGACCCTGAAGAGGAAACTCAAATACTTTGGCCACCTAATGAGAAGGAAGGACTCAGTGGAGAAAAGCCTAATGCTGGGGAAGATTGAGGGCAAAAGAAGAAGGGGCTGACAGAGAATGAGGTGGCTGGATGGAATCACTGAAGCAGTAGTCGTAAGCTTAAATGGACTCCAAAGGATTGTAGAGGACAGGAAGGTCTGGAAGAACATTGTCCATGGGGATGCAATGGGTCGGACACGATTTCACAACTAACAACAACAACAATTCCATCATCAATGGGGGCACTCCATCCTCCCAAAATTTTACTTTTGATTTTGGCTTAGTGTAAAAGGACTTGTAGCTATTTTCCCTCCTATAATGCAGTGCTTAATGTTGGAATCTCCCCATATTTAAAAAAAAGTCCAAGCTGGAATATATTCTCTATATTTCTATGGGCTAGATTTCAGGATCCCTCCCTCTTTCGGCTGTCTTTTTTGTGCCTAGAATTCTATCTTCTATATTTCTAATGGTACCCTCAATGGAGTAGTTATTGATCCATGGTGAAGCAACAGAAGATGGACTGTTGACCCAGATATATTGAGACGACACAAGGGAAATGCATACAAAGACCGCCACTGCAAATGTTCACGTGTTCGGGGAAATTCAGAGAATCTCATCAGGCAAGAAGGAAGATGATGGATGGAGTTACCACCCAACCCGTGACTTTCACCTCCAGTTGTCTCCGCTAACAAATTGCTTCCCTATTCAGTTCACTAGTTTCTTTCAGATGAGGCCCCTTTTGCAATACTTCTTTCCACAGAAAGGGTCTTTACTTTAGTTAGCAAAAAATCTTCTTTTTTAGAACTTCCCAAGGGACCACACATTCTTCTGGCTCGAGAAAAGTTACTTTGACAAGTTTCAACTGTTTTATAACACATGTCTATACCAATGTCTGGAACTGTGCTGCCTATCTTCTGACCTAAGCATAGTACACAAAATTGTCTGCTACAATGTCCTGCCTGTCAATGACTACTTCAGCTTCAACTCAATATGTGAGCAAACAAGAGATACAAACTCAAGGTACAGTAAACTGCTCCAAACTCGATTGCAGAAAATACGACTTCAGCAACAGAGTGGTCAATGCCTGGAATGTACTACCTGACTCTGTTGCTACACCCTCAAACCCCCAAAACTTTAACCTTAATGTGTCTACCGTGGACCTCACCCCATTCCTAAGAGGTCCGTAAAGGGGGCGTGCATAAGTGCACGAGTATGCCTACCATCCTTGTCCTACTGTCCCCATTTATTTCTACTCATTTCCTTTGTTCATGTCCATGTTTATACTTATACCTGCTATCTTGTCCATGTTTGACAAACCAAATAATATATATATATTTAGCAATTTCAAATAGGTGGCAGTATCTACCATGGGCAATTAGAATGAGAGTCAAATGACAAAATATGCCTTCTGGCGGGTTGCATCCTTAAAGCACTTGTATTGCAATATTTCACAGAAGCATGTATTGTGCTGAGTTTGCATTTTGACAAAATCTTGATTTGATGCAAATGCCCCTACCCCTAATCATATTACTAAAGATAATCAAATGCATCTAGTAAATCAATAGGTAGGAATAATAGTAACAATAATTGTTCCGGAAGGCTAAATACAATTATTTTGTTTTGAAATCACCATGAAAATGGTAAGGAAGGAACAAAGAGCCCAAAATGTGTGCAGCTAAGTGAGAAATTTCTTAGGTGAGCTTTGCCCCATGTTATGACTTTTCTTGCCACATTTGTTAAGTGAATCACTGCAGTTGATAAATTAGTAACATAGTTGTTAAGCGAATCTGGCTTCCACTTTAACATTGTCAGAAGTTTCCAAAAAAGGGATCGCATGACTCCCGGACAATGCAACCGTCATAAATGTGATTTATGGGATTAATCAATTAGACAGATAGGCTATAGATAGTCCTCAACTTATAACCACAATTGAGCCCTACATTTCTGTTGCTAAGTGAGGCAGTTGTTAAGTGAATCACTGTTAAACTTTCTTAACACTGTTGTTGGGTGAAACATTGCAATTGTTAAGTTAGTAACATGGTTGTTAAGTGAATTGGCTTTCCCTTTGATTTTGTTTGTCAGAAGGTTGCAAAAGTTGATCATATGACACCAGGACACTGAAACCATGCTAAATATGAGTCCATTCAGGGGTGGGTTTCTGCTGGTGTTATTGCCAGTTCAGTGCATGTGCGATTTGCATGTGATTTGTGTGCAATTTGCATGTGATTTGTGTGCAATTTGCATGCGATTTGTGTGCAATTTGCATGCGATTTGTGTGCAATTTGCATGCGATTTGTGTGCAATTTGCACACGTGCGCAGTTGCCTTTAAATAGGTCTGTGCATGCACAGAACATTTAAAATGTCAAAAACTGGGAACCGGTTCAAGGATATGGCAAGCCTGCCATCCTTATTGGTTCGGGGACACAGTCACCATTTCCACTACTGGTTCGCCTGAACCGGTGAGAACCGGTAGCAACCCACCTCTGAGTCAGTTGTCAAGCATCCAAATGTAAATCATGTGATCATGGGGATGCTGCAATGGTCATAAGTGTGAAAAACGGTCATAAGTCACTTCTTACAGTGCCATTGTAACTTCAAATGGTCACTAAATGAATCGTTGTAATTTGAGGACTAGCTGTACTTATCTTCAATTTTAAATTGATTTTGTACTTCACCCAGAATCTTTTAGATAGGGGTAGTAGAAAAAAAGTTGTTCAATAAATAAAACCAATATGCCAAAACATTGGTAGGAAGATTAGACTGTATAGCCAGTGCATGTTTTAGACAGATATCTCTTCTTAGAAGTAGCGTAAATCCAAAAATAGCCTCCTTGCTGCTGCCTTCAATGTAGCCTACGCTTGGAGGTACTGCTATTTATTTCCCATTAATCAAAGTCTTAAGTCAGAGTTCTAAATCCCAGGATTGTCTCCCATCTGTGCTTTTCAGGCCTAGAACAATGTATAGCAGGGGTGAAATCCAGCAGGTATTCACAGGTTCTGGAGAACCAGTAGCGGAAATTTTGAGTAGTTCAGAGAACCGGCAAATACCACCTCTGGCTGGCCCCAGAGTGGAGAGGGAATGGAGATTTTGCAGGATCCTTCCCCTGGCACGCCCATCAAGTCACGCCCAAAGAACCGGTAGTAAAAAAAAATGAATTTCATCACTGATATATAGGTATATAAAGTGGCCCTCAACATTTCAAAGCTTCAGAAAGAGTTCATCAGCCGCAAATCACAACTAAATATCCAGGGAGTTACAAGGTACCATGTTGCACATATTATATTAATGAAGAAGTCCACCATCAATCAGTTTTACACAAACCAAAAGGCTTCACAGCATAGTAGAAGGCTTTGAAAAATATTTGCCTCTCCCCATACACAGGGGTGAAATTCAGCAGGCTCTGACAGGTTCTGGAGAACCGATAGTAGAAATTTTGAGTAGTTCGCAGAACCAGCAAATACCACCTCTGGCTAGCCCCAGAGTGTGGTGGGAATGCAGATTTTGCAATATCCTTCCCCCCAGGAGTGGGGAGGGAATGCGGATGTTGCAGTATCCTTCTCCTGCCATGTCCACCAAGCCACGCCCACAGAACCAGTAGTAAAAAAAATCTAATGTCATCACTGCCCATAGACATTGCGAGAAACTTTTGGCAAGTTTTCTATAACCAACAATCTGCAGAAGCTACTTCCCTGTTTTCAGGGATGTGCAGTAAGGGGGAGGCAGGGAAGGCAGAGCCTCACCACTGTCATCATGAAAAGAAAAAAAATGTAAAAGGAAAAAGGCAAAAGCTGAGGTCAGGCTGAGCTAGTTGCTGCCAGAGTCACCGTGGATGACTCTGCTTAGTGCTTAACTGTTTAAAAAAGCCTCTAAAAAGCGCCCTCTACAGGAGGACGCAGGAGAACGACGTGTCTCATCTAGTTTGACTTTAGGCGTTTTATGATCACTCGAGCACAGTTAAGCAAGGGTTAAAAGCCTAAAAATTCCTGATGTAGGTGAGGCACGTCATTCTACTGCTTCCTCCTGTAGAGGGCGCTTTTTAGAGGCTTTTTTAAACAGTTAAGCAGAGTCATCCACGATGACTCTGGCAGCAACTAGCTCAGCTTGACCTCAGCTCTTGCCTTTTTCCTTTTACATTTTTTTCTTTGCATGATGACAGGCAAGAGCAGAGTTGAAATTCTCTCTGAAACAGCTGGAAAAGGTACGTGTGGGTTGGAGGGACTACATCCTCAAGTGTAGATCCCTCCCCAAGTGTACTTTGATTGCAGGCAGGGCCACGTTGCCTTTTCAAACACACACACACACACACACACACACACACACACACACACAGCTGGATAAAACTATATAAGCCCAGCTTCACTGATTACAAGTTTGAAAAGGCAACGTGGCTCCGCCTGCAATCAAAGGCTCGGATCAGCTCCAATCCAACTTTGTTTGTGTTTGTTTGAGAGAGAGTGAGTGAGAGAAGGAAGGAGATAGTCCAATCCAACTTCTCTGTGTGCATGTGTCTGTTTGAAAGAGGGGGGAGGGAGGGAGAGAGGGAGGAAGGAGGGGGAGGGAGAAGAAAAAGAATGAAGGAAACTTTTTTGCAAAGGAGAAAAACATATGCTATCACTTTAAATTGGAACTGAGCATGCCTGGCTGTGGAATTCTGGGAGTGGAAGTCCACAAGTCTAAAAAAAGTTGAAATCCACCACTGTTTCAGTGCCTCCCCAGCCATAAACCTCACCTCACGTCACTGCCTGTTTTCCTATTCGGAAAAGCCATTTTTTTAAAAAATGAACCAGTGAATAGCTATCACTGGCATATGAAGAAGTGAGTCATTGGAACCAGAAAAAAGCAGGGATGAATGTGAGATTAGATAGACTTCCATTAATTGTTTCTCCTGTTAGACTTTTCTCATGTCGACTGCCTTTGCTAATTATTTATCTGATTTTGACAATGGTTTTAAGGTCATGAATAGGGGTGGTATTCACTTACCTTCCCTACTGGTTTCGCAAATGTGAGCGCGTGCACACTCGCTTTGCTGGTACGTGCCACATCTGTGCATGCGTCCAGCCTTCCGCGCATGCACTCAGCCTTCCACATGTGTACTTTGGCTAAAAATGTGCCTAAATGGGATGGCACCCATGATTTCTGCTACTGGTTCGGGTGAACCGGTCTGAACTGGCTGAATCCCACCTCTGGTCCTGAATTAATGTGAGATCACCTTTGTATGCAGAAAGAGCAGAGGCTAAAGTTTAACAAGACTCATCAGGGATGTTGAGGGTTATTTTTCTTTCCGTGAACACACTCAGTTTCTGATTGCTTGACCTACAAAATCTCTGTGTTTTTGCAAGAACAGATGTACTTGAGGGAGTAGCAAATGGTTAAGCATTTATATGATATCTTTTGTGACAGAAATGTGGGGGGGGACCCAAATCACCAGCTCCCAGTGTACAATTGAGGTTGTGAGTTACTTCTAATTATATGACCCATTTAGAATTGCAAAGAATGATCTCCCAAAAATAATTTTACTTGACACGCACCTGAAAATAAAAAACATACTCCTTAAAGGTTAGCGTCTTATGCCTAGCTACCCAGGAAGAAGGTTGATGCTTCAGGATTATTGCCGAGAAAATTTTTTCTGGCTATGTATATCTCTAGCTCAGGGGGGTCAAACTCAATTTCATTGAGGGCTGCATCAGGGTTGTGTTTGACCTGGTGAGGAGGGGGCATAGCCAGCTCAAATCACACATGTTGGGGCCCCTGTGGTGCCCTGAGCACTCTGCCAGCAAAAACAGGCTCCTGAGCTCCCTTTTAGACTGTAACGGGCTCCTGGAAACCTTTTGTTAGCAAAAATGGAGCTTGAGAATGACACCCGCGGCCCTTATGAGCTCCATTTTCAGCTGCAATGGCCTCCTGCAACCGCAAACAGCCCTCCCAAGCGCCATTTTCACTGGCAGAGATACCACGGGGTGGTCCTTCGCTGTTTCCAGGATGGCCCCATGGGACAGATCTATGCACCATGCAGGCTGAATCTGGCCCCTGAGTCTTGAGTTTGACATCCCTCTAGCTCTATAGACTTCTGCAAATGGATGGATGGATGGATAGATAGATAGATAGATAGATAGATAGATAGATAGATAGATAGATAGATAGATAGATAGATAGATCCATTTCATCATTATAATTTAGCCATCTTCTATCCACTGCAAGATGAAGGCCTCCTCCACATGTTTCAAACCTATACGGTCCTGAGCTTTCTACTTATCTATTTCCTTCTGTTTATCCATTTATCTATCTTTATTTGTTTGAACACTATATGACATTTTTATACCCCTTCACTGTTCAATGTTACATATCAATGTTTCTGAAAGTAGGCAATACCTCCCCCTGGAGGGCCTTTGAATTATTCAGAGAGGTATTAGGCATTAAGAGGATGGGGGGGGGGGGCAATAGATGGCAAGCGGGTGACAGGACAGGTGATTAGGATTAAAATAACAGAAGATTACGCATAATTTACCCAACAAATTTTATTGTGTAATTCACGTGTGTGTGTTTGTGTGTGTGTGTGTGTGTGTGTGTGTGTGTGTGCGCGCTGTATATACAGTAATGAAAAATGTAACCCATTTGTTATCAGACATCCAGGAACTTTAACACCTAATGCAGTTTTTGTTCACTGAGGCCATAACTCCGGGATGGCGAACCTATGCCACAAGTGGTACGCGGAGCCATTTGTCAGGGCACACGAGGCGTTGCCCGGTCAGCTGGACAACGCACATGCGCACACTGGCCAGTTGAGTTCAGCTTTTTTGCCCTCCCCAGGCTCCAGAGGCTTTATAAAAGCCTGGGGAGAGCAAAAACAGCCCCTCCCGCTACCCCACCCGGAGGCCCTCCAGAGGCTTCAGGAGCTTTCCTGAAGCCCCCGGAGCGCAAAAAAAACGGCCCTATGGGCAATCCAGAAGTTCAGGAATGGACTTCCAGTTTGCTTATAGGTTCAGTTTAAGCCTTTTGGAGGCTTCAGGGACCTTCAGGAGGCTTCCCTGAAGCCTCTGGAGGACTAAAAAGGCCCTACGAGCAAACCGGAAGTCATTTGTATGGGTTTCTGTTTAGACTGGTTTAGACTGGTTTTCGGGCATTTTCGTTCACTTAAAGAGTCCTCACCAATGAGAAGTTGTTGTCTGATGGTGTTAAAGGTCTTATAGCAGGATGTAAGTTATTCTTAGTATTATTAATCTATTCACCACACCAACCTCTTTGGAAAATGTTTACTAAGCAGAAGGGAACCGAATTGATCAAGGTTTAAATAAAAGAATTTGGAGGGCTTTATTTGCATTTACCAGGTTTGAATGACATCTTCCAGACAGAGGGATAGGTGCATAAACAGAAAAGTATAATTTTGAGGGGAAACCATGCTAGGATTTTCCCTTTGATATAGAAGTCAGAAAGTTTTATTTTTGTATAGAAAAGCATTTGACCACAAAACCTGCATTGACAGTTAGTGGTACGTCCAGAGGTGGTATTCAGCAGGTTCTGACCAGTTCTGGAGAACTGGTAGCGGAAATTTTGAGTAGTTTGGAGAACCAATAAATACCACCTCTGACTGGTCCCGCCCTCATCTATTCTCTGCCTCCCAATCAACTGGAATGGGGAAGGAATGGAGATTTTGCAATATCCTTTCCCTGCCATGCCCACCAAGCCACCCCCACCAAGCCACCCCCACAGAAACGTAGATAGTAAAAAAAATTGAATCCCATCACTGGGTAAGTTCCAGGTCTAGATTCCCAGGCTACCCAGCAAGAAGACCCATTTGACAACACATAGGTGGGCCATCATTTTCTCTTATTCCCTACAAAGCATGTCAGCTATTTCCTTTAACTCTGTATCAATACCATGGTTAATTTACAGGGCAATAAAAGTTAATTAATGCTGTAGTTACAAGCCCATTACAATGTAATTATTGTTTAATTGGATTATAACTTATGTAATTTTCAACAAAGTGCTTATTGCTTCTGTAGTAAAACAGAAGAAGATATTTACAAAGTGATTAATTGTCACTTTCCGCAAGCAGCCAGCGATGCTTAGAAGAGGCACAAATGCTCTGGTTTTTAGTATTTTTATTCTTTCAGACAGTAAACCTCTTCCAGACATGTATGCAGTCTGTTCCTCCAGCTCAGAGAGCAAGGTTGTTTTTTTTTTAATCCATTTCTATTAATGGATTGTGCCTTATGCTAACATATTGGTGTGCTCTCAGAAACCTTGATAGAGCATTTCCCTTGATAAGTCAAGCTGTTCACATAATTCGCTTTTAGAATCCTAAGAAGTTATTCAAACCGAATCCCAAATAGTTGGGCTCCTCTCAAATGGCTCAGAAAGCTGATGCATGTGTGGACTGTCGGAAGAAATATCCATCTGGTTCAGTTCCAAACTGGGAGAAAGAAATGTGGAGGCTGATTGGAAAGAGGGTTTAACGCAAGGGTGAAATGCTACCGGTTTGGACCGGCTCACTCCAACCTGTAGCATAGATGCCAGCTGTTCGCCTGAACCGGTAGTAAAAAAATTGTTACCGGTTTGGGTGAACCAGTTTTTCCAACAATCAGCTGTGCCATGTGTGGCACAATGGATTCCCCCCCCCCCCCGGCTGTTCACTTACCTCACTGTTTGCTTACTCGCATGCCAGGTGCACTCAGTAGAAGTCTCCGCCCACCCACCCGGATGTCCATTTTGATGCTCTGTGCACACGTTCACTTACATTGCTACCGAACCAGTAGCAAATGTATGTGGATTTCACCCCTGGTTTAATGGTGAACGAAACCACCAAGCACATGGTCCTGGTGCAGCTGAACACATGGAATTGTGCACATAGAGTGCACATTTGCATCTAAAATTGTTTGCACATGCACAAAATGTTAAAAAGGGAAAAAACACATTTCTGCATACACAGAACCAAAAATCAAGATGACGATGCCATAGGAGAACCAGTTTGAGGGCATGGCAGGCCTGGGTTGCTACCGGTTTTAGCAACCCAGGCTGCCAATTTACTATCTACTTGGCCAAACCGGTCCGAATCGGTAGGAACCCACCTCTGTATCCTACCGGTTTAACAACCAGTTCAGTGATCGCATGCTTCATGCATGTTCTGGACACGAGTGCACAATTTTGAGAACACTTCTCTTCCACATTACTGCTGGGGAAGAAAACAGCTGAGGCATGGCAGTCCGCTCTGAAACGCGACTCAATTGAGAAGATAAAGGTCAGAAAAGTGCAGGGGCTGGCAGGTGGGCCCACTTCATCATTGGAGTGAACAGGTTCGCTCCCAGCTGATCATCGGACCTACTGGTTCATCCGAACCGGTCTGAACTGATAGAATCCCACCTCTGTTTTGAGCCAGTCACTCTTTCCAAGAAGAAGACAAGGGCAAATTATTTCTGAAATCTTGCCACTCAAATTTGCATGAAGTAATCCAGACTCAGGCCTGGAAATCACCTTACAGTCAATATTGACTGGAAGACACAACGTGAAGTTGATATCTCATTTATAGCCTCAAGTGTTTTATTTTCTCACTTATTATATGTTTCTTGCGTCTTAGATTCTCCATGCAACAGAATCCCCTAAGGAAATTTCCTTTCCGACGCCATCTGTGGTTTCTGCTGTATATTTATTTCCTCTAACAGTGGCTGTTTTTTATATACAACCATTTAAAGGTAAAAAATTGACTCTTAAACTTCTGTGTTTCCCAATAGATTGTTTTTCAATAAAGCTTTATTTTAGTTAACGTTTGTGAGATCAGGGTAACTTCTAAGGGAGAAAGGCTGAGTTTATTGATTAGGTGCCTCAACATTCCAAAGCCATGAAGTCATGCTGTATAATTTATTTCAGCTTTTTAGGTTTTTTTAATGTTTTATTTACCAATAAGGCATACAAACTGTGGTATCTCAATCCATTTCATAGACTGGAATTAAAGAGGAAAATGCTAGTTAATGTCGTCCCCCCCAATAGACATGTCTGTCTTCAATTATAACTGCAACTGTGCTGTATGTCCCTTTGGTTCATTTCTTATACAGCTAGTGCTTGACTTATGAACCCCAAATGTATGTTGCTAAATGAGAAATTTATTAAGTGGGTTTTCCCCCACTTTACAACTTTTCTTGCCAAAGTTCTTAAGTGAATCACTGCAATTGTTAAGTTAGTCACATGGTTGTTACATGAATCTGGATTCCCTGTTGAATTTGCTTGTCAGAAGGTCGCAAAAGATGATCACATAATCTTGGGGACACTACAACCATCATAAATATGAACCAGTTGCCAAGCATCCATATGTAAATCAGGTGACCTTGGGAGTGCTGCAAAGTGGTCTTTACATTATTTTCCCACTCGATGTCAGGTTTGATCATACCATCTCCTCCTCCTCTGTTAGTATTCTCTTCTTTTGTTGTTGCTGTTGTTGTTAGTCACGAAGTCATGTTCGACCCATCGTGACTCCATAAACAACATTGCTCCAGGCCTTTCTGTCCTCTGGAATGCATTTAAGCTCATGCCTACTGCTTCAATGACTCCATCTAGCCACCTCATTCTCTGTCGTCCCCCTCTTTTGCCCTCAATCGTTCCCAGCTTTAGGCTCTTCTCCAGTGAGTCCTTCCTTCTCATTAGCTGGCCAAAGTATTTGAGTTTCTTCTTCAGGATCTGGCCTTCTAAAGAGCAGTCAGGGTTGATCTCCTCTAGGACTGACCGGTTTGATCGCCTTGCAGTCCAAGAGACTCGCAGGAGTCTTCTCCAGCACCTTAGTTCAAAGGCCTCAATTATCTGGTGCTCAGCCAACCTTATGGTCCAACTATCACACCATACATTGCAACTGGGAAAACCATAACCATTCTCTTCTTTTAGTTGAAGTCACATCAGTTACAAGTATTTTAACTGAGTTAAGAACATTTTTTGAGACATTCAAAATGTCTGTAGTTCCTAAAGTTTTATTCCGATATCTGGTACTGCTCAATTTTTCATTCTTGATGGAATATTTTGCTACATCAGGTTCCCTTGAATGAAAAAAAAAAACCACTGAAGGGGAAAAGAACATAGTGTAGTCTTCTTTTAACTGCAGCTCCAAAAAAATTCCAACCGACAAAAAAAAAGCAGAGAAATCTGAAAGTTACAGTTCCAGAACTTTTTTTTGTGTATGACTCTTATTAAAACTTTTAAACAAGGAGATAACTAACACACACTAATATAAGGTAAAGAATATAGAAAAAAAAGAAAAAAGCAAGAAAAAGTAACTGCACAGAAATAATAAAAGTTGAAAAAAATAGAAAAGAAAGTTTAAAAGATGTAAAAGAGGGTTCTCATATTTTTTTTCACAGCAGTTATACATATATTTTAATTTCTCTCTCTCTCCAAAATTACATCATATTGCTCTTCTTTCTATAATCTGTCTCAAGCACAGCAAAACAGGAGTCTAGGCAGATCAAATGAATATAGGTTGTTTATAATGTTAATGCTCTCAATATGAATCTGAAATACTACTACTTTCTTACAAAGAAAACTTACTATGAAACGTTTTATAGATGGCATTCATCAGGGGTGGGCTTCAAAAATTTCAGCAACGGGTTCTCTGCCCAGTTGCTAGGTGGGTGTGGCCATGGTGGGTGTGGCTTAGTCAGCCTCCTGTACCATGGAAAGGGGCGGGGCATTTTCACCTTCTCCAGGCTTTGGAGGCTTTCCTCGAGCCTCTGGGAGGACGAAGCAGGAAATAGGCCCATTTCCAGCCTTCCAGAACTTCCTGGAGGCCCATTTCCCCTCTTCCCAAGCCTCTGCATGGGCCCTGCACTTACCTCACAACCAAAACTGGCTGCATGGAGACTCCTGGGAGGGCCGGGGTGGGAGGGGAGGGACAGGGTGGGTGGGGCCAGCCAAGAATGGGATTTGGAGGTTTTCCGAACCTGGCAAAACCAGTAGCAGCCCACCCATGGCATTTACCACCTGCCAGGCTGGCCAAAATGTTCAAAAACATGTCTAGTAAATGTTGGAAATGTAACTAAGTATCTGGTACATATTACCATCTATGGTGGACTTGTGCTACAGCAAAAAAAATATTGGGCAAAAATACACATGTGGCTAGATTAGAAAAGATGTCAGGAAAAGATCTTAAACCTGAACTAAAACTTAATAACTTGTATATTTAATATTGCATGTATTAACAGCAGCGAGGATTGTATTTGCCCAGCATTGGAAAAATGAAGAAATACCACTAGATCAAGAGCTAATTAAGAAGATATGGGACTGTGCAGAAATGGACAAACTTATACTGAAGATTAAACAGAAAGAAGATACAAAATATTATCAAACATGGAATTTCTTTTTTCTCAATGGCTGGAAAAAAAGGGGTAGAGATTAGGAATATAATTTGCATTGTTAAACAAACAAATTAACCCAGACACACAATGTGTCAGGTTTCTGAAAGTTGCCCTAATTAATTCATTACCCTCGAGCCAAGTTTCAAAAGAAATCCAGTCATTTATTAGGAGCACCATTTTGGCAATACTGCTTTGCAGTCAGATCTGAGCCTCATTTGAATTATAGCTGATCTTTACCCCTGTTCCTTCCCTCCCTTCAGTCTGTGTCATAAATCACATTCCCCAATGAGGTGCACCCTCTCAAGCCTGCTGTAGTAATCTGAAATCCGACTCTAGCCAAAAGTATGTGTGGAATGCGCTCTCCCCCCCCCACTTTCCTCACCATGGCAACTTTATGAGTTGACATGATGTTTATTAAGCACTAATTAAATGTAATAGTAGAAAATTAATGAAACTTTACTTTAAAAAATCTGAACTACTAATAGTCAAAGCAAATTGGGAGTAGATAAAATTCAAGGTGGACTGGACTTAGATCTTTTGTGGGGGTACAATGATGCACGTGAGCCCTCTCTCAGGCTCAACCTGGTCATTTCCTACATCATGTCTAATCACCAAAACCATAAATCACAAGTTTGAGCTTTTTTTATTTTTATGCCAAAAGTCCATAAGAGGCTTTTAGTGACCAACAGATATAGATATTATATTTTCTCTAATCAGAAAAACAGCCCCAACACTTCAAGGTTGCCATATTGAGGAAGGAAAACAGCAAACTGCTTCTAATTTCAGAAAACCTATGACTTCACCAAGGCAATCTCTGCTCTTAAAGTGATAGCTCAGTCCCACCCTATTTCATGCATTACATTTATGTGTGCAGTCCTGCATGTATTTATTTATGGACCTTTTCCCCAACTAGTGACTGATAGCAACTTCTCGGGTCAGTCAGCCCATCTTGAGTTAAATTTGTCCTCATTACTCTTTTAACAGCACCAAAGATGCCTTCTGGTATACCCTGCCAGCTCCTAATGAGGATCTTGCCATTAGTGAGTGATTTTTTCATGAGAATATCCTCCATATTAGCATGTCATTTTAGCATGGAACCTATTAAAATCAATACATTTAACTGCATCCAGATTAAACTTTAAAATGCAATTCCATATTGGTCTAAACATTCCCCATTTTTTAAAAACAAACTTTATTTACCAAATTGATTTGGTTTACCTGGAAAGTAAGTTGAGGGATGCATTGGGAGCAATCTTTGAAAACATGCCCAATCCTTGACAGCACCATTCATAGTCACACACCCAAAAAGTTGTGCATCCAAACTTTAAATGACCCTCATTTATTTTAAGCTAGCAATAGCAATAGCAGTTAGACTTATATACCGCTTCATAGGGCTTTCAGCCCTCTCTAAGCGGTTTACAGAGTCAGCATATTGCCCCCAACAACAATCTGGGTCCTCATTTTACCCACCTCGGAAGGATGGAAGGCTGAGTCAACCCTGAGCCGGTGAGATTTGAACAGCCGAACTGCAGAACTGCAGTCAGCTGAAGTAGCCTGCAGTGCTGCATTTAACCACTGCGCCACCTCAGCTCTTACATGTCAGTATCACATATTCAGACATGAAATTCTATAGGAATACTCAAAGTCCAACTACTGTATGGCAGGGGTGTCAAACTCGATTTCATTGAGGGCCACATCAGGGTTGTGTTTGACCTCAGTGGGCTGGGGTCGGCATGGCCAGCTCGACATCACTCATGTCGGGGGCATCTGTGATGGCCCAAGCACTCTGCCAGCAAAAACGGGCTCCTGAGCTCTGTTTTCGGCTGTGACGGCCTCCTGCAATCCTTTGTCAGTGAAAACGGAACTCTGGAGGGCCAACTGTGGCCCTAATGAGTTCCGTTTTCAGCTGCGATGGCCTCCTGCAACACTGAGCCAGTGAAAGTGGAGATCAGGAGGGCTGTCTGTGTCCCCTTGCAAGCTCTGTTTTTGCTGGCAGAGGCACCATGGGCCAGTCCTTTGCTGTTTCCAGGGCAGCCCTGCAGGCCAGATCTACGTACCCCACAGGCCAAATCTGGCCTGCAGGCCTTGAGTTTGACACCCCTGCTGTACGGCTTTGCATAGAAAATTACCTTGGTTGTTCCTGGGTAATTCACAAATAGTTCACTCTAGAAGAGCCCCTTTTTTATTATTTTCCCAACTTCAGGAATTTGTAGTTCTGATAAAACATCCTGATAAAACAGAAATATCACTAGTAATTTATTGTCTCAACTACCCATTATAATAAAGGAAGCACACTGGACAGTAGTTATGACAGCAATTTTAATCACATATATTTTGCTACATGATGTGGTCATTCACTGAAGAGGTTTTCGAAGAGAACTAAATTTATGGGACATAAGTCTATCAATGGCTGTTCCTAGGCATAATAGCTACATATTGCTTCCAGCATTAGAGGCAATAAATTTCAGAGCACCAGTTTTTAGGAGCAAAAAATACGATTTCTGTTTTCATATCCAGTTTGAGGACTTCCAAAGGCTTCTGGTTGCTCTTAGTGGAAACAATATGTGAAGAACTAAATAGGCCTTTGGTTTGGCATCAAAGGACTCTGAAATTTTACTGATCTCATAGAAGTTAGGATTCTCCCTACAAAGGGTTTTCAGAGATCAATAGACTTGAAGACACATCTTTGATAATATCCTGCATACAGTTACTGATATTTTCCTTCATGGGAAAGCTCAGGCTATGTTGTAGAGGACATGATTACTACCCCAAAAGGCATAATCAGCACCATACATGATCTTCTGAAGATACATTATGGACCAGGGGTGTCAAACTCAATTTCCTTGAGGGCCACATGAAGGCTGTGGTTGACCTTGAGGGTCTGGGCAGGCGTGGCTGACTGAGTGGGCTGGTTGACACCAATCCCCAAACTGCTGGCATCTTTCTTCACATTGGGTAGACCGGGCCGGAGCCAAGCTGACCTGATCTTTCAACTTCGCACTGGGTAGACTGGGCTGAAGCTACGTTGGCTTCAGGGATGGTTCCAGCTATCACTACTGCTGGTTTGCTCAGGGACACACCACGCATGCGCACACTTGATGCACACTGCACGTGCATGCGCAGTACAACAAAAATTGCTCTGCGCATGTACAGAGGGTACAAAACATATGGTGGCCCCTACAGCTCCACTGAGAGAAGCAATACAGGGGCATGGCAGGTCTGGGTCACTGCCAGTTCCAGCGACCCAGGCTGCCAAACTACTACCGGTTTGGCCAAACCAGGCCAAATTGGTAGGAACCCACCACTGGTTGGCTTGATCTTTCCTCTTCCCAGTGGGTAGACAACGTTGAAGCTATGCTTGCCTGATCTTTTTTCTTCACATTGGGTAGACCAGGACGGCCCCACAGGCAGGATCCGATCACATCGCAGACTGGATCCATCCCACAGGACTTGAGTTTGACACCCCTGCTACAGGGGTGTCACTATCTACCGTATTTTTTGGAGTATAAGACGCACCAAGGTTTTGAAGAGGCAAATTAAAAAAAAGTTTTTGCACTCTGCAAACCTTCCCAAAACCAGTTCTTTTTCAAAATGAGGGCATGTATAGCCTTTAGGAGGTTGTAGTGTGCTCCTAGGGGGTGGGGGTGGGGCAAAAATGAGCATAAAATGGCCACTTTTTCATGAAAATGGGGCCAAAAAAGGGTATGGACAGCCTTTAGGAGGCTTATAGGGTGTTCCTGGGGGCAAAATTGAGCAAAAAATGGCCCATTTTTGCTCATTTCTGTCCTCCCCAGCCCCCAGGAGCTTTCTGAAAGCCTTCTAAAAGCTATGCACAGCCATTTTGGTGAACGGGCAGGGTTTCAGGAGGCCAACAATGCTCTATTCAGTGTATAAGATGCACCCAGATTTTCAGCCTCTTTTTTGAGGGAAAAGGGTGCATTTTATACTCCGAAAAATACAGTAGTTATAACCCACTGACTCCCCAGTTATTTCAACCAAAATTCTGCAAAGGTCCCCGATACTTTGTTGAAGATGTGATCGGTTCCTTCACTGAGAATCAGCGTAGCAGGTTCCTTGGATTGAAACATTTTCAAACTTCTCCCCTGCGAGCTAACTTTTATGAGAACAAAAAATAAATCAGTGGATGAAGTAATTAGGCAATAGCTGAGTCATCCTTTAGGGTGAATCACCATGGCAGGAAAGGGTCAAAGTTAAACTCACATGAGTTCATTCTAACAAAGGTTCTTAGCGTGAGATCTAGCCAGAGCAAGGCAATAGCTTGTGTTTTGTTTATCCATGAATCAAGTTTTTGACAGTATTAAAGAGTGACCTTAGCAGAAAATATGAATTCATTGAACACATCACCAACCTGCACACTCAGTAAGAAAAGAAGCACAGTGTTCATTAAGTGATTTGTTATTGTCCATTAAATCAAAAGTGCCAAATATAAGAACAAGGGACATTCTCCGTCCCTTTTGGAATCCCAGTGAACACTGCATGAGACCACATGAATTATCAAATCAACTTCAGAGGCGGGAGTTTCCATGCCCTTAATAGACACAAAGGTTGACTCAATTCCTGGCTGTTATTGTCTGTCACAGCACAATATTTGCATGCTTAAAGCAACGCTGTGGTTTATCTTAACCATGGATTATTGACTGAGTCTGTTTCATTCAATGCACTAACTATGAACTGTGGCTTACAGACAATAATGTTTTGGTTTATTTTACTTTGTTGTTTTTATTATAGTATTTTAATAGGCTTCCGGAGCTCCTAAAATGCCTTGAAAATTGTCCAAGTGGTCAAGTATTGATGGGAGTTGATGGTCCAAGGCTCCTAGAAAGTGTTGTGTTGTCTGCTGATCAAGTGAAGCATATTAGTGTCTTTTCATTTGTGTTAATTTACTGCATTTACAACATAATATGTACTTTAGGAAAATATGTATTTATATGACCTCCCATCATATCAGTGGTGGGATTATTATTTTTTTACCACCGGTTCTGTGGGCGTGGCTTGGTGGGTGTGGCTTGGCAGGCATGGCAGGGAAGGATATTGTAAAATCTCTATTCCCTCCCCCCTCCAGGGAAAGGTTACTGCAAAGTCCCCATTTTCTCCCAATCAGCTGGGACTCAGGAGGCAGAGAATAGATGGGGGTGGGGCCAATCAGAGGTTATATTTATCGGTTCTCCGAACTACTCAAAATTTCTGCTACCGGTTCTCCGGAACTGTTCAGAACCTGCTGAATATCACCTCTGGGTCATATGTGTCATAACCCTCCATCCTCATCCTCATTCAGAGTTGGCAGACAAGACCCTCCTAGTTCATCTCACATTCCAATGAAAAGCCCACCAAATGGTTCTCACCAGTCCAGATCTTTTCATTCAGTGTGATGACCTGGGACATGGCATGAAGACAACACAGCCAGAGAACTGTGTATGAGTCCCTTTATTGGCACCAACTTTGCCCCCAATGTCCCTTTTACTCTCCAGCCTGGCGAAAAGCTCTTCCACAAACCTGCAGATACTCCAGTTCAAACACTGTAAGCAGACTGATTGCAATCAATCCCTCCAGCAGGGCATGATAATGAGTCCCACAAGTGAGGAATGATTCCAGCAAGACAAGATAAGCACACAAAATGATGGAAATAATTCAAACATTCCTGAGGAATGCCAGGAATGCCAGGAATACAACTCTCAACACTATAGGAATTCAGTGTTTGTTCCCGACAAACGCCCCTCCCAACTGCCTCTCCTTTGTATGTCGAGGACTACCCCAGAGGTGGGTTGCTGCCAGTTTGGCCCGGTTCGGCTGAACGGGTAGTGGAATTCAGGCCTGGGTCTCAGAACCAGCAGCGACCCAGGCCTACCACACCCATGAGCTGGATCTTTCGGCTGCTGCTTGGGCACCACCATTTTGGATTTTAGTGACTGTGCATTCACAGTTCACCGTAAATTGTTCTGTACATGAGCATTGAACAGCGTGGGTGGCGTACTGGTAGTAAAACCGGCATCAACCAACCCCTGGACTACCCGTATGCTGAATAAGTTCTGTCTCTGCATTTGTTCCAAGTTCTCCACAGAAATGGATAAAACCATCCATTTTCACTTTGCAAAAACTACATTAAATCCATGAGGAATGAGAAAGCAAAGAGGACGAAAAGAGGGCAGCAGAAGAGTAATCGTGGCAAACTTTTTCATGCCCAAATGCTTGCTTATGTATGTGACAATCGTTGCTTCTCCTTTATTTTCCCCACTAGCAGTCCTACAGGCTAGGATGTGAAATGTTTGCCTCTGGGGACTGAAGCATGTTATTGTTGCTGGTTGTGTAGAATTGTGGGAAGATGGAACTCCATTAAGGGTGTTGTAGACAGGAGTGTACCCAAGATGACTTCACACTGGATAAATGGATTTAATAGTTCGGCAGGAATGCGTTGAGGACTGCTAATGGAAACAAGGAAACAGCCGTTCCAATCACGAGGAAGCAATAAAGACTATTTGTAGAATACCTTACAGAGTTGATGCATCTAAGATTGTCATCATTTTCTGCTATGGCACATCATGCTGCAGCATGGTGCATAGCAGATGATTTTCTATTGGACAGGTACAAAAGCCAGAGAGCAGCAAACCCAGAAGGTTCAATCCATTGCTTTATCTTCCATTATATATGCATAATCAGGAAGACAGCATCATTTGGCATCAGTCAGAACAGAGGAACAAGAGACAAAAGAAAGATCCACTTTCAGGACAAGAAACATCCACCAATTATACTGTGGCATTAGAAAGAGGGGTTTTTTTTTAAAAAAAATGGCTTATGTTTCTAGGTGTTTAATGTGCATCCAGTTAAATAGCATCCAGTTTTGCTTATCACAATATAAAAAAGATGTTGAAACTCTGGAAAGACCACAGAGAAGAGAGCCTACAGCAGGATTGGCAAACCTTTTTGGCACTGAGTGCCAAAATGGGAGTGCTGGAATCCAGAAGAGCAGTTCCCCAAAGTGCATGTGTGCACCAGAAAGCTCAGCTTCCAGTTTCTGGCATGCGCATAAATGCTGGTCACCTGGTCTTCCCATTTCTGGCACACATGCGCACATGAAGACCAGCTGGCTGGCGTGCATGCATGCCAGGGAGCTGCTCTCCCAGTTTCTAGCACTCCATGCTTGCCAGGACCAGATGACAGGTGCACATGTGCACATCGGAACCCAGAAGAGCAACGGGCAATGGCTGGTGTGCCTGGAGAGATGGCTTTGCGTGCCACTTCCAGCACATGTGCCATAGGTTCACCATCACAGCCCTAGAGAATAAAACAAATGAACAATGGTTGCAGGAATTGGATACGTCTAATCTAGTAAAAGGAATGACTAGGGGTGACATGATAGTGTTCCAATATTTGAGGGGCTGCCACAAAGGAAGTTCCTTCCAACTCTGTTATTCTGTTCCATTTTCTCTGCTTCATCTCCTGTACGTCATTTGGCATCTCTCAAGTTTGCTTATCAAATTTATATGGACATCCAACCCAGCCAGTGGTGGGTTTCTGTTCGCTCATGTTCTCTCTCTCTCTCTCTCTTTCTCTCTCTCTCTCTTTCTCCCTCCCTCCCTCCCTCCTTCCCTCCCTCTCTTTCTCTCTCTCTCTCTCTCTCTCTCTCTCTCTCTCTCTCTCTCTCTCATGCAACACTTCTGTGCATGTGCAGAAGTGTCCGGGCGAGTGGGCCGAGCCTCCCACCGCCACCACTACCGGTTCGGCCAAACTGCATTGAACTGGGAGCAAACCACCTCTGGTTAGATCGCAGTATTGAATGCTAACTCTGTCCATAGCCTTGAGTTCAATTTTCATTAGATCAATAGCACTTAGCAATAGCACTTAGACTTATATACTGCTTTACAGTGCTTTACAGCCCTCTCAATCTATTGCCCCCAACAGTGTGGGTCCTTATTTTACCGACCTCGGAAGATAGAAAGCTGAGTCAAGTTTGAGCCTGGTGAGATTCAAACTGCCAAATTTCAGGCCAAATTGCAGGCAGCAGAAGTAGCCTGCAGTATTGCACTCTAACCACTGGGTCACCATCTTTCTGAGATCGGTAAAATGAGGACCCAGATTGTTGGGGGCAATATGCAAATAATCCTTCTACCTTGTAAATGGCTCAGAGGGTGCTGTAAAATGCTATGGGGCAATATAGAAGCCTAAATGCTATTGCTATTAAACATACACATATATGCAAACAATAGATCAGCAACAGAACCACCTCGAGATCCCACCAGTCCCCCTAAGCCCCCAAGAATGAAGATTATATCAAGATGGACATAAGGGAATTGGGTGCATCAAGAGCGGAAAACATGTAGGTGGGATGTTCACTTTTACCTGTTTAACCTAATAAATAGATTTCCTTCCTTCCTCCACCCTCTTCTGTATAATCCAGAATTATTAATTTACTCAGCTAAGAACGAATGAACAAAAAACTGCAACTCTCAGCCATAGGTTGTGTTTCTAGGCCATAGATGGAGGAAGATGCTGGTTATGTCACTTAAAATGAGTCAGATGCAGGGGTGGGCTGCTACGGGTTTGCCCGGGGTCGGGAGAACCCATAGCTAACATTTAAACTGGTTCAGAGAACCTCCAGATCCCACCCCTAGCTGGCCTCTCCCACCCCACCCTGCCTGCATGCCACCCCGCCCCTCCCAGGAGTCTCCACACCAGAGGTGAGTTACTTTCACTTCAGACTGGTTCAGCCGAGTAAGTAGTAACTCAGCTGGTCAGGCCCCCAAACCAGTTCTATCAGCAATGCTGTAGGCGCTGCCATTTTGAAGCCGAGGTGGCGCAGTGGTTAAATGCAGCACTGCAGGCTACTTCAGCTGACTGCAGTTCTGCAGTTCGGCTGTTCAAATCTCACCGGCTCAGGGTTGACTCAGCCTTCCATCCTTCCGAGGTGGGTAAAAATGAGGACCCGGATTGTTGGGGGTGATATGCTGACTCTGTAAACCGCTTAGAGAGGGCTGAAAGCCCTATGAAGTGGTATATAAGTCTAACTGCTATTGCTAACTGCTATCTTGTTTTTTTGTTTCTGCACATGCGCAGAAGCAATTTTTTTACTACTGCACATCAAGTGCATTCATGAAGCACTTCCCTGAGTGAAACAGCAGTAACAGAAGCCAGAACCCACCCCTGCTTTACACGACCCATTTTGGATGCAAGGTAAGTGCAGGGCCCTTGTGGAGGCTTGGAGAGAGGGGAAAACACACCTCCTGGAAGTTCCAGAAGCCTCCGGAGCCCGGGAGAGGCAGTTTTCGCCCTCCCGGAGGCTCAAGTAAGCCCCTAGAGCCTGGGGAGGGGGAAATTCCCCCCCCCGCCACCGTGGTGCAGGAGGCCAACTAAGCCACTCTTACCATGGCCACAGCCACCCAGCAACCAGGCAGAGAACCTGTTGCTGAAATGTTTGAAGCCTACCCCTGGTCAGATGGCTATGCAACTTTCTTTCACATTTATATTAAGCCAAAAGAGGAAAATTATATATAACTACGATGCTTGTAATGATATACCTACAGCAACATCTTAAGCAGAAAGGCCATTCTGCTTTCCTCTCTTTAGCTCTCATCTCAATACATTTGCATGCATACTTTTAGGCCAATACAAATCTTTGAGTACTCCAGATAAATATGAGAGTTTGCAAGTGAATCATCTAAAGCCCTGCCCAGGGCTAGGTCACATTGTTAATGGAGAGATGTCATTAGCTATGGTGATAGCAACTGCATAGTTACAGCCTTTTAGAGCACTCCAGCTCTCGAGATAGAGGAGACACTTTCTATGTACGATGGCGTTCTTCACAACTTCTGAATAGACGCTCGGTTCTCCAACTCTGCACCAATCATAATAACAGAGTTGGAAGGAATCTTGGAGGTCTTGTAGTCCAACCCCCTGTTTAGGCAGGAAACCCTACACCATTTCAGACAAATGGTTGTCCAATCTCTTCTTAAAAACTGCCAGTGTTGGAGCATCCACAACTTCTGGAGGCAAGTTGTTCCACTGATTAATTGTTTTAGCTGTCAGGAAATTTTTCCTTAGTTCTAGTTTGTTTCTCTCCTTGATTAAATTCCACCCATTGCTTCTTGTCCTGCCTTCAGGTGCTTTTTGGAGCAGGGGTTCTTTGTGACAGCCCCTGAGATATTGGAACACTGCTATCATGTCTCCCCTAGTCCTTCTTTTCATTAAACTAGACATACCCAGTTCCTGCAACCTTTCTTCATATGTTTTAGCCTCTAGTCCCCTAATTATCTTTGTTGCTCTTCTCTGCACTCTTCAAAAGATGTTGAAACTCTTTCATCTTTTTTACATCGTGGCAACCAAACTGGATGCCATACTCTAAGTGTGGTCTTACCAAGGAATTATAAAAGGGTGTTAACACTTCATGTGATCTTGATTTCATCCCTCTGTTAATGCAGTCTGGAACTGTGTCCTCCCAGGGGCCTACATCCCCTTTGAATGGTCATTAAACAAATCGTTGCAAATCAGTACTTTCTGTAGGGACATTAGGGTACCACAAATATAAATATTCTTAGACCAGTTGATTTCTGTAGTCCACTTAACAGTATATTGCACATTGGCCACAGGCTCTCAGAAATAGTCCTTACATGATTGATTTATTTACCTCATGAAAGTGTCTGCATCCATCTCTACGTTACACCCTTCAAGCATGCTGCACCATCAGATTAATGCTTTAAGCATTTGTGTGTAGCATCAGAGTTGGTTTTTTTTTTAACATTCCATAATTTTTTTCCCCTTCAGAAAACAAATTTATTAAAGGGATCTTTCAGACAGCTTAAATTAAATAATGTGGCATTAACAAATAAAGTTTTATATCTCAGGATGCCACAAGAAAGAAATTGCTGCAATATAAATAGCTATTTAATGCTATAACAGAAGGGGAGAAAGTCCATTTTTCTTTAGCTCCTGACAGCCATTTGTTATCTCTCCCCCTAGCCCACCCCCAGCGTCCACATTGCAAATCAGCCGGCAACCCTAGAGCAGAAATATCACAAATGTAAAGCAAGGGAATGTCATCTGTTCTCTGAGATATGGAATAATGCGTTTCGCAAGCAAACAACTATTCCCGTTCTTCCATTATGAACACACACACACACACACACACACACACACACTGAATTTTGTCATGCCTATTTCAGAGAACTAAACCAAGATGGTTTTGATCCAACAAGACATGTGTTGTGGCCTGCCAGCGGCCAGCAAAGCTAGCAGCAGAGTCGGACAATGAGGAGGTTGGGGAGGAACAAGGGCTAGTCTGGAGGCTGGGGAAGGTTCAGACGAGGGCTCTGCATCGGAGGCAGAGGTGGGACCAAGGCCGTCTGGAAGTTCTCAGCTGCCTTTGGAACTAGACAGCAGTGAGGCAGAGGAACAGCTGGAGCCTGTTCCCAGTGTGCGCATGTACAGAGTTGCCAGAAGAAAAGAACAGCTAAGAAATCAGGGTTGACTTGGAAATAAAGCCGCAGATGGATGGTGATGGGCTTTTGTAGGAAACAATTTGTTCATTTGTTTGTTTGTTTGTATAGAGACTCTATGCCAAGTCTTTCCTTGCACAGCACTGCATTTGGAAAATATTTACATGGCGGCTTTCCAAGCTAGATAAGGTCTGTGGTCCTAACTTCACCTTTGAAAGACTGTTTACCAGGCCTTTGCTGAATGTGAATGAGAGGAATTCACATTCGTTTAATAAAACGGGTTTTGTTGGGACCAGAAGCTTCATGCTTTTTGGGGAAACCTAGGTCAGAACAACATAGACATCACATGGTGCTGAAAAAAATCATTCAAATCATTACTATGAATTCTATACACATTAGAAGCTTGATCTGCTCAGTTCTTTTTGATCAATATCTATTCAATTGTCGAAGCTATGTTTGAATCTTAGCACAGAGCCTAAAAACTGGTCTTGAGATAAAATACCTCATTAGCCAACTAGGCGTTTGTTCCCGAGGCAGTTTCCACATGCAGATGGAATTCAATGTCTTTCTCACCATGTGACAGATTTGTTATCCATGGCTGCTCCTGCTCCTTCCTTGAACCATTATTTTATTTTATCTCTCTCCAGCTGGGAGCCAGCAAAGAGAAGATCTTCTCCTTTGACTTTGGAGTGTTAGGATTTAAAAGAGCTGACCTGGGCAAGGATCAGATTTGACCCTAAACTGTCTTGCACTTCCCTATATCAACCTTCTGCTTTTTCCCAAGGCCTATTACTGCTGATCCCTTGAAGCATTCAAGCTTTCTCACAGGCTGCTATCGGGATACAGGGGTAGAATTTACATTTGGGGTGACTGAGATTTGTGAGTCAAAGGAAGGAAAAGGCAAACTAGAAGTGAAAATTGGGTAGGGCTAACAAGGGGGCATCTCTATAAGAATTACCTATTGTAAATTAATCATTACATTGAATATAATACATAGATTTGTGTAATTATAATTTAATAGCACGTAAACTAACCATTCATTTTAGACATATATTTTCAGAAATTATTCATGTTATCTTTAGTGGAGCATTATTATCCCAGGAAAATGTGTGAAAACATTAGCTATGAGTCTGTGACAGAGTAGATTTGCACAAATTACAGTTTCATGTTTCTTCAAAAAAAGACAAGTATAGAACTATAAAGGAAGCATAACTTCATTGTAAATCCTTCCATAGTCTGTTCCCAGAAAAGGGCATTTTAATTGTTTTTACATGTTTCCACATTCTCAGACTTTTCAGTTCAATTTGGTGTAATTAAAAGCAACCAAGAAAAAACACTGAATGAACTAGAGTTGCAATTATTTTATTCAACACTTTCCATTGTTTGAATTTTTTTCTGGACCTTTAATTCCCTTGGTTTTTAACTGAAGCCCAGGTAACCATTATATTATTATCAGGGGTGGGTTGCTGCTGGCATTATTGCTGGTTCAGTGTGCATACGCATTTGCACCTAAAATGCGCATGCACACAAGTTTAGAAAAGGGGAAAAAAATTCTGCAAAGAAGATTGTTCTGCGTACATGTAGAACCGAAAATCAAGATGGTGCCGCCACCAATAGAACCAGTTCACGGATTCCACCACAAAACCGCGAAGCCCTTATCCGCACCAACATAAGTGCGGAGGGCAAATCCGCGCCATTCGAAGCGCTAAGGAAAAACACGACCCTACCGCGATGACATAATCTCGGAGGGCAAATCCGCGCCTTCCGAAGAACTCAGCACCCTAAACCTAACCCTAACCCTAACCCTAACCCTAAACCTAACCCTAAACCTAACCCTAAAGCAAACCCCTAAACCTAATCCTAACCCTTACCTTAATTTAAATCGGCTTTCTGCCGCCGCGCTGTTTTAAAGCGCCCTTCTGTCCCCGGGCTGTTGTCGCGGCCGTGATGACGTGCGGTGATGACATCGCGGCTTTAGCGACGCGGTTTTATCACCACTATTTTGACAAGCGCGGTTTTGTCGTGCCACGAGTTCAGGGGCATGGCAAGCCGAGTTACTACCTACTCGGCTGAACCGGGCTGAACCATTAGGAACCCACCTCTGATTATTATGCTCAAGAAAGTTTTATTTTGCTGAATTTCTGTCTATCAGATATAACATGCTCAGGGTCAAGCTCAGCCTGAACAGAGGTATAAAGATGTTCCAAACTCCTTACGAGATGAACATTAAAAGATAAAGACAACAAATCAATAACCAACTCGCCAACACAAAATGTAAAGAACTCAAGGTATGTTCCAAATTCATTCACCGTTAGGGGAAAAAAACAATTCAACATGGGAAGGCAATAATAATAAGTTTTGCCTTTTCTGCTTAAGAAAACACAGTGCAATCTTATAACCTTGTTTGCTCATAGGAGACGAGTATCCTATGTATCGGAGTGCTCGTTCAGCTAGCATCTGAGGAAAGTGCGCATAAGATTGTAGTGTGAAACTCACCAATCGCATTAACATTACATGATTTTTCTCAAGGTCTCAAACCTTGCGGTTGAGAAACTTGGAATAGACCAGTGATGGCTAACCTTTTTCTAAAGGTGTGCCAAAATTGTGCGCACCCATGCGTGCCCACCTAACTGCGCCTGGACGCAAAACATTCCCATCTGCGTATGCACACACAACACACACACACTGTGTACATGCAGACTTCTGGCTTGCCTGTTGGTCCGTTTTTTGCCCCCCACCCCAGGTTTCAGGAAAGCCTCCGAAGGCTGGGGAGGGAGAAAAATGGCCCAACTTCCGGTTAACCTGTTGGACCTGTTTTTTGCCCCCCTTCAGGCTCTTTGCGGCTTTCCTGAAGCCTGGGGAGAGCAAAAAACAGTCTTCCCTAGCCCTCCAGAAGGCCGAAAATTAGCTGGCCGGCATGCGCATGTGCGCTGGAGCTGAGGGCTGCTGTGCCGGCAAATATGGCTCCATGTGCCATTGTGACATGCGTGCCATAGGTTAGCCATCACAGGATTAGACTATGTCAAATGTATCAAAGAGTAGCACAATCCCAAGAATGGACATTTTTCCCACCGGCAGATGAAATAATCTGTGGCCAGGTTTTGCTATGGTGTGTTTTGCATTTCACTGTCATCGACACATCCCCTCTGTGTAATTATGTGTGGGTATGTGGATGTGTGTAGAAAAAGAGGAGGGGTGTTTTTACCTCAGCCCCTTTCCCTCAGCTTGTCTAGGAGGCACCTGCAGCTGGGGAAAGTCATGGCTGACAGGGAGTGAGACATGGATGAAGGGAACTTGGTCCGTGTGGGTGCTTTGCTATCTCATTATCTCATGGATCTCTGTGCTTTTCCCCGTGGAGATTCGTACCCTCACCACCGTCCAGGCCTTCCGCACAGCCTTGAAGAACTGGCTAGCCCGTCAGGCCTGGGGATGAAGATAGTTGCCCCTCCCGAATGATGAATGCATGTTGGTTACTGTTTTATTATATGTGTCTTTGTTATTGTCTGCATTTCCCCTTCCCTGATTTTATGTGAGCCGCCCTGAGTCCCCTCAGGGAAAAGGGCGGCCTACAAATGTCAATAAAATCTAAATGTCAATAAAAATCTAAATCTTTTCAAAGAGCCACATTATTTCCAATCCCCTTCATTTGCCAAAAGTAATTTAGGGACATTATTAAGACCACATGGCCCTTGACCTCCTCAATCTCTTTTGGGGGGGTGGGAGCTGCTGCCTCACTCTGTTCAAACTCCCCCTCCCTCCCTTTTCCTATTCACACTCCTTTCTTGGCATGGGGGGGGGGGCTTTCGCCTCTATGGACAAAGCCACCAAGCAGCCTCACTGCCAACAGAACCTTGGCCCCAATTAGCAGCCTTCCCAAAGGGATAGGAATTTTAATTAGTAGACAAGTCAATTATATCAATGGACAGCCGTGCTTCTCATTATTTCTCAGTGCTCTGTTTCCAGGCCCCTTAAGTGGGCCAGTCTTGAAGGACGGAACCCTCCTAATCACATCCCACCCACAACACAACCATATCTAATCTCTCCAATCTGTTTAGGAGAAACAAAATGGGCCATGAAAGCCCCATTGTTAGTCAAGGAGCACCTCCTTATTTCCTAGCTTCCTTTCTGATATTAACACCAGAAGGAGACACAGCTTCATCTTTCTTTCTTTTTTCTTTTTTTTTCCTTTTTTTTTTTTTTTTGCCTCAGTGGGAAAATTTAAGGAGCGAAAAGAAAAGTAGCATCCTTGGTCCAAAACGGAGACCTCCAACTCCAATGAGAAAGTTATAATGATATCCGCAGGAGCAGGGGTGAAATTCAGCAGGTTCTGATAGGTTCTGGAGAACCGGTAGTGGAAATTTTGAGTAATTTGGAGAAGCAGCAAATACCACCTCTGGCTGGCCCCAGAGTGGGGTGGGAATGGGGATTTTGCAATATCCTTCCCCCAGGAGTGAGGAGGGAATGGAGATTTTGCAGTATCCTTCCCCTGGAGTGAGGAGGGAATGAAGATTTTGCAGTATCCTTCCCCTGGAGTGAGGAGGGAATGAAGATTTTGCAGTATCCTTCCCCAGGAGCGAGGAGGGAATGGAGATTTTGCAGTATCCTTCCCCTGGAGTGAGGAGGGAATGAAGATTTTGCAGTATCCTTCCCCTGGAGTGAGGAGGGAATGAAGATTTTGCAGTATCCTTCCCCTGGAGTGAGGAGGGAATGAAGATTTTGCAGTATCCTTCCCCTGGAGTGAGGAGGGAATGAAGATTTTGCAGTATCCTTCCCCTGGAGTGAGGAGGGAATGAAGATTTTGCAGTATCCTTCCCCTGGAGTGAGGAGGGAATGGAGATTTTGCAGTATCCTTCCCCTGTCATGCCCACGAAGCCACATCCACCAAGCCATGCCCACAGAACCAGTAGTAAAAAAAATGAATTTCACCACTGCGCAGCAAGTTGTGTTTGTCCTCCTAAGTATAACATTGCCCATCTGGTCCAACTCTTTGGGGTGGCCTGCCGAGGTTTTTAGTCTGTTGAGAGGTGTGTGAGATGTGTTTTAAAACCAGGTTTTGGAACACATTTCCAAAACACACTAAGGGCCTTTGACCCTCCTTGCCATTTGCAAAGCTCTAAATTCCATCTTATTTTCCTGGGCTCCAAGATCACTGCAGATGGGGACTGCAGCCAATAAATTAAAAGACGCTTGCTCCGGGGGAGAAAAGCTATGGCAAATCTAGACAGCATACTGGAAAGCAGAGACATCACCCTGCCAACAAAAGTGTGTATAGTCAAGGTTATGGTTTTCCCAGTTGCAATGGATGGTTGTGAAAGTTGGACCATAAGGAAGGCTGAGCACCAATAATTGAGGCCTTTGAACTATGGTGCTGGTGAAGACTCCTGCAAGTCCCTTAGACTACAAGGTGATCAAACTAGTCAATCCTAGAGGAGATCAACTCTGACTGCTCTTTAAAAGGACAGATTCTGAAGATGAAACTCAAAATACTTTGGCCACCTAATGAGAAAGAAGAACTCACTGGAGAAGAGCCTCATGCTGGGAACAATTGAGGGCAAAAGAAGAAGAGGACAACAGATAATGAGGTGGCTGGATAGAGTCACTGAACCAGTAGGTTAAATGAACTCCAGAGGATGGTAGAGGACAGGAAAGCCTAGAGGAACATTGTCCATGGGGTTGTGAAGGGTTGGACACGACTTCACAACTAACAACAATAAAACCCCATCTTACAACATAGAGCATGAAATAATACCATTTCAGAAATATCGTTGTTGAGTCTTTCTTTGAAAGCCTCCTGTGATGAAGTACCCAGAACTTCTGGAGGCAAGCTGTTCCATTGGATGATTGATTAATTATTCTAACTGTCAGGAAATTTCTCCTTAGTTCCAGTTTGATTGCATCCTTGATTTGTTTCCATCCATTGTTTATTGTCTTGCCTTCTGGTGCTTTGGAAAATAAGTTGATCCCTTCTTCTTTGTGGCAGCCTCTCAAATATCGGAGCACTATCTTGTCACGCGCCCGTACACGCACGCGCGCGCACACACACACACACAGACACAAACACCAGTTCTTCTTTTCATTAGACTAGCTATACGGAATCCCTTTAACTGCTCTTCGTATGTTTTAATCTCCAGCCTCCTAATCATTCTTGTTGCTCTTCTCTGCACTCTTTCCTGAGTCTCAACATCTTTTTTATATTGTACAGTGATCACTATAAAAAAAATCTTGTTTAAGTGGGCTCTTGTTATGGCAACCCTTGTTCATATAATACAATGTGATATGGATATTCTGTTATTTATAGCTCTTGTAGATTGTTACTGCTAAGGGTCTATACCAGGCTTGTCAAAATGGTGGCCTGCAGGCCATATGTGTCACATACCGGCCATGCCTACCCCAGCTCTGCGTAGGCAAAAAATGGCATGATACGTCATGTGCAGAGGGGGGTTCCTACCAGTTCGGACCAGTTCACCGAGTAGGTAGTAACTGCCGCGCCCCTGAACCAGTTCTCTCAGCAGCACTGTAGGCACTGCCATCTTGTTTTTTGCTTCTGCGCATGCGCAGAAGCATTTTTAGTACTGTGCATGTGGACATCATGTGCCTCAGGCATGCGCGTGCAATGTGTCCCTGAGTGAACTGGCAGTAGAAGCAGCCGGAACCCATCCCTGGTCATGTGATGCGATCGTGTTTGACATCCATGGTCCATACAATAAAAATATAATATATTTTTTATTGTATAGTCCCTTGGCAGTAACAATCTACAATCAACAAGATAGTAAAATCATCCATGAGGAACTAAGCCGTGGTTAAGGAATTGGTATTTGCACAATATGCTATGCCTATGATCAATCACATTGGCTTGAGGCTATGCTACGCCACCAATGAGCCAACCCCATGTCACTTAACAAGTTGTGTCCCCCCAAAAAATGCCTCATGTGTTTGAAAATGCTACCTGCTCCCTTTCCATAGCCTAAACATCAGCTGCCTGAGTTATTGTTTCAAAATGCCTACCTAGAAATAGCAAAGTCAATGCAACACCATAGCTGCTCTGATTTCTGATTATCTCCATTTGATGCTAAGCTTTTTAGCTGCATTCTGCTTTTGTTGATTTGAGTTGTGTGTCCAGGCCATGATTTAAGAAATTGCTTCAACATACATCAAAGACTCCAGTAGTCACCCATCCCTGGGGAATATTTAACTTTCGGTTGATGGTCTCCCATGCCAATTCACAACTTTCGTGTTGAGGATTTAGAACATCTCCCAGCTGGGATGCTCCAGCTATGCAATTCAAATTTCATTTGGAGAACATTAGATACAGTAACTCCATCAAAGCAAATCTGAGAATCAAAGCAGGAACTTCAAATCGAATATCTGACAGGCATCCCATCAAAGCAGAGGGCTTTCCCATTTCTTCTGGGGCTGTTATAGTCCAGGGCTGTCAAACTCCTGGCCTGCAGGCCAGATGCGTCATTTGCTGACCACCTCCACACCTGGTTTAGCAAAAGCCCCAATACATCACATGGCGCTGTTGTGATGGCATGAGTTTGACACCCGTATTATAGAAAATTTTGAAACGTAGGAAAATTTGATAGGATTTATGCTCCCTAACTCAACTCATGCTAGATTAACACTCTGGGATAATTGTCTATGGAGACTTAAGTCATCCAGGTGCTTTTTCAAGAGGCAACTGGACTTTCAACTGACAACTGTTGAATGGTTCCAAGGAGGCTCTGCACCAGAGGTGGTATTCAGCCAGTTCGGACCAGTTCGCCCAAACTGGTAGTGGAAATCATAGGTGGGCTGCTCACCCACCCCAGCTCTATGCCGTCCTACTTACAGACATGTTCAAGCTGTGCACATGTGTGCAAGCCGCACACATGAGCGAAATGCATGCACAAAAGACTATGCATAGCAATAGCAATATAGCAGTTAGACTTATATACCGCTTCATAGGGCTTTCAGCCCTCTCTAAGCAGTTTACAGAGTCAGCATATTGCCCCCAACAACAATCCGGGTCCTCATTTTACCCACCTCGGAAGGATGGAAGGCTGAGTCAACCCTGAGCCGGTGAGATTTGAACAGCCGAACTGCAGAACTGCAGTCAGCTGAAGTAGCCTGCAGTGCTGCATTTAACCACTGCGCCACCTCGGCTCATGCATTGATAGGGCATGTGTGAGTGAAGCGTGCCATTCATGCTCACATTTGCGAACTGATAGGGAAAGTGACTACCACCCCTGCTCTGTACCCATTTGCACTATTCAGGTGACCCTGACAACACAGATAAACCTCCAGGTTAGGGTTAGGATCTCTAAAAGAATGCAAATCATCAGCAGTCTGCAAGGAGTATAAATCCTTCCATTCCCTGTGAAGAAGTTTCTTGCATGAGAAGCGAAACTTAAAATGATGATGATAATGATGATGATGATGACGACGACAACAACAACCCCGCCAAGGAGCTTTACCTTGTCGTGGTGGTGGGGTGTGCGCACTCTAATGATCCTAAGGGATATGCTGATCAGATACAACCATATCAGACAGGTCTTAGGTGAAGGGCCAGACAAAATTTGCTCCACAACACATTCAAATATGGAGTGAGGAGGGAATGGAGATTTTGCAGTATCCTTTCCCTGTCACACCCATGAAGTCACATCCACCAAGCCATGCCCACAGAACCAGTAGTAAAAAAAACCCGCTACCACTGACAATCATTTTGAAGAAGATGAACTATGGATACGAACTTGCAAAGAAAGGACTGAAAATTTCACACTTGATGTATATGGATGATTTGAAGCTGTTTGGTAAAACAGAACCTGAAATGAATTTATTAATTGAAAGCACAAAAGAATTTAGCCAAGACATTGGTATGCAGTTTGGAATTGACAAATGTGCAACAATGGCAACCAAAGCAGGCAAGGTCATAGAAGATGATAGAATAAAAATTGAGAATGAAGAAATGATAAAGGTTACATGTACTTGGGGATTGTAGAGACCTCTGACTTAATGCATAATAAAGTCTAGGTATTAACTTCAGCCAAATACATTCGACGAATTTGCAAGATATTAAAGTCCAAATTGAGTGGAGGAAACATCATAAAAGCCATAAATACCTGGGCTATACCTGTGATACTCTGCAGGAATAATTGACTGGACTCAGATGGAGTTGGACAATTTGGACAGAAAAACAAGGAAGCCTATGACAATGAATCATGCTTTGGCTCTTTGGATTTGAAACAGAGATGCGCACTGCCCCCTAGAGTTGGGAATGACTAGCACATATGTGCAAGGGGAACCTTTACCTATACCTTTATGCTGCCTAAGAAATGGGAAAATGTGTTAACTTTGGTGCCCAAACCCTCATTAAATCTTAAATTATGTAACAAAAATTGTATATTTGGATCTCATTGCATTTATATAGAAAAGAAACCAGTTGTTGGAAATACAATTAACATAGCCCTTCTTTAAAATAATCATTTTTCAGTCTCCCGGGAAGAGGTAATTACATATCTTTACAAGTATAAAGTCCTAGGCTCAATACTGCATAGCTCCCACTTACATATTTTTAAACATGCTTCTAAGATGGAAGCTATCCAACCCCAAAAAAACTTTATAGATTTTAGAGTCTATAAATCAGGTTTCTTATTCATCTCTTAGCTCCCTTATTCAGCTGGAATTTAAGCTGCAGCATCTTAAGTGTCCATCTGAGTCTTTGTCACCTCAGATACTGATTGAAGTAGATTCTTTGAGGAACCCCTTTGATCTCCTTTCCCAGCATTAGCTGATCTCCTTCTGGATAGAGCCATAGTTGTCCTTCAACTATACACTGAATCTGGGGCTTAAATCTTTGAACAGATAGAACCAGAGTTTCCCATATTGAATCAGAATCTTTATTACAGAGGTTGTTAAGGTAATGATTTAATAGCTGAACAGCTGTTGTAATATTGAAATGATGATGCAATGAGAATGAGTCAGCAGGGTTATTCAACTGTTATCACTTTAAAAGGCTATATTATAAGAGAAGCCCTGTTGGGGGCATATCTCTCTCCCTACGCGCTTCCGTGCTATAGTTGATGATTGATTGCCCGACTTTGCCTAGTATGTGTATGTATATATTCCTTGTAGATAAACCACTATTTATTATTACCATCCTCTCTTTGATGTTATTGCTCCTGGGTTGTCTCACAGTCGCACTGTGCGCACTTTGACAGAGGTCAGAAACCAGCTTTCCTTACAGCTCTGAATTCCCTTCTCCTACCCTATTCCAAAATACTTTTATAACTTTATACATAGGGAATTCCTCACCTGGTCTGAACAGGCAAAATGTAATAATTGGTAGATATATTGGCATCCCCTGGAAAGATCACACTTGAATATGATCTGATGTAGAAGTCAAATCGGTTTCACACATACTGGTAGATGATGCCTGAAAAACAGTCTTAGTGGACAACCACTTAAATATGAGCCAGCAGTGTGCTGCAGCTGCCTAAAAAGCCAACACAGTTCTAGGCTGCATAAATAGAGGGATAGAATCAAATTCACGTGAAGCGCTAATACCACTTTATAATGCCTTGGTAAGGCCACACTGGAATGTTGCATCCAGTTTCGGTCACCATATTATAAATAAGATGTAGAGACTCTGTAAAGAGTGCAGAAAAGAACAACAAAGATGATTAGGGGGGCGGAGGCTAAAACATATGAAGAAGGGTTGCAGAAATTGGGTATGTCTAATTTAATGAAAAGAAGGGCTAGGGACATGATAACAGTGGTCCAATATCTAACAAGCCCACCACAAAGAAGAGGGAGTTAATCTATTCTCCAAAGCACCTGAAGCAGAAGTGGTATTCTGCCAATTCGCCCGGGTTCAGGCTAACTGGTAGAGGCAGCGGCGGGAGGCTCCGCCCACCTGCCCAGATGGGGCTCATCACAGACGCTCTGCAGAGACCCCACATGCACTCCCAGTTCCGAACTGGTAGCAAAAGTAAGAGCATTTCATGCCTAACCTGAAGGCAGCATTAAAAGCAATGGATGGAAACTAATCAAGGAGAGAATGAACCTAGAACTAAGGAGAAATTTCCTGATGGTTAGAACAATCAATCAGTGGGATGCCTCCAGAAATTGTGGGTGCTACATCATTGGAGTTTTTTAAGAAGAGATAGGACAACCATTTGTCTGAAATGGTATAAGTTATCCTGCTTGAGCAGGGATTGGACTACCAAGACTACCAAGGTCCTTTTTAATTCTGTTATTCTGACAGAACTCAAAAAACACCAATAGTCAAACCTTAATTGTTCCTCTGATTATGATTTTATTCCTAGGCAATCGGACTTCAGCTATTTCCAACAAAGTCTTAATAATAACCATAGCTTGTAAAAATCAAGGGGTACTTCCCTTAATGCTTCACACTTTCTATATACCGTATTTTTTGAAGTATAAGACGCACCTTCTTCTCTCAAAAAAGAGGGTGAAAATCTGGGTGCGTCTTATACACTGAATACAGCATTTTTGGCCCACCCAAAACCCTGCCCCCTTCACCCAAATGGTTGTGCAGAGCCTTTAGGAGGCTTCTAGAGTGCTCCTGGGGACTGGGGAGGGCAGAAATGACCGAAAAATGGGGTGTTTTTTTGCTCGATTTTGCCCCCCCTCCAGCCCCCAGGAGCACTCTATAAGCCTCCTAAAGCAGTGTTTCTCAACCTTGGCAACTTGAAGATGTCCGGACTTCAACTCCCAGAATTCGCTGGCTGGGGAATTCTGGGAGTTGAAGTCCAGACATCTTCAAGTTACCAAGGTTGAGAAACACTGTCCTAAAGGCTATGGATGCCCCCCCCCTTTTTTTTTCTTCAAAAAATGGACCTGTTTTCGTGAAAAACTGACCATTGTTTGCTCATTTTTGCCCCACACCCACACTCCAGGAGCACCCTACAAGCCTCCTAAAGGCTAGTCATACCTCTTTTAAAAAAAACCAACACACAGGCCCATTTTCACAAAATACAGGCTGTTTTGGGGAGGTCTGCAGATTTTAAAAACTTTTTTTTTAATTTGCCTCTTCAAAATGTTGGTGCGTCTCATACTCCGAAAAATAGGGTAAGTTCTATTTCATTTTAGTTATACATGATTGTTTTATATCTGGTTTTGATCTTTTATTTTTTTAAAAAAATTGGTCAGGGACTCTTCATAAATAAGGACATATTATATATTTGACTTTGGAACAAAGTATGTTTTTGGATGCACCCATTCTCTTGAACCCTATACCTACTCTGTGGAAATGGACAACTGGACAGTGGAAATGGTTTTCTTCTAGGCACTTACTGTGGCCAAGGGATAAATTCTTCCAAAATTGGAAAGGCATATGTATGGCCCAATTATGCAATGAATTGAAAAACATGATGTTAATTGCACCTACAAATGAGTTATCTAAAGACATGGATTATGCCTGGATAATTACAGTGAAGTATAGCTATATGTCACTGAACTCTTACAATATTTCATACGTACACATTTATATGTGCACGACAAGCACTCAAATAAACATTTCTCCATCATATTATTGCATTTTTATCCATTTTCCTCTTCCCCCACTCTTCTTAAACAAAGCAATAAAAGCAGGAAAAATGAAAGAGCAATCTGCTTATTTTTGCCTTGATCATTGTAGCATCAGAGCACCAATAGTACAATAAAAATAAAAATAAAGCACCTGTGCTATTTAGTGACAGAAGAGAGAATGTAGGAAGGGGATTGAAAGGCATCCATGTGTGAAAACATCTGGGAAAGCAAATGAAAAGAATGTGGAGGAGGAGGAGGGAACAATTCCTAAAAATAAAAGGCATGTATTGGTACATCAGTCAACATCCTGTCTTGACTATTGCAATGTGCTCTACATGGGGCTGCCCTTGAAGAGCATCCAGAAGCTCCAGTTGGTGCAAAATGCAGTGGCCTGCATGGTTTTGTGCAGATCCCAGTGTGTATCACATGTATCACCTCTCCTGCATTGGCTGCTGATTTGCTTCCAGATGCAATTCCAGGTGCTGGTTGTCACCCTTAAGGCCCTTCATTGCTTGGGATCAGGTTATCTGAGGGACTGTCTCTTGCCTGTCACATCTACCAGACCCACCAGAGTGGGGAGGCAGGGAATGCTGTGGGGTCCATCCCCTAGGGAGATATACCTGGTGGCCCCTCTCTCTGGAACATCATCCCCACAGAGTTTAGAATGGCCACCACTCTAATACTCCTTTGGAAGGTGCTGAAGACCTGGCTTTGCCAGCAGGCCTGGGGAACCCAGAGTGGGATCAAGCCTATTCAGTGGTTGGATCCTGCCAGTTTAACAACCGGTTCAGTGACCGCGCACTTCGCATTATTTAAGAATATTTATCTTCTGTGTTACTGCTGGGGAGGAACACAGTTGAGGTGCAGCAATCTGTTCTACTACGCGAATGAGCTGAGAAGATATAGGTCAGTATAGCACAGGGGTGGGCAGGCGGGCCCACCTGATCATCAGAGTGAACTAGTTCACCAGAACCGGTCCGAACCAGTAGAATCCCACCCCTGAGCTTATTAAATGGCTCATGTGATCTACTGTCACCAGAGCGGAAGGTGGAGTTGGCGGGGGAGGAGGTGATTATGCTGTGCTGTGCTGTGCTGTGCTGTGCTGTGCTGTGCTGTGCTATGCTATGCTATGCTATACTATACTATACTATACTATACTATACTATACTATACTATACTATACTATACTATACTATACTATACTATACTATACTGTTGTGGCCCGGCAGGAGCCGTTGGAGCTGCTACCAGACTCCGAAAGTGAGGGGCCCTATGAGTCGACCCTGGAGGATGTGTAGGACCCCGGACAGGGTTCCGACTCTGAGCAGGGCGCAGAGAGACTGGTTGGCCACCAGGTGGCGCCTGAGCCTTGGATCAGTGGGGAGGAGACAAGAGAGAGTGATCCAGAAACCACCTGTGAGTTGTTCCAGGATGGACGCCGTAGAAGGGCTACTCGGCGTCAAGAACAACTACATAATTACAGGAGGTAATTACGCTCAGCTGATGGTCATTAAGCTCCTCTCCCAGACTATAAAAGAGACTGCTTGTGCCACATCCTTCTTGCAGAAGTCAACGTTTGACTAAAGAGAAACAAACTTGGCAGTCTGGATTGCTGCCAGAGTTTGTTTGCATTGCTGCCAAGGTTTGTCGGAGTTGCTGCCAAAGTCCTTATCTGTTTGTTTATTTGGCTTTCAGCCACCGAGAGTCTGGTCTTGTTATTAAAAGACATTCCATTTTACGCTTGTCTCGGCTTTCGTTACTGGACGGAGGAGGGGGTCAGAACACTATACTATACTATACTATACTATACTATACTATACTATACTATACTATACTATAGTGTTGTGGCCCAGCAGGAGCCGTTGGAGCTGCCAACAGACTCCGATAGCGAGGCATCCTATGAATCGGCTCTGAAAGATGTAGAGGACCCTGGGCAGGGTTCAGACTCCGAGCAGAGACCAAAGAGGCTGGTTGGCCACCAGGAGGTGCCTGAGGCATGGAGCAGCGGTGAAAGTCAAAGGGAGTTTGTCCCTGATGTCAGGCACTGGAGCAGTGGGGAGGAGCAAAGGGAGTTGGTCCCTGATGCCTGGCAGAGAAAGGCGAAGAAGCAGCAATTACAGAGACAGACTCATAGGAGATCATCAGGGCCAAGTGGTTGTGATTTGGCTCCTCCCAAGAGAGTATATAAGAGACTTTGGGAGGAGACCTTTTGCAGGATACAACCATTATACTAGGCTGGAGAATCTCTTGTGTGTATCTCTTATCTGTGGGAGTCTGGGTTGCTGCCAAAGTCTGTGAGTAATTACTGTGAATAAAGCGTGGCTAACAGTAAGCTTGTGTCGGCGTGACTCACCAGACGGAGGGAGGTCAGAAATACTATACTATACTGTACTGTACTGTACTGTACTATACTATACTATTTTGAATCTTTTTTTTAGTTTTATTGTTTTAAATGAGGTTTATATTCTGTAAACCACCTTGAGTCGCCATGGGCAAATAGATGGCAATATAAATTCAATAAATAAGTAAGTAAGTAAGTAAGTGAGTAAGTAAGTAAGTAAGTAAGTAAGTAAGTAAATAAATAAATAAATAAATAAATAAATAAATAAAAGCTACGAAGGGGGGCTATATGAATGGGAGGGGCAAGTAGTGGGAATTGACCAATCAGTGCCTCTGGTGTCCATAGTCCAGTGAAATCTAGAGAGGTGGAAATTTAAATGAGGACAGCTAATCAGTTTAGAAGGAAATCTTTGGTCCATAACAAACATTTTGATAGGAAATGTTCTTTTTCAATGTTACAGTCAATTTAGAGTAAAAAAGCTGGACAATTTTACATTTGCCATCCTAAATTATAACAACATTGACTATTTTTATGTCTTTCCCTTTCTCTTTCCCATATTCTACGCTATTTAAATAATTGAATACTAATAATTTTTAAACATATTTTATAAACCTCAATGTATGGAAACAACATGATGCACTAAGATTTATAGCAATATAATTTTAAAAAATGATGACAGCTGCACATCTCTTCAAATGGGCCTGAAGACTGGCCATATTTTAATCCCTTTAATCTCTTCTTTTCTCTTTCCCAACATTTATAACTACAATCGCTTTCTTTTCCTAATCTATTCTCACCATGCCTTTGAAGGATATACCATAAATTACTTTTATCCCATCTGGTCAGGGTTTTCTGAAGAGTGTGGTCAAAAAAGTTAATTTAGCAACCACAATGAAGTTACTGAATCTTGACCTGTAGTTATGTGCAAATAAAAAAATCAGAGCTTTAATCAAACCATCACAGCTACCATCTTGACTTTTTTGACTGTATCTTTCATTTTGGCAAAAATATAAAAAAAATAGCTTCAAGCAGGGGTGGGATTCAGACAGTTTGGACCAGTTCAGGCAAATCGGTAGTTCTGGTGAGCATTTAGCCTCACCTACCCACCCTGTGATTTCCCTGTTTTTTAGCACAGCTAATTCACACAGCACAGCAAATTGCAGCATGTCAGCTGTTATACTCACAGGCACTGACATAGAATGTAAGTTTTGAAGCTTTAAAATGTCATTTTTGAATATTGCATACACACAAAGTGCGCATTCACTGAACCAGTTGTTAAACCGGTTGCATCCCACCACTGGCTTCAGGTGTTTAGGTGCTTCGCTGTCCTGGCCTGGGAGCGTTGCTTTTTTTTAAAATCAAATCTTATATTTGGAAACAGGAGTGATTAAATTCATATACTCCAGCTCTTTTGAGTTCGATAGAACCATTCTCTCTTTGTCTGAAAGATGCTTTTTCAGGAGGCAACTGGACTTTCTTGTTTTTTCTTTGAAAGAAATTTCACTTCTCATCCAAGAAGCTTCTTCAGCTCTGACAGGATAGTGGGGAATGGAAGGATTTATATTCCTTGTGGACAGCTGGTCATCTGGACTCTTTTAGAAGGTCGTTGAACAGAGGCAGGTTTCATAATTTTACCACTGGTTCACCATGCACTGAAACTGTGAGCACAAGTGCACCGCATTCGCTTTGTGAGCGTGCGTGCTTTCTGCGCATGCACTTTGCTTGCATGCATGGCTTGCACACATGTGCATGGCTTAGAAAACGTGGCTAAATAATAATAGCATAGAGCCGAGGTGGGGGGAGTGGGGGCCACCCCACCCGCAGGTAGCCACTACCGGTTCACCTAAACCTCTCCAAACTGACTGAATACCACCACTGTCGTTGAAGTACTTGGAGGTTTATTTGTGTCCTCAGGGTCACCTGAGTGGTGCCCCTTGAGGGGACTCAGGGCGGCTCACAATCCAAGTCAGGGAAGGGGATACAGATAAGGGATAAAAAGACAAACAAAACAATACACAATTTAAAAGCACACAACAACCATACCATGGTTGGGCAAAACCAGGGGGGGGGGCAAAAGCTCTTTAGCCCCAGGCCTGTCGGAACAGCCAGGTTTTAAGGGCTTTGCGGAAGGCCTAGAGGGTGGTGAGGGTTCAAATCTCCACGGGGAGCTCGTTCCAGAGGGTCGGAGCAGCCACAGAGAAGGCTCTCCTCCGGGTAGTCGCCAGTCGGCATTGGCCGGCGGATGGAATTCGGAGGAGGCCTAATCTGTGGGATCTGATCGGTCTATTGGAGGTAATTGGCAGCAGGCGGTCTCTCAAGTACCCAGGTCCAATACCATGAAGGGCTTTATAAGTGACGACTAGCGCCTTGAAGCGTATCCGAAGACCAATAGGCAGCCAGTGCAGCTCGCAGAGGATAGGTGTTACGTGGGTGAACCGAGGTTCTTGTAGTCTGCAATTCCCCCCCACCCTCTGGAAATCCATTCCACACCATTTGAAGGGTGTTCATCCCAAATTGTATAGAGAATCTGTAGAGATTTTCTGTCATCCAAGTCATGGTTGTCCCAAAGGTGCTTTTTTCAGGAGGCGACTGGCCTTCCTTGTTTGTTCTTTTGAAAGACTGAGAAGCTCTTCAGACATTCTCTCTTTGATCCTCAAATCTCCAATCCGAACAGAATCAGGAATGGGTTCCCGCTGTAGTATTTGGAAATTAGAAAAATAGATGTTGCTGCCATAGTAACTGTTTCTAAGGAAAGGAAATTTTAATGTGATCGAAAATGACAAGTAAGAAAAGATGCTGTTGCTGGTCATAAAATACAATTTAGATTGGTCCAGAAATTGGCAAAGGTGATTGGTGGATAGAATGTCTATATAAAACTTTGAATTAATCGAAGAGAAAAACCAACAGATTAAAAAGCTGATGGGGAAGAAAATAACCTAACTCCGTGAGGGCGAACCTATGGCATGCGTGCCACAGGCGGCACACAGAGCTATCTCTGCTGGCACGCCAGCCATCACCCCAGCCCAGCTCCACCATACATGCGCACTTGCCTCCTGCTGGCCAGCTGGTCTTCTGGTCTCTTCCACACATGCACAGGGGGTGGGGCATATGAGGGGGACACGCACATGCATCCAGGGTGGGTTCCAGCAGTCACTACACCGCACACACATGCTCATGCGCAATGCAACAAAAACTATTCTGCGCATGTGCAGAAGCAAAAAAACAAGGTGGAGAGATAGTTTGGGCATGTGGCAGGCCTGGGTCACTGCCGGTTCCAGTGACCCAGGCCGCCAAACCACTACTGGTTCATCCAAACCAGCCGGAACCCGCCACTGATGCGCATGTGCAGGAGACTGGGGTGCATGTGTGGGAGTCGCTCGCTTTGCATTTTGGGGGTGTGCCATTTTGGGCCTGGAAGGCCTCCTGCACCAAAGTGGAAGCCAAAACGGGGCACAGGGGCACCACGCAAGCCTCCCCCATGCCCCGTGTTGGGCCTGGAAATCCTCCTGCGCCAACCTGGAAGCCAAAAATGGGCCAGGGGGGCTGGGCACAAGCTCAGGGGACACGTGCACATATGCAGGTGGTGCGTGCACATGCGCAGGGGGTGCGGCCCATGTGTGGAATGTCCTCGCATTTCATTTTGGGATTTTGCACACACACAAACACACACATATGCCCTTTGGGTACTCAGCACTGAAAAGGGTAGCCATCCCTGACCTAACTGCTTATGGTTCTGACTTTAAATCATTAGGATCTAGAATTAAGAACGTTTGAAGGCTAAGCCGGAGAGGAACAACACAACAAGCAGCTCGTATTAGCGCCCTGCCCTGAACCAATTTTTAAAATTTATTTTTAAGAAACAAACCAACATGGGTAAACACTCTGGACTGGGACTGTTATCTCTAAGCTTTTCACATTTCATTTGATGCTTTAGTTCTGAATCTTTCCCCCTTGTCTCTCAGGGGCAGTTGCCCATTTAAAAACAAAATCCATTAGTGTCACTGGATGTTTACATAGTTAATGGCTATTAAAGAAATAATGGACAGTCACGTATTGACAATTTGCCATTTGCCATTAAGAAAAGCTGGGATGATTGTGTTATTGACCAAACCAGGAAAACAACAACCCAACATCCTCTTGCCCGTTGTTGTTGTTTTTCTAGTACAAGTCTAAAAGTTTACATTGACTCCAACATGAGAGCCATGGCAAAAGTGTGAAAGAAAAGTAAGACAAAAGTGACTCGGGGTGAATACATTTCTTGGTTCTGAGAGATTATTCAAGGGAAGGTAGGGCAGATAATTTGTCCAATTTATGGGGAGGACAGAACTGCTGTCAGGTACATGTAGTATGTATTTTCCGGATTCCAATAGATGGAAAGTAATCAAGGAGAGAAGCAACCTAGAATTAAGCAGAAATTTCCTGACAGTTAGATTAATCGGTGGAATGACTTGCCTGCAAAAGTGGATGCTCCAACCCTGGATGTTTTTAAGAAAAGATTGGATAACCTCTTGTCTGAAATGGTGCAGGGTTTCCTGCCTGAGCAGGGGGTTGAACTAGAAGACCTCCAAGGTCCCTTCCAACTCTTGTCATTCTGTTATATCCTCGCACATTAACTAGCTTCTTTCATCCAGTTTCCCAATTTTTCATCCTGCAGCTATTGCATTCTGCTTTTAAAATGCTACTCAAGTTCGAAAATACTCTGTCACGTCATGGAAGAAACAATCAAATTCCACTTGGTAAGCTTAGAATTTTTCCATTATTCTAGTGATCTGTCGGCAGTGATTATTGGAGACTATCTACAATATAAATCTTAGCTCAGAGATTCTATCTTCCCCATCACAGCTCAATTCAAGAGTCAAAAGTGATTATAGTGTCACTGATATTAGTGGCCTTTGATACTGTAGGAAGAGGGGAGGAAATAGTAGGGCCACCACTTGTCCCATCCTAAATGAGTTTCCTCTTTATCTTTCTCTACTCCTGAAAGTGTGAGCTGGCACAGGGGTGAAATGCTACCAGTTCAGGCCGGTTCAGCCGAACCGGTAGTAAAAAAAATGCTTAACAAAGTAAAAAAAAAAGTTCCGATGATCAGTTGTGCTGCATGAAGGTAAGAACTTTTCTTTTACTTTTTTTTGGGGGGGGGGTCTGTTTTTGCTCCCAGGAGGCTTCCCTGAGGCCTGCTAGGCTAGAAATGGGGGTGGGGGAGATGCTGAAAAAGAAAGAAAGAAAGAAAGAAGGGAGGGAGGGAGGGAGGGAGAAAGGGAAGGGAGGAGGGAAAAAAGGGAGGACCACAAACCTGGCACTAGACGCAGCTTCAGAGGATACCTTGAAAGAGCACAGCAATCCAGGGCTGGAAGGGACATGGAGGTCATCTAGTCCAACCCTCTGCTCCAGCAGGACATTGTTAAAGTGAGTTTCTGTCTTTTGACCCCCCCAGTCACATGACTACATAGCCACGCCCACCCAGTCACATGACCTCCCCACCAAGGCACGTCCACAGAACCGGTAGGGAAAAAAATTAGATTTCTCCACTGAGCTGGTACCTCGATCCCCAACTGTATCAAAGGGAACATGAAACATCGTTGAAAGGCATTGATCTTGGGTGTTATTGATTGAATGCATCTTACGTGAGCTCATTATCTATAACACACTCTTCCACCAGAGAGAGACTAGAGGGTATTTCTTTATTTATTATTATTGTTGGTTTTTATCAAAACGAGGTTATAATGATTTCCACTTTTTCAGGCTTCGTTGTATTGGAATTGCCTCATTTAGGAATGTGCTACTGTTGAAAAGTCTGCCAACTAATGGATGCTGCTTTAAGCGTATAAATAAATATAACAAAGTTCTCCCCCTTTGTATCTGTTAATTTAGCCTGGCAAGGTCACTCGAAATTGGCCCATTTTTTTTTTCTCCCCTTCACCAGACGGCTTCACTTTCTGCGCTCCCTTTTATGAAGCATGCCATATTCTTAGTGGATCAGTGTCACCTTCCTTTAATTATAATACTGAAAGGCAATGATGAGATCAGGACAATTGTTTCTACGTGCTTTGTTCCACTGCCGTATAAAAACAAGGATAGTAGGGTGCCTCTGTTGCGTGCATGAAAAAGAGGATGAATGGAATGGAATCCATTTTTCCGCTTTCTCACCCCATTGCACTTTATTGTCCTAATTTCTCTCTTCTGGGCTACTGCTCTGCTTTTTCTACGAATGGTCGTGTTGATGAAGCTCATCTGGCTTCTCCATCAGTTCTACTTTGGTCCCCGGGCCCTTAAATCATTTATTTCCAAGTGTGATCATAGCATTCTTGGAGTATTTGATGAATGATTGTTTGGAGATGCAGTGGGAGGTATCTGAAGAAAAGAAAAAAACACCCAGAAGTAACAATCACTCATCTACTTCATTTTTCATTGTTTGTTCGTGTGATAAAGCGTGGTCCATTTTACACTGGAGAGGCATCAAGGCATCAAGCAGGAACCAAGAATCCCAAAGGTGCTTTTTCAAAAGGCAACTGGACTTTATTTGTTTTTCCTTGAAGAGGTTTCGCTTGTCATCCAAGAAGCTTCTTCAGTTCTGAAGTCAAAACTGAAGAAGCTTCTTGGCCGAGAAGCGAAAAGACTAGTTGCCTTTTGAAAAAGCACCTGTGGGACAATCATGACCTCAATGATTAAGAATCTCCATAGACACTTAGAAATCAAGAAAGGTTCCTTTTCAACTTCCTAATTATAATAACAGCGATGTGTAGAGAATATAAGCTGTTGGAGAATCACAAGAATCCCAAGCCTTCTTTAGGTATGACTAGCTAATAACCCGGCATTGCCTGGGTATTTATAGACATCAAAGTGTTTGTCTGACAATATCATTCTGATAGGATATATGTTATGTAAAATATGGCTGATACCTCAACTTTGCCTTGTAAAATCACAAAGAATGCAGGTCTTGTGTTAAATTGTCATCTGCAAAAATAAATTCCTATTGACAATTTCTCATGATGTCTAGAAAAGTGTGCTATTTTCTCTTTGGGCAAACCTGTTTAATTGGTTTCATTCTCTAACAATGCACTTTTAAAAAAATGCTCTGCCTTCTTTTTCAAAATAAATAAATAAAATTCATCATTTTTCCATTCATCTTCCATTAAGCTTTCTTTAACAATTCAGAGAACAAAATCCATTGGCCCAACGGGAGCTGAAATTACAGCTCAAATTACAATTCACACTTGAACTGCAAGAGTAACAAAATTTGAAAATGATATTTTCTGGTAATGAATGCATTCAAGGCAATCACAACGTGTTTGTAGCTAAGAAGGGAAGAGGGAGACAAAGCCATTGCATAACATATTCACTGTGAAATATTTGCTTGATGCAGATAATGATGTTGTACAAGTGTCAATGGGTTTATTCTCACAAGCAAGGATTCAGAGGGCTTCACCCACACACCTCTCTCTCTCTCTCTCTCTGTGAGAGAGGGAGCCATTTTGAATGTCAGGCTAATTCACAATTTCTGTCAGCCAACAAGAATTTGACTAAAATATAAAATGTTTTCCATCATTTAACGGGTCTGTCTGTGAAATTCAGTAAAGTCTGAAGATGATCGTTCAACATGGCAGTGTGTATTCTATAATGACTTTCGTTAGGATAATTTAATTGTAATTCACAAACTTACAACACATCCAATTCCACTAACCATTGTAAGCACAATTTCTCTAATAAAAAAAAACAGAAGAAAAATGCCTCCAATAAAATGAACTACAACTCATAAAAACTTATGCTTTTTAATCAAATTTGTTAGTTGGAAAAAAAAATGATTTGTTTTGGGGGGGTTTCTTGGTGGGGGGGGGGGGGCTATCATACACTAACATGATTCTCCTCCTACAGTTATTCTCTCGTTTGGAAGTAAGAAAGGCAAATAATTCTTCCAGAGATTCTGCGGGAACTATATGTCTGCCTTCTATTTCCAGTAGATTTTTGTAGTGAAATGGATGTTACTATTTTTGGTTTTGCTCAAAAAAAAAAAAAAACAATAGGCATAACATCCCTTATTGTCAATTGTATGCAAAAAAACTGGAAGGCCTTTATCAAATCAAATTCTACTGCAGATGACTTCATGAACATGTCCATGCAATTTTCTTGATAACCTCACAGATAAAAGTGATTTGCCATTGTCTTCTTCCATTGTCTGACTTCCCAGTCTAGAATATCACTTTGATGTTGTCTGCAATTGTCCCATCCAAGTTTTAAGAGAGGTAATTCTACATTGTCTGCTAGGTAACAACCACTTTCTATCAAAATCATCAGCAGGTTCCTGGAAGATGAAAAGAAGGTGTCAGGCCTGCAGCCATCTTTTCTTTTGGGTCTTTGGCCTGACACACTTTCTATTATTCTACTATGCGTTTTCTATTGCGGGAAAATGGGACGGGGGATTGTACGGAGTTAGATGCTATGTAGCCATAACAAAATTCTTTCTAGAAAGCCAAAGTCATCCTGTGTCTTTGCACCTCTGCACCTGACCGGAACTGGATGGGTGGAACTGTCAGCATGGCAGTGGAAGATTGGACCATGTGATGGACTTGTGGGTGTGGGGGCAAGATCTTGAACTTTCAACTGGGTGGGAAAACCCAGGAAGCTTTCAGATTCGAATTTTCCCAGATGTGCCAACATGGCTCTCTTAATAAATTGGAACTTTGCCTTGGACTCTGATTTACTTTTGGATGCTATTTGGAATCCTGACATTAACCCAAATCACATTAGGTTTATATTTGAGAAGTATCTATATACTACTAAAACTCTCATTGTCATGAGCTAGGTGAAATGGTACATCAAAGGGCAATGTTTTTTGAATCTCAAATGGACTATTTTACGGAATGTATCCAAAATCTGGGACCCATGAATCCCGAGGCAATGAAATTTGGGGAAGTTGTGGTTGCTTCAGTGCTACTGACTAATGCTGCTGCACTGTTGGGCTGCTGCTGAAGTAAGGTGATCATCATTTTCAACGTCCCATGACAGTTTCCAAGCCAGTCTCCCAATCCTTTGCTCCCTTCCCCACCCAGCAGGAGGCACTTACTTACCTGCAGGGAGGAAAGCGAAAAGTCAGGGAAGGGAAGGGAGATTTTTGATGCTCCTGTTGTGTCCTGCCAGCGGCCAGTGGGTGCTGGCTGAAATAGAGTTGGAAATAATTTCCCCCCCATCTGATGCTTTCTAGTCTAGTCATTTCTAGGCTCAAGCTGTCTCCATCAAGTTAGAGGCACTATTCTAAAGGACCTATAGGAAGTTAGCACCCACCCCCTCCCTCTCCTAGAAAAATGAAATATTTTAGGAAATATTAAAAAGGTAGAATATTTTATTTCTTTAAACATGCTTGTAAAGACAAAGCAGCTTCCTGCTGCCCCCCCCCCACCTTTGTCAATGGGCCTTTAAGACCTGAGCCAGTCTATTCTACATAACAAAGGTAGGGTTAGCCCTCTACCCATCTCACCATATGGCACCTGGCAAGATTACATCAGCCAGCAAGACTCAAACAAGCTTTGATCTCAGGACAGCCTACAAAGTTAGCTAAGATTCCTCCCCACCACCACCCCATGGGAGCCTGGCAACCAATCAGAATACATTTCTTACACAGGAACAGGAAGTTCTAAGGTGGGGCCAGTGGTGGGTTCCATCAGAGACTACTGCCGGTTCGCTCAGTGGTGCACTGTGCCACCGTGTGCACTGTGTGCGCATGCGCAATACAACTTTTTTGCTCAGAAGCAAAAAAACCAAGATGGTGGTTCCTGCGCTGCTGGCAGGAGAACCGGTTCTGGGCCATGGCAGGTTCCAGCAACCCAGACCACCAAGCTAATACCGATTTGGCCAAACCGGTCCAAACCGATAGAAACCCACCACTGGGGAGAGGGTATAAAACTCCCAGCATCTTCACTCAACATCTCAAAGCATGTGAATATTATTATGTTCATAAGACTTGCACAACAGAAATGTGAGAACAGTGCCGCTATTTGTATTTCCCCCCATACTTTCTATCATGAAAGCATGATGTGTACATTGCATTCAAAAGATGAAGCAAGGACAACTACACAAAATCCCCATCTCTGAAAAGCCCATGAACTCTTCCTTAAGTAGCTATGGGCACAATTTCATGAAAATGCAGACTTAGGATCTGAAGAGGAGTTAGTGGCAAGAATGATCTTGATTTGCAATATGGGTGGCTCATTCTTAACATTTTTCTTCAGAGATGGTGAATATCTTAGCCATGGACAACAACAAGTTGGTGCTAGGTTTATGGACAATGTTTTATATTTCTTGTGTGCTGTGTGTATTTGGTTTGCATGCATGCATTTCATGTGATTGTGGTTTACATGAGGTAGAATCTCAGGGATCCCTCTTGGGGAATGTGTGTCATCGCAGAATGCAGTTGCCTTCTTAGGATGGGAAGTAGGACTCAAGTTCCGACAGCTGTCAGTCTCTGATGAAAATGAATTATTTCTAAGCAAATTCAGGGCTCCCTTACACTTGCCTACTTATTTTATTGTATTCTGCCCCAAGAATCAGAGCTAAAGTACCAGAAGAATTATGGAATCCGACCCCTTATTCAGTTCAGGAATCCAAAGGAGGTTGCTTTGTTAATATGCTCATCTCTGTTTCACAGCCAAAGAGCCAGCGCTGTCCACAGAGATCTCCATGGTCATGCCGAAGGCACACGGAACGCTGTTACTTTCCCACCAAAGGTAGTCCTTATTTTTCTACTTGCATTTTTTTACGTGCTAGTTGATAGTAGTATAGCCTTTATTGTCATTGTACATCATGTATACAGTGAAATTGGTTTAGACTCACTGGTGCAATCCATAACAAAAAAAAATACATAAATATTATAAAGAATAATTCCTATGCAAGTAATTAGAAAAAAGAAAAAGAAAGAATAAGAAAAACTAGTCATATGTTTCTGCGTGTGCATCAGAGGTGGGTTTCTACCAGTTCGGACTGGTTCGGCTGAGTAGGTAGTAACTCGGCTGGCCACGCCCCCAAACTGGTTCTATTGGCAATGCCATAGGCGCCACCATCTTTATTTTTTTACTTATTGTGCATGTACACCCAGCGCATATCATGAGCGACCAGCAACATCAAGCGCGCCCATGTGCAAAGTGTGTCCCTAAGCAAACCAGCAGTAGAAGAAGCCAGAACACACCCCTGGTGTACATGGAGCAGTAGTGGGTTTTGGCTCCCATTGCAACCAGTACGCTGCAACTGGAGCCGGGCGTGTACCATGTGCACGCATGCTGCACACGCATTAGCACCCACCATGTGCACAGATGGCCCATTTCCTTCAAATACAGGTAAAGAACAAGGGAGGGAGGGAGGGAGGGTCCTCCAAAGCACTGTTCCGGTACGATGGCTGCTGCTTCTGGCAGGCACTGGTACACACGTACCAGGGCGGACTGCTTGCAACCCACCACTGATGTGGAGTGATTGTGGGAGTGATTGTGGTTTAAGAGTCTGACAGCCTAAAGATAGAAACTATTTTTAAACTTATTTGTTTGGCTGGCTATGCTTTGATGTCTTCTGCCCGATGGTAGAAGTGCAAAGAGACACTGACCAGGGTGGGAATCATCTCTGAGTATCATCCAATAGTGTCAGAGGGCAACCAATGGTTTCTTGTGCCGAATTGATCACTCTGTAGTGCCTTCCTGTCCGCAGCAGTTAACCAGCGTACCATACAGCAATGCAATATCTGAGGACACTTTCTATCATGGACCGGTAGAAAGAGGTCATCAGCCATTGTTCCACCTGATTTTTTTGCAGGACTCTAAGGAAATGAAGTCTCTGTTGGACCTTTCCAATAACCCAGACTTGTTGTTTTTCCAGCTGAGATCTTGACTAATAAGCACTCCCAAGAATTTAAAAGAGGAAACCCTCTCCACACAGCCCCCCTCAATATACAGTGGGGCAGGTTCCTCTCTGTGCTTCCGGAAATCTAGCATCATCTCCTTTTTCTTACTAGTATTTAGATGTAAGTTGATGGAAGGATTAGTTCTGATTAATCCTTCGATCACCCCGATCATCCTGCCAGAGCCGATAAAGCTTCTTGGGTGAGAAGTTAGGGAAGTTAGTTGCCTGTTGAAAAATCACCTTTGAGACAACTATGACCTGGATGACTGAGAACCTCCACAAACATTAAGCCCATATAGACACTTCTAAAATCTATTCTTTGAGATTCCCAGAATTGGATCCCTTTCTCATGTACAATACTTTCATGTACTTTCTCAAGTACAATAAGGACGTGGTGGCTCAGTGGCTATGATGCTGAGCTTGTCGATCAGAAAGGTCAGCAGTTCGGCAGTTTGAATCCCTAGCGCCGCCTAACGAAGTGAGCTCCTATTACTTGTCCCAGCTTCTGCCAACCTAGCAGTTCAAAAGCATGTAAAAATGCAAGTAGAAAAATAGGAACCACTTTGGTGGGAAGGTAACAGTGTTCTGTGCGCCTTCGGTGTTTAGTCGTGCTGGCCAAATGACCATGGAAACGTCTTCAGATGGTGCTGGCTCTTTGGCTTTGAAACAGTGGTGAGCAATGCCCCCTAGAGTTGGGAACAGCTAGCACATATGTGTCAGGGGAAACTTTACCTTTACCTTACCTTATGTACAAAAACAAGCTAATTTCCTATAGCTACTAATGTGTTCTGGAAATATCCTTTTTCTCTCATGTTCCTATTACACAGCTTGTACTTTCTTCCTTTACACCTGAGCTAGCCTACTAACCACTTACAAGATACATGAAATCTGTCTGAATCCGTCGCCCATTATCTTGAAGGAAACTGATTGGGAACAAAGATGACAGAGGTAGGTGGGGATATCTAATTTCTTGCCCCTATCATTTTCTGCTGAATCAAGGATGAGTGGAGAACACTTCAGTTCACCAGCAAGGAAAAGATCTTTGTTTATATCTTAAGACCTTGTTTAGTTTCAATGCTCTTCTCCTTGGAAAGCAATATTGATTAGAGCCAGTAATTGTCGTCTAATTGGCTGAAGATGCTTGTCTACTTCAGATAATTAAACTGAAGAAGAAAAAGGGGAAAGAAATGGGAGAGGAGAAAAAGGAGTCTTCTTAAACTCATTAACTGTGATGATCAATAGCAAAGAGAAGATCTGCACTAAAGACAGATGAGCAAAGGACAACTCGCTTGAAATGGACAAAGGATTCCAACAGGGAGTTTCAAACTTTTTGAGGTGACAGAACTTTCAAGTTTTTTTTTAAAAAAAACCACAATTTCTGATCCAAAAGCAAAATGATAGACAATTGATTGTATTATTTCCCCTTTAATCTCACATGGAACCCATCAAGTTATTGCAGAATTGTAGGGTTCTGCTATGGAATACAATTTGAAAAACCCTGGATTAAAAAAAACCCATGAACTACAGAGTGATCCTGTGCTACCCTTAATTCAGAAGTAAAGCAGGGCAGCTTTAAGACTATCAAACCAATGCAGAAGTAAGCCTCTTTGTCCCCCATCCTTGACCTTATATATGCTTGTTGCTGTCTGTACTCAACCATTCAGCTGGCCAATAAGCAGTGGGGACATAATAACTCTGTCCTTGAACAGAGGCAAAAATAATTCACTATGGCATTGTCAAAATCAATTTCAAATAGGTATTTTCTTTCTGTTCTGAATAGAACTTCTGCCTTACTATAGCAGATCCTCAGTTCCTTATCCCATAATTTCTTTTTAGGCACAAATTGAGTCTTCCTTCTATATTTCTGCTTCTCAATCTTTTAGAATGAAAAGGAAAGAATATTGAAACTTCATCTGCTCTGATATCCTGAAATGTGGATATGTCACTGTGTAGATCGGTGGTGGTGATTTTTTTTTACTGCTGGTTCTGTGGGTGTGGCTTGGTGGGTGTGGCAGGGGAAGGATACTGTATAATCTCCATTCCCTCCCAATCAGCTGGGACTCTGGAGGCAGAGCCAGTCAGAGGTGGTATTTACCAGTTCTCTGAACTACTCAAATTTTCTGCTACCAGTTCTCCAGAACTGGTCAGAACCTGCTCAAGTACACCTCTAGTGTAGATATTGTATAGGAACCCTCAATGTTGTGCTTTCAGTTCCTCCTAGTTTTGGTCTATTTCTTCCTTTCTCAGAACAGAACAGAATAACAGAGTTGGAAGGGACCTTGGAGGTCTTCTAGTCGAACCCCCTGCTTAGGCAGGAAACTTTACACCAGTTCAGACAAATGGTTATCTAATCTCTTCTTAAAAACTTACAGTGTTGGAGCATTCACAACTTCTGGAGGCAAGTTGTTCCACTGATTAATTGTTCTCACTGTCAGGAAATTTCTCCTTAGTTCTAAGTTGCTTCTCTCCTTGATTAATTTCCACCCATTGCTTCTTGTCCTGCCCTCAGGTGCTTTGAAGAATAGGTTGACTCCCTCTTCTTTGTGGCAACCCCTGAGATATTGGAACACTGCTATCATGTCTCCCCTAGTCCTTCTTTTCATTGAACTAGACATACCCAGTTCCTACAACCATTCTTCATATGTTTTGGCCTCCAGTTCCCTAATCGTCTTGGTTGCTCTTCTCTGCACTCTTTCTAGTGTCTCCACATCTTTTTTACATCATGGTGACCAAAACTGGATGCAGTATCCCAAGTGTGGCCTTACCAAGGCATTATAAAGTGGTATTAGCGCTTCACGTGAATTTGATTCTATCCCTCTGTTTATGCAGTCTAGAACTGTGTTGGCTTTTTTGGCAGCTGCTGCACACTGCTGGCTCATGTTTAAATGGTTGTCCACTAGGACTCCAAGATCCCTCTCACAGTTACTAGTATTGAGTGAGAATTCCACATATACTGTACCTGTGCTTTTTGTTTTCCTTGCCTAAATATAGAACCTTTTTTCAGCATTGAATTTCATTTTTTTAGATAATCAAATACTGGAAATCCCACCCTCATTAAATTAAAAGAATTTTCCACCATGATCCATATATACTGTATTTTTCAGAGTATAAGACGCACCTTTTCCCCCCAAAAAGGATGAAAATCTGGGTGCGTCTTATACTCTGAAACAGCATTTTTACCTCCCAAAACCCCGCCCCTTCACCAAAATGGCTGTACATAGCCTTTAGGAGCCTTGCAGAGTGCTCCTGGGATCTGGGGGGGGGGACAGAAATGAGTGAAAAATGGGCTGTTTCCCTGCCCCCAGGAGCACTCTATAAGCCTCCTAGAGGCCATGTATGCTCTTTTTTTGACAAAAAACCGGGCCCGTTTTGGGGAAGTCTGCAGAGTACAAAAACTTTTTTTTCATTTGCTTCTTCAAAATCTTGGTGCATCTTATATTTCGGTGCGTATTATACTCCCAAAAGTACGGTATATAATCATCCTCTCTCAGCAAAGGCATTCCAGTAATAATACTTGCAGAAGTGATGCATCAAGCTGTCATCGTGGGTTCGGTTGTCACCTTCTTATATGCCTGGATATCCTAGTAAACTGAATGCCTTCTGGCTAAAACAGAAGTTTCCATCCATCTCCTTATTTTTGCAGCAATTAAACTTCAGTCACTTTAGTGGTTTTGGATGCCAGCACAATGCGTGGGAGAAGTCCACATTTTGCCAACCGTAAATGGAAAGCAGAGATGTTTTCTACAGAACGTGGAAATTGACCAACCGCATGGGCTTCTGGCATCTGAAGCCAGGAAGCCACATCTATGTGATTACTGAAAAGAGAATGAATACATCTGTTCTTGCAGTTTCTTTAGTGTGCCAAAAGGCTGGCAAAGCCCACTTACTTGCAAAGAAAATAATAAAAGGCAAGCAAGATCTGGATCCAAAATATATTTGCCCCAATTAAAGAGACTTTTAAAATCATCATCATAAAATCATATTTGCATTCTAGAGTGTGTCACTAACAAAGAAATATCAGGAAAATTGGTAGACTAAATAGCTTCCTCAAAAGTTAGCTACCCAGCATGTAAAAAAATTATTTTCAAGTAAATGGCAGTGAAATCTCAAGGTTTCCATAAAATCCTCTTAATTATCAGATTTTGGAAAGTCAATTTGTGTTGTAACACAAGTTGTTCCAGTTTAGGAACTTACAGTGAAATAAAATTAAAAACAGCTCTATTTCTCATAAATAGGATCCATTGTGAGAGGACAGGTTGTGCCTTCCAAAAGTATTATACTGCACACCCCATGCATTCCAACTAGCATGGCCAAAATGTCCCACAATTGTATGGTCCTTAAACTACAGGAGATCCATTAAGACCCAGATTTCTCCTTTGTATCCCTTCTTCTTAGTGGTTATCAAGCCAGATTAGAATAATCAGAGTTCGTCACTCAAAGCACAGTGGTTGGTAAGGTGCAAACCTATTATGAACCCTATCCTAAAATCCTTTCTGATCCCGAGTAAATCTATCTCTCCTTCATAGAGTGAATTTTGTATAGATTTGTGAAAAATTAGGAAACAATTAGCATGATGGCAAGGGAAAGATGAGCAGCTTGGGGACACAAAAGACATTTTACATCAAGTCCAAAGACTGGTACAACTCATCCATTATCCAAGAGCATCCCACCCAGATAACAACTCTTCAACGTCTCTTCCGCATCCCATCCCCTATGGTTTGGTGTCAGTGGTGGGATCTTGCCAGTTTAACAACCGGTTCGGTGATCACGTTTTTCACACCTTACACACACTGTGTGCACATGCAGAGCTTTACCAAAACTTATCTTCCACGTCACTTCTTTGGGCAGTAACACAGCTAAGGCGCGGCAATCCGCTCTGCCGTGCTAATCAGCTGAGAGGATATAGGTAAGTAAAGTGCAAGGGTAAGCGGATGGGCCCCCTGATCACCGTAGCGAACCGATTTGCTCTCAGCTGATTGTCGGAGCTACCGGTTCACCTGAACTGGTCCAAACCGGCTGAATCCCATCCCTGTTTGGTGTGCAGCAGGAGATGGCCAAGATTGGGCCAGAGGTTTTCTATGTGCCAAGCCTTACAAATTGTGTACCCCACAAAAACCAATTTATTTCTAAATACACGGTAAAGAGCTATTCTGCAGATAGGTATTCCTTTAAAAAATAATGTAGGCAGATAAATAGTGTTTCCCTGAAAATAAGTCAGGGTCTTATTTTCTTTTGACCCCCAAAATAAGCACTTGGCCTTATTTTTGGGGAGGTCTTATTATTTTTGAGGTGCATGAGGCGGTGAGTGTGGTCATCTCATGGCTGCTGCTGTGTTGCAATATTTTCAGGGAGGGCTTATTTTCAGGGGAGGGCTTATTTTAGTGCATGTGCTCAAAAGCCCAATTGGGCTTATTATCCAGGGAGGGTTTATTTTTGGGGAAACAGGGTATCTCCTTTGAAAGTTGCATAATTCAATCTGTATGCATTTTCCCCTAGACATCCTTCAGGGTGTTTCTTGTCACCTACAAAGCCCTTCATGGTATAGGGTCTGGGTACTTGAGAGACCGCCTACTGCCAATTACCTCCACTAGACCGATCCGATCGCATAGATTAGGCCTCCTCCGAATTCCATCAACGAGCCAATGTCATCTGGCAACTACCCGGAGGAGAGCCTTCTCGGTGGCTGCTCCGACCCTCTGGAACGAACTCCCCGTGGAGATTCGTACCCTCACCACCCTCCAGACCTTCCGCACTGCCCTTAAAATCTGGCTGTCCCAGCAGGCCTGGGGCTAAAGACCTTAACCCCACCCGAATGGTATGATTGTTGTGTTCTCTTTTAACAATGTATTGTTATGTTCATAACTGTTTTGTCTTCCCCTTCCCTTAACTTGTGAGCCGCCCTGAGTCCCCTCAGGGAAAAGGGCGGCATACAAATAAATAAACTATAAACTATAAACTATCCTAGGGAACTACCTACCATTAGAACTAGATCAGGAAGAAAGTCTTGCTATATAGCAAAAGAATATAATGTAATAAGTTACTGTGTAGGAAAGCTGCAAATATTCTGTTAATTGTTTGGGCATCACAGTTGAGATCTATAGATTTTCTTCTCAGAACCAGATACACAACTGATTGACAACATCTGCAGTCATTCAACACCTGTCTCCATACATGGCTGCGTTATCCAAAGAGACAAAATTTACAGTAAAAGCCTATTATGGCAAAAATTGGGCACCACCCTAGAGATAGGTTCTTTCCATCTTTTGGAGCTGTGCTGTTATTCTAAAAATCTCACTAGCTGCCTCTGGTTTACGAGCATGGGGAGCTGGGAAAAAGCACTTTGATGCAACTAGCCACCCTGGTGTGATTTCCCACTATCTCTACAAGATTATAGATATTTGCACACTAATTCATTGAGGCACTTTGAATTGCACTGTATGTTTTAAAGGTGCTAAAAAACTAACAGGCATTGAAGTGAAGCTCTCTATGTTGTCTAGTGCTTCTGAGCTACTCTTTTTTTTCCCCCAACTAAAATATTCCAACTTTTTCCTCCACTTTCCATGCAAATCTACTTGCAAGCGGACAATTGCCTCTGTGCTTACTTAGCTAGGACATGCTAATTCGGTTTAGCAATGAATGTGTTTAACTGGCCAAATTGCCAAGCCTGGAAGATAGATTTCACTTGCATTGGAGGACTTGGATGAAGTGATGCAAATCAATGCAACACATTAAACCTATTTGCTTCTGGATCTTGCTCAGATCTTGTCTTTGTTCCAGAAGGAGGCTGTATGCAAAAGATAAGCGCTTTCTCTATTTGTACAATTTATTAGTTAATCTGTTTCTAACTGGGAACTAATTAAAGGAAGTGAATGCTTGTTTGGAAATGAGGATTAAACATGGGTAATTATTATAAATGCTACATTTCTAGTTCCACTCAGGCTTATTCATTCCCCTGTGCCCGTCTCTCACCTCTGGCAGATTGCTGATGATAATATATGGAGGGTCTTTTGTGAGTACTTGTTTCTACAAGCTGAAGCCCTTCATTTGGTATGGTTGACAAGTATTCCCTTTGCCTAAGAACATTAGTGGAGAGTATTTTCTTCTTGCAAATTCTTTTGACTGGCTGCAAATGAAGGTAGGGAAATGGCAACTGCATAAAACCTAGTGTTAAAAACAATGTGTGTGAATCAGTTCATCTGCTGTAGACAATCCAAATGTACTGTGAATATCAGGATAGTGGGAGCTTTTTTTGTCCCTCTTGAGATTTTTCTCTATTAGTCATGTCTTGTCTGCCAGGCACAAAGAATCAGGACCATTTGTAAATCTACAGCCTAGATTTATTCAAGCCAACATCACAAGAATCTAGTTAACTAACAGTAATCACTACAACGATGCTAAATAAATGGAGTTCAAGGGGGCGGGACTTGGATCTCTGGTGACAATGCAAGGAGTCTAAACTGATGACATGTCTAACTCCACCTCCACCCTCCAGCTTGGCCTGCTCTTCTCTGTCCTCCACCATCCTCTGGAGTGCATTCAAGTTCATGCCGACTGCTTTGGTGAATCCATCCAGCCACCTCATTCTCTGTCGTCCCCTTCTTCTTTTGCCCTTAATCTTTCCCAGCATTAGGCTCTTCTCCAGTGAGTCCTTCCTTCTCATTAGGTGGTCAAAGTATTTGAGTTTCATCTTCAGGATCTGGCCTTCTAAAGAGCAGTTAGGGTTGATCTCCTCTAGGACTGACCGGTTGGATCGCCTTGCAGTCCAAGGGACTTGCAGGAGTCTTCTCCAGCACCTTAGTTCAAAGGCCTCAATTATTTAGTGCTCAGCCTTCCTTATAGTCCAACTTTCACAGCCATCCATTGCAACTGGGAAAACCATAACCTTGACTATACATACTTTGGTTAGCAGGGTGATGTCTCTGCTTTTTAGTATGCTGTCTAGCTTTGCCATGGCTTTCCTCCCCAGGAGCAAGTGCCTTATTCTAGGGTATGGCTATCCTAACTCCCTTCCTCTTCCTCTATGCAGAAATGGCTGTGTTGCCTCTGGCTTCACTTCCCTCCTTGGAATGTGTGCCCTCCTTCCTGGGAAAGTACTGTTTCACAGTAGTCCTTCACATCACCCTGCCCCTCCATAAGCATAATCCATCATATGACCTTGCTTTTTCTGTTTTTATAAGAAACCCTCCCCTGTAGAAAATATATTGTTGTATGTGAAAACATACAATCTTATTCATTTTTGCTTAGCAAACTAATTGGGTTAGGGCTCCAAGTTAGCATGTAAGTTACACCCACTCAAAGTCAAAAAGAAGCGGCAAAGTTTATTTCTGGGTATGAAAACCAAAAAAAAAAAAAAAACCCATCAATTACATTGATCTCTCCAGTGGTTCCTTTTCACCTCATTGAAAGCTTCTGCACTGTAGACAAATTCCTTGTGTTTAATCACAATTGGTCAAATAAAGTATTTTTTATTTGTTTTATTTGTTTTGTCAAGTGTGTATAAGTGTATAATACATACAAGATTATGAATACATGAAATGGATATGAATAAATGGGGTTGTTAGGACAGGGACAGCAGGCACATTGGTGCACTTATGCACACCCTTACAGACCTCTTAGGAATGGGGTGAGGTTAACAGTAGACAGTCTAAGGTTAAAGTTGTGGGGGTTTGGAGAAGAAACCACTGAGTCAGGTAGCACATTCCAGGCATTGACCACTAGTTAGTTAGTAGACTAACTAACTAATTAATAACTAATAATTACTAACCAACTAACTAGTTAGTTAGTAGACTAGACTAGACTAGACATTCTAGTCTAGTCCTGGTCCTGGTCCTGGTCCTGGTCCTGGTCCTTGTCCTGGTCCTGGTCCTGGTCCTGGTCCTGGTCCTGGTCCTGGTCCTGGTCCTGGTCCTGGTCCTGGTCCTGGTCCTGGTCCTGGTCCTGGTCCTGGTCCTAGTCCAGTGGTGGCATACTGGTGCCTGCTGGGAGCACCAGGTACCGTTCCGGTATAGTGCTCCAGTGGGCACCCACACGCCTTCCCTCCTTACCTGTATTTGAGCTGATCGGGGCTTTCGTGCACACGCACGGAGTGTACGGTGCCTGCGCAACACTCCGCTGAGCAGCTGGAGCATTGCAGAGCATTGCGGGCGGTAAGTACACATGCATGCGCTGCACTCATGCAATGTGGTGGACACCCGGCCCCATTGCATGGTTGCAACGGGATACGGAACCCACCACTGTCCTAGTCCTAGTCCTAGTCCTAGTCCTAGTCCTAGTTCTAGTCTAGTCTGATCTTTTTTTTTTTTTGTGGCCAAGGAGAATGACCCAAACAAGATAAAATATTTATAAAATATCTTCATTTGCAGTCATAACTTTGGTTTTAGGTTTTTCGATTCTATCAAATCCCATTTTACAGGCTAATTTCTATGTTGCTTTCCACAGGCCATTTTACAAAAATCCTGTGTCTTTTATTTGATGAGAAGAACAGAAGCAACTGTGGGTAATGAGAATGATATTATTTAAAAACAACAGCTCTGAACTGATCGGAGTGGAACAATGCATAGCAGGATGGCTAGCTTTATTGAAGAGATTAATGTACTTGATAGTACCATAGAGAACTGGACATTATATATAGAAAGACTGGGACACATTTTGGGGGCAAATGAGATGGATACTGGGGTGGGGAAGTGCCTGTTTGAAGAGTTTTATAAGAGGCAATATATGTAGTTAATTAGGGACTTTAACTGCTCTATAAAACTCTTGTTACTCAGCTTTGTGTAACTAGTAAAAACAATGCAGGAATATTTTGATTCAGCATCATTATCAATTCCAGAGTAGTTCAGGTTACATAAGTACAAGTAAAAAAGGGGAAGCCCACTACAGCATGTTCAGCTGTATTTTAAAAAGATACTCATAGTTATAAATTTAGTGAAGAGCTAAACTGCACATTGAGAGATTGGTTAGTGGGTGGAATTCTGAATAAAATATTGAAAAGGGGATTCTTAACACAGCTGGATTTAACATTCAATAAGTATTTTAAAATGGTATCTCTATGGAAACTGTTGCTGGAGGTATTATGCAGATCAGGAATGAAAACACATATAAATCATCTGTAATAAACCATACAGACAATGATGGGTCTAACTGAACTTTGATGTCATTGTAGCAGAGGTTTAGCCATACTAGCTCAATGTAGAATTAAAGGCAAAACCTGCAGAAAACATGATATAGTGTATTGTGGACCTGAGATAGAACATATACAGAGAGCCTTTGGCTCAGGGAAAAACTAACCATTTGCTAAGCCATTTGCTAAGCATTATGAAATAGTGGCAACAACACCATTTTTTAAATAGAGATAATAGTTTAGGCCAGAGATGAAAAATCTAATAATGAATCTGAATCTAAACTGAAAATCCAACTGCATAAAAGGTGATGCTAATACTCAGTGACGTGCGGTGAGGTTTATGGCTGGTGAGGCAGCAATTTTTTTAGACTTGTGGACTTCAACTTCCAGAATTCCACAGCCAGGCATGCTCAGTTCTGATTTAAAGCGACAGCATTTGTTTTTCTCCTTTGCTAAATAAGTTTTCTTCTTTCTTTTTCTTCTCCCTTCCCCTCCTTCCTCCCTCTCTCAAACACACACACACACACACACACACACACACACCAGGAGGATGAAGTTTGAATTCCTTCCCCTCCCTCCGACCCACACGTACCTTTTCCAGCTGTTTCAGAGAGGATTTCAACTCTGCTCTTGCCTGTCATCATGAAAAGAAAAAAAATGTAAAAGGAAAAAGGCAAGAGCTGAGGTCAGGCTGGGCTAGTTGCTGCCATGACGTGCCTTATCTACGTCAGGAATTTTTTGGCTTTTAACCCTTGCTTAACTCTGCTCGAGTGATCATAAAAAGTCAGACTAGATGAGGCACGTCGTTCTCCTGCCACCTCCTGTAGAGGGCGCTTTTTTAGAGGCTTTTTTAAACAGTTAAGCAGATTCATCCACGGTGACTGGCAGCAACTAGCTCAGCCTGACCTCAGCTCTTGCCTTTTTCTTTTTACATTTTTTTTCTTTTCATGATGAGGGTGGTGAGGCTCTGCCTTCCCTGCCTCCCCTGACTGCACGTCCCTGCTAATACTTCTGAGTCAGAAGCACTGAAGTGCTTTGGTAATAAAAAGATTTGCTGGTGACATCAACATTGCCTGGGGGACACCCAATTCAGGGCTCCTTTTGCATCCCCATGAGGTTGCCCATTGAAGTTGTCTATTTGTAGTCATTCACTTTTGAACTGCTGGGTTGGCAGGAGCTGGAGCATGTGAAGGGAGCTCACCTCACCCTGTAGTAGCAGTGGGTCTTGAATGTGAGCCTGCCAATTGTCAGCCCAGTGTTCTAACTTCCTGAGTCACCACACTCCTTTATCAAAGGTGATAAGAGACCAGCAATATGGTTTACATAAGAAATTGTCAAAATATTCATGAACTGGCAGAGACATGGTAACAAGGTCAACCAATGAATAGGGCTTAGTAACAAGATCAAGTAACAAGTATTTAAACTGAAACTAGTTTTGTCTGTTCTCTGAACTGAAACAATCTCTTCTCTCTACCACGTTGGAAGAACCACTCTTGGTACTGCATATATTACTTCATGTGTTATTATGTATATAAAGAAGTTAATGAACCCTGCTGAATCAGTTATCTGTGTGTGCTTTCTGGATTTGATTTTTGCAACAAACTGACAGAAATGAATGGCTAAATTAGTAAATTAGTAAAATTAGACATTCATCTTCAAGTACTGGTTATAAGCCAGTGAAAACCTGATAGCATTTCAAAAATTCTAAATCTTTGGAGTCCTAATGGATAATAACTTAAACATGAGCCAACCGTTTGCGGCAGCAGTAAAAAAAGCTAATACAATCCTTGGTTGTATAAACAGAGGCATACAATCAAGGAGGGACTGAGAAAGATGCAGCCAGGGACCAGAGCGGAGTCATGCTGCTAGTTAGTTTGACAGCAGTAAGATAGACATTGCTCTGAGACGAGATGGGGCAAACGCAGTCTAAAGCAACTGATGATATTTATGCAAAGGGTTCTCCCTCCTATAAAAATATTATGTCCAAAAGATATTATAGAAGAAATCACTTATGTAAAAGAGAACTGTCAGGCCTGGAAGCCACCTTTTGCATTGGGCCTTCAGTCCTGCCACATACAATGCTGTGGGAAACTGGGAGAGGGGATTATATGGAGTATGGGAGATATATAGTCAAAATAACATGCCTTTCTCAGAGAGTCAAGGACATCGTGCTGTATACCTGGGGTGGCATGACTGAGAGGCATCTCCAGTTGGGACAGGGTCTGATTGGACCATGTGATGGATATGTGGGTGCTGGGCAGGAACTTGAACTTTTGTTTGGGTGGGGAAAACCTGGAAGCTTTCAGATTTGGGTTTTCCCAGATGTGTCAATATGACATCTCTAATAAAATGGAACTTTGAGGAACTTCAAGCTCGGAGTCTTCTTTCGTTGAGGGTGTCAATTGGAACCTTGACATGAACATCTTAAGATCTACAAGATAAAAATGCAAAACAACCTTTCCATGCTGCAGAAATATCAGAACAGTAAGAACTTGCAGAAATACTGGAGAAAATGCACACATGCATGCACATAATCATGTGAACAGTCTTGTGACATCATGCTGCAAGTTGGCTCACCACAGGCGTAGGGAAAAGAGCAGGATTCACATTGCAACATAGAAAGATCCTTGCATTTCTCTGAACTCTTTTTCCTCCCTTAGGATGCTCTTGCCTCTACTTGTTAGTGATGCCTGACACGTACGCTTTGGCACAGGTCCTGTTTATTCCGATCGGATTTGTTCAGGAGAGCTTTCTAAAAACAGATTTCCAGTACAGCTTTTAACAAGTTGCTGGATTCTTTTTTGGGGCAACATTGGAAAAGTCAGCCAGAAAGAATTTGCCATTTTGTAGGAAAAGTAAATGCAATCAATAAACATATTTGGGAGAGAAACACCAAGAGGTTTGTCCCTTGATCTTTTAAAATTATTTGACTTAATGTTGACTAACAAAACATTTCCAGAACTATAGGATGAGAAGAGAGAGAGGGAAAGGAAAGGAAAAGAAAGGAAAGGAGAAGGAAGGGAAGGAGAAGGAAAGGAAAGGAAAGGAAGGGAAGGAGAAGGGAAGGGAAGGAAAGGAGAAGGAGAAGGAAGGGAAGGAGGAGGAGAAAGAGAAGGAGAAGGAAAGGAAGGGAAGGAGAAGGGAAGGAAAGGAAAGGAGAAGGAAGGGAAGGGAAAGGAAGGAGGAAGAGAAAGAGAAGGAACAAGAGAAGGAGAAGGAAAGGAAATGGAGCAAAAGGAAAGGAAAGGAAAGGAAAAGGAAAAAGAAGGAAGGAAGGAGAAAGGAAAAAGGAAAAATGTGATACAGAAGGCACAACCACTGCAAGAACCTAAGATATTGCCGAAACATCAGGTTCTCAGACTGCTAGTTTTAATAACATGAACAAACAACAAATTTCATCAAAGCTTTAGAGTTGCTGCCTTTGTAATTAAAGCCCACAGTCCCTGCTTGGCTCTACCTTTATATGCCTCATGTTCAGGGATGAGTTGCTGCCGGCATTACTGCTGGTTTGGTGCGCGGTCCGCCCACGTGCACAGTTTCCTATAAATAGATCTGCGCAAGCGCAGAACATTTAAAAAGATTAAAAAAAAGATGTCACAGCAACCGGTTCGGAGGCATGGCTACCATGCCGTCCCTACCGGCTCGGAGACCCAGTCACCATTTCTACTACCGCTTCCAAACCGGTGCAAACCAGTAGGAACCCACCTCTGCTCATGTTCCTCTTCTTCTGCAACAGTCACCACTCCCAAAGTAACATCTCCTTGAATGATAGGAAAGGCAATGAGCCTGGGATAGCGATTATATAAAGGGTGGCATATTCACAAAGCTGCAACATCTAGGATTACAGTAGGTTAGCTTCAGCTCCTGATTTTTCTTGTCTTCCCTCGCCAAGGTCAGTGTCATTATCTTAAACCATAGGATACTGGTGACCTGTCCAAACACCAGCCCTTCACTTAATAGATTTCTGATGTTTCAGGAGAAGGTTTCATGCCATCACCTACGATTTAAAGACAAGACTTTGAAAGGACATGCAGAGAGTGAAAATAGCCAAAGAGTCAGTGCCTAAGAAGGTATTTTAAAAGATATGAGCAAAAAATGAAAGATAAAGGAGTCTGTTTCTATTCAATCTTATATTTTCCCCGTTCGGTTCTTTCATGTCTCATTCTTGGAGACCACCTGGATGAGTCCCTCTAGATTTCTTGGCAAGGTTTTTCAGAAGAGGCTTGCTGTTGCCTTCTTCCTAGGGCTGAGAGAAAGTGATCGGCCCATGCTCACCCAGCTGCTTTGTGCCAAAGGCAGGAGTAAAACTCATAGTCTCCTGGTTTTTGACCTACTGTACCAGGGATGAGCAACCCATGGCTCTGGAGCCACATGTGGCTCTTTCATCCCTCTGCTGCGGCTCCCTGTCACTGGTCGGCACCACAATTTTGAGAGGAGCTTCGCGTTGTGGGGGGCAGAAGCACAGTGCACCAGGAGAGGACTCTATGGCAAAAGGCAGGTTTTCCAGTCAGCTCCACAATTAATAGGGCTTTCAGTTACGAAAGGGGGAGGAAAAAGGACGCCACACTAGGAGGAGACTTTATGGTGGGGGAACCGAACTTCTGATCAGCTCCAGAATTGAATGGAGGGCTTCCGGTTAGGACCTTTGTGGCTCCTGGTGTTTACTTTTCTGTGGAAAACGGGTCCAAATGTTTAAGGTTGCCAATCCCAGCACTATATCAAACTGGTTGTGAATCCAATCATTAATAAACTTGACATATCAATCCCAAGAAAGAATATATGAGAGGGATCTTGGAGTCTTAGTGGACAACCAGCTAAATATGAGCCAGCAGTGTGCAGTGGCAGCCAAAAAGTCAATGCAATCCTAAGCTGCATTAGCAGAGGGATGCAATCCAGATCAAGTGAGGTACTAATACCACTCTATAAAGCCTTAATAAGACCACACCTAGAATACTGCATCCTGTTTTGGTCACCACACTATAAAAAAGACTGTAGAAAAAGTGCAGAGAAGAGCAACCAAGATGAATAGCAGTTAATAGCAGTTAGACTTATATACCGCTTCATAGGGCTTTCAGCCCTCTCTAAGCGGTTTACAGAGTCAGCATATTGCCCCCAACAACAATCCGGGTCCTCATTTTACCCACCTCGGAAGGATGGAAGGCTGAGTCAACCTTGAGCCGGTGAGATTTGAACAGCCGAACTGCAGAACTGCAGTCAGCTGAAGTAGCCTGCAGTGCTGCATTTAACCACTGCGCCACCTCGGCTCTTGGACTGGAGGCTAAAACATGAAGAACGGTTAAAGGAACTATGCAGGGCTAGTCTAGTAAAGAGAAAGACCAGGGGAGATATGATAGCAGTGTTCCAATATTTGATGGGCTGCCACAAAGAGAAGGAAGGAGTAAAGCTATATTCCAAGGCACCTGAAGGTCAAACAAAGAATAATGGGTGGAAATGGATCAAGGAGAGATTCAACCTAGAAATAAGGAGAACTTTTCTGACAGTGAGAGCAATCAATCAATGGAACACAAGTTGCCTTCAGAAGTTGTGGGAGCTTCATCACTGGAAGCTTTCAAGAAGAGACTGGACTGCCATCTATCAAAAATGATGTAGAATCTCTTGCTTGGGTCGGGGGTTGGACTGGATGACCTACAAGGTCCATTCCAACTCTGTTAATATATTGTTTAAAATTTAATGTTGCTAGTTACTATTCCGGGCTACCTTTTCTAGCACAGAGCTAGGGAACAATGGCCCTTTTATGACTTGTAAACTTCAATTATAAAAACTTCCAGCCGTGCTGGCTTGGGAATTTTGGGAGTTGAAGTCCACAAGACATAAAGGGGACATTGTTCCCCACCTCTGTTCCAGAAAATCAGTAGACATTTTACTTGCGAACGAAAATAAATTAAAAATATTTTGCTTTCATGTTTTTGTCTTTTTTTCTTTCTAGTCATTCCATGTGGCCATTTCCTGTAGCAGGGCCAGAAAAATGTTCAGCTCGTCTTCCCATTGTATAAGTCAAATGAAGATGCTCCAAAAGGAATGGGAGATGTGCATTAATAAACTTATGGTGTTCAACCTTACGGAAAAAGCATTTATTTCTATTGCGGACGAAGATGCCATAAATGTTCTGATTGGGAAATATAAACCCATATGGAATCAGTAGCATAGAATAGCTGACTTTATACTAATCCATAAATTCACATTTATGGAGGAAAGAAAGCCATCTGAAGGGTCATTTCCTGAAAAATTGGAATAGCTGTCAAGGGAGGTGATTTACTCTAGGAATTGTTTTGTATAATTAAATGAAAAATGTGCAAACTTAATGGGCTGTGCAATTTAGCCATCTGAAGTACCATTTGGGTTAGCTGTGCAATTATTAGGTTGGGCAAAGAAAAGATTTGTGTGTATTTAAGTGTAGATGGTACACACAGTGGGAAATGCTTGTCTTTGAGTGCATGTACACATATATGTGCATATTTCATACAAAATCCATTGTAGAAATAGCATATTTTTAAAGTGATTTTCAAAGGCACAGGAGTTATTAGTTATGTAAACCTACAGAATAGCAGATATGGGCTGATCCCATATCTGGCAAATGCCCAAGTATGTCCCCAATCATGATTGTGATATCTAACCTTTTCTTTCTTTCTTTCTTTCTTTCTTTCTTTCTTTCTTTCTTTCTTTCTTTCTTTCTTTCTTTCTTTCTTCTTCTTCTTCTTCTTCTTCTTCTTCTTCTTCTTCTTCTTCTTCTTCTTCTTCTTTTCTCTCTCTCTCTCCCTCCCTCCCTCCCCCCCGGCTCATTTTCAGCCTCCTTGGCCTCCAGCAGCACTCCGCCAGCTAAAAAGGGGCCACGCGGGGTCTTCGTGTGGCCTGTTTTTGGCCAGCAGAGCGCTGCAGGAGAACTGGATTGAACTGGATTACAATTATGTGACCTCAAATAAATGCCTGATCTGGATAGAAAACAAGCAACATCCTATGTTAATACTACAGTTTAATGCCAGATTTTACATACTGTAGGTTAATCTACAATCAACAATCTATAATTGACAGCCGTTTCTATTTACTATCCTGGAAATTTACCTCTGCTATTAGATTTTGTATTAGCATGTTATTTATGCCATTGTATTTTTATTATTAGTTGAATAATAAAAATACAATGGTATAAATAGCTTTTCTGCCTGGAAAAGCAATTTACTATTAAACAATGAGGCATAAATTTAGAAATAAAATGTTTAGTAAAGCATGAAGAATAACTAATAAAAGTTTGCCAGTAATATCTGGTAAAAGAGATAGGAAAATGGTTATAATAAAGAACTGTGGAAAGAAAGAAGAGAAGGGAAAAATCACATCTTGAGCCTGTGTCAAACACCCACCGTGACCACCCCAACCCCCAACACGCATGCATGCACATGCACACACACACACAAACACACACACTGGCCCTCCAAGGTCAGACACAACCCTGATGCGGCCCTCAATGAAATATTGTTTTACACTCTTTTTCTCAAGGACATTGCAAGAGTCACATTTTAATGGCTTTCCAGAAAACCAACAGGATATGTAACAATATGATATGAGGGAGATGTGTTTTGAAGAAGCAGAGGTCAACCCTGTATGGTCCTTCTTGGGTCATCCCTGTGGTCCTTGTAGACAGAATTCTCTGCATTGGCATCCTTCAGTCTCAAAAGACTACGATATCATGCTCTGAGAAGAGATCAAGGCTGGAATGTCTTCTCCAGATGAGGAGACGAGGCCTGGGTAGATTAATATGGAAGATAGACTGTTACTCAAGCAGCAGATCCCCCCCTCTCCACGTTGTTGAAATGGTCCAATGAAACGGCAGAGTCGATACGATTGGTTCCAGCTGCATTGCAGGAGTTACCAGAACATGGTTGTACACAGTCACAAACTGCTTCCGGGACTCCGGTTCTGGATTTTGCCTCAAGGTTGACTCCTGAAGCCTTTTCCAGTAGTGGATATAGCCAAAAGGCAGTGGAGGTTTGCAATCAGAGTTTCCCTTCTCCTAGAAGATGGTTCTGCTGCTTTAGGTGGTGGCGCTTCAACTCTGACGGACCTTGAATGAAGCAGATTATCTAGACTCCTTTCAGTCTGGCTTCAGGCCTGGATACACGACAGAAACCGCTTTGGTCGCACTGACCGATGATCTCTGGCAGGCCAGGGATAGAGGACATTCCTCTATCCTGGTGCTTCTTGACCTCTCAGCGGCTTTCGATACCATCGACCATGGTATCCTTCTGCGACGGTTAGAGGAGGTGGGGGTGGGAGGCACCGTTCTACGGTGGTTCTCCTCTTACCTCTCTGACAGGTCACAGTCGGTGTTGGTCGGGCAACAAAGGTCAACCCCTAGGCCCCTTAAATGTGGGGTGCCGCAGGGTTCGGTCTTGTCCCCCCTCCTATTTAACATCTACATGAAGCCGCTGGGTGAGATCATTCGACAGCACGGGGTTAAGTATCATCAGTACGCTGATGATACACAATTATATCTCTCTGCCCTGTGCCAGCTCAGTGTAGCGGCGGACGTGATGTGCCGGTGCCTGGAGGCTGTTAGGATCTGGATGGGGGTAAACAAACTCGTGCTCAATCCCGACAAGACTGAGTGGCTATGGATGTTCCCCCCAAAGGACAGCCCAGATAGTCCATCCTTGATCCTGGGGGATGAAAACTTACACCCCTCAGAGAGAGCATGCAATTTGGGGGTCCTGGATGTGTCTAGGTCCTAGGCCAGAAAGGACATATTGACTTCCACCTGGAAGGAAACTAGTATCTAAGCAGGGATTTTACCTGGGAAAATCTAATGCTGCTGCATTCTGGACCAGTCAAAACATCTACGCATCTTCAACAGAAGGTGCCTTGCAATAATCCAAATGAAAAGTAGTTGAGCCAGGTATTTTCTCCACTCCCAGAGATCATGAACACCTGCTTAGAGCTTCCTGACCTCAGGGACAGGAGAAAATTGCATCCACAAGGGTTTGTGAATAAACCCATAGTCCTGATTTACGCCATGAGGGATGCGGTGGCTCAGTGGCTAAGACAGTGAGCTTGTCAATCAGAAAGATTGGCAGTTCGGTAGTTCAAATCCCTAGCGCTGCGTAACAGAGTGAGCTCCCGTTACTTGTCCCAGCTTCTGCCAACTTAGCAGCTCAAAAGCACCTAAAAATACAAGTAGAAAAATAGGGACCATCTTTGGTGGGAAGGTAACAGCGTTCTGTGCGCCTTCAGCATTTAGTCATGCTGGCCACATGACCACAGAGACATCTTCGGACAGCGCTGGCTCTTCGGCTTTCAAACCGAGATGAGCACCGACCCCTAGAGTCGGGAACAACTAGCACATATGTGTGAGGGGAACCTTTACCTTTTACATTACCTGATTTACTGACATACGTTTTGATCTAGTGAGAACAACTTTCCGGTTCCCTGGGTATATTTTGCGCCATGTTGAAGCTCTTGGGGTTGTGACAGGAGGGAGGGACAGCACAGAGCGAGTGAGACTTGGTCAGGTGGAAAAACATTCTATTTTAGTCCCAGTCACGTATTTGTTAAATGGAAGTAAAAACAAATGGATCCCTTGGGATTTGCCTGAATCTGAAGCAAACAAGAGCTGAGTCATGCTAAATAAAAACAAGCTACTGTCTGAATAAGATGCCATGAATGTGCCTTTCTCTCTTTTTCACCACCTTTGTGGTGGGAGAAATATGAATAGCATAACCAGCCTGTGGTTCAGCCCCCAATAAGGTATGAATAACAATCCCTTTGACTCATTTCAGCAGAAATTATAAGCAGCTCCCTCGGGAAAGGTGACTCATATACATCCACATCCATTAATTGAAAGGGAGCCTCCAGCATCATATTCATACTGAAGTGTGATCAACACTGTATTTAAACCAGTGTGGGTGGGGGAACCAGGGGTGGGTTCCTGCCAGCTCTAACCACTTCTATAGAAGAGGTTCCACAAATCTACCAGTTCCAGCTCCCTCTCCCCGCCCGTCCGCACATTATCAAGATGAAGAGCGAGAGGAGGAATTCTGGGAGTTGAAGTCCACAAGTTTTAAAGCTGTCAAGTTTGAACACTCCTGGGGTTTTTTTCTAAAGGGTTATGGGTGCGAGGGTCTTGTAACTTGACAGGTATAAGACTTGCGTTTCAAATGCCAGAATTTCTGAGCCAACATTTTGGTTGCTAAGCAAGAGCATTGTTAAGTGAGTTTCACTACATTTTACAAGTTGGCCGTGCCCACCCGGTCACATGACTGCCAAGCCACTCCCACTCAGTCACATGGCCAGCAAGCCACTCCTACCAGGTCACATGGCCAGCAAGCCATACCCACAAAGCAGGCCACACCTACAGAAGTGGTTCTAAAAAAATTTGAAACCCACCACTGGGGGGAACCAAACATTTAATTCAATTTATCACCTCTTTCTTCAAACACCCAGTTCTATTCCTTCCTTCTCTCCATTATGTGACAATAACATTAAATAATATTTTAGGTTATCTCATTTTTCCTTCTCTTCTTCCTTCTCCCCATTGTAAGACCACTCCTAGAATACTGCATCCATTTGTGGCCACTACACTATTTAAAAAGATGTTGAGACTCTAGAAAGAGTGCAGAGAAGAGCAACCAGGATGATTAGGGGACTGGAGGCTAAAACATATGAAGAACGGTTGCAGGAACTGGGCATGGCTAGTCTAGTGAAGAGAAGGACCAGGGGAGACATGATAGCAGTATTCCAATATTTAATGGGCTGCCTCAGAGAGGAAGGGGTCAAGCTATTTTCCAAAGCTCTTGAAGGCCAGGCAAGGAATAATGGATGGAAATGGGTCAAAGAGAGACTCAACTTAGAAATAAGTAGGAACTTTCTGACAGTGAGAACAATCAACCCATGGAACAGGAAGTTTCCTTTGGAAGTTGTGGAAGCTTCATCACTGGAAGCTTTCAAGAAGAGACTGGGCAGCCATCTGTCAGAAATGGTTTAGGGTCTGCTTGGGTGGGGGTTGGACTAGATGACCTACAAGGTCCCTTCCAACTCTATTAATCTGTATCTGTATGTAAACTTTTTTTAAGATGTTTTATTTTATCTCGTTTAACTAAGAAGCTTCCAGGCTGACTCAATGTTTGAATTGTCCAAGGTTTCAAGCAATTTGTCCGCCAGACTGTTTCATAAAACTCATATAATATTTCATGCGATTGTTGCCTACAGCTTATGAAGCTTATTAGCATCTTTGTGTTTATGATATTTTATTGTGTGCTTTCATTACATTAATTGTTTGCTGTGAATTTGAAAGGATGAGGGGGGGGATCTATTTAAACTGAGCATCTGTTGCTCATCTGGCCACCTCTGTAAGCCAAAAAGGGAAAAAAAGACCCACATTTCCCCATTTCAATTTAATTTTTCAACCATTAAGTTAATTTTAATGCATTGCTGTGTTATTTTGAAATTGAAATTCACATCAAAAATGCCCGCTGGTTTTTATGCACATTTCTTCTAATATGCTCATTTTATATGCAGTTTTCTGTATATGTATGGGGATATATACAGTTTTCTGTATATGCATATACAGAAAACTGCACATAGTGACAGTCTCTCTCTCTCTCTCTCTCTCTCTCTAACTCTCTCTCTCTCTCTCTCTCTCTCTCTCTCTCTCTCTCTCTCTCTCTCTATCTATCATATATATATATATATATATATATATATATATATATATATATATATATATATATATATATATATATATATATCTCTATCTCTCTATCTCTCTCTCTCTCTCTCTCTCTCTCTCTCTCTCTATATATATATATATATATATATATATATATATATATATATATATATATATATATATATATATATATATATTTGGCTAGCTGATGAGAGCTAAATAGCTTGAAATATATCTATACTAGTCTCCCTTTATTTATTTATCAGCACAAATAAAACACACACACACACACACACACACACACACACACACACACACACACACACACACACACACACACATATATATATATATATATATATATATATATATATATATATATATATATATATATATATATAAACACACACACACTTTCCCCTATAGCTGGTTGATAATTTGCAAGATTGCATCACATGATTTGGAAAAATAAGTATTTTTAGGCATTTGGGGAAGAGCAAATAAGGTAAGCTTACATATGAAACTGAATGAATGAACTTTTCCTCCATTCCAGTTGACAGACGGGCAGGATCAGACTAATCAGATAAATGCTACAGATATGGTTAAGCCATCTGCTCAGATAATTCCATAGTTTAGAATGATACTTTTCTCTGTGTTCATCATTCTTTTCTAGTAAGATCATGCAGCATCTCCTGAACAATTTCCATATTTGGCATTGCTTCAAAGAATCTCCCTGCCTATTTTCCCTATAAGAGTCTATGATAGAAGACACCCCTTCCATATCTAATATGGAGGGAGCTATAATTTTAGCATCAGTGGAATCATGGTAGAACTAAAACAAACAGTACAGTGTCATTTATTAAATTTTTGTTTAATTCCAGTATAATATAATTAGAGTTCCAACGAATGCCCTAATTAAATCATAAGCCTCAAGCCAAACTTCAAAAGAAATCCAGTTACTTATTAGGAGCATCATGACGGCACAAACCGAGTGAAGCAGGAGTGGGTTCCGGCTGTCACTACTACCAGAAGTCACTACTAAAAATAGCTCTTTTGGGTAGTTCAAATCCCTAGTGCCGCATAACAGAATGAGCTCCTGTTACTTGTCCCAGCTTCTGCCAATCTAGCAGTTTGAAAGCATGTAAAAATGCAAGTAGAAAAATAGGGACCACCTTTGGTGGGAAGGTAACAGCGTTCTAGAGCCAAGGTGGCGCAGTGGTTAAATGCAGCACTGCAGGCTACTGCTAGATCAGCAGGTCAGCGGTTCAAATCTCACCGGCTCAGGGTTGACTCAGCCTTCCATCCTTCCGAGGTGGGTAAAATGAGGACCCAGATTGTTGGGGGCAATATGCTGACTCTCTGTAAACCGCTTAGAGAGGCCTGAAAGGCCTATGAAGCGGTATATAAGTCTACTGCTATTGCTATTGCTTCAGCGTTTAGTCATGCCAGCCACATGACCACGGAGACGTCTTCGGACACCGCTGGCTCTTCAGCTTTGACATGGCAATGAGCACTGCCCCTAGAGCCAGAAATGACTACTATGCATGTTCAGGGGAACCTTTACATTTACCTTTTATGCTCTATAAGAACAACCAACAGCTTAAATCTTATCTGGAGGGCGAACCAAGAAAGACAAGTATGTGTGATACCTCCTTTATATCTTAATGGGTTTGCTGATAAATGTGTAAACAGCAATAGACCTATATTGCTTTACAGCCCTAAGCCAGTTTACAGAATCAGCATATTGCCCCCAACAATCTGGGTCTTCGTTTTACTGACCTGAGAAGTATTGAAGGTTGAGTCATTCCTGAACCGGTCAGAATTGAACTCCTGGCTGTGAACAGTGAGTTAGCCTGCAATACTACATTCTAACCAGTGTGCCATCCTGGCTCCTGAGCAGTGTGTGTGTGGTGATATTAGGGGTGTATGTTGGGGAAGCAAATATATTTGGTTTTTTTATATGCAGATGATTCCATCCTGTTGGCTGAGAACTCAGATGCTTTGCGGTAAACCTTGCGTTGTATGATGCATGGAGAACAAGAGATCTGAAAATTAATGCATTGAATACCGGAGTTCTTATTTGGACAAGGAAAATGTTAATGGCTGCAGTTTAGTAAATGCATGTTCCTTAGTAAGTTTATAGGGAAAGGCATGGCAAAGCTTTGTGAATGTTATATTTTAAAACATCAGGTAGGGAGAGATGGTCCAGCTTTGCGCCAAAGAATGAGAGATTGTACTGAAGCTTTCCACTTTAGGTTGCTTTGGTGAGCATTGTTTGGGCATCATCATCAATTGATTCCCTGTAATGAATAAAGGAGCAACTTTTTCCAGGCTGGTGGCTGTCCTTGATTTTTGAATGGCATGCCAGGGGCCAGAAACAAACAAACAAAAAAAGATGAAAATTAAATTTGATTTCATTTATATTTAATTAAAATTAATTGCAGCTAAAATGATTACTCTACGGTTCTATTTTTCTGACATCTGTCATATTTAAAAGTCCAATACAGGAACAATTTTAGGACTATTTGGCAGCAGCGCAGATAGTTCTTTTGATGGTCATATGTAGCCTTGGGCAGCAGCTTGTTCACCTCTGCTCCAATGTACCATAAATTACAAACCACTTATCTGCAGGCACCGACTGTAGTACTTTTCCTTAGAGCTTCAGGAATATGTTTCTAACAAACTAAGCTAAATGTCAGAAATGATAGGAGGTCAGTAATTGTAGTGACAAAGCTGCAGGTGACTGGCTGCAATCCACAATTCCAGCATGGCATCCATGCTGTCTAGTCCGCATTTTGTTTTGCTCCATCCACCAATGCCTGAAGTTGTTCTTGGTCTGTGAGATGGCATTGGCATCCTTCAGTCTCAAAAGACTATGGTATCATGATCTGGGAAGAGGTCAAAGCTGGAGTGTCCTCTCCAGCATGAGGCCTGGGTAGATTAATATGGAGGATAGACTGTTACCCAAGCAGCAGATCCCACCTCTCCACATCACTGAAATAGTCCAGTGGAATGGCAGAGCCGATACGATAGGTTCCAGCTATGTGTCGCAGGAGTTACCAGAACATGGCTGTACACAGTCACGAACTGCTTCTGAGACTCCGGCTCTGGATTTTGCCTCGAGGTTGACTCCAGAAGTCTTTTCTAGTAGTAGATATAGCCACAAGGCAGTGGAGGTTTGTAATCAGAGTTTCCCTTCGTCTAGAAGATGGTTCTCCTATAACCCTGGAAAGGGGCCCTTATGAGGTGCTACCAGCCAGGCCAGCTGGACCAAGGTTTTTAAATGCCTCCATCACTCACCCTTTGTCCTGGTTTGTGACAGGCAGAACCTGGCTTCCCAATTGTTTGGCCCAGGATGACACACTTCTGTAAGATGAATGGAACAATATTAGTAACCTTGGGAAAGTGATGAGGTGACTGGATGAGGGTGCTCTGTTGGGGGCAATAACATCAGTTGGAACTATGGTCTTCCGGAAGCTTCTTATAGCACTTAGCAATAGCACGTAGGTTTATATACTGCTTCACAGTGCTTTACAGCACTCTCTAAGCTGTTTTACAGAGTCAGCCTATTGCCCCCAATAATCTGGGTCCTCATTTCACCCGTCTTAAAAGTCACATGACCCCCATCACTAAGCCACGCCCACCAAACCACACCCAGGGAACCAGTGGCATTTTTTTTTACATTTTACCACTGCCGTGACTGCTCTTTAAAAGGCCAGATCCTGAAGATGAAACTCAAATACTTTGCCCACCTCATGAGAAGGAAGGACTCACTGGAGAAGAGCCTAATGCTGGGAATGATTGAGGGCAACAGAAGAATGGAACGACAGAGAATGAGGTGGCTGGATGGAGTCACTGAAGCAGTCGGCGTGAGCTTAAATAGACTCCAGAGGATGGTAGAGGACAGGAAAGCCTGGAGGAATGTTGTCCATGGGGTCACGATGGGTTGGACATGACTTCGCAACTAACAACAACAACAATAAGTATCCCAGTCCTGCTTGATCTGTCAATAGACCTCAAAATCATTCTTCATGATACATTTGTAGATTTCCTGCAAGGTTGGGATTGAGGCAGTGAGCAAAGGTTCTTCTTCCTGAATGGGCGTCCAAATAGAAAAGCATGGTGGTGCAGTGGTTAGAATGCAGTATTGCAGGCTAATTCTACCAACTGCCAGTAGTTCGCAAATTTTGTGCATGCCGAACCGGCAGTAATGCCGGCAGCAGCCCATCCCTGACAAAGTGGGTAGCAAAATGAGCCAGATTTACATGACTGTGCATGTTTCTTAGCACACACCTGGAATTCAGAGAATAGGGCATCAAGTCAGCTGGTCAAATATCCTTGCCTGTTGCTGAGGCCTCTTGTTTTAAAAATGAAGATTTTGTGCTCTTCATTCTGCGTTCTGACTGCATAAGAACTTAAGCAGAATCTTTGAGAAGAAATATATCTTTTTCTATTACTGTCACATCGGAAGTTTGCCCAGAAATAGCATAAGGGAAAGAAAAGAGGATAAAAAAGCCCATAGACAATAAATATATTAGTTTCTAGGCTTGGAGTTTATTTCTTGATTAATTTTGCAACCTGCAGCTCATTCGCTTCTATTTATTTCCTGCTTAGCATTTAGAGGAACAGGCATTACTCAAGCTTGATGAAAAAGAATTTTTGGCACAAAAAGTGTGTGATGTGGGGACCAGTAAGTAATTGCTCTGGAAAAAAACAAAATAAAGCAGAAAGCATCTTGGGAGAATATTAACCTAATCTGAAACCCTTTAAAGATGGAAATGGCTGTAGATTCCCATTATCGCCCAGCAAAAAGTTGCAGAACATAATAAAGAAATATTACTAGTACTATTTGGTGCTAAAATGCAAACATTTTCCTTAAAATAATAATAAGACAGCTCTGTGGGTAAATTACAGATGCAAACAAAGATGTAAACTGGCTTTGCAAATTATAGGCTTTCATATTCCTCTACTTTATAGTGTGATATCTGTGACATTAACAGGGCAATATATCATTACAAGTAGAAGTTCGCTAGCAACCTTTAAAGCAGACGCTTCAAATATGCGTAGAGCCAGTGTTCATCCTTCAGCAAATTTTAAAAAGAAATGTTATTTGGAAGCTCTGATCTCTCAAATGGACAGAAACTTGACTCTAATTCAAATAGGAACCAGAATCCTAAGGCTGGTGCCCTGGATTTGGGCAAATGTCAAGCGTATTTGGATAAAAGCCCAATACTACTAGATAGAAGAGCTGAGTTAGAACTTAGTTGAGCTACTAAGCTACTAACTTAGAATTACGCCGCCTTCGGTCTGACCTAAATGTAGTACACAAAATTATCTGCTACAATGTCCTACCTGTCAATGACTACTTCATCTTCAACCACAATACACAAGCACACAATAGATACAAACTTAAGGTAAATCGCTCCAAACTCGATTGCAGAAAATATGACTTCAGCAACAGAGTGGTCAACACCTGGAATGCTCTACCTGACTCAGTGGATTCTTCCCCAAACCCCCAAAATTTTAACCTTAGACTGTCTACTGTTGACCTCACCCCATTCCCTACCATCCCTGTCCTACTGTCCCCACTTATTCGTATCCATTTCCTGTATTCATAATCATGTTTACACTTATATCTGTTATCTAATACATGCTTGATGAAATAAATAAAATAAATAAAAATAAATTTCCCCTTTCCTCCTTACTTCTGGCTTAACTCAGAACTCTTGGGTTCAGTTGGACCAATAACGGAGCAGTATTATGGATTGTGTTGAAAGATGTTCTTTAGGAAGAACATTTTTTTTTTTGCCACAAGCTAAATCTTTGTCCTGTATTTTTGTTTGCCTATGCCTTTTGCAGAGGAAAAAAAAATCAGAGAATGCTGCTCCTATGAGATTGCAATCCAAAATATGGCAATGTAATCCAAAATATTCACAATATCAGAATAACAAGAGTTGGAAGGAACCTCCTGTTCAAGCAGGAAACCCTATACCAGGGGTGTGATACTCAAGGCCCATGGCCAGCATCTGGGCCATGGGGTGCTTAGATCTGGCTGGTGGGGCCACCTTGGAAACAGCAAGGAACAGCCTGTGGTGCCTCTGCCAGTGAAAAGAGAGCTCAGGACAGCCCTCCCAGGCTCCGTTTTTGGCCGCGACTGCCTCCTGCAGCCCTCTGGGTGGATGTGGCCAACTTGATGTCACTCACATTGAGGGGTGCCTCGCTGCCCTCTATTCACCTCTCCCCTCCCAGCCACTACTCGCCTGATCGCCCAGGCAGTTTAGGGCCCCAATAGGAAGCAGTTGTTGGAGCTAAGCAGCCACCAAAAGAATGAGTTGGCAAAAACAGCTGGCTCAGTTCAAATTGGATCTGACCAAGAAAGAGGCTCAGCAGAAGCACCTCACTGAGAACTACAAGCATAGGCTTTCCAAGCAGAGGGAAGACCTGTGGGAATGCAAGGCCAAGTACCGGCCCCTGGAGCTCAGCGGGCTGAGATGTTCAGCCAGTTGCAGGCCATGATACAGTCCCACTGGAACAAGGGCCTCCAGCTCTTTGCCACCAGCAGCACTTCCCACCAGCCTTCATCCAAAGCCCCGCACACCCCAAGCAGACCCCAAGTCAGAATTTCTGCCCTCCCTCTAACCCACACAAAAAGACCCTGAAAGGGGAGACTCTCTGCAGCAACACAAGTGTCCATTGCACGTATCCAGCTCAGAGGCCGTAGTTTGAAGACCCCTGATTAGTGCAATATAAAAAATGCAAATATTTTTTCTGTGGACCACCAAAATTTTCTCACAGACCCCCAGTGGTCCACAGATCACCAGTTGGTGACCGCTGCTTTGGAGAATAGGTTGACCCCTTCTTGTTTGTGGAAGCAAATATGAGCAAAACATAACACTCTTTGATATTTTATAAATGTCTTAGATGAGGGGGAATAGAAGGAGTTTCATCCTTTAGTAAATGACACCAAGAAGCAGGAGATTGGCCGCAACTGCCTTAGAAGACCAACTAAAAGATCAAAAAGACATTGATAGACTGAAACATTGGGTGTTACCCATCAAAATGCAGAGAAATTTTCTGACAGCTAGTAAGCAGAAATTTTTGAGTAGTTCGGAGAACTGGCAAATACCACCTTTGGCTGGCCCCAGAGTAGGGTGGGAATGGGGATTTTGCAGTATCTTTCCCCTGCCATGCCCACAGAACCAGTAGTAAAAATAAATTGAATTTCACCACTGGTCCTAAGTCACTGTTTTCAGAGCTGTTGTAACTTTCAATGGTCACTAAATGAACTGTTGCAAGTCAAGGATCATCTGTACTGCATTAACATAACTCACTACCTGAGTAAATAAACTTGGCTTGCAGATCTTAAAGGAGGATCGTTGAGCCTCCACATTATGCTAAATCACAAAATACCCCAGTCCGATATAATCGAGCTGAAAGTGACAAGCAAACCAGACATTGTGGTTTATTGCAATTTGCAAAACTACGCCATGGCTGAAAGCAACAGAAGAGGGACGTGGGATAATGATCAATACATATTTATATGGAATCGTTTTGCATGGGTAAACAACTTCTCAGATCAAAGCAGTAACATTACAACAAAACAAAAAAAAATCTGCTTTTGAAAAATGACAGCTGGGTCATGCAGATGAGACAAAGGGAATAATTTAGTTTTGTCTTCTCTGAGGATCATTCTAATTCAGAGCTTAATGTACCAGAGAATTCATGTGAAATACAAGGCATGCAAAGCTGATGTTTCTCCTAACCTTTCATCCCCAGTGCTGTACTTTCCTCAGCTCTGCTGCTACTTAACTCTTTTTATCAAAACAGCCTCATCAAGTAAATTACCTTGTCTTTGAGTATTTCCGTATTGCATCCTTCAGTTCAGGGGTGAAATGCTACCGGTTCAGACAGGTTTGCCCAAACTGGTAGTAAAAAAATGTTCAGGCGAACCGTTAGTTCTGACGATCAGCTGTGTGACAATTAGAAGTGCTGCGTGATTTATATTAGTTAGAAATCATGCGGCATAGCTGATTGTCAGCACAGCTTATTGTCACACAGCTGATCATTGGAACTACCGGTTCATCCAAACTGTTAGCATTTTTTACTACCGGTTTGGGTGAACCGGTAGTTCCAATGATCAGCTGTGCAACAATCAGCTGTGCCGCATGATTTATATTCGCTAGAAAGCAGGAAATCCTGCTTTCTAGCAAATCTAAATCATGCAGCACAGCTATTTCCCCCCCCTCGCTGTTCTACTTACCTTTGCAGCCTCAGAAAAGGCTTCTTAATCCTCCTTTTTCAGCATTGTATGGTAGCGCCTGCAGCATGTGCGAAGCGAACTGGTAGTGAAGCAAAGTTGTAGCAGACTTCAGAGCATTTCAGCCCTACTTCAGATGTCTGCCTCCCATATAAAAAACTAGCTGGGAATGAAACCAGCTTAATAAAACCATTTGAAGATTTTAACTCCATCTTCATAGGCTGCCCTTGAAAAGGAACTTTCCTCCCCTTTAGTGGATCCTTTTCCAGATCCTTTCCCCCCTCCCCCTGATTTTACAGAGTCTTGCAACCCAGATCTAGAAGTTATACGTGGTAGAAGTCCATAGTGGAGGTGGCTGCTGGATGAATGGCAGATATTCCTTAGAGACCACCCAAACTGGTTAGGAAGTCTCCTTTGAATGCAGTCACAAGCGCTTTAATGGCTGGTATTAAACTTGGCGAGTTCCAACTAAAAGGTGTTCCTCTAGGGCTCAGAGTCTATTCACCTTTCTGTTCACATATGATAATATGAACCTGTTGCTTGTTGACATTTCCAACATTTCGCTGACTGAAAATTTCTTCTTATTTCTAGGTTAGCTCTCTCCTTGAACAGTTTCCATCCATTATTCTTTGTCTGTCCTTCATGTACCCCTCAAATATTGGGACACTGCTATCATGTCTTCCCTGGTTCTTCTCTTCACTAGACTAGCCACATACATTGAGTCTTGATTTGTTCTCCTGTTAAATTTCTGTTTGCTTGCCTAAAAGCTACAAATATGGCAGTGGCCAGTTCAATAAATGCCTTAGATTTTTTTTTTAAATATATTTTTTATTTTTATTACACAGACAACACATAGACACAACAATTAAAAAAAATCACATACAGCATGTCGTTTGGTTACAGGTGTTTTAACATCCATATTCTCGAATGACATTTACCATCACAGATTTTTTATCTAGTATAACTATTAACTAAATACCTCACTTTCATTGTACAGTATATGTTCAATTACAATTAGCATTATTTTTTTTCCAATAAATCATAATTCCCTTACATTCTTGATTGTCTATTTGATAACAGTATACCTTTATATAATCCCCACGTGAAAGAAAAAAAATTACCAACCATTTATATTTATATATCACTATTTTCAATTATGCATAATTCCTCCAATCAACTATCAGGTATGCTTATGTTCATTGTTATCCTTGTACCTCATACATTCAAACAGAAATCTTATTCCTTCATTTTTCAACAAAATATTCTAAACAGTCGCTACATATATATACCAATTTTTAATTATTCCCTTATTAAAATTATTTATCAAGAACAAGATATCATTGTAATATGTTCTTAAGGTTATACATTATATCACCAATCCTCTATCAAGTATACATAAAATCATTGTTATCCTTATTCTTTTTAAAGCAAAAAATTCTAAAGTATTCAATTCATAGATGTATCAGTTTTTCATTGTATCGTTGTTAATCTATTTCACAGCATAATTGTGTTATCATTTAACTCCTTCAGTTAAAACATGAGTAAAACATTTTTCATTTCCAATGCCTTAGATTCTAACTTGAATCTTACCATAATTTATATACCTACCCATAACATTACAACATAACACCTAACCCTGCCCATAACTTTGCTTTGAATTGCAACCACAGGAATGGACATTCAATGTTCATTGAAAAATGTTCAATGGGAAAATATCACCTTGTGAGGGTGGAAGAATCACAGCCAGAGCTCTTCTAAGAAATAATCGCTTTCATTTACACTATTCAGAATGCTACAATATACCAACAACAGCATTTATCTTTCAGGCACCTAAGCGCCTCTATTATAACAAATCTTTCCTGGGTGGTTCATGGTGTACAGCCAGAAGGGAGTCCGTTTTTCTATTGTATAAGCCATAATCACCAACATTCCAGCTTTCATGTTTTAAATAAGTAGTCATCTTTCATTCCCAGACAATAAGAATAGGAAGTACATGGTCACTATTCCTCTTACTTTGTGCACAAGGCTTTTCCTGAATTTCAATAGTTTTAGCCGAAGTATGAACAGTATAACAGAGACATGACTGTTGTGGCCTGCCAGTGGCCAGCAGAGCTGGCAACAGATTCGGACAGTGAGGAGGTTGTGGAGGAACATGGCCCAGTCCTGGAGTCTGGGGAAGGCTCTGATGAGGGCTCTGCGTTGGAGGCAAATAGGGGGCTAGAACCGTATGCCATTTATCAGCTGCCTTCAGAGTCAGACATCAGCGAGACAGATGAACAGCTGGAGCCTGTTCCCAGTGTGCGCATGCGTAGAGTTGCCAGACGAAGGGAACAGCTAAAGAACAGGGGTTGACTTTGGAATAAGGCCACGGGTGGATGGTGAATGGCCTCTCCCACAGGGAATAAAAGAGGAATGAAAGGGGAGTGGAGTTTGCAGGAGGCAATTAGTTTGCTTAATTGGTTCATGACTCTCTGAGACTCCTTCCCAAATTTTGAAGATATCGGCCTGGTAGCTCTCCAAGCCAGATAACGTCTATGACTTTAAATTCACTCTTGAAAGACTTTGCTGGATGTGAATGAGAAGAATTCACAGTAATAAAAAGGGTTTTTTGTCATGACAAGGAGTCTGCTTCATGGCTTGGGGAGGCCTAGGTCAAAATAACGACATGGAGAAGGAAGTTCTTCTTTTGCTTGAAAAATTCTTCCCTAGAATGTTGAATAATTAAAATATGTAAGGTTTTTGAAATACCTATCGCTGGACAATAGATAGGAGTAATGTCAGGGGTTTGTAGGGTTTGTAATGCAGATGTTAGTAAAGAAACCTGTCAATGCCAGCAGATAAAAATCCAACTTATTATATATTTATTCATGGAAAAGATGGCTGCAAATATAAAGTCTTTTGCTGTGCAAAATTCATCTGGTATTATTATGCCAATGGAGAGCAGGAGGAAGTATCTACTATTCTTGTGTTAAGCCTAAGAGAGAGAGGGATACTTTATCTTTTTTTCATGGGTTTGCATAACTGGCATCAACAATTGCAGTCTAACAACCATGACAAAAAAAGTTATAAAATACGGCACAAGTCACTTAACAATCTTAGCAATGAACATTTTGGTCCCAGTTGCAGCCATATATTGAAGACTTCCTGCATACCATGTTCCCAAGGTGAGACCAAACATGTTAGAATTGTTCTCTCTACCTATTAAGACTTTCTTGAGCTTACCAAGAGGTTTACCACCATGAGCCGGGGGGTGGCGCAGTGGTTAGAGTGCAGTATTGCAGGCTATTTCTGCTGACTGCCAGCTGCTTGCAATTTGACAGTTCAACTCTTACCTGGCTCAAGGTTGACTCAGCCTTCCATCCTTCCAAGGTTGGTAAAATGAGGACCCAGATTGTTGGGGACAATAGGCTGATTCTGTAAACCAATTGAGGGGGGGGGCTGTAAAGCCCTGTGAAGTGGTATATAATTCTAAGGGCTATTGCTATTGCTATTACCATGCAACCAGGCACAAAATGTGCATTACTGGACCTGAAATACAGTCCAAGAATATCAAGATGCCCTATTCAATTTTTACAATTCAAAAGTTTTGTAACATTCGGAGCAGCAGAAGTAGAAGATGGAGCAGCAGAGGTAGAAGATCTGCTCACATCCTATTTGATTGTTGCTTGTATAAGAGGGTGAGAGACAGGTACCTTGGTCCATATAACAAACGAATGACCCATTGGGATCCCCATATCAAAACAACTTACTTTATGTGCGGCCAGAACCGGAAAATGACATTTAACACAGCACAATCAGAGGTGGTATTCAGCAGGTTCTGACCAGTTCTGGAGAACAGGTAGTGGAAATTTTGAGTAGTTTGGAGAACCTGACCATCTCTGGCTGACTCCACCCCCTCTATTCTCTGCCTCCCGAGTCCCAGCTGATCAGGAGGAAATGGGGATTTTGCAGTAACCTTCCCCTGGAGTGGGGAGGGAATTGAGATTTTACAGACTCCTTTCCCCACCACGCCCACCAAGCCGGTACAGAACCAGTAGTAAAAAATTTGGAATCCCACCACTGAGCACAATACTTAAGCAAAATGGTTCAGTTGAGATTGGCATATGTGGGACTGATTGGGGTAGATTGTAGGGGTGATACCAAAATATAATTTTATCACATTTTATTTATCTGTATATTAAATTATTGTATTTTATTCCAATTTCATTTTGAATTGTTTTTATCAGATTTTAGTAATAATTTTCTGGAACTCTGCACTTTGATATGGCCCAAGAGCTAATCAATAAAATAAGGAGGAGGAGGAGGAGGAGGAGGACGAGGAGGACGAGGAGGATGAGGAAAACTGATCAACAATGTGGAAGTAAAGAGAGATCTAAACTTTGACCAAGAATAACAATCCCTGTGGGATCCAATCTGGGTCAGTCACCAGGACTATACATTTTGTCTTCTAAGCTTTCAGACTTGTGCTGGAGTCTGTCTTCAGGGAACTTCTCTCTAGCAGAGAGTCTTGGTGAGTGGTTCTGTTGACCGACCCAGATTGGATCCTGCAACATTTTCCTGGGATACTTATATTTGCCTTCATTTGTGAGATTCTCCCTGTCCCATCGCCATTTGCTAAAAAAAAAGCTCTCCAATACTTCCAAATGGTAGGAAATCACTAGATCAGTGATAGAACTTCTAATTTAGCTGCAGAGAATCCTAACCTGAACTTCAGGCAATTCAAGCCTCAGGTCTGATGTTCTACAGAGCAGCTGCTAGGCAGCATCAGCAAAATAAAAATAGGTGGATCAGGGTCTGACTCAGGAAAAGGCAATTTCCCAGTTTTTACTTGACGAAATGAGACCTTTTCTTTGAAAAATCAAGTGAAGTTGTTATATATATACATACATACATACGTACATACGTACATACATACATACGTACATATGTATGTACATACATATGTATGTACGTACGTACATATGTATGTATGTACGTACGTACGTGTGTGTATGCCAAATATCACTCACTCATCACGAAATCTCCAGAACCGTAAAGCCTACAAACTTGAAATTTGGCACGTATGTTTCTATTGGCTTCTAGGTGCTTGCTAAAAAAGGATTTTTCGAAATCATCAGATCATTTGTATTTCTTATACAGTAATTAACATGCTCTGATGCTAAAGAGTTCTACTCCCCCTCCCCACCTGAAAAGAACTCTGTTCCAACTGCCAGTTGCCACACATTCTGGTACCTCAGTTCAATCTGGCAGATATTCCACTTCTTCACTCATGAGCAGTCTGGGGCTCTTTACAGTACTAAACATGGGTACCTCACCAAAATGTCTACGCCTTCCACCTATGGAACTGCTTCCAGATTCAAGGCAGTGGGAGCAATATTCCCTTATATGTTTCAATCACTGACCACCACTGAGCCAACGGATTGTGAACTGAATTTCTCCCGCACAGCCCGATCACACAGTTTTGTTGTGAAGCATGTGTGTGTGTGTTTAAAGAAGAGTGTTTCCCCAAATATTTTGTAGTACACACACAACCTATCTGCCTGTTTTTTCTTGTACCAACATACAATATCTTACAATTTCTCCCTCTCTCCCAGCAAAAATTAAAAAGCAATACAAGTGCCCAGAATGACATTATGTTAATCAGCTTGCCCATGCAGGGGAGTCTTTGTCACACCTGACAATTGTTTTATGAATGGTTGCTACTAAGAAATTATTTATCATTGTCTGTAGCTTTTGCACTTCATTTCTTTCCTATTGAGATTTTTGTTCCCCTCGAATTTGGTGAAACAACTCCCGCAACTGCACATTCTTGGTAAACATGGTTCATATTATCTATGCCATAGGTGTCAAACTCCCAGCATCACATCGCCATCACATGATGTATCACAACATTTTACCCCTTCATGAAGCTGGGGTGGGCGTGCCCTGCACATGACACATCCAATTTGACACCCCTGACTATTCCTTTGTTCCTCAATCTTGGCAACAGTGGTGGGTTCCGGCTGGCACGCCCTTGTATGGGCGTACCAGTGGCAGCTGGGAGCAGCAGCCATCGTACCAGAACAATGTTTTAGTGGGGCCACCCACTGGCCTGCATTCCTTATCTGCTTTTAAGCCAACCGGGCCATTAGTGCATGCGTGTGTAGCATATGGCACCTGCGTAACCTCTGCTGAGTAGCGGGAACATCGCAGGGCGGTGGGTGCGCATGCGTGCGCAATGCACATGCCCGAGGTGATGCCCGGCCTCATCACAGCATACCAGTTGCAACGGGATCCGGAACGCACCACTGTTTGGCAACTTGAAGAGTGTGGGAGTTGAAGTCCACACCTTTTCAAGTATCCACGGTTGAGAAACACTGATTCATGTTCTTGTTTATTCCACAAAGTATACTTAAGCAAACAGCGGTTTAATATACTGTGCATGTTGAATCAAATTTTTTGTTCTGAAATCAGAAAACCAAGTAAATTACTTTATCAAATGGGACTAATGCTAGAGAGGCTTTACTTTTCATATTTTGAAAAAGATTTATCTATGCTCTACATATTGATGCATTGATATTCTCAAGGCAGTAATGCACTGCATAATGTTAGCTCCTTGCTTTATGGACTTTGATTTTTTTTTAATGTGTCCTATCAATTTTTTTATTTTGGGGGGGAATTGAATGGGAGTATTCTTCTATTGACTTATTCTACGTCTATTGATATTGGCAGATGTCTGTAAGCAAGTCATTTTGTTGAAATCATTTGGGCAAAGGGTTTTTGTACAATTACATTTTCCTTTGGGCACCATTTAAAAGTTTTTTTTCCCCTCTTGTTTCATTGCTTTTTTTTAGATATCAATTGGACCGATCTAGACAACTTGATATGATGCCAAAAACAAATGCAGGTCAAAAATGTTTATTTATTATGGCCTTTCCAAACAGATGATACTTTTACTGAATACCACTGAGTTTAGCATTTGATTATATTTAGCTCATGTGTTCATGTTTTATTAAAAATGCAACCTACACTGATTAGAATAAAGGCAACCTTTTTATTTCCGTTGGAAAGCAATTAGGATTTTTTTTTTCTGTCTGTCCATCAGCAGGATAACTCTCTGAAAATTAAATTGGAAGTGGTAGAGGAAATAGCAGAAGAAAGATTGAGTTAAAAATAGGCAGGACTTAGCTGGGGGCTACAGGGGGGGAAATGTTAGAAAAACAATTCCCTAACATGCCCATGTGAGAGAGGGAGTTGGGTAATGACTCATAATATTGGTAACTGCTCCCTTCTAACCTTCCTCCTGGTCATGTGATAAAAAGCCACACAGATGGAGCCTGCCCTGGGTTTCACATCAAACACACACAACCCACACCCAAGAGAAAGGAAAAGCAGAAAGACAGAGACACTCACAGGCAGAACATGTAAGTACAACCTCGTGTGTTCATGGGACAAAAAGAAGCATATTTATGCGCACAAGCATAGATATACATTTCTTCATTACATAGTGGAGAATGCAGGGGTCTTCTACAGTGCATGTTGGAAGAAATTCTAAAACTCTGGTCTGTTTGCTTCTGAAATACTATGTTCCAGTTTGCCTTGGGGCTGGTCACATTTTATAGTCTTTTATACATAGAGTAGGGTAGGGTAGGGTAGGGTAGAATAGAATAGAATGGAATAGAATGGAATAGAATAGAATATTGAAAGGAATCTTGGAAGTCTTCTGGTCCAACCCTTGTTCATGCAGGAGACCCAGGGGTAGTATTCACTTACCTTCGCTACCGGTTGGTAAATGTGAGCGAGCTTGCATGCTGGAATTGCTTGATGGGCCACCTCCACGCATGCGCAGGACCTTCCACACATGCGCAGCACATCAAACATGGGACGTGATGATGTCCAGTGGGTGGGCGGAACCTCCCACCACCGCCACTACCCATTTGCCCAAACCGGATTGAACCGGCTGAATAGCACCACTGAGGAGACCCTATACCATTCAGACAAATGGCTATTCGGTCTCTTCCTAAAGTTAGCTATAGATAGATACTGTAGATATAGATAGATGGAGGTGGAGGTGGAGAGAGAAAAGAGATAGAGACAGAGAGACAGAGAGACACAGTGAGAGAGAGACTGAAAGAGAGAGATAGAGACAGAGACAGAGACAGAGAGGCAAAGAGAGGCAGAGGCCGAGAGAGACAGAGATAGAGAGACAGAGACAAAGACAGCGTAATCAGCTCAAATGCAGATTAAATAAATTGTGTTTTCCCTTTTTAAAACCTCCAATATATTTTATTTATTGATTTGATTTCTACAGCCACCCAACTCATCCAAATAACTCTGCTAACTGAGCCCTCAGATCTTAATAAACGTGAAGCTATCCATGCTTTTGGTCACATTCAGACAGAGAGAATTTAGCTGAACTGTCTTCTTAAATACCAATCAGCTTTCATAGAAATAAGAGTGGAGGGCTAGAAATATCCTAGATTAATTTAAATGCTATAAATGTCAGTTCTAGATATGTATTGGGCCTTTTAAATTACGGTCTAAGGCTTTGCCAGAGTTAGTGGGATACCGTAGTAGTAATGCAAATCCAAATTGAAGAAGAGATTTTCTCATTGTTGAGCAAATCTGGAAAAAAAATATAATCTTCCACTCAGGGAACCAAAAGTTTCCATGCTTCCATGATGGCAGTGTTCTAATATTTAAGGGGCTGCCACAAAGTCCTGTTTTCCAAAGCTCCAGAAGGCAGGTCAAGAAGCTAATCAAAGAGAGAAGCAACCTAGAACTGAGGAGAAATGTTCTGAGAGTGAGAACAACTAAACAATGGAATGACTTGCCTCCAGAGGTTATGGGTGCTCCAGCACTGGAACTTTTTAACAAGATATTGAACAGCCACTTGTTCAGAATGGGACTCCTGTTTTTGCAAAAGGTTGGACTAGAACAGGGGTATCAAACTTGATTTCATTGAGAGCAGCATCAGGGTTGTTTTTGACCTTGGGGGACCAGGGTGTGTGTGGCCAAGGAGATCATGGCCAGCTTGACATCACTCATGTCGGGGGAACCTGTAGTAGCTCGAGTGCTTTGCCCGTGAAAACGGGCTCCTGAACTCCGTTTTCAGCTACGACAGCCTCCCGCAACCTTCTGCCACTGAAAACGGAGCTCCATTTTTGCTGGCAGAGGCACTGTGGGCCGTTCCTTTGCTGTTTTCAGGGTGGCCCCATGGCCCAGATCTAAGCACCCTGCGGGCCGGATCCAGTGCCAGGGCCTTGAGTTTGACACCTCTAGACTAGAAGATCTCCAAGGTCTCTTAAATGTAAAGATTCCTCTCGTATATACGTGCTAGTTGTTCCCAACTCTAGGGAGTGGTGACCCAGGGATGTTGCAACCATCATAAATATAGGTCAGTTCCAAGCAACCAGATTTTGAATATGGGCATGCTGCAGCCGTTGTAAATGATAGCATTGATTCTAAGTCACTTTTTAAGTGCTATTGTAACCTTGACTTGTCACTAAAGAAGTGGTAAGTAAGATAAAGGTAAAGGTTCCCCTTGCACATATGTGCTAATCATTCCCGACTCTAGGGGACAGTGTTCATCTCCATTTCAAAGCCAAAGAGCCAGCACTGTCCGAAGACATCTCTGTGGTCATGTGGCCGGCATGACTAAACACCGAAGGTGCACAGAACACTGTTACCTTCCCATCAAAGGTGCTCCCTATTTTTCTACTTGCATTTATACGTGCTTTCAAACTTCTAGGTTGGCAGAAGCTGGGACAAGTAACGGGAGCTCACTCCATTACACGGCACTAGGGATTCGAAATCCCGACCTTTCTGATTAACAAGCTCAGTGTCTTAGCCACTGAGCCACCGTGTCCCCCAAGGTCTCTTACAGCTCTGTTATTCTGTTATACACCCGTGCCCCATTTTTCCATTAAGTTTCTCTGCCTTCTCAAAGCTCAATTAAATTCCAAGAGATCGCATAAGTTGATTTAAAAAAAAAAAACACAAGTCATAGATTACTTCTGAAACATTATATCACAGAAGTGTTGCAATAATGTTGAGTCTGAATCAGGATATAACTATGGGGAAAAAATTAGCTCACTGTTCCATCTATGTTGCCAATTCAAGACTTAGAGAAATTAGCCTTTTCCCAGTTTTTGAGCCAATATCCCCCACAAAATCAACCAGAAACAGTTTAAGCCTTTCAGGCTTATCATGTCCAAGTTTGAAGTAAGCTTTTTAAAAAATTGATTAACTATGACACATTTAAAATGATTGTGCAAATTAATTTCTGAATTACACCATTAGAACCTAATTAATTTCTCTGCTCTGCAAAATAAAGATATCACTGATGAGCACCCACTGTCTAAATCCATAAAGGAAAGAGAATGCTGAACTGAAGACTCCATTAATGTAAAAATTGATTTTTCCATTTAGGTTTCTTGGCGAGAGGTTTCCTCCCGCCCTTACAGCAAAATGCATTTATGCTCCAACAGAAATGGGGTGTAGGATGAGCAGACTAATTTATACTTCCACTGCTAATCAAAAGATCATAAATGCTCATTTCAACCCAATAATGTCATTATGGAGGTTGTTAAGGCAGATGTTGCCTTGGAAACATAAAATACTGATGCCTTAATTTAGGCATTTGCTCTCCTCCTATAAGCTCGATATGGAAAGGTTGAATGTACACTGTTGATTCAGTGTTTAGCAAAGGTACCATTCATATGGATGCCACTCCCTGAACCCAACTACTTCCAATCTCTTGAAAATCCGTTCTTCTTCACTCTTCCAGGACCAATTTGGAGATCATAGAAGATATGGCCTCCTACCAAAGAGTTGTGGTGGCACAGTGGTTGGCATGCAGTATTTCAGACTAACTCTGCCCACCGCCAGGAGTTCAAGCCTGACTGGCTCAAGATTGACTCAGCCTTCCATCCTTCTGAGGTTGGTAAAAAGAGGACCTAGGTTGTTGGGGGCTTTGTAAACCACTTAGAGAGGGCTGTAAAGCACAAGGAAGCGGTATATATGTCTATTGCTAAATGCTACTGCTACCTTGCCTTTCTTACATGCTGAGAGGTCCCAAATCAGAATATCAGTTCTAGCCCTTCCTTTCCCTTCCTCTGTCACTTCATTTTGTATTGCTATAGAGCCATGATGGCGCAGTGAGTTTAACAGATTAACACAGTTGGAAGGGACATTGTAGGTCATCTAGTCCACAGACACTCACAGTTCATGTAGGAGACCCTACACCATTTCGGACAACTGGCAGTCCAATCTCTTCTTGAAAGTCTCAAGTGATGGAGCTCCCACAAATTCTGAAGGCAAGCTTTTCCATTGGTTGATTATTCTCACTGTCAGAAAGTTCCTCCTTATTTCTAGGTTGACTCTCTCCTTGATCAGCTTCCATCCATTATTCCTTGTCTGGCCTTCAGGTGTTTTGGAAAATAGCTTGACCCCCTCCACTCTGTGGCAGCCCCTCAGATGTTGGAACACTGCTATCATGTCTCCCCTGGTCCTTCTCTTCACAAGAATAGTCATGCCCAGTTCCCGTAACCGTTCTTCATATGTTTAGAATGCAACACTGTAGGCTATTTCTGCTGACTGACAGCTGCCTGCAATTTGGCAGTTCGACTCTCACCAAGCTCAAGGTTGACTCAGCCTTCCATCCTTCTGGGTGTCGGTAAAATGAGGACCCATTTGGGGGCAAATAGGTGACTCTGTAAACTGCTTAGAGAGGACTGTAAAAGCACAGTGAAACAGTATATAAGTCTAAGTGCTATTGCTATTTCACTTCCAGATGTTGATTTGTTTTCACTCCTCCACTGAAATCCATGGGCCTGTTCTTCAGAGAAACCCATGCAGTCCTTGACTTATGACCACAATTGGGACCAGCATTTCCATTGCTAAGCAAGACAGTCATTAAGTGAATCTTGCCCAATTTTACAAGGTTTTTGCCATGGTTGTTAAACAAATTGCCACAGTTAAGTGATTCATGCAATCATTAAACAAATCCAGCTTCCTCCATTGACTTTGCTGGTCATATGTCAGCTGAGAAAGTTTCAGACCATGATCCCATGACCCATGGATGCTATAACCATCATAAATATTGGTCAATTCCTAGCAACCAGATTTTGAACATATAACCATGGGCATGCTGCAGCTGTTGTAAATGCTAGCACTGGTTGTAAGTCACTTTTTCAGTGCTATTGTAATTTTGAATTGTCACTAAACAAGTGGTATGTAAGGTAAAAGTAAAGGTTCCCCTTGCACATATGTGCTAGTCGTTCCTGACTCTAGGGGGTGGTGAGCCAGTGCTGTCTGAAGATGTCTCTGTGGTCATGTGGCCAGCATGACTAAACGCCGAAGGTGCATGGAACGCTGTTACCTTCCCACCAAAGGTGGTTCCTATTTTTTCTACTTGCATTTTTACATGCTTTCAAACTGCTAGGTTGGCAGAAGCTGTGACAAGTAACAGGAGCTCAGTCCGTTACGGGATGCTAGGGATTCCAACCACCAAACTGCCAATCTTTCTGATCGACAAGCTCAATGTCTTAGCCACTGAGCCACTGTGGTAGGTGGTGCAGTGACTAAGGACTACCTATACACAAACACATGCACACACCTTTAGAAGAACTCTTCTGAATACACCTTTGAAGTAAAAGTATTCTTGGACAAGAAATCCCATTGCTTAGATGGGGCATGAGGAAATTGCTCCTCATGACTATCTCTGAAGATCATCTGTCGTCCAACAATCTATTTTTGGGAGCAACTTTCCCCAACCTGGTGTTGTTAAAAGGGAAGGTGGTCTCTGAAAATTTGCAGAATTGCTTGCATACACCTGGTTACAGAAAAATCCTTCAGAGTATTTTCTCAGTGTGCTAAAACATATGAAGAATGGTTGCAGGAATTGGGTTTGTCTGGTCTAATAAAAAGAAGGATTAGGGGTGACATGATAGCAATGTTCCAATATTTGAGGGGCTGCCACAAAGAAGAGGGAGTCAAGCTATTCTCCAAAGCACCTGAGAGCAGCAGAAGAAGCAGTGGGTGAAAACTAATCAAGGAGAGAAAAATCCGGAATTATGGAGTAACTTTGTAAAACTTACTGTATTTTTCGGAGCATAAGACGCACCGGAGTATAAGACACACCAAGATTTTTAAGAGGCAAATTTTTTTAAAAAGATTTGCACTCTGCAGACTTCCCAAAAATGACCCGTTTTCATGAAAACAGACCCATTTTTTTTTTCCAAAAAAGGGCATGAATAGCCTTTAGGAGGCTTGTAGAAAGCTCCTGGGAAGAGGCAAAAACAAGCAAAAAACAGCCCATTTTTGCAAAAACAGGCCCATTTTTTTCTCAAAAAAACAGCATGAAAAGCCTTTAGGAGGCTTATAGAGTGCTCCTGAGGGCTGGGGGGTGGGCAAAATTGAGCAAAAAATGACCCCTTTTTGCTCATTTCTGCCCTCCCCAGCCCCCAGGAGCACTCTGACAGCCTCCTAAAGGCTATGCACAGCCATTTTGGTAAAGGGGGTGGGGTTTCAGGAGACAAAAAAAATGCTGCATTCAGTGTATAAGATGCACCCAGATTTTCAGCCTCTTTTTTGAGGGAAAAAGGTGCGTCTTATACTCCAAATAATATGGTAATTATCCAATGATTTGGAATGCAAAAATTATTCCCCCAGTTCTATCATTCACTTTTCCACTCTTCTTTCCAATCATCCATTCAATTTATGTAGCCATCAACTCACAAAGCTATTCTGGAGGAATGAGAGCATTTAAAATAACCTCAAAATACAATTAATAAGCATCCCCCCCTCCCCCCGCAAAAAAAGAAAAACAAATAACATAAGAAAAATGCATATAAATACCTATAAGCAACTATTGGAACATTGATAGCAGTGATAGCAATATTTGAGGGGCTGCCTCAAAGAAGAGGGAGACAACCTATTTTCCAAAGCACCTGAGGGTAGGACAAGAAACAATAGATGGAACCAATCAAGGAGAGAAGCAACCTAGAACCAAGGAGAAATTTTGCTAACAGTCAGAACAATTGACCACTGGAATGACTTGCCTCCAGAAGTTGCTCCATCACTGGAGGCTTTCAAGAAGAGGCTGGGCAACCATTTGTCTGGAATGGTATAGGACCATGATGGTGAACCTATGGCTTGTGTGCCAGGTGTGGCACCCAGAGCCATCTCTCAGGGCATGCCAGCTGTCGCCCGTTGCTCTTCCAGATTCTGGCAAGCACATTCATGGTGGCTGGCTGGTCTTCGCGCACATGGGAGCACTGGAAACTGGAAGAGCAGCTCCGTGTCATGCATGTTCATGCCGGGAAGCTGAGCTTTTGAGCCAGCTGCTCTCTGCGCACGCTTGCATGCCAGAAACCGGAAGACCATATGACTGGCGAGCATGCACGCACCGGAAACCAGAAGCTCAATTTCTCGGTGTGCACATGTGTACTTGGTGCTCAAAAGATTCACGAACACTGGTATAGGATCTCCTGCTTGTGCAGCGGCTTGGACTAGAAGTCCTCTGAGGTGCCTTCTCATTCTGTTCTTCTGTTCCCGTGGAGAACAGACTCAGAACATCTCATATAACTGTGTTAGGTTTTTTTTCTTGAGAAGAGAAAGAGATTCATGCATGGTCTCTTCATTGGTGAGCCTTCAATGGTTTGCTTTCATTATGAAGCATCTCTACAGGACTTAAAGACATCCGTTCTGATATCACATCCCTATTTATAGTTGCACTGTACCATTTTAAGGGGGTTGATTTGACTGATCGCCTGTATATGCAGTGAACTATTTTAAATTTTATGCTGTGCTCTAGAAATCTGCTTGCTTGCAGAGCCACTGGGATAAGATGGATGCGAGTGCTTTAAAAAGGAACCAGGTACTCCATCTTGTTGGAAAAGTTTGCCAGGCAAAACCGCTGTCAGAAGCACTGCAGGAGGAGTCCTGGAGGAACCACCTGTGTTCAACTTTCTAAAACTGAACTACGAGGTGAATCTGTGTCCTAGTTTACAGAGAAAAATCCTCTAACTGGATGCTGAAGATGGTTTATCTCTCAGAAGGCACTGACTTTCCATAGAACTGCCCAGTCCAAGAATAGGGTAAGACAGATGTTCAATTTTGGCAACTTTAAGACCTGTTGAAGTCCACAGATCTTAAATTTGCCAAGGTTGGATGCCCCTGGTTTAAGATGAACAATACTCAGAAGGAAAAGTTGTGGGTTGGATGTAGCCAACAGAAAGCATAGATATCACATGGTCACTCTTTTCTATAAGGTATATATTCTCAAGGGATGTGGTGGCTCAGTGGCTAAGACGCTGAGCTTATCAATCAAAAAGGTCGGCAATTTGATGGTTCAACGCCGGGTAACAAAGTGAGCTCCCATTATGTGTTCCAGCTTCGGCCAACCTAGCAGTTCAAAAGCATGTAAAAATGCAAGTAGAAAAATAGGAACCACCTTTGGTGGGAAGGTAACAGCATTCTGTGCGCCTTCGGCGTTTAGTCATATCAGCCACATGACCACGGAGACATCTTCGGACAGGGCTGGCTCTTCGGCTTTGAAACAGAGATGAGCACCGCCCCCTAGAGTTGGGAACAACTAGCACATATGTGTGAGGGGAATTTTTACCTTTACCTTTTATATATTCTCAAGGTTATTCCCAAATACCATTAATTTTTTTGTATTTTCTTCATAATGATAACTATATTTTTCTAGTCAGTTTTCAATTTCTAATCTCTCCCTCTGCTCTCATATTTTCATTTAGATCTTTATCTGTTAGACCCTGGGAACTTTCCCTTCTACATTAATCCTCCTCCTCCTTCCCCAGCAGTGCTTCCTATAGCCAGTGCCTTCATCCATGTGCTTGGATTTTGAAGTCCTCCTTGAAGACTTTCTGTCTAGGACAAGTTCTCTAGGACAATTTGAAGACTTGCCTGTCTGCTGTTTTGAAGTGATGTCTTGTCGTCGTCTTCTTAGCCTTCATACTTCTCCAGCAACTCTTGGTGGTAATTCTTCTCCATCTCTGTTCCTGTTGCCTTTGAGAAACTCTTTTGCCCATACTAGTAAATTTATTTTCTCATACAGAGATAACAATACCACTTAGACTTATACGCCACTTAGCAGTGCTTTGCAGCCCTCTCTAAGTGTTTTACAGAGTCAGTCTATTGCCCCCAACATCCAGATGTTCCTAGTTCAGTGAAGGTAGGATAAGAATGTGGTCTCTATTGGAGCCATGCCTTCCTATCATCAGGATTCCAAATAGCATCCAAAATTAAATCAATGTCCAAGGCAAAGTATTGCTCAAAGTTCCAATTTATTAAGAGAGACATGTTGGCACATCTGGGAAAACCCAAATCTGAAAGCTTCCCAGTTTTCCCCACCCAATTGAAAGTTCATGAACTTGCCCCCACACCCACAAGTCCATCACATGGCCCCAATCTTCCACTGCAATACTGGCAGTTCCACCCATCCAATTCCAGTCAGGTGCAGAGGTGCAGAGACAAAGGATGACCTTGACTTTCTAGAAAGTAATTTTGTTTGGGCTATATAGCATCTAATTCCGTACAATCCCCCCTCCCATTTTCCCACAATACAAAAGGCTTAGTAGAATAATGGAAAGTGTGGCAGGCCAAAGATCCAAAATGAATATGGCTGCAGGCCTGACATCTGTTCTCTCTGAGTTCTTTTCTGTCCTGAAACATCTGTGCCTCAGGCAGCTCTCTTTCCCACATACACAAAATCCTTACTTCTCACCTTCACTTGGTTTCTTCATGATGGATACCTCCTTATCTGACTGTTTGATCTACCGACTATATTTTCATTCACTAAATACCTCCCGAGCATTCAGTTATTGAACTTTTCTGAGACTTTTACTTCTCATCTACTTGTTCTTTTTTCTTTTTTTGTTCTTCTTACCTTTTCTTCACTTCCAACTACTGCCAGCAAACCATTCTGGCACTGTAATGAACTTATTCAGCTCCATCTTACACCTTTTAGAAATGCAATTAAGGATGCTCCTCTAGATATATTTTTCTGGTGGGTGAAGACTTTTGTGAAGGTCAGGTAAAGGCAGTCCATTGGAATTTCTTCTGCATGGGTTCAATCTTTCTCTCAATAATTTCACATGTTAAGAAGTTCACCAATTAAAATGGATGGGAGTTTTTTTTTTAGAGATTCTTTTTTTAAAAAAAAATGATAGACTTGCTTTCTTAACTCAGGCAGTGAACAGAATAGATTATAACCGCTCCACTCTCCCTTTTCGTAGCTTCTCCGTTGCATCCCCATGCGTTTGACTTTAGCATTAGCTTCCTACATTTCTAATATTCTAATATTCCACTCATGTATATACATATGGGATTAAAGAATAGAAGGGCTTAGACTAAGCAGGCTGGAAAGTTATTCTCGCTGAAACTAGACATCAAAATGGCTCACAATCTTCTGTAATTAGAATCATGGAGGACACACACTGCATTTCAACAGATCATTGTCTCGTGCACCTGTTTCTTTAAAAAAAAACACCCTTCATCTGCTGTGCTCATCTTTGCCACAATTATTCCATTTCAGTATTCTCAGTATAAACACAAGCAGCCATTCAGAATAATAGTTTTGTGTGTGTGTGTGTGTGTGTGTGTGTGTGTGTGTGTGTGTGTTCCACCATAACTCTGGGAAGCCTTGAGCAATTTCAACCAAACTTGGTACACAGATGACTTACTCTTTGGAGAAAAATACTGTAGGGTAAGACACCCCTAACACCCCTCAGGGTGTGTGTTCTGTTAAGATACAGCCAGTTGTGCCTTAAAATGGCTTCTACTGTACAGTGCAGTGGAGTTGCCATGGTAACAGTTTCACAGTACTCCACAAATGTGCTCCCTCTGGTAAGAGGAAAAAATCCAACATTAGAAATTACATTTGGTCCGGACATTTCCCCCCTATAAATAAATACCCAGGCAATGCCAGGTTATCAACTAGTTAATCATAAATAAGCCTACATTTAACCACAGCATTCCACATTTGTATCTCTCATTCCTTCCCTGTTACAAAGGAAAAGAAAGACAACTATCGATTGATTTGAGTTTGTTTTTTAAAAAAATAATGCATTAAATCCAGCTTCTATTGCACAAAGGGCTCACAGAATGCTGCAAAAATAAATTAAGACATCAACATCAATTAAATACATGCCAGATATTCAGGGGTGGGTGGGAGACAGAAAATTACCAACAACAGAGAAAACAGAGACATGGCCATCCTATCATGCTAAGTTATAGGAGTGGATAGCTCAATGACCAGAGTACACCTCTTAGAGTTTGTTTAGTGGAATTTCTCCACCAAGATGTTTGACTTATTCTTATGAGTGATGAGTATTGAGAAGACTTCCAACTTCCAACTCTGTATTGTTACTCAAGGAGCCAAAAGTCCTTTTCATAAATCATGTTAAACATAAGTTGGGGAAAGATCCAGGGGTGGGTTACTGCCGGAATTACTGCTGGTTCAACGCGGAAAAACCTCTCTCCAAGGAACTGGTCCCTGATGTTCAAAAGGTTGAGGGCTGCCAATCTAGAAAGATGGACAGAGAGACCACCTGAACCATCAGGGACTTGAATTATTTTCTTGGAGATGTATTTGAAAGCCTTCTTTGCTATGTCATTTGTCGTCCTATGAATTTGAACTGGAAAAAAATGTCAGTAGAACTGGTATATCTTGGGTATTTTTCTTCCCCATCTTAGATCCAAACCCTTGGAACATTTGATCAGCTGGTGGTTGCAATCCCCATACAGTTTAGGATTTTTCATAGTAGTGAGTCACTGGCTCCCAAGGCATTTCTCTTTGTCTTCTTGCAGAATAGTAGCGACATTCTTTCAATCCTTAAATAATCCTGTTCCACTGGGTTTTTATTTTCTTCCCCTAAAAGCGAAGGCCTGTTCTTCTCTAAAGCCCGAAAGCTGGTCTTAAGATCCAGCACCGCGGGATAACTCCTCCGTCTCCTGCTCCTGACAATCACTTCTCTCTGCAGGGTTGGCATCTTTGTTTATTTCCTTGTGGAGAGTTCCTTCCTCTTTCACTCCTTTGCTGGATCAGATAAATCGTCAACCTCTCCCTTCAGTTGAAATGTAGTTATTCAGTTCTCCAGTCACATGAATTTTTCTTCGTTGTTACAAGCCTGCAGTTGCTATAAATATACGATGGAGGCAGAAGACATGTCGCAGTCATTATAAATCACGACTGTAGAACACCTCTCAATTTACTTTCACTCTTGTTTTGGAAGACGCCATTGGTGTGTTTCTTCTGTTCTCTTCCTTAGGCTGCCAAGTTAGTGGAATATCCACCACAGGCTTACTACATATGATTCATCTCCCGTTCTTGACTCTTCTTCCTGTAGATTCTTGTTAGCGCACCCACTTTTCTTAGTTCATTCAAATATTGCACAGATACCTGATGCCTGAAGAGGCACAGTTATCCCTTAGACCAGTGAGGGCCGTGACCCGACAAATGCCCGAATGTCAAAAGCGCACCAACAAAACCGCGGCGCTAAAACCACAATGTCAAAAGCGCACCAACAACAGCGCGCTGACAAAAGCGCGCCGACAGAAGCGCGATTTAAGTTAAGGTAAGGTTTAGGGTTAGGTTTAGGTTTAGGGTTAGGGTTAGGGTTAGGATGCAAGCCACACACAACCCCCCTCCCCCCGATCCACAGAAAAACCTCTCTCCACAGAACTGGTTCCTGGTGCCCAAAAGCACCCTTGACAGAGTGAGGATGACCCTCACTCTGTCAAGGATCTGGGAGTACTCATTTATAATGATCTAAGCCCCAGAGCTCACTGTAACAGCATTGCCAGAAAGGCATTAAGAGTTGTTAACCTAATCTTGTGAAGCTTCTTCTCCGACAATATTGTACTGCAAACTAGGGCATATGAAACCTTCTCTAGACCTATTCTCGAATACAGCTCACCTGTCAGAATCCCTTATGCCACCAGGCTTGAAATTTTGAGCTTAGACAACTTAGAACTACGCTGCCTTCGGTATGACCTGAGCATAGTACACAAAATTATCTGCTGCAATGTCCTATCTGTCAATGACTACTTCAGCTTCAACCACAACAATACACGAGCACACACTAGGTACAAACTTAAGGTAAACCGCTCCAACTCGATTGCAGAAAATATGACTTCAGCAACAGAGTGGTCAAAGCCTGGAATGCACTACCTGACTATGGTTTTTGTTCCCCACACCCCCAAATCATTAACCTTAAACTGTCTACTGTCAGCCTCACCCCATTCCTAAGAGGTTTGTAAGGGGCGTGCATAAGTGCATCAATGTGCCTGCTGTCCCCGTCCTACTATCCCCACTTATTTGTATCCATTTCATGCATTCATAATCATGTCTATACTTATATCTGTTATCTTATACATGGATTTCTTTGTCAACATTTCTTTGACAAAAGAAATAAAATGAAATGAAATGAAAAAAGGTTGTGGGCCATCGATGTAGAAGAAGCATCTCCTTTTGAATTTCTGTAGTCGCATTCTGCAATTAAGAATAGGAGCAAAAGCAGGTGTTTGTTGCAGTTCGGAAATCTTGCCTTTCCATTGTGTCATTTCCTAGCGGAAAGGAATTGTTCTAACGTTGCTTTCCTCTGCTAGAAAAGAAGGCATGTTGGGTTGTGTGTCTATTCTAACTCCTAAATGTACTGTGTCCAATATGCTGTAGAGAACCCTGCCTCCCAGAGTCCCACCGCAATCTATATGAATGATGGAAAGTGCCATCCTATCCAGTTGCTCAAACTGCCATCATCTCAGGCTGATAAATGGCAGCAATTCAAGTCAAGCCCCTATTTTATTGAAGCAAGGAGCCATTCGGGTTTCTTTTGCTCACTAGCCACATGGAGTGTGCGTGGGTTTCATGCGGAAGTGGTGATCTTCTTGACACCAGATCTTAAGCTGGCAGGCTTGGAAATCAGGGGGAAAAAAGATTAATTTCTGAGAGGCCAATATGTCAAATGTGAGTTCAAACGTCTGTGGCTTATAAAAACCATGCTGTTAGTTATAGTAAAAGGCACTCTCCGCCCACACATGCTGAATAAAGTCTCAGGCCTGGAAGTGCCGACCTGATAGTAATGCCAGCAACAACCCACCCCTGGATAAAATGACTATCAATGGAGATTCTCAGTCATCCAGGTCATGGTTGTCCCGGAGGTGCTTTCCTCAAAAGGCAAATGATCTGGAGAAGCATCTTGGATGAGATGTGAAACATCTTCAGAGAAAAACCAGAAAGTCCAGTTGCCTCTTGAAAGCACCTTTGTTGACAAAATGACTGAAAACAAATTATAGGGATCTAGCACCTTGAAGCATATCTATTTTCAACTACTTGTCCATTGGGTAATCTCCAGTACCTACTTTAATGCCTTACTTTCAAAAAAACTTTCAAAAGGTAGTTAAAGTCCTAACCTTTTAAAGACTCAATCAATGAAAAGCATAGGAGACTAAAGTCATCAAATACATCCTTTTACATTGTGATTCTCAGTTAAGGCTAATTCAATTATTTTTTTAATTCATTGTCCATAAGAATTTTATATTTACTATTCATCTGCTAACAGGGACCAGAAATTAACTTCCTCCAGTGCTAATTTTTGCAGGCTTTTTTTGCAGTGACAGTGCAGCATATTGCCCATGAGAATGGATAGCTAGCAATGGTTAGATTCAAAAAGTTTTATTACCGGTTCTGTCGGTGTGGCTTGGTGGGCACGGCATGACGTGTGGGCATGACTTGGTGGGTGTGGCAGGGGAAGGATACTGTAAAATCCCAATTCCCTCCCTACTCCAGGAGAAGGATACTGCAAAATCCCAATTCCCTCCCCACTTCAGGAGAAGGATACTGCAAAATCCCAATTCCCTCCCCACTCCAGGGGAAGGATACTGTAAAATCTCCATTCCCTCCCAACTCCAGGAGAAGGATACTGTAAAATCTCCATTCCCTCCCAACTCCAGGGGAAGGATACTGTAAAATCTCCATTCCCTCCCCACTCCAGGGGAAGGATACTGTAAAATCTCCATTCCCTCCTCACCCCAGGGGAAGGATACTGTAAAATCTCCATTCCCTCCCAACTCTAGGGGAAGGATACTGTAAAATCTCCATTCCCTCCCCACTCCAGGGGAAAGTTACTGCAAAATCCTCATTTCCTCCTGAACAGCTGGGACTCTGGAGGCAGAGAATAGATGGGGGCAGGGCCAGTCAGTGGTGGTATTTACCAGTTCTCCGAACTACTCAAAAGTTCTGCCACCAGTTTTCCAGAACTGGTCAGAACCTGCTGAATACCACCTCTGATAGCTATCATCTAGAATATAAGTGTTGATATTTACTAACCTTAATATCTTTATACTTCCACTATTGGTAATACTCTTTGTGTTCTGGTCTGAGTTGTAATATAATGGTCATTATCTGTTGATGTTGTTGACAAGGATTTTATTTTCTCCACTTTAAAAACTTGGCTGAGTCATTGGAGTAGATAAGAAGGAAAGATGGATCTTCCAATGATTGGTGCTGATTTGCCTTGTCCTCTACAAATTCTTTGACATTTCTATAGTATATGGTTTTTTTAAATACTTCACAGACCTCTATCCAACAATGCTTGCAACAGGATTGTAATGCTTTCCTCCAGCACAAACAATTTCCCCATTCCCTTTCAAGCTGCCGAGAGCACAATGTCAGAAAAAGGAAGAAGAAAGACAGAGAACTTTTCTGTACATGTATCTAACCAAAACCCAGCATCCTTTCCCCCTTTGATCATGTCCTCAAGGTGTTGCCCTGATCCAGTATTTCTCAACCTTAGCAACTTTAAAATTCATGGATTCCAACTCCCAGAATTTCTCAGCTAGCATGCTGGCTGAGATAATCTGGGAGTTAAAGTCCACCTATTTTAGATTTGCTAAGGTTGAGAAACACTTTCCTAAAGAGTTCCCCAACCCCTTAAGCCAGGGGTGTCAAACTAAAGGCCCTTGGGCCACATCCGGCCCATGGGATGCTTAGATCAGGTCCGCGGGGCTGGCCTGGAAACAGCAAAGGACCAGCTGATGGTGCCTCTGCTAGCAAAAATGGAGCTCGGGGGGGGGGGTTGCTGGCAGAGGGCTGCAGGAGGCCACCTAGGCCGAAAATGGGGCACGGAGGGGAGGGGGGAGGCTATCAAAACAAACTAAAAAATTGGCTGGGGGAAAAAACTTGGAAATGAAAAATGTTTTACTCATGCTTTAACTGAAGGAGTTAAATGATAACAATATCATGCTGTGAAATAAATTAACAATGATAGAATGAAAAACTAATATAACTATGAATTGAATACTTTAGAACTTTTTGCTTTAAAAAGGATAAGGATAACAATGATTTTATGTATACTTGATAGAGGACTGGTGATATAGTGTATAACGTTAAGAACGTACTACAATGATATCTTGTTGTTGATAAATAATTTTAATAAGGGAATAATTGAAAATTGGTATATATATATGTAGCCACTATTTAGAATATTTTGTTGAAAAATGAAGGAATAAGATTTCTGTTTGAATGTATGATGTACAAGGATAATAATGAACATAAGCATACCTGATAGTCGATTGGTGGAATTATGCATAATTGAAAACAGTGATATACAAACATAAATGGTTGGTTAAAAAAAATTTTTTTCTACTACATGGGATTATATAAAGGTATACTGTTATCAAATAAATAATCAAGAATGTAAGGGAATCATGATTTACTGGAAAAAAAATAATACTAATTGTAACTGAGCATATATTGTACAATGAAAGTGAGGTATTTAGTTATACTAGATGAAAAATCTGAGATGGTAAATATTATTTGAGAATATGGATGTTAAAACACCTGTAACCAAACGACATGCTGTATGTGATGATGTTTTTTTATTTTATTTTTTATTGTTGTGTGTATGTGTTGTCTATGTAATAAAAAAAAACTAAAAACAAAACAAAAAGAGATATGTTTCCCCTTTTGCATTTGAGCATGCAAGAAGACACAGAAAAAGAGAAAGGGAAAGAGGAAAGACAAAGAGAAAAGATGGGAAGACAGCCAGGAAGGAAAAACTAGGAAAGAGGGGAAGGAAGAAGAAAGGATAATGAAGAGGGAAGGAAAATGAAGAGAAGAGAAGAGAAGAGAAGAGAAGAGAAGAGAAGAGAAGAGAAGAGAAGGAAGGAAGGAAGGAAGGAAGGAAGGAAGGAAGGAAGGAAGGAAGGAGATTATAATGAGAGTGAGGGAGGGTCTCAGGGAAGTCCTACCTTAGAATTTGGCCACCACTGGTGCCCCTGACACAGGGGTGGGTTCCTGCCAGTTTTAACCTCTTCTATAGAAGAGGTTCCACAAATCTACAGTGCCGTTTAGAACTGGTTCCAGCTCCCTCCCCCTGCCCGTCCACACATCATCAGATGAAGAGTGAGAGGAGGAATTCTGGGAGTTGAAGTCCACAAGTCTTAAAGCTGTCAAGTTTGAACACCCCTGGTTTTTTTTAAAAAGAGTTAGGAGTACAAGGGTCTTGTAACTTGACAGCTTTAAGACTTGCGTGCTTCAAATGGCAGTTTCTGAGCCAACATTTTGGTTGCTAAGCAAGAGCGTTGTTAAGTGAGTTTCACCACATTCTGCAAGTTGGCCACACCCACCCAGTCACATGGCTGGCAAGCCACTCCCACTTGGCCACATAGCCGGCAAGCCACTCCCACAAAGCAGGCCACACCTACAGAAGAGGTTCTAAAAATTTTTGAAACCCACCACTGCCCTGACACGAGTCCCGTTTCATGCCCACCATGGCCACGCCCCCCCCTACGCCCCTGGCCTCTGAGGTCAAACACAACCCTGATGCATCCCTCAGTGAAATTGAGTTTGACACCCCTGCCTTAAGCCATTCTGAATTTTTTCCAGCACTAAAGCAACATTTACTTCCTTCTCCCTTCACACATTTTATCCGGGAAAAAATCTGAAACACCATACTGGCCATTTGGTCAATGATGCAGTCACACTTGGGGGTGGGAGCAGCCCAAATCCTATTGCACATTTTATGCTTATTCAGGCATTCTGCCCAGAAGTGGGTTGCCAATTTTTTTACTACCGGTTTGGGCGCATTCCCGTATGCGCTCACATACATGCATGCATGCACAGAAGCATCTGGGAAAATCCAACTGTTTCAATTGTGTTATTCTCCTGGAATCCACTAGATCTTAGAATCATCCCAATCTTACTGATTGAGGAATGATGAAATGTTTGCCTTAAAAGAAATAAAACTTTTGAAACCACAAACATATACATTTAATAATACATGTTTTGACGGCCAGCAAGAATTGTATTTGCTCAATATTGGAAAAATGAGGAAACTCAGATGAAAATATAATCGAAAAAATATTGAGACTGTGCGGAAATGTATAGGCAATTTAAATTAAAGGTAATTTACCAAAGGCTGGATAATAAAAATAGAAATTGGAAATTGGAAGAATACTATTATACACAAACAAAGATATTACCATCACTATTATTATGTATATGTAAAATGGCGCAGACGCTACACTGTTTATTAAATATTTACATATGTTTAAAAAAAAAAAGAATCATCCCCCAGCTTGGAGGTATAGCTATCAACCTGAATAGCAGCTGACTGACAGTGCCCCCTGTTTCCTTTGCTCACACACCTCTACTACTAATAGTCAGTTTTGAAAGAAGTCTAGTTGAAGGCTGTAATCCAGCTTCCTCTGAGCACATCCTTACAAAACACTTGTGCAAACCAGGAGTAGATTTTGACAGATGTCTAAGGCATCAGTCTAACTGTCTGTCATAACTCATCTCCTTCTCCCCAAGCCCAACCCACGTTAAGGAGAGGCTGGCATATTCTGTGTGCATACAATTTGAGAAGAGAGAAAAACAAAACTAGGGAAATTTACATACAACACAAGTAAGGGCAGCATTATTTGCCCGTGGGCCACTGTGTTAGGCCTGAACTGTGTAATGTTGGATCAGCTGCCTTGCAAACATAAAAGTACAATTTTATAGTCCCTTGATAAGACCACACTTGGAATGTGGCTTCCAGTTTTGGTAGCCACGATATAAAAAAAGGTGTTCACACTTTGGAAAGAGTGCAGAGATGAGTAACAAAGAAGATCAGAGGACCGGAAGTTAAAAAAAAGAACAGAAGAACAGTTGTAGGAATTGGGTTTGCCTAGTGAAAAAAAGGACTAGGGGTGACATGAGGGGCTACCACAAAGAAGAGAGTTGAGGAAAACCTATTTTCCGAAGCACCAGAAGTCAAAACAAGAAACAATGGATGGAAACTAAGCAAAGAGAGAACCAACCTAGAAATAAGAAGAAATTTCCTAACAGTGAGAACAATCAAATTATTCTCCAAAGCACCTGAGGGTAGGACAATAAGCAATGGGTGGAAACTAATTAAGGAGAGAAGCAATCTAGAGCTAAGGAGAAATTTCCTGACGGTTAGAACAATTAATCAGTGGAACAACTTGCTCCAGAAGTTGTAAATGAACGTTTTTAAAAAGAGATTGGATAACCTTTTGTCTGAAGTGGTGTAAGGTTTCCTGCCTAAGCAGGGGGTTGGACTAGAAGACCTCCAAGGTCCCTTCCAACTCTGTTACTCTATTCTATTCAATCCTTGCCTTCAGAATTCGTGGATGCTCCATCACTGGAGGCTTTTAAGAAAAAATTGGACAGCCATTTGCCTGAAATGTACAGGGTCTCCTGCTGGGACTAGAGGTTGGACTAGAAGACCTCCAAGGTCTAGTCCAACTCTGTCATTCCAATTCAAAGAGACAAGAACTGAAAGCCAAATAAAGTCATGGGGGAAAGAGAAAATATTCTATTTCATTTTTGCTACTTCACTGTCAATTTCTGCTATATCTAACCTTGACCCCCAGAGATGAAAATATAGTTTTCAGCTTTGTTGTACACTGCCTTGAGTCATTTTTGGAGAGGTGGGTGGCTATATAAAATTAGATAAATACAATAATAGTTTTCTATGGCAAAAAAAGAGAGTAAGCCATCTGTAATGCCCTAGCAGCTGAGCTGAGATTTGAAATGAATTTGGCTGTCCCCTTTCATCATCTTAACCACTGACCTGGCAAGTCCCTCATTCACTGAGATCATGGCATTTAGAGAACTACTTTCAGGGCAGCCAACCAAGAGGTTGAGAATGAATCATCTTCCTAACACCCCAAAGAATGTTATGGCATTTAAACGCTGAGGAAATCAGTGTTGTCCATAAACCAACGTTCTTCCTTAACAAGTGGCATCTGGGTCCCACAGGACAATGCCTGTTCCTTTGTGTAAGCAAGAAAAGTCCGGGAAATAACCATTCACAACTGTCAACAATCACATTCTTTTTCTCTTTTGTAGCACTATAACCCAGCATTGCCCAGGTATTTATTTATAGGGAGAAAATGTCCGCACCAAACGTAATTTCTAATGTTGGATTTCCCCCCTTACCAGAGGAAGCCCCCTTGTGTAGTACTGTGAAACTGTTACCATGGAAACTCCACTGTACAGTAGATGTCATTTTACGGCAGTACAGTAGAAGCCATTTTGAGGCACAACAGGCTGTATCTTAACAGAACACACACCCCAGGTGTTTTTAGGGGTGTCTTACCCCCACAGTATTTTTTCCCAGAGAGTTATGCTGGAACACACATACATACACACACACACGTATGTACATATGTAGGTATGTAGGTATGTAGGTATTGTGTCACAACCCCTGGTATGCCCAAATATGGGAGGAAGCATACTGCTTCCTTTCTCTGTCTATCAGCTCATCACAAGAGACCATCACAACAGAAAGCCATTATTTTTACTGTTGTATACACACACACACACACACACACACACACACTGTATATATACTGTATATATGCTGTATATATATATATAAAGTGTCCCAAAGCAACTGCTTAATTTCAGCTATATCAAGACTGAATTTCTTAATCTGTTATTATATTTACTGCACTAATTTCAGAATTGCGGTGGAAAATACACCCTACAATTTCTTTATTTTGAGATTCATTCCTAGGATAAACTTCCTACATACGTGCCCTTGTCATCTTTTTTTTAACAAGAGTACGGAGAATAACATGTAGACGTACATAATTATATTTGTAACTATTTTGACATGCATTTTAAAAAGAGATCCACGCTGCAGGAGCCTACATTAAGAATGATTAATTGTATGCCAAAGAAAGCAGTGAATCATTTTTTTTTTTACATGATGTGGGATGAATGTATAACTAGGGAGGAAAAAAATGGAAAAACTGAGCAACCTCAAGCTTGACAGATTTCTAGGCTGTATGGGACAATCTCCATGGTGACAGCAGTGCATATGTGGTATGTTTTCTGCAAAACATTTGCATGTGCCAATGGTTCAAAATTAAATTGGCTGTAAAAAAAATGAGGCAAAGAAGAAAAAGAGAGGAATAGAAAAAGAGGACATAAACAGTTGATAGTGATTTCACTTCTTTCATTTTCTGAAAATTAACATCAAGCAACTTAAAGTGAAGGTAAAGGTTTCCCCTGTCCAGTCATGTCCAAGGATAGGAGCGCAGTGTTCGTCTCTGTTTCTTAGCTGAGGAAGCCAATGATGTCTGAAGTAACCTCCATGGTCAGGTGGCTAATATGTGACTAAACTCTGAGGCACATGGAATGTTATTACCTTCCCATTGATGTGTACCTTGTGAAGCCCACACACAGCACGCCTGAGTTCCGTTTTCACTGGCAGAGGGTTGCAAGAGGCCGTCCCAGCCAAAAATGGAGGTTGTGAGGGCCACGTGCGGCCTGCCCGAGTTCCATTTTCACTGACAGAGGGTTGCAAGAGGCCATCCCAACCAAAAACAGAGATTGGGAGTCCATTTTCGGGCCACGACAGGCAACTCCAACATGAGTGACATCAAGTGGGCGATTCTCACCCTTGCCACGTCCCATGCTCCTCCCCAGGTCAAACACAATCCTGATGTGGCCCTCAATGAAATCGAGTTTGACACCCCTGTAGACAGGAGCTGACACAGGAACAGGAACTCACTCGGTTGTGCAGCATTCAAGTTTCGAACATGGGCTCTCAGCTTTCCAGCTTTAACTGCTTTTAGCCATTGTACACACACACGTGCACACACACACACACACACACACACACACACACACACACACACAAGCAACTTAACCTTTAACAAAGATGGAATTTCAGAAATGGTAGTTGCTGAGATGATCCTTGGCTGTCTTCTGGAAGTCCTTTCGAAACGTGGTGGATCAAAAGGCTCAGGGATCTTCAAGGAACTGGAATATTGTTGTGGTGGCTTCACTGCTTGCGATGTCAAAGATGCTCTCTTTTTGTCTTTCTTAAGAATGGTGCTGTTGTTTTTTTAACTGTGGGATGCTTTCATGTTTTTAGGGTTGGTTTTTTTTATGGTATAATCCCTTCACTTTTCAGTTGATTTTTAACACTGTTTTAATCATCCTTGCCCCCCCCCTTTACATTTTTAACTTTTATTTATTGTTATGTTTTACTATGCTATTGTACACCACCCAGAATCCCTTTGTTAGGCAGATGGGCACTTTAAAAATGTGATGAATAAAGAAAGAAAGTGAACAATGTGCAAGTATACACATGTGAACCAAATTATTGATACGGTTATCTATCACAAATGAAGGTGAATATACATGTCCCAGAAGAATAGAATAGAACAGAACAGAACAAAATAGAATAGAATAACAGAGTTGGAAGGGACCTTGGAGGTCTTCTAGTCCAACCCCCTGCTTAGGCAGGAAAGCCTACACCACTTCAGACAAATGGTTATCCAACATCTTCTTTAAAACTTCCAGTGTTGGGGCATTCACAACAGAGTCCCAAGGGAGTGGGCGGCATACAAATGTCAATAAATTCAAATTCTGGAGGCAAGTTGTTCTACTGATAAATTGTTCTAACTGTCAGGAAATTTCTCTCTCAGTTCTAAGTTGCTTCTCTCCTTGATTAGTTTCCACCCATTGCGTATTGTCCTGCCCTTAGGTGCTTTGGAGAATAGCTTGACTCCCTCTTCTTTGTGGCAGCCCCTGAAATATTGGAACACTGCTAATGTTGCAGGATACAATCTGGGTCCGTCACCAGGACCAGAGGTCTTTGAGCTTTCAAACTCATGCTGAAGCCCATCTTCAGGGAACTTCTATCTAGTAGAACTTCTATCTAGCACTCTGCTAGAGAGAAATTCCCTGAGGATGGACTCCAGCATGAGTTCAAAAGCTCAAAGACTAAACCTCTGGTCCGGGTGACCGACCCAGTTTAATCCTGCAATGTTGTCTATAGTAGCAGAAACATGAGTAGGTGGCAGAGGTGAAATGCTACCAGTTCAGGCCAGTTTGCCTGAACAGGTAGTAAAAAAAATGCTTTTAATTTTTTTTAAAAAAAAAAAGTTCTGACAACCATGCGGCACAGCTGATCGTCGGAACTTTTTTTTAACTTTCTAAGCATTTTTTTACTACCAGTTCGGTAGAGAAATCATGCTTTCTAGTGAATCTAAATTGTGTGGCACAGCTGTCTCCCCCCCGCTCGCTGTTCTATTTACTTTTGCAGACTCAGAAAAGACTTCTTAGCGCCTGCAGTGCAAACCAGTAGCAGAGCATTTCACCCCTGGTACGTGGCATAGATTTGGGGCACAATATTGGAACACATTCTGGGCCGCTCTGAGATAGATAGATTGATTCATTGATTCATTGATTGGCATATACGTTATCCGTTATTATCCAGTTTGCCCCCAAATGGAGGTGAAGGAAGAAGAGAGATAAGCATTATGGTATTCCAAGAGACTATTTTATCCACTTTTCTGGCTCCTCTTAGAGAAAACATGACACTTACTGTAAGTTCTATTTGAAATGTATAGCATTAATACTCGATAGATTTGCTGGTGTCTCTATCATATAAGACAGGATTTAAGTCCTTGTTTATCACATACATTCCATTTATTGCTAATCTTGAAAGAAAATCCTGTTGCATCACTGGAACATTTATCCAAACTCAGAACGCCCATCCACTTCCGAGAATAAATTCATCAACAGAAGCAGTTCCTCCATGTCATACTTACAGCTGGTTTGGGTTCTTTAAAGTCCCAGAGAAAAAAGCATGGAACAGGCAGACATCTACTTAATCCCCCTTTCTCTTTTCTTGGCCCTCGATAAGCAGAACTGAACTGTAGAAGCCACACTTCGTAAAGTTCTTGTGCTAAAACTTTCTGCTTTAAGGGCAGTGGAGGTTCCGGATCCCGTTGCAACCAGTATGCTGCACATGGGGCAGGGCGTCCTAGTCAGGAATGTGCGCTGTGTACGCATGTGCACACCATCACCCTGCGACACACAGCTGGTCAGCGGAGGTTATGTAGGTGATGCACGCTGTGCACGCGTGCACCTTTGGCCCGTTCGCGTTATAAACAGCTATGGAAAGCGGGTGGGCGAGTGGGCCAAATGAGCCGCCACACCAGTACGGTGACTGCTGCTCCCGGCTACTACCAGTACAGATGTACCAGACAATACCACCCAGAAACCACCACTGTTTAGGGGAAATGTTTCCCCGTACCGGCACCATGGTATGCCCAAATATGGGAGGAAGGATACTGCTTCCTTTCTCTGTCTATCGGCTCATCCCAAGAGACCATCCAGACAGAAAGCCATTATTTTTACTGTTGCCTTTGTTACATTTGTGTTGCATTTGTGCTGATAAATAAATAAAGGGAGACTAGTATAGATCTATTTCAAGCTATTTAGCTCTCATCAGCTAGCCATACCCTTACTGGGATTTGAACCTATTTATCAGCACAAATGCAACACACACACACACGTACATACATACGTATGTACGTATGTATACTGGTAGTAGCCAGGAGCAGCGGCCACCGTACCGGTATGGTGGCTCATATATATATCATTACCAGCCTTTGTGGCCGATTGGAAAATGATGAAGAGATGAAAGTGGAATCTAAAGTGACAGGAGATGGATGAGATTAGGCTTCACTGGAAGTTAGGTTAAATGAGATGCTCTTTCTTTCTTTCTTTCTTTTTCCTGTCTTGCAAAAATTGCCTTGCAATCCCTTCATGGAATCAAATGGTGCTCTTCCCCATCATTCATTGAATAGGAATCACAGGGACAGGCAAACCCCGTATTGGTGGTGCCTTTAATACCACATGGGGGGTTACAGCCCAACCCTTCGGAAAATCGTCAGGGGCAAATCTTCCATTGTTCCCCCAAAAATTAAGTGTTTGAAAAGCCACTTCATCACAATTTGCATCCTATCATCCATGACTCTGGGTCTGCAGTGCTTCAGAGGTTTTCAAAGCCTGCATTTTGCTGATGGTTTGCTTTGCTCTGCTCTTCTCATTCATAGTTAATCGGGTGTATTCTGTCTGACAATATTCTAACTTTCAAGAACGCACAATCTTTTTTATTGTCATATTTAGGAATAAATCCCTTAGCTTTATATTTTCCCATATAACAATTTCTAGTTATATTTTTTCCTAGTGAGTCTTTTGTCCCACTTCTCTATTCCTGCCTTCTCCCTTTTCTTTTATATTTCCCTTTGTTGGGGCATAACCTCCTATTTCAATTTTCCTTATGCCACTGTCAATCTCCAAAACAATTTTTGTCTGCTTTTTATTCCCTTTTGTTGGGACAGATCCCCCCCCCCTTTACAATTTTCCCTATACCACTGCCAAGCCCTATGGCTATGGAGTTTTTTGTCTATTTTATTTCCCACTGTTTCTATCTCTTCATGGTCTCTCCCCCACACTTCCTTCCCTTCTTCCTTAAATGCCTGCTTCTCTGAATTCAGAATTCTATTTAGGCTTGATTTTAATGATTTATGCATATTTTTTATAATGTCACGTGTTCTTCAAATTCCCACCTTTCCATTATCTCCAGTCCCAAAGTTACAGTTAGGTATACAATTCTTATTTCAGAGTTCTGGTCCACCTTAAATTTATCTACTTCAGCTGCTGTGGGGAAGGGCGATGGGAGCCATTTTGGTCTTTTGTTCTTCCTTAATGTCCAGTTCCAAAATTGCAGTTAGTTATACCAATCTTATTTCGAAATTCTGGTCCACCTTAAATTTAGTTAATTCAACTACTATAAAAACAGAAGAGAAGCTGGAGCCATCTTGATCTTTTGCTGGCAAAAAAGAAAAAAAACTTAGTATTTCCCTAGTTCTTGATTTTGTTATTATTTTTCCTTCGTACTTTCCGCTTCTCGTTGGTTATAATTGCTCAAAATATATTAATTGGAACAAACTTGCATACAGCCAAATTAAGGTATGTTTGTCTTCCCTCCTGCTTTTCCAAGTTCTGATTTATGGCAGTTGCTTAATTAAAATTTCCCACACGTGCAAGGTTAGGTTATCAGTTGTCAGTAAGGAGATGGTGCTTTTTTCTTGATTTTTCTCCCTTGTTGCATTCCAGTTCTCATTAATTGAAGTTGCTTAAGATATATTAGTTAAAAGACACTCGGACGAAGCAAATCTTCACGCTCCTAGACTCCTTTAAAAACACAAGCTTTTCAACCAAATTTAGAGTTTGTATTTAAGTGGGTTGTGTTTAAGTGGATTTGTCACTTCTCTTCTTTCTCCTTTCTGTCCAAATTATTCCAAGCAAATGGCTCTCTTTGGGGCTAGTGATTCAACTCTCCATTTTTCCCCTTCTTTCTTTTCGCAAAAATCCCGATCTGTCCATCAATATTATTTATGCTCTCAAGATTCTTTGCCTTTTCCAAATTCTGATTTATAACTGTGGGTTAATAGATCTTACCAGGCTTTCATCTCACCTCTGCATGCTCCTGTTCAGTTGCTTTGGCCTGGACACAGCTCTTGTGCAGCCATGTAGCCATGCTGCTCCCCAGCTCCGATTCAGAGGGCAAATCTCTGACCTACAAGGGACCTGTTGCACTCCCTCTGGGTCTAATGAGATGCTGTCCTTTCTTCACATACCCCCGGAGGGTTCTGATCCAAAAATGGATCTCAGAGACAGTTTGTCAAACAGGGTTCATGTGAGACTCTTCAGAGCTCACATCCCGCACGTCTGTCCAGCTGGAGAACTTCAGGTCGACTCCTGAAGTTGCTAACTGACTGAATATAATAATGGAAAGATAATTAAATAAAGGTTAAAACATATGGAATATGGACAAATATGAAACTGATATGGGGAGAATGTAAAGCAGAGGTTTGTGATTCACTTTTATACATGATAATTAAAATGAGTTGCTAATTGACTGAATATGACAATAGAAGGACAACTAAGCCTGGGTTAAAATATATGAAACATGGACATATATAGAACTTTTAAGATGATGAACAAAGTGAGATGTGTACCACTTTTTATTCTATATAGTAGATTAAGGGAATTGTAATGCACATGGATTAGTAAGGATTACCAATTATAGACAATTAAGGGTAATCTAAACCAAGATATGGAAAAATGGAGAGGGAACATGAAATATACTTATAATGGGAAACTATTGAGATTTAAAGACAGAATTACAAAGTGAGGGTGTGTAAGGATGTATAATTATATAAACATAATGACGAGAATATCTGGGAATTGTAACCGGGTCTACATCTCGGCCAAAAATAGGCTTGGCGGGGGGGGGGGGGTTTAAAAGCACAATGACTGTATATGTATACTTTTTTGTTCTCTTTTTTTTTAAAAAAAGGAGGAAGATATATGTCAAAATTAAATATGTATACTGAAAAGGAATTATAAATACCATCAACATAAGATGGAGCTTGCTTAGAAGCTGAAATACACCAAGTAAATGAGATGAAGAGTGGGAAATAGAGGAGAGATGTAAAGGAAAAAGAGAGGGATAGGAGAGATGGAAAAGGGGGAAGAGGAGGAGAGAAAGGAGGAGTGGAAAGGGGAGGGAGGAGACGGAGAGAGGAAGGGGAAGATGAGAAGAAAAGGATGGCAGAGGGAAGGAGGTAGGGAGGGGGAGGAGAGAGGGAGAAGAAAGTGATGGATAAGGTACAAATATGGTGTATGGAGAGCAGAAGAGCCTATAATTGTTTTTGGGAGTTGATGGTAAGATGAATTGATGTAAACATTTAATAATACAATACGATGTTGGCTATGTAATAGTATACATGTGGTTATATGTTATGAAAATGAAAAAAAGTGTTGTATATTGTATATAAAAAAAAGAATGCACCTTTTTTTTCCCCCCTGTTAAGAAAGGTCAGGTTCCGATGTCAACTTTTTCACCTATCTGTATGTCTCTACAGGCAAGATGGACACCATATACAGCAAAGAAATCATTTAATTTTTGTCTTAGAGAACAACAGAATAACAGAGTTGGAAGGAACCTTGGAGGTCTTCTAGTCCAACCCCCTGCTCAGGTAGGAAACTCTATACTCATGATGGTGAACCTATGGCATGTGTGCCAGAAGTGGCATGCAGAGCCTTCTCTCCAGGCACACCAGCTGTCAACCGTTGCTCTTCCGGGTTGTGGCACACACATGTGTGCTGGCCAGCTGGTCTTCGTGCATATGAGAATGCCAGAAACCGGAAGAACAGTGATCAGTGCACATGCTCACGCCGGAAACTGGAAACTCAGTTTCCCAGCATGCGCAGGGAAGAGGGAACTTCTCTTCCAGTTTCCAACACTCCCCCTCATGGATGCCGGAGAGCTGCTCTTTCAGTTTCTGGCACTCCCCCACTCATGTGCCATGGAGCTGATCTTTCAGTTTCTGACGCTCCCACACATGCACACTGGGGAACTGCTATTCCAGTTTCCAACACTCCCCTGTGCGTGCACACTCTCATTTTGGCACTTGGTGCCCAAAACATTCACCAACACTGCTCTATACCACTTGAGATAAACAGCTGTCCAATCTCTTCTTTAAAACCTCCAGCGTTGGTGCACCCACAATTTCTGGAGGTAAGTGGTTCCAGCGATAAATTGCTCTCACTGCCTAAAGGAAAGCTAGGTTCTGTAACTGAAACTTTATCCAGTAGAGAGCTTTCTAGCCTACTTTACACAACAGAAAAGTAGCATCCTAAAGGTCTGAAAAGCTGTGGAAACAACATTTTAAATTTAAATCACAATTAAGGGGTCATGTAGGTCACCCGGCCATAATCTTCTCTCTAGCAATGGGATGTTTTACATATTTATAAATGTCACAGCGATTATAAAATTCTGTTTATATCGGTCAATTAACATGCACGATTAGTTGCAAATCTACGATATCCTTTGTCCTTTTTTAATTTTTAATTTTACATATTGATTTCTAAACGTGTGATTTCCTAGATGGTGACTGCATCTGACAGGTTCTGCATTTTTCAACTTGCTAAAAGTGTTGTGATAACTTATAGAGGCTCATTGACATTTACATTCTTTTCTCGCTGAACTTGGTGTAAGAATTTGGAAAGTCAAATGTTTCAGCAGTAGCTTCATCACAGGAGTGAGCAATAGGTCATCCACACATCCGCCTATCAGTGCTTGAAGATGTCCTTTTAACCACCTTCCTTCTCATCTCCAGGGCATAACCAAGGTTGCCTAACTTTGTATTTAATTATCTGTTGTTTAGGTGATATTTTCCATCTTCTGCTGTCAGAAGGTTTACTGGATGATGATTTCTGGTGATTTGGCAGTGTTCATGATGGCTCAGTTCAGAATTGGGATCTACAGAGTTTCTATTGCCTCCTTTTGGCTGCTTTTGGTCTGGCCTCCCTTTCAGTCACCAGGCATTATTCCATATGTCCATACTGATTTCTCCTGCGGGATTGACACAAAAGCTGACTTCTGAAGGCAGCCACCTGTGAAGTGCTTAGCCAATATTTTCAAAAACCTAAATCAGGCTCTTTATTAAAATGTGTTCACAGCTCTTGACAAATAGTATTATATCTCCTTCAAACTATATTTATCTCTGTCTCTGGGGCGAAAAAACCCTGGAGAAAGTGCTAATGTTTTCTCTTTAGAAAACAAGAGTGATCACTACTGTCCTTCTGTCCACTGTCCCATTGGTATATGCAGCAAAAGAAACTCCTAGGACATTACTGTGTTTTCCCCAAAATAAGACAGGGTCTTATTGTCAGTACTTCTCCATTAGATAATGCCAACCCTTGGCATCACAGTTACAGTCCAATCATAATTCTCCCAAGTGTCAGGTGTGAGATAACTTCAAAAGGCATCACTAAGATGGAATGTCGGTGCCGTTAGTCCTGGCGGGAACCTCCTACGCATGCGTAGTCCGACAGGCAGCTGAGCTCCAGAAACTTCCTCCAGCACAATTAGTAACCCCTCCCAAATACCATGCCCTCCCTCCCCGTTTCATGGCAGCCGAAGCAACAGCAAAGCAGAGGCTGACACTTATTTTCTTTTGGCCTTGTTTTCAATAATAATAAGTATCTTATTATTTTTGAGGTGCAGGAGGCAATGAGCGTGGTCACCTCATGGCTGCTGCTGTTTTGCAATATTTTCGGGGAGGGCTTATTTTCAGGGGAGGCCTTATTTTAGTGCATGCGCTCAAAAATCCGATTGGTCTTATTATCTGGGGAGGTCTAATTTTGGGGGAAACAGGGTATTTTACCAAGACTATAACTTTACTGATAGATCCACATACTGACAGCAACAAGGATCATATATGCTAAATATTGGAAAAAATGTGAACACCCCTCTAGAGGAGGCTGTAATCTGAAATTTTTTTGACTGTGCCAAAATGGTTAGATTAACCTTTAAAATTAAATATCAAGAAGATGCAGAATACGATATGATTCGGAATAAATTCTATGAATGGATAGAAGCAAGAGGTAGGAATTAGAGAGAAGTAAGAGCATGAATGTTAGCACTGAAAATAAAAAGGTAAATAACTACAATTATAATGATGAACCAAAATGTAAATATTTTAATGTAAGAAGAAACTTAGCTAAAAGCTTTTTGGTTATATTATTACTATAGTTACTATTTCATTATTATTGTTATTAGCTTGTATGTCAATGTTTAACACCACTCTTCTTTGTTTTGGTCTTTTTTATTTGTAAATGGTGTACCCTGACAAAGCGCTGTTTTTCAAAAAAAAATGTTTATGAATAAATTTATTTTTTAAAAAGAAAAACTTTACTGATAGATCCATATAGGCACAGAAGAAGTGTAGCTAGCTCTGAGGTTTTTGTGTGAAAAGCAGCATGGTTAATTTCCCCTTTTCTCCATTTGGGCCACCCATTGTCCTTTGTCCACCAATCCAACACATTCTTTTTATTTTGGGAAAACAGTCTGTGCCTTTGGAAGGTTCCCGTCCCAAGGCCTTGAAGTGTCAGGATTTTCTCAGGCTGCAAATACGTAGCTCGCATAAATTCCTCACTTCCCACCCAATTTTCAATAGATTCCAAGCATTCTCCTCCCCCTCCCTTAATTTATGTTCTCAAGTTGCAAGAGGTGTGTTACAAGTCAGCCTTGACACCTTTGTGTTCCTTGTGTTAGGGAGTCTGGGTGGGAGTCTGCTGACAGGTTCCTCTGTGCTGCTAGGTGTTGATACACTGCTGTTGGTTTCTTTAGATATTAGATGTGGATCATTTCCAGGCCAGGTGCTATCCAGCTCTTTATGTTCTTTACCTGCTGTTGAATATCTGTTATGGTGACTGGTTCCAGTTCTGGGAGAGTGTTGTGGTCTTCGCTCAGGTCCTACTGCCACTTTGTACTGATGCTATGCGTCTTCTCTTTCCCACATATGTTCTCCCAGTACTGTCCAGTTTCTACTGTTGGTGGATCTGCTGATACTGTGTTGCAGTTGGGATCTTGGGATGGTTGCTTGGAGGACAGGACACGTATCTTCTTAGCCTCTGCTTCTCTAGTACAGTATATCTATTTAGCTTGGTAGCCAATGATATTAGCCTTCATTTAGCAGTCTTCAGGGCCTCAGAGGGAAACAATAGCCAAGTCTTAATGCTCACACTTTATGTAATTCCTCCATCTGACTAACCTCTCTCTGAGTTGCCTTGATCTTAGCCTCTAACCCAACTTTCCAGAGGGGATATCTACTTCTGTTCTGATTATCTCCTCAAGCGTCCTCCTCCTTACAGCAGCAATGTATTCATTGGTTTGAATTACAGTCCTAAGCAGAGATGGTATTCAGCTGGTTCTGACCAGTTCTGGTGAACCGGTAGCAGAAATTTTGAATAGTTTGGAAAACCAGCAAATACTACCTCTGGCTGGCCCCGCCCCTGATTCTATTCTATTCACTGATCGGCTGGGTCTTATTTTGTTGCCCTGCACAGGAGAACGGACCTGGAAAGCAAATTAGTGGGGTGGGGAGGGAATGGGGATTTTGCAATAACCTTTTCCTGGAGTAGGGAGAGAATGGAGATATTGCAGTATCCTCCCCCACCCGCCGGAGTGGGGAACAAATGGGGATTTTGCAATATTCTTCCCCCAGGAATGGGGGGGAATGGGGATTTGGCAGAATCCTTCCCCTGCCATGCCCACCAAGCCATGCCCACAGAACTGGTAGTAAAAAAAATTGAATCCCACCACTGGTCCTAAGGATTGTCATGATGGCTCTATTGGCAGTGCTATAGTCACTAGCCAAGCACTGTTCTATGATCACAGCAATATATGTATAAAAACAATATTTGCATGATTTCATACGCTCTGCCAGTTTAGCAATCTCATAAGATTTCAGGCAATACGAGAGGGTGTTTCAGATCTAAAATATTTCCTGATATCTCCATTTTAAAATGTTCCTGACTTTAGGAATATTTTTCTTTACATTTCTGCAGAGCAACTTTTCCAAGAAGGGGGTCAGAATAAACTTTTGATTTATGCTTGATAATAATTCCAGGATCTTGTAAGCTTTTTCTTTCCTTTTCTGTGTGACGTCTACTAGCACAGGTCAGGCTTAGACCATCCAATTAAAGAGAGCACACATCTATAATATATATGGTAAAGAGATATAAATTCAGATCCTCACAGCATGAGGTCACAGGGTAATTGTAACATATGGTCTTATTAAATGCAATTAGCAAGTTCCTTCATCTGCAGTAAGGACATGTAATTGCAGACTGTGAAATGAAGACGTGCAACCTCCATGGTCAAAGTTACAGCAATGCAGGAGAGATTTTTTTCAAAAAGTTTTCAAACTGAATGATGCTTTCACTTTGAGTAGATATACTGTACAATGGGAAATGATTCTGACTAAACTTCTGTGGGGCTAAATCTACCTTCAAATACACAGGTTCACAAACAATGCTGCTTCTCAGTGTAACATCCGAATTAACCTAAACAAGATTAAGCATTTGTACACCCTGTTCATTTCAAATGGAGTGTGAGTTAAGCTCCTAGTTGGGTTAATGAGATTTCAATATGCATAAGTGTAGTCATCTGGGACTTTTTCCAAGGAAATCCCACAAAGCAGTGGTGAAATCTAATTTTTTTTTGCCACCGGTTCTGTGGGCATAGCTTGGGGAGGTCATGTGACTGGGTGGGCGTGGCCAACTTTTTTTTCACTTTTTAAGCCACACGACCCCCAAACCCCGGGGCTGGCATTTTTTCCTGCCTATTTGCCCGAACCGACAGGGGAAAAAATGCTTTAAAAACTGGGGGGAAAGCTTCCGGCAATCGCGCTGCTCACAGCTGAGCCTCACAATCCTCGGAAGCTTTTTTGTTTACTACCAGTTCACAGAACCAACAACAATCGTCCCCACCAGTTCAGCTGAACCAGGCCGAATCAGGAGGATTTCACCCCTGCCACAAAGTTATAGAAATGGAGTCAAATTCACTAAAGACATTGTGCCAGGATGTTACATGAAGTGAATTTTGAGTCAGGCTCTTTACAGAATAATGGAGTTGGGAGGAACATTGGAGGTCTTCTAATCCAACCCCCTGCTCAAGCAGGAGTAGTCCCTATACTATTTCAGACAAATGGCTGTCAAGTCTCTTCTTGAAAGCCTCCATGGATGGAGCACCTACAATTTCTGAAGGCAACCTGTTCTACTAATCAATTGTACTCACTGTTTACAAAGTTTCTCCTTGGTTCTCGGTGACTTCTCTCCTTGATTAGTTTCCATCTCTTCTCCTGCCTTCTGGTGCTTCAGAAAATAGGTTGACCCATTCTTCTTTTGTGGCAGCAGTTCAAATATTGGAACACTGCTATTAATGTTCCAATATTTGCCCAATAGGTATTTAAATACATTTTTCTTATGATATTTGCTTTTCTTTTGGGGGGATATTTATTAACTGCATTTCAAGATTGTTTTTAATGCTCTCACTCCTTCAGAATAGCTTTGTGAGTTGATAGCTATATAAGTTGAATTGCTGGTTGGAAGGATGAGTGGAAAAGCAAATGACTTGAGTGGGGGAACATATTTTTTTTATTCCAAATCAATTTCTTGTAGGATAATAAGAAATTTCAAGTATAGTCACAAAGGAAAAACATGCCATTTTCTTTTATTGTGGCACATTTTTATGCCAATACGTTCCTTTTAATTTTTACTCTTTCTAATTAACAGAATGCTGGAAATAAATAATATAAAGAGGCTCAAAACAGAAGTTCTGCTTCAGAAATCTGAAATGGTTATAAAAGTTGAAACACGGAAAGGCCTTCTCTCTTTTATTCTACAGGCATACCCACAGGGCGTAAATAAAACAATTCCTCTGAATAAGCATGCATGCGTGGCTGAGTGGTAGGACCAGAGGCGGGTTCCTGCCGGTTCTAACCAGTTCAGTAGAAGAAGTTCGTCAAATCTATCATACCGGTTAGAAGAGGTTCCATGGGTGGACCCGGAAGTAAGTTCCGGACTGCCTGCCCTGGCTCTGTCACTCGCTCGCCCTGCCCATTCCGCCTCAGCTTGCTCGCTCCCCCGCCTATTCTCACTAAACTAGCCCAGCCCGCCGCTCACTGATTGGCTGGAGTCCAGCCAATCAATGAGAGGGCTGGAGTCGACCCGACTGGCTCTAACACCCATTTAAAAGTGTGGCGCCAATGGCCAGCATCCCGAGCAGCTGTCGCATCACGCTTGCTGATCGGGTCCTCGTTTCACTTCGCCTTCCAGCAGGTGACTGCTTCCCTCAGGTAAGCAACTAAGCATGAGGGGGGCGGCGGGAGGCCAGTGTACGCCAGCTCGTGGCTTTTGCGAGGGAAGGCCTTCAGTGATATTGAAGACTGGCAAGGACAGTCATCTTCCTTCTGTAAGTAGCTCTTTTATTGTTTTGTGTACTTCTTTTAATCTTACTTAAGTAGTAAGTACACAAAATAATAAATTTCCTTTTTGTAGATCATCCACTGGGGCAAATAATTCAGTGACATCGTCTTTGCCACTCCCACCTGGTCACATGATTGCCAAGCCACTCCCACCCAGTCACATGGCCGGCAAGCCACTTCCACCTGGTCACATGGCCGGCAAGCCACTCCCACAAAGCAGGCCACACCTACAGAAGAAGTTCCAAAAAGTTTTGAAACCCACCACTAGGTAGGACTCTCTGTAGAATGGGGTCAAAAAATCAAGATGGCAGCTGCAACAGCACAAAACCCTATATTTTGGGGAACAGGCTATCAAAACCACCATGCAGATTTTTTGATTCCCCTGATGCCAATGTCTGTGATGGATACACTAGGACAGTGATAGTGAACCTTTTCGGCATCGAGTGCCACAAAGGGAGCATGCATGCAATTTGCGTGCTCATCTGGGCCATGGCCTGAAAGAGGAGCTGCCCAGGGGGCATGCGCACACCAAAAAAGGAACTTCCAATTTCCGGTGCACACATGCATGCCAGCTAGTCTTCCAGTTACTGGTGTGCATGTGCGCGCAACAATCATCTGGCTGGCATGCACGCTCACACTGGAAAACAGAAGACCAGCTCTTCCACTTTCCAGCACTATTGCACATACAAAGGCCAGGTGATCGTCGGATGCACATGCACACCAGAAACCCAGAAGAGGAATGGGCAATGCTGCACATGCCAGGTGACGCAGCTCCATGGGCCACTTCCAGCATGTGTGCCATAGGTTTGCCACTAGTTATTCCTCCCCAGGAAATGTTTTCCGACAGTAGCAAAATCAGACATGGCAATACACTCCAGCGATGGTGTCAGTTGTTATCCAATTTGCTGGTTTAATACACCCAGACATGACAATGGTGACAAGGGGGCGAATCCAACCAGTAAAGAAATAGTGGATTTACTACCTAGCAAATGGGCATACAGATGTCCTGACCTTTACCCATAATCTTCTCTGCCTGTTGCCTGTGACAAATTCTCACTCTCTGTGCTGAAAATTGACCGATCTTTATTTTTATTTTAATGCAAATCTCAGAAAAGCTTTTCATCCCCTCTTAGAATGGATTGAATGAATTGTTACCTTTTTCAGGTTTATCTTTATCTACCTTTTGGCCCTGTGCTAAAAGACACTTTAAAATGAGAAATATATAAAAGTTGGGATGTGCAGGATAACTTTTTCTTTTGCTGGATCAGCAGTGAATAGATAAAAATGGGTCAAAAAGGAAAAAGAAAGGGGAAAGGAACCCAGAATACCCATTAAAGTGTGACTGGAGTCCATTGTGAGAAGGAGCTGACTTGTCATGCTGACAATATCCGCCATTTTGATACGTCAGCATCCTTATCGGGGCCCAGAACATTTCTATTTACAGCTGATTATTCAATTCTAGGCTCCTTGCCAGTTCAGAAATTTGTCCTGTACCCATCCAAAACACTTTCTTTTTTCCATTACAAGAATCGAATACATTTTATGATTTGCATGAAGGTCCATTGCACTTGGAGAGATTTCTCAAATGGGATCAGACACTATTGAGAATCAATTGTTGTGATGGTACTGGTTACTACTGAATTTCAAGTAACAGAGGTGGGTTTCTATCACTTTGGACTAGTTCAGCCAAGTAGGGGGATGGGGTGGGTGGGCACCTGTGATTTCCACTACCAGTTTGGGCGAGCCAGTCCGAACCGGCTGAATCCCACCTCTGATCTGATTCAGATTCACGCCCCCGAACTGGTTCTATCGATGATGCCATAGGTGCTGCCATCTTGTTTTTTGCATCCGCGTGTAGTGCACATCAAGCACGTGCACGCCTGAAGCGAGTCCCTGAGTGAACCAGCAGTAAAAGAATCTGAGACCCACCCCTGAAATGTTGTATATGAATAGGGAGATCTTTTCCCCAATACCGCCCCATTCTTTTACAGGGATGTAAAGGAATGGAGCAGTAGGGAAAGGTCATTAGATAAGAGAAACTCTGTGTCAGAAAAACATCATCTGAGGCAAGGGTGGTATTCACTTACTTTTCCTACCAGTTCGCAAATGTGAGTGCCCATCCACACATGCGCTCAGCCTTCTATGCATGCACATTGACCCTGCATGCGGATTGCATGCAAGTGCCTGGCTTGAAAACATGCCTAAATAGTAGGGCATAGATCCAGGGTGGGTGGGGAGGCCCACCGATGATTTCCAATACCAGTTCGGACGAACCAGTCCGAACTGGTGGAATCCCACCTCTGATCTGATTCAGATTGACATGAAGACCTAGAGATGGTCCTGCAGAGCATTTTCAGAAATTTGCTGTTGGGTTATCATTCTTAATAAAACAGAACAAGGAAATTATTAAATACATGAAGCGTAGTCATATTAACTGCATTTTATTAATTTATGTTTAATGATGCCTACATTTAAATTAAATTAAATTTACCTCTCACCCTACTCTCTCTTTTTCTGGCTCAATCCATTTTTCCTCCCACAATTTAATCATGTTACTTAAACAGCAAGTGTCTTTCGAGATTCTCAGTAATCTAGGTCATGGTTGTCCCAAAGGGGCTTTTCAAAAGGCAACTGGATTGTGGAGGGGGGTGGGGGGAGGTTTACGTTTATATTTTATATTTATTTTTATTCTTAACAGTCATCTGGTTGTTAGCCCTCTGAAGGCCAGCTGGCTACTCTCAGAGACTTAAAGACCGACCTTCAAAGTGCTAAAATCCAGATGACTAGTAAGAATAAATCCTTCCATTCCCCGCCATTCAGTCAGAACTGAAGAAGCTTCTTGGATGAGAAGCAAAACATCTTCAAGGGGGTGGAAAGCCTTTAAAAGTCCAGTTGTCTTTTGAAAAGCACCTTTGGGTCAAACAGCAAGTGTTAACTGCCGACAGTCCCATGTAAGGCAACTTGGATTGTCCTCAGTCCCATGTGAGGGGGAGGTAGGATTCTTTGTCAAGGGAAAGAGGCAATACAATTGGTTTCAATTAAGCACTTAATAACACTTTGCCATCAATTGTCTCTTACATCTTTTAGCCATTATTTGGAAAACCTAGAAATTGTTTTATGCATGTGCCAGGCAATTACAAAAGCCTCTTCCAACATTTCCTGTGCTTGTCTCTTCACACTTACAGCCATAGCACTTAGACTTACATACCACTTCACAGTGCTTTACACTTTTCAGAAGGATTGAAAGATGAATCAAACCTTGAATCGGTTGGAATCGAACACCTGACACTGAGCGATGAGTTAGCCTGCAGTACTGCATTCTAACTACTGTGTCACCATGGTTTCCCCTCCTATTCAAAGTTGGGTAACATGTGCTGGTGGATTCTCAAAGAAGGGCACTGTCTCATCTTTTCATTGTTTTAACTTGTAAAAGTTAATGTCTCTTCTGTCATTTACTTGTCAGAAGGTTGCAAAAGGTGATTAACATGTCCACAGGACACTGCAACCATCATCAATGTTCCACAGATGACCAGCTTATAAATATGAATCACATGACCATGGGGATGTTGCAATGGTCATAAGTGTGAAAACTGGTCACAAGTCACTTTTCTCAGTACTGTTGCAACTTTAAATGTTCACTAAGTGAACTGTTGTAAGTCAAGGACTATGTATTAGCAATAGCAAAAGCACTTAGAATTATATACCACTTCATAATGCTTTACAACATTCTCTAAGTGGTTTACAGAGTCACCATATTGCCCCCAACAATCCCCATCCTCATTTTATCAATCCTAAAAAGATAGAAGGCTGAGTCAATCTTGAGCTGTCCAGGATTGAACTCCTGACTGTGAGCAGAGTTAGCCTGCAATGCTGCATTCTAACCACTGACACCACCACGGCTTCCCTCCTATTCAAAGTTGGGTAAATAATCCCAGTCAAACAAGTTAAACCAAAACTCTTTTTTTCAGACACTTATCTTCAAATAAAGTTTGTGAGTGAAGAACAATTGAATTTAGTCCAAAGACTAAATTATAATCTTAGCTTTTCTTATAGGGCGCCTCTATATTCATTCTGATAAATTTTTGTTCAAATCTACTTTTATCCACTGAAAGTCTTTAAACCAATAATAAGGCTATATGTGTAAATAGATAATATTTTTGGCTTTCAAGTGCTGAATATAACAATGAATCAGTGACAGTATGTCTTTAGATCAGGGCAGAGGAGGTGTTCAGCAGGTTCTGACCAGTTCTGGAGAACCGGTAGTGGAAATTTTGAGTTGTTCAGAGAACCAATAAATACCACCTCTGACTGTCCCCGCCCCCATCTAGTCTCTGCCTCCCGAGTCCCAGCTGATCGGGAGGGAATGGAGATTTTACAATATCCTTCCCCTGATTGGGGAGGGAATAGAGATTTTTAGTATCCTTCCCTTGCCACACCCACCAAGCCATGCCATGCCCACCAAGCCACCCTCACAGAACCGGTAGCAAAAAATGTTGAATCCCACCACTGGATCAGGGGTATCAAACTCACATTGTCACGGCAGCATCACATGACATATCAGGATTTTTTTCCCTTTGCTAAATCAGGCATGGGTGTGGCCAGCACATGGCCGGCATCCAGCCAGCAGGCCAGGAGTTTTACAGCCCTGCTTTAAATAAATGCAACCAACTCCTCAAAAATAATTTTGAAATAATATTATACCCTTTCATCCATCTGAGCTAATGTCCTTTTCATAAATTGGCACTGAACTGTCTTTTCATACCTGAGACTCCCAGGGATGTCTCCTCTAATTTTGCTAAAAATTATTCCTCGGGATGCTGTGGCTCAGTGGCTAAGAGGCTGAGCTTGTTGATCAGAAAAGTCAGCAGTTCGGCAGTTCGAAATCCCTAGCACCGCATAATGGAGTGAGCTCCCATTACTTGTCTCAGCTTCTGCCAATCTAGCAGTTTGAAAGCACATAAAAATGCAAGTAGAAAAATAGGAACCACCTTTGGTGGAAAGGTAACAGTGTTCCATGTGCCTTCAGCGTTTACTCATGTCAGCCACATGATCACGGAGACATCTTCTGACAGTGCTGGCTCTTCGGCTTTGAAACTGAGATGAGCACCGCCCCCTAGAGTCGGGAACGACTAGCACATATATGTGAGGGTAACCTTTACCTTTACTCCCTGTGATACTGGACAAGTAGAGTAGAGAAAACTTTTCAAAAGAAAGTCAGCTCCCCAAAATATAATCCTGATTTACAATATGTTTTCAACATACTGGCTAAAGCCTATATCTTACTATAATAATTTTCACAGCATTTTTTTAAAAAAAGTTCAAATCAAATTTTCCAAAGAGTTGCCCCAAGATTAATGGTATTAAATTGATAGACATAGTAAATGATGAGCTTACTTGGTTCATGAAAATCCTCAAAATCCACAACATTCTAGCTTTGTTTTTTTTACGGTTACTTAAATCTGTGGTTAAGCTGTGGAATCGCAGAGCCATAATTTCCTGCTTTGTTCTGAGTTGCAATTAAACTCCTGATGCCTTTAACGCACCCAAGTTAGAAATGGGGAGGGGATTAAGTTTCATGTTTGATTTGATTTGATTTGATTTATTGCATTTCTATGCCGCCCTATTCCCGGAGGGACTCAGGGCGGCTCACAAACCAAAGTAAGGGGGGGGATACAAACAGGAGGAAAAACAATGGACAAACAACTACAAACAATTTAAAAAACACTCAACAACCACACAATTCGAGCGGGGGCGGGGAACCCGTCAGGCCCAGGCCTGTCAGAACAACCAGGTTTTAAGGGCTTTGCGGAAAGCCTGAAGGGTGGTGAGGGTCCGAATCTCCATGGGGAGCTCGTTCCAGAGGGCCGGAGCAGCCACAGAGAAGGCCCTCCTCCGGGTGGTAGCCAATTGGCATTGGCCGGTAGATGGAATTCGGAGGAGGCCCAATCTGTGGGATCTAATAGGTCTGTTGGAGGTAATTGGCAGCAGGCGGTCTCTCAAGTGATGTGATTGCATGATGCGCTGGCTCTTTGTCTTTGAAACAGAGATGAGCACCATCCCCTAGAGTCAGGAACAACTAGCACATATGTGTGAAGGGAACCTTTACTTTATCTTAAAATTGCTTTATTTGAAAAGTTTTATGGACCTGCTGCTTTTCAAATTGCTCTGCAATGATTCTTCGAGGCCGACTTCCGTTCTTAAAAACCAAGGGCAATTGGATAGAGGCAAGAATTCAGAATGTCTTGGACTGAAATTTATCATATTTTTCGGACTATAAGACGCACCGGTGATTTCAAAGAGGTAAGTAAGAAAAAAAAGTTTTTGTCCTCCCTGGCCCCCAGGAGTATTCTGCAGGCTTCAGCAGGGCTGGGGGAAGGCAAAAACAGCCCGTTCTTAATCAAAAGGGGGGCATTTTTCCCTTCCTGCTTCTTGACCAGAGTGCTTCTGGGGGGCAGGGAAAGGCAAAAATGCCCTTGCTTTTGTGAAAAATGGGCCATTTTTCAGGAAAATGGGATGTAAGAGCAGGGCTTTGGGAGGCCAAAAATGGCTGTATTTAGTGTATAAGACACACTGACATATCCACGCTCTTTTGGGGGGGGGTGCATCTTATATTCTGAAAAATATGGTAGTTGGGTTAGATGGGAGATAGTAAGTAAGACCAGAAAATGACCATGTTTTCCATTAGCAATACTATCCAATTACCTTTGCCTTCAAGTATCTATATTTTTAAGAGTCAAGTAAAGTCAGCATTTGGGGGGAAAAAATCTAATAAACCTTAGAGATGGAGGTAAAATATATACAGGGTACTTCAGAAAATATATTACAAATGATATGCTATCCGAAATGGCGACCTGACAATTACCCCTGCTTCTCTGCCTTTTTTCAGCCTATTAACCAAAAAAGACGAATAGACAAGGCACAGGGACCGCACCACCCCATCTCGAAAGCTTTGACAAATATAGCAGCTAGATGTTACTGAAGTGCTTCTTGCTCTGCTCTAACCCTCTTGAAAGCCAGCATGAATTTCCCATTAATGACATCTCTCAGAAATGCAATTAGCCTTCGTTCTTAGCAAAAGTGCATTAGGGGCTTAGAAACTCCACGCGGGGTGAGCCTATAAGGCTTAACACATTGCATTTAAGAAAGAAGGGGGTAAAAAAAAAAGAGAAAGATATGGCCAAAGACAAGGTTCTAATATTACTTAATTACCCTGTGGCATCCTTAGATGTAACTGAGCACAGAAGGCTAAATGAAGGCCGCGAGGGGGATAAGGTCTGATTCGTTGATGGTGGCACCACTTTGTAAAGCAAAAAGGGGCCATGGCAGGACAAATCAGGGAGGAAAACAAGCCCAGTGAAATGTCAGAACAAAAATCACTTGTCTGCCTTCAGAAGGATTATTGGAAGGTTCTTCATTAGAGGTTTGAGGTTTGAGGTTTTATTGGGATTTATATGCCGCCCTTTTCCCTGAGGGGACTCAGGGCGGCTTACAACCACAGGGGAGGGGAAGTGCAAGGTCAAAACAAACACTTTGTGAACAAAAGAAAAATAATAAAACACAACTTTCATTCAACAATCAAACACTCGGGCGGGTAATTGGAAGCCTATCCCCAGGCCTGCTGGGAGAGCCAGATCTTGAGGGCTGCGCGGAAGGTCTGGATCGTGGTGAGGGTGCGGATCTCCATGGGGAGCTCGTTCCATAGGGTCGGGGCAGCAACAGAAAAGGCTCTCCTCCGTGTGGTCGCCAGTCGACATTGACTGGCAGATGGAATTCGGAGGAGGCCCAGTCTGTGCGATCTGATTGGTCGATTTAGGGAGGTAATCGGCAGAAGGCGGTCTCTCAAGTACCCAGATCCACTACCATGGAGTGCTTTAAAGATGGTCATCATTATCCTGAAGCGCACCCGGAGACCAACAGGCAGCCAGTGCAGCTCGCGGAGGACAGGTGTAACGTGGGCGAACCGAGGTGCGCCCACTATCACTCGCGCGGCTGCATTTTGGACTAGCTGTAGTCGCCGGATGCACTTCAGGGGCAACCCCATGTAGAGCCCATTGCAGTATTCCAGTCTAGAGATCACAAGGGCTCGAGTGACTGTTGTGAGGGCCCCCCGATCTAGGTAGGGCCGCAACTGGCGGACCAGGCGAACCTGGGCAAATGCCCCCCTGGTCACAGCTGACAGCTGATGGTCAAAAGTCAGCTGTGGATCCAGGAGGACTCCTAAGTTGCGAACCCTATCTGAGGGGTATAAAATTTGACCCCCCAGCCTAAGCGTTGGTGTATTAGCCAAATTATTGGGGGGGAAACACAACAGCCACTCGGTCTTATCCGGGTTGAGCACCAGTTTGTTAGCACTCATCCAGCTCTTAACGGCCTCCAGACCCCGGTTCATCACGTCCACCGCTTCATTGAGTTGGCACGGGGCGGACAGATACAATTGCGTATCGTCCGCATATTGATGGTATTTTATCCCGTGCCTCCGAATGATCTCGCCCAGCGGTTTCATGTATATGTTAAATAGTAGGGGGGATAGGACCGAACCCTGAGGTACTCCACATGTTAGGGGCCTCAGGGACGATCTCTGCCCCCCTACTAACACCGACTGCGACCTGTCCGAGAGGTAGGAGGAGAACCACCGCAAAACAGTGCCTCCCACTCCCACCTCCCGCAGTCGTCGCAGAAGGATACCATGGTCGATGGTATCGAAAGCCGCTGAGAGGTCAAGGAGAACCAGGATGGACGCATAGCCTCCATCTCTGGCCCTCCAGAGATCATCGGTCAATGCGACCAAAGCGGTTTCTGTGCTGTAACCAGGTCTGAAGCCGGACTGGAAGGGGTCAAGATAACTAGCTTCCTCCAAGGCCCGTCGAAGCTGAAAGGCCACCACCTTCTCAACAACCTTCCCGATAAAGGGAAGGTTGGAGACAGGACGAAAGTTGTTTAAGATGGCTGGATCTAACGATGGTTTCTTTAGGAGGGGTCTCACCACCGCCGTTTTGAGCGCGGCGGGGAAGTGCCCCTCCCGAAGGGAGGCGGTGACAACCGCCTGGATCCAGCCATGTGTCACCTCCCTGCTGTTGGCCACCAGCCAGGAGGGACACGGGTCCAGAATACAAGTGGAGGCACTTACAGCTCGGATGGCCTTGTCCACATCCCCAGAGGCAACTTCCTGGAACTCAACCCAGAACTGATGTGGCAAATGATCCTCCTGTGTCTCAGCTGGATCTACTGCGGTGGAGTCCAAGTCCGATCGAAACCGAGCTACTTTGTCCGCCAAGAATTGAGCATAATCCTCAGCCCTACCCTGCAAGGGGTCTCCCGCATCCCTCCTATTAAGGAGGGAGCGGGTTATCCTGAACAGGGCGGCTGGGCGTGACTCGGCGGACGCAACCAAGGAAGAAATATATGATCTTTTTGCAGTTCTTAATGCTCGGACATAGTCCTTGGTGCAGGTAGTTAAGAGTGCTCGGTTTGCCTCGGACCTATCGGACCTCCACTGGTGCTCTAGGCATCTCCTCCGGCGTTTCTTCTCCCGGAGTTCCTCGGTAAACCAGGGAACTCTCCGGGATCCACTGACCCGGAGGGGCCGTAGTGGCGCAATCCGGTCGAGAGACTCCGACGCCGCCGAGTACCAGGCGGCAGCCAGAGTCTCCGCCGAACTGTGGGCGAGGGTATCAGGAATAACCCCAAGCTCCGTCTGGAACCTCAAAGGGTCCATAAGTCGCCTGGGGCGGAACCACCTGGTCGGTTCCTCCTCCCTACGGTGGGGGTTTGGCCTCCGGAAGTCAAGCCTCAGTAGGCAATGGTCTGACCACGACAGGGGTATGATCTCATTACCCCTCAGACCAAGATCACACATCCACTGCTCCGAGAGAAATACGAGGTCGAGCATGTGACCCGCTGCATGGGTTGGGCCCCGAATTACTTGGGTCAAGCCCATGGCTGTCATGGAAGCCATGAACTCCTGCGCCCCTTCAGAGCGTTCACCGAGCGATGGCAAGTTGAAATCCCCCAGAACTATAAGCCTGGGGAACTCAACTGCCAGCTCGGCTACTGACTCGAGGAGCGAGGGGAGGGATGCTGCAACGCAGTTGGGAGGCAGGTACGTTAGCAGCAAACCCACTTGACCCTTGAGGTCCAACTTTATCAGCAGAGACTCACACCCGACAAGCTCCGGAGCAGGGACCCTACGAGGTAACAGAGACTCCCGGATTACAATAGCCACACCGCCACCCCTTCCCTGGGCTCTCGGCTGATGAAGCACCTGAAATCCCTCTGGGCACATCTCTACAAGGGGGACTCCTCCTTCTGTGCCCAGCCAGGTTTCAGTAATACATGCCAGGTCTGCCCTCTCGTCAACAATTAAGTCCCGGACGAGGGGAGCTTTGTGAACAACAGACCTGGCATTTAGCGACAACAGCCTGAGACCAGGGTCCTGACTACTCGCGCCATCTGGTCTTGGAGTGGGACTCCTAGGGCCGGAAGGAGGGATCTCTGTAATGTAGCGAACCCTCCTTCCCCGGTAATGGCCAGCCCTAAGGTCCCCGCCGTATCTGCCTCTCCCTGTCACGACCGCTATGCTCCGACCCACTCCCATGTCCATGGTCCCCCCAACCACCCCAGTTCCTCCCGCCTTCCCCAGCAGGTCCTCCGAGTCAAGCATTCTCATTTATCCACTCTAACAAATCCCACATAAGAATTTAAAACATATAAAATACAAAGGTAACAATTACTAAAAGTGGGCATTCATTCAATTCCAAGCAACTCCCATACACTCAACATTCTAATTAAAATTGCGCAGTTATAATATATAATAATATGGAAACAGTGGAGGCAGCGATAGTCTGCTCCTCTCCCTTCTTATGTCCTGGGGAGATGTCCTTAGCCACCAAGTCAAAAGTACGTAGTATATAAGGTGGCTGTAGACAAACAAGATTGAGTATAAAGCTCCAGAGTTCGTAGACGGCTCCCATATAGTCTTGCCCCACTGGTGGAGGTTAGCGGGCTGTATATTCGAAAGTCTCTTTCTCAAAGATATATAAGGGCCCCAATGTAGGAGGCCAGAGTTCGAGGCTAACTTGCACCGCTCTTGCAAATGGAAGGAAAATTGCTGGTATTTTCGGGGCTCAGTCCTTGTCCCTGCTGTCGCCATCCTCTATTCCTCCTTGCCAGTTGGCCACAGTCCTACTCTTCTTAATAATTAAGTGAGCAGGGAGCAAGGTCCGGAGGGGGTTACAACGCTAATAAATAGCAAAACAGCAGATGATAAATAATAAATTAGGTAATAGGTAGCAAAGTGAGCAGAGATAGATCCGAGGGGGGGGGGGCGTCTAGGGTAGTAGCAAGCACGACCATTCAATCTATAGATTCAGTGCAGCCTCCAACAGCTTCCGACAGCCCCCTTCTTTAAAGTAGACTAAGTTAAAAGTTCACCCCTCTTAGCTCACTAGTCACTCACTAGTCACCAAGACTCACAGACACAGTCACCACCACTCAGCTCCAGCATAGTCAGCAAGCTGGCCGGAAAGGAGGATGTAAGAATGTAATGCTGTGAGTCAGCTGTTTGGCGCCGCCATTTCCTCCATGCTTTCCTCCACGTTTTTCTTCTAAGCTCAGCAGCCGCTGTTCCGCTGCTCTGGATGACTGATAGGACCAGGGGCCAGCAGGTAATCGGCCAGGGGGGCTCACCAGCAGCACCAGGGGCTTCCGAAAAAGACCAGAGATGGTAAGGTGGTAGGGGAGGCTCCGAACGCCCGCGCGCCGCTCTCTCACCGCCGCGCGCCGCCGTCGCCGCCGTCCTCGCACAGCTGGGTAGCCCGGGCTGCCGCTATAGTAAAAATGCGAGCCTCCGGATTTCAGCAGGTCCTATAGATTCCGGAGCTCTTGAGCTCTCCCAGGAACTGTTTCCAGCTGTTTTAGCGGTCCGTTTGGAGGCTTCTCGGTGCTTTTTCGCCAGGATTAATGTGGAGCGAAAAAGCCCGGTCGCCATTCCAAACCCGCGCATGCTGGGTGAAGGCCTCCCACTCCAAAGGTTAAGAGTGTTCAATCCTAGGCAGTGACAGATGTTTCTCTATCAGGATGCAAAAAGAAAATATATGCTGTGAACTCCGCATAGGCATCAGGAAGGGCATCCAGCTAGTAAATGCTCAGCTCCATTCTGTCACCCCAACTACACTACGAAGCAAGGGATTGAAAAAAGGGATTGAAAAATCCCCAAGATTCCTGAAGAAGGAGATCCTAGCTTCACTTCTCTGTGGCCTTTATAGATTTAATATGGCTATAGAATTTACCTGCACAAGCTCTTCAATCATAATGTGCCAGAATTTACTCAAATATTGAAGTATAGGTATTCATCAACTTACAACACATTTAGTGATAGATCAAAATTACAATGGCATTGAAAAAAGTAACTTTGATTGTTGTTTTACATTTACAACTGTCAGGGTTCCAAATACCCATATTTTTTGGAGTATAAGATGCATCAGAGTATTAGATGCACCAAGGTTTTGAAGAGGCAAATTAAAAAAAAGTAGGTAGGTAGGTAGAGGGATAGACAGGGAGAGAAAGATAGAGAAATACAGCAGGTAGATAGGGAGAGAGAGAGAATAGGTAGGTAGGTAGGTAGGTAGGTAGGTAGGTAGATAAAGGGGGAGAGAGAGAGAAAGAGAGAGAAAGAGTAGGTAGGTAGCAGGATAGAAAGAGAGAAATAGAAAGAGAGAAAGAGAAATACAGTAGATAGGTAGGGAGAGAGATATATAGTTAGGTTGGTAGGTAGAGGGATAGAGAGAAAGAGAGAGAGAAATGCAGTAGATAGGTAGGGGAGAGAGAGAGTAGTTAGGTAGGTAGATAAAGGGATAGAGAGAGAAATATATATAGAGAGAGAAATGCAGTAGGTAGGTAGGGGGAGAGAGAGAGAATGTAGGCAGGTAGGTAGATAGATAAAGGGATAGAGAGAGATATATATAGAAAGAGAGAGAGAAATACTCTAGAAAAGTTGGAAAAGTTCCTGCTAAAATGTTGTAAAGCCACTGCAAGCACATGGTCATTTTCTGCATCCCACACTAAACCACAAATTGATCAACCACATTTTATCTTCTTCTTCGTCGTCATCATCATCATCATCATCATCATCATCATCATCATCATCATCTTTTAATGACCCCATAATCCCTTGTGGGATGGAATTTGGGCAACTAAATGGAGCTAGCAGAGTGTTTAATGGCCGGACGCCCTTCCTTTTACCAATACGGAGTTTTGTTCAGGAAATATATTCTCATTGTGCCCAGAGAAAGAAATATCTGCCTCTACCTAGAATCAAACCACATTTTATCTTAGTGCATGGGGCAAATCCAACTCATACATTTAGTTTAAGATCCAGTGAAAACCTGGGAAACTGGCTTCACTGAGTCAACCATAATTGTTGCGTGAGTAATTGACATGCAGGCTAGATGGACCAATGATTCGACTCATTATAAAGCAACTTCCTATAATAGCAAAGTTACAGATCTTATCACCTGCTCATGTGGTTGGAGTGAGTTTATACACACATGATTGGAGTCAACTGCTTACATAGCAACTATGAAGTTAACTTTGCATTTCTTTTTTTATCCATGTATACTTGAAGAGGGGAGAAGAATATTATCAGGGTAACAAAAAGAGGCATGTATATCAGCAAAGAACTACTCAGTTGTCACAATTGCAAACAAGATTATGTCTATCTAACATTGGGAGATCTTGGTTTGAGGCTGTGATTTTCACAGATTGCCCCATGCCACTGAAAAGTCCACCGTAATGGGGACCATGCTTGCTACAGCCTAACAATTTATTGGTTTTGCTTGGTTTGCTTTTACTCTGTTATTCTTGGCTTGGAGATTTTAGACCAGAAGCTATTGAGAGGATAGGCCTGCACAGGATCCTAGATATGGGCAGTATTCACACTTAATCCAATTACTCAACTAATTATTTCCTGAGTTCACCCAATGCATGGAAGCCTCAAGTAACCAAACCAGTTGAGTTCACACAGCATCTTGGGCCATAGAGAATTTAACAAAGATGAGCATGCTGTGGAAAGACACTTGCGAGGCCTTTGCCAGGCTTAATTAAGTGTCTTGTGTAAATTACAGGCACAGGAATGTGAAGAAAGAGACAATAGGTTCTAAATATAGTAGAACCTCTGGTCACGACCATAATTCATTCTGTAACTTTGGTTGCAACCCGATTTGGTCGTGACCCAAACCTAACCAAAATTAATGCAAAATTAATGTCATGGCACCAGGGATGCGGGGGCTCAGTGGCTAAGACACTGAGCTTGTCAATAAGAAAGGTCAGCAGTTTGGTGGTTTGGATCCCTAGCGCTGCATAACGGAGTGAGCTCCTGTTACTTGTCCCAGCTTCTGCCAACCTAGCAGTTTGAAAGCATGTAAAAATGCAAGTAGAAAAATAGGGACCCCCTTTGGTGGGAAGGTAATTGGGTTCCGTGCGCCTTCAGCATCTAGTCATGCTGACCACGTGACCACAGTGATGTCTTCGGACAGCGCTGGCTCTTTGGTTTTGAAATGGAGATGAGCACCACCACGCCCTAGAATCGGGAATGACTAGCACATATGAGCGAGGGGAACCTTTACCCTTTTAATGTAGCGGCCACACGTGGGTCACTGTTGTTTGTTTACAAAATTTGGCACTTACAAAAGAACCTGATTTGGTCATAGTCAGAAGCGTTAGTGACTAGAGGTTCTACTGTACAGAAATAATTATCTCTCCTTAAAACCTGATGCAATTCCACACTGGATTAAATGTGGCTTGTTTTCTGGGACACTGAAACATGAATGGATGGATGGATGGATGGATGGATGGATGGATGGATGGATGGATGGATGGATGGAACAACTGATTTTTGTGGAGCATACTGATGTGGTATCATACCATATTTTTCTGACTGGCCCTTTTCAGAACTGCCAGAACAAGGACATTATAAAGCCTGCTAATTGTTTCACTTCTAATAATTGCCGTGAACAGTCACTGCAGGAGAGAAAGCCTTTCTGAAGACATAATAACAGAGAAGGGGCGGGGGCGGTGGACGAAACCTGCCTCTGACATAGACATATTGGCCAAATACTGTTCTCTTCATGCTGTTTAAGCACCACAATGGATAACAAATAGCTATTAACATACAGCTCCCTGTCACTGGAGAAATGACGACTTTTGGAGGCCGACCTGCCTTAGCTGTGAACAAAATGCATTATTTATCTCCATTAAATCTTTTTTTTTTCCCTCTGGTTTCACTAGCCTTTTAAGCATGTGTGGCATGAGAGAAACTTATCCTATATTGTCCTTGCCTCCTCCGACAATGTCATTAAGGGAAGACTTGTAAACTAATCATAACTAACCATATAGTAGCGAATGTTTCAATCAGAGAAAACATTGCTTCTAGATATATTTGTGTCTGGGCATCTGTAGGTGTTTCTCTGGGAGTAACTCTTCATTACAATGCCATTTCAAAATCAGCCCTCCGATTTCCTGAAATGTTTCTTCCCCTGCACAGATGGTTTGGATGTGCTTACCGTATACCCCCACTGGGCTAGGATTTCTTTATAATTTCTTTTTAAGGAGGGTTTTCCATCTGCTTTCCTCTGGCACGGGATGGCTGCCCTTATCTAGGTTACCAAGCAGAGCCTGGCTTAGTTATGTCACGGATGAGAGATTGTCACAAAACTCAGGGCAATAGGTTAATCTGGAAAGTGAAAAGAAGCAAAACGTTGCCAAGGAAGCTGCATGGATGCAACCAGGAGATGCAACTTGACTTGAGGGAGCCTTGGCCTTTCCCTTTTATTTATTTAGTTATTTAGTTACTTGCCATATTTTTCAGAGTATAAGACACACCAAGATTTTGAAGAGGCAATTTTTTTTTAAAGTTTTTGCACTCTGCAGACCTCCCCAAAACGGCCTGTTTTTCACAAAAACAGGCCCTTTTTTTCTTAAAAAAGGCATGAACAGCCTTTAGGAGGTTTGTAGAGTGTTCCTGGGGGGTGCCCCCCCCCAAAAAATGAGCAAAGAATGGCCCATTTTTTTGCAAAAATGTCCCCATTTTTGTCAAAAAAAAGGGCATGCATAGCCTTTAGGAGGCTTATAGAGTGCTCCTGGGGGGCGGGGGGGGGCAAAATTGAGCAAACAAATGGCCCATTTTTCACTCATTTCTGCCCTCCCCAGCCCCCAGGAGCACCCAAAGGCTATGCACAGCCATTTTTTGCAAGGGGGAGTGGGATTGGGAGGCAAAAAATGCTGTATTCAATGTATAAGACACACCCAGATTTTCAGCCTCTTTTTTGAGGGAAAAAGATGCATCTTATACTCCAAAAATACGTTAGTTAGTTAGTTAGTTAGTTAGTTAGTTGGTTGGTTGGTTGGTTGGTTGGTTGGTTGGTTGGTTGGTTGGTTGGTTGGTTGGTTAGATATATTAACAAAAATATTTGACAAATATGTATGAGATAACAGGTATAAGTATAAACATGAACATGAACACAGGAAATGGGTACGAATAAATGGGGACAATAGGACAGGGATGATAAGCACGCTGGTGCATTTATGCACGCCCCCTTACAGACCTCTTAAGAATGGGGTCAGGTTCACAGTAGACAGTTTAAGCTTAAAGTTATGGGGGTTTGGGGATGTAACAACAGAATCAGGTAGAGCATTCCAGGCATTGACCGCTCTGTTGCTGAAGTCGTATTTTCTGCAATCAAGTTTGGAGTGGTTTACCTTGAGTTTGTATCTATTGTGCACTCATGTATTATTGCTGTTGAAGCTGAAGTAGTCATTGACAGGTAGGATGTTGTAGCAGACAATTTTGTATACTACGCTTAGGAGTAGTCAGACCACAGGCAGCATAGTTCTAGGTTGTCCAAGCCCAAAATTTCAAGCCTGATGGCATAAGGGATTCTACTGTGAGCAGAGGAGTGGAGTACTCTGGACTCGCTCAATTGTATTAATGTCTGATATACAGTATGGATTCCAGGCAGACAAGCTGTATTCGAGAATTGGTCTGGCAAAGGTTTTGTATGCCCCAGTTTGCAGTACAATGTTACTGGAGAAGAAGCTTCGCAAAATTAGGTTAACAACTCTTAATGCCTTTTTGGCAATGCTGATACAGTGAGCTCTGGGACTTAGATCATTTGAGATGAGTACTCCTAGGTTCTTGACAGAGTGAGGTTGTCTGCGAGGTCATATCCACCCAGCTTGTATTTGGTGTTCTGATTTTTTTCTAAAGTGTAAGACAGAGCATTTGTTGGTTGAGATTTTGTCATCCCGAGATTATGAAAGTTTTACGGTATATGTCTCTCCATCCCTCTGCAGTCTTCCTAGCAATCATAGCGAGCCATGATGACATTAAATAATGACACATTCATCAGGATGTCATTCTGCAAATGATGCCACGATGCACTTATTTTATGTCATGATATTGGAGGCAAGGATGCAATTGGTGTAATTTACTACCTGCTCAGTTCCTGGAAGATGCCCATGTCTGGCTGCCTATGTTCCCTGATCTTAAAAATCTTAGGAAAGAGGTTCTTGTATGATACCTTCTCTTGGGATTTCACTGAAAGGTGGGAAGCTGGACAGGATGAAAAAGCAAACATTTACCCAAGTAGAGACATTGCACAAATAGCAACTGGGAGAATTCGGAAGGAATTCAATATTTTTTGACTACCATATTTTTCGGAGTATAAGACGCACCAAGGTTTTGAAAAGGCAAATAAAACAAAGTTTTTGCACTCTGCAGACCTGGCAAAAAGGCCTGTTTTTCATTTAAAAAAGGGCTTGCACAGCCTTTAGGAGGCTAATAGAGTGCTCATGGAGGCGGGGGGGGCAAAAACGAGCAAAAAACGGCCCATTTTTCACTCATTTCTGCCCTCTCCAGCCCCCAGGAGCACTCTGGAAGCCTCCTAAAAGTTATGCATGGCCATTTTGGTGAAGGGGTTGGGGTTTCAGGAGGCCAAAAATGCTATATTCAGTGTATAAGATGCACCCAGATTTTCACCCTCTTTTTTGAAGGAAAAAGGTTCTTATATGCCCCAAAATACAGTATTATAGGGCAGGGCTGTCAAACCTGTGGCCCATGGGCTGGATAGATCACACACTGGCCACATCCCCGCCTGGTTTAGCGAAGGTGGGAAAAGTCTCGATACGTCACGTGATGTTGCCGTGACGATGCAAGTTTGACACCCCTGTTCTAGGGTGTCTTGTCCAAGGAGAAAGCAACTCAATCTATGTAAAACTTCACCGATCTGAAGGATCTTAATCTTTCCAGTACAATATTTTTTTTAAAAAAATCCAAATCTAGAAGTGAGTAACAGATCAGACTCAGTCATGTTTTATGCTCTTAAAAGTCTGATCCTGACCTTGGTGAAATCCTCAACTCTCAGCCACTCAACTCATAAGCTGTCTATAAAATGACAGTTACTGACGTCTACTCACAAGGCACAGCTCTCTGGAGTCATTTGGATTATCTCAACCATCTCTCCTTTCTCCAGAGAGATTTTTCCCAGCTGGATCCAACATCCAGCCGCTATTCTCCTCATAAACCTGATCCTGCTGCCAGTAGGATGTCAACTTGCCACTGCACTCACCAGAAGTCTCCTGTATCTCTCAATGTCAATATTCATTGCATGTGCAAAACTAGAATGATCCACAGTGCTTTTATCACAGTGCTTTTATGCCTTGAGGGAGAATGTCATCCGCCATTGATTCTGTTCCTTTTCAACTCTGTGGAATCTTCTATTGTCTGTCAGGTAGTTAGCTGGATAGATTCCATTATGAATAAAGAAAAGAAATGCACTCCCTGGCTTTGCATTTGATTGTATGCTGGAGCCCTGAGGCACAACAAAAACAGATGCTGTCCTTGGGAGAGAAGACTATTGTCTTCAGCTGGATCAAACATAACAAGCAAATAAAATAACAGCTAAATATGTTGGCTGCCATCTTCCTGGTAGCAAAGATTTGGAAAGAGAGAAGGGGAGGAGAAGGAGGAGAAGAAGTCCTGTTTCTTTCTTTCTAGAATGTTTTTCAGAAAATAAAACTACTGTATATCAAAGCGGCAATGAGTGAAGAATGGGAATATTGGATGGCTACAGTGGTGGGGTTCAACTTTTTTTACTACCGGTTTGGTGGGTGTGGCTTTGTGGGCACGGCATAGCTTATTGGGCATGGCTTTGTAAACATGGCAGGGGAAGGATACTGTAAAATCCCCATTCCCTTCCCATCCCACTAACCTGCTTTCCAGCTCCATTCTCCTCCTCAGGACAACAAAAGAAGATTGGCTGGGAGGCAGTGTGGGCGGGGCCAGCCTATTTGCCGGTTCTCCGAACTACTTAAAATTTCCGCTACTGGTTCTCCAGAACCTGTCAGAACTGGCTGAATACCACCTCTGGATGGCTAGCAGGAAGCTCATCTTTTGTAGGTAGAGCAGTGGATGGCAATTCATTTCTGATACAAATTTTTAATGTGTTTATGATTAAGCTGAAAGATTTGGGGCCATCTTATTCTTGTAAAAACATGACTGGATGTTAGGAGGGTCTTTTCCAGAGGGACTTCCTCTCAATCCATTAAATTTATTTCAGTGCTGAGGGAAGATGAGGCCATTTATTCAAACTTTAGGGTGACAGTGATCATCGTCCTTAAATGCATGGCACTGTTGAGTTGCATCATTCTGATGTGTCAAAGCTTAACATTTTATTACCCGTGAGTTATTTTATCGATTGCATCTTGTTCTCCAACTTACTGATAAATCAATTTCTTGTGGCAGAGAAGCCCGTACATTTATTTCATGATGCATATAGTATGCCTGGTTACTTTGACTAAAGATATAAAACTTGCTGCATTCTTTCTTCCTTATGAATTGTTGTATTGTCCTTGATTATTGCACAGTGTGTTCAGTGCTCAGGAACCATGCCTGCAATCAAGTACAGAAAACAAAGAAATATTCAGCTGGTGACATAGGAAATTCAAAAAAAGAATGGAATGGAAGAGAAGAGAAGAGAAGAGAAGAGAAGAGAAGAGTTGGAAGGGACCTTGGAGGTCTTCTAGTCCAACCTCCTGCTTAGGCTGGAAACCCTACACCACTTCAGATAAATGGTTATCCAATATCTTCTTAAAAACTTCCAATGTTGGGGCATTTACAACTTCTGGAGGCAAATTGTTCCACTGATTAATTGTTCTAACTGTCTGGAAATTTCTCCTTAGTTCTAAGTTGCTTCTTTCCTTGATGTTTCCACCCATTGTTTCTTGTCCTACCCTCAGGTGCTTTGGAGAATAGCTTGACTCCCCCTTCTTTGTGGCTATTGGAACACTGCTATCACATCACCCCCCAGTCCTTTTTCATTAAACTAGCCATAACCAGTTCCTGCAACCATTTTTCATATGTTTTAGCCTCCAGTCCCCTAATCATCTTTGTTGCTCTTCTCTGCACTCTTTTGAGAGTCTCCACATCTTTTTTACTATAGGTGTAATAGACAAAGTGTGCTTTTTGAGCTTCCCAGTGTATTTTAGATTTTGTTTTCACCTTTGTTTTCAAATCCTTGCTCTAACATTTGCATCCCAATTTTTCTCTAGACATCACGTGCAATATTGAATTGTTGGGAATCATCTCTTCATCCACATGCATTGTTAAAGACAGACCAAGTTTAATGTAGTGATTCAGACTAGAAACCTGGAGGCAATAAGTTCTAATTCTCTTTTGGGCTCACCCATCGTCATTGGATGATCTTGGGACAATTGCTCCCTCTTAATCCATCTCACCTTACAGGATAGTGGTTGTGAATAAAATAAAAGGAGGGACCATGAATTGTCCCAACTTGAGTTATACAAAATAAAGATGGGATATAAATCTAGATTTAAAATATTTACTGCAATGAGTATTTTTGGAATAGGCAAGAATTCAGCCCTTAATTGCATTCAAATTGGATTCAAACATAATTTTTAATCCATAATTAATTATAATATATTTCAGAATTACACCAGTGTTTCAGTTTTCAGATGTTTCAAAAGTATTTGATAGAATGGAAAGTAGCTTTCTCTTAATAGAATGTTACTGCAAATAGGATTTGGACACAAGTCCACTGATTAATTATAATCACTTTTATTCGCCAGCTCAATATTAGCATCAACATATTAGAGTCAGACATTTTTCTGATAAATAAGGGCACCTAAAGTGGATGTTCTCTTTCATCCTTCTTCAATCTTATTTAAGCATTTCTGACTAGAATATTAGGAAGAACAGAAATATTCAATGTCTTAATATTAAAGCAGAACATAATATAATTAATGATACACTCATTTTTCTTAAAAATCCAAATAGAGACATATTTCAATTGCTGTTTGAATTAAATTTCAAGCAGTAGCAGTTTGGAAATTATGTTCAATAAATCCTCAGCTGTACTAATGAATGTTGACAAAAATGGGGAAGAAGATACAGAACTTCATGTGAATCCAGAGGTTTGAGATATTTAGAGTAATTATTGTAAAGGGTTGATACCAATTTTTGAAAAAAAAATAATTATGGTTCTGTCCTGCATGAGATGAAAGAGAACTTAAATTATAGGAATAGCTTTCATTATCATTGCTTGGTAGATTAGCCGCACTTAAAATGCTTACAAATTCTATAAACCTAGTTTTCTATCGTGCGCTAATAATTCCAATTCCATGAACGCGGTGGCGCAATCGCTTAAAGACACTGGAACTGCCAGCCAGATATAGACTGCACTCCAGAGGTTCGAGCCTGGCTCTGCAAGATGGAGTGTGCTCCCACCACTTGCTCCCTAGCTCCTGCCCATCCAGCAGTTCAAAAGCATGCAATATTGCAAGTAGATAAATGGGTACCACTTTGGTGGTAAAAACCTACCGTGCTTCCTCAAAAATAAGACATGGTCTCATTTTCTTTTGGCCCCCAAAATAAGTGTTTGATCTTATTTTTGGGGAGGTCTTATTATTTTTGAGGTGCAGGAGGTCCCTTAATCTCAGTCTGCAGATCAGCTGATCCAGAGAGGGCCGGAAGTTCTGTCTCTCTTTCTGGCACAATCTTGCCAGCCCTAGCATCGCTGGGCCTGCTGCTGTTTTTGCAGCTGCCACTAAGAGAAGGGGCGCGGTAGCTAGGATTTGTGGGAGAAGCCCCCGCAAGGCCGTTCCACATGGGTGGCAGGTGCATGTGAAGTACATGGGGCATGTCCCCCCCTTTCCCCCAAGAAAATAGCAATAGCAATAGCAATAGCAGTTAGACTTATATACCGCTTCATAGGGCTTTCAGCCCTCTCTAAGCGGTTTACAGAGTCAGCATATCGCCCCCACAGTCTGGGTCCTCATTTTACCCACCTCGGAAGGATGGAAGGCTGAGTCAACCTTGAGCCGGTGAGATTAGAACCGCCGAACTGCAGATAACAGTCAGCTGAAGTGGCCTGCAGTACTGCACCCTAACCACTGCGCCACCTCGGCTCTTCATGGCGGGAACCAGGTGTGCATGCATATAAATATTTTAGGGGAGGGTGTATTTTAGTGCATGCACTCAACCCCCCCCCCGATTGGACTTATTATCTGGGTAGGACTTATTTTCGGAAAAATAGGGTAGCTGTGTTAGTGTGCATGGAGAATGAAAGCCGACGCTGGACCTAGCCAGACGTAAAGTAATACAATATGAGGCAAGGCAAGGCGAGACCAGCAGAGGAGTCCAGAAGAACCAGCAACTACCACTAGACAGCTGGAGTAAGGTAGTTCATCCCCTGTGATGCACCAGAGGTAGGCACACAAGTGCTGAACAGAATGAACTAGCATTTGTGGCTCTCAGGACTGCATTGTGTATCTAGCATGTGTAGCTGTCCATGTTATTGAATCCTATTTGTTAAATAAATAAATAAATCCAATTCACATTGTAAAAAAAAAATACCACCTTTTGCCAATCATTCAAAATGCTAAACTAACTAAGAACTAAGAAACTATACCATATGTTCAAGTTGTGTTGCTATTCCCAATGACCCGCATATGTGAATCTGGGTCATGGTTTAAATTTGCCAGTCATCAAGCTACATATAATCTCCTGGTGAGAATGCAGAAAGAGTACCAATCCTCAAACTGATATGAATGCTTTTTTTATACAGAGATTTCTAATATCAGCAAGTTTGTGTTAGGAGTTCTTATTGAGACAGACAATAATTCAAGTGGTAAATAAGTACTTAAGTTTGATTTAAGGTGTAGTGATCCACTAAAACTAGAATCACTGACCATGATAAGTGTTCTGAGCTTCATGCAGACATTTATGATTTTTTTCAGCCACGTCAATTTGAAAATGAAAAAGAAAAACATTCTATGCATCCAACAAGAAAAAATAACTACCAACTCTTTGATGATAACAAATAGCAATCAAAGCACTATGGAAATATAGTTTCCCCCTTCAAACCAATCTGAGTCAATGGAATTTCTTAGCATTTCTTGAACTTGAAATTTTGCTAGTATCAACCTTTTAATAGAAATTGTATCAACCATTTAATAGAGATTGTGTGGAATTTCAACATACACTCAGTCATGCATGGTTGAGATAATAGAAGCTAGAATCCTTCAATTTATACACTGGAGTCTATAGCACAGCATGTACTCATGTGTAGAATTCATTGTAAACATTGTGCGTAGAACAACAAAGATGACTAGAGAACTGTTGGACAAAACATATGAAGAACGATTGCAGGAATTTGATATATCTTGTTTAATGAAAAGAAGGACTAGGGTGACATGATAGCAGTCTTCCAGTATAAAGGGGCTGAAACAAAGAAGAGGGAGTCAAACTATTCTCCAAAGTACCCGAGGGCAGGACAAGAAGCAAAGGGTGGAAACTAATCAAGGAAAGAAGCAACCAACAACTAAGGAGAAATTTCCTGACAGAATAATTAAGCAGTGGAATGACTTGTCTCTAGAGGTTGTGAGGTTTTTAAGAAGAGATTGGACAATTGTTTATCTGAAATGGTATAAGGTTTCCTGCTCGAGCAAGGGGTTGTACTAGAAGACCTTTAAGGTCCCTTCCAACTCTGGTATTCTGTTATTCATTAAAACTATCTAGAGACAAGGGATAGAAGGTCCAAAACGACATATATAATAGAACATGTATCCTCCTAGTGGAGAAAAGAAGATAATAGGAGAACACTTCTGTAGGAATAAGGCTGAAAGGAGAACCTGGCAGAACAGAGAGGGAAAAAATCAATGAAGAAACTTGGCAATCAAGGGAGGAAGGGGCAAAGAATTTATACAGACAAAGCTGCACCTCAATAGCAACCTAACTAGTGATTTGCCAAATGATTCAAGAAATATGCAATCTTTTCAGTTCCTGTGTTTGTGATGTTCTTTCTGAAAGCATTGTATGCTAAATAGCTTTCCTAAATGCTGATATATAATGTCAATTTATTTGGGCATACCAGGGGTTGTGACACAATAAATACCTATTTCCCTGGCCTAGCTGTTAAAGGAGGTGAGCCTGTGGCCTAGTGGCTAACACAACTGCCTAATATGTAATACAGCCCAGGTTCAAATCCCAGTAAGGGTATGGCTAGCTGATGAGAGATAAATAGCTTGAAATAGATCTATACTAGTCTCCCTTTATTTATTTATCAGCACAAATGCAACAGAAATATAACAAAAAGGCAACATTAAAAACAATGGCTTTCTGTCTGGATGGTCTCTTGTGATGAGCCGATAGACATATATATATATATATATATATACAGCGCTCTCTCACTCTCGCTCTGTGTGTGCATGTGTGTGTGTGTGCATAACTCTGGAACGCCTCGAGCAATTTCAACTAAACTTGGTACATAGATGACTTACTCTCTGGAAACAAATATTGTGAGGGGTAAGACACCCCTAAACCTCAGGGTGTGCGTTCTGTTAAGATACAGCCTGTTGTGCCTTAAAATGACTTCTACTGTACTACCATAAAATGGCTTCTACTGTGCAGCCCAGTGGAGTTGCTATGGTAACGGCTTCACAGTACTCCACAAGGGGGCTCCCTCTAGTAAGGGGGAAAATCCAACATTAGAAATTACATTTGGTCCAGACATTTTCCCCCTATAAATAAATACCCTGGCAACACTGGGCTATAGCCTAGTGGGAAATATTAGGAAGAATGTGCATTTTTCAGGTCAAAAGGCAACAGGATTAAATACATCATCCAGCAATTATTTTAGAAGAGATCCTGGCTTTCTTTTTATCAGAGGCCTCATGCCAGAATAACTGTTTGCACTCTTGGTCCTTTGCCACCATCTCTGAAGGAGGAAAGCCAGAAAAAAAGGTTAAGTTAATCCCAACATTCACTCTTGAGAGAGAATATTTACTACAAATATAAAAGGTGTTAAGAAAACCACCGTGGCCTTTAAAAAAATAAGGCTCTGGTTAAATATTAGCTTACTTTTGCTAGTAGTAGCTCTGTGTGAAGCAGAGAACATCAGACATGCAACAAAGGTTCAGCTAGTTATAATTTTTAACTGGTCAAGTGTAAAAGTGAATAGTTTTCTCATATTTTTGGAGTGTTATTTTATTCCCTCCGGTCCCAATCTAGCAGTCTATAATGAAAAGCCATCTCCAACACCTTCTTGACATCTCTGTACTTAGTAGTAATCTTTACTTTAAAAAAAGGAAGGAGCTGTTCAAAATATATTTTGATGTATAGGAAATCAGCACCGACCCCTCTCCTAGAAAAATGAAATATCCTGGGAAATATTGAAAAGGCAGAATATTATATTTCCCTGGATAAGAAATAGGGGAACAAAAACACACACAAAAAAGAATCATCCTTCATTACATCTTGTAGAAAGCGTGTCAATTGGTTACAGATAGCTTTCATGCATTTCTTCCACAGTCATTACTTATAGTTCATATTAGATTATACACTTTAAGTCAAAAAACTTTGTATATCTTACTATCAATGTACTACAATTCTCATTTGACTGTAATTATTTGAACATGCTTTTACCTCAAATCATTTGTACTTAAAGGCACAACCACATAATGGCATTCATTAGCTATCTCAAAAAATCCTCCAATAACATTACACCTTTATAGCATCTCTTAAGTAAAAGTCAATTAATAAAGTTTCTAAGCCTTCCCCCCCCCTTTTTTTTCCAAGTCACTGATTAAAATTTATATCCAAGTTACTTTTGCCAATATATCGTTAAACAATGACCATTAACATTTCCTTGTTGTTATTATAATTGGCTAAAAATAATTTACTATTTATGCCCCATCTCCTCTCATCAGAGCCCCCCCCCAAAAAAAACCTTACACCTTTATAACAAGATCTAAATGAAAATTTGTTAATAAAATTTATAGATCTTTTTCCCAAGTAACAATTTACAATTTATATCTAAATTTCTTTTACTAAATTGCCAATACATGTATATATCATTACGCTGTATCCATTATCATTTCTTCTTCATTATTATTATTATTATTATTATTATTATTATTATTATTATTATTATTATTATTATTATGGTTATTTAATTGTTAGCGAGTAAACATTTAATAACAATCTAAAACAATCTAAGAGTTATAAAATTCCTACTTATTAATCACCATAATCAACTATTTTTTTATTATCAACTTTCATTGTCAACCTGTATCTTTCCAGTAACAAAACAGTCTTATCTCTCTTGCCAATTGTGGTGTCAGTCTTCTTTTTATCTCCTTTATAAGGTTTTTATAGATTTCTCTCTGCACTTTGTTGCTTGAAGGGTCTCTCAGATAATCTCGTTGCCCACCAGTTACTACTAAAATTAGCTTGTCTTTGCTTGTCAATCTTGCTTCTGAAAAAAATTCTCTTCTTATGTCTATCATCATTAGTATTTTTTTTCTTCTGTGTCCTGGAATCTGGGGTAGGGCTCCAATTCATCGAATTCCCTTTTCCATATTCCCTTCTTTCCATTTTCACCCACATTTGCTCCATTAATAAATTCATCTATTGTCTTATCTTTATCTTCTATATCTTCATTCTCCCCATTATTTTTGGGGGCTCCAACCCCATTATCTTTTGCTGTGAGGAAGACTAGTCTTTCCAACTTCTTTTCAATTCTCCCATATCCTTCCAATAGATTTTGAATTCCAGCCAAGATATTTTGGAATTTTAAGGTTTCCTCATCTAAGTATTGATCCATGTTTCCAAAACAGAAGAAAGGAAAAAAAAGAAAAAAACTAATAGCGACTGCCACTCTAGCCTTCCAGGCCTCTCGTATTTTTTATTTTAAATTGACTTGAACACAAGTTCTTTTATGCTCTTCAAAAGGGAAGGGTTCTGTTCCCCCCCACACACACTTTCTTTTTTTCCCTGCCAAAATAATTCTCAGAGGCACCTGTGAAAACAATTCGTGCCCTTGGTTCTTTATCAGTTTCTGTAAACAAGTTGCAAACCCTTCAGCTACAAAGTTAGTGAAGTCAAATAAGGAAAGAAAAGAGATACGTTGTTTCAAAAAAACCAGCCTCTGACCTCCAAGTGGCAGTTAATTTTCATCTTCTATAGGGAACAAAGTTCTTTAGATTTCTTTTAGTGTGGTTTAATAACAAGTAGTAGGAAGAATTGTTAAAATCAAAAGAAAGGTTTTAATCCAGAAGTCAAAAAATAAAGCAACAAGAAGCAGAAGAAAAAAAATCAATCCGTTCACTTTAAGAGGAGAGATGAAAAACATTACGAGCACTTCAATCCACAAAAAATAGTTACAAAGAAAAAAAAACTTTCCACAGTGATCCAATTAGGATTATTTTTGCCGCTCAGTTCTTTTGTTTAAGGATCTAATTTGGCTTTAAAGAAACATTTCTTTGGGCAGTCTTTAGCAAAATAGAAAAAATACCTCACCAGATGCACTCACTTTCTCTTTTCACTTCCTTCCTTCCGGAGCATTCCGATTTCATCAGCCTAGGGACTGCCTGTTTATCGACAGCTTGAAGCACTTCCCTTGGGTCTATCAGGGATTTTGCAATATCCCTGAGACCAGCAAGGCGTTGTCTTCCTGATCACCAACTCTACAGGACAGTTTAGGTCTCAATAGACCCTCCAGTGTCAAAAGTGTCAATGGCGGTCTCGAAGTATCGAGACCGCACATTGTAACATGGTGACATGGCTCTTCCTTCCCCAAAGGTGCTTTTTTCAAGAGGCAACTGGAGTTTCTGGTTTTTCTTTGAAGATGTTTCACTCCTCATTCAAGAAGTTTCTTCAGTTCAGAGCTTGGATGAGAAGCGAAATATCTTCAAAAAAACAACAACAACAGAAAATCCAGTTGCCTTTTGAAAAAGCACCTTTGGAACATGTTTTTCATGTGTATTTTCCTCTATGCAACTTGGTATGGTTTTTGAGTTGTCACAAATGTCTAAAACAAAAGCTTTGGTAAACATCTGTATTTTGGGTTCTCTCACAAGGCAGCCATCTGGGGTCTAGAGATGCTTAAGTAGGATAGTCACTATTCTTTTAAATTGTTACATTTTTCTTCTGTATTATCTTGTAATTGTGTAGGAAAAAAGCAGTCTGTCTGTCTGTCTCTCTCTCTCTCTCTCTCTGTCTCTCTCTCTCTCTCCCTCCCTCCCTCTCTCTCTCTCATTGTTATTGATAATAATGTTTCATGGATAATTATGTAAAATTTGTGTGAAGTATTTGATCCATGGACACCAACTATATATTAACATTACACTGCCCAGATCCCTTCTCTAAGGCAGGTGGTTAACAAGTGTGAAATATAAATAAAAAATATTTAAAAAAAATTAAATCCCACTATTAAAGAAGTACTTTTCTAAAAAATTAGATACACAGAGGAAACCCACTGATCCTCTGTGTTTACTGTAGTGCCAGAGTCTGAAGAAAGAAGCTGAAAAAAGCATGTTTACTAAGCATGAATTTAAAATACACTGAACTGTAGAGTGGCCAAAAAGTTGTAGAATAATAATAATTATACACACCTCATTTTGTTGCAGCTGTTTTTCTGACCCTGCAAAGCAGCAATATTATAGGTGTTTTTTTTTTTAACCCAAAGGCAAATCTAAAGATATTGTATATTTGGTACTACACATTCAATTTTAGAGTAATGCTGAAAACACAACTCTTAGCAAATACCGTATTTGTAAATAACATTTTAACCCCATATATTTTCACATCTATATTTGCACAATGTTTTAAGGAAAATGTCATGCTTAAGTTAAGTCCTACCTTGCTTTAAATATCACAAGTTGCTTGGTTTGAAAATATCAGTTTTTCTTAGCATGATGTTGAGGTATCCTCCATATTGGTTAAAAAAAATAACTTGCAAATATTTCCAAAAACCTGGGAGTGCTATTCTTTATGAAGCATCCTTCACATGCTTTTGACCAGTGGTAGGATTCAAAAAGTTTTACTACTGGTTTTGTGGGCATGGCTTGGTGGACATGGCAAGGGAAGGATACTGTAAAATCTCCATTCCCACCCTACTCCAGGGGAGAGTTACTGCAAAATCCCCATTTCCTCCCGATCAGCTGGGACTCGGGAGGCAGAGAATAGATGGGGATGAGGCCAGTCAGAGATGGTATTTGCCGGTTCTCCGAACTACTCAAAATGTCTGCTATGGGTTCTCCAGGACTGGTCAGAATCTGCTGAATGCCACCTCTGCTTTTGACTCTAAAATCCTAGAGGGAAGGAAAATAAGTAAAAATGTCCAAACAAGGAAATTATGATCAGACATTCCAAAATATAGAAATCTAGTGCACAATAATTGAAACAGAAGCAATAGAAGCTGGGATGGCAGAGTGGTTAAAATGCAGTATTGCAAGCTAACTCTGCTGACTGCCAGCAGTTCGAGCCAGACCAACTCAAGATTGACTCAGATTGTTAGGGGCAATACACTGACTCTGTAAATTGCTTAGAGAGGGCTGTAAAGTGCTGTTGCTATTTTGCATGTGCCTTGTTTTTCTATTGCTGCTGCCCAATTTTGATCTGAATTTTGATCACAAGACCATGGGGATGCTGCAATAGTTGTATGAAAAACAGTCATTTAGTCCCTTTCTTTCAGGCCACTAAATGAACAGTTGTAACAGTTGAGGACTACCTGTAATCTGAAAAGGAACGTTGTACTATAATGGAGATGAGGGCTGAGGAACAGTAGCTGAGTTGCACTTTTAATCATGAACTCTCGGTTTCATGGTGTCAACTGTTAAATACAACATTTTTAATCACTGCAATATTATTTCTCAACTAGCCTCAAAATAAATGAGAAGCAAGATCTAGCACGTAGTTAAAACGCTTATAAATGATCCTTGAAATGACTTGTTTCAAGTCATTCATATAAATGGCTTAAGTTTATATTCTCCAACATTACAGGCTGTTTTGTTGAGACAATTGTCTATTCTTCTGCCTCTTGACCAGAGGTGTCAAACTCAAGGCCCACGAGCCAAACCTGGCCTGTGGGGCCACCCTGGAAACAGTGAAGGACTGGCCCACGGTACCTCTGCCAGCAAAAACGGAGCTCGGGAGGGCCACGTGCCCATCTTGGCCACAGCCACGCCATCTCCCCGAGATCAAACAACCCTGATGTGCCCCCCCCAATGAAATCGAGTTTGACATCCCTGCTCTTGACTGGCACTCTCTTTGACTTAATTAGATCCTATTATTGTAATATCTTCTCTTCTGTTGTATCATCAGCCAAAATCAAGTGTGAGGAATCTGTGGTCCTCCCGAATGCAGCTGAACTTTGACCTTCTCAAGCCAACCAACACCATGGAAATTGAAACTATCGTTCATCTTAATCTATTGGTAACAGGTTGTTCATCTGTGTTCTAACAGTAGCTCCAGCATTAAATCAAAGTGGAGCTTGACGTGAGTGGGTTGGATAACTTTTTTTTTTTTTTTTTTTGCCTAAAAGGATTCATCTTGAAATAAAATTTAATTGCAAAAGCATATAATGTTTGGATATGGAGGCAGGACAATTAAATGGCTAGTATTCAGTTTCACCACATAAAAGAAAGAAACCACTTAAAGTTTCCTTTTTCTCCCTCTCTTTATTTTATAGATTGTCACAACAACAGTTAAGATGGGTGCTGGATTTTCTCCAGCATCTGGAGAAGCTAAGAAATAAAAGAGCAGCCAGATATTTACTTCATTACTTCTTCCAGTAACAGTTAAGGAAAAAAATACTTTTTTATCTAATGCATTCCTTATGAACTAATTTAATTGTTCCACATCTCACTAGGCATTAAAAGCATCTGTATCCTAACCTCTATTCTATTAGACTTCTCTGTCAACAATAAATGAAAGAATGCACTAGCCTCAAATGTATTTTTTTTTTCTTCAAAAGGCAACTGGTCTTTTCCTTGAGGAAGAAGGAAACATTTCACTTCTCATCCAAGAAGCTGTCAGGCCTGCAGCCATCTTTTCTTTTGGATCTTTGGGCTGCCACACTTTCTATTATTTTACTATTGTGGGAAAATGGGAGGGGAAATTGTAGGAGTGAGATGCAATGTAGCCATAACAAAATTCTTTCTAGAAAGCCAAGGTCATCCTTTGTCTTTGCACCTCTGCACCTGAAACTGGTTGGGTGGAACTGCCAGTATGGCAGTGGGAGATTGGACCATGTGATGGACTTGTGGGTGTGGGGGCAAGATCTTTAATTTTCAACTGGGTAGGGAAAACCAGGAAGCTTTCCAATTCGGATTTTCCCAGATGTGCCAACATGGTTCTCTTAATGAATTGGAACTTTGAGCAATACTATGCCTTGGGTTCTGATTTGGAACCCTGACAGAAGATTCATCAGTTGTCCATCAACTGATGATCATCTCCATCATCATGGGCTTCATCAACTTCTCCATTTGGGCTTCTTGGATGAGAAGCGAAACATTTTTTGTTCTTCTTCCTCAAGCAAAAAACAGTCCAGTTGCATTCTGGAAAAAAAAACACCTTTGAGACAACTATCACTTGGACGATTAAGAATCTCCACTGACAAAAATGCACCTGATGACACAAGTCAGCCTTCCTCAACCTGACGCTCACCAGATGCTTTTAAGATCTCAAAAATTATTAGCCAGGGTAGCCAAAGTACCTAGTAGACATCAGGATAGTGAACACTTGCACAAGTAAATCATAGCTGACTCCAGAAAACTGTGATAACCTATTAGACACAATCCTGGAATTTTATCTGGTTCAATTCAGGTTAGTTTTGCTGGTAAAAAAAACCCCACTTATTTGAAAAACAATTGCATTAAGACTTATATACTGCTTCACAGTGCTTTGAAACCCTCTCCAAATGGTGTACAGAGTCAGCCTCCTGCCCCCAACAATCTGGGTCCTCATTTTACTGACCTTGGAAGGATGGAAGGCTGAGTCAACCTTGAGCCTGGTGAGATTTGAACTGCCAAATTGTAGGCAGCTGGCAGTCAGCAGAAGTAGCCTACATTTTTGCAATTTCCACCCAAGCTCTAATATTGATAACCTGAAAGTAAGAAAGGACTTTGTTCCATTTCCTATATGAGAACTTGAACATCGTTTTAAGACCGTTGTCTGGCTTTCCCACTAACTTTGCTTGTCAGAAGGTCACAAAAGGTGGTTCGATGACCCCAGGATACTGCAATGGTCATAAATATGAACCAGTTGTCAAGAATCTGAGTGTAAATCACACATGACCAATGGTCATAAGTATGAAAATTGGTCATGTCACTTTTTACTGTGTCGTTGTAAATTCGAATGGTAACTGTTCTGAAAAACCCCCCCCCTTCTCTGTCCAGGAACGAAAGCCAAAACAGACATACAAAAGAATGTTTTAATCAGTCTTCCAGCAAAGTTGGTTTCTCTTAATTCGTGAACGTGAACGAGAACGTTGACTCCTGCAACCAGGGCATGGCACAAACAGTCTCTTTTATACTCAGGAGAGGATCTTACTCAGCATCAGCTAAGTACAATCATCTCCTACAATTACGCAGTTGTTCTTTACATCGAGTAGCCCTTCGCCTGCGTGCATCCTGAAACAACTCCCAAATGTTTTCCTGAACATTCCCTTTGATCCAATACTCTGCCGCCACCTGGTGGCCAACCAGTCTCTCCCCGCCGTGCTCAGAGTTGACACCCTGTCCAGGGTCCTCCACCTCCTCCAAGGCCAACTCATAAGACCCCTCGCTGTCGGAGTCTGGCGGCAGCTCCAACGGCTCCTGCCGGGCCACAACAGGTAACTAAATGGACTATTGTAAATTGAGAACTCCATGTACTTTGGATCCTGGACCAGAGGACCTGGAGGGATTGCTTAGCACAATGTCATCTCTTGTGGTTGAAATTGTGGTTGACCCATCTTTGTACTGCATCATTCAAGAAGTACAGATTGGCCCTTGGATATCTGGAAATTTGTGCCTACAACACAGAAGGGCTAATTTGAAGACAAACTTACCATATGAGACACTCGTCTTTCTTTCTTTTAAAAAAAAGTATTTATACAGTGGCGCAGTGGTTAGAGTGCAGTACTGCAGGCCAGAGGTGGTATTCAACAGGTTCTGACCAGTTCTGGAGAACCAGTAGCAGAAAATTTGAGTAGTTCGGAGAACCAGTAAATACCACCTCTAACTAGCCCCATCCCCATCTATTCTCTGTCTCCCAGCTGATAGGGAGGGAATGCGGATTTTACAGTATCCTTCCCCTGCCATGCCCACCAAGCCATGCCCACGAAACCAGTAGTAAAAAAAAATTTGAATCCCACTACTGCTACAGGCTACTTCTGCTTATCACCGGCTGCCAGCAGTTTGGCAGATCAAATCTCACCAGGCTCAAGGTTGACTCATCCTTCTGAGGTGGGTAAAATGATGACCCAGACTATTGGGGGCAGTATGCTGACTCTTTAATCTGCTTAGAGAGGGCTGTAAAGCACTGTGAAGCAGTATATGTCTAAGTGCTATTGCTATTTCTTTAACATCCATAAGTGTTTAGTGAGCAGTGTATTATCTGGGTCAATTTAGTATACATAATAATAACAATAATAATATTATTTACATATACATAAGAATGCTCTTTCAACTTTTAGTATTTACTTGTACATAGTAATAGTAATATATGAAATTATGTGACAGTGTACATAATAGTATTTTCCCAATTTCTAATTGCTTCCTCTATTTTCTAATCATTAATAATACAAATCGCCTATTGAAAGGTATTCTGTATCTATCCATCATCTCTTTCCCTCTTTAGTATTTCGACTCTTGTTGACTTTGGTCAACAAAAAGTCAAAAGAACCTTATGTCTCCTGGCACACATTCGTGTTTCTTGTTCTGTGATAGATTATTTTTTGTACATCTGGGAAGATGCTCAGGAACCAACTGATCATTACAAAGATCTCCGTTCACATGCTCATCATGCTCTACAGATGCAAGGATACTGGGTGCTTTCATGTGAGGATACATTGAGTTCTGCATTCCCTTTTTGAAACTACAAAGAACCTACAAATTGGCCGAGGAGAACAGAAAAGAAAGAAGCAGTGCAGTTAATAACATGAGCTGGGACAGAAGATCAAGAAATAACAATGTCTTGGTTTCTAGGATTAGTTACTGGGAGGAAAAAGGAAACCTTGAGGGTTTTTTAAAAAAAATAAATCTACTACATGAGTTGTTTTCCCTGAAAAAAAGATTAGTTCTCTCTACCACTCGGTATTCCCTGCCATCTTTCGTATTATCTATTGTATGTATTTATCATGACCACTTGAAGGTCTTTAAAGAGATAGAAGCTGTTACAGTAGCACTGTCAGATTTCTGGACGATGGATACTACTCTCCCTAGACTATGTGCGCAGAAAAGAGGAAAATAATAGCTGTGCAAGGTTAACTAATTATTTTCTTCAAAGTTGCCATCTAACTCTTTGTGGGGAACTGGTTATTGTGGGATGTGCTACATGCCCCAAATAACTGTATAGGATTTCCACCTTTTGCAATAAAAGAGAATATATGTGGCTCAGTATTGAACGGTGAAGACCTCTCAACACTTGGCTGTTTTCTTGCAGACATTTCATTACCCAATTAGGTATCGCCATCCCTATAAATGACTATGGGTTTCCTCCCTACAGCAAGCTACTATATATTAACAGGGAGCAAACCAAAGGTGGCATTCAGCAGGTTCTGACCAGTTCCGGAGAACTGATAGTGGAAATTTTGAGTAGTTCGGAGAACCGGTAAATACTACCTCTGACTGGCCCCACCCCCATCTATTCTCTACCTTCTGAGTCCCAGCTGATTGGGAGGAAATGGGGATTTTACAATATCTTTCCCCTGCCACACCCACCAAGCCATGCCACGCCCACCAAGCCATGCCACGCCCACAAAACTGGTAATAAAATTTTTTGAATCCCACCACTGGAGCAAACTCCACACTAACTCAAGCTGATGACGTCACCTAGTTGGGTAATGAAATGTCTGTAAGCAAACAACCAAGCTCAGAGCGCGTCAAGGATTTTCCAATTTTAACATTTGGTTCCCCTTGGATTTTTTTTAAAAAATAATGATATCTTCCTTGCAATACAAAAGTAAAAGCAATTTCCCAGAAGATGTGGGAATAAGAACAGAGTGGGTGCAGTGGCCTAGAGGTGCAGTTCTCACCTCACAATCCAGAGGCTGTAAGTTCAAGCCTAAGTAGAGGCAGATGTTTCTCTCTCTGGGCACCGTGAGAATATATCTGCTGAACAAAACTCCGCATTGGTGACAGGTAGGGCATCCAGCCATTAAACACTCTGCTAGTTCCATTCAGTTGCCCAGACTCCACCCACAAAGGATTATGGGGTCGTTAAAAGATGATGTTGTGGGAATAAATGCCAATTTAGCATAGTCCATCGTGAAATGCAGTCCTCCCACTATTTCCTCATAAGTGTATGTGAATGATTCATATTTTCGTCAGCTTTGTGCCATGTAAGCAACTGGCCTTTACATTTTCTTTTAATAGATTCTATCCCGCTTCTCAGTTTCCTTAAAAATGCATATTAGAAACAATTAAAAATTAACATTAAATTAGACAGGATTCTTTTTTCAGTGAAAACATCTCACTCTGGTCCCATCCTACTTCTTTCCATGCAGAGGAGGTAAACTTCAATTTTTACTTCATGTTGTTGTTGTTAATTGCAAAGTTGTGTCTGACCCATCACAACCCCATGGGCAATGTTCCTCTAGGCCTTCCTGTCCTCTCCATCCTCTGGAGTCCATTTAAGCTCACACTGACTGCTTCAGTGACTCCATCCAGCCACCTCATTCTCTGTCATCCCTTTCTTCTTTTGCCCTCAATCATTCCCAGCATGAGGCTCTTCTCCAGTGAGTCCTTCCTTCTCCAATTACCTCCCAAAGACCCATTAGATCACACAGGGTTGGCCTCCTCCGGGTTCCGTCTACTAGCCAATGCCACCTGGCTACTACCCGGGGGAGGGCCTTCTCTGTGGCAGCTCCGGCCCTCTGGAACGAACTCCCCGCAGGGATTCGGACCCTCACCTCTCTCCAGGCCTTCCGAAAAGCCATCAAAACCTGGCTTTGCCGGCAGGCCTGGGGTTGATGAGTTCCCCTCCCCTCTCGACTTGTATGGTTGCGTGATTCTTGCTTATTTTAATTATCTGTATTCTCTTTTATGTTCCCCCTTTTCCCTTTTTGAATTGTTCGCCGCCCTGAGTCCTTCCCGGAGAAGGGCGGCATACAAATAATAAAATTCAATTCAATTCATTAAGTGGCCAAAGTATTTGAGTTTCATCTTCAGGATCTGGCCTTCTAAAGAGCAGTCAGGGTTGATCTCCTCTAGGACTGACCAGTTTGATCGCCTTGTTGTCCAAGGAATGAAAACTTGAAAACATTTTTCAAGAAAAAAAATTCTTTTCATGCAAAGGAGGTAAACTTTGATTATTACTTCATGGTAGGTGACAATGGGCAAAGATTTTCACCTCAAGTATTCCCTGCTTAAATATAGCAATGGTGGATTATATTTAATATTGCATATTTTAACGGCCGCAAGATTGACTCTCACACAAAAATGGAAAGACAAAGAGACACCCTCAGAACAAGAAATAATAAATAAGATACTAACATGTGCAGAAATTGACAGATTGACTCTAAAGTTCAAGGACAAGGGTGAAACAGAATACTACGAAATCCGGGACAGATGGTACTCATGATTAGAAACGAGGGGAAAACGTCGGGACAGAAAAACACAGATAAGTTAAGAATGGGAAATATGGTATTAATATTGTACGATAGGTAGGAATTGGATGTGTATATGTTCTGATAGTAACTATATAATGAAAGGGATTAATGGGTAGGTAATTTGACTGACTACACATACCTATGTAATGGATATAAACTGTTATTGTTGTAAAATCTAAGAACTCTATGGAAATGACTATGCCAGAAATGTCGCACTATGTCCAATATTTTTAATGTTTATTTAATTTTTTAAAAAAGTATTCCCTACTTGTGGACATTTTATCGGCACCTTAATACTCTTGGGGGGGGGAACCACCCTTTTTTTTCAAAATCAAGAAAGGATAAGCATTCACATAACTCAGGGCAGCTATTTGCTTCCTTTGCAAATTAGTTTCTTGGCCAGATTTTTAGTCTTATTTGAGGGAATCCATAAAAACAGCATTACAGCCAGGGCCATGTTACTTTATTCTAAACAAATCGAGGTGTTTTTTAAAAAAAAAAAAAAAAAAAAAAAAAAAACAAAGCCCAGGCTGGAGCAGACAAACCTGTCAGTCTGCATTCATCTTGGCTTTCAGAGCATGGCAAGTGATGGAAGAGAGAGAGAGGGGGGACTATGGGTTTTAATTGCTATAAAGGTAGTGATGTTGATATCGTCTTTATTATCAGGCTGCCCAGATGTAAAGGAAATCTGTAATATTTATAACGTGTCATCTGTTATCATAAGCAGCTTTATGTGATGGATGGGAGACAGATTCAAAGGTGTCAATTAAGAGGAAAGCCCATTACAATATATTTTTTTCTTTTCCTCCTTGCACTGCAGTTTCTCTATTCCAATCCACGAACATTGGCCAAAAAAAAGGGTCCTTTGTCATATTTTAACTTATTATTCCTCAATGAACTCTTTTCACTATCTAAAGAGGCTATCCTGAATTCCACCCATGCTTTGTTTAAAGTGACATATTGGCTTAAAGGGAAATGACTGGTATTTAAATATCAGGTAGGCTACAATGGGAGGAGGGAAACTTTCAAGAATGATTCCATTTGATGACTTTTACAAAGTCCTAGAGGAGATCAACCCTGACTGCTCTTTAGAAGGCCAGATCGTGAAGATGAAACTCAAATACTTTGGCCACCATGAGATGATGAGAAGGAAGAACTCACTGGAGAAGAGCCTAATGCTGGGAAAGACTGAGGGCAAAAGAAGAAGGGGACGACAGGGAATGAGGTGGATGGATGGGATCACTGAAGCAGTTGGTGTGAGCTTGAATGGACTCTAGAGGATGCTAGAGGACAGGAGGGTCTGGAGGAACGTTGTCCATGGGGTCACAATGGGTTGGACACATCTTTGCAACAAACAACAACAAAACAAAGTCTGGCCCATGCAATTTGCATCTCCCTCTCCCATAGTTATTCCCTAACAGGTAAAGATATACAGAGACGTGGCATTTCTGATTCTTGAGCTATAATAAGTGGCCTTCATAATTAATTACTAATTCCATTTCACCAGGCAGCTTTCTCACTCTTCTAGTGACTTCTCTGTACAACCATTTCATCTGTGGTTTTGAGAGGCTGCCCCAAAGAAGAGGCGGGGGCAACTTGTTTTCCAAAGCACCAGAGGACAGGACAAGAAACAATGGATGGAAACTAATCAAGAAGAGAAGCAAGCTGGAATTAAGGAGAAACTTCCTAACAGTGAGGACAATTAACCAGTGGAACAGCTTGCCTTCAGAAGTTGTGGGTGCTTCATCACTGGAGGTTTTTTAGAAGAGACTAGACAGTCACTTGTCTGAAATGGTACAGCAGGGGTGTCAAACTCGATTTCATTGAGGGCTGCATCAGGGTTGTGCGTGACCTTGGGGGCACACAGGGGACTGGACTAGAAGACCTCCAAGGTCCCTTCAAGCTCTATTCCCATTCTAAATTCTATGGCAGTGTCCTCTGTTCCTAAAATGGTATTCTTTGCCATTATAAAAAAACGGATCTGTTTTTAAAGTTACACATAGCTTGTTACACACTGCTCATTACCTGATGAAAGGCTCGAGCCCTAAGAGATTTTAATAAGGAGAATGGCATTTTTTAAGAGAGTCACCGCATGGTTAATGACATCAAATTCTTTCATTAAACCAACATGCCCTTGATTATGCTAGACTTCTTCAGCACAGCAGGTAACACACGGAAAGGAGCTGTGTTCAAAAACACCGGATTGTCTAACTCATAGCAAAGGAGATCAAGAGGAATGGAAGATTTATCTGTGATCTTAAGTAGTGGAAATCTATTATATCTGTCTTTTACAGACACACACATACACACACACACACACACACACAAGCAAATACCATGTTTCCCCCTAAAATAAGACCAGGTATTTTATTATGTTTTGTTCCCAAACATGCATTAGGTCTTATTTTTCAGGAAAATATAGTACTAAATGCATCCATATGCATGTCAATCTTAACTGGAGCTTATTTTTGGGCTACGGCTTATATTACAACCATCCTGACAAATCATGCTAGGGCTTATTTTCTGGTTGGGTTTTATTTTCAGCAGAAACAGGGTAGTTGGTGGGGAAAGATTTAGTGCAAGTCTGTAGCGAATCCCTCTGCCAGACCAGTGCTGAAAAGGCTTGTTCAAAAACATATTTGCTCCCTCTCTCAATGCCCTGACAATTCTTTAAATTTCATTTAAGCTATTTCTTGCTTTGGACACCTTATGAGAAGAGGTAGCTTTTGTTTAGAAAATCTATAATGCTGGCAAAGTGGAAAGAAAGGGAAGAGAAACCAGCAGATAGATGGTAGATGGATTCAATTACACCAGCAACCAGTGCAGTGTTGAAATTGCTGAAAGGCCATGTTGGGGGATAGATCATCCTGGAAAAGGTTTATCTGTGTAGTCATTAAGAATTGACACCAGCTTGATGGCGCGCAATCGATCAATCCCTATTGTCTCTTACTATTTCTCCAAGGGATATTGGCAACACCAAAGGGTAGTAATTTATTTTATCCTTGTGTCAATACAGTAAGATGTTATTGTCAGCGACAGTGACTAACCCAAGACTTCTATGAGAGATCAATAATTTGAATGAACTCAGATCCTTTAGTGCTAAAATGGCTTAATCTGATGTTCAGAAACCAAAATAGAAGATGTCATCAGGAATAGAAAACATTGTTTTGGAAGAGAATTGTGATAAAAATCATGGACAATATAAACCAGATGAGATGATCTAGCCCATGGGCAGGTAGGATACAACCTGAAATCTACCAGTGGTTCTTTGCCTGATCTAGCAATAGCAATAGCAATAGCAGTACTTATATACGGCTTCATAGGCCTTTCAGGCCTCTCTAAGCGGTTTACAGAGAGTCAGCATATTGCCCCCAACAATCTGGGTCCTCATTTTACCCACCTCGGAAGGATGGAAGGCTGAGTCAACCCTGAGCCGGTGAGATTTGAACCGCTGACCTGCTGATCTAGCAGTAGCCTGCAGTGCTGCATTTAACCACTGCGCCACCTTGGCTCTTCAATAGATAGAAGCCCCATAAATTCTTGATTCCTAATTATCTAACAATACAGCCAGGTTGTTCTAGTGATTAAAGCATCAGGCTAGAAACAGGAGACCATGAGTTCTAGTCCCATCTTATGCACAAAGTGTTATGACCTAGGCTTCCCCAAAAAGCATGAGGCAGCGTCCTGGTCCTGACAAAACCCCTTTTATTAAATGAATGTGAATTCCCCTCATTCACATTCAGCAACGCCTGGCAAACAGTCTTTCAAGGGAGTAATTATGACGACAGACCTTATCTATCTTGGAAAGCTGCCATGTAAATATTTTCCAAATGAGGTGCTGTGCAAGGAAAGACTGGGCACAGAGTCTCTGAGATTCACGAACAGATTTTCACACTCCTGAAATGAATCTAATGACCGAATGAACAAATTGTTTCCTGAAAAAGTCCATTTCCTTTTCGATTCTCTTTTATTTCCTATGGGAGGGGCCAATCACCTTCCACCTGCGACTTTACTCCCAAGTCTTACCTGATTTCTGAGTTGTTCTTTTCTTCTGGCAGCTCTGTGCATGCACACATTGAGAATAGGTTCTAACTGTTCCTCTGCCTCATTGCTGTCTAGCTCCATAGGTCACTGCTAGATGGCCTCAACCCCATCTCTGCCTCTGATGCAGAGCCTTCCTCCGAGCCTTCCCCAGCCTCCAGGACTGGCCATTCTCCAGCCTCCTCACTGTCTGAGTCTGCTGACAGCTCCACTGGCCACTAGTGGGCCACAACACAAAGCCAGCTGGGCGACCTTGGAGCAATCACTCTGTCTCAGCCCTAGGAAGTAGGCAATGGCAAAGCACTTCCATAAACTTGGTGATAAAATGTCAGGATCCTCTACAAGCAGTCACCAGGTATCATTACTGGCTCAAAAGCTCACACCTACAAATCTGACACTAGAGGTAAATTTTGAAAAAGACTCATATTTTCCAAATTTGATCACAGGAAATGAAGCATTAAAGGAAAACATGGAGAATGCATATATGTGAATGACACTGAACTCAGTTTTTCATACTGAAAACAAATTCCTAAATTGGATATCTGTTCAGAAATATTCTGTATCATAATGGTTAATATATCATGCCTACGGCACAAACACTATTTTCAGTTGGGTCCAATTAATTGATTTTTGGGGTTACAGCCAAATCATCCTTTAAATGTTAATTCCCTGTAACCCTACCCCATCCATTATCCATTAGAACCTGGTACTGAAAAAATATATTTGAGAACATAGTTGGGTCCATCCTATCTGCTTGACCATGTCACATTCATGGAGTAGGTGTTTAGCCAGGAGATCTGCTTTCATTACCATTTTACACTTCCTTTCCTGTCTTCCTATAAGCCACAAGAGATCTTTTATATATATAACTCTAGAATGCCTTGAACAATTTCAACCAAACTTGGTACACAGATTACTTACTCTGTGGAGAAAAATGCTGTGGGGATAAGAGGGGTGTGCATTCTGTTAAGATACAGCCTGTTGTGCCGTACTGCCATACTGGCTTCTACTGTACAGTGCAGTGGAGTGCCATGGTAAGGGCTTCACAGTACTCCACAAGGAGGCTCATAAAACATAAAAACAACTGCTAACAGCCATGAAAGGAAGATTGCAGAAGCCATCAACAATAAGGACAAACTGATACTGGGCCCAGCCTAGCTTTTAAAATAAGAAAGGAGGTAGGATATTTTATTTATTTTATTGTATTCTTAATACTGGGACCAGTAAGCAACATGTTGCCTGGGGATTAAATTGCATGGAAGTGAATTCTCCAGTGCCATGAGTGCCTGACATGAGGGGAGGGAGAGGGAGAAATCTGTCTTATTTTGGCTGATACATTGCCATCCAATACATACCCTGAAGCTCAGAAGGTTTAGCATGGTGTTTTTCAAACTTGGCAACTTTAAGATATCTGGACTTCTGCTGGCTAGGGAATTCTGGCAATTGAAGCCCATGTGTCTTAAAGTTGCCAAGTTTGAAGAACACTGGTTCAGTAGCTGTTCACACATCCTCTGACAGGAATACAAAATCCTTCATTTGATATTTGATGGAAATGTATCAAGGAGAGATCCAACCTGGAGCTCAGGAGATATTTACTCACAGTGAGAATGAAAGTGAGAATAAGTCCCAGAGCTCTCTGCAACAGCATTGCCAAAAAGGCATTAAGAGTTGTTCACCTAATCTTGCAAAGCTTCTTCTCCGGTAATATTGTATTGTAAACTAGGGCATGTAAAACCTTTGGTAGACCTGTTCTCGAATACAGCTCATCTGTCTGGAACCCACACTGCGTATCAGACATTAATACAATTGAGAGAGTCTAGAAATATTTCACGAGTCCTCCACTCCTCTGCTTACAACAGAATCCCTTATGCCACCAAGCTTGAAATTTTGAGCTTAGACAACTTAGAACTACGCCGCCTTCAGTCTAACCTGACCATAGTACACCAAATTATCTGCTACCATGTCCTACCTGTCAATGACTATTTCAGTTTCAACCTCAACAATGCACGAGCACACAATAGATACAAACATAAAGTAAACCGCTGCCAACTCGATTGCAGAAAATATGACTTCAGCAACAGAGTGGTCAATGCCTGGAATGCGTTACCTGACTCTGTGGTTTCATCACCAAACCCTCCAAACTTTCACCTTAGACTGTCTATTGTTCACCTCATCTCATTCCTAAGAGGTCTGTAAGGGGTGTGCATAAGCACACCAATGTGCCTACCGTCCCTGTCCTACTGTCCCCACTTATTCGTATCCATTTCCTGTATTCATAATTATGTTTATACTTATATTTGTTATCTTATACATGCTTGACAAAACAAATAACATTTTAAAAAATTAAATTTAAATTAATCAGTGAAATAGCAATAGCAATAGCAGTTAGACTTATATACCGCTTCATAGGGCTTTCAGCCCTCTCTAAGCGGTTTACAGAGTCTGCATATCACCCCCACAGTCTGGGTCCTCATTTCACCCACCTCGGAAGGATGGAAGGCTGAGTCAACCTTGAGCCAGTGAGATTAGAACCGCTGAACTGCAGATAACAGTCAGCTGAAGTGGCCTGCAGTACTGCACCCTAACCACTGCGCCACCTCGGCTAAAATGGATTAGTGGGTGCACTAATTCAGAAATAGTAAGTGCTCCATCACTGGAAGTTTTTAAGAAGACAACCATTTGTGTGGAATGGTATCTCCTACTTGGGCAGGGGGTTGGACTAGAAGATGTCCAGGACTCCAGGTCCCTTCCAATTCTGTTATTCTGGATTCAGATCTACAAGACTTGGTCTCGGCAAGGCACCATACAAAATCCTCTCTCCTGTAATTATGATCCACCACTACTTTTGAAAACAGATCAAGTGCTGAAGGAAATTAAACTGGAGGTTATATGGGATTTCAATCACAGGATGACATGTGTGCAGTGTAATCTGGAGGTTAAATTTATGAGTTAGACATTTGGTTCTTGGGAGAATTAGTATTCTGCATTTTCATAATCAACTGAAAAGAAAGGAAAGCAATGAAACAAGTGGAGCATCTCAAGATACCCTGTTTTTTGTTCCCATGATAAAAGAGTCTCCACTCTCAAATTAAAACAATATTTTTATCCCATCCCTGTCCCAAATAATTAGAAAGAATAAACCGGATCATTTGTCTTTGAGATTTGCAATGGTTGGCACAGACAGATTTTAAATTCATAAAGAATAAAGTCCACTCATATTTCCATAATGCTGTAAAAAAAAACACCAAGTGCTTGAAAATAATGTATTTATTCAATGATGTCTCCCTTTCTGGGTTTAAAACATGTGCTGGAGTAGTATTATTCCAAATATTAATCTCTCATCTCTTTGATTTACACCAAAATTTGACCCTTTCCGTTTTCTTGCAGAAAATTCTCTTTCTGCCTTCCTGCCATCTGTTTCTCCCCATCCATGTTGCTCACATGAAGAAAATACCCCCACACTACAAATGTTGTAAGTATAATCCCCCATATTTGATCAATCGTGAATTACTCACCAATCCCAGCCTTCTGCTGTTTCCTGTTATTGTGAGAACTGGATGTGACAAAATCAAAAGCAAAATAGACTGAGACCAAGCCATTGTTACAATAACAATATCTGGGTGTCCATCTTTTTCTCCCACCCCAAAATGTGAGGGCTTTAGGCTCTTATGCCACCCAGGCAGAAGAAGGAGATACAAGAACTGGGCCTTATTTCTACTAGAAATCATTCATTCATTGGCATCCTTCAATCTCAAAAGATTATGGCATCGTACTCTAGGTCAAAGCTGGAGTGTCCTCACCAGCACAAGTCCTGGGTAGATTAATATGGAGAATAGACTGTTACCCAAGCAGCAGATTCCCCCCTCTCCACATCCCTGAAATAGTCCAGTGGAACGGCAGAGCTGATAACAATTGGTTTCAGCTGCATCACAGGAGTGACCAGAACGTGGTTGTACACAGTCACGAACTGTTTCCAGGACTCCGGTTCCGGATTTTGCCTCAAGGTTGACTCCTGAAACCTTTTCCAGTAGTGGATATAGCCACAAGGCAGCGGAGGTTTGTAATCAGAGTTCCCTTCTCCTAGAAGATGGTTCTGCTGCTGTATCTGCCGTTGGGGCATAGAGCCTTCTTCTCCTTCAAAACCATTGACCGTCTTCTCCTGCAACCCTGGAAAGGGGCCCTTATGAGGTGCTACCAACTAGGCCAGCTGGACCAAGGTTTTTTAAGGAGGTGTTACTCCTCCATCACTCACCCTTTGTCCTGGCTTGTGACAGGCAGAGCCTGGCTTCCCAAACGTTGGGCCCAGGATGGCGGGTTTACCAGAAAGAAGGTTTTGCATTTTATACACGGAGGTTGTTTTGTTTTGTTGTTTTGCTTTTCTTTCTCTTTTTTTTTTTTTGGCTTGCTTAGTTTTCCAATAAATGTAATTTATCAAAGAGTTGTCGCCTTCATTATCACAGCTAGGGCTCCTCGTTCTAATATCAGCTGGGAGACGACTGTCTGGGGATTAGTTTGATAGAGAAATGAAATATTTATTTATTTAAAATATTTATATACTTTTTGCTATGCAAGCGCTCTCATTTTAAATTCCTGAGATAATATTAACACAAGGGACTTTCTTTTTTAAAACAAAAACAGCAGCACTTCAAAAACACAGTGTTTTTTATCTTGTTTACTGACTCTTTTCGCTTTTCTGTTCATATTTCATATCCCTCCTCCTCCCCAAAGTCTGTGACTCCTTCCTAGTCACAGAATAACCTACACTGTATATAGCACTGCCTTCTCCATTTTTATCCCTCGGGGGTGTATGAGGTGTTCAGCCAGGGGTAGCACCTCTCGTGTAGGGGCATGTTGTGTTCTTTTAGGGCAGCTTGTTTTAGGGCAGCTTTTGGGGCAGCTCATCCACCTTTGGTCCCCACCTGTCACTCAGCTCTCACTTGTGGCTCCTAGTAGCTGTAGCATGCGCAGTGGCCACACCCCGGGCAACATCTTCGACAGGCTGGCCAAATCAGGTTGAGAGAAGGGTTCCACCACAAAACCGCGGTAGACTAAAGCGCACTCGACAAAAGCGCGTACCTGACGTCATCACAGCGCGACGAAAACATCACGCTGTGAGCGGTAAACTTAAAATTAACGCGAAAACCTTACCCTAACCCCCCCAAACCTAATCCTAAACCTAAACCTAAACCTAAGCCTTAACCTAACCCTAAACCTAACCTTAAACCTAACCCTTAACCTAACCCTAAACCTAACGCTAACCCTTAACCTAACCCTAAACCTAACCCTAACGCTTAACGTAACCCTAAACCTAACCCTAACCCTTAACCTACCCCTAACCCTAAACCTAAACCTAAACCTAAACCTAAACCTAACCCTTACCTTTACATGAATCGGCTTGCTTTAAAAGTGCTTTTTAAAATCTCAGCGGTCGTATTTGTCGCGCTGCTGATGACGTCAGGTACGCGCTTTAATCGGGCGCGCTTTAGTGATCCGTGGTTTTGTCGTGCCACGAAGAGAAGCTGTTGGGTCATTAACCTTCAGTGAGACAGGGACTTGTCTATCCTGAGCATGGGAAGACAGATTCTGGCAGATTGAGCAGATGAAATCTACTAGAATAGGACAACGGTCATGAAGGCGGTCTCTGCAAGCGATGTGGTACTCTAAGAGCACGGCAAGACACGAAAGATGCCCTGGTCAACCCCTGCGCCCAGCTGATCTCCAACTGTCTCAACTCTTGTCCTGCTATTGGAACAAGATGGACTCTGGGAAGAGTGAGGCTGACTCTGCGCACCTCTCCCTCGCTTTAATCCAATTCACGCGCAAGTCTTGACATCCTCTCAATTAGATGTCAAGGTCTTCTTCGAACAGGATGGATGAACATCATCCCTCAGCAACAATAATCCTGAGAGGTAGGCTGGGCTGAGAGAAGGGGACTGTCCCAAAGTCACCCAGTCAGTTTCTGTGTCTGAGGCTCTTGTCCAAATGCAACATCTTAACGATTGTCTCAGAACCAGAGGGTTGTAAAATCCAAAGGCACTCAGTCATGCCAGGGTTCAGTTGATGGTGAGAGGGGAATACTGCTTCCTGCAGCACCCTGCATAGTAGGGGATAAAGGCGGGCTTTCTTGTCTCCAACCATCACCAACTGGAACCAACCAACCCTATAGAATGGAGGCGAACCAACCGAACATTGTACTGCCCATCTCAAGTCCTCTGAGTAGATCCAGAAGAATGCTATGCCTGATGGTATGGGGAACTGTCAATAGGTCAAGTCAAGCAAGGATGGATGTACCACCACCATCCCACCCATGCCAGAGATCTTCCAACACCATTAAAAAAGAGTTGGATTTTACTTTGCTAGTCTTAGCAAATATTGGGGCGGGGGGTTGGCTCAACTCTGTTTCAAGGCCACTGAGCCAATACTCTCTGAAGACATTTCTGCACTCATGTAGCCAGTAGGATGTCATAGAGGATTGTTATCTTCCCACCAAGGTGGTACCTATTTATCTGCTTGCATACTTTCAAACTGCTAGGTTGGCAGGAGATGGGGTGAGGATGGGAGCTCACCCCATCATGTGGCACTTGGGTCTCAAACCTGGGCTGCCAGTTTTTCAGGCAACAAGCTGAGCCACCGTGCCGCCCATCCAATGCTATTTCTGTTCCATTCCAGGTCTGATACCTGACTGAAGAGGTCCTAGATAATCTGTTTTCATCCAGGGTCCTCTAAAGATGTTGTTGAACCACCTTCTCAATCACCTTTCTCCCAAAAAAGGGAGGTTGGATATTGGATGAAAATTGTCCAGATTTGGCTCAACTCTGTTTCAAGGCCACTGACAAGGGCTGTTTTGAGGCATCCAACAATGGTTCCTTTACCTCTTTAGGAAGCACAACAAGTTCTCCTCAAGAGTCAAAGGAGCAACCTTCTCACTCAAAGCAGAATTAGCCACCACTAAGACCCATCTACATGACAACACCCCCCCCCCAGGCCACTTTCAGGAGCCAGGAGGGACATGGATATAAAAGTTGCTTCATGCCACAAAATGAGCATGCATGGGGAACATTGAAATACTAAAGGAATTCACAGAATGTTTTCTGCACCCTATCTTTAAAAGAAGGACATTCTGGTTAGGGAAATGCATTTCAGTAAAGCCCACTCTAGATATTTTCTTAAGGAAAAGAATGAAAGCCCATGAGGAGACAGAGGGGGAGGGGGAGAGGGAGGGAGGGGGAGAGAGAGAGATGGAGGGAGGGGGAGAGAGATGGAGAAGGAGAGAAGAAGAGTGGGGGAGAGGAAGGGAGAGATGGAGAGGGGGGAGGGGGAGAGAGGGGGAGAGAGGGGGAGAGGGAGAGATGGAGAGAGGGAGGGAGAGAGGGAGAGAGGGAGGGGGAGGTGGAGGGAGGAGGAGGGAGAGGGAGGGAGGGGGAGAGAGGGAGAGGGAGGGAGAGAGATGGAGAGGGAGAGGGAGGGAGAGAGGGAGAGGCAGACGCAAAGATGGAGAGGGACAGGGAGGTAGGGAGAGAAAGATAGAAAGTGAGAGAGAGAGGGAGGGAGAGAGAGAGAGAGTGAGAATTATAGGATCATGGAGCATACTGGAAGCGATGACAGTTATGAGAAATGAGTGTGCCCAATTAAAGACATACTAGGTAGTGTCAAAGAGGAAACATAAAAGACTCAAAGGACTTTCCTCCCAGCCATGTTAATGTGCTAGTTCCTCTAGTCCTTGAGTTAGCAGAAAATAAATTGTGCTGCCACAACTGCCAAGCCCTAATGGGCTGTGTGATGAGGCTGCAACTGGCAATGCCCTTGCAGCGCCTAGTGCAGGACACGTTAAGGATCACAACTGGTCATGAGCCCCTTTCCTTTTCTCCCATTGCCCACAGGAGAAGCAACCTCTAAGTGTCCTTAGCATGCATCGGGGAGCTTTAACAATTGTGAGCAGGTCTCCAGTGGGATGGAGGCTTTAGCTACTTTTCAAGTTGCAATAGCAATAGCAATAGCAGTTAGACTTATATACCGCTTCATAGGGCTTTCAGCCCTCTCTAAGCAGTTTACAGAGTCAGCATATTGCCCCCAACAACAATCCGGGTCCTCATTTTACCCACCTCGGAAGGATGGAAGGCTGAGTCAACCCTGAGCCGGTGAGATTTGAACAGCCGAACTGCAGAACTGCAGTCAGCTGAAGTAGCCTGCAGTGCTGCATTTAACCACTGCGCCACCTCAGCTCGACTGATAGGTCACAAGCCTACAGGTGATCTCTCTGCTGACCTGTCATTCAAGCTATTTATCAACCCAAGGTTCAGCATTTCAGAAGGAGCTCTGGAGCTGATTCTTTCGGTGTTCACTGCTGTTGTGAAAGAACACTAAGAACATATCAGAGAGTTGTAGGCTAACATTGATGCAGATTATACGCGCATTGTAAGAAATTGCTCGGTCCCTAAGAGAAGCATTCTATTTTAATGTAATTCAGCAAATGCAGTGTAATTCCAGCAGTCCTAAGAATAGGAAAAGCACCAAGATTTATATACATCATTTACACAGTCAGCATATTGCCCCCAACAATCTGGCTCTGCATTTTACCCAGGAAGGAAGGAAGGAAGGAAGGAAGGAAGGAAGGAAGGAAGGAAGGAAGGAAGGAAGGAAGGAAGGAAGGAAGAAAGGAAGGAAGGAAGGCTGAGACTTGAGCCTGGTGAGATCTATAATGTCCTACCTGTCAGTGACTACTTCAGCTTCAACTGCAAAAATACCCAAGCACACAATAGATACAAACTTAAGGTAAACCACTGCAAATTCAATTGCAGAAAATACGACTTCAGCAACAGAGTGGTCAATGCCTGGAATGAGTTACCTGACTCTCTGGTTTCATCCCCAAACTCCCCAAACTTTAACCTTAGACTATCTACTGTTGACCTCACCCCATTCCTAAGAGAGCTGTAAAGGGCGTGCATAAGTACACCAAGGTGCCTACCATCCCTATCCCAATGTTTCTTTTCATTTGTATCCATTTCATGTATCCAAAATCATGTTCATACTTATATCTGTTATCGTATACATGCTTGACAAAATAAATAAAATAAAATAAAAATAGCAAACAGCCAGCAGTCATCAGAAGTAGCCTGCAGTACTGCACTCTAACCACTGCGCCACCGTGACTCATATGAAGATTCTATCTTAATGCCTTTTCATCATTCTCTTTCTAAAAGATGAAACATCTGCCTTGTTTTCTTTTACCCTGTCTCAACAGTAGCTTCAGCCCAAATTATTCAGAGCTCTTCATTTTTTTACGCTTGTATTAGCAACATCCTGAAATGAAAGGAACAGAGAGGACACTAGTTTAAAAATGCAATCGGGAGGACAACATTTTCTTTCACAACACAAAAGCACAGCCTCTTCTTCTCTTTCTATGCACACAAACACACCCACACACACAAACACGCAAACAGGTCAAGTGAGCCGGTCATATTTTTCTTCTCCATTCTTCTCATTTTGAAATTAGCATCTACAGTTGATCTTCCGTAAGCTTAAATTAGGAGAGTACTTTTGCCCATATAATACATAATACTAACTTATAACATCCCAAAGAATAAGAACATTGTGTTAAATACATGAGGCAAATCCTTAGCAAAGAGGCCTGTCAGTTTTTGTAACTCAACAATTAGCACAACAGGATTTACTAAATGAGTTGCAAATTTGCAGCTACATTTGTAGGGCATGGTAAGGTTGGTAAGGTTTTGTTCATTATTATTTCAGTTGCCTTTTGTGGCTTAATCTGCCAGGTGACTTCAGCTGAATCTGGGCCAATTTCGCTACATTTATTTTTTTAATGATCTATTTATGTATTTGCTTTATTATAGAATACATATAATTTATTATAGAATACAAATAGTGGCTAACTGCAGTGGTGTTTACACAATAGAAACTGGAAGCTATTAACACTGTGATGATTAAGGTGAATTATACTTTTCACAATAGAACATTTATATCAATGTTAAATCTGATTTCTAAGAAATAATTGAGCATAGATTTGCTTAAATTGTACAGTCAATGCTAACTATGACCTCTGCAACTTCTTAATCTATGTCATTTAGTTAAGTTTAATGCATTACATTACGTAAGATCATACACGTCATTAAAAATGCACAATAAAGGCCTGGGCGAAAATTTTTGGATATAACGTGGAATTGGCAAAGTGGGAAAAACTATGGATATTTAATCGGAAACTAACAATGTGTCAGGCCTGCAATTATATTCCTTTTAGAATTTTGGCCTGCCACACTTTCTCTTATTTCATTATGCTGTTTCATTAGTCAATGGAAGGGGGAATAGACAGGAGTGAGATTGTGGAATGTATTGTTTTCATTCTTTACTAGAAGCCAAAGTCATCCTTTGTCTCTGCACCAGTACACCTGACCGGAAGAAGCTGGGTGTGGATGCCAGCGTGGAAGAAGATTGGATCATGTGATGGATTGTGGGTGTGGGGAACGTTTAACTGGGTGGAATTCTGATATCATTTCCAGTATTTGGATTAACACAGATGTGCCTAAGATGTCTGCTTTATTAAATTGGAACCAAAAGGATTGTTTTGCCTTGGACTCTGATTTAATTCTACATGATACTAGGAACGCTGACACAATGGCTACGGCATACAAAGAAAATCTTTACAAGATGTTCTACGGATGGCATCTCCCCCCCCCCCCCCCCCCCCCCCCCGCCCAGCACGGCTCTCCAAAATGTTTAAAAATTTGGCCCCAAATTGTTGTAAGTGCAAAAAAACACCACTTTTTATCATATGTGGTGGACATGCAATGAGGCCAAAAGATATTGGAAAATGATTCAATCGTGGTTGGAACAAATGGTGGGAGAACAAATTTTGTTTAAACCAGAAATTTTTCTCCTAGGCATAACACCAGAGGGGTTTAAGAAAGATGTACTTTATCTAATTATACATGTACTAACTGTGACGCACCTAACTTATGCGCAGTAGTGGAAAAAAGAAAATATACCATCAGAGCTAGATATAATCAGAAAAGTTTTGGCTTGTGCAGAAGCAGATAGGCTCACTCTTGAACTTAAAAATAAAGGGGAATCAGAATATTTTGAAGTCTGGAACAGATTTTATGATTGGTATAAGACAAGGTGACAAGACTGGAACAAACTGTAAATACTGTGATTGGACAGAAGGATAGATAATGTATTAAGTAGGCTAATAGTCAATGGATGAGACTAATTGTATATAATGTGATTGCATGGTCACCTCGACTTCGTGGTACTGCATTGTTTTAAATGTAAAAACAATAAAAAATATATTTTAAAAAAATAAAGCACAACAAAGAATGTTCTTTCTGCACCAACTCAGGAAGCTCAAACTGCCCAAGGAGCTGCTGATACACTTCCACAGAGGAATTATTGAGTCTGTCATCTGCACCTCTATAATTGTCTGGTTTGGTTCTGCAACCCAACAAGACAGACACAGACTTCAGAGGATAATCAGAACTGCAGAAAACACAATTACTGCCAACCTGCCTTCCATTGAGGACCTGTATACAGCACAAGTCAAAAAGAGGGCCATGAAAATCTTTATAGACCCCTCACATCCTGGACATAAATTGTTTCAACTTCTGCCCTCAAAACGATGTTATAGGGCACTGCACACCAAGACAACTAGACACAAGGACAGTTTTTTTCCCGAACACCATCACTCTACTAAACAAATAATTCCCTCAACATTGCCAAACCATTCAGTAAGGCTGCATTACTATTACTATTACTATTAGTTTTCTCATCATTCCTATCACCCATCTCCTCCCATTTATGACTGCAGGAGTGTAACTTTGTTGCTTGTATCCTTACAATTTATATTGATATTGATTGTTTCCTGATTGCTTATTTGTACCCTATGACTATCATTAAGTGTTGTAGCTTATGATTCTTAATGAATGTTTCTATGTACACTGAGAGCATATGCACCAAAGACAAATTTTTTGTGTGTCCAATCATACTTGGCCAATAGAGAACTCTATTCTATTCTATTCTATTCTATTCTGGAAGCCCCTAAAACATATGCACTAAACATAACTAAGTCTGAAATATAAGAGCAAACCATGGATGGATACAAATGCATTCACTAAAGATGGGCCTTCTTTGTATCTCCTGGCAAATCACCTTCACTAGGTGAGGTTGCCATAGACCTGACTGATGGAAGAGGCAGGATGATATTAGCCATTAGTCCTTATCTGTTCTTACTGCTTTGGCTCTCATAGATATAATTAATGGGGATTTCTTGTCTTACAAAGAAGCTGTGCCCAGATTGTCAGTTGGGATCCTATGACTGGCCCTTCTCTTTCTTTGAAAGGAAAGTCTCTGCTTCTGTGTAGCTTCGGGCTAGTTCCTCCCCACCTCTTATCCATTTCCTTCCAACCTTTTATGCAGCCTCTTCTTCACTTTATTCCTCAACATGAATCATCCTATTATTAACTTGTGACATCATTAGCTTCTGCTGTCACCAGATCTGACAAGTTCAAAGGCCCCACGAGAGCTCTCTGTAAAGACACTATAAATGAGATCTCTTAATTAACACCTCCCTTAACTAAATAAATTAATTTTATGCTGCTGATAGGTCATCTTCGCTATCTGAGAATGGATGAACATTCTCTCTGGCTGAAAGTTCTTCTGATCTGGTTGGCACTTTCCTTTATTAGGAACCAGCTGGATATCCGTGCTTCGTGATGAAACTATGTGATCAGACTATGCAAGAGAAATTCGATTCACAATCTGTTGGCTCAAGGGTGGTCGGGGATTGAAACACATAAGGGAATATCACTCCCACCACCTTGAGTCCGGATGCAGTTCCATAGATGGAAGGCATAGACATTTTGGTGAGGTACTAATGTTCAGTACTGTAAGGAGCCCCAGACCACTCCTGAGTGAAGGAATGGAATATCTGCCAGTTTGAACTAAGGTAATGGAATGTGAGGCAATTGGCAGTTGGAATAGTGTTCTTTTCAGGTGGGGAGGATGAGTAGAATGTCTAACTCCTTAGCATCAGAGCATGTTAATTACTGTATAAGAATTACTAATGATCTGATGGTCATTTTGAAAAATCCTTTCTTAACAAGCACCTAGAAGCCAAGAGGAACATATGTGAAAAATTTCAAGTTTGTAGGCTTTACAGTTCTAGAGATTTCGTGATGAGTGAGTGGTATTTGCCTTTTATAAATATAGATTGTGGGGTGGGGAGATTTTGAAAGTGGTAGTCAGAGTTAGTGAGCCATTTTGTGGATGAGGAATTCCCAGAGTCTTAAGTGATTGGGGCAGACCAAGATACTGTAAAATATAAATAATAATCAATCAATTTGTTTCACACAAACTGGGCCCCAAATGGAATTTGTGTTAGAATAAAACTTCCATCAGCTAGTGCTCATCCTTCCCTGAATAAAAGTGGAATATATAAAAGATAGGAACATCAGCATATTGGGGGGGGGGGGGGGTTATTGTCCAGAAACTTACAGATCTAATGGTTAAGACACCTGTCAGGCCTGGAAGCCATCTTTTGCATGGGCCTTCAGGCCTGCCACATTTAGTGCTATGGAAAAATATGAGGGGGGAATTATATGGAGTATGGTAGATATATAGTCTAAATAACATTCCTTTCTCAGAGAGTCAAAGACACTTGCACTTGGAGTGGTGTGATTGGGAGGCATCTCCAGTTGGGACAGTGTCTGATTGGGCACTGTGATGGACATGTGGATGCTGGATAAGGGCTTAGAATTTCATTTGGGTGGAGAAAACTTGGAAACTTTCAGATTTGGGTTTTCCCAGATGTTCCAATATGACATCTCTAATAAAATGGAACTTTGAAGAACTTCAAGACTCGGAGTCTTCTTTCGTTGGGGTGTTAGAAACCAGGAGATTTTGAGTTCTAGTTCCACCTTAGAAATGGAAGACCAGTGGGTGATTTTGAGCCAGTCCTTCTCTCTCGGCAAAACCCACCTCACAGGGTTCTTGTAGAGAAAACAACAGAGGAAGAAGGAGTTAGCTAGAAGAAGGCTCCCTGCCTTCAGTTATTTGTAAAAATAATGATGATGGGATAAAAATCAATCAATCAGTCATAAAGAAATTTCACTAGGGAAAGCGACGCTTAATTTTACCTGCCCCGGGATTTCTTATTCATTGCTATTCAGAATTGAATAGAAGTCATTGTATACTAGGATTACTTTTTCACAGTAGTTTTTTTGTAAATAGCTCCATGCAGGCACATCTGCCACAAAATTGTTTTATGACTGGGTTCACTCTGAATTTAGCTTTTCATAAAAAGACGTGGTGGCTCAGTGGTTAAGACACTGAGCTTGTCAATCAGAAAGGTCGACAGTTCGGCAGTTCGAATCCCTAGCACTGTGTAATGGAGTAAGCTCCCATTACTTGTCCCAGCTTCTGCCAACCTAGCATTTTAAAAGCATGTAAAAATGCAAGTAGAAAAATAGGGACCACCTTTGGTGGGAAGATAACAGCACGCTGTGCGCCTTTGGCATTTAGTCATGCCGGCCGCATGACCACTGAGACATCTTCAGACAGCACTGGTTCTTCGGCTTTGAAACAGAGATGACCACCACCCCCTAGAGTCAGGAACGACTATTACATATATGCAAGGGGAACCTTTCCCTTAATATGAGTACAGTTGGATCAGAGCAAAGGGTAATGTAATCCAACATCTTATTCTTTAATGAAGAGCAGGGAGATGCTTCCTTTATTGTTTAGCACCTAGCAACTAGAATTCAGAAACATTCACAGACTTAAAAAAACTTCCACAAAGTTACAACCTTTGGGTGCCCATTCTAAGACCAGGATTTAACTGATAAGTGTGTCCTAGGGGTGAATTTTTAAATGTCTTTTCTGCTTGAGCATCTTGGGTTCCTTTTTTGAGGCTTTTTAATATTATAAAAATCACAAATCATTGGGAGTCAGCCCTTCTTAAATATAATTAATAAATAACGGATGAAAGAGAGAGAGGGGGGAGGGAGGGAGAGAGAGAGAGAGAGAGAGATCGTTCTTGGTGCATTTGATATTTTATAAACTATTTTACAATGCTTTTACATCGGAAGTGGTTAAAAATGATTATTATGGTTCATTGCACAATCAACCAGATGTTTAGAGTAGATTTAGCATTTTTATCCACCTATCGAGCCCATCTCAAGGACCAGATGTTGTTGGATGATGTTAAAGATGCTGCCACAAGATGTAATCCGTTCCAAGTAAAGCTGCGTTTTGCAATTAACTGATGGTGATTTTGTCAGTGTTGATGGTGTTTAAGTGGTGGTCCAGATGCTTTGAAATGGCACCCAAGGCACCTATTACTGTTGCACTATCTTTGGTTTTGGGTTTGGGGTTTTTTTTGTGCTACAGTCATGCTTCTATTTCCAAGCCTTTATACTTCGTGGTTTTCTCCAGTTCTTTCTCTTCATTTCTGCTGTCTCTGGGTATCGCAACATCCACTACCCAGGGTTTTTTTGCCTTTCTTGTCAACAGTTGTTAAGTCTCAGGGGTTGGGTGGCAGATGCTAGCGTGTTTGAATTCTAAAGTCCCAGTACCAAAAATGAAAAAGATACCATATTTTTTGGAGTATAAGGCGCACTGGAGTATAAGACATACCAAGATTTACCAAGAGGCAATTTTTTTAAAAAAAAGTTTTTGCACTCTGTAGACTTCCCAAAAATGGCCCATTTTTGTCAAAAAAAAGGGGCCTGCATAGCCTTTAGGAGACTTATAGAATGATTCTGGGGGCTGGGGGGGTTATATATATGAGCTGTATTCAGTGTATAAGACGCACTCAGATTTTCATCCTCTTTTTTAAGAAAAAAGGTGTGTCTTATACTCTGAAAAATAACACAACCATACCTGTGGAAAAATCAGGTGGAACAATGGCTGATGACCTCTTTCTATCGGTCCACGATAGAAAGTGTCCTCACACAGTGTATAACAGTATGGTCCACTGGTTTAACAGCCGCGGACAGAAAGGCACTATGGAGAGTGATTAATTCGGCAGAAGAAACCATTGGTTGCCCTTTAACATCACTGGATGACATCGCCAGATCTCATTGTTTCAGCAGAGTAAGGAAGATACTCAGGGATGATTCCACAAACAGATTAATATTATGAATTTCACTGGTGCCACTGCAGTGTGTAGTATGTATATACCATGATATAAGATCAAACAACAGAGTAAGATACATGTTGCACAGAATATGACTGTGATGGCAAACCAGGTGGCATGCGAAGCCATATCTGCCAGCATGTGAGCTAACAGCTCCAGTGTGCATGTGCGTGCTGGCCAGCTGAGTTTTGGCCTTCAGAATGAACTTTCAGTAGGCCCACTTTCATTGGGCCTACTGAAAGTTCATTCCGAAGGCCAAAAACTGATGGTGATTTTGTCAGTGTTGATGGTGTTTAAGTGGTGGTTCAGATGCTTTGAAATGGCACCCAAGGCACCTATTACTGTTGCACTTTCATTGGGCCTACTGAAAGTTCATTCCGAAGGCCAAAAATCAGCTGGCCCATTTTTCACCCTCCCTGGCTCCAGAGGCTTTCCTGAAGCCTGGGGAGGGCAAAAATGGACACCCCCCGGCCCGTGGAGACCTTCCGGAAGCCAGAAATGGATCATTTCTGAACTTCCGGTAGGCCCATTGGGCCTGATTTTTGCCCTCCCCAGGCTCCAGAGGGCCCCCAAAGGAAATACCAAGCTCAGCTTGGAGGTGAGCAATGCAGTGCATATGGGGGGGGGGACATGGGGGGGTTGTGCACATATGTGCATGTGGGAGGACACTTTGCATTATGGGTGCTTGCAGATGCTCACGCTATCGTATGCACTGCTTGCATTTTTGGCACCCAACAACAAAAAGGTTAGCCATCATTGGAATATGATGTGCATATGGAAACGTATGTCTAGGTTTTTTTCCCTAACTACATATATAAGGATTATTCTTTATATTATTCATGTTGTCTTGTATTCTTGTATGGACTGCACCATCTAAACCAATTTCATTGTATACATGATGTACAATGACAATAAAAAAGCTTTGAGCTTCGACCATCAACAGACGGTCAACAGACAGAAACAACCAACCATTGACCATCAACAGACCATCAACAGACAGAAACAACCAACAGACGGTTACAATCCTACAGTGTCACACTAGCACACTAAGGAATTAAATCCCTTCAAAAAAAACTTTAAGTGAACAAAAGACCCAGCAACCCAAGAAGAAAAAGAAATAGAAAAAGGAATCATCTACAAGATACAATGTAAGGACTGTAAGAACCACAATGTAGAGCACACAAGCAGAAGACTAGAAGAGTGTGTCCATGAGCACAACTACTGTGTTTCCCTGAAAATAAGACTGGATCTTATATTAATTTTGGCTCCAAAAGATGCATTAGGTCTTATTTTCTGGTTAGGTCTTATTTTCAGGGAAATACAGTATTAAATGCATCCATCTGGCTGACAATCTTAACTGGGGCTTATTTTGGGGGGTAGGGCTTATATTACAAGCATCCTGAAAAATCATGCTAGGACTTTCCAGTTCGGTCTTATTTTCAGGGAAACAGGGTAGCAGTCAGAAAAAAACGATGAAAACACCTGAATGTCACATCACGTAGACAAACCCAACCATAGGTTCAACTGGGAAATGAGGTTCCTAGACCAACTATCTGACAGGATAGTGGGAAATGGAAGGATTTATATTCCTTGCAGACAGCTGATCATTTGCATCCTTTTAGAGGGTGGCTGAAGCACTTGGAGGTTTATCTGTGTCTTCAGTGTAACCTGAGTAATGTTCCTGGTTCCTGTAGTCTGCAAAAAAAAATTCTCTGGAAATCCATTCCTACTTCCATGCCATTCGAAGGTTGTTCAACCCAAATTGTATAGCTAAATGTCCCCTCTATCCTGTCAGAGTTGAAGAAGCTTCTTGGATCAGAAGCAAAAGAAAAAACAAGAAAGTCCAGTTGCCTCCTGAAAAAGCACCTTTGGGACAACCATGACCTGGATGGCTGAGAATCTTGTCCGAGTTTGTTGCATAAATTCAAATCCAGAAGGCACACCCAGATAACTGATGCCGTAGGATTCATTAACTTCTTTATATACATAAGAATAGATAAATAAATGTACAATATCAACAGGTGGTTCTTCCAAGTAAACATAAGCAGGAGAGTTACAGGCAAACACAAGCAGCTGGTTTTATTTTAGCAGACAAGCCCAGACAGACTATTAGTTTACTACTCCGAGCTACAGACTGCTTTCTTCTTAAGTTTCTGTTTCAATTTTCTGCACAGACTCAGATCGGTTTAAGCTCCCTTTGGCTGACTTAGTTGCTATGCCTATTCATTGGCTGACCTTGTTCCCATGTCTCTCCCAGTCATGAATATTTTAACAAATCTCTACAGACCTTTATTTCTACCTTTGCACTTTCTACCAGGCACTATTACAGTGAGGCAGATAGGTGCTCCATCCTTTGCATGGAAACCTGTGCCTGTGTGATCAGTTCCCATTTGTGAGTAGTGAAAGATGCTGGATTGCTGTCCTCCTCTATGTGGCACTTAGGAAAAACATAAGCAATATTTCTTAGCATCGAGACCTGGCTAGATAATGCACCTGCCTTCAGTATAATGCAAGGCTCCAGCATTGCAAACTTTTGGAGAGAGTCTTAACCTGAATCCATATCGAATTTAGCCAGAAGATCAATCAGGAATTAATTGAGGGATTTGAAACAAGAGAAGCAACCAGAAATATACATGAAAGAGAAAGATAAGCAAAAGGGGGGGGGGGGGGTCCCAGAACATTCTGCTCTGTATTTAAAAGATGAGATAAACATAAAAGTGCATGGAATTCAGTTTTATTTTTGTCTGATGTATAATAAAACATAATAGGGATATACAAACCATTCAGAATGATGCTGCCCAAAATAAATTAGCATGAATAAACCATGCATATATGGAAGCACTGAAGTGGCTGAATGCACCCAATGAAAATGAATTCTGGAAGAATCAGGGCTGACAAAGGGGAGATAGATAAGGTGGACAGATAATATATAGATAATATATAGGTAGATATAGATGATAGGTAGATAATGATGATAGATACAGTAGTTGGATGGATGGATGGGTGGGTGGGTGGGTGAGTGGGTGGGTGATTAGGCAGGTAGGCAGGTAGGCAAGTAGATAGGTAGATATAGATAGAGGATAGGTAGATACAGATGATAGATAGATAGATAGATAGATAGATAGATAGATAGATAGATAGATAGATAGATAGATAGATAGATAGATAGATGATAGATAGATAGATGATAGATAGATAGATAGATAGATAGATAGATAGATGAGAGAGAGAGAGACAGAGAGATGATAGATAGAGATAGATAGATAGATAGAGATAGATAGATAGATAGATAGATAGATAGATAGATAGATAGATAGATAGATAGATGATAGATAGATAGATAGATGATAGAGAGAGAGAGAGAGAGAGAGATGGATGATAGATAGATAGATAGATAGATAGATAGATAGATAGATAGATAGATAGATAGATAGATGATAGATGATAGATGATAGATGATAGATGATAGATGATAGATGATAGATGATAGATGATAGATGATAGATGATAGATGATAGATGAAAGATAGATAGATAGATAGATAGATAGATAGATAGATAGATAGATAGATAGATAGATAGATAGATAGATAGATACAATGGTGGGTTCTGGATCCTGTTGCAACCGGTATGGTTGCAACAGGGCCCGGCATCCACCACATGAATGCACACAGCACGCACATGTGTCCTTACCTCATGCGACACCCCACGAGCCTCTGTGACATTCCAGCTGCTCGGTGGAGCGTTGTGCAGGCACCGTGCACTCCGTGCACATGCATGTAAGCGCGGAAGAGCTCAAATGCAGGTAAGGAACTCGGGCGGGCAGTGGGCCCTCCGGAGCATGGTACCGCAACAGTGCCTGCACCATTGACTATATAGTCTATAGTCATCTCTATAGTCATGTTCAATATTTGCTCTCCAACCTCCAACAAAATACCAGAGATAAAATAGTCCAGTTTCAAGTAAAGAGCAGGAAAAGCAGAGGAATATTTTTGCTGGGTAGAATTATTTCTGATTTGGGTAACTTGCAACAAGACAGACACAGACTTTGACCATACCGGGGCGTACCGACTGCAACCCACCACTGGATGGATAGATGGATAGATGGATAGATGGATGGATGGATGGATAGATGGATAGATGGATAGATGGATAGATGGATAGATGGATAGATGGATAGATGGATAGATGGATAGATGGATAGATGGATAGATGGATAGATGGATAGATGGATAGATGGATAGATGGATGGATGATAGGTAGATAAAGCTGATAGAAAGAAAGAAAGAACAGCGGATTCCCCGCCCCCCCGCTGTTCGCTTATCTTTGCAGGCACGCTCGATAGCAGGCTCCGCCCACCAGCCCAGGTGTCTTCATGTCCATTTTGGATGCTCTGTGCATGCGCGGGAAGGTCCTGTGTATGCATGGAGGTGGCCCATGCACTCACATTGCTACTGAACCGGTAGCAAAGGTAAGTGGATTTCACTCCTGGAGAAATGGGAGTAACTACCAGTTTTACTGGCTTCAGAAAAGAGTTGGACCAATTTATTGACGTCATTATTACCAGCTATTACCCATGATGGCTACCTGCTGAGAGACTAGTGGACTTCCTTGTCCATGGCTACTGTGAGAACAGATTGCTGGGTTAAATGGGCCAGAGGGTCCCATCCAGCAGGGCACTGTTTTACATTTTTTATATCTTATGTCCCATTGACATTGCCTTCATCTTGTCCCAATCTCAAGAGTAAAATAAGCTGAAGTCATCCATTGGTCTACCACTGTTTAATTTGTATGTAACCTTTTCTCTGTCAACTGTAAAAAGGATCTGAATGTATATATGATCTGACAGGTTTGTCACCCATTTATTTTAGAGACAAGCAGAAGGGAGCAAGGCAGGGCCGAACAGCAGAGTGGATGGCTCATTTAACATCGGTCAGCAGAATATTAAAAAAAAACTTAGTCTATTAGAAAGGGAACTCAAAAGACCCATTAGAATGCCATGGATCTAACACAATGGCAGGGAAAGCAGTTTTGGAATGTGCATCAATTTAAAAACAAAGAAATAAGTGGCCTCCATTGAAATACCATGCCAGCTATAAACCATGCTTTTTTTAAAATTGGGTGATTGATTTTAAATTGAATCCTTTCTGCAAACCAGTCAATGTTTTTTTTTCTTCCCCTTGTTGCTTTTCAAAGCAAGAGTCTGAGTCATGCATTACTAAGCAGAAGACTGGGAGGGATGAATTAAATGGAGAATTGTCAGCGTCTAAGGCTGCAAAGTCTGCTGTTTATGAATAGCCTCAAGGAAGTGTAAGATGATTGTGTATTTCCCTCCAGAGTTCCAGACTAGTAAAGCAGGGTACTGTTGTGGCTTGCCAGTGGTCAGTGGAGCTGGCAACAGATTCGGACAGTGAGGAGGTTGGGGAGGAATCTGGGGAAGGCTCTGATGAGGGCTCTGTGTTGGAGGCAGAGTGGGGGGCAGAACCATATGCCAGTTATCAGCTGTCTTTAGAGTCAGACATCAGTGAGGCAGATGAACAGCTGGAGCCTGTTCCCAGTGTGTGCGTGCGCAGAGTTGCCAGACGAAGGGAACAGCTAAAGAACAGGGCTCAACTTGGGAGTAAGGCCCTAGGTGGACGATGAATAGGCCCTCCCAGAGGAAGTAAAAAAGGAACGAAAGGGGAGTGGAGTTTGCAGGAGACAATTAGTTTGCTTAATTGGTTCGTGACTCTCTAAGACTCCTTACCAAGTTTTGCAGATATTGGCCTGGCAGCTCTCCAAGCCAGATAAGGTCTGTGACCGTAAATCCTCCCTTGAAAGACTTTGCTGGATGTGAATGAGGAGAATTCACAATAAATTAATAAAAGGGTTTTTTGTCAGGACAAGGAGTTTGCTTCATGCTCTTGGGAAGCCTCGGTCAGAACAGGTACAAGCTTGGCCAAAATTCAGTATGTGATTTAAGCCAATGCGATAATAAGCAAAAGGCTCCTTCACTGCAACTCAGTCGTGTCCTTCTTGTTTAATTGCAACTTATAGTTATGATTTCTCTTAAAGCCAAAAATCTATGTTTGTATCGGAGTGCTATTGTAGATTTTCAAGGGTGTAGGTATGCTGGTCTTGTTGTATTCAGATCTTTTCCCATGTAAGATTGAGATTGTCTTGGCAACATTACGGCGAGGTCTCACTCGCCATCTTCAGGCTGGTGTTTTCGGCTTTCCATGCCTTAATTAATGAGTTAGAAATGATAAACAGAGGGACAATTTTGGGGACAAAGTGTGAGGAAAATCTATCACATGCAACCCTGTGCTATTAACAAAATCACGCCGTAGTTTTATTGCCACCAGAGATGACTTTCTGTCTTGAATTCTATCTGGAACAACCTAGTCTGAATTTATTTTTGTCCTATATTTTCCCTTTTTTGACATTCTGTGACCTGGATTATATGACTTTTCAGGCGCATATATCATTTCCAATCATTCTGAATTCTGAAAGAGGTTATCCAACACATTCAGAAGCTGAAAAAAGCTGAATCAGACACTGAATGCTAGACAACTTTTCCATAAGTCATTAATCGGTGTCTAAATCCTTTACAAGTAGCCCACAACTTACAACAGTTTATTTAGTGACCGTTTGAAGCAGTGGTGGGATGCTGCTGTTTTAACAACCGGTTCAGTGAATGCGCGCAGACGGCAGAGGTGGACTCCTACCAGTTCAGATGAACCAGTCCGAACCGGTAGTGGTATGCTGGCTTGGGTCGCAGAACCAGCAGTGACCAGGCTGGCCATGCCCCCAAACTGGTTCCCTGGTCGCTGCTGTCACCACCACCATCTTTTTTAGAATTGAATTGTGCATGTGCGTGCAGTGCACATCCAGCGTGCGCATGAGCAAACCAGCAGTAACACCAGCTAGAACCCACCCCTGGTGCATGGGTCTAAAGCACTTACACACAGTGCTGAAAATGGAGCATTTAGAAGCTCAGCTGCTTACCTTCCAAGTCAGCAATGTTAAGTAAAACATATGGGGGGGGAAATCAGCTGTGCTGCATGATTGAGATGATCTAGAAAGCAGGAAATAAAGGACAGTATAGGGTAGGGACAGCTGATTGTCAGAGCTACCAGTTCATCTGAACTGGTCTGAACCGGCTGAATACCACAACGTGTTTGAACTTACAGCAGCACTGAAAAATATGACCTTTAACCATTTTTCATACCTATGACCATTGCATCAGCCACCATTGTGCTGGCTCTTCGGCTTTGAAATGGAGATGACCACCGCTCCCTAGAGTCTGAAACAACTAGCACATAAATACAAGGGGAACCTTTATCTTTATCTACTATACTTCTGCTCCAGGGATGGGTTCTGGCAGGCACTACTGCTGGTTTGCTCATGTGTGCGCTGTGCACAAACACACACTTTGCACGCTGCATGGGCATGTGCAGTGCAATAAAAAGTATTCTGCGCATGCGCAGAAGCAAAAAACAAGATGGTGGCGCCTAGGGGGCTGCCCAGAGAACTGGTTCAGGGGCGTGGCAGCCTGGATTACTGCCAGTTCCAGTGGCGCAGGCCACCAAACCACTGTCTGTTCGACTGAACCGATCCGAACCAGTAGGAACCCACCACTGTTCTGCTTAACTTGAGATTAAGAACACCGAACTTAAATCCTACATTCTAGCTTGCTAAATTTTAATATCAAATTGCTCACTTTAAAAAAAAAAACTCCATGCGTCTGCCATCTGCTCTGCTCAATGAGACCGAACGAAGAGCTGTGCACCTTACACAGCCCTGTTTCAGTACTGCCCTTTTAAAGGCAATGCCTTTTGTTTTCCTGCCAAAAGTGGGAAGAGAACAGGAGGGATGGATTACACTTCAGCCTGGCCTCTTCGTGTCTGAGCTGGCAAAACATTTTGCGTGGCGCACCGACCTCAGGCTCCAGAGAACAAGGGAGTCTGTTCTTGCCCATTAGCCTGCAGTCATGTGAAAAAGCCATGCTGGGTGGCCAGGTTTTTCTTCACACACTGCTTTTGTGGCCCGAATGCTGCTGAGTGGAGAAAATGCCTCAAGAAAAGAAGCAGCAGAACTGTGAACCATGAAGACAAAGTCACAATGGAGAAGCAGCCACCTTCACACCAAGCCCGCGTCTTCTCCACTTCCTTTCTAACATCTAATTTCGAGGTGCTTTTTTTTTCTCACATCAAAATACCAGGGAGTATTTTTGTTCATGCGATTGTAAGAATTGTGAAAGTAAATATAGTGCTATATAGCAAAGAAGTGATTGTATGCACCCATGATTAAAACCTTTGTCCAATAAGAGAACATCTGTAGCCCAGGATCAACTGTAGAGGCCTTGGGGTTCTCTGAGCTTTGTTGTTTGCTTGTAGACGAGGAGTGTCAAACTCAATTTCATTGAGGGCCACTTCAGGGTTGTGTTTGATCTTGGGGGGGGGGGGGGGGCAGGTGGCGTGGTCAGCTTGATGTCACTCATGTCTGTTCTGACCGAGGCTTCCCAAGAGCATGAAGCAAACTCTTTCTCCCAACAAAAACCCCTTTTATTAATTGATTGTGAATTCTGCTCATTCACATCCAGCAACGTCTTTCAAAGGAGGATTTACAGTCACAGACCTTATCTGGCTTGGAGAGCTGCCAGGCTGGTATCTGCAAAACGTGGCAAGGGGTCTCAGAGAGTCACAAACCAATTAAGTGAACTCATTTGTCTCCTGCAAACTCCACTCCCCTTTCGCTTTACTTGTATCCCCTCTGGAAGGGGCCATTCATCGTCCACCTATGGCCTTACTCCCAAGTCATCCCCTGCTCTCTAGCTGTTCCCTTCGTCTGGCAACTCTGCGCATGCACACTGGGAATAGGCTCCAGCTGTTTGTCTGCCCCCACTGATGCCTGACTCTGAAGGCAGCTGATAACTGGCATACGGCTCTAGCCCCCTCTCTGCCTCCAACACAGAGCCCTCATCAGAGCCTTTCCCAGACTGGCCCATGTTCCTTCCTAACCTCCTCACTGTCTGAATCTGCTGCCAGCTCTGCTGGCCACTGGTGGGCCACAACAATGTTAGAGTTGCCTGTGGTGGCCCAAGTGCTCTGCTATTTTTGGCTGGGACAGCCTCCTGCAACCCTCTGCCAGTGAAAATGGACTGCGAGCTCTGTTTTCTCTGACAGAGGAACAACAGGCGAGTCCTTCACTATTTCCAAGGCAGCCCCGTGGGCCAGATCTAAGCACCCTGTGGTCCGGATCTGGCCCATGGGCCTTGAGTTTGACACCCCTGTTGTACACATTTCGTTACTTGACTAGATCACATCACCAATGCCAGCGATTGTCAGGGTTGCTCCCTGTTTACATACAGTACAGAATAACATATTTATTTCCATTATTTATTTATTTGTATCCTGCCTTTTTTATTTTTACAAGTAACTCAAGACAGCAAACATATCCTTTATGTATTGAATGTATATAGTTAACTGTGCTAAAGTGAAACTAACCTTCAGATGACCCACAACTGTTTTTGGGGGGGGATTCAAACATTTATATTTGGATGGGTTTTTTCTACTTCTATGATTGGTTAAGGCTCTGTGGGTCTAGAGTATAAATCACAGGCATTTGCCTGCAGTTCCTCAGTTCCATTTTTGAGTCAATAAATACTGTTGCAGCTATGCCGGTCTGGTTCTTGCCTACTGAAGAAGCCCACTACACAATATATCCAACATATGATCCTCCTCCTCCTATTTTCCCCACAGCAACAATAGCCCTATGTGATGAGTTGGGCTCAGAGAGAGTAACTGGTTCAAAGTCATTCAGCTGGCTTTCATGGCTAAGGCGGGACTTGAACTCATGTTCTCCTGCTTTCTAGCCTAGTGCCTTAACCCCTGGACCAATCTGGCTTTCAGTTTGGTCTCACTCTGGACAACCATTTTTAAAATATTATGATGTCCAAAAATCAATACTTGACCAATTAATAACTTCTGCTATGCAGTTTGCATTTACCATCGAAAAATAAAGCAGTTTTTGCCTTCAGAAAGATAATTTTTACATGCAGAAGTTATGCAAATATGTTAGATTAAATAACTGATTCATGAAGCCAGATATTAATCAAATCAGATTTCTTTAGTTTGTTTTCACCTAATTAATTCTTAATACTTTGATGTATTTCTAATTTCAGTAATAAACCTTAATAAAAAAGATTACCCTGAAACAAACTCAAGACTAGCTAATTTTTATTTTAGACTATATCTTAACCATTTATCATTACAATAACCCACAAGTGTGATATGCAGGATACAACATGTCTTGCTCTAGGGTGCAAATAAAACAAATAAAGCAGTAAAGCTTAGGCAGGAGACAAGAAGCTTTTCTGTAACCAATTAAAGCCATCCAGAGTTTTATTGTATGTCAATCTTTTCAATAAACAAATAAATACAATTTCAGAAGCCATGATCATAAAGTCAAAAGGATATGCAAGCAACAAAACCAAGATCAGCCCCAAAGAAAGTTGAAAAGAGTTGAATGTCCAAATTTACAATAAGTTGTGAGTTGTTAAATCAGGAGTAAATTACTCCAGGAGTAACTCAGTTCCATCTTGTTGAAAGCTTCAAATTTAAAGACAAAACCATCAGGAGCCTTGATTAACCCTCTGTTAACCCGCTACTACAAGGCTGTCAAACTCGAGGCCCATGGGCCGAATCCAGCCCGTGGCGTTCTTAGATCTGGCCCGTGGGGTTACTCTGGAAACAGTGAAGGACCAGTGCTCTGTTTTTACTTGTAGAGGGTTGCAGGAGGCCGTTGCAGCAGAAAACGGAACTCGGGAGTCCGTTTTCGCTGACAGAGCGCTCGGGCCACCATAGGTGCCCCCAACATGAGTGATGTCAAGCGGGCCATGTCCACCCTGGCCCCCTTAGGTCAAAAACAACCCTGATGAAATTGAGTTTGACACCCCTGCTCTATTGTAATCCCTGTTTCCATGACATGGCTGAAGAAGGAGCACTGGGTTGAGATCATTTCTCTAATGTTGACTGATTGTATTATTTACACATAAAACCTTCTTCCTTGCCTCCATCCCTTTGATCCCGGTAATTGGTTGCATTATCAAGACCATAGAAAGCATGATAAAAATCCAATCATGTATCAAACTGACACGGTTATATCTCTGCAGAAAGACCACCAATAACCAAAACTGGATGTACAGTACATGGTTACTGTTATAGAAGCTAGCTAGATCTTCACAGATATCAATACTTTTTTTTAAAAAAAATGCAAGTGTGCTTTGGTTCAAAAGGAGTATAGCGTTGTTAGGAACTGGGAACCTCACAACTACTTACCCACATCAGCTTATTCACCCATGGACCATTGTTGTATAGAAACATGAGTCAAGAGCAGCCACTGCTCAACCTGATTTAGATCTATCAGAAATTACTCTTGCAATTAGAAGAGAGTTACTGCAAAAAAAAGTACCTGGGATCTCCAATTCAAGAAACTAGGTCTAGAAAAGTCAATACAATCAAAGGCCATTGGGATACATCTCCCTAGCTCTTTCCCAAAGAAAGTGCTTAATCAAGGAACCAAGACTGATTTTGCCCCAAATCCAGAATGAATTCAGGTTGGAATAAGTGGAAATAATTAATTTCTTCCCAGGGAGGCTACATTGAACAGCTAGGCCAAGGATGGCTAACCTTCACTGATGGCTAACGCCCGCACCCATAAGGCAATGTGCGTGCCTTCACTGCTCGTGTGCATGCGCTGGGCCCCACACCCATTTTTGGCTTCCAGGTTGGTGCAGAAGGCCTTCCAGGCTCAAAACGCATGGGCGGCAGAGACCCAAAGACCAGCTGGCTGGCGGGTGGCACTCATGCATGCATGGTGATGCTGGGCTGGAGCAACGGCTGGCATGCCCGCGGAGAGGGCTCTGCATACCATCTGTGGCACACAGTCATAGGTTCACCATCACAGAGCTAGAGTCTCCTTCTGTCTAGTGCAGTGTTTCTCAACCTTGGCGACTTTAAGGCCTGTGGACTTCAACTTCCAGAATCCCCCAGCCAGCACAGCTGGCTGGGGAATTCTGGGAGTTGAAGTCCACAGGCCTTAAAGTCGCCAAGGTTGAGAAACACTAGTCTAGTGACACAGTTCAAAAAGTCTATTGTTATAGTTCAGAAATAAGTATGTGTTGCTACCATCTATTTTGTAATTGCAGGCTCCAAGGAGGATGTTGCATATACAGCAAACCTGAATTGTCCTGTTGTCGAAGTAGAAATGGCATCTCTCTCAAAGTCTGCCCCAGAGCAGCAGCCTTTGTCAGTGAACAAAAAATAATTTACATAGACCAGTGTGATCCTATTGAGTCACTTGACCTTGTGTCGTTATAATGAATGTTATTTTTCTCTTCCTAAAGTTTCCCCACAGGGTCTGCTTGGTTTTAATCAACCAAACTTTGAATCATTTATTGTAACAGGAATTGACTGACTAGCCTGTCACCCAAGAGCCTGACATCATAGAGTGAGAGAGAGAGAGAGTGGCCCACAATCACTCATTCTGCTTTCATGCCTAAAGTGGGATTAGAATTCAGAATCCCCAGGTTTTATTGTGAACATAGATTAAGGCTGAGAAATCAGATGGCTATAAATGCATTTATATCTGCGGAAATTTTGAGTAGTTCAGAGAACCGGCCTAAATGCCACCTCTGGTGGGCCCCGCCCTGTCATTCCCTGTCCTATATTCCTTTGCTTTTTAGCTCTGTTGATTCATGCAGCAGAGCAGATTACGGCGCCTCAACTGAGCTAAACAACAGCTCAGCTCACCAGCGCTGACACCAAGGGCAGTCTTTGAGTGTTGAACTAGTGATGGGTTCCTACCGGTTCAGACCGGTTCAACCGAACTGGTAATGTTTTAGCGGCCTGGATTGCTAGAACTGGCAGCAACCCAGGCCTGCCACAACCCTGAACCAGTTCTTGTTTTTTGCTTCTGTGCATGCACAGAACAATTTTTATTGTACTGTGCATGAGCGCACAGTGCACCCCCGAGCAAACTGGCAGTTGTGACTGCTGGAACCCACCCCTGTGCTGCACGCATGTGTGAAGCGCTCTCTCATAGAATTGGTAGGAAAAGATTTGGAATCTCACCGCTGGGCAGTACATGGCAGCCATGTTGAGTGAAATGGGCATTCAGCTTTATAAGTGTTGCATCTTTATTAAAACATTTGGATTGAGGGTCAATTAATTATGAAGTCAGACTTATACTTTCACTGTTGACATATAAGGCCCTAAAGTACTTGAGACCAGAAAAGCCAACAATGCTTACCTTTGCTAAGCACTAAAGTCAAAGTGTGCAGTGGGTAGAAGGATTTGTAGGAGGTTGAAAACACTTACATTCCAGAATGTTCTCTCCTCCATAATCCTGGGGTAGCCAGTACTTTATCTTTATGTTATGTTATGTAAGATCAATGTCCAGGCAGAGCTTTTCTGTGTCAATACTGGCTGTATGAGTGATCTGTATTTTCTTTCCATCCCTCCCAGCTTTTTAAATTAAAATTCCCCAGTGCTTTTGATTTATATTTCTACTCTTACATGTATTGTTTTTAATTATGGCCCACTTGGAGCTGATAATAATGGCAAATAATTATGTATGAAAATCTATACATATTATTCTTTCCTGACTGTTCACTCCCAAGAAGCCCAGCATGCTTCTTATATCAACATGCATCTTGTGTGTGTGTGTGTGTGTGTGTGTGTGTGTGTATGTATGTATGTATGTATGTATGTATGTATGTGTATATATATATATATATATATATATATATATATATATATATATATATATGTACATATATATATATATATATATATATGTACATATACATATACATATGTGTATGTTTGTGTATGTATATATACATACATATACATACGTGTGTATAGATATAGTTAGGTAGGTAGGTAGGTAGGTAGGTAGGTAGGTAGGTAGGTAGGTAGGTAGGTAGGTAGATAGATAGATAGATAGATAGATAGATAGATAGATAGATAGATAGATAGATAGATAGATAGATAGATAGATAGATAGATAGATAGATAGATAGATAGATAGATAGATAGATAGATGATAGATAGATAGATGATAGATGATAGATAGATAGATAGATAGATAGATAGATAGATAGATAGATAGATAGATAGATAGATAGATAGATAGATAGATAGATAGATAGATAGATACAGAAAGAGAGAGAGAGAGAGACACAGAGAGAGAGTCTTTATGGATTAGCCCTTAGGCCATATCAAAGTGCAAAGTTCCAGAAACAGATTATTACTAAAATTTGATAAAAGCAGTTTAAAATGAAAATTGATAAAATACAATTTAAAATGGAATTGGAATAAAATAGGTGTCGGCTCCGGCGAGCCCACAGGCCCGGAGCTGCCATTCGGGTGGGGGAAGCTGTGGGGGCTGCCAGGAATCGTGCTTACCAGCTGGGCATCTCCCTCCTCCACAAGCAGTGCAGCTGAGAACTCTCCATAACTCTCCATGACTGACTGCTGGGTGGTTTCCACTGAGAACAATCCATAACTGATAACTGACAGAGAACAATCCATGACTAATTGTCGGGTGGTTTTCACTCTGGGTCATGAGGTGATGGGTGTGCATGCGTGCGTGAGTGGGGTTTAGCCTAAATACCAAATAAAGTATAAAAGGTGGTGGGGAGCACCGGATATCACCTCTAAGGCAATTTATTCATTGCTTTAGTGTTTTGTTGGTCAGTTTGTGGTGGAGGAGATAGACTGCATCTTCAAACTGTATCTGTGTTTGGCTGTTTCCTTAACCCTTCGGAACCTGACAAAACGATTTAAAATGGAATTGAAATAAAATATAGTCTAAAATGAAATTGGAATAAAATACAATAATGTAAGATATAGATAAAATATTATAAAATTATATTTCGGTGTCACCCCTGCAATCTACCCCAATCAGTCCTACATATGCAGATCTCAACCGAACCATTTCGTTTAACTATTGTGCAAAATATGATTCACCATCTTCTGTTAGAAGTGCCCTGCAGGTCAGGAGAATCCATTATTTCCCTTCCTGTTCTTAAATAACAGAATAAAAGAATTGGAAGGGGCCTTGGAGGTCTTCTAGTCCAACCCCCTTCTCAAGCAGGAAACCTTATACCACAGAAAGATATTCTGATAAAAATTTCTATGTGGGGAAAATGTAAGTATGTTTTCCCCAAAATTCATATGGATGGTTCATATGTACTGAAGCATGGGTCGTCAACCTGGTCCCTACCGCCCACTAGTGGCGTTTTGGGATTCCTGGTGAGAGGTAGGGACTTTGGAGGTTAAAACCTCCTTTTGAGCGAGTGGGCAGGCACGAGCACACATATCAATAAATCAATGTGCGTGTGCACACAAACAAGCAAATACGTGGGAAGAGGAATGGGAGGAGTGGAAACTGATAGCAGGGACAGGCAGATAAGTTTTGTTATCTTATAAAATAAAGTGGAGCAGAGCAGTTGCAAAATAGGAGAAAGAAAAGTTATAGGCAGAAGAGAATTGTTGTTGGCTAATAATAGTAAGTGGGCTAACTAGCTCAACCTTACTTTTGTACATTGCCCTAAGGAAGGTAAAAAAGGAGATAAAAAGGAAAAGATCAAAAAAATTAACAAAAATTGGAAGAAAAATAGAGAAAAGGGGATAAAATAAAGGAGTGGAGTAAGCAGTGTTTAGTCTGGCTCATAAATTAAGTTTTGTTATCTTGTAAAATAAAAGAAAGAAATAAGTAAAGGAAGAAGAAGGAGAAAATAAAAAAGGGAAAAAGAGATCCTTGATATAGTGAAATACTATAAGAAAGGTAAAGAAGAAGAAGGCAGGAAAAGGAATTTTTTTATGGTGACACTTAATAAAAATTGGTACCTAATACAGCATTGTTTTGGGTGTTTGTAATAAAAGGGAAAAGAGGAAGGAAAAAAGCACTGTGTGGAGTGCAGATCAAAACGTAAGAGTAAAAGTAGTTGTTAAACTGTGACACAAATTTAGAACCCATGTTTGAAAAAAAGAAATATGCTCATGTTCCGCATTTGCGCAAAAACTGGTGGGCGGTAAGGAAATTTTTCCATCAAGAAGCAATAGCAATAGCAATAGCAGTAGACTTATATACCGCTTCATAGGGCTTTCAAGAAGGATCCATTAGTGGGCCGTAGGTAGAAAAAGGCTGACTACCCCTGTACTAAAGTGTGTCAGAATCTGGTCACATGTGAGATACAGATCATGATCAATTGCCAAATTCAGGGCAGCCTTACTCTATACATTTCCTCGCCAATGAATCCCCTGCCCATCCAACAGCATCTTTAAACAGATCAACAAATATTTGCAGCCTGTTCTCATCTCCTTCAATTTATATTCAGGATTTGAGTCATGTACAGAGCTTAATAGATGATTCTATAACTAACTTTTCATGCCTAGTATTTCATATGTACTACCCTGTTTCCCTGAAAATAAGACCTCCCTGGATAATAAGCCCAATCAGGCTTTTGAGCACATGCACTAAAATAAGCCCTCCCCAAAAAATAAATCCTCCCTGAAAATCTTGAAACAGAGCAGCAGCCATGAGGTGACCACACTTGCCACCTCCTGCACCTCAAAAATAATAAGACCTCCCTGAAAATAAGGCCAAGCGCTTATTTCGTGGGTCAAAGGAAAATAGTGGCCAGTGGAGCTGGCAGCAGAGTCGGACAATGAGGAGGTTAGGGAGAGCATGGGCCAGATCTGGAGGCTGGGGAAGGCTCAGATGAGGGCTTTGCATTGGAGACAGAGATGGAGCCGAGACTGTCTGGCAGTGATCAGGTGCCTACAGAGCTAGACAGCAGTGAGGCAGAGGAACAGTTAGAGCCTGTTCCCTGTGTGTGCATGCGTAGAGCTACCAGAAAAAAAGAACAACTCAAAAAGCAGGGTAGACTTGGGAGTAAAGTCACAGGTGGAAGGTGATTGGCTTCTTCCATAGAAAATAATAGAGGAGCGAAAGAGGAGTGGGCTTTTGCAGGAAACAATTTGTTCATTCGGTCGTTAGATTACTTTCAGGAGTGTGAAGATCTGTCTGTGAATCTCAGAGACTCTGTGCCCAGTCTTTGCTTGCACAGCACCTCATTTGGAAAAAATTTACATGGCAGCTTTCCAATATAGATAAGGTCTATAGTCGTAAATATTCCTTTGAAAGACTATTTGCCAGGCCTTACTGAATGTGAATGAGAGGAATTCACATTCGTTTAATAAAAGAGGGGTTTTTTTCAGGACCAGGACTCTGCCTCATGCTTTCTGGGGAAGCCTAGGTCGGAACAGTGGTGTCAAGCTGGCCACGCCCACCCAGTCGGCCATGTCCACCTGGCCCCCAGAGGTCAACCACAGCCCTGATGTGGCCCTCAATGAAAATGAGTTTCACACCCCTGATCTAGGAGATAATGCAATATGGTCCACATTGGTGCACTGATCTGGAAAATTATAGGCAAGATACCGGTGTAATTTATTACTGCTGCAATTACAAAGCAAAGAACACTAAATAATATTCTCTTCTTGTTGCTATTAATTTCCAATGTCCCAGAGAATGCTCAGACCCGTCTCAAAGAAAATGTTGTCACTGTGCCTTTCTTGGAAGGCAATTTCTGACATGCTGCCCCCCCCCATGTTGAAGAACTGGGGGGGACGACCATATCCCAAATGGATGGAGAATTTTGAGAGTCCATTTTGTCCACCACATTGGATTACTAAATCTGTTGAATGGCCTCTCGTAAGCCAATACATTTACAATCCATTAGCAGAGATTTCTCCTACTGTTTCTTTTCCAATTCATTTGGATGTGGAAATTCTATTAGCTTTGAGATTCCCTCCAAGTTATAAATTTTACATTTATAATTAAAAGCAAGGCACTGGATCCATGATTTTCTAGCAAAGGCTGCTCAACCAAAAGAGGAAAAAAACCACCCCTTTTTGGTGACATCTTATTCATCGAAGAACTGGGGGAAACAGTTTATTCACCTCATAATCAAATGTGCGGGCAAATTAATATCGTGTAGGACACTTTTCTCCCCCTTTTTTCCCAGATATTTAATTAAGCTAATTTAGTGCATGAGGTGAGACAGTAGTTTCCACATTACCCCCACACACCACCACCCCAGAAAGTAATGAGCGTATCTTTCTTTGGTGACAGCCCTCTGTGGGGAATCTGTGCCAGAAACATGGTTTAAGTTATTCATTAATATATGAGGAAATCTCAGCTTACAAAAAAAAAAAATCTTCAGTCATTCACAGCAGGCTGACCCTTAAAAGAGATTTTTAAAAGTATGAGTCTTAAATATTTTCAGCTTGCAAAAGGTGATAAAATTGAAGAAGGCAAGGCGGCATAAACCTGTTCAAAGCAGTCAAGAGTGAACTGAAGGAGGAAGCGAATCAGCTGTTGAATCATTGTGCTTCATTACATGCCTACTGATCTCACAGTATAACAGAGTTGGAAAGGACCTTGGAGGTCTTCTAGTCCAGCCCCTTGTTTGAGCAGGATTCACTATCCCACCAGTGTCAAAATCAGGATTGCCATCATATGATGTTTTGTGACGTTTTTCCTATTCGTGGAGCTGGGGTAGGTGCGGCCTTACATGTGATGCATTCAGCCCACGGGCTGCCAGTTTGATACCCGTGCTGACTATACCATGAAACAAATGGTTGTCCAGTCTCTTCTTTAAAACCTCCAGTGATGGAGCACCCAAAACTTCTGGAGGCAGGCAGTTCCACTGATTGTTTTCACTTTCAGGAAATTTCTCCTTAGTTCTAGGTTGGTTCTCTCATTGATAAATTTCAATCCATTGTTTACTTTACTTTATTGTCATTGTACATATATACACAGTATACACATACAATGACATTCACATAACCCCCAGAGAACAGGCCCAACACACATAACAATCCTCAAACACACACCCCACCCACCAAAAAAATCCACACCCCTAAACCACCCATATTTCTTGTCTTATGAGCTGCTGTTGATGTTGTTAGAAGGGCAACTGTTAAAATCTTCAGAGGGACAAGGAGGAAGAGGAAGAAGGTAATTTTGAGTAACTTGAAACAACAATCGCCAATTTTTGTTTTTATGCAGACTATGGCAAAGAATCCTAAAATGATGAAATTGCAAGCTGTTACTGATAATCCTCAATTTACAACTGTAAATGGAAGCAGAATTTTCATTGTTAAGCAAAGGAGTTGTTAAGTATGTTGTGCCCAATTTTATGACTTTTTTTCCCACAGTTAAGTAAATCACTGCATAATGTTGATCACATGCCCTGTAGTAGCTTGAACCGCAAACTGGACATACACCAAAGGTGGGTTGCTATCGGTTTGCACGGGTTCGGACAAACCAGTAGTGAAAATTGCAACTGGGTCACCAAACAGGTAGGCTTGCAAGGCCCCAAACCAGTTCCCCAGTCGCCCATGCCGTTGCCAGCATGTTTTTTAGTCATTTTATAATGTTCTATAATTTTATGTTTTATAATGTTCTGCGCATGCGCAGAACAATTTACAGGCAACTGTGCATGCGTAAGCAACATGCAGTGGGCGTGCACACCAGCGAACTGGCAGTAACGCCAGCAGCAACCCACCCCTGACATACACTCACCTGGTGACAGTCTTCCCTGTTGTGATGAGAGGCATATTACATTCCTATTGTCATCATTATATTATATCTAGATAGGTATCTATTCATTGAAAGAAATACATGTATGCAAATCTGTGTCTTTCTTCTTCACCATCATCATCCATTTGGTGATATGTGTCCTCTTGGTGCAAAACATGCAGCTGGTCCTATTCGTGAAAAAGGGGTACTGAGTTAAAATAGCAAGGAAAATCATTTTCTGTGATTGAGGAAAATATAAAAGAAGTATCCCAAAGTATAAAAGAAGTATCCTCCCTGTACGGTTGCAACAGGGCCCAGCATCCACCACATGAACGTGTGCACAGCATGTGTGCACATGCAAGCAGCACGCGCCTCCGCGACACTCCAGCTGCTTGGCAGAACATTGCGCAGGTGCTGTGTGCTTCGTGCGCAGAAGCACTGAAGAGCTCAAATACAGGTAAGGAGCTCGGGCAGGCGGGTGGGTTCTCCGGAGCACCGTACTGGAATGGTACCCAGGGCAGGCACCGGTACGCCCGTACCGGGGTGTACCACTTGCAACCCACCACTGTACCCCAAGTATCTGTGACTTTTCAGGTTGTAGAAGAATCATCTCTATAGTCATGTTCAATATTTGCTCTCCAACCTCCAACAAAATGCCAGAGATACAATAGTCCAGTTTCAAGAAAAGAGCAGGAAAAGCAGAGGAATATTTTTACTGGGTAGAATTATTTCTGATTTGGGTAACTTGTAAGAAGACAGACACAGACTTCCACAGATAATTAGAACTGCGGAAAAAACAATTGATACCAACCTGTCTTCCATTGAAGACCTGTATACTGCACTAATTAAAAAAGGGGCTGTGAAAATAACTACAGGCCCCTCACATCCTGGACATAAATTGTTTCAACTTCTACCCTCAAAATGACACTATAGGACACTGCACACCAGAACAACTAGACACAAGGACAGTTTTTTCCCCGAATGCCATCACTCTGCTTAACAACTAATACCCACAACACTGTCATATTACCTACTAAGACGGTATTACTATTATTCTTCTCATCCTTCCTACTACCTACCTCCTCCCACTTACAATTGTAACAATGTTGCTTGTATCTTTAAAATTTATATTGTTTTATTTGTTTTCTAATAGGATTTGATTGGTTATTAGTAACCTGTGATTATCACTAAGTGTTGTACCTCAATGAATGTATTTTATTTTCTTTATGTTCACTGAGAGCATATGCATCAAAGACAAATTCCTTGTGTGTCCAATCACACTTGGCCAATAAAGAATTCTATTCTGTTCTGTTCCGTTCCATTCCGTTCCACTCCACTCTACTCCATTCCATTCCATTCTTATTTTATTCTATTCTATTCTGCTTCTATTCTATTCTATGCTGCTTCTATTCTATTCTATTCTATTGTAAAATGAATCCCACCTCACTGTCCTTCTGGAACAGAAACATAGAACTGGGGTGAGGAGGGAGGAGGTTGTTTTTGCATAATACTTGCAAGAAAATGAAATCAGACTTCTTCCTAAACCATAAGCTTTTGGCACCCTCTTCAAGATGCTGCTAAAAGAATTTTAAAGTCCATTAAGCCAGTGATTAGCAGCCTCCGATGGTCACCTTGGCCTCGAGGTGAACTCCAACTGTTTATTATAGTAGTCCTGAGGAAGGGGCAGCAAAAGAAGCCACAATATGTACTGCAGACCAAGTTGCACTTTATTAAAGGAGACTTCGAGGATAGTGCAACATTGACCGATCATTTGTAGGTAAGAACAAGGTGTGCAAAGAACAGCAGTGAAGATGATAAAAGGGCTGGAAGCTACCCTGTTTTTCGGAGTATAAGACCCCCCCCCCAAAGAGGCTGAAAAGGTGAACTCTACAAGCCAATGCACCCCCTGTTTTTTTGCAAAAGAAATGGGTCATTTTTTACTCATTTCGGGGGAGGCAGCCCCCAGGAGCACTCTGTAAGCCTCCCAAAGCCTCTGCGTACTCTGTTTTTTTGCCCCCCAAAAATGGGGCATGCAGAGGGTTTGGGAGGCCTGCAGAGTGCAAAAACTTTTTTTTAATTTACTTCTTCAAAATCTTGGTGCGTCTTATACTCCGGTGTGTCTTATGGTCTGAAAAATATGGTAAATTATATGATGAACAGTTGAGGGAACAAAGTATGTCTAGCCTATTGAAGAGAGAGATTGAGGAGGGGGGCATGATAACTGACTTCCAATATTTGAGGGGCTGTCACTGAGAAGAAGGGATTGATTTATTCTCCATAGCTTTTCTGACCTAGGCTTCACAAAATCACGACGCAAACTCCTTGGCCCAGCAGAACCCCTTTTTATTAAGCTAATGTGACTTCTCTCATTCACATCCAGCAAAGTCCCAGCAATCAGTCTTTCAAAGGCGACCTTATCAGGCTTGGAAAACTGCCAGGCCGATATCTTCCCAAACACAATGCTGTACAAGAAAATACTTGGCAAGGAGTCTCTGAGAGTCACAAACAAATCTTTACACTAATTAATTGAACTAATTGTCTCCTGCAAACTCCACTCCCCTTTCGCTCCTCTTTATTCCCTATGGGAGGGGCCATTCACCATTCACCATCCACCTATACCTTTACTCCCGAGTCGCTCCTTGTTCCTTAACTCTTCCCTTCTCCTGGCAGCTCTGCACATGCACACATCAGGAACAGGCTCCAGCTGTTCTTCTGTTACACTGATCTCCGACTCTGAAGGCAGCTGATAACTGTCAGATGGCACTGGCCCCATCTCTGCCTTCAATGCAGAGCCCTCATCCGAGCCTTCCCCAGACTTCAGGACTGGCCCATGTTCCTCCCCAACCTCCTCACTGTCCGAGTCTGACACCAGTTCCGCTGGCTGCTGGGAGGCCAGAAGAAAAGCATCACAGGGTGGGGCAAGAAGTAATGGTTAGAAGCTTGTAATAGAGCAGGGGTGTCCCACTGGTGGCCCATAGGCTGGATGCATCATGCACAGGCCACACCCACCCTATCTCCTCAAAGGGAGAAAACATCATGAAATGTCACACGATGGCAACATGACGCTGTGCGTTTGACACCCATGTTATAGAGAGATCCAATCTTGAAGTAAGAAGAAATTTTCTAACAGGGAACAATTAAGGAATGGAATAGCTTGCCTCCTGAAGTTGCTGGTTGTCTCTCATTGGAGGTTTTCAAAAATAGACTGGACAACCATTTGACTGGGATGGTATAAGGGCTCCTTTCTTGGGAAGGAGGGGAGGAAGAGGAGGAGAAGGAGGAGGAGAAGGAGAAGCTGAAGGAGAAGCAGAAGGAGAAAACTCCTTCTCCCGCCCAAAAAAAAATATATATATATATACACCTATTACCTACAGACAATATTTGGCCTAATTTTTAAACAAATATATTACCTTGATCACATAAATATTCATCAGTCTTTTCCTTGCATTAGTAGACTGACCGTTGATAAATGGCATGTGAGCACATATCTGTAATCCAAGGTTATAAATCCAGAGTTACTCCATCTTCCTAGCTTCCCCTGAAGAGTTTATTTACAATTGCATACTAATAAGTCATCCAATGAAAAATGATAATTTGTAAATACTTATCCATGCTGCATTTTTAATTAGAGAGACTCTAGCACTGATGGAAGCAGAGGTGTATCCAGAGTGTGGAACTGGAATTGGAATTGAGATAAACAGCCATAGCCCATCCATTAGGGGTGGATGTCAGTAACCAGCTCAGAGAATCAATAGGTAGAAAGTGAAATGATTTCTAGAACCTTTATTGTTGTTAGTTGCGAAGTTGTGTCCGACCCATCGTGACCCCCATAGACAACGTTCCTCCAGGACTTGGTCCTCTACCATCCTCTGGAGTCCATTTAAGCTCACGCTTACTGCTTTGGTGACTCCATCCAACCACCTCATTCTCTGTCACCAGCTTCTTCTTTTGCCCTCAATCGTTCCCAGCATGAGGCTCTTCTGCAGTGAGTCCTTCCTTCTCATTAGGTGGACAAAGCATTTGAGTCTCATCTTCAGGATCTGGCCTTCTAAAGAGCAGTCGGGGTTGATCTGACCGGTTTGATCGCCTTGCAGTCCAAGGGACCCGCAGGAGTCTTCTCCAGCACCAGAGTCCAAAGTCAGATTATTACAGCCAGGTTAACAGAAATACAATACCTCTCCCCAGAGTTGGAAGAACTGCAACTAAGTGGACCTGCTCAGTTTGCCATCAGATCCTCAGTGCTGATGGGCTTTGGGTTCCTTTCTTATGGACTCTTCATTTGGACAGCTCTTCATTCTATGGATACCTCCACACTGAGGCTGCCCTTTGCTGTTTTCTATACGGACACTTGAACTGGTTGGTCAGCCCAGTGCTTCGTAGCCCATACCACAACTACCATCATGATGAAGATACTCTTGGCAAAACCAATTGAACTAAAATGTGGCTTAAAGAAAGTTCTACATCAGCATTAACATAGTGATAATTACAAAGGCAGATTGCTTCAGCGCTTAAAACACAGAAAAAGATTTAGCATGATTAAAAGTTAAATGCAGCAAACAGTCCGGAATCTCATTTTTATTTATTAGATTTATTTTTTTAAAGCCATTATGGAGAGCAACTCATTTAACAGCTATTAGCTTTGATAGCTAGTTGGTGCAGAAGCCTGTATGAGTATCTTGACCGAAATCTTCCTCTCAGCATGTGAAATGTATTTGTAAAGTAGCTTAACATGGCAGCCAATATTACATATCAAAGGAATAGCAGTGATGGCTTTTCACTTAAAATATTGTCATATATTATCAACCAATGCCAAGAAAAATTAGCTACAGAGCTTCACCGTATCAAGGATCGTAGGAACCAGAATAGATCAATGTCTTCTCTGTGCTTAACAGGTTCTGGAGTGTTGTCATACTTGGGGAAGATTTTCATTTGCAGCACCCTTAACAGATGTGTTACTCAGTGGCTAAGACACTGAGCTGGTTGATCAGAAGGTCAGCAGTTCAACAGTTCAAATCCCTAGCACCGCATAATGGAGTGAGCTCCTGTTAGTTGTCCCAGCTTCTGCCAGCCTAGCAGTTCGAAAGCATATAAAAATGCAAGTAGAAAAAAAAGAACTACCTTTGGTGGGAAGGTAACAGAGTTCCATGCGCCTTTGACATTTAATCATGCCAGCCATATGACCACAGAGACATCTTCGGAAATGAGCACCCCCTAGAGTCGGGAATAACTAGCACTTATGTGCGAGGGGAACCTTTACCTTAATGTATTTTATTTTAAACTGCCTTATGAGGATATTCAAGTAAAATAAAATCATACTGATCATCACCGTACTTACATCTAGCAAAAGAAATCAATGCACAAAATTCACTTTTCACACCAACAATTACAGACCTGGAAATGGGCTCATGTTTAATCAGGATACTTCACCAACCTGTTCTAGCTTTTACTTCTTTCTACTGTTGCAGATAAAATCCATTCTCAGGCTTACAAATGGATGAGATGGTATCTGACCTGCAACATCCTTCCCAAGTCTAGTACTCTCCAGAAATGCTGTAGGAAAATATTGGGGGGTGGGGGTGGGATGGACATTTCACTGTGCACATTAGTTTGAATGAAGCACTCCAAAGCACCATGAAGAAGCAATGGGTGGAAATCAATCAAGGAGAGGTCCAGCCTAGAAATAAGGAGAAATTTCCTGGCAGAACAATCAATCAATAAAACAGCTTGCCTTCAAGTGTTGTAGGTGTTCCATCACTGGATGTTTTTAAGAAGAGATCCAATAGACATTTGTCTGGAATCGCATAGTCTCCTGCTTGAGCAGGGATGGATTAAAGACCACCAAGGTCCCTTCTAACTCTATTATTCTATTACTCTGTTATTCTTTTTTTTAAATAGTTTTTATTGAACATTTTCAAGTTTAAAAAAGAACAGAAAAAAAAGGAAAAATACAAAAACAAATACAAAACAGATAAAAACACAAACAACACAACAATATAATATACTTTTACAGCTTTCCGTATCAGCATGTATATTCTGCTTTTGTGATTTACTACTCAATTATTGCCTTCTCGTAGTTTTTAACAATTCTATTGAAAATGTGATAATTATATTATAGTGTATATAACCAAATTTTACATTTTTCTTCGTAATATAATCGATAATTTTCAAAACTTTTATTTCTTGTTTTGGCTTCTAAACACTTGTACAGTCTACTCCAAGTTTTATAGTAGTCCAACTCTTCTCTTTCTTTTAATTCCATTTTAACATATTCAACTATCTTCCTAATTACCGTATCATCTGGGTGGGGTAGTTTTTTGTTTCCAATTTTGCGCAAAGGTGATCCTAGCAAGAATGTGTAATGTTGTATATTGACACTTCTTATCCATCTCTGGGTCTAGCATTCCTAATAGACATAACATATAGACATATTCTGCACTCTTGTGCAACCCATAGCACTGGAGTGTCAAACTCGCATTGTCACATCGTCGTCACATGATATATCATGACTTTTTCCCCCTTCACTAAACCGAGGCTGTGTGTAGCCAGTGCATGACACATTTGGCCCGTGGGCTGCGAGTTTGACAACCCTGTCATAGCAAGATTGTGTCTGCAGCACCAACACTTCTATTGGCAGATTAGTGAAGCAAGATGACTGGGTGTACACACATGTGCAATCAGCTGGGGACAGTTTTCAAAGCAGCCAATAAACCTTACAAAAACTTCACCTACTTTCATTGTTCAGAGGTGAGTGCTTGGCTGATACCATGTTTCCCCGAAAATAAGACAGGGTCTTATTTTCTTTTGACACACACACACCCAGAAAAAAGCACTTGGCCTTATTTTTGGGGAGGTCTTATTATTTTTGAGGTGCAGGAAACAGGGAGAGTGATCACCTCATGGCTGCTGCTGTGTTGCGCATCGTTGGGCTTGCCGGTCTTTTTGCAGTGGCCATTAGCATAACAAAAGGGGTGAGGTGACTAGGACTGTGGGAGCGGCCATTGGTAAGGGTGTGTCAGGTGCATGGGGCATGTTCCCCCTCCCTTTCCCCCCCACTCCAGCCTCGTCTACTCACCTCGTGTTGTTTGTGTGGCATGCAACCACAGGAAATGGCGGGGATTGGCTGTGCACGCATTTAAATATTTTCAGGGAGGGCTTATTTTTGGGGGAGGGCTTATTTTAGCACATGAGCTCAAAAGACCAATTGGGCTTATTATCCAGGGAAGTCTTTTTTTTCACGGAAACAGGGTAGCAGTTGTGAAAACAGAGGTACTGGGAGAACTGAATTGCTCAATGTTGAATATAAGACTGAAATATCCAGGTCACTATATTCTATACCAGTGTTTCTCAACCTTGGCAACTTGAAGATGTCTGGACTTCAACTCCCAGAATTCCCCAGCCAGCAAATGCTGGCTGGGGAATTCTGGGAGTTGAAGTCCAGACATCTTCAAGATGCCAAGGTTGAGAAACACTGTTCTATACTATAGAAGTCTATTTTATGTTCCTTCACCACAGGTGGGTTCTAACTCTCCTGCAGTAAAAGCTGCAAGGAAAGCCCCTCCATACAAACGTCCTCTGAGGATGCTTACCCGGGACACTAACCATAGAACTCCCATTCCGTGGGAGTTCCTTCAGCCTTTTCATCTCTGTAGTCCCTAAGGGTACATTTGGGGAGGACAAGGCTGAATGCAATCACAAACCTCCGGCTGGCCTGGGCAAGGAGGCAAGAGAAGATGGATGGGTTGCCTGTGGGGGGTGGGGAGGATGCAGAGAGAGGGAGGTGAGAGGAGTTTAAAATGGCAATGATGATTTCCTGGGTGATTGATTAAGCTAATTAGCATGAGTGTTTAAGTGGAGCACAGAGGGAAGAGATGGCTGGTGGGGGTTGATGAAGACCATGTTTTAAAGGACAAGGATACTAGAAGAATTTTACTGTCTTCCTTATTCTCCTTTTCATGGCCATTATGTTCCTTTACCATTCAACATCCATGCAGATGAAACTGGAGGAGGGGACGACTTGCTAGTGATGGAGAGAAAGAAATTACAGGATCTGTTACTACAGGCTCCAGCCCGCCCCCATCCTCAATGTCACGTTGGATGCCCTAATTACTAAGTTCTGTGCCTTCTTTATCACCCTGTTCCCAAGCTCTGTGAGTCATTTGTCCTCTTTCCAAGGTCATTGATGACAGATTTTTTTTTGTACCTAGAGGCTGTTCTGAGATGCCTACAGAAATGAAAAGAACACATTAACATCAGGGATAAACAATGATGACTTAAGCTTGCCTTGACCTGACCTGCCTCCATAGAATTCTGAGGATCCGGTGGCAGGACAAGGTGCCAGAGACAGAAGTCCTCTCCAGAGCAGGCCTGCCATCAGTCCACACCCTGCTGATGAAAGTTCAGACACGCTGGGCAGGCCATGTTGCAAGGATGCCAGACCATCGCATCCCCAAACAGCTCCATTATGTTCAGCTGTCTCAAGGAAAGCAATCACACGGGGAACAAAGGAAGCGACACAAAGACACTGTCAAGCCTGCAGCCATCTTTTCTTTTGGATCTTTGGCCTGCCACACTTTCTATTATTCTACTATGCATTTTCTGTTGTGGGAAAATGGGAGGAGGGAATTGCAGGAGTTAGATGCGATGTAGCCATAACAAAATTATTTCTAGAAAGCCAAAGTCATCCTTTGTCTTTGCACCTCTGCACCTGACCGGAACTGGATGGGTGAAACTGCCAGCATGGCAGTGGAAGATTGGACCATGTGATGGACTCGTGGGTGTGGGGGCAAGATCTTGAACTTTCAACTGGGTGGGGAAAACTAGGAAGCTTTCAGATTTGGGTTTTCCCAGATGTGCCAACATGGCTCTCTCTTTTTTTTAAAGTAATCTTTATTAGTTATACATTTTTTTAAGAGTAAAACATACAAATACAAATACAATTTTAAACATACAACCCCCCTCCCCCCCCCACGGTGACAGTCATTCACAGCCCAACTTTTTTCTTTCCTTCCTCATTGTTAGGTCTCTAAACCACATCTTCTCATTACAAAGTTCAGGGATCTATTACAATACCCATGTTCACTTTTAACTTTCCCCATTTTAAGTCCCTGCTGTTCTCCTTGTTGCCCACATATACCATAAGTTCCAGCTAAAGTAATGTTCTGTTTCTCCTTTGTCCCTCAGCCAACCCGTCTTTCTGTCCATTTCTGCACATTCATAGATCTTTTTAATTATAGCATCTTCCGACGGTATGGTAGTGGATTTCCAAAATTGTGCATAAGTTATTCTTGCGGCCACAATTATATGTAGGCTCAAATGAACATGGCTCTCTTAATAAATTGGGACTTTCAGCAATACTTTGCCTTGGACTCTGATTTAATTTTGGATGCTATTTGGAACCCTGACAGACACATTGAAAGCCTCCTTCAAGTCCCTGTATATCGACACCACCTCCTGGGAAACCTTGACACAAGATCGATCGACATGGCGCATGCTGATCCACCAAGGTTGCCAGACATCTCAGGATAGAAGAACAACCGTGGCACAAGTGAAGAGAGCACTCCGCAAAGCCAGAGCTGCAAATGCTGCAACAATGGTGCTCACACATCTGCCCAACATGTGGCAAAACATTTTGTGCCCGTATAGGCCTTACCAGCCACCTCTTCGAACACAATGGACGAACATCATCAAGTTTGCATACGCCATAAAAGATGCAGACAAGGTGAAGGCAACATCACAGGGGCAAAGCAGAAAAAAATGTATTTATATTTATCTTTAATCAGAGTTGGATTGGATAACTTTTCAAACGAAGGGTGTCTTTCAGCAGAAGCATCTGTAAGCCCATGAAATCAGAATTAAACAGAAGTTCATGATTGTCCAAATAAATTCACAAATAGGCTGGATGATTTTAGGTTGGGGTTTTCCTCCTGACATAACTCAGTCTTCATGTACAACTGAAGCATCAAAACACACGGTCAATACAATTGATTATTAATGAATTAAAAGTTATTTAAACTTCTCAGCAAATAAGGAAGTTATAAGGTGGAGTTGCTTCCACTGAATTCCACTCCCTACATTTTCTCCTTCTGCTGCAGAAGGAACTGTGCAAAACCCTTGCACCAGGGGTGAAATCCTCCCGTTTTGGCCCTGTTCGGCCCAACCAGTAGGGACGATTGTCATTGGTTCTGCAAACCAGTAGTAAAAAAAAAAGCTTCTGACAATCACGCGGATCAGCTGTGAGTCACACAATCATCGGACACTTTCCCCCCACCCCCCGCTTTTTAAAGCATTTTTTTCCCTGCCTATTTGACCGAACAGGAAGGAAAAAAATATTTTAAAAGTGAAAAAAAAAAGTTCCATGACAATTAGCTGTGCTGTGTGATTGTGGGAACATTTTTTTTAAATTTTAAAGCATTTTTTCCTACCTATTTGCCCAAACCAGTAGTAAAAATAAATGCTTTAAAGGGTGAAAAAAAAGGTTTCCAGAATCGCATGGCACAGTTGAACCTTTTTCCCCCCCACTTCTTAAAGCATTTTTACTATCAGTTCGGGCAAATAGGTAGTTAAAAAATGCTTTAAAAGAGAAGGGAAAGGAGAGGAGGAAGGAAGGAAGGAAGGAAGGAGAGAAGAAAGAGAAGAAAGGGGGGTAGGAAGGAGGGAGGGAAGCAAGGAGGGAAGGAAGGAGAGAAGGAGAGAAGAAAGGAGGGAAGGAAGGAGGGAAGGAAGGAGAGAAGGAGAGAAGAAAGGAGGGAAGGAAGGAGGGAATGTAGGAGAGAAGGAAGGGGGAAGGAAGGAGGAAAGGAAGGGGGAAAGGAAGGAGAGAAGGAGAAAAGAAAGGGAAGGAAGGAAGGAGGGAAGGAGAGAAGGAGGGAAGGGGAAGGAGGGAGGGAAGGAAGGGGAGTAGGGGAGAAGAAACGAGGGAAGGAAAGAGGGAGGGAGGGAGGGAGGGAGGGAAGAAGAAGTAGGACCGTTGTAAGATAAGATGGATCTATGGAATGTTAAAAAAGCAATCTTCAAGCATATTGTCAACAGTAGGGAAAATTGTTATAAATACATATTATTAATAACAGTTATGAGATCATATAATTGTGAATGTATATATGAAATTGATAAAATAAAATAAAATTTATAAAAAAAATGCTTTAAAAATTAAAAAAAAGTTGGCCGTGCCCACCCAGTCACATGACAACCCCCCCACCAAGCTACACCCAGAGAACCAGTGGCAAAAAAATTTACATTTCACCACTGCCTTGCACTTTTATTCTTGCGCCTCTCAGTGGGAGCTCACCTTGTAGCCAGAAATGATGGATAATTTTTACTGGCCAGTTGTTGAATCCAAACTTTTTTTATTATTTTGTGGGAAGTTAGCACCCACCACTCTTCTAGGAAAATGAGATATTTTAGGAAATATTAAAAGGGCAGAATATTTCCCCTATAATTGAGGCAGAAACTCATCCCCCTCCCACCTTTGTCAATGGACCATTAAGGCCTGAGCCAGTCTATTCTACATAACAAAGATCTACTTCCTTCAGGCAGAGACAGAGTTGGAATTGCCCAAAGCCCTTTCATTATATCATCACCCAGCAAGAATCAACCAAGCCTGGGACTCAAAAAACAACCTACAAAGTTACCCCTTCACGGCCCCATGGTAGTCTGACAACCAATCAGAATATAGCTGACATTCAAAAGCCAAGGGAGGGCATAAAACCCAGGCACTCTCAGCATCTCTTCCCATTTTTTGCCCAGGATCTCAAACCATGTGGTCCTGTCCACCATTAAACCATCTTTCCAACCAGTCTCCATGTTTCCAGTGTCTTTCTTCCCACTTGGAACTAACCCAGATGGACATGGCTTCCAACAATTATTATTAAGGAACTCTTCTCCCCAACAGGGGTGGCATTAAAGGCATCCTATTTAGATTGCTCGTCAATAAATTGGAACTTAGAATCTCAGGGCTTTGGTGTCCTAATTCCAGCTGCGTGCTAGTAGGATGGGAGAAGATCAAGCAAAGTTAACAATGCAAAGAGCAAGCAGTAAAGGGAATAGCAAATAGAATAGCTGGCTGACTGAGAAAGAAGAAAAGAGTCAAAATGGAAGGCTCTTTGAATGAACACAGACAGACAGTCACTCATTGGGAGGATACTCATTTCTCATCCTCAGACTTTTAACAAACAGGGTCTTCTTTGAAATTATCACCTTGATGAAAGTTTTGCAATTTACCATTTCAATCTTAAAGGGTGGTGTTTTGTGGGCCATGTCATCTGAATTCTACGAATAAGACAATCGCAAAGCAGGCTACCTCAAAACTCTCCAAACTCCTAGAATTTAGCAAAGTGCCTGCAATGAATTTTTAAAAAAACCTGCTTTTTGATCTCTCTTTAAAAATTAAAACCTTTACAACGCAACTGATAGCTGTTGGCAAGAGTGCACCACCATCATCAGGTTAACAAATTCAGCATATGAGCCCAGAGGACTTGGTGCAGTAAGTGTACAGACAACATGAACGTTTTATACCTCCAAGACATCAAAATACATTTCTTGTTTCTCTTCTGGGCTTTCTCTTTTATTAGAATCCAGGTAAAAATAATTTTTTTCTGCATGTGTGTCCCCTCAAGCTGAGGGCATACGTCAGTTTTTCCCCCCTATGACCTACAGCAGTTATGAATGCACACAGTAGCAATTGAGAAGAGGACGTGAGGCCTAGTTCCTGGTTCCTCTCACGATTTTTAAACAATTGCCTTCTGGCAGTAAATACTGCATCTTCACTACAAGGCAATGGAACACTGCAGTATCCATGAACAAATGTTTATTGATACTAATAGAGAGAACAACCTCATTTAACTGTGCCAGGCTATGCACATACACAGAGAGAGAGGAGGGGGAGGGAGGGAGGGAGGGAGGGAGAGAGGGGGAGAGAGAGAGAGAGAGAGAGAGAGAGGGAGAGAGAGAGAGAGAGAGAGAGAGAGAGAGAGAGATCCAGCATAAATCTGAAATGCCTCAAGCAATATCAACCAAACTTGGTACACAGACGACTCACTCTCTGGAGAAAAATATTGTGTGGGTAAGAGACTCCTAATACCCCTTGGTGTGTGTGCTCTGTTAAGATACAGCCTGTTGTGCCTTAAAATGGCTTCTACTGTACAGTGGAGTTGCCATGGGAATGACTTCACAGTACTCCCCAAGGGGGCGTTCAACTTTTGAGGTTCAACTTTTGAAAGCACCAATTCTCCAGACTGGACACAGATCCTTCTGGAGAAAATCTATCTATGCTGTCCCTGAGAGTCAACATCAACTTGATGGCACATACTCAAACACCACCCAGACTTTCTTCTCTGGTCCAAAATGTTTACCTCCCTCGCACACATACACGCACCATTTGTTTCTGAGCTATATAATTGAAAAGGAGCATATATTTGTAAAATATACACTCACAGGCAATTGAGTTTATTTGTTTGTTTTAAGGAGCTTACATCAAGAAATACATTTTTTTAAAAAAAAAATCTCTGTGGGGAAAAAATTACCTAACAAAGACCACTGGGGAAATTATTGTCATAAAAGGTTTTCTTTGAGAATTTATGACAAGAAAGGAAAGTTATTAGTGGGAAAGGGAGATGATAGATATGAGAGAGAGAGAAAGAGAGAGAGAGAGAGAGAGATCCCAGTATGTTAAGGAAAGATGGATGCATAATTTTAATAAAGAAATACTTTTTTTTAAAAAAAAAAGCCTGCTGCATCACATCACTGCCAAATTAAAAGGACAGCCTGGCTTTTGAAGTTATTTTATTTTAAAAGATGTTCATCTTGTGCTGCGGGTATTTTTTTCCCCCTTTGGATGTAAGAGAGACGATGGACTACAGCCAACAGCACTAGCAGCTTTCCCATTCTTTTTGATATGGTTAAAGTGCCTTTTGAAAGCAAAACTAAAGGCCTGGGACTGAGCCCCCTCAAGCTCTTCCTTCGGGCAGGTTTTCGACTGTGAGCATTCAACAACGGTGTGTGGAGGGGAGAAATGAATGGAGAAAAGAACAGCCATTGCTAAATAAACCTCTTGATCAGTGGTGGGATTCAAACTTTTTTACTACCGGTTCTGTGGGCATAGATTGGTGGGTGTGTTGTGGCTTTGTGGACGTGACTTTCTGGGCATGGCAAGGAAAATATACTGCAAAATCCCCATTCCCTCCTCATCCCAGAAACCTGCTTTCCAGCTATGTTCTCCTGTTCAGGGCAACAAAAGAAGATCAGCTGGGAGGCAGAGGGGGCGGGGCCAGCCTACTTGCCAGTTCTCCAAACTACTCAAAATTTCCGCTACTGGTTCTCCAGAACCTGTCAGAACTGGCTGAATACCACCTCTGCTGTTGATGATACAGTCCCTTTTTCCCCTCAATCTTCTGTCAAAACCATTCAGCTGCATTCCGAAATTATAAAATTAGATCTGGAAGATTCAGCTAATGTGTAACTAAAACGTAGTGAGGTAGCGGGGAAATGATATTTCTTCCTTCCCGCTGTAAGAAGGGCATTCGATATGGTAGAGGGGGAAGCAAAGAAGATCTTCCTGTTTAGAGGTTTTTGAGCTATTGGAATGGCACTTCTGAAGAGTCAGCAAGAAGGCAGCAAGAAGGGGAATGCCATGGTTAAGCACCTTTGGACAGATTAGGGATGTGCTTCCGTTTTGTAGACTGCAAGTAGGCAACCTGTAAAGAAATACGTACAAAAGCCAAAAAGCTTGAAATGAGGTTCAGAAGGGGGTCGACCTAAAAAAAGGTTAAGAACCCTGATCTATATGCCCATATTCCTTCCAATGAATGTGAGGTAGCTAAAATAGCTTGTCCTACCTTCCTAGAAGTTTCTTTTATAACAGTCTGGCTATGTTACCCTGAGTGAGGACTTGACACGTTAACCACTACATCAAACTGCACTTTGCTGTTTTCCATGCAATTGTTAGGCAGAAGAAACAAGAATGACATGCAGAATTACTTTTGAGTAGTTGTTTTATTCTTGTTCACCTACAGAATAGAGCAGAGCAGAGGAATGGGATGGGAGGGGATGGGATGGGAAGGGACAAGAGAGGAGAGGAGAGGAGAGAAGAGACCTTGGAGGTCTTCTAGTCCAGCCCCCTGCTCAAGCTGGAGAACCAATATCATTTCAGATAAATGGCTGTGTAGTTTCTTCTTAAAAACCTCCAGTGATGGTGCGCCCACAATTTCTGAAGGCAAGTTATTCCACTGGTTAATTGTCCTGACTGTTATGAAGTTTCTCCTTAATTTCAGGTTGCTTCTCTCTTTGGCTAGTTTCCAACCATTGTTTCTTGTCCTGCCCTCCGCTGCTTTGGAGAATAATTTGACCCCCTCTTCTTTGTGGCAGCCCCTCAAACAGAAAGCAACTATCTGCATAACTAGAGATATATTCTATGAACCGCTAGGGCAGGGCCGTCTTTGCGCTTTTCCTGACTACCAGATATTCCAAGCTTCACGGCTTCTATGTCCTATGGGAGGCAGCCCCTCCCTCCTGGGATTCCATATTACAATTCACTTCAGTGATAGGCTATCCCACTAGATCCAAAAATGTACTAATTAAGAAGAATGGGTTTCTAAAGTCAGTGTACACCGTACGTAAGAGCCCATGAGTTTCAGAATTATATTCTCAATTTCTACACACTTAGAGGACCCTAGATTGACATAAGACTATAACAGAATATACATTTGGGTAAAACACTGTTTTAACTCAGACTTCTCATTCATCAGGAGGGCCAACCCCAACAATGAAGCAAGCATAGTTATGCTAAACAGCCATTTTTCACCTAGCTTCCCCGCTTTTAGAATAGAATAGAATAACAGAGTTGGAAGGGACCTCAAAGGTCTTCTAGTCCAGCCCCCTGCTTAGGCAGGAAACCCTACACCACTTCAGACAAATGGTTATCTAACATCTTCTTTAAAATGTCCAGTGTTGGAGCATTCACAACTTCTGGAGGCAAGTTGTTCCATTGATTAATTGTTCTAACTATCAGGAAATTTCTCCTTAGTTCTAAGTTGCTTCTCTCCTTTGATTAGTTTTCACCCATTCCTTCTTGTTTTACTCTCTCAGGTGCTTTGGAGAATAGCTTGACTCCCTCTTCTTTGTGGCAGCCCCTGAGATATAGGAACACTGCTATCATGTCTTCCCTAGTCCTTCTTTTCATTAAACTAGACATACCCACAGTGGTGAAATTCATTTTTTTTTACTACTGGTACTATGGGTGTGGCTTGGTGGGTGTGGCTTGGTGAGTGTGGTGGGGAAGGATACTGCAAAATCTCCATTCCCATCCTGGGGCCAGCCAATGGTAGCATTTGCCGGTTCTCCAAACTGCTCAAAATTTCCACTACTGATTCTCCAGAACCTGTCAGAACCTGCTGGATTTCACTCCTGGACACCCAGTTCCTGCAACCGTTCTTCATATGTTTTAGCCTCCAGTCCCCTAATCATCTTTGTTGCTCTTCCCTGCACTCTTTCTAGAGTCTCCACATCTTTTTTAAATCGTGGTGACCAAAACTGGATGCAGTATTCCAAGTGTGGCCTTACCAAGGGATTATAAAGTGGTATTAACACTTCACGTGATCTTGATTCTATCCCTCTGTTTATGCAGCCTAGAACTGTGTTGGCTTTTTACTGCAGCATGTAAAACCCAACCTGGCATTCTACAACTTCAGATGTTCTCAACAACATATTTTAAGTGATGTTTACAGTTCAAGTGATACTCTGTTGATGAAGGCTGAGGACCTTATTGTGAGTGAGGATTTGAGGTGGAGGGGAAGATTGAAAAAGGAGCTGGACAAGTGGAATATCAACCCAAGAACAGAGTGAACTGTCATCTCCGGTATAATGCACCATAATGCAGAAAACATCTCATGTGAAAACAACACAGCCTACATTTACTTCTTTCTTCCTTAAACATTTAGTCATTTTCCAATGGCAGCTCTTTTTTTAAAAAAAAATGACTCTGGGATAGAAAAATAATAATAATAGCATATAATGAATCCAGGCCTTAAAAGGCAGAGTGCTTGGTGATGGCAAACACTTCTTCTGATGTAATTAAAATCTGAAAAAGATATTCCAAGAAACAAAATCCATCAAGGTGATAAAAGGACTGCACGTTTCTATCCAATCATCTGCCTGCCTCATTAATCTCATCACTGGGAATATAAAAGGAAGACATGGTCCTCGTTCATTTAACTCTTCAATCCAGCCAGTTTCATGCCAGCAGTTCAGTTTTACTGCTTCCTGGAAACACTAATGGGAGCTCCTAAGTGATGAGATTCAAAAATTTTTACTACCAGTTCTGTGGGCATGGCTTTGTGGGCGTGGCAGGGGAAGGATACTGCGAATTCCCCATTCCCTCCCCACCCCACTAACCTGCTTTCCAGCTCCGTTCCCCTGTTCAGGGCAACAAAAGATGATCAGCTGGGAGGCAGCAGGGGCGGGGCCAGCCTATTTGCCAGTTCTCCGAACTATTCAAAATTTCCACTACCGGTTCTCCAGAAACTGTCAGAACTGGCTGAATACCACCTCTGGAGCTACTCCTGAGCAAGAAGAAGCAAAAATGCTTCAAAGCCATGCCAAGGCCAGGATCCTTCAAAGCCCTCCAAGGTAATGGAAGACATCTGTAAGTCAGAGGACAATGTGTGTGTTCTGATCTATGGCTTCAGAGATGGCGCAGATTAGGGAAGACAATTGCACTCAGCCAAATCTGCTCCAACATGACTAAGAACTGATAGACATTTTATGCACTCAGCACAAGTGGAAGAGCAAGCAAGAGAAAGGTGCAAGGGTGGGTTCCTACTGGCATTGGTACTGGTTTGTTTCGCGGGCCCACTTCGAAATTCCTAGCAAATAGCAATAGCACTTAGACTTATATACCAATTCACAGTGCTTTACACAGCCCTCTCTAAGTGGTTTATAGAGTCAGCCTATTGCCCCCACCCACCCACCCAACAATCTGAGTCCTCATCTTACCCACCTCGGAAGGATGGAAGGCTGAGTCAACCTTGAGCCTGGTGAGATTCGAACTACTAAATTGCAGGCAGCTGGCAGTCAGCAGAAGTAGTCTGCACTACTGCACTCTAACCACTCTAATCACTGCATCACCCTGTCTTATATAAACCATCAATCCAGAATAAATGCTGGGCAAACCTCAGTGGGTAGATTAATTCCTAATGGCTACCAATCAGTTCTAAAGAGTCCCGATGGGAATGGGCAGCATACAAATTTTAATAAACCTTAAACCTTAAACCTAAAGGAAATGCTCAAAAATGGAACAAGCCATGACCTTCACCTTGAACATTACTATCAGAGATCCTAATAAACAAGGGTGAAATCCAGTAGGTTCTGGAGAACTGGTAGTTGAAATTTTGAGTAGTTCGGAGAACTGGCAAATGCCACCTCTGGCTGGCTCCAGTGTGGGGTGGGAATGGAGATTTTGCAGTATCCTACCCCTAGAGTGGGGAGGGAATGGAGATTTTGCAGTATCGTTCCTCTGGAGTAGGGTGGGAATGGAAGTTTTGCAGTATCCTTCCACTGCCATGCCCACCAAACCATACCCATCAAGCCACAGCATGCCCACCAAGCCATGCCCACAGAACTGGTATGAAACAAAATTGAATTTCACCACTGCTAATAAATGCCAACTATCATCCACTCCCACTTTTAAATGGAGGGGTAGTTCGTGAAACTTACATTAAGCAGCATTTCCAAGTACTTAATTGTGCTAATCTAACCAATGAAGACATATGGCTAAATGAGATTCTAAACATTTCCTTACTATGGATCAGCAGTCATGGAAAAACCCTGCTTAGAAAATTACACAGGAGATTCATTCATGTAGCCTGATATATATCTTTTTTTCAAGTGCTCACTGATAATTTTAATGTCAAATTCAGCTGCAAAAAGTCACAAATTTCCTGTGACCAATTAAGTCATAAATAGCAGAATAATTTATTCAGTGCAAATTGTTCACTCAGTTTTAATTCTATTTGTTTCTTTGACTCAAGGTTGGAGGAAACTAACTGGGACAAGTTGCTAAATGTTATTTATGACTTGGTTGTTGATTGCTGGGCAAGCCAATCCTACATCCATTCAGCTATATTAGTCCCACTGATTTTAATTGGACATACTTTCAAGTAAAGATTGAGCCATGCAGCTAAAGCCTATGCATAGTCACACATTAGTAAATTCCATAGTTTCTTAAAATACGGTTCTCCTGAATACATGTAGTTCCTCATAACATTTTCCTGTGTTCAATCTCAACTTTCTACTTTTTGTAGGCACAGCCATAGCCACACACCTCTGTGTATTAATGATTCAACTGTGAAGGTGGTTAATAGAATTGTGTTCCTGGGTGTGCAGCTAACAAGGAGGTTAGCTTAGTTGCTCAACAGTGAGACACTATTGAAGTGAATGCAGCAGTACCTCCATTTTCTGTGTCATGTGAGAAGAGCACATCTTCGTTCCCATGTTCTTACTACTTTCTACCATATAGAGGGGTGATTGATTGATTGATTTTGATTGATTTATTACATTTATATGCCGCCCTTTTCCCCGAAGGGGACTCAGGGCGGCTCACAGTTCAATCAGGGAAGGGGGTACAGACAGGGGGATAAAAAAAAAGGACAAGACATAACAATACAAAATTTAAAAACACACAACAACCATACCATTCGAGAAGGGGGGCAAAAACTCTTTAGCCCCAGGCCTGTCGGAACAGCCAGGTTTTAAGAGCTTTGCGGCCTGGAGGGGGGTGAGGGTTCGAATCTCCACGGGGAGCTCGTTCCAGAGGGTCGGAGCAGCCACAGAGAAGGCTCTCCTTTGGGTAGTCGCCAGTCGGCATTGGCCGGCGGATGGAATTCGGAGGAGGCCTAATCTGTGGGATCTGATCGGTCTATTGGAGGTAATTGGCAATCATCAATTGGTGATTGAAAGCATCCTGCTGTATTGTATTCCTGTGTGGTTTGGAGGTATGACTGTTTTGGACAGGAAGGCCGGGCAGAGTGGGGAGGACAGCAGAAAAGATAGAATAGAATTCTTTATTGGCCAAGTGTGATTGGACACACGAGGAATTTGTCTTTGGTGCATAGGCTCTCAGTGTACATAAGGAGATTGAAACACATTCATCAAGAATAAAAAGATGCAACACGGTCAAGGTTACTAATAAGCTATCAAATCATACTAGGAAACAAATAAAAACAGTATAAATTGAAAGATACAAGCAACATGGTTATCATCATGAGTGGGGAGAGATAGCTACTAGGAAGGAAGAGAAGAATAATACAGTCTTAGTAAATTATTTGACAGTATTGTGGGAATTAGTTGTTTAGCAGAGTGGTGGCATTTAGAAAAAAAACTGTCCTTGTGCCTAGTTGTCTTGGTGTGCAGTGCTCTATAGCATCGTTTGGAGGGTAGGAGTTGAAACCATTTATGTCCAGGATGTGAGAGGTCTGTAGATATTTTCACAGCCCTCTTTCTGACTCATGCAGTATACAAGTCCTCAACGGAAGGCAGGTTGGTAGCAATTGTTTTTTTCTGCAGTTCTAATTATCCATTGAAGTCTGTGTCTGTCTTGTTTGGTTGCAGAGCCAAACCAGACAGTTATAGAGGTGCAGATGACAGACTCAATAATTCCTCTGTAGAAATGAATCAGCAGCTCAGTCAGATTATTGGAAGATCACGTCCTTCTATCCAGGACATGGCATATAAGTGCTGTTTGACCAGGCTCTGTAGTTTTGTCAGGGACACTACACATCCTCTCCATGACCAGTTTTCTTTGTTACCTTCTGGGAGGAGGCTTCACATTATCCAAGGCAGAATAACTAGATTCTAGCTTTATACCATATAGCCAGGATGGCGAACCTATGGCACACGTGCCACAGGTGGCACACGGAGCCATTTGTCAGGGCGCACGCTGGCCAGCTAAGTTCAGCCTTTTTTAAAGCCATTTTCCACCCTCCTAGGCTCCAGAGGCTTTATAGGAGCCTGGGGAAGGCGAAAAATGGCTTTTAAAAAGTGACTCCCAGTTTGCTAGTAGCGTCATTTTTCATCCAAGGCCCCTGAAGGTTCCAGAGGACTTAAACCGGCCCTATGAGCAAACCGGAAGTCTGTTCCTGAACTTCCGGTTTGCCCTTAGGGCCATTTTTTTGCACTCTGGAGGCTTCAGGGAAGCTCCTCAAGCCTCCGGAGGTCCTCCAGGGAAGGGTGGGAGGCTGCTTTGTCATGGTGTTTTTTTTGTTTTGCCAGCTGTGCTTATATTCTAAGACATACGGTAGGCTGGCTCTTCACTGTAAGCCTACGAATGTCTTTTTTCCTTTTTTCTTTCTCTTTCTGTTTTGCCTGCCACGAGGAGGTAGCCAGCCTAGGAACTTTACCAGAATCTAGTTATTAGCCAGTAAGTTTGTTTGTTACTTATTTTATAATAAAAATGTGTTCTCTTAGAATCTACCTCGGGTTTATTTTACTTAATCATAAAGTATGCTACAAGGAAAACCACGATTCAACTTCCTTCAAACACAGGGCTCAATTTACAACCCTCACATGCTTTCGCCCTCCCCAGGCTCCTATAAAGTCTCTGGAGCCTGGGGACAGCGAAAAAAGCATGCAAAAAATGGGAGGGAGCGCATGGCACGTGCGCATGTATGCTTGGGGGGGTCATGCATTGCATTATGGGTGCCCACACACGCCCACACACTATCCTCCGGCGCTCCTCCCTCGCTTATGGCACACGAGCCAAAAAAGGTTCGCCATCACTGCCATATAGTATCAATCTTATTAACTCTCAAGACTCTTTATTACTATGTATTCAAAATCAGCTGTGATTTACATCTCTCTCTCTCTCCCACCCTCTCCTGCCCTCTCCCTCCCTCTCTGGCTCTCTCTGTTATTTTGAGACTGGACATCGGAATTTTATTTTAGCGTGTGCCATTTTGTACACAGAAAAGTGACAAAAAAGGTTATTTTAATGTTTTGAACCAAATATTTCTATAATATCAGACTCAAGCTGAAAGACAAGACAGTGAGATCCACTCTAGTCCAGCCGTTTATTTGCTTATACCCAATAGACAGATTCTTGCCAAACTAAAGCTATAACTTCCCAGTCCATTAGGTATATCCTGAGAGATTTTCGGTGTGGCCATCTTGAAGCTCTTCCCCTCTCCCCCTCATCCATCTTGGGACTGCATAGTCTCTTAATCTGAGCCTTGCTGGGGAAGCTCTCTGTTGTCAAAACTATCCCACACTGCAGGTGCACATTCCTTCACATACATATATGCTTATTTTGTTTACTTTAAATAAAATAACATCTAATTTTAAGAAAACTGTTTATTTGGGGGGGAAGGGAATCAACCATTCTAAATTTGTTTACAATCTTGGCTCTTATTCAGGAAAATGCATTTTTGTATAAATCTAAAAGGGCTTATGAGAGAGTGGGGAAGAGGGAGAGAGACAGGGAGACAGGGTTAGAGGGAGAGGGAGGGAGGGGGAGAGAGGGAGAGGGAGGGAGAGGGAGGAAAGACAAAGACAGAGGGAGGGAGGGAGGGAGGGAGGGAGAGGCAGAGAGAGGGGGGAGAGGAAGGGGGAGGAAAAGTGGAAGAGAGGGGGAAGGAGGGAGAGGGAGAGGAAGGGAGGAAAAGAGGGAGAGGGGGAAGGAGGGAGAGAGGAGGAAGGAGAGAGAGAGGTGGAGAGGGGGAGGGAGAGGGGGAGAGGGAGAGGGGGAAGGAAAGGGAGGGAGGGAGGGAGAGTTTTTATATTCATCTGTGATACAATCTTCATTATCGATGTATTTACAGTAATTATTGGGTGACCATTTCAGAGGATAAAACGACCTCAGGACCATCTCTCAGACCATTGGCCATATGGCAACCACTAGAAGTTCAAATAAAAATGTCTACCGTTGCTTTGATTTTGCTGGATGCCAGCCATGAACTCAGAAGGCAAGGAGGCTCTCACTCATCCCGTTCCGATACTTGGGGCAATAAAGGCACCATTTGAGAAGAATAATTTACTTCATTGCACATGGCAGCTAATGCATCCACTGCAGGCCTTTTTCGGATCAGAAAACTGCAGGCAGATCTTCCTTACTATATTGGAAAAAAGCTGCATTTTTTTTTTCAGATTCGAAGACCGAAAATGACATTGATTTGATGCTTGCTGCCATCTAGAGGAAATGCTTGCAGAAAAAAAGAACTGTTTCAATGAACAGAACAAATTGAATATTACCGAGATGAGATGAACTCGGCATGAAGTAAAGCTATATTATGCCGTGGTTGAAAACCAATATGTTGTTCTCTGTCCCCTTAAACATTGAATGAGGTTTTGGACTCCCCCATTGTATGGGGAAAGGGGAGAGGAGATGGATTGTGGTACTTGAAGTTGGCATTGTAAAGCAGAAGTTACCTATACAGCACTGTAGTCTGTTGATAGTATATAACCAGTGGTGGTATTCGACTTATAACCAGTGGTGGTATTCAGCCGATTTGGACTGGTTTGGATCAACCTGTGTGTGGCCCACCTACCCCGGCTCTATGCCTTCCTATTTGGCCACATTTTCTAAGCTGCGTGCATGCATGCAAGCCACATGCACAAGAAAAAGCACATGCACAGAAGGCACACCCACACATTTTTGGTGAAGCCCACCTCTGCTTATAATGATTCATTTAGTGATCCTTTGAAGTTATAATACCACTGAAAAAAGTGACATGACCACTTTTTACACTTATGACTACTGCAGCATCCCCATGGTCACATGATCAAAATCCAGACCCTTGGCCATTGACTCATATTTATGACGGTTGCAACATCCCATAGTCATATGATCACCTTTTGCGATCTTCAGGCAAGCAACGTCAAAGGGAAGCAAGGTTCACTTAACACCATGTTACTAACTTTATGATTGCCATGATTCAACTGTAGCAAGAAAAGTCATAAAAGTCATAAAATGGGACAAAACTCATTTAAAAACTGTCTTGCTTATCAACTAATATTTTGGGCTCAATTGTGGTCATAAGTCAAGGACTACTTATATTGTCTAGGCCAGTATTCCCCAAGATCAACAGCTTTAAAATCTATCGACTTCAACTCCCAAGAATCCCCAGCTTGCATGCTGGCTAGGAATCTTGGGAGTTGAAGTCCACACATCTTAAGATGGAGCCGAGGTGGTGCAGTGGTTAGGGTGCAGTACTGCAGGCCACTTCAGCTGACTGTTATCTGAGGTTCAGCGGTTCTAATCTCACCGGCTCAAGGTTGACTCAGCCTTCCATCCTTCCGAGGTGGGTGAAATGAGGACCCAGACAGTGTGGGCGATATGCTGACTCTGTAAACCGCTTAGAGAGGGCTGAAAGCCCTATGAAGCGGTATATAAGTCTAACTGCTGTTGCTATTGCTATTAAAGTTGTTGGCCTTGAGATACATTGGTCTAGACCAGGAATGTCAGGCTGGATGCATCACGCACTGGCCATATCCATGTTTAGCGAAAGGTGGAAAGTCATGATACATCACATGACACCGCCATGATGATGCGATTTTGATACCCCTAGTCTAGACCATGGGTGTCAAACTCGATGTGTCACTTTGCCATCATGTGACATATCATAGCATTTTTTCCCTTTGCGAAACTGGGGTGGATGTGGACTGCAAGTGATGCTTCCAGCCTGCACTGCACCAGTTTGACACCCCTGGTCTAGACTCCCGACAAATTCCAACATTGAGTATTCTGACAACTGTAGATTATTTCCCATACTGGAGAGCAACCATGGAAAAGGAAGGAAAAGGGAACGAACAATCCAGGGATGAAATCTACTTACCTTCACTACCAGTTTGCAAATGTGAACGTGCGTGCGCTCCGCTCGCACACACCACCTCCGTGCATGCGCAGGACCTTCTACACATGTGCAGAGCATTAAAAACGGATGTGATGACATCCGGGCAGGTGGACAGAGCCTGCTACCAAGCGTGCCTGCAAAGGTAAGTAGAACAGCGGGGGGGGGAATCTGCTGTGCCACACGATTTATATTATCTAGAAAGCAGGAAATCCTGCTTTCTAGCTAATACAAATTGTGCATCACAGCTGATCGCGGCAATACTGGTTCACCCAAAACAGTAGCATTTTTTTGCTACCAGTTTGAGCAAACCGGTCTGAATCGGTCGCATTTCACCCCTGGAACAATCCTCAAATAAGCATGCCATGAATGGAAATATTTATAACTTCAAGGCTGATGGTTTGGGGGAGATGCCACATTAGAGATGGTTCTGTATTCTCGACACCACTAATCCTCCCCATACTTTGCATTTTAGAGACTCTGTTTTTAGGCACAGGTCTCATTCTGTCTTCTAGATCTCTGTTGGGGGAGGGAGAGGCACATAAATGATTCAATAAAGAGTTGTCATCTTTTTTTTTTCCTTCCCCCTCAAGGGACATGCTGTATGAATAAAGTTTGCACTGTTTTACAAGCTGCTGGGATGCTGTGAACGCTTTCTTCCTCTCCCCCTCAAATGAATTATTTGACAAATCTCAGCATCGCTCATCCAATAATGTATTCATTGAACACTAGTTGACCCGCTCTGTTCTGCATCGGAATTAGAAGGCGAGATTTTCACAGCTCCCTGGAAATAATTCAGCAAACTGGCTTCTGTATTTCCCTCCTGACCCAGTTTTTTAAAGCCAATTATAGAATAGTGAAGCTGCAACAGAGCCCCTGCAGCGAATGGGCCCGCCACGATGACAGGGACAATCAGAGAGATGTATCTACCAACGTCCCTTTTCCTAGCCTTCCTACTCTGGTAGGGTTGAAAAGGCAGGAAGCAAAGGGAAGGGTCCATAGCATTCTCCTTTAAAACCAGGGTTGGCTCCTATCAACTGTTGCTACCCAACCTGAGGGGGAGGGACATGGGATGGGAGTTGCAGTCCAACTCATTTTAGAGGTCCTCATTTCCTCAGGATTTGCAGCTAATGACCGAGGCTTCCCAAGAGCATGAAGCAAACTCCTTTTCCCGACAAAAAAAACCCTTTTGTTAATTTACTGTGAATTCGGCTCATTCACATCCAGCAAAGTCTTTCAAAGGAGGATTTACAGTCACAATCCTTATCTGGCTTGGAGAGCTGACAGGCCGATATCTGCAAAACCTGGCAAGGAGTCTTAGAGAGTCATGAACTGATTCAGTGAACTAACTGTCTGCTGCAAACTCCACTCCTCTTTCACTCCTCTTTTATTCCCTCTGGGAGGGGCCATTCATCATCCATCTGTGGCCTTACTCCCAAGTCGACCCCTGTTCTTTAGCTGTTCCCTTCATCTGGCAACTCTGCGCATGCACACACTGGGAACAGGCTCCAGCTGTTCATCTGCCTCACTGATGTCTGACTCTGAAGCAGGGGTGGGTTTCTCACCCCGTTCCAACCGGTCCGGTTGGAACGGGGCCGGCGGCATCCTCATGCACGCGCACGGCGCACGCATGCGTACTAGCATCTGTGCGATGCTCCAGCTGCTCCTGGAGGATCGCACAGGTGCTGTATGCGTCCTGCGCATGCGTGGAAGCGCAGAATTTGTCAAAACCAGGTAAGGAGCGTGGGCGGGCGGGTGGGCCCTTCGCCGTTCCCGGAAGTTACTTACTTCCGGGTTCGCCGACCAACCGGTTCGCAGGGACCGCCGCGAACCGGTTGAAACCCACCCCTGCTCTGAAGGCAGCTGATAACTAGTAGAGGGCTCTGGCCCCCTCTCTGCCTCCAACACAGAGCCCTCATCACAACCTTCCCCAGACTCCAGGACTGGCCCATGTTCCACCCAAAACTCCTCACTGGCCAAATCTACTGCCAGTTCCACTGGCCACTGACGGACCACAACATAACTGGTTGCCATTATCATGATTTTCCTGGGAAATATATAGTGTAATAGTTTTCCCTTTGGACATGTGATGTGACACCCAGAAAAATACGGCATACTTCACTTAATCCTCCAACGAAAGCTTAAAGGCAAATGAAGTCCAGGCAGAAGAAGAACATCATGGCTTCAAAATCTAAGGAACTGGTTTGGACAAAACTCAACAGCTCTTTTTGTGTGGCTGCTGAAAAAAATAGGATTGCCAACATCCAATGACGGATATGGCACAAGAAGAAGAAAAAGTAACCAGCATTGTTTTTACTTTGAACAATGCTCCATGTCAGTCATATAATTTTGGAATGGAACATGGTCATCCCATAGTTCCAGTTTTCTTGAGGGAAAAAGATCAGATTTAAGGTTCCTTCCTGATGTCCTTATATATCTTGTAAATTTTAATGCAGGGAAGTCAATGGTTTCTTTTTAGTAAAACCAAAGCTACCGTGTTTCCCCGAAAATAAGATAGGGCCTTACTTTCTTTTGACCCCCGAAATAAGCACTTGGTCTTATTTTCGGGGAGGTCTTATTATTTTTGAGGTGCAGGAGGCAGTAAGCGTGGTCACCTCATGGCTGCAGCTGTGTTGCAATATTTTCAGGGAGGGCTTATTTTCAGGGGAGGGCTTATTTAAGTGCATGCGCTCAAAAGCCCGATTGGGCTTATTATCTGGGGAGGTCTTATTTTCAGGGAAACAGGGTAGCCAAACATGGATGGGTGAGCCGGCAGACAGACAGACAGACAGACAGACAGACAGACAGACAGACAGATGTAGGTGCAGGATTCATATTAGCAATATTTATTTCTCCCCAAAGACTTATAGGTATTGTTTTATTTCATCATCAAAATTAACCCCAGGTAAAATGTCTACCTCTACAAATACACAGATCATCCTTGAAATAATTGTTATTTAAAGGAATTCACGCTACCTTTAAGACCAAAGCATTACAAATATCTCTGAATGCATAATATCCTCCAGGAAATATAATAAATGTATTCAATAACCTCATCAAAACACTTTTACCAAGATCCATAATTCAACAAAGAGAAGATAATTATCAATAATGCATACCATTTTCTCAGCATATGACAACAATTTGTGTTCCACACTAGCTGCTTTAATTCCCCAAATTCTGCCTTTCCGATCTTCAGGAGTTCCATGATATTGTCTTCGTCTCTTCCCCAGCCTGTGAATGAGATGTGTTTAAATCATCCTAAACTGTACTGCTGTTGAAGCTGTGATTTTCCTTTTATTTTAGAAAGTGTCGAAGGGCAAACCCAAGGTGTCTAAAAGATATTAAATGTTATCACCTTAAAGAGAAGTCAAGGAAATGCAGTGACTATGAACAGAAGCAACAGAGTTAGGCTAGGAATGGGGACACAAATAACAGAATTGGAAGGGACATTGGGAGGTCTTCTAGCCCAACCCCCTGCTCAACCAGGAGACCTATACAATTCCAGACAAATGGTCTTCCAATCTCTTCTTAGTACCCTTCAATGTTGGAACACCTACAATTTCTGGAAGCAAGTCATTCCACTGATTAATTGTTCTAACATCCAAGGAATTTTCTCCTTAGTTCTAGGTTGCTTCTCTCCTTGATTACTTTTTGGTATTTTTGGAGTATATATTTTTTTCATTAAAAAAAAGGAGGCTGAAAATCTGGGTGCATCTTATAAACTGAATACAGCATTTTTTGCCCCCCGAAACCACGCCCCTTCACCAAAATGGCCGTGCAGAATCTCTAGGAAGCTTTCAGAGTGCTCCTGGAGGCTGGGGAGGGCAGAAATGAGTGGAAAAACAGGCCGATTTTAGCTCAATTTTGCCCCTCCAGCCCCCAGGAGCACTCTACAAGCCTTCTAAAGGCTATTCATGCCTTTTTTTAAAAAAGAAAGAAAGAAATGGGCCCGTTTTCACAAAAAACAGGCTGTTTTGGGGAGGTTTGCAGAGTGCAAAAACATTTTTTTTTTATTTGCCTCCACAAAACCTTGGTGCGTCTTACACTCTGATGCGTCTTATACTCTGAAAAGTATAAGTATAAGTACAGTAGTTTCCATACATTGCTTTTTGTCTGCCTTTGTCTGCTTTGGAGCAGGGGTCACCAACCTTTCAGACCTCAGGGACCACTAAATTCATAATTTTAAATCCCGTGGTCCACTAATATGATTTTTAAAAAAATAATAAATAGTATTGAGTGCAATATACTTACTTCCGGGTTCGCCGACCAACCGGTTCGCAGGGACCGCTGCGAACCGGTTGAAACCCACCCCTGCAGGTGAGCGAATACTTTTGGCAATATAGTGTATTTTTAAACAAAATGAGACCGCTGTCTATGGCAACCGAGTAATTTCACAACATGAACTTGTTAGTAGTTGCAATGTTTTTGACAGGATTATGGCAACATATTCATGGGATGTTCCCACCCGTCTATTAAAATAATTTGGGTGATTTTGCATCGTACAGTATGTTTTTTCGTGTTATAATACACTACTATCCTGTAAAACCTTGACAACTTTGTAAGACTTGTGGAGTTCACCTCCCAGAATTCCTCAGCCAAGATAACTTGCTGAGGAATTTTGGGAGTTGAAGTCCACAAGTCTTGCAAAGTTGCCAATGTTGGAGGGCCCTGCTGCAACATTACCTCTTCAATAACCATGGTTTATAATTGGCTATCAAGCTGTGAAATTCTATTACTAACATCACGGAATCATGTTCATGTTTAATATTGTGTCCACTCACCATTTCAAACTCCCAGAATAATTCCTGATCATCCCAAACCATCTGTGGTACAGATTGTAGAAATCTGTGTTAAAATAGCGAAGAGACTTCATTTGAAACAGAGAACCTGCAATCCAAACCAATATTAGCAAATCTGATATAGATCCCTAAAACCCCTAAAAGATGTTGAGATTCTAGAAAAAGTGCACAGAAGAGCAACTAGGATGATTAGGGGACTGGAGACTAAAATATATGTAGAACATTGACATGAATTGGGCATGGCTAGTCTAGTGAAGAGAAGGACCAGGGGAGAGACATGATAGCAGTCTTCCAATATTTGAGGGACTACCACAGAGAGGAGGGGTTCAAGCTATTTTCCAAGGCACCTGAAGGCCAGACAAGGAATAATGGATGGAAACTGATCAAGGAGAGATTCAACCTAGAAATAAGGAGAAATTTTCTGACAGTGAGAACAATTAACCAATGGAACAGCTTGCCTTCGGATGTTGTGGGAGCTTCATCACTGGATGCTTTCAAGAGACTGAACTGCCATCTGTCAAAAAAAAAGGTATATGGTCTCCTGCTTGGGCGTGGGGTTGGACTAGATGACCTACAAGGTCCCTTTCAACTCTGTTAAACCTGAGAGCAACGGTGTCCAGCCTTGGCAACTTTAAGCCTTATAGACTTCAACTATTCCCTACCCAGCATGACTGATTGAGGAATTCAAAGAGTTGAAGTTCACAAGTTCCCAAGCTTGTCTTACTTTAGAGAAATGTCAATGGGGAGAAAAGAAGTAACTCAGCAGCCCCAGAATTTCCCACCACCACTGCCCCAAAATTTTAGGCAATGCTTTATTAAGATTCAATGAACCAAGGCCTTATTAAGCAACATTTTCCATCTCTGCATCTTACAAGCATCATCAAATTTCATTTCATTGTCGTCAGTTGATACCAAAACCACAGTACAGCTTCTAACAATATCTTTCGTTTCCAAATTAACTATTTCTCAGTGGAAAGCACAACAGGATGGATGGTTGGCTGGATATTAAAGTAAACGATGTGTGCTTGCAAGGACCCTTCTACTTAGCTGTGTCACTAATGAGTTGTCACAGCAATTGTTCACAAGTTTCCGAGGGTGAGAAATTGCTTTAACTAAATGCTTTAACTTTTCAGTGACCCCGGTTGGCCTGAATCCAAGCCACAGAACAAATAATCAGAGGTATCAATACTTTCCATTAATTTGTGCCGGGAATATCACTAATCATTTGAAATATGATTCAACGACTCCTTTCTGTATTTAGAGTTTCTCTACACAAAGATTTTTAATGACCTATTAACTTCAAGAGAAAACAATGGGAGGAAAAAATAGATTGACTTTGGATGTCGTGAGAAGCAAGTTGGGACATCTTCTGCCTTAGGCTTTCCCAAAACTTAAAAAAACACAAATCCTTGTGTCTACAAACTGTTAAGAATATTTTACCCTCAACTGACAAATTGACTTGTCTGGCTGACAATCCACTGGTGATTAACTGTGGCCTCCAGGTGAATAGCTTCAGTGGCTGCAGTGCAGGAAGCGTCAGCTGTAGACGGGGAAGCACGTAAAATGCAGGCAGTGTTGTGTGATCTCGCAGGATTTATTATTTATCAGTTTATGTATCAAATTTATGTGCTGCACGTCTCGCAGCTTTGAGGTGATATTGAGTGGCTTACAACAGGGGTGTCAAACGTGCCTCCTTCAAAATTCAAGAAAGGAAACCCCCAACTCCATTGTTTTAGAGAAAAGGTACTTTTACCAAATATGAAGTGAAAGCATCGAAAGTAAAGCAAGATCTGAGGCTAAAAGGCACAAAATGGTACATATCAAAAGTTTACCCAAATCCCTTCCCCCCAACAATCCCAAGGCAAATGTCCAATCCCCAGCCCCCAAGGGTGTCATGTGGGGTGCATCTTCAGGTGGCCTCATCCATCTGATATGCCGAGATGGTTGACCTTGACCAGACTTAAACAGGACCATTCAATATGCGCAGAAGTTGGTGAGAACAAAACTCCCTCTTCATTCCAAAATATCTCCTCCAACACGATTCCCCTCCCAAATACTGAACCCCCCTCCCTTCCCATTACTATGGCAGCCGATAGCAAGCAAAGCGATATAGAGGCTGACAAGGGGTTCCCAACTCCTGGTCTCTGGCCCACTACCAGACTGTGGCCTATTTGGAATTGGGCCACACAAGTGGCTGGTTCAAGTATGTGCACACATGCTGATTTGAGTGTGTGGGCGCGCACAGCTCAACTTTGCACGAGTTATCTTATTGCATTTATCATGGCTTAAATACAATTTTATACACATCCAAAGAGTAAAATGATCCATCTCTAAAAGACTTACCGGTAAGTAGGGCCCAAGAGGGGAAATCTATGTGAGGAGCTGCTGTCGCTTTAAGCCAAAATCAACCAGCCTGAAGATGGTGTAACGTTGCCAAGACAATCTCAATCTTACATGGGAAAAGACCCTAATATAACAAGACCAGCATACCTACACCCATGAAAATCTACGAATACATACATACATACATACATACATACATACATACATGCACGCGCGCACACACACACACACAAACAGAGAGTATATATATATCCATCCCTCTCCCTCTTTGTCTCCTCTCTTTTTGATATCTGTCATTAGGAAGGTCTCAAAAAAACAGAGCCGAGAATTTATGGGTCTCCAAGGATACCCAGTAGTGAAAGATGTTAAGCACTGCCATTCAGCAACATCTGGAGGGCTGCAAAATCTTCAAGATTAAAGAGGACCTTCCAAGTCAATCCAATGAGTTCAGAATGGAGAAAAGAAACTTGTTCTTCTCCCCTTTTCTCACACTCTCACACATTATTTAAAAACCTCTTAAAATTTTACATTTTAGTTGATTTCCAAAGCACCTGAGGGCAGGACAAGAAGGAACAGATGGAAACTTACCAAAGAAAGAACCAACCTAGAACTAAGGAGAAATTTCCTGACTGAGAACAATTACCTAGTGGAAGTTCTTGCCTGTAGGTGTTGTGGGTGCTCCATCACTGGAGAATTTCAAGAAGAGATTAGAGAGCTCTTTGTCCAGAATGGTATAGGGTCTCCTACTTTATCAGGAGGTTGGACTAGAAGACCTCCAAGGTCCCTTCCAACTCTATTATTCTGTAAGTCAGTGTTATTTTGTTAGCCCATTGATTTTGCTCTACAGGAGTAATGTATGTATTAGCACTGTAGAGTAGGGAAATGACCTTGAAGGAAACAGATAAGGACCATTGCATTAGCAAAGAGGGCTAAAACATTCCCTAAGTCTTGGGAAACAAAGTGGTATTCTGGGTAGGTTCCTCCATGATTCACTGGGATATAAGAAGAAGGGGGAGATAAAGCAGAGTCAGTCAGGCTTGCAAGACTAACGTCAGCCCTTAAAGGTAGGGAAGACTAGGAAATCAACTCTATGAAAAGACTAGGGCTATATTTTATTGAGATGGGCTATCATAACAGGGTATCCAGTGGTGGGTTTCACATTTTGTTACCACCAATTTGTCCTGCACACACCTACTCACTTTGCGAGTGCACACACCCCTTCCGTGCATGCGCTTTGCTTACTCACGCGCCTTCCACACATGTGCCCGGCCTCAAAAAAGTGCCAAAATAGGACGGCATAGAGCCAGGGCTGGTGGCAGGCCCACCCATGATTTCTGCTACCAGTTTGGGCGAACCGGTCCAAACCGGCTGAATACCACCTCTGAGAATATTGCAAGCTAGACTGTGCTTTATCTCCACTCTCTCCTATACACCATTGAATCAGGGAGGAGCCTGCTTAGTTTCTTCTGAATACCATCTTGTTTTCCAAGACTCAAAGAAACTTCATCCCTCTTTCCTATTTCCCTTAAAGTCATCTCCCTCATTCATCCACATCCCTGCACTGCCCTCCTTCTCTCAGCATCACCTTCCCAGTTGAGACTTTAAATCTGGATTTGGATGTCAAAAAGATAATCTAAAACTAAACGTCATCTTGAAGAACATTCTAACTTTAAAAGGCTCCCTGGAGAACCACAGCATTCCAGACCAAAAACTGTTCTTCTGCTAACTTTGGTGCAGAACTTTGAGCAAATTATTCTCATTCCCCAAAACTGGATAACTCTGAACGTTTCAGAAGAATATGTAAAGTGAGCTTATTAAAATACAATTGGCACCTCTAGGGTTTATTTATTTTACCCAAAGAGCAATTCAGACTCTACAATCATTTGAATTTGTCCTCATCTTCTTTCTAATCTCAAATTGCATAAGAGGAAAAAGAAAGTTAAGCCTATTTTTATAGGCAAGCTTCAGTGTATTAAAAAAATGCCTTAGGAATGATTACATTTGTAAACTGAAAAGAGTTGAGTGCCCTTTGGATGGATCTCATGCTATCCAGGGAGAGGGTCATTTTCAATCAATGTGGGGAAAAATGCATTATTAAGTTAAGCAAAGTGATCTTTCCTGGTATGGCTCCAAAGGGAGGAACTGGGGGTAATTTCCGAGTAATCCTCTTGTTATTAAGGGTCATGCAACACTCTTTGTTAAATGCAATTATTTGGTCTTGTGGGTGTTATTTTCAAAAATAGGGGTGACTTGAGTTGGGACTCTTTATGGAGGTTTAAGGGGGGAAATACATTTTCTTCCTGTTCCACAATTCCAGTGACAATTGTCTGTCCAAGTTGGATAATTGTTAAAAGAAGTTTTCACTGCTGAATTTGTGTGTGTGTGTGAGAGAGAGAAAGAGAGAGAGACAGAGACAGAGAGAGGCTGCTTTTTTCCTACACAAATACAAGATAATACAGAAGAAAAACGTAACAATTTAAAAGAGTAGTGACTATCCTACTTAAGCATCTCTAGACCCCAGATGGCTGCCTTGTGAGAGAACCCAAAATACTGCCTCTGTGGGATTTTTTAAAATTGAAGTGGGACACCAGCGCCCTTCCAGATTGTATTGTATCTCCATTCCTACTTTCTTGGTGCTTTCCTCACGCTGTGGCTACTGGAAGTTAGAATCCATATTTCCTAGTTCTCTTAGACCCTGAGCACACTGAGGTCTAAATGGAAGGCAAGGAGACCAGAAAGAGAAAATGAAAATTTTGGAGCAACTGATCTTCAGTTAAGAGTTATAAGAGAGATGTAGTGCTTTTTTACTGGCATGATAGCTCCAGAGAGTCAGGGTTGTTAAGTAAACCTTCGTGCCTGACTGCCAACTCTACAGATTCATTAAATCAAGTTCATTTCTTTTAAACCCAGTTTTATCTCTGTATATAAAATGGCTATGTGTGTGCTTGTGCGAGAGAGAGAGGGAGGGAGGGAGGGAGGGAGGGAGGGAGGGAGAGAGAGAGAGAGAGAGAGAGAGGGAGAGAGAGAGAGAGAGGGAGAGAGAGAGAGAGAGAGAGAGATCCAGCATAAATCTGAAATGCCTCAAGCAATATCAACCAAACCTGGTACACAGACGACTCACTCTCTGGAGAAAAATACTGTGGGGGTAAGAGACTCCTAACACCCCTTGGTGTGTGTGCTCTGTTAAGATACAGCCTGTTGTGCCTTAAAATGGCTTCTACTGTACAGTGGAGTTCCCATGGTAATGACTTCACAGTACTCCCCAAGGGGGCTACTCTGGTAAGGGGAAAAATCCAACATTAGAAATTACGTGTGATCTGGACATTTCCCCCCTATAAATAAATACCTGGACAACGGCAGGTTATCAGCTAGTCCTGTGATGGCGAACCTATGGCACGCATGCCACAGGTAGCATGTGGAGCCATTTGTTAGGGCATACGAAGCATTGCTCTGTCAGCTCCAGTGCTCATGCGCATGCTGGCCCGTTGACTCCAGCCTTCATTTTTGACTGTTTTTTGCCCTCCGGAGGCTACCCTGAAGCTTCCAGAGGGCCTCACGGGGGCCGGGGGGGCATTTTCATCCTCCCTAGGCTCCTAGAAAGCCTCTGGAGCCCTGGGGAGGGTGAAAAACGGGTCCATTGTGCGCCAAAAGCAAAGAAAAGGCAGAGGTCACACAAACATGCACGCAGGGGGATTGCACACATAGAATTATGGATATGAGCATGCTCATGCACGACCCCCTTGCACTCCTCCTGCTTTTGGCATGCAATGGCAAAAAGGTTAGCCATCACTGAGCTAGTCTGTTCAATAAAAAAATCTTCTTGAAGCACAACTGCATAGCTGTTTGGTGAGTTGGGGTTCAGATTGTTAAAGGTAAAGGTAAAAGTTCCCCTCGCACATATGTGCTAATCATTCCCGACTCTCATCTCTGTTTCAAAGCCAAAGAGCCAGCACTGTCCGAAGACATCTACGGTCATGTGGCCGGCATGACTAAATGCAAAAGGTACACAGAACACTGTTACCTTCCCACCAAAGGTGGTCCTTGTTTCTTTACTTGCATTTTTACATGCTTTCGAACTGCTGGATTGGCAGAAGCTGGGACAAGTAACAGGAGCTCACTCCATTATGTGGCGCTAGGTTTTTGAACTGCCGAACTTAAAAAAAAGTTTTTATCCTTTGTTTTCCTGACCAAAGCGTTTCCATTTAGGCAAGCTCCATCAACTTAATAATCCAATCCTCTACTCTGGGGATAGAACCAGGGGCACATGTCTCAAAGACCAGGCGAATGGGAAGAGTAAAAATCCCCAGCTGCCAATCCTACACTAGAGAGCGCTTTCTGAGCCATTGATTTGCCCTGCACCTTGTAAGTTTCTCTCCTGCCTTCAACCACCATTGTAAGCATTGAAGTATGATTCAACTCTAGGTCCCTTTGGATTCTTTTCATCATGGGGTGAGCACCATTCTTTCCTTTTCCTAAGAAATACATTGGACCAGCTGTGCTCCGACCCTTATAAACAGATTGAAATTTCCAGTTCTTTTTATGGACTGTCCCACTAGATCAGTGGTGGGTTTCAAAAATTGTTCGAACCTACTCTGTGGGTGTGGCCTCCTTTGTGGGAGTGGCTTGCCACCCATGTGACCAGATATGAAGATGCCAATGACACTTGTCAGAACCACCTTAAATTACCTCACACACAGCACTGGCATGCATAAGAATATGATGTAAACTTGTTTTTTAAAAGGCATCTTTGGTTTGCGTTAAAACAACTTCAACACATGCAATGTTCTGATTGTACCACAAACGCAGTAGTCATCCTTACCTTTCACAGAGGTACTGAGTTTTATAAATATGAGCATGATAGTGTAGAATAATCATATCCAAGGACCAATGGTGGGTTTCAAAAAATTTTGGAACCTTTTCTGTAGGTGTGGCCTGTTTTCCGGGTCCACTGGTGGAACCTCTTCTAACCGGTTCGATAGATTTGATGAACCAGTTCTACCGAATAGGTGCGAACTGGTAGGAACCCACCTCTGCACTAGATGACATATTCAGGGACTTGTTGTTGTGAAGCCATGTCTGACCCATCGCGATCCCATGGACAACGTTCCTCCAGGCCTTCCTGTCCTCTACCAATCTAGAGTCCATTTAAACTCACGCCGACTGCTTCAGTGACTCCATCCAGCCACCGCATTCTCTGCCGTCCCCTTTTTCTTTTGCCCTCAATCTTTCCCAGCATTAGGCTCTTCTCCAGGGAGTCCTTCCTTCTCATTATGTGGCCAAAGTATTTGAGTTTCTTCTTCAGGATCTGGCCTTCTAAAGAGTAGTCAAGGTTGATCTCCTCTAGGACTGACCGGTTTGATGACCTTGCAGTCCAAGGGACTCACAGAAGTCTTCTTCAGCACCATAGTTCAAAGGCCTCAATTATTTGGTGCTCAGCCTTTCTTATGGATTCAGAGACTGGACTCCAGCAAAATTTCCATTTCTCTTCCCTGAAGATCTATCCATAAATATAGCCAGGAAATAATACCACTAATGAGGGTCCATGTTCTGCAACGCGATCTCTGAAACTTTCAGCAATCGTGAGATGCTTTCACTGACAGTCTATTTCTGTGTCCTTGTCTGTTGGTGGAGTCACTGTCATTCAAAGGCTCCCATGTCTCCTCTTCCAAACTCCCAAAGGCATCTAATGAACTTAATCTTGAATGTCAGGAATTAGAAACGTCCTGCTTGTCCTTTTCAGCCCAAAGGAAACTTATATGCCAGTCCATCTTTTTTTCTCCCCTCATTCTGGTGCTGAGCACATCTGTCTTCCAGATGACTCAAGGGGATGCCCTGCTGAACTTTGAGGTCACCACAGAAAACCGCCATCTTCTTTTCTGTGAAGTCTCTCCCACCTTAAAATGTACTAAAACAGATCCCATAATGTGGCGATATGAGGACGACTTAGGAAGTTTCATAGTCTTTCTCACACATGTGACACAAGTTGGCCCAGCTGGAAAAAAAGAAGCAAAAATGAAGCTTGTGAGGATAATGAAACCTGATGTGGTCTTCTGAATGCTCCAGCATGAATAAAAATGGACCTTTTGTGGAAGTGTCTGCTTTACCAAATCTAAAGTCACCTTTGAATACAAAGTTTATGTCTCATAAACTGAAAGAGTACAAATTACTGTCTGTCAGTCAATCAAACTAAATGTACTCAAGGCAGCTCACCACCCATAGTTACCATCATGGGGAAAAACAGATTGAAGTACAATTTATAACTGCAACAATATTATCATAATCAATCTTGGACAGCATTGAGCATCCACCTTTCCCAATTCTGGGTTGAAAACTGGGTTTTAGAGTCAGAAAAAGAAGAGATCTTGGGGGAAAGTCTTTTATTTTCCTTTTCTTTTTAGATCGGGAGTTTGATGTCATTTTTTACTTATCTGTTATTGCCTTTAATAGCAATAGATAGCAATAGCAGTTAGACTTATATACCGCTTCATAGGGCTTTCAGCCCTCTCTAAGCGGTTTACAGAGTCAGCATATTGCCCCCAACAACAATCTGGGTCCTCATTTTACCCACCTCGGAAGGATGGAAGGCTGAGTCAACCCTGAGCTGGTGAGATTTGAACAGCCGAACTGCTGAACTGCAGTCAGCTGAAGTAGCCTGCAGTGCTGCATTTAACCACTGCGCCACCTCGGCTCAGTAAAACTTTCTTTCCCCTTTGCATTGACAATGCTGGCTCTTTTTCAGATTCAGTTAAGTCTGTCATCTTAGCCAGCCGATCAGAAGTTCTGGTATACTGGTAGCAGGAATTTTGAGTAGTTCAGAGAACCGGCAAATTATTGTTGTTGTTGTTGTTGTTGTTATTCTGTTATTATATTGCTGCCTATTTGCCCATGGCGACTCAAGATGGCTTACAGAATATATCATCTCTGGCTGGCCACACCCTCCAATCCCCATCATTCCCTGTCCTATATTAACTTGGTTTTTAGCGCAGCTGTTTCGCGCGGCAGAACAGATTGCCATGCCTCAGCTGAGCTAAAAACCAGCTCAGCTCACCAGCGCTGACAACGAGGGTGGTCTTTGAGTGCCATGCATGTGTGCAAAGCATGCGTGTAAGCGCGAAGCAGGCCCTCATAGAACCGGCAGGAAAAGATTTGGAATCCCACCATGCAGCCAATGGTCGCAACATGAATCAGCTCATGAACTTCTCTAGCCAGATTTTGTAATATAATATAATAACAGAAATGAAGCTCAGTTCAGAGTGAGGGCAATTTGCATAGATGATTGTAGCCAATAAATTACTTAGAAAATGATAGAAAATCAGAATGCTAGGGAACCAATAAAATTTAGCTACAGGCTGGTCTCAACATAGGCCATTGATTTCTATCAATGGAGTCTTGTGGTTTTCTTTCCTGATTATCCAATGAAGGAGTGCTGACATTTAGTTTAATTTAATTTATTTTTACTTATATTCTTAGCAAAAGGTATCTGTAGCAGATGACCAGGCTGAGCGTGAGGGAGGGGTCAAACGCATCAGTCATGAGTACCTGCATGCCCACAAGAGATCTAAGTGCAGCAATCTTGAAATCTTGAATGCCTTCTTAATTCCCACCCATTATCCTTGACTGTTAGTAGTTGCATTCTTGTAGAGGACTTAAGTTTGCAATAAATCTTTATACTCATCTGAACTACCTGAAACTCTTGATTTTCCCAGCACTTGACAGCAAAATGTACATGTGCTGTTCTCTGACTTGGGTGTTAATAAGAGAGTTTTTCAACTTATGTCAGGTGCGACAAGCTAGGTAGAGATGGGAAGATTCAAATTAACTGATTTATTGCTAAAAGCCCATGAACAGAACTCTTCTCAACTAATGGTCAGCATTTCATTAGAACCAGATAAGCATGAACAGCATTCAAGATGGATTGGACCAGGGTTGGGTTCCAGCAGCCACTACTGCCGGTTTGCTCGTGGGCATGCAGCACACACACGCACTTGATGTGAGTATGCGTGCATGCGCAGTACAATAAAAAATTGTTCTATGCATGCGCAGAAGCAAAAACAAGATGAACAACAAAAAGAAAATCACTTCAGGGGCATGGCAAGCCTGGACCGCTTCCAGTTCCAGCAACCCAGGCCAACAAACCACTACGGGTTCAGCCAAACCAGTCCAAACCGGTATGAACCCACCACTGGATTGGACTTAGTTCACTTGTAGCTGTTTAGGGATTCTAGGCTGATTCCTCTTTTCACTCCTCCCCCTGCCAGACCTCCTCCTACAGCTTATACACTATGCAGCAAAAGATTTCAGATAACCTGGATTACAAAATTGGGCCAAGTTATAGAAATAGTAAAAAATATATACACACAGAGAGAATTGGCAATTCTTGGACAGTTATATCCCAAAACAATACAATTGTTCAGAAAACGCCAAAGTAGAACAAAAGCACTGGAAAAAATATCTTCTAAGTTTTTAAGAGACAGATGATTTATATATACCCTGATCTAACCAAAAGGACTGAAACAATTTAGCTTCATGGAAATGCGGAAGTTTAATTAAAATAAAATGTTGATGCCTATGTTTGCATGTTGAAATGTTGATATATGAGTACATAAATTATTTTGTGAACATAGAATTCCATGCAGTGATTTACCATATCCAAATGCCATATATTCTGTAATAAGGCTAAAGAGATGCAGGAATGATAGTCTTCTATTATGAGGAAATGAAAAAAATAAAATGAAGATGAATTATGACTGGCACATTTTCTGGAAATATTGCATTCTGTACTGTATACTAGGTGTGGTCCCTTTTATTGAAACTTCTTTTTTTAATTGTAATTTTGTTAAAAATTATAACTATATAAAAATAATGCAAACTAAAAAACGAAAAGAATGGCAAAGAAAAAATAGAAAGTGCAGAGAAGAAAAATAAAAATAGAAAATAAAGGAAAAAAAGAATATATTAAAGAAAAATAAAATTAACACATAGAGAAATTATTTCCTGTTGTATCGTGTATAACAAATTTTAGGAATTTATCACATTCTCTTAAAATACAACAAACAAACTCTTCCTCTCATATCCCTTCTTGTGTCTATAAATAAATCCTTAAAACCTCATCTTAATAGAATAGAATAGAATAGAATAGAATGGAACAGAAAACAAAAGAAAAGAAAAGAAAAGAACAGAACAGAATAGAACAGAACAGAACAGAACAGAATAGAATTCTTTATTGGCCAAGCGTGGTTGGACACACAAGGAATTTGTCTTTGGTGCATTTGCTCTCAGTGTACATAAAGAAAAATGAAATACATTCATCAAGAATCATAAGATACAACACTTAGTAATAGCCATAGGATACTAATAAGCAATCAAAACGTACTAGGAAATAAAACAATATAAATTGTAAAGATTCAACCAATATGGTTATAGTCATAAGTGGGAAGAGATAAATATTAGGAAGGATGAGAAGTATAATAGCAATACAGTCCTGATAATTTCAGTCCTGATCATCAAAAAAAATTCCATTAAAGGTTACCAGAGATGCCAACATAAGCTAACTTTGTATTTCCCACCATTTACTATTAAATAATTTTTAGTCCTTTCAAAGAATGTCTTAGAACTTTATTTCTTTTCATTTTTCTTCTTTCTTCCTTTTTTCTTCTTCATCCCTTGTTACAAAATTCTTCAAAGCTTTAACAAGCCTCTTTTGTAAATCCGATAAAGGAAAATTATCCATGTTGTTCTCTTGGTTTATTATTTGTGAATTGCTTTTCATTATTTATGACATCAGACAGTTTGTTTTGTATTCTAATGTAACACCATGTTCCATATTAGGCCTGTCCTTTTAAAATACACTTTCAGATCAATCTCAATCCTGTCTGTCAAAACGTCTTCCACTTTCATAATCTCTTTTAAATGCAGTCCTGTCTATAACGATCTACACTCTTAAAATTAACTTGTTCAATTGTATCCTTCAATATATGTCCAATGATAAAATATTTTACCTCATTCTGCAATATATATATATATATATATATATATATATATATATATATATATATATATATATATATATATATATATATATAACAGTGTGTATATGTGTTTTGTGTGTGTGTGTGTGTGTGTGTTCCAGCATAACTCTGGAATGCGTTGAGCAATTTCAACCAAACTTGGTACACAGATGACTTACTCTATGGAAACAAATACTGTGGGGGTAAAACACCCCTAGCACCCCTCGGGTGAGGTGCATGTGTGTGTGTGTGTTCCAGCATAACTCCGGAACGCCTGGGCCACTGAAATGAAAAAGAATGGATTATATCTGTAGTGTCAAATCACAGTACTTTTGACAGTGATAGTGTGCATTTTGGATTCAAGTTCTGTTAAGATACAGCCTGTTGTGCCTTAAAGTGGCTTCTACTGTACAGCACAGTGGAGTTGCCATGTTAACAGTTTCACAGTACTCCACAAGGGGGGCTCCCTCTGGTAAGTGGGATTGGTTCCAGGCAATGCCATGTTATCAGCTAGTTAAATCATATTTAAAAGTTATTATTTAATTTAATCTCTAGTTCCTTCTAGTTCCTCCCACATCCAATTTTCAAAGTCTCATTTTATCATGTTTTTATGAGAATTCAAAGCAAAACCATTTAGGAATCTCATAATTAATTCCAAAATCTTACTTTTAATCCATCTGGACTTTGAGTGCATTTGTAACTTTACAAATCCAAAGTTCCAATCACCTTCTGATTGTTTATTCCAAAACTTAGATTTTTTTACATTCTTAAACTTGCATTTAAAACTTCTTTCTCCAAATGTTTTAAGGAAATTCCTCCAGTTAGCGAAACTTGCTAACCCAAAGGTTCCTAAGAATTGAAAAATAGTTAAAAAGCAATTTGCAAGAGAGATTAGAAAAGGAAGTATGTGAATCCTGTGTCTTTCAAACTGTCGACCTGTTAACCCTGAAACTGGCCCTTCTGAGGCTATGGGTGTATTACTTGGAATCCTGACACAACTATGCTTGGAGTGAAGACGATTGCTTTCCTTGGTCTCCCAAGCTCTAAATCCACTGCAGGTCTCTATCTTGCAGTGTCTTCCTTAGGAGCAAATGTAAGGACCACCTATGGGCTATCTCAAATCTTCTTCTTATCTAAGGGAATTATTTGTCAGTTCTTCATTCTGTAGGAAGTTACCGTATTTTTTGGAGTATAAGACGCTCCGAAGTATAAGACGCACCTAACTTTTGGGGAGGAAAACAAGGGGAAAATATCTGCCTCTGCCTCCCAGCAATTTGCCTCCTTGCACCAAACAGCAAACAGTACAGACAATATACACTGTTTGTAGTGTTACATTTCAGACTATACTTGTACATAGATGTGGACAAGGCTATGCGAGCTGTGAGTGCCTCCACCTGCATACTGGACCCGTGTCCCTCCTGGCTGGTTGCCAACAGCAGTGAGGTGACACGAGGCTGGATCCAGGCGGTTGTTACCGCTTCTCTTCGGAAGGGGTACTTTCCCACCGCGCTTAAGACAGCGGTGGTAAGACCCCTCCTGAAGAAGCCGTCTCTGGATCCAGCTGTTCTTAATAACTATCGTCCAGTCTCCAACCTCCCCTTTGTAGGGAAGGTTGTTGAGAAGGTGGTGGCTCTCCAGCTTCAGCGTACCTTGGAGGAAGCTAACTATCTTGACCCCTTCCAGTCTGGCTTCAGACCCGGTTACAGCACAGAAACCGCTTTGGTCGCATTGACTGATGACCTCTGGAGAGCTAGGGATGGAGGCCATGCTTCCATCCTAGTTCTCCTGGACCTCTCAGCGGCTTTCGATACCATCGACCATGGTATCCTTCTGCGACGACTGCGGGAGATAGGGGTGGGCGGCACTGTCTTGCAGTGGTTCTCCTCCTATCTCTCGGACAGGTCGCAGTCGGTGTTGGTGGGGGGGCAGAGATCGTCCCTGAGGCCCCTAACTTATGGGGTGCCGCAGGGGTCGGTCTTATCCCCCCTACTATTTAACATTTACATGAAACCGCTGGGCGAGATCATCCGAAGGCACGGGATAAAATACCACCAATATGCGGACGATACACAGTTGTATCTGTCCGCCCCGTGCCAACTCAATGAAGCGGTGGACGTGATGAACCGGGGTCTGGAAGCCGTTAAAGACTGGATGAGAGCAAACAAGCTGATACTCAACCCAGACAAGACCGAGTGGCTGTTGTGTTTCCCTCCCAAAAATTTGACCAACATACCATCACTCAGGCTGGGGGGACAAAATTTACACCCCTCAGAAAGGGCCCGCAACTTGGGAGTCCTCCTGGATTCACAGCTAACTTTTGACCACCATCTCTCAGCTGTGACCAGGGGGGCATTTGCCCAGGTTCGCCTGGTGCGCCAGTTGCGGCCCTACCTGAATCGGGAGGCCCTCACAACAGTCACTCGAGCCCTTGTGATCTCCAGGCTGGAATACTGTAATGTGCTCTACATGGGGCTGCCCTTGAAGAGCATCCGAAGACTTCAGCTAGTCCAGAATGCGGCCGCGCGAGTGATCGTGGGCGCACCACGGTTCGCCCACATAACACCGATCCTCCGTGAGCTGCACTGGCTACCTGTTGATCTCCGGGTGCACTTCAAGGTCCTACTCACCACCTATAAAGCGCTCCATGGTAGTGGATCTGGCTATTTGAGAGACCGCCTTCTGCCAATCACCTCCCTGCGTCCCATCAGATCGCATAGAGTTGGCCTCCTCCGTATTCCATCCGCCAGTCAGTGCCGACTGGCGACTACTCGGAGGAGAGCCTTCTCTGTTGCGGCTCCGACACTATGGAACAATCTCCCCGTGGAGATTCGTACCCTCACCACCGTCCAGGCCTTCCGCACAGCCCTCAAGAACTGGCTAGCCCGTCAGGCCTGGGGATAATCTTATTTTTGCCCCTCCCGAATGTTGAGTGAATGTTGAGTTTTACTGTCGAATTTACTTTGTGCACATTTCTTTTTGGTATTGTCCTACACCCCCCTTCCTTTTTTGATTGTAAGCCGCCCTGAGTCCCCTCAGGGAAAAGGGCGGCCTATAAATAAATAAATCTAAATCTAAATCTAAATCTACAGATGCTATTAAAATTGATATGGCTTCCTGGAAGTATAGTTATTCTTTGCTACTTAAAAGAAGATACAATAGCACTGGGCCTCTTCAGATCAAGCATTTCTTTTAAAAAGCTTCTTCATTTTGTTAAATTGTCTAGAACAATAATAAAGCAGTCTTTAAAAAATGTCTAATAATTTGAACATTCTATAGGCATTTACAGTTATTGACTTGCCTCCTTGCAGCAAACAGCCTGATTAGCACAAGAAAAAAAAATCTGCCTCTACCTCCTAGCAATTTGCCTCATGGAGCAAACAGCAAGTTTCACTTTCAATTCAGCATGGGCCTCCCAATCACCAGCTGTTTCAGGCTGCAGGGATTGCTATAGCCTATTTCAGTCTCCACAAGCCCCATTTTCCCTGTTTACTACAAGGAGGTAAATTGCTGGGAGGCAGAGACCAAAGGGTGGGAGCTGGTGAGTGAGTGGGGCTACATTCAGTGTATAAGATGCACCCAAATTTTCACCATCTTTTAAAGGGGGAAAGGTGCGTCTTATACTCCAAAAAATATGGTAGCACCCAACCCTCTCTCTAGAAAAATAAGATATTTTATGAAATATTAAAAGGACAGAATATTTCCCCTCAAAGGGAGGCAGAAACTCACCCCCACCTTTGTCAATGGGCCATTAAGGCATGAGACAGTCTATTCTACCTCCTTCAGGCAGAGCCATAGGAGGACTTGCCCAAAGCCCCTTCATTACATCACTACCCAGCAAGGCTCAACCAAGCCTGGGACACAAACACAAGCTACAAAGTTACCCCTGCATGGCTCCATGGGAGTCTGACAACCAATCAGAATCAAACTCAAATTCAAAAGCCCAGAGAGGGCATAAAACTCAGGCACTCTCAGCCAGCATCTCTTCCCATTTTTTGCCCAGGATCTCAAACCATGTGATCCTATTCATCATTAAACCATCTTTCCAAACGGCCATCATGTTTCCAGCGTCTTTCTCCCCACTTGGAACTGAAGGACATTTCTTCCAACAGTTCTGACATGGCATTTGGTTTACTAGAGTCACTTTGACACAAGACGGGCAGCAAATACATTTGTGAAACAAATAATTGCATTTCTTTCCTGGGTGTCCCTTTTATTGAAATTTCAAAACACTAGTAACGAAAACTTGCTCTGTCCTGCGATTCCTCCTTTTCTTCCAATCCTATTTTCAAACATTTTGGTGACAATCACAAACTTTCTAAAGCAACTTGCCATTTTTGCAGTCCTTGACTATTCAATAGCCACTCTTGTGACCCAGCAGGGATGAGAACAATCCTGGAAATAAATCACCTGTCATCTTCCCTAAGTCTTTGCGCCACCTGGGTTTGGGTTGACGTTGGGGCTCAGGACCCCAGACAGCACCCCGAAGTTCAGGGTAGCTGGTGAAGTATTTTAGTGAGATCCGTGTTAATGGCAGTGTTCCAAATAGGATCCAAAAGTATATCAGAGTCCGAGGCAAAGGATTCCTCAAAGTTCCCATTTATTAAGAGAGCCATGTTGGCACATCTGGGAAAACCCGAATCTGAAAGCTTCCTGGTTTCCCCACCCAGTCGAAAGGTCAAGATCTTTCCCCCAGACCCACAAGTCTATCACATGGTCCAATCTTCCACTGCCACGCTTGCAGTTCCACCCAACAAATTCCGGCCAGATGCGAAGACAAAGGATGACCTTGGCATTCTAGAAAGAATTTTGTTATGGCTACATATCATCCAACTCTGTATAATCCCCCCTCCCATTTTCCCACAATAGAAAATGTGTGATAGAATAATAGAAAGCGTGGCAGGCCAAAGGTCCAAAAGAAAAGATGGCTGCAGGCCTGACATCACCCTCTCTTGGGGAGGAGGGGGAATTAAAACCTCTTTGAACTTCCTTGTTAATGAAGACTTCTCTTCCCTCCCAAAAATGACCAAGTATCACATCTACTATGACACAATAAGGAACCATGAAAACATTTCATTTTTTTTTTAATAGTTAGACTTATATACCGCTTCATAGGGCTTTCAGCCCTCTCTAAGCGGTTTACAGAGTCAGCATATCGCCCCCACAGTCTGGGTCCTCATTTTACCCACCTCGGAAGGATGGAAGGCTGAGTCAACCTTGAGCCTGGTGGGATTTGAACAGCCGAACTGCTGAACTGCAGTCAGCTGAAGTAGCCTGCGTGTCGGGCCCTTTTGACATCGCGGTTTTAGCGCCGCGGTGTTGTCAGCACGCTTTTGACGTTCGCGGTTATGTCGTGCCATGGACAGATATACCTTTGGAACCTTCCGGTTACTAACTCTTGAACTTTAAAACTCTAATGGCAGAAAGTGAAGAGGAACTAAAGAGCCTCTTGATGCAAGTGAAGAAGGAGAGTGCAAAAGTTGGCTTGAAACATTAAGAAAACTAAAATCATGGCATCTGGCCCTCTCAATTCCTGGCAAATAGATGGGGAAGAAATGAAGGGAGTGACAGATTTTATTTTCCTGGGCTCCAAGATCCCCGCAGATGGGGACTGCAGCCAAGAAATTAAAAGACGTTTGTTTCTGGGGAGGAAAGCTATGACAAATCTAGACAGCGTACTAAAAAGCAGAGACATCACCCTGCCAACAAAAGTGTGTATAGTCAAGGCTATGGTTTTCCCAGTTGCAATGGATGGCTGTGAAAGTTGGACCATAAGAAAGGCTGAGCACCAAAGAATTGAGGTCTTTGAACTCTGGTGCCGGAGAAGACTCCTGCGAGTCCCTTGGACTGCAAGGCGATCAGTCCTAGAGGAGATCAACCCTGACTGCTCTTTAGAAGGCCAGATCCTGAAGAGGAAACTCAAATACTTTAGCCACCTAATGAGAAGGAAGGACTCCCTGGAGAAGAGCCTCATGCTGGGAAAGATTGAGGGCAAAAGAAGAAGGGGCTGACAGAGAATGAGGTGGCTGGATGGAGTCACTGAAGCAATAGGCCAGTGGTGAGTTCCTACCGGTTCTGTTTAGAGCAACTTGTTTTGCACCCATTTCCTTTGAAAATAATTGGGAGAGAAATATTAATTAGAGCTAAGAAACAGAGGGATGCTGTATTTATTTATTTATTTATTAGACTTATATACTGCTTCATAGAGCTTTCAGCCCTCTCTAAGCGGTTTACAGATTTTTAGCAAATTGAGTCAGCAACTTGCCCCCACAGACTGGGTCCTCATTTCACCCACCTCGGAAGGATGGAAGGCTGAGTCAACCTTGAGCTGGTGAGATTTGAACCGCTGAACTGCAGATAACAGTCAGCTGAAGTGGCCTGCAGTACTGCACCCTAACCACTGCACCACCTCGGCTCCTGTAGAGAGGAAGACCACTCATCAGGGAAAAGGGCGGCCTACAAATAAAATCAATTCAATTCAATTCAATTCAATTATCATCCTTCTACAAGTGCATCATTAATTAGAAACTATATCCATGTAGGATTCAGCTAGAGGTACAGTATTTCTTCATTTAGCCTAGAATCAGAGGTGGGTTCCTACCAGTTCGCATCTATTCGGTAGAACCAGTTCGTCAAATCTACCGAACCGGTTAGAAGAGGTTCTACCAGTGGACTCGGAAAGCAGGCCACACCTACAGAAGAGGTTCCAAAAATTTTTGAAGCCCACCACTGCCTAAAATTATCTACTCCAGACTTTCAAAGCTGATCTCCTGCAATTCATTGGGATTTAAGACTGAAGAACACCAAAGCTGGGCATGATTGGTTTACTCTGAAGGGCAAATTTCATCCAGAACTCAGAGGCTTTGGTTATCCTATTGTAGGAAGTTAGCACCCATACCTCTCCTAGAAGGATGAAATATTCTAGGAAATATTTAAAAGGCAGAATATTATGTTTCCCTGGATGAGAAAAGGCAAAACATGTTTTTTTTAGGCAGGAAGCAGACCAGTGGTGGGTTACAACCGGTAAGCCCCAATACGGGCATACCGGTGCCTGCTGGGAATACCAGGAACCATTCCAGTACGGTGCTCGGGAGGGCCTGTCCACCCACCTGAACTCCTGACCTGTATTTGAGATTTTGGGGGCTTCGGCGCACTGAGCGTAGGGCGCCTGCGCGATGGCCCTGGTTTTTTGGCCTACTCCTTTAATGGGTTAATCCTGGTCCCAGGACCTTTGTTTTTCCTATCCTAGAGGTCAATTATTGAGGTGAGTTATTTTTAGCCTGGCCTTAAGTGTTTTCCAGGCTATTTTGTGGCTTGGTTTTGTTATTTCTAGTAATAGTTGATAATAGCTTTTGGCAGCAGCCCAGACTTTCAATTCAGCCTGAGCGCTTGCTTTCAAGTTTGCCTTGGGGCCGAAGTGGATTGCTCCCAGTTCAGCCCAGTTTGGCTGAACCAGTAGTGGTGGTGGTGGGAGGCTCCGCCCACCCGCCCAAACGCTTCTGTGCATGCACAGAAGCATTGTGTGTGAGCACGCATGTGAGCATGAGCGAACCATAGTAAACTGGTTAGCAAGCCACCACTGCTTTGGGTTAAAGGCAGTTCTCTCTTTCTCTCTTAAAGGGGAAGCACTGTTTTTAGTTTTGCACTGGTTTAGTGGTTCCTGGCGCTGTCCTTTTGGGGTGTACTTCCCACAATAGTTCACAATCCTTTGTTGGGACTGCAGAATTAAGAACGTAGAAGAGAGAGTAGCTTAAGACAGTGTTTTTCAAACTTGGCAACTTTACAATACCCAGAACTTCTAATTATTCCCAGAATTCCCTAGCCAGCATTATATATCTTCTTTCCCCAAAATGTAGTCTCTACCGCATCTTAACTTCCATTCAGTTATCTGCACAAAATGCTCGACTGACTTGCCTGTTAAGCCTCTGCCTTCAGCAATTGCATAGCTAGCAAAAATCCAACAGATGTTTTTTTGCCTGAACGGCTGGTGTTAATGGCCACTAAAGAGAGATAATCTGCAATAACTACACCTCTCCTAGCCAACTTGGAAATGAGAGATTGTTACTCTACAAAGGACCATTACAGTGTATGCACGTAGAAAGAGACAGTGATTCAGCCTTCACCTCGATAAGAATATCTCTTCCACTCTAAGGAGCTCCTATACCCAGAGGTGGGCTTCTGCCAGTTCAGACCGACTGAGCCTGCCTGCCCACCCCAGTGCTATCCCGTCCTATATATCTCACTCTCTGGCTCGCTCGCCCCACCCAACCCAAATTATAAATAAATAAGATGAATGAATGAATGAATGAATGAATGAATGAATGAATGAATGAATGAATGAAACCAGCAAGCCTTTTTTAATAAGCTGTCATCTCCAATTCAGCATGGGCCATAGTTGCCACCCTGAGGTAGGACTACATCCTCATATCAGTGGAGCCTAACCATAACCCTGAGAGTTTCCTCTGCATATTATGACATACTTTTTGTTCACATTTTGCTGTGGTTCACACCATATCTTCAGTTGAGGCCATCATTTTGCGGCAAAAAATCTAGAAGACCAGTTAAAGATTCTCAGTCATGCAGGTCATTGTTGTATCTAAGTTGGGGGTTTTCTTTTGAAAAGGTAACAAGTGATTTTTTAGGAGGAGGGGGAAGAGGAGGAGGAGGAAGAGGAGGAGGAGGAGGAGATGGGGAAGGAGAAGAAGACGACGACAACCACCACCACCAGTCTGACCAGTTAAAGGTTTTACACTGCCATCAAGTGCATCATCCACATTTTTGAAGCCCACATCTGCTAGTTGTAGCTTAAGCAGGTTATTTCAGGGTGCAGCATATTTTGTGAACTCTGAACCTTACTAATATTGGAGCTTTGGGGAAGCAGTTGTAACTCAAAGCTGTATCAGGGTGACTGTGAATTAAGCTACCTTCTCTTGGTCAGTTGTATTGTACAAACCACGAAACCCAGTTATTAAAGTTCTGCCTAGCCAACCATCCAAGCTCTGTCAGGTCAACCATTCGAGTAGGTTAAATTGGCCTCCTACATTATCTTCATGCAGTTTCTTCTTATTGTAATTTCTTTCACCTTTTTTCCCACGTCTATTTTTTCTCATGATTCACTCTTGACACCACCCAAAAAAAAAACCATCTATATCATGTTCAGAGCCGGCCACCCTTTCGCTCTTAATTGATTCTTTCAACCTTTTAGAAACAATCAAATTAACTGTGCTTTCAAGATGTATATTCCTCCACTAATCTGCGGTTTTTCCATTATCCCTGCAGCATAAGATGCAACAATCATTAATTTATGGATTCCTACTTTCAGATGCACCACCACCAACAAATACATACTTTCATCATTTTAGTGCTTTGATTCATAATTAAATCTAAGGCTTCACTTCCCTATATGTATTCACCAAACCCCTGAACTAATACCATGTCCATCCAGATCAATTACATCTTTTCATTTTCTCTTACTTTGACTGACACAAAACATGTTTATTTTTCTTTGCTCTTTACTCATGCTCTTTACCATTTAATCCCCTTACATTAGAAGTCAAAATCATCATATGTCATAGTAGATTTAGATTTAGATTTAGATTTTAACTTTATTTATATGCCGCCCTTTTCCCTGAGGGGACTCAGGGCGGCTCACAATCCAGGGGGAGGGGAAAAACAAAACAAGATACACACATAAAGACAATACATCATTAAAAAGCACAACAGTCATACTATTCGGGTGGGGGTTGAAATCTTTAGCCCCAGGCCTGTCGGGACAGCCAGGTTTTTAAGGCTATGCGGAAGGTCTGGAGGGTGGTGAGGGTACGAATCTCCACGGGGAGTTCGTTCCATAGGGTCGGAGCAGCCACGGAGAAGGCTCTCCTCCGCGTAGTTGCCAGTCGACATTGACCGGCTGATGGAATTCGGAGGAGGCCTAATCTATGGGATCTTATTGGCCTAGTGGAGGTAATTGGTAGGCTCCAGATGGGCCCATAGATACAGACCTCTGCCACTTGTCGTCAATGTGATCAATTAAGGCTTCCCTATAATCATTCTTAATACTATAGAGAAGGTGTAAACTAGTCTACCTACCTTGATCATACCTATCCCTGCAGCATTTCCTGTAATGGTACAACAATCAGGCTGGGTACATTTTGACCAGCATAGCATGACAATCAGTGGTGGGATGCATCCTGTTTAACAACCAGTTCAGTGAGTGCATGCTTCGCTTCATGCATGCGTGCAGCATTTTAAAAAATGAACTTTTTAAGCTTCAATACTTGCCTTCTATGTCAGCGCCTGTGAGTAAAATAGCTGATGCACAGCAAACCACTGTGCCGTGTGAATCAGCTGAGCTAAAAAAACAGGGAAACGTAGTAAAGCAGAGGGGCGGGAGGGAGGCAAATGCTCACCAGAATTACTGGTTCTGCCAAACTGGTCTGAACCGTCTGAATCCCACCTCTGATGACAATGCAGGTTAGTCTTATCCTAATGAATTTACTGGGGTGTTTGGTCCAACCAATCTTGTTTTGTGATTAAAATCCAGATCATATCAGGCCACCTGGATAAATAGCAGCTTTGCCAGTAAGAGTATTTCCAGGCAGCCCACCTTGTTTCCAATTTGTACCCAAATTTAACCTTTGGGTAACACTCAGTAGTGGGATTCAATCAGTGTGGCAACTGGTTCACTGAACGAGCGCTTTGCACTCAAGCAGTGCATTTGAAAACAGCTCAAAAACTTACCTTCTACTACAGCCCTGGTGAGTAAAACTGCTGAAGCGCAGCAATCCGCTCTGCCGTGCCTATCATCTGGGCTTCAAACAAAGGGAATATAGGTCAATATAGTGCATGGGTGGGTGGGCAGCTCCACCTGATTGTCAGAGCGAACCGGTTCACTCTCAGCTGATGTTTGGAACTACCAGTTCGCCCGAACCAGTCCGAACCAGCTGAATCCCATCCCTGGTAACCAGAGGTGGATTGCTCCTGGTTCAGCCCAATCCGCCTGAACAGGTAGTGCTGGTGGCGAGAGGCTCCGCCCACCCACCCGGACCCTTCTGTGCATGCGAAGAAGCGTTGCACACAAGAGAGAGAGAGAGAGTGTGTGTGTGCACACATAAGCAAACCGCTAGTAAAACAGGTACAAACCCACCACTGTTGGTAACACTTCCTCACCAGTGGTGGGATTCAAAAAAAATTACTACCAGTTCTATGGGCATGGCTTGGTGGGCATGGCAGGGGAAGGATACTGCAAAATCTCCATTTCCTTCCCACTCCTGGGGAAGGATACTGCAAAATCTCAATTCCCTCCCCACTCCTGGGGAAGGATACTGTAAAATCTCCATTCCCTCCCCACTCCTGGGGAAGGATACTGCAAAATCTCAATTCCCTCCCCACTCCTGGGGAAGGATACTGTAAAATCTCCATTCCCTCCCCACTCCTGGGGAAGGATACTGCAAAATCTCCATTCCCTCCCCACTCCTGGGGAAGGATACTGTAAAATCTCCATTCCCTCCCCACTCCTGGGGAAGGATACTGCAAAATCTCCATTCCCTCCCCACTCCTGGGGAAGGATACTGCAAAATCTCCATTCCCTCCCCACTCCTGGGGAAGGATACTGTAAAATCTCCATTCCCTCCCCACTCCTGGGGAAGGATACTGCAAAATCTCCATTCCCTCCCCACTCCTGGGGAAGGATACTGCAAAATCTCCATTCCCTCCCCACTCCTGGGGAAGCATACTGCAAAATCTCCATTTCCTTCCCACTCCAGGGGAAGGATACTGTAACATCCTCATTCCCTCCCCACTCCAGGGAAAGGTTGCTGCAAAATCCCCATTTCCTTCCAATCACCTCAGAGTCAGGAGGCAGAGAATGGATGGGGGTGGGGTCAGTCAGAGGTCATATTTACCAGTTCTTGGAACTACTCAAAAGTTCTGCTACTGGTTCTCCAGAACTGGTCAGAACCTGCTGAATACCACCTCTGTTCCTCACCTGCTGAGAAAGCTCTAATTTCATTCCTCTGGGCCTTTAGACAAAACAGGTTAAATAGGGGAACATATGTGTTGTATGATACCGATCATTTGAAAGTGACATTTTTTGGGGGGAAAAGTCATTCATTGGCAGTTGAACAAAAATGGGAGATGGCTTCGGGAATCATCTGGCCCCACAGCCATCATTCAACCCCTCTTTGGTTCTGGACTCAGAGAGTTAATGAAGACAGATGAAGGCATCCTTACTGCTGACCTCTTGGTGCTAATGAAAATTATTTAATGGTCAAGCCCTGTCACTAGAAAAGTAGATTAATTAGTGAAGGAGGCAAAGGGAAAGCACTCTAATGTCTTCTCGGCTTCTAATAATAGAGTTGCAATCAAGTCAGGTAACCTATGAGAAAAGATGCTGATAGAAGAGGGCAACTTTGCAACTCACCTTCATCACCAGCCACAATGGCAGCAAATGCCCTCATCACCACCAGATGCTCTGCAGAGGGACAACAGCCAAAACAAATTGCTGTCTTCCCTGAAATTAAGTTTAGCCATATGGTTGGGCACTTGAGCAAAAGAGCTAGGAGAATCATGCAAGGGGAGGGAGGGAGGAAAGAAGGAAGGAAAGAAGGAAGGAAGGAAGGAAGGAAGGAAGGATCTTTCCCAAAGCAAGCAAAGGCTCATTAGAATGGCAAATGCAAGTGTGAAGTGATGCACAAAATCCTTGCTGTATACAAGCCAATGAGGCTCTGAGTCAACAGTAGTGACAGGCAGCGACGGCGAATGGGCGGCAGCAAATGGGAGGCAGCAAACAGGTGGAAGTGAATGGGTAGTGGTAGCGAGTGGGACGTGGTGAACAGGCTGTGGTGAACGGACCGCGGCAAATGGGCCACACCAAACAGGCCAGATGAATACCGGATGGATGCTGGGAGGCAGAGGCAGATTTTTTTTCCCCTTGTTTTTTTCCCAAAAAGCTAGGTGCATCTTTATAGTCCATAGCGTCTTATAGTCCGAAAAATACAGTATTCCTTAATAATATCTGTAACAGAAAATCATAATTTCTGGAGGAAGGTTAATTCATAATTTCTACTGGGCAAAACAAAAACAAGGAAATATAGGTGAATATAGCCCAGGGGTGTGCAGGTGGGCCCACCTGAAGATTGGAGTGAATCGTTCTCTCTCAACTGATCATCAGAGCTTCTGGTGGAGCTACCCGAACCAGGCCAAAGCGGTAGAATCCCACCCCTGAGTACTAACAAGGTTTTGTTTGTTTATTTATTAAATTTTTATTCTGCCTTTATTACTTCTAAAGTAGGAGGAACGGAGTGTCTTTATTACTTTAGAATTAATAAAGGCAACAAACGACACTCTTTCCTCCTCCTCTTTTTCCACACAATGATAGATAGCCCTGTGAAGTGGATTTGGATGAGAGAGAGAGAGAGAGAGAGAGGGAGGAAGTAGCTGGCCCAAAGTCACCCAGCCGACCTTCATGCCTAAGGCAAAACTAGAGTTCACAGTCCCCTGCTTTTTAGATCAGCACTTGAACCATGATAATCAAAGACTGCCAAGACAAAAGTCAAGTTTTAACAGATTAACAGAATTGGAAGGGACCTTATAGGTCATCTAGTCCAAACCCCCCCCCCCCGCTCAAACCATTTCTGACAAATGGCAGTCCAATCTCTTCTTGAAAGTCTCAAATGATGAAGCTCCCACAACTTCCAAAGGCATTGGTTGATTGTTCTCATGGTCAGAAAGTTCCTCCTTATTTCTAGGTTGAATCTCTCCTTGGTCAGTTTCCATCCATTATTCCTTGTCTGGCCTTGGGTGCTTTGGAAAATAGCTTAACCCCCTCCTCTCTGTAGCAGCCCCTCAAATATTGGAACCAATGTACCATCTCACTCTCACCTTAAAAATAGGTTTTTTTTAATGTGATGCTTCACCTGCATTTGAAAAGTCATCAGTCCAGCAGCAGGAAAAACCTTTCAATACATCCATATGGATTTCAGATTTTATTCTGTATTTCTCTGATTACTCAGGGGAGCTCACTCCATTTCTATCAGAGATGTCCTTTAAAAGCCAATAGTTGAAGGAAATCTGTTACTTGAAAAATCTATCAGATGTTATGCCAAGATTTCATCTGCACAGGTTTCAGAACAATTGCTGGGGATTTGCTCTTGGGTACTAATGATATCTTTCTCCTTAATAAACTATGCCAAACACAGCTCCCAGTGAGAATTTGTGGAGAACTGGACTCCCTGATGGAGAAGGGACAGCAAGGAGCAGGATTCAACCAGAGACGGTGCCTGGACCAGATGGATCATCAGGTTTTTATCATAAATGTTTTGAGGGTGAACTTTTACAACCTTTACAAATCATGAGTTCAATCTTGTAGGGAGGAAATTTGCTAGAAAGTTGGGAAGAGAAATATATCATGAATACCCAAAGAAAGATAAGATTTGACTTGAATGTGAAACTACTGACCAATAGAGCCAAGGTGGTGCAGGGGTTAGAGTGCAGTACTGCAGGCTACTTCAGCTGACAATTGCTGAAGTAGCCTGCAGACAAATGCTAGCTACAATTCGGCAGTTCAAATCTCACCAGGCTCAAGGTTGACTCAGCTTTCCATCCTTCCAAGGTGGGTAAAATGAGGCCCCCAGATTGTTGGGAACAAGATGCTTACTTTGTAAATCGCACAGAGTGGGCTGTAAAAGCACTATGAAGCTGTATGTGTCTAAGTGCTATTGCTATTGCTATTGTTCAATGCAGACTACAAGTTGTTCGCAACAATTCTAGCTGAGAGATTGAAAAAAGAATCTTCCACGAGGATCGATGTGGCTTTTTACCTAAAAGAGATATAATTTTATCACATGTTATTTATCTATATATTAAATTATTGTATTTTATTCCAATTTCATTTTAAATCTTATTTTATTCCAATTTCATTTTAAATCTTATTTTATTCCAATTTCATTTTAAATTGTTTTTATCAGATTTTAGCAATAATTTGTTTCTGGAGCTCTGCACTTTGAGATGGCCCAATGGCTAATTCATAAAGTAAACTAACTAACTAACTAACTAACCAACCAACCAACCAACCTAAAAGACAGTTAAAGGACATCATTAGAAATGTGTTAGACATTCCGGAATATTTGGAGCAATACAATAAAAAAAAACCACATTGATTTTCTTACATGCAGAATTTGATAATTTAAACTGGGCTTCCTTGTTCAGGGTTTTGGAAGACACAAACTTTGGAGAGAAATTTATGGGTAAGATACTTTATAGAAAGCACAAATAAGCCCTGGATGACATCTTCGCATCCCGCTGTTTGAAGAAGTTGCACAACATTCTCAGAGGCTCTTCCCATCCTTCTTACAATCTTTTTTGGACTATTGCCTTCTGGCAGAAGATACAGAACAATTAAAACTCTTCTGAATAGTTTTTATCCAAGAGCTACAATTGCACTCAACACTGAACTAAAGGGCCACCATCAGTGAGCTGTTGGACAGCATTATTTGATCTGTTGTGTGGATGCTTGGGTGGTTTAGGAGCGGGGAATTTTGGGTGGGTGGGGGTTTGTCATGTGTGTTGGGCCTGACCTCTGGGTGTTATGTGAATTTCGTTGTATGGGTATACTGTGTATACACGTACAATGACAATAAAGAAAATTAAATTAAAATTTTTAGAAAATTAATGGTTAATGGAGATCTAAAAAAATCCAGTGAGATACCAAAAAGAACAAGAGAAGGATATGCACAGTTTTCTGCTGTGTTTTGGTTCTTAAAATACTGAATAGAGATATAAATCAAGAGGATTGTGGAAGTAAAGATTTAAAAAGATTCTTATAACAAGGGTTTTGCTGGTGACTTGGTGCTGGGTTCTAAACCTCTAAGGCAGGGGTTTCAAACTCAAGGTTTGCAGGATGGCTGTGGCCTGTGAGGTGCTTAGATCTGATCTGTGGGCCCATCCTGGAAACAGCAGTGCCTTGGCGCCTCGGCCAGTGAATATGGAGCTTTGTTTTCACCCTCGATGGTCTCTTGCAAGCTCTGCCAGCAAAAATGGAGCTTGGGGAGGCCCCACATGGCCTGCCTAGACTCTGTTTTCACTGGCAGAGGGTTGCAGGAGGCCGTAGCAGCTGAAAATTGAGCCTCGATGAGTGATGTCAAGCTGGCCATGCCCCTGTGGCCACGTCCCCCATTCCCCCCCCCCCAGGTCAAACACCACCCTGATGCATACTTCAATGAAATTGAGTTTGGCGCCCCTACTCTAAGGGAGTTGAAGCATTAATGGGAAAATTAAAACAATTTGATACATGAGCAGGTTTCAATCAGACTTCAAGAGGGCTCTGTCATGATGGTTCTCCCACTAGTGATTGTCATCTTCCCTGAGTCTTTGCGCCATCTGGGTTCAGGTCAACGCTTGGGGCTCTGGACCCCAGATTTCAGAGGAGCTGGTAGAGTTTTAAAAGAGATTCAGGTTAATGTCAGGATTCCAAGTAATACCCCCAATGAAAGAAGGTTCTGAGGCTTGAGTTTCCTCAAAGTTCCACTTTATTAGAGATGTCATATTGGGACATCTGGGAAAACCCAAATCTGAAAGTTTCCAGGTTTTCCTCACCCAAGTTCAAGTCCCTGCCCAGCCCCCACATGTCCATCACATGGTCCAATCAGACACCATACAAAATTGGAGATGCCTCCCGGTTACATCATTACAGCTGCAGGGCAAGATGTCCTTGACTCCCTGAGAAAAGAATGTTATTTTGACTATATATCACCCATGCTCTGTCTAATCTCCCCTCCCATTTTCCCACAGTAGAAAATGTGGCAGGCCTGAAGTACGAAAGGTAAAAGATTGCTTCCAGGTCTAACGTTGATAAGAAAGCCCCAAAGCAGAGTAGTCTCTGACTATTTTGGAAGTAAAAAGATGTAACTTGGATTTCACACACCTGCTCCATTGTCCTCCACAAACTTATGTTCTTCTCCATCTCCATCAGTATCAATATAGGAAAATATAGGAGAAATGCAAATCTCCATTGGGCTTGAATGCTGGCCAGCACGAATCCCATGCCGAATAATTCTATTCGATATTTGCATTTGAAAGCTGGTATAAAGTTAAGGTTGCTGTTAGCATTTGAATGCGTTATATTGTATTTATTAACCACCCGAATGCTCACTGTGAAGCTTCATTGCTTGACGTCTTATAATGACTCACTGAGTGTGTATTGTCATGCGCTGTCTGCTTCAGGGAGATGATGAGATCATTAAGCATTTGGGGGGGAAAAACTTTCAAGGATGCAGAGCACTTTGCCTACATTATCTGAGCAATGTTTATCTGAGACAACTGTGTTACAATTATGCCGTTGATGACAGAGATTCAAATTCTCCCATCAGTTCCAACCAAAGTTATGGAGAAGGAAAAACTTGAATCACACACAGTCCAGATAAGATGTGTCAAACTCAATTTCATTGAGGGCTGCATCAGAGTTGGGTCAGAATTTGGAGGGGGGAAGGCATGGCCAAGGTGGGCGCGGCCAGCTCAATGTCACTTGTGTCGAGGTTGCCTGTGGTGCTCTGCCCAGGAGTGGCTTGCTCCCGGCATTACTGCCGGTTCGGTGCAAGCAATAATAGAACTGCACATAAATAGGTCTGTGCATATGCAAAATGTTTAAAAAAATGGGGGGGGGGGTGTTCCAATGAAAATTGTTCTGCGCATGCGCAGAACCTAAGATCAAGATGGCGCTGCTGTAGGAGTACCGGTTCAGGGGCGTGGCAGGCCTGGGTCACTGCCGCTTCCAGCAATCCAGGCTGCCAAACCATGACTGGTTCGGCCGAACCGGTAGGAACTCACCATTGGCTCTGCCAGCAAAAACAGACTCCCAAGATCTGTTTTTGGCTGCGACGGTCTCCTGCAACCCTCTGCCAATGAGGGTTGTTTTTGCTGGCAGAGGGTTGTCTTGCTGTTTCTAGGATGGCTCTGTGGGCCAGATCTAAGCACCCCTTAGCAGGATCTGGCCCCCAGGCCTTGAGTTTGACACCCCTGGTCCAGATGTTGGGCTGTAAGATTACCCAGGTGTCACTTACACTGAACCTGCTATCACTTACCTTCGCTACCGGTTCACAAGCGTGAGCGCTCATGCGCACATGCTTGCTTTGCCACCTCTGGGCATGCACAGGATCTTCCGTGCATGCACAGAGGGTCAAAAACGGGATGTGATTACGTGCGGGTGGGCAGAGCCTCCTACTGCCACCACTACTGGTTCACCCGAACCAGATAGGACTGGCTGAATGCCACCACCGATCACATGGTATATTCTCCCCTTCTGACTCTCAAAATGTTCTATGTTTTCTCAAGTAAAGTATCTGTGAGTCCTCGTATCAATATTGCTTTATTAAAAATGTGCTTGCAAGGAGAAGGGGTATTTGTTCCAAGGACTTGCCTTACCAGAAATATGTTTGTCTTTCCCCCCCAAAAAAATATTTTTATTTGATCTTATAATAAACCTCAGTTTCTGTCTTCCCATTTGGCTTCAAAGCAAAAATATGCAGGAATCAGATTGGCAAGGTATTTATCAGGGAAAGTAATCAGGACCTTTTCGGTTGCTAAAGTTTATTGCTTCCCCAAAGTGCTGATGAGAACTTTAGATAATATATCATGTCCCTCCCCCTATCCCTAAAAGATAAATTTTAATACACTCACAGAAGGTTTGAACTGTAAAACAGAATTGCTTAGCAACAATCATATTAATAATAATAATAATAATTTTGCTTTGGATTCCAGTTTGAAATGACCACTGAATTGCTAATATTCACCGCTTCGTCCCTTCCTTCTCCTTCTCTTTTTATGTACAAACTTAACAAACTATAACAAACTTCTCTAGCTTTGGACTGACCCCTTGTGGCAAAAAAATAGTGTTGCAACACATTCCGCAGTACAACTCTTATGATCCATCAAGCCAAGCACCATCCCATCAACTGTCTTGCAGTCTAACAGGTTCTTTTTTTAATATATTTTTTAAATTTAAAACAAACACAATCCTTCTTTACATGCTGTAGAAAGTGTATCAGTTGGTTATAAAAATATTTCATGCGTCTCTTCCACAGTCAACAAACATAATTCATATTAACTCAAGCATTTTAACTCAAATATTTAAACATGTCACCATCATCATATCTCCATTTTCATTTGACTATAATTGTTTAAGTGTCCTTCATCATAAAATATACCAAAGTTTAATACATAACCACATACTGGCCTTTCAATTACTATTTCTAAAATCCTCCACTAACACTAAATCCTTATATCCTATTCTAGCTAAACATCCATAATATTTAACAAAGTTTTCTAATCCTCCTTTCCAAATCACTGTTTAAAATTTACATCCAGTTTCTATTTTATACACACACACACACACACACACACACACACATATATATATATATATTTAGTGTCACAACCCCTGGTAAGCCCCAATTATGGGAGGAAGCTAACTGCTTCCATCATCTGTCAATCGGCTCGTCACAAGAGTCGGTAAAGATCCTCCTTGATGTTGCAACTAAGCACAAACTAGAGGGCTAAAGGCTCGCCATTCCTGTCCTCTTGATGAAGAAATGTTCCTATTCTAACCTTTCTCTTAGAGATTTAGAGAGATTTATTAATATTTGTAGGCCGCCCTTTTCCCTGAGGGGACTCAGGGCGGCTCACATAAAATAGGGGAAGGGGAGATACAGACATTAAGATAAGACATATAATAAAATAATAAACAACATACATTCATCATTCGGGAGGGGAATTATCCTTGTCCCCAGGCCTGACGGGCGAGCCAGTTCTTCAAGGCTGTGCGGAAGGCCTGGACGGTGGCGAGGGTGCGAATCTCTACGGGGAGCTCGTTCCAAAGGGTCGGGGCTACTACTGAGAAGGCCCTCCTCCTTGTAGTTGCCAGCCGACACTGGCTGGCCGATGGTATACGGAGGAGGCCTAATCTATGTGATCTTATTGGTCGCAGGGATGTAATTGGCAGAAGGCGGTCTCTCAAGTATCCAGATCCACTGCCATGTAGGGCTTTATGGGTGACTAATAGCACCTTGAAGCGCATCCGGAGATCGACAGGTAGCCAGCGCAGCTCGCGGAGGATAGGTGTTATGCGGGTGAACCGAGGTGCACCCACAATCACTCGCGCGGGCCGCATTCTGTACTAGCTGAAGTCGCCGGATGCTCTTCAAGGGCAGCCCCATGTAGAGCACGTTGCAGTATTCCAGCCTAGAGGTCACAAGGGCCCGGGTGACTGTTGTGAGAGCCTCCCGATTCAGGTAGGGTCGCAACTGGCGCACCAGGCGAACCTGGGCGAATGCCCCCCTGGTCACAGCCATTAAATGGTGGTCAAACGATAGCTGTGAGTCCAGGAGGACTCCCAAGTTGCGAACCCTCTCTGAGGGGTGTAGAATTTGACCCCCCAGCCTGAGTGATGGAATATTGGTCGAATCTCTGGGAGGGAAACACAACAGCCACTCGGTCTTTTCTGGGTTGAGCACGAGCTTGTTAACCCTCATCCAGTCCATAACAGCTTCGAGGCCGCGGTTCATCACGTCTGCCGCTTCATTGAGTTGGCACGGGGCGGACAGATACAGTTGAGTATCGTCCGCATATTGATGGTATCTAATCCCGTGCCTGCGAATGATCTCACCCAGCGGTTTCATGTAGATGTTGAATAGTAGGGGGGATAAGACCGAGCCCTGAGGCACCCCATAAGTTAGGGGCCTAGGGGACGATCTCTGCCCCCCCACTAACACCGACTGCGACCTGTCCGAGAGGTAGGAGGAGAACCACCGCAACACGGCGCCTCCCACTCCCACCTCCCGCAGTCGTCGCAGAAGGATACCATGGTCGATGGTATCGAAAGCCGCTGAGAGGTCGAGGAGAACCAGGATGGAGGAATGTCCTCCATCTCTGGCCCTCCAGAGATCATCGGTCAATGCGACCAAAGCGGTTTCTGTGCTGTAACCGGGTCTGAAGCCTGACTGGAAGGGGTCTAGATAGTTTGCTTCCTCCAAGGACCGCTGGAGCTGGAAGGCCACCACCTTCTCAACAACCTTCCCCAGAAAGGGGAGGTTGGAGACTGGACGATAATTATTAAGGATAGCTGGATCCAAAGATGGCTTCTTCAGGAGGGGTCTCACCACCGCCGCTTTCAGTGCGGCGGGGAAGTTCCCCTCCCGAAGTGAGGCGGTGACAACCGCCTGGATCCAGCCTCGTGTCACCTCACTGCAGTTAGTAACTAACCATGAGGGACACGGATCCAGTACACAGGTGGAGGTACTTACAGCCCTCATGGCCTTGTCCACATCCCCGGGGGTAACGTCTTGAAACTCAACCCAGAGTTGTTCAAATTGATCCTCCTGTGCCTCGGCTGGAGCTGCAAGGGTGGAGTCCAAGTCCGACCGAAACCGAGCAATTTTGTCCGCTAAGAATTGGGCATACTCTTCGGCTCTGCCCTGCAAGGGTTCCCCCGCTTCCCTTTTGTTCAGTAGGGAGCGGGTTATCCTAAACAGGGCGGCCGGGCGGGACTCAGCGGACGCAACCAAGGTGGCTATATGGGATCTTTTTGCAGCCCTAAGTGCCCTGGTGTATTCCTTGGTGCAGGTGGTTACCATTGCTCGGTTCGCTTCGGACTTATCGGACCTCCAACGGTGCTCTAGGCATCTCCTCCGGCGCTTCATCTCCCGGAGTTCCTCGGTGAACCAAGGAGGTCTCCGGGATCCGCCGCCTCGGAGGGGCCGCAGTGGCGCAATCCGGTCGAGGGTCTCCGATGCTGCCGAGTGCCACGCAGCAACCAGAGTCTCCACCGGACTGTGGGCGAAAGTGTCAGGAATAGCCCCAAGCTCTGTCTGGAACCTTGACGGTTCCATAAGACGCCTGGGGCGGAACCACCTGGTCGGTTCCTCCTCCCTACAGTGGGGGTTTGGTCTCCGAAAGTCGAGCCTCAGTAGGCAGTGGTCTGACCACGACAGGGGTATGATGTCGTTCCCCCTCAGACCAAGATCACAAATCCACTGCTCCGAGAGAAATACAAGGTCAAGCATGTGTCCCGCCGAATGGGTTGGGCCTCGAATTACTTGGGTCAAGCCCATGGCTGTCATGGAAGCCATGAACTCCTGCGCCCCCTCCGAGTTTTCACCGAGCGACGGCAAATTAAAGTCCCCCAGGACCATCAGCCTAGGGAACTCAACTGCCAGCTCGGCTACCGACTCGAGGAGCGAGGGGAGGGCTGCTGCAACGCTGTTGGGAGGCAGGTACGTTAACAGCAGACCCACTTGACCCTTGAGGTCCAACTTTAACAGCAAAGACTCACACCCGACAATCTCCGGAGCAGGGACCCTACGAGGAACTAACGACTCTCGGATAACAGCGGCCACACCCCCACCCCTTCCCTGGGCTCTCGGCTGATGTAGCACCTGAAATCCTTCTGGGCACAGTTCTACAAGGGGGACTCCTCCCTCTGGGCCCAGCCAGGTTTCAGTAATACATGCCAGGTCTGCCCTCTCATCTAAAATTAAGTCCCGGACGAGAGGAGCTTTATGTACAACAGACCTGGCATTTAGCGACAACAGCCTGAGACCAGGGTCCTGACTGCTTACGCCATCTGGTCTCGGAGTGGGACTCCTAGGGCCGGAAGGAGGGATCTCTGTAATGTAGCGAACCCTCCTTCCCCGGTAATGGCCTGCCCTAAAGTCCCCGCCGTATCTGCCTCTCCCTGTTACGACCGTAATACCCCGACCCTCTCCCGTGTCTCTAGTCCCCTCAACCACCCCCGTGGCCCCCGCATCTCCCGGCAGGTCCTCCGAATCATGCGTACTCATACACTCTTCCAAGCAGTCCCCACGTGAAAGTTAAAAAACACAAAATTTTACAACAATATGGTTATAAAAGTGGGCCATTCATTCATCTCACACATATCTCATACATATCCCATACAAAGAAAGAAGAAAAAGATGAAAGAAAAGGAAGAAATTAAAAAAAAAAAAAAAAAAAAATGATTTAAAATAATGTTCTTCCTCTTTAAAAAAAAAAAAACCAGTTTGGACAGATCCTAAACATTGCTCCTCTAGTATTGTTGCAATCAAGTTCACCTTCTAAGACCATGACATGGCATGTGTGCCAGAAGTGGCACTTGAGCCCTTTCTGTGGGCATGCAAGCCATTGCCAACCGCTCTTCCGGTTTCCGGTGTGCACTGGTCTTCGCGGGCACTGGAGCGCTGGAAAATGGCCATTTTCTTGGGCTCTTTTCTGGCTATAGGACGGACATTTTGGGGCCATTTTTCAGGCCAAAACCAGCATGAAAACACCCCCCAAACCACCCCCAAATGGCCCCAAAACAGCGGGGAAAATGGCCAAAAGACAGGTATGCGTGCATTGGCCAGCTGGTCTTGGGTTTCTGGTGCACACCCATGCACGCATGTTCTGCTTGGGGCCCTTGGGGCCGAAAAGGTTCACCATTACTGTCCTAGGAAGCACCTTCAATGTCAACGTTTTTGGAGACTAGAGGAATAAATTTGGCCTGTTGGCCAGGAGAAGATACCTTGTTTTCATCATTCATTTAAGAGACTGTGGTATACTAATTGTAGTTTGTTGAAGAGACAGTGTACTAGTGTACACAGTGTACTAGTCTTGGATGGTAGGAAGATAAATCAGAAGAAGACTAGTAGCTGGTGTGTAGTAGTTTCTTCTTTCCTGCCCAAATCTATTTTTGGTTTCCTTTCCACCAGGCCCTGTTTCAGATAGTATGATACAGGGGTGGGCTGCAACAGGTTCGCCCAACTTCAGGACAACCCGTAGCTAACATTATGGCCAGTTCGGAGAATCTCCAAATCCCACCCCAGGCTGGTCCCACCCACCCTGTCCCGCCCCTCCCACCCTCGTAAGAGACTCCACATGGGCCATTTTGGATGGAAGGTAAGTGCAGGGCCCGTGCGGAGGCTCAGAGAGGGCGAAAAACAAGCCTCTCGGAAGGCCTCCAGAGCCCAGGGAAGGCAGTTTTCGCCCTCCCAGAGGCTCAAGGAAAATCTCCAGAGCCTGGGGAAGGTGAAACACACACACACACGAACACACACACACACACACGAACACACACACACACACACACACACACACTGTGGTACAGGAGGTCGAGTAGGCCATGCCCACCATGGCCACGCCCACCCAGTACAATGTAGAAGTTCTCCTGAAGGGGGAAAGTATGTAATAACATTTCACTTGCAAGTAGGGTTGTAGGGTGAAAAAAAAGCCAGCTGTGTGAAGCACCAGCCGAAAGAGTACAATAAATTGCATTGATGGAATCTCAGATTGTTTTAACAGAAAGCGAACAGCAATAAAAATTCTGTTCCATTCTGCCTGACACAGGTTATCTATGGATATGATATTCAATGATAAAAGTCATATTTTAAAGGTACTGACAAATCGAGGTATAACGGAAGAGCAATCCTGAAATATAGGTGAAAAGGTATAATCATTTCATCTAGAAAAGAAAAGGTCAAGGGGAGACATAATACAGGTAGTCCTTAACTTACGACCACAATTGAGCCCAAATTTTGTGTTGTTAAGTGAGACATGTGTTAAGTGGTTTCTGCCCCATTTTATGCCTCACTTTCTTGCCACAGTTGTTAAGGGAATCACTACGGTAAGTTATTAACCTAATTGCTAAGTGAATCTGGATTCCCATTGAGTTTACTTGTGAGACAGTCGCAAAAACTGATCACATGACCTTGGGATACAACAGCGGTCATAAATATGAATCAATTCATACTTATGAATGGTCATAGATATGAACCAGTTTTCAAGCATCTGAATTTTGATCACTTATGACCACAAAGGTTGTAAGTGTGGAAAACGGTCATAAGTCACATTCTTCAATGCCGTTGTAACTTTGAATGGTTACTAAATGAACTGTTGTAAGTCAAGGACTACCTATAATGGCTGAAAAGCTGTTGCACTGAAGTTATAGCAGAGTTGTCTGGTGCTGTTTTACAAGATAGGACTGAAAACAAGGGATAGAAAACAGATTCAGTGCTATACTACACTGGTAGTTGTCATGTGGAGATTTTTTTTTTTTAAGGCTGACACATCTGGGCCAGGGGCTGATTTCCGGCTTCTATTACTCCCAGTTCGCTCAGGGGCACGCTGTGAGTGCATGCACATTTGATGCGCACTACTTGCTCATGTGCAGTAATACAAAAAAGCTTTTGTGCATGCGTAGAACCCAAAACAAGATGGTGGTGCCTACGGTGCTGCCTATAGAACCGGGTTTGGGGGGGGGGGGGTCCGGCCAAGTTACTACCAACTTGGCCGAACCAGTCGGAACCGGTAGGAACCCACCTCTAATCAGGGCTGCAAAATTCTATACTATCAAAAGATGGCAGCAAATTGAATGAAGTTCTTTTTAATATCCTTTTGCTGCCATCTTGTGGTCAGCCACATTGCATCAGACAGAAACAATAGCCCTTTTTTTTTTCTATGCAGCATTGTCTTTAGGATTTATTTATGAAAAGACAGAGATTGTAATGGTGTGGGGTTATGACCTTGGGAGACAGGAGGAAGGGATGCTGCTTCAGGAATATTTATTTATTTATTTATTTATTTATTTATTTATTTATTTATTTATTTATTTATTTATTTATTTATTTGACTTGTATGCCGCCCACTCCATAGGGACTCTGGGCGGCTCACAACAAATAAAAAATAAAGCATTTAAAAATATTTAAAAATATAGAATTAAAAACTATGCAACATCCATTCCATCGAGTGGGGCTGGAAATAATCAACAGCCCCAGGCCTGCCGGAACAGCCAGGTCTTGGTCGCTTTGCGGAAGGCTGGGAGAGTGGTGAGGGTCCAGATCTCAGCAGGTAGCTCGTTCCACAAGGCCGGTGCAGCTACAGAGAAGGCCCTCCCATGATAAGTATTTATTTATTTATTTATTTATTTATTTATTTATTTATTTATTTATTTATTTATTTATTTATTTATTTATTTATTTATTTATTTATTTGACTTATATACCGCTTCATAGGGCTATCAGCCCTCTCTAAGCGGTTTACAGATTTTTTTTTTAGCAAATTGAGTCAGCAACTTGCCCCCACAGTCTGGGTCCTCATTTCACCCACCTCGGAAGGATGGAAGGCTGAGTCGACCTTGAGCCGGTGAGATTTGAACTGCTGAACTGCAGATCACAGTCAGCTGAAGTGGCCTGCAGTACTGCACCCTAACCACTGCGCCACCTCGGCTCTAGTCAGATAAGTAGTCAGATAAGATGTAGGGGAGCCCACAGCTGCATAATGGGTGGAGGAAGAAACTCAGAAAGGAACCTCCCTAAATTACCGAGTTGTAAAAAGAGAGGCAAGAGATTTGTACAATCCGACTTTCACGGTTCTGTTAATGTTAGCCCTACAATAAAGTAGAATTCGCGAATCTGGTCTGTTGCCTGCTTTGTCTGAGAGGGCTGACATATAAATGAAATAGTCAGTTGCTGTTGTTCATTGCAAAGTCATGTCCAACCCATTGTGACCCCATGGACAGGGCCTTCCTGTTCTCTACCCTCCTCTGGAGTCCATTTAAGCTCACGTCGACTGCTTCGGTGACTCCATCCAGCCACCTCATTCTCTGTCATCAAAGTGCCATGAAGCCATCAGCAAAGGCCTGGGAGGGGAGAGGTGAAGCATGCTATTCAGCCGATTTGTCGCATTGCACAAAAAGTTAGCTACCAGTTCAGACGAACCGGTTGAATCTCACCACTGATACAGTATATAAACTCTAGTGAGTTGCACTTTGTCCTGAAAAGGCAGCCCCACTCCTTCCTAATCCCATTTCTTTGCTTTTCTTGAGCCCCTCTTGAATTTTCAGTTAGTTTTGCCCGGGAACTACCAAGACAAGTACAACAATGTATGTGAAGGAGATAATTAATGCCTGACTCCACTCAATTTCATATAAATCACTGAGTATGAAATAGAATAGCAGGGAATGGAAGTGGTGTATTTTGGCTAAATGAGTTTAATACTCCCTCTTCCTTCATTTCCCTCTGGGATGGTGACAGATGCTTTTCTATCGGGGAACTCAACAAATCTGCAGATGACACTAAGCTGGCAGGAATAGCCAACACCTTGGGGGATAAGTTCAGGAGCCGAAAAGTTCTTGACAGACTTGAACAATGGGCCCTATCCAACAAAATGAAGAGTTGTTAACCTAATTTTGCGAAGCTTCTCCTCCGGTAACATTGTACAGCAAACTAGGGCATACAAAACCTTTGCTAGACCAATTCTTGAATACAGCTCGTCTGCCTGGAATCCACACTGTATAATGGACATTAATACAATTGAGTGAGTCAAAAGAACTCTTCTTGCTTTCATGAGAAGAGTCCTCCACTCCTCTGCTCACAATAGAATCTCTTATGCCAACAAGCTCAAAATTTTGGACTTAGACAACCTTGAACTACGCCATCTACAGTCTGACCTAAGCATAGTACACAAAATTGTCCACTACAATGTCCTACTTGTAAACAACTACTTCAGCTTCAACCACAGTAATACATGCGCACAAAATAGATACAAACTCAAGGTTAATCACTCCAAACTTGATTGCAGAAAATACGACATCAGCAACAGAGTGATCAATGCCTGGAATGCTCTACCTGTTTCCACTATTACAGCCTCAAACCCTCACATACTTATACCTGCTATCTTGTACATGTTTGACAAACTAAATTGGAGATTGGACAATCATTTGACTGGGAGGCTATAGGGTTTCCTGCCTGAGCAGGGGGTTGGACTAGAAAACCTCCAACTCTTTTATTCTGTATTCTGTGGTTGCAAAACACATAATGCCATTGGTGGAATTTCAAGCCTGTGGGTCTTCAGGAGACCCCTTCTGGCTCTGGGACCCTTAACAGGAGCCCATTCTGCCTTTGAGACCCCGGGCAAAGAGGGGAAGCTTAGAAGGAAACATACAGGTAGAAGCACCAAAGGCTGAAATGTATTCTAATTTTAAGTGAGCTGATCCAAGTTCAACATTCCTCCTGGGAGAGAGGAGAATGCAGGAATCGGCAGTTGACCAAAATTGGATGCAGTATTCCAAGTGTGGACGAAGACCTCCAAGGTCCCTTCCATTCTGTTCTTCTGTAAAATAATAGATAGATAGATAGATAGATAGATAGATGGATGGATGGATGGATGGATGGATGGATGGATGGATGGATGGATGGATGATATAGATAGATAGATAGACAGACAGTAGATTAATAGATGAGAGATAGATGAGAGATGGATGGATGGATGGATGGATAGATAGACAGACAGACAGACGCAGGCAGGCAGGCAGGCAGGCAGGCAGGCAGGCAGGCAGTAGATTAATGATAGATGGATACATAGATAGATATAGATGATAGATAGATGATAGATAGATAGATAGATAGATAGATAGATAGATAGATAGATAATAGATAGGATTGATAATGGAGAGAGAGAGATGATGGATAGATGGCTATAGATAGATGATGATGATAGATAGATAGATAGATAGATAGATAGATAGATAGATAGATAGATGATAGATAGATATGAAAAATGACATTTAATGTGGAAGAAAGCAAGGTTTCACACCTGGGAAGAAAAAAACAAAGGTACAAGTACAGATTAGGCAAAACCTGGCTCAAAAACAGTAACTGTGAGAGGGACCCTGGAGTCTTAGTGGACAATCACTTAAGTTCAGCAGTCAGCAGTGTGCGACAGTAGCCAAAAAGGCTAATAAAATCCTTGACTGTATAAACAGAGGCATAGAGTCAATATCACATGAAGTATTAGCACCACTTTATAAAGCCTTGATAAGACCACACCTGGAATACTGCATTAAGTTTTAGACACCACGTTACAAAAACGATGTTGAGACTTTTGGGTGGGGGAGTGCAAAGAAGAGTAATTAAGTTGATTAAAGGCCTGGAGACTAAAACATATGAAGGACAGTTGCAGGATTTGAGTTTAACTAGTCTAGAGAAAAGCAGAACTAGGAGGGACATGATAGCAGTATTCCAGTATTTGAGAGGCTTCCACAAAGAGGAGGGGGTCAATTTATTTTCCAAAGCAAAAGAGGGCAGTATAAGAAACAACGGATGGAAACTAATCAAGGAGAGAAGCAACCTGGAATTAAGGAGAAACTTCCTGAGGACAATTAACCAGTGGAACAGCTTGCCTCCAGAAGTTGTGGGTGCTTCATCACTGGAGGTTTTTAAGAAGAGACTGGACAGCCACTTGTCTGAAATGAGTATAGGATCTCCTGCTTGAGCAGGGGGCTGGACTCTTCTGATTCAGCTCATTGATTCAATGTTACATTAAGATCTAACAACTATCCCAGTGACTTCCTGCACTGGAATGGAAAGGGTACCATGCTGTCCTGCATCTCGTATTGGTTCTTGCAGGGGGGGTGCATGCACGGGGGCGTGGGACTGGGGACTGTCACACACATAGCATTCTGGGTGCAGGCATGCACAACGGTTCGTGTGCATGCTTTTGGCACTCAACAACAAAAAGTTAGTCATCACTGATATAGCTTCTCTCAAATCAGCATTTCTCCTGGAGCATTTCTCCTTAAAATCACTCTGTTGAATCAACAGAGAGGTTGTGCGTTGTTTTCATTCACACCTTCCTCTTTTCCCCAATGAAACAAAGATATTAAGGCAGAGGTTTTTAATATATTAATTTATTTTAATGAGCACACCCACAGGCAGGCGGAAAGAGAGCAAAGTGCTCCCAGAGTTAAGGAATCAGATTGAATCTCTTATGCGTGCAAACATAAAGCAACCCAATTCTACATTATGACATGAAAACAACTCCAAAAAAATGTTTTCTAACAAGATAAATATTTTATGTACAAATTACACTGAACAAAATACACTATGAAGGTTTTTTTCCTCTAAAAATACAGATGCTTCCCTCTGAGTTTATCTTAGTGCAGATGCAACCAGGAATCCGGTACCTGATTATCAGAGGAAAAAGATAAAAATGAGACAAGACATTACCTCTAACCTTATTACCCAGGTTAGAAAGCTAAGATATGCTCGTTTTTATCCAAATGTGTAGCTAATGGAATGGATGAGATGGGAAGTTAGAGAGAGGGAGTAGAAAAAAGGCCAAAGAAAATCATGTGTAAATATTTTCTTAGGTTCTTATGCAAATTATATCAGAAGATAGATAAACAATAGATAGAAGAGAGGGAGGGAGAGGGAGGGAGGGAGAGAGAGATGAAAGATGGATGGACGGACGGATGATAGATTGATGATTGATGATTGATGATGGATGGATGGATGGATGGATGGATGGATGGATGGATGGAACGATGGATAGAGAGAGGGAGGGAGGGAGAGAGAGATGATAGATAGATAGATAGATAGATAGATAGATAGATAGATAGATAGATGGATGGATGGATGGATGGATGGATGGATGGATGGGTGGGTGGGTGGGTGGGTGGGTGGGTGGGTGGATAGGTTGGGTGGATAGACAGACAGACAGATGATGGATAAATTATAGATAGATAGACAGACAGACAGACAGACTGATAAAGATAGGTGGGTGGATAGGTGGGTGGGTAGGTGAGTGGATGGACAGGCAGACAGAAAGATGATGAATAAAAGATGATAGATAGATAGATAGATAGATAGATAGATAGATAGATGGATGGATGGATGGATGGATGGATGGATGGATGGATGGATGGATGGATGGATGGATGGATGGAGATGTAGATGTAGAAACACACAGAAAGCGACAGAGAGACAGACAAACTGACTGACTGAAAGACAGACAGAAGTAGGCAGAGATATGCCAGTTCTTATGCAATTTTTCAAGACGTTTAATCACTGCTTTAGGATAAGAAGTTTGAAGACATTCTTTTCTATTGCCATTGTGGCAATGTGTCTTAAGTATTCAAAACTCACACATTCCTCAAGCAACTCTTTTTTAATTTTATTGCTTTAGTATAACAAAGGAAAAAAGTAGGAGGAAAAACTCTAAAATAAGCATAACTAAGTAAAATACAACAGACAACCGTATAGGTTTAAACAGGTGGAACAGCACAATTTTTCAACAACAAATGAAGACTTGACTAAATAGAATTCCATTGGCCAGTCTTTACATTGCAATGATTTCAAAGTCTGAAAATACATTTTCCTCAAATATTCTTCATTTAGTGTGGGCATGAAAATGCTAGCAGTGTCTGCAAATCATCATTTAAGTTTACTGAATGTTGAGTGTTTACTGAATCACAAATAGAACTTTGACTTTTAAAAGTTTTTTGAAACATACTGTATTTTTCAGAGTATTTTCCCTCAAAAAAGAGGCTGAAAATCTGGGTGCGTCTTATACACTGAATACAGCATTTTTGGCCTCCTGAAGCCCCGTCCCCTTCACCAAAATGGCCATGCGTAGCCTTTAGGAGGCTTTCAGAGTGCTCCGGGGACTGGGGAGGGCAGAAATAAGTGAAAAATGGGTCATTTTTGCTCAATTTTGCCCCCTCCCAGCCCCCAGGATAAGGTCACCAGATTTTCAGATTGGTAAAGAGGGACACCTTTGACTGGGGGGGGGGGGAGGCAACAAAAAATTTCATACAACGCAAAAATAGTATTGTAATATTTTTTATTTCAACATAACTACAATTTACAAATATAAATCGTAACTGTTGCCAAACATCAAAATTTTGATCACGTGACCATGAGGATGCTGCAACGGTCGCTAAGTGTGAAAAATGGTCATCAGTCCCTTTTTTCAATGCCATTGCAACTTTGGTCACTAAATGAACTGTTTGAAAGCTAAGGCTAGCCTGCATTATAATGCCTTATGGTAGCTTACATTTTCAAGAGAGAGAAGCTAAACTCCTAAACACACAAGGAATTTGTCTTTGGTGAATATGCTCTCAGTGTACATAAAGAAAAATAAAATAGAATACCCAGGAGCACTCTATAAGCCTCCTAAAAGCTATTCATGCCTTTTTGAAAAAAACGGGCCCGTTTTTGTGAAAATCGGGTCATTTTTGGGAGGTCTGCAGAGTGCAAAAACTTTTTTTTAATTTGTCTCTTCAAAATCTTGGTGCATCTTATACTCCAGTGCGTCTTATACTTCGAAAAATACGATACTTTCAACTGTATTGAGTTCAATCATAGCATAGTTTGGAAATTTGGAAAATATATAGCAAATTCTCTTTCTGTGCAGGTTGATAGAAAGTTCTTCTGCAACAGCCTTATCCTCAGTTATAATTCTGTTAAAATTCTTCTCGTGGACCCTCTCAAATCTGGCAATTTGTCAAAGAGTCAATAAGAAAACGAACTTGAGTCACACCACAATCTGATACTATTTTAAATTCAAGAAGCACTTCTCTAAAACAAAACAGAGTCTCAAGAGTCGTTGATTATATTCAGGGATTGTAAAACTACACAAGGTGTTGACTTCAACAGCTAAACATAATGCCGTCTGACATACCCAGTGGGTGTCTGACACATTTTTCAATAATTGTGTTCCCATTTTCTTCTTACAATTCAGTGAAACATAAATACGCAAAGGAACTTGACAAAAACACATACTTGTTAAAGAGATCTATCGTATTTTTCGGAGTATAAGACATACCAGAGTATAAAATGCACCAAGGTTTTGAAGAGGCAAATTTTAAGAAAAGTTTTTGCACTCTGCAAACCTCCCAAAACGGCCTGTTTTTTGTGAAAATGGGCCCGTTTCCCCCCCCCAAAAAAGGGGCATGAATAGTCTTTAGGAGGCTTATAGAGTGCTCCTGGGGGGGGGGGGCAAAAACAAGCAAAAAACTGGCTTATTTGCTCATTTCTGCCTTCCCCAGCCCCTAGGAGCACTATGAAAGCCTCTGGAAAGCTATGCATGGTCATTTTGGTGAAGGGGGTGGGGTTTTAGGAGGCAAAAATGCTGTATTTAGTGTATAAGACACACCCAGATTTTCAGCCTCTTTTTTGAGGAAAAAAGATGTGTTTTATACTCTGAAAAATATGGTATTTTTTTTTACAACTATCAATTTGTCACATTCAATCCTTGTTGGTAATAATGAGTACCAAGAATTTGTCTCACCATTTTGCTTGCAGTACTATGCCACTTAGGGTTGGGCTCATTGTGTTGTCACCATCCCTGGTTTGCACTAGGCAAGTTTTTGTTTCTGTGCCACAATAGGCTAAGGTGTTCTTTATAAAACTCATAAATTAAACAGTATCCAGGGACAAATTGGTCCAACATATTCGCACTGTAGCAACAATGGAGAAGAATTGATATTTCTTCCTGCACAGACAATTCCTTGGCTTCATCAACAATTAAGGCAAAAACTTTTGTCTTTCTTCCTGGGAAATCAACTCTAAAATCTTTTGGCTGAAAACATCTACTTCACTTTTCATTGAATGATTTCCTTTAAGTGTTTTTCCAGCGAGACCAGTCTATCGGGGCAACCTGGTCTACGCAATTATGGGATGGCGCATACTGCTTCAGCTTTTGCCTTTCAGCCCCAATCCAGTTGCAGGCAGTTGCTTTTGCGACAAACTATTTTTGTGTTGAATTGATGTTTAACAACAAAGAAATAAAGGGAGACTAGCATAGTTCTTTTTCAAGCTATCTAGTTCTCATCAGCTAGCCATGCCCTGATGGGATTCAAGCTTAGAGGTTAATACATCTATGTTGTGGCCCAGAGCTGGCAGTAGAGTTGGACAGTGAGGAGGTTGGGGAGGAACATGGGCCAGTCCTGGGAGTTGAGGAAAGCTCAGATGAAGGCTTGTGTCGGAGGCAGAGAGGCAGAAGAACAGATGGAGCCTGTTCCTAGTGTGTGCATGTGCAGAGCTGCCGGAAGACAAGAACAACTAAGAAAGTTAGGGTCAACTTAAGAGTAAAGCCACACCTTGGAGGTGAGTGGCTCCTCCCATAGGAAACAAATGAGGAACGAATGGGGAGTGGGCTTTTGCAGGAAACAATTCCTTCATTTGGTGGTGTCAAGAGTGGAAAGTTCTGTTTGTAATTATAAGAGACTCTGTGTCAAGTTTTGCTTTGCTCTGTGTTTGGAATCTCGTTATTTTGCAGCGCTCCAAATGAGATAAGGTGTGTGTGGATAAACATTCCTTTTAAAGACTGTTTGATAAAGCCTTGGTTTATCAAAGCAAGGAATATAATTCTAACGGTTGGGTTGGCAATATATAAATCATGCAACAATGAAATCATGTATGAATGAAAGGAATTCACAGTCGTGTAAATAAAAGAGGTTTTGTCGGGACCAAAACTTTCCTTCTTGCTTTCTAAGGAAGCCTGGGTCAGAACAATCTACTACCTAATATGCAAGTAGCCCAGGTTTGAATCCCAGAAGGGTATGGCTAGCTGATGAGAGCTAAATAGCTTGAAATGGAGCTATACTAGCACTTGCATGCTTTCAAGCTGCCAGGCGAGCAGGAGCCAGGGCAAGTAACAGCTCATCCCATCACACATCGCTTGGGTCTTGAACCCGGGGCTGTTGGCTTTCCAGCCAACAAGCTCAGCATCTTTAACCCCTGAGCCATCACACCTCACAAGCTTAACTATTGTAGACTAAATTCTGGGGACATGGTTTCCAATCAGCAGCAAGAGTTCAGAAAGGTTTCCTCCGTTGTGTTTCATCTGATCACTTTCCAAGTGTCCATATGGAGTCATTTTGTTGTGCTTTGTTCAAAGGTGAACCGGAGCAGACATTTAATGTGATTTTTCTTTCTCAATTTCTTTAGGAACAACACTTAATTGGACTAAGAATCCTAAGAGTCCACCTTTAGAGCAGAGGTGGCGCAGTGGTTAGAGTGCAGTACTGCAGGCTACTTCTGCTGACGGCCAGCTGCCTGCAATTTAGCAGTTCGAATCTCACCAGGCTCAAGGCTGACTCAGCCTTCCATCCTTCTGAGGTGGGTAAAATGAGGACCCAGATTGTTGGGGGAAATAGGCTGCCTCTGTAAACCACTTAGAGAGGGCCATAAAGCACGGTGAAGCGGTATATAAGTCTAATGCTAAGTGTTCTGTCCCCCCTTCTCCGTTCGTTAAACAGAGGACAGGCAAACAAACTTAAAAGGAACTTTCTTTATCAGTTCTCGGCTCAGACTGGCTTCAAGCCCAAAAATAACATAAATACAGTCTCTGACCAGATAACAGAATACAAAACAAATCTCTCTTACGGCAACACAAGTTGAACAAAACAAAAGCAAAGCACTTCTTCCAAAGTATCTACGAATCAGGGTTACAGAAATCAAAGCACTTCTCCAAGTGTATCTTCTTGAATCAGGGTTACAGAAAACAAAGCACTTTTCCAAGTGTATCTTACATAAACCACGACTGATGATCAATCAATGTTGAACGAACCAAGGAACGTTGACTCCTGCAACTAGGGCATGGCACCATCCGTCCTTTTATCCCCAAAACCCCACTAACGAGCCCCAGCTGCATCGTTAATCTTGCATTCCGAAAAGACTCACAGAAGACTGCTGCTGAGTCACAACAGCTAAGTGTTAAAACTGTTATGGTATGTGGGAAGGGCCTTGGGAAGGACCTCGGGAGACACAGAAGGAAGAGCTGCACACTGGTCACCTGGTGTAAAGGCCTCACATCTCATAAAAGGAAGGAGGGGATCCTTCCTTGTTTCCAGGAAAGGAAGGGGAAAATGCTTTTAGTCTTGCAAATTCTCTTACAATGAAGATAAGAGCTAGTACTCCTGGTTGGGCTTCTTATCTGGACTACCTCACAAGACTAACAAAAACTGAACTTCCTTTGCCTGTTTTTAATTCTCCCAAGGCACCATGCACTCTTCATAGTCTGAATCAAATGTCTTCCAGTTCCGGTACCCCTTGCAAGTGAAAACATACTCGTTGCTGTTGTGGCCCACCAGTGGCCAGCGGAGCTTTGGACAGTGAGGAGGTTGGGGAGGAACATGGGTCAATCCTGGAGTCTGGGGTTTGGGAAGGCTATGGCAAGTGGTCTGTGTTGGAGCCAGAGAGGGGGCCAGAGCCATATGCCAGTTATCAGCTGCCTTCAGAGGCAGACATCAGTGAGGCAGACGAACAGCTGGAGCCTGTTCCTGGTGTGTGCATGCGCAGAGTTGCCAGATGAAGGTAACAGTGAAGAACAGAGGTCGACTTGGGAGTAAGGCCACAGGTGGACAATGAATGGCCCATCCCAGAGGAAATAAAAGAGGAGCAAAAGGGGAGGGGAGTTTGCAGGAGACATCAGTTCGCTTAATTGGTTTATGACTCTACTAGACTCCTTGGCAAGTTTTACAGATATCAGCCTGGCAGCTCTCCAAGCCAGATAAGGTCTGTGACTGTAAATACTCCCTTGAAAGACTTTGCTGGATGTGAATGAGCAGAATTCACAGTCAATTAATAAAAGGGGTTTTTTGTCGGGACCAGGAGTTTGTTTCATGTTCTTGGGAAGCCTCAGTCAGAACCTTTGCATACTTTCCAGTGGCAACCAGCAAAGCACCACACAGCATTTTCCAATGTGCTGAATTCCAACCTAAGATAAAATTCCTACAAGGCTGGACCTCACTGTTTTCATGCTTTGCCAAATTCTGTTGGGAAATTCTGGCTCCATAGAACTTTGATGCTTAGGCCGATCAAGGTCACAAGGTCCAGGTAGCACATTTGCACATGCTTTGCACAAGAGATCCCTACACAGCAGCCCTGAATTATTCTCCACACCCCATTCATCTTTGGGAATATCAGAATTCTCTCTCCCAACAAATATTGCTTCCCTGGACCAATTGAAGAAGCTCCTTGGATCCCTCTGTAGCATCAGCCAGGGGCTTGTCCTCCCCAAAAAAGAGGCAAGAGAGTGACTGCAAGCACATCACTGAAATTCTGCCTGTTCTTTAAATGTGCATTGCATATAATAACTGCAGCAAGAATCACATACACACAAAACTGGAAGAACAAAAATATACCAACAGAAAAAAAATGTGATTTTAAAAAAGTATTAGAATGCGCTGAAATGGACAGACTTACAAAAGAAATAAAAGACAAAGAAGAATCTGAGTAATACTTAGTATGGAGTTTATGGTACAAATGGCTGGAGGAAAGTTGCGAAGAATAAAAAAAAGCATTAAAGGGAAAAAAAGATTAAGGAATGAGAAAACAATTATAAAACTGCATAATTAATAAGATGGGGAAAATGTAAGATAGATTGCATATAAAATAGTACAGAATGATAGTTATAAGAGGAATATATGTGCATAGAATGATATAAGATGCATTGTATAGAAATAAGTACATTAAGAGAGTATTATGTATAGAAAGGATACATATTGATAGAAAGGGTTGTTACTAAGCATAGTTGTGCAAATCTTTTCAAAGAGGTGTTTAGTGTACATGGAGGGGTGTGTGTGCAAAGCTCCTCTCTTCTAATCAGCTAAATCCTTTTCAAAGCTCATGGAGCTCGTATGCTTTTTGAGATTCAAGAGTTGTACATGTACATGTGTGTGAAACAAATTACTATATTAATCATAAAGCCTAGGAAAAGAAGCAGCTGCTTTATGATTACAAAAGGGGCACCGCTACCAGTAATTCAAAATAAAGCAGATGTTTAAAAATTCCATTTATGTCAGTAAAACCTGAAATCTCAAAGAAACTCAAGAGCAACAATGTAATATGCTCCTTGGTGCTCATTAGGCAATTCACCCCACTTGAATTCAACGATTCTTTTAGTCAAGCATAATAAATGGCAATCTAACATGCCACAAAACACCAGCATCATGCATTATCTGTATTTCCAACAGTGCCTTTGGGCTCCACAGAGATCCAGCATAGTTCAGGGCCTCACTTGCCTTCAGATACCATGACCAGTCCCATGGTCACATCTGTTTTCTAATATTGCCTAAAAGTTGCTCTCAAAGTGCCACGTTCCAAAGTTCTCATTGAGCACCCCCCCTCAATGAAAAACCTTGTTAATGATTTAATTGGTCCATAGACACCTTGATGTTGAACATAAAAGTGTTATACGTTCCTTGTCTACTGTAATTTTTGCATTATATTTTACTTTCACCCTCTTCCTATTTGACTAATGAAGCTTCCAGGGAAATGATTAATATAATTAAAGAGTAAAAATGTATTGATACTTTTTAAAAAAAGAAAAGAAAGATTAATATGTATAGAAGAAATAGAAGACAGTTCCTTGCCTGACCACTTAACTAGTGGACTCCTTCTTCAAGCTTGGAAGAAAACGAGGACGAAACAAGTCCCTTCAGAATTGTTGCTAGGAATGGCAGAATTGTTGAATTTGCTACTTTCATCTTTTGTGTTCTTTTAACGGAGTAAATCGCAATTGGCTCAGTTTATAGGTATTTGTTTATGGCCAACAAACCTCACACGTTTCCTAAGGGGTCCCTAAGGGGCATGCATAAGTGCACCCGCGTGCCTACCATCCCTGTCCTACTGTCCCCATTGATTCGTACCCATTTCCTGTGCTCATGGACATGTTACACATTTATATCCATCTATTTGAACCAATCTCATGCAATCTTGTCCATGCCTGTACTAATACCTGTTTCCTTGTACATGTTGATAAAATAAAATAAAAATAAAATAATAAAATAAAATAATAAAATAAAATAATAAAATAAAATAATAAAATAAAATAATAAAATAATAAAATAAAATAAAATAATAAAATAATAAAAATAAAATAATAAAAATAAAATAATAAAATAAAATAAAATAATAAAATAAAATAATATAATAAAATAATAAAATAAAATAATAAAATAAAATAATAAAATAATAAAATAATAAAATAAAATAATAAAATAATAAAATAATAAAATAATAAAATAATAAAATAATAAAATAATAAAATAATAAAAAAATAATAATAAAATAATAATAAAATAATAATAAAATAATAATAAAATAAAATAAAATAAAATAAAATAAAATAAAATAATAAAATAAAATAATAAAATAAAATAAAATAATAAAATAAAATAAAATAAGGCCGAGCAGGTCTCGCACTGAGGGAGGAAAACTCGGATCGCTTTGATCTTCCCGAGATCCTTGGGGATTGCAGGATCCCTTCATCCCCAGACAGGAGCGAGTAGGAGCCTCAAGCGGCCAGACGTCCGGGAGCTTCCCCCAATCCCGAGACCAAAGGCTGCTGGGCAGCCTTCTCATTACAGCACGCCTGCGTTTGGCCTCTCTTCCACGGAGGGAACTGAGCCCTCCGACCCGCCCCACCTCCGCCTGCAGCGCATTGGTCCGAGCCTTTCCTCCGCCTTCCCGAGCTGCCCTGGAAATCACCGGCGCTTTCCTGGCTTTTGCGCTCCGCGATTTGCCAGCCATGGTGAGTTCCGAAGAGCTTTTGGCGGTGCTGAGGGGCGGGGGGGGGGGGAGAGAAAGTTGCAAGCCGCACCCCCCCGGGAGAAGCATTAGGGCTGAGATGGTGGTGGTGGGAGGAATCTTGGAAGCTCTTGGTTAATTCTTAATCCGAACTCAGCCCGGCGAAAGGGAACGTGTAGAAGGCACAGTATAACAAGAGTTGGAAGGGACGTTGGAGGTCATCTAGTCCAACCCTCTGCTCAGGCAGGAAACCCTATACAAGTGGCTGAGATAGAGTTTGCGCTGGTCGCCTGCGCCTCTCCGTCTATCTCTACCCGTCTCTTATTTTCTATTATGGCTGGCTGGCTGGCTGGCTGGCTGGCTGGCTGGCTGGCTGGCTGGCTGTATGTATGTATGTATGTATGTATGTATGTATGTATGTATGTATCTCTCACCGCCTAAGCTTCCTGAGATCTCTTACAAGAGCGGCGCATCTTCCCAACTACGACTTTACTCCGGGAAGGCAGGAGGGACGGTGGGGCGGACCTGCAAAGTGGGGAAAACGCACCGGGAGGCGTCCTATCAAATCGCAGCCAAGGAGATTAATTCATTTGGCAGGCAGATCTAGTTGTTGTTGGCGTTTTTTTTTTAATTAGTTATAGGAGAAGATAAAATATAATTTATTACACAAATATGTAAAATAGAATAAAACGACACACGTTTTATGGTTTTTTAATTGAAAAATATCTATAGGAGAAGATACAATATAATTTAATACATAAATATGTAAAATAGAATAAAACGACACATGTTTTATTTATTTTTTAATTGAAAAATATCTATGGGGATTCTCAGTCATCCAGGTCATGGTTATCCCAAAGGTGCTCCCCCCACCCTCCCCAAAGAGACTATTGGACTTTCTGGGTTTTTCTTTTGAAGATATTTGGCTTTTCAAGAAGCTTCTTCAGCTCTAACTGGATGGTGGGGAATGGAAGGATTTAGATACTCTTTGCAGACCATTTGCAGAGGGACTGCATTTAAAAGACAAAGGCCACACTTTCCAAGACAGCAAAGTCCACACTTTGGACAGAGAGGACAGCTGGTTTGATAGAGGGGTCAACATTGAACAGGCCTCTCTCAGCAGAAGGAGAGGGATACAAAATCATCTATCTCCCGTCTACAACACAATCCTCTCAACAGTTCCAAGAAGACTCCAAACCCATTTGAACTACTCAGGTGACCCTGAGGACACAAATAAACCTCAACGACTCACTAAAAGAGCGTGAATGACCAGCTGTCTGCAAGGAGTATAAATCCTTCCATTCCCCCGCCATCTGGTCAGAGATGAAGAAGCTTCTTGGATGAAAGGTAAAATGTCTTCAAAGAAAATAAAACCGAAAGTCCAGTTGCCTCTTGAAAAAAGAAAAAAGCACCTTTGGGATTTTTATGGCAAAACTTCCAGGAAGAACTTCATGTGAAGTGTTAATGCCACTTTATAATCCCTTGGTAAGGCCACACTTGGGATGCTGCATCCAGTTTTGGTCACCACAATGTAAAAAAGATGTGGAGACTCTAGAAAGAGTGCAGAGAAGAGCAACCAAGAGGATGAGGGGACTGGAGGTTAAAACATGAAGAACATACGTTTGAGTATGTCTAGTTTAATGAAAAGAAGGACCAAGGGAGACATGATAGCAGTGTTCTGATATCTCAGGGGCTGCCACAAAGAAGAGGGAGTCAAACTATTCTCCAAGGCACCTGAGGGTAGAGCAAAAAGCTCTACCGGAGGTAGAAATTAATCAAGGAGAGAAGCAACCTAGAACTAAGGAGACATTTCCTGACAGAACAATTAATCAGTGAACAACTTGCCTCCAGAAGTTGTAAATGCTCCAAAACTGGATGTTTTTAAGAAGAAGAGGTTTGTAAGGGGAGTGCATAAGCGCACCAACATGCCTACCATCCACGTCCTAATGTTTTTCATTCGTATCCATTTCATGTATCCAAAATCATGTTTATACTATATATGTTTTCTAAAACATGCTTGACAAAATAAATAAGTAAATAAAATAAATGTTGGACAACCATTTGTCTGAAGTGGCGTAGGGTTTCCTGCCTGGATTGGGCTAGAAGACCTCCAAGGTTCCTTCCAACTCTGTTATTCTATTCTAACCAGCTGTTTTCTAGGATGGGGGAGGGGTGTCAGAGATATGTTCAGACCTAAAGAGTTTAAGGGTAACATTAATGCTGCTCCCTTTGCAGCCAGAAAGGAGTTGCTATACCTTGGGTAAATTTCCAGCTGTTTTCTCCTGGATGCAAGAGCAGATGTTCTCGGCCTCTGTTGCTTTTCTCGTGGGTCTGGCACCTACAAGACTCTGCCCAGTCTTGAATTGGTCCCCTCCCTGCTTGACTCTTTTTCCGCAGCTTACTGTAATTGGTTGCATGTGTTCTTTCAAACCTCTGTGCAATTTGTGAGTGGCATGTGTTGTCATCAAAGGCACATATGGTGAAATTTTCAAAAAAATGCAAATCGAAATCTTACCCAGGGAAATGTGGCTGGTTTGGATTGGTGGGGAGAAAACAAGGGCATGTGGCTATTAGCAGGGGGTGTAAAGCAGTTTTGAGATGAACTTTGAGTCTGCAAACAAAAGGAAAATACTCACACAAATTAAATGCCTGTTGACTACATTTCTGGGATCAGGGATTGTCAACCTGGTGCCAAAGGATGGTGGGCAAGGCAAGCAAGCTATACCAGTCAGAAAACCCTACACATCCCAGAAGAAAAGACAAAAGAAGATAAATGGAATTTCAGTCCTTATTAGTAATGTATGGAGAAATGTGGGACAGCCTTGGGTGAAATAGCAGAATAACAGACTCAGAAAGGACCTTGGAGATTTTCTAGTCCAACCCCCTGCTCAAGTAGGAGACCCTATACTGTTCTTTGCTGAATTGAGGGTTGTGGAAATCTGATCACACCAGTTGGCTTAGCAGCCCAGAATGGGAGCTTCACCCATTGAGGGTGCATGGTTTCCGTTCCTAGCCCAAGTTTATATTCAGACTTGGGGGTGCCTTTTAGGTATCTTAGACCAAGGGTTCCCAACCCACTAGTGTGCTATGAGGGGTTTGCAACCGGGCCGCAGAAACAGCAGGCAAGCGTGCAAGCAAGCATACGCATCCTCATTTGTGCAAGCAGCAAATGGCAGTACAGTAGAAGCCACTTGAAAGCACAACAGGCTGTATCGTAACAGAACACACACCCCAAGGGGTGTTAGGGGTGTCTTATCCCCACAGTATTTGTCTCCAGAGAGTAAGTCATCTGTGTACCAAGTTTGGTTGAAATTGCTCGAGGCATTCCAGAGTTATGCTGGAACATACATACACACACACACATACAGCCATTTTTACATGTATAGATTCTTTGTATTGTATGGAAAGCTAGTTCATCTCAAAAGAAAACTCTTAAATGAAGGTCTGTTTTTATTTTCATTCCTAATTTATCCATCTTGATCAGGGGTGTCAAACTCCCGTCGTCACGTGACATATCACAACTTTTCCCCCCTTTGCTAAACCGGGGATGGATGTGGGCAGTGCATGACGCATTCCGCCCATGAGTCGCGACTTTGATACCCCTGATCTTGATCATGGACCAGCCTATGGTCTTGAAAAACTGTGATGCAATTTCACGGCTGGACTTAAACTGGGAAGCTTACTACAAAGATTAAAATGTAGCCCTTGACTCACAAGCCCCAATTGGGACAGAACTTCCATTGTAAAGCAGTTGTTAGGTGGCTCTTATCTTAGGATCTTTTTTCAACAATTGCTAAATGAATCATGCGGTTGCTAAGTGAATCAGATAGGTTGTTCGGTGAATGTGGCTTCTCTCTTGGACTTCGCTTGTCAGAAGCCAGCTGGGGAGGTCACAGATGGTGATCACGTGACCCCAAAAAGATGCGAGAACCATCGCCAAAACAAGCCAGTTGCCAAGTGGCAAAATTTTGACCACAAGGAAGTGGGGATGCCCATGTTGCAATGGTCATGATAACTTTTTTTTTTTAATAATAATTTTTGTCAATGCCGTAACTTCAGAAGCCTGCTACATGAACGGTTCTAAGGCTGACACTACCCGTATTAAATTGTTTTAAAAACTAATAAAACAGATTTAACCAAAGGTAACTCAAGAAAGGGACGAGGTAGCTCAGTGGCTAAGACTCTGAGCTTCTCGATCAGAAAGGCCAGCAGTTCGGCGGTTCGAATCCCTAGCACTGAGTAATGGAGTGAGCTCCCGTTACTTGTCCCAGCTTCTGCCAACCTAGCAGTTAAAAAGCATGTAAAAATGCAAGTAGAAAAATAGGGGCCACCTTTGGTGGGAAGGTAACAGCATTCCGTGTGCCTTCGGCCTTTAGTCATGCCGGCTACATGACCACAGAGACGTCTTCGGATGGCGCTGGCTCTTCGGCTTAGAAATGAAGATGAGCACCGCCCCCTAGAGTTGGGAACGACTAGCACATATGTGCGAGGGGAACCTTTACCTTTAAGGCAAGGGCTACCTGTATTAAATTGCTTTAAAACTAATAAGACCGATTTAACCAAAGCTAACTCAAGAAAAAGCTGCAGCATTTAATAAGTGCAAAGATAGACAGCCAGGCTCTGTGGTTATGTGATGTCCAGAATGCACTGACTTCAATCTTATTCTGAGCACGATGGTCGGAAATCCATTCTTATAATATTAACTCCCTGTTATTTTCCCCCATTGCCTCACTTTTAGTTACCCAGTAATAAAAGCGTGGGTGAGATCACAGGCGGACATAAACCTTGTCTGTCTCTTTCTCTAAAAGCCTTATCAGTGTCGCTAAGATACCAGGAACCCGCTTATCAGGTGATCTCAGTAAAAGGGCAGTGGCTGGAGGTTTATTGCGCTGCACAGTGTTTATCCAGAACGCCTTCAATTTGCTGAAGTGCTGCTGAATGTAGCATCCATTAAGCATATCGAAAGTGAGGTTTTAAGGAAAAACATGCAAAGAATTATTTGGGGAACTCTCAGAATATTTTGAAGGACAAAATAGAACAGAAGAAAGGATGCGGTGGCTCAGCTGAGCTTGTCGATCAGAAAAGTCGGCAGTTCCGCGGTTCGGATCCCTAGCGCCACGTAACAGAGTGAGCTCCCATTACTTGTCCCAGCTTCTGCCAGCCTAGCAGTTCGAAAGCATGTAAAAATGCAAGTAGAAAAATAGAAACCACCTTTGGTGGGAAGGTAACAGCGTTCCGTGTGCCTTCGACGTTTAATCATGCCGGCCACATGACCACGGAGACGTCTTCGGACAGCCCTGGCTCTTCGGCTTTGAAACGGAGATGACTACCACATCCTAGAGTCGGGAACTATTGTGTGAGAGGGAAACCTCAGGGAAGAAAGTTAAAAAATGTTGTGCCAGATCCAGACCGAATTATTCTCCCTTCAATCTCGTTTGCTTTGCTTTGCATTAGCATTCATCAAAGAGTGTCCAAACCTATTGCACAATTGTCCTTCCAACTGACAATATGGAAACCAGTAAGAACTGCTGGCATGCTCCTATTTGTCACCATGTGCTCCTCCCAATATCCACTGAATTTTAAAGGACAGGGATTAATGATGCAACAGCCTTTAACCATTAACTAAGAAGAAAGCTGCTTTATTAAGGTTTGGTTTCTGCCTTTTATGTAAATGTGGGTTGTCTTCTAGTTAGCCATTTCTCTGAGAGAAGCGCTCTGCTTTTAAAAAGCATTTTATTTAAGATCCAAGTCCATTGCAGCCAACTCCCAAACTATGTAACATTATCAGTGTAAATTATCATAGCTATTAATCATGGGTTTCTGAGTTAAGAATTTAGCATGGCCATAAAGATTATCTCTGTTGGTAGAAGAACAATGAAAATTAGTCGGGTTTTTTTCTGCTGCATGGCAACTTTACACATTCTACATGGTAGTTCTCGACTTACAACCATTTGTTAAGCAGCTATTCAAAGTTACAACAGCACTGGAAAAGATTGACTCATAACCTTGCCCTTGTGACTGTTGGGAGCATCTCCGCAATCATATGAAGAAAATTTGGGTGGTTGACAACCAGCATGAATAGAATAGGAATAGGGATAGGGATAGGGATAGGACGGGACAGAACAGAACAGAACAGAAATAGAATAGAATGACAGAGTTGGAAGGGACCTTAGAAGTCTTCTAGTCCAACCCCTGCTCAGGCAGGAAACCCTATACCACTTCAGACAATGGCTGTAGCATCCTGTGGTCATGCGATTACAGCTTGAGACCTCCCCAGCTGGCTTCTGGCAAGTAAAGTCAGTGGGGGAAGCTGGATTCACTATTGTCTGCATGATTCACTTAACAGCAAAAAGGTAGTAAAATTGGATGTGATTCTCTTTAACAACCACCGTGCTTAGCAGCTGAAATTCTGGTTGCAATTGTGGTAGCAAGTCGAAACCTGTATTGAATGACATATTTGGTGTCAAATTAATGGCAGTGTGTGCAGCCAGTGCAGGATAGCTTTTCCCCAACTTGTGCCTTCTCTGTGTGCTGGACCACATCTCCCATCATCTTCCCAAGTCAGTCATGGAACGTCTTGGAGTGCTCTATATTTCTCTAAGTAGCTGTTTACAAGATTGATTTCTGAAGAATTTTTTTAAAAAACCCTCTAGATCTGATGCTCTCGATCAGGGGTGTCAAACTCAAGGCCTGTAGGCCGGATCCGGCCTGCGTGGTGTTTAGATATGGCCCACAGGGTTGCCCTGGAAACAGCAAAGGACCGGCCCGTGGTGCCTCTGCCAACAAAAACGGATCAAGGAAAGACCATGTGCAGCCCTCCCAGGCTCTGTTTTTGGCTGCGACAGCCTCCTGCCGGCAAAAACAGAGCCGGGGGAGAGGGTGCAAGGGCTACAAGAGTCGGTCCCAGCCAAGAACAGGGCCCGCAGGGTTGTATACGGCCTACCTGAGCTCCATTTTTGCTGGCAGAGGGCTGCAGGAGGCCATCGTGGGCTCTGTTTTTGCTAGCAGAGGGCTGCAGGAGGCCATCATGGCCAAAAACAGGGCCCAGACAGGCTGTGCGTAGCCCCCAAGCTTCCTTTTCACTGGCAGAGGGCCAGGCCCAGCCCAGCCATACCCACCCTGAGATCAAACACAACCCTGATGCAGCCCTCAGTGAAATCGAATTTGACATCCCTGCTCTAGATCCGTCTGAAAATAGCTTCTTCGTAGACGTATTGTTTGTGCTTAGAGATAAGTTTATCTCGGTGTTTGTTGCAGAGGCTTTCTCCATTTTCTCCTAGGCAGGAAAAGCTCACCGACTGAGCGGAGAAGAAAGAGAACAGCTCCTGCCAAATCTCAGAGCAGTAGGATGGAATGAAGTGGAAGGCAGAGATGCTATCTACAAGGAGTTCCATTTCAAGGATTTTAATCGGGTACAAAAAGCACTTTTCTATATTTTATTTCGAGAAAATCAGGCTTATGCAGGGGTTGGGAACAATGACCAAATGCGCAGCTCTATACACTGATTTAACAGCAGGCTCAGTTAAGATGCAAATCCCAGGACACAACAAGCTGCAAATATGCTCATTTCCTAACCCCGCAGTGTCGCAACTCTTGACATGTGTAAGAGGGTCTGTGGTTTAATACTTGCCAGTGCTTCAGTTTATGTAGTTCCAAAGGTGCTTTTTTCAAAAGGCAACTGGACTTCCTTAGTTTTATTGTTTGAAAAGGTTTTGCTTCTCATCTAAGAAACATTGTTTTTATTCAAAAGTTTTTATTAAACACACATTAAAACACTGGACACAGTGTAACCATCCTGGCAATGTCTTTGCCATACATACTAGAATATAAAGTTAAATATTATAAACCACCATGCTTATTTACAATTGGTCTAACTCAGTTTGTACAAATATAAGGGGATCATATTTCCATGTTGCTTTGTTCTTTTCTAGTATATTTTCACTGTTATGATTTCATACAGAATTCTAATCTCCATGCTATAAATCTTAGTCATTGCTTATTTTGGGTCTTTCCTTTTTTGTCCCAACCATCGATAAAATTCATCCCAGATCTTATACTATTCTGATTCGTCTTTCTTCAATTCCCATATCAATTTATCCATTTCAGCACAAATCAAATTTTCCTAATTATTTCCTCTTCCTGTTTTTCCAGTTTTGGGCAAAGGGCATTCTTGCTACTGTAATAATATGCATTATTGAGTAAATTGAATTGAATTGAATTTATTATATTTTCATGCCGTCCTTTTCCCCAAAGGGGACTCAGGGCGGCTCACAACTCAAGTCAAAGGGGGGGGGGGTTACAAATAAGGGAAAAAAAGAAAACGAACAAAAACAATGCCACAATTTAAAAACACACAACAACCATATCATTCAAGAGGGGACAAAGCTCATTAGCCCCAGGCCTGTCGGAATAGCCAGGTTTTAAGGGCTTTGCGGAAGGCCTGGAGGGTGGTGAGGGTTCGAATCTCCACGGGGAGTTCGTTCCAAAAGGTAGGAGCAGCCACAGAGAAGGCCTTCCTCCAAGTGGTCGCCAGACGGCATTGGCCAGTGGATGGAATTCGGAGGAGGCCTAATCTGTGGGATCTAATTGGTCTATTGGAGGTAATTGGCAGGAGGCGGTCTCTCAAGTACCCAGGTCCAATACCAGTAGATTACCTCTCCCCCCCCCCCCCCCTTTGTTATGTTGATCGTTTAGGATTCCCAGAATAAATAGTTCTGGTTTGAATTCTATTTCCTGTATCAGCCACCTTTGAATTTTCCAATATTCTTTTGTTTTTTGGCACGGCCACCACATATAGTAGTATGTGCCTGATCATCCAAGAAACATCTTCAGAACACTTTTGGGGCAACCATGACCTGGGATGATTGAGAATCTGCATAAATATTCTTTACGTAGGATGCCAAGATTGCTTCGATCCTCATGTGGTAGAGCAAAAGGAGCATAGTTCTTGCCTGCTGGTGCTACAATAGCTTTGTAGAGTCAGGAGCTGCAAAGAGTGACTCTGAAATCCAACTGCATTTGCTGTCTGAATGATCCTTGCATGCAAATGCGAATAGCCTCAGGTCCAGCCCTAATTATTTTTTCACTCCATCCCAAAAGGTTGGAGAGGATACCAATGCTTAGAATCAAGAAAGGTGCATGGAGATTTTCCTTTTTCTCTGCCATGCTGGTGAGGAAAAGACGAACTCAAAACATCTGTTTGTGTCTGGCAGTCCCATCACTTACTTCAGGAGTGTCAAACTCAAGGCCGGGGGCTGGATCCGCCTGCAGGGTGCTTAGATCTGGCCCGGGGGGCAAACAGCAAAGGACCAGCCCGCGGTGCCTCTGCTAGCAAAAATGGAGCTCAGGAGAGCCATATGCTCAGTTTTTGCTGGCAGAGTTGCAGGAGGCTGTCCTAGCAGAAAATGGAACTCAGGAACCCACTTTCACTTGCACCATTCGGGCCACCACAGGCACTCCCAACATGAGTGATGTCAAGCTGGCCATGCCCACTATGGCCACAATCCCCCCTGGGTCAAACACAATCCTGATGCGGCCCTCAGTGAAATTGTGTTTTTCCCCCCAACTTACTTGTTTGCACCCATTAGAGGCCTTTTCCTGACAAGCATGGAAGTAATAATTGCATAGCATGAATTTTCCTTTGGAGACAAGGATTGAATTCCTCTCCATACCAACTCTGATCTTAAGAAGCAGCACTCTCGCAGAACTGTAGATATTACTGAACTACAACTCCCAGCCGCCCACATCAATGGCCATGTAAGCTGTGGGCTTTACTTAGATTAAGTCTTGTCTCAGTCTGCATTTTTGCACAAACATGAGAAACTAAATGCTGCCTGCCTGCCTTGTAGAGTGTAGAGGTATACCAATAGACCCTTAATTGTGTGATTTATGGAGTGCTATCTTTCAGCTGTGGCAATATTAACAAGTAGCTTATATGTCTTATTAGTATGGAACCTGTGTGGAATTTCCCTTCTTTGTTTGTCTTTTTCTAAAATCCTTTAATCTTTTGAACAGGCCTTTGGATTTATGACCAGAGTAGCTCTACAAGCAGAAAAACTGGATCATCATCCTGAATGGTTTAATGTTTACAACAAAGTAAGAGATGAGAGCTGTTCAAGCACTTTTTGGTGGGGGGGCTTTGAGTGATTCTGGCAGTTTTCTTGGGTGATATTGTTTGGAAGTAGAGTGATGCGGTGGCCTAGAGGTGGAGCTCTCGCCTCAGTGGGTTGCGAGTTCAATCCTAGGTAGAGGCAGTTATTTCTCTCTCTTGGCACACTGAGAATATATCTGCTGTACAAAACTCCATATTGGCAACAGCAAGGGCATCCGGCCATTAAAATACTCTGCTAGCTCCATTCAGTTGCCCGGACTCCACCCACAAGGGTTTATGGGGACGTTAAATGGAGATGATGAGGATTGTTTGGACGTTTCCCATTGCCTTCTTCCTAGGTCTGAAAGAGAATGACCAGCTCCAGGTCACTAAACCTGGTTCTAGTGCCCCCAACTTCTAGTCAGATGTTTTATCACAACCTGAAACTGGCTTCCTGTTCAAGCTTAGATAAAGTTATTTTAATTATATAAGCCAATTGTAGCATAAGGCCATTAAACAGTGTCTTGCACCTTTCTAGGTGCCCAAACCTGTACAAGAGATTATATTTGTGCAAAGAAGTGGGATGTGCGTGGAGTGGGTATTTAAACCTTATCGGAAGTATTATATCATATTCTGATATAAGTATGATTAAGCAACTACTAGTCTTATAATGCTACACCCTGCCAACAAAAGTGCCTCTAGTCAAGGCTATGGTGTTCCCAGTGGCAATGTATGATTGCGAAAGTTGGACCATAAGGAAGGCTGAGTGCCAAAGAATGGAGGCCTTTGAACGATGGTGCTGGAGAAGACTCCTGCGAGTCCCTTGGGCTGCAAGGCCATCCAACCGGTCAGTCCTAGAGGAGAGATCAACCCTGGCCGCTCTTTAGAAGGCCAGATCCTGAAGAGGAAACTGAAATACTTTGGCCACCTAATGAGAAGGAAGGACTCACTGGAGAAGAATCTAATGCTGGGAACGACTGAGGGCAAAAGAAGGGGCCGACAGAGAATGAGGTGGCTGGATGGAGTCACCGAAGCAGTAGGTGTAAGCTTAAATGGATTCCAGAGAATGGTGGAGGACAAGAAGGCTTGGAGGAACGTTGTCCATGGGGTCGCAATGGGTCGGACACAACTTCACAAATAACAACAACAGTCTTATAATGCAACGAGAGGGGAGTGAATTGGCTTCCAGTTGATATGGAAGGAGTTTGTAGTAGTGCCTCAATCTACCAATTGCAATGTTACTCTTTTTTTAAAAAAAGCCCCTCTTCTATACCAGTGACTGACTTCCTTAATCCTGATGGGGACAGAGTGTTTTAAATTTCATTGATAAGCACTGAGGCCAGCAACGAATGAAGTTACTATTTTTTTAATATCATTTGGAACTTTAAAAATGATCTTTTAGCTCTTTCAAGAACATGCTGCTATGCGTTCTCATAACTACTGTATTAATTGGGCATTTATTTATTTTTTTCAGGTTCACATAACCTTAAGTACACACGAGTGTGCTGGTTTATCTGAACGGGACATCAACTTGGCCAGTTTCATAGAGCAAGTTGCAAACACGCTAGCCTAAAGGGCTCACCCCATATACTATGTACTACAGATTGTAAAGGTAGCTCCTGCATCTTAACCTGCCAGAAAGTATCATGACCAACGTAACCTGCCCTCCGTATCCAATTAATATGGGAAAACCCATCTTTTTGTGGACGCTTCATATTTGTTTACTGTAAGGTCATACCTTGAAATAGGCACCAGTATTGCAAATTCATTATAAATCGGTCATGTGTCATTATCTGTCTCTCGGGTTCTTTAGTCTGTAATCCTGTTTAGCAGTATTAAGTAGGTGCAGGGGAAGTTGCCTGTGGTTGTCAGTTTTAATAAAGCCTGTTCTTACACAATCTATTGGAAATTTGTTTCCTCGTGCATTTCTCTTCCGCACTGTTTCTTGTATTGCCTGGCTTCATGGAAGGGGCAGATAGGGAAATGCTGGAATTGCTTAATTTTCTTTTAAACCAAGGTAGGCAGAACTTAGGATTGTTGTGCTCTGACGGAGGTTTCCCAAGAGCCTGAAGCAAACTGACTGCAGCCGACACAAAGCCCTTTTATTAATTGACTGTGAATTCTGCTCATTCATATCCAGCAAAGTCTTTCAAGGGAGGATTTACAGTCACAGACCTTATCTTGCTTGGATAACTGCCAGGCCGATATCTGCAAAACTTGGCAAGGAGCCTGAGAGAGTCAGGAACCAATTAAAATGAACTAATTGTCTCCTGCAAACTCCTTTCCTCTGCAAAACTTGGCAAGGAGTCTCAGAGAGTCAGGAACCAATGAACTAATTGTCTCCTGCAAACTCCATTCCTCTTTTGCTCCTCTTTTATTCCCTCTGGGAGGGGCCATTCATCGTCCACCTGTGGCCTCACTCTCAAGTTGACCCTTGTTCCTTATTTGTTCCCTTCATGTAGCAACTCTGCGCATGCGCACCTTGGGAACAGACTCCACTGTTCGTCTGCTTCACTGATGCCTGACTCTGAAGGCAGCTGATAACTGGCATACGGCTCTGGCCCTCTCTCTGCCTCTGACATAGACCCCTTATCAGAGCCTTCCCCAGACTCTAGGACTGGCCCATGTTCCTCCCCAACCTCCTCACTGTCCGAATCTGCTGCCAGCCCTGCTGGCGGGTGACAACATAGTGATGTAGAAGCCTATACTCTATAGATTGAAAATCACGGCGATTTTTCTTCCTTAGGAAAGCTTTACCCATCATCACACCCAGTTTAATGTAGGCTAGTACAGCAGGAGATAGGAAATTAAAATCACTCGCACCTTTTTGTCTATCAACATATTTTAAAGAAAGCTAGGTTTTCATTTGTTGACATACCCAATAGCATGTGATAAGGTCATCCAATGGGTGTGGTGAGCTCAAAAATTTCAAGATGGCAGCTGTGTCTCTGCCATGCCACCTTTTTACATTCATTATCCTTGTACAATAATGGATTTCAGTTATAATTGAAATTACTCCAAAGTTTCTTGAGAGTTGTAAGTAAAGGGAAGTAAAATTGCCAGAATAAAATAAAACTTTGATAAGTTCTTTTATTGCCACCTTGATTTTTTTTTCAACCATCTCAGTGCCCGAAATTTCAGAGATGGGGGTCCTAATCATCTTGGTGATAAGGCAAATTTGATCGGTGATGTCGACTTTCCAATAAACAAACTCTTTAAGACAGGAAAAGGCTACCTTCCAATATTTTAAACTTGGAAGTTGAGGAAGAAAATAACATTTATTTTAAACCCGAAAACATATACAAGATGCATGACAAAGTATACATGGGTTAAGTATTGAAACAAAGCAGTTTTGAACACGTATCATGATTAAACTGAAATTAAGATCTTACAAAATTAACATTCTGTTCTAGAACATGAATGAAAACAGTTCCTTAAATTATATAGGTACAAGGGATGCAATTGAGTTTTCCGTTTTCAATGTAATTTGGAAACCATATCTGTGTACCTGTTCAAACTAGTTGATACACATACCATGTCTTAGGCAATTAACCTTCAAATTATTTTGTATTCACTCTGTTCAAAATAGAAATAGAAAGATAGCTATGAAGAGATACATGATTAATCCAAAGATTCACATAATATAGACCCTGAACTCATGAAGTCACAAAGGATTGTACAATAATAACTGAAAGGAACATGAGTCTACAGAGAACTACTGCTGACTGAATGTAATGAGACCTTAACTGATCTAGCAAAGTACCTACTTATCTATAGAGGAAGATGGAATGGAACTGTTCTCCATTCTCTGAAAAACTAGGTTGGTGAACCTAGCTTTAAACCTCAAGCTTTAGAATTAAAAGTTAATGTGCCTGCCGTTTGGCCCACTGAATGGCCCACTGGAGCCACAGCTATTTCTAGAAGCAAACTAAACAATGGGATAGAAGACGTATCTCTAAACCATTAGAGGTCAACCTTCTAGATCAGGGGTCTCCAACCTTGGCAATTTTAAAACTTGTGGACTTCAACTCCCAGAGTTCCTGAGCCAGCTGATTGATGAAGTCTGGGAGTTTAAGTCCACAAGTCTTAAAGTTGCCAAGGTTGGAGACCCTTGTTCTCAGGGTGGGCTGCTAGGGGTTCACAGGGATTCGGGAGAACCTCTAGAACCTCTGTGCAGTTTGCAGAACCCCCAAATCCCACTCCTGGTTGGCCCCACCCACCCCTCCTCTTCCAGGAGTCCCCACGCGGCCTGTTTTGGATGCAGGTAAGTGCACGGCATGAGCAGAGGCTTGGGGAGGGTGAAAAACGGACCTACCGGAAGTTCGGGCCCATTTCCGGCCTTCAGAGGGCCTTTGGAGCCCGGGGAGGTTGTTTTCGCCCTCTCTGAGGCTCAAGGAAAGCCTCCGGAGCTGGGGAGGGCAAACCTTCCCCCCGCCATGGTGCAGGAACCCAACTAGGCCACGCCCACCATGGCCAGGTATCCCAATCGCAGTGGCAAAGTGCTACCATACAGGTGGACTGAACTGAGACATCATGAAACACTGAAGAGGAGGACTATATGATACCTGAGGTTGAGGTTATTTTCAGCGTAGTACCATAACGGAGGTGATCATCTATTGACTGGATCATCTGCTTGGCTCCTTGAGTTAAGAGATGCTCTCCGCATTTAAGGCAAATCTGTGTGTGCTCTCTTGAGAATGGGTCTGATAAATCAGTGCAACGCCTGAAAGGGAGCACTGGCCTGGGGAGGTCCTACAAATAATTACATTCTGAGTCCCCGGTTCTCTTTTGAGTCCATAAAGGCGTTTAACACAATGGCAGAGCTATGCACGGGAGCAGTTGAAGGAGCCGAACATCTCGACTTCTCAGTGACACTGAAGAAATGCAATTTGCTTTCTCCTACTGTAGTTAACACAGAAAGTAGATGTGGAAGAACCATTTTATCCTTAGTACCTTCGTGGATCTCCATGGCTCAAAGACTTGGGGAGGGGGGGAGAGATATGTCACAATAACAAAAAAAATTAGGGAAAAGAGAAAAGCACCCCGAAGATACAAGGAAAGAAGGAAGTGTCCCTTTTTCCCCTTTGATCCACTTCCTCTCAATCAGAGCAAATTCCCACAGAGTGAACCAAACACTTTATCCTATCATCTGTGAAGGAGGCGCAACCTGTTGTTGAATCCACTGCTCGGTGCGAACGTCAGCCAAGATATCTGTATCCGTCCACTGAAGTAATTCCAAACACCTGAGCATGAACAATGATGGACCTGACTTGCATTGCCCTTAAGCTTGCCGTGTCTTGGGACGACTAGAAGCAGCAGTTGAGTCGTCATTAAGATATACAAATAATTATCAGAAGTTAAGAGAGAGAGAGAGAGAGAATTCCTGACGTTTCACAGATCTGAACAGCCAATCTAAAGCTAGGGGGGAGTTGAACCTGTGTTTAACCTAAAAGGGAATGTTATGCCAACAGATCGCTGCATCTGCAGAAGAAACACTCCCAAGTGATATTACCTTTCCTTTGAATTGTTTAGTGTGTCTTCATCCAACAATTGTGATACATGATTAAAAATCAATGGGGGCTTGGAGAACCATTCATGTGCGTATCAGTCAAGGGGGACTCTACACCTGTGCTGTAGAGGCTGTCCAAATAACCGCCAACAATTTCTGAAACAAGGTTTCTGTCAGGAATGGTTTGCGCCAGACCATAGATTGCACTCTATAAATTGAAAAGAAAAAAACAGAACACAACGATCAGCTAAGGCTTATTCCACGCCACATGACTTCTGAAAGGTGTTACTTGTATTTACATAAATAATGCCCAAAGGAGCTAACAATAAAATCCAGTGCTTATGAAACAATATGCATGGTGTGAAATTTTAATACTTGTATCCTTATTTTAAATTTTTTAATATGTTTCTTTTTGTCTTGTCTGTGAGCCGCCCAGAGTCCAATGGGAGTGGGAGGCATACAAATGTTAATAAATCTAAATCTAAACCATAAGCCATATAAAAATCAGGAGCATATTAACATGAAAGGACATTTTAAAACATTGAAATAGAGCAGATTGCCTTAGTTATCAAACGCCTAGATATAAAGGGGTTGTGTAGTAAGGGCAGATCACCTACAGCAAGGGTGTCAAACTCAAGTTCCGGGAGCAGGGAGGATGGATCTGGCCTGCGGGGCGCTTAGATTTGGCCCGCGGGACCGCCCTGGAAACAGCGAAGGACCGGTCTGCAGTGCCTCTGCCAGCGAAAACAGAGCTCAGAAGGGCTGGGTGTGGTACTCCCAAGCTCTGTTTTGTCTGGCAGAAGGTTGCAGGAGGCCACCGTAGCCCAAAATGGAGCTTGGGAACTCATTTTCACTGGCATAGCACTCAGGCCACCACAGGCGCCCCCGACACGGGTGATGTCAAACTGGCCACATACACTCTGCCCCCCCCCCCCCCGAGGTCAAACACAACCCTGATGCAGCCCTCAATGAAATAAGAGTTTGACACCCCTGACCTACAGAAATTCTAAAGAAAGCTGAAACATAAAGATATAACAGGAAATATCAAGTGAAATGCTTATACACAGAGAGAATCTGAAAAAAAGCCCTTTATTGAATTTCCATCCGGTGCACGCCAGACGATAGTGCACCTAGATAAGACCTCTCTGAACGTAACGTAACTAATCCATGCTAATGTAAACGAATGCTCGAGAAGGAAGTTGCCCCAACTAGTTTATATTCAAATAATGTATTTCTTTAATCAATTCCATGATTCACACCTGGAAGGGAAGGGTAGCCCAAGTAACTATGCTAAACAAAGAAATATTCTGGGTCCTAACTAGCCTTGGTCAATAGCCTAGGACTCACTGGACATATTCAACAATAAGCTAAAGTAAATGTCGTGCAATTAATTAGTCAACTAATTCAGATGTAATTAAGGAATGTGTGAATTTACATTCTGACCTGACATCTCTTTGAATGACTCTTAGCAGGCTCGCCAGCCTCAACTAAATAAAAATACTGGGCCAACGGCTGAAATATAGGTATTACAGCAGGGGTGTCAAACTCCATTTCATTGAGGGCCGCCTCAGGATTGTGTTTGACTTTGGGGGGCCAAGATGGGCGTGGTCAGGGTGGGCATGGCCAGCTCGATGTCATTCATGTCAGGGACGCCTGTGGCAGCCCAAGTGCTCTGCCAGCAAGAACGGATTCCCAAGCTCCGTTTTCGGTTGCAAAGGCCTGTAATCTCTGCCAGTGAAAACGGAGCTCAACTGAGTTCCGTTTTTCCTGGCAGAGGGCACTGCGGGCCAGTGCTTTGCCATTTCTAGGGTGGTCCCATGGGCCAGATCTAAGTACCCCGGGGGCTGGATCCGGCCCCAGGGTCTTCACTTTGACATCGCAGGATTACAGGATCTTGAGTGTAAACTTAGCAATGTCCCCAAAGTTCCAATCTGATTTTTCAGGCTACATCTAGGGTTTAAGTCCTATTCGCTTTCTGCCAACTGTAAGTGCCACTGTGGTGTCTCTCTCTGTTTCCATAATAGCAAATGACAAAAAGAAAAATGCAAAATTTCCTTTACCATGCCAGTGGTTTTTTCCTTTGGATTCTTCATGACCTCAGAGACACACTCTCTGATGTCCTTCAGCAGTTCTTCAGCCACCCCAGGTTCTGTTTGTAGCAGCGTTATGCAAAAATGAATACTTGGAAAGAGAGGGGAGAAAGGTAAAATGTGAACTTTTCATCACAATCAGAACCTTTTCTTTCTTGATCATACTCTATCCAGAGCTGGAAAATGCATGAAAAATCATGTTGGTTCACTAGCTACATTTCACATCCGTATTACAAATAGACTCAATGTGCCGGTTCCTATTTTTGCAACATCTGAACACACAATTAAGTTATTGCTTACCATGTTTCTTTCCTGTATTATAATGAAGTGCGTACTTTCCGTAGGGAGGGGCTATTTTGTTCCTGCATTTATTATAAAAATTACACACAGGAGACCCTGGGTAGATTTTGAATAATAACATAATCTGCCTATTATATTATTATACTATAATTTCAGCTTTCTGGAAAGCCTGTTTCACTTCATGTCATCTTAAAGTCTTAGCCAAGGTTGGGCACAAAGGAAATTTCATAATTCTCCAACAAATGTATAAGCAAAGTGGGAGGAGAGATACAATTTCTTGTCAATAATTTCTTAAGGGCAAGATTCTCTCTCTTAGTGGTAAACTAACAGCACTGTTGCTTAAAAAAAAAAGGACAATACCCAAATTCTTGGTATCTTCTGTTGAGTGGTTAACTGAATTAGAGGAAATCAGAGAGAAGCTGCAGACTGCTAGAGAGATGACTGTACAATGAACCACAGGCCCAAGGGGTGGGATTGAAAATTTTTAACAACCGGTTCTCTGCCCGGTTGCTCGGTGAGCGTGGCCTTGTCAGCTTCCTGCACCATGGGGGGGGGGCATTTTCACCCTCCCCAGGCTCTGGAGGCTTTCCTCAAGCCCCAGGGAGGGTAAAAAAAGCCAGAAACGGACCCGTTTCCGGACTTCTGGTACGCTCATTTTTCGCCCTCCCCATGCTCCTTAGGCTTTCGTTAGTCACCGGGAGGGTGAAAATGGCTTCCCGCAGGATTCGGAGTCCCTCCAGAAGCCGGAAATGGGCCGATTTCTGAACGTCCGGTAGGCCCATTTTTCACCCTCCCAGAGCCTCCATGCAGGCCCTGAACTTACCTGGCATGATGAATGGGCTGTGGGGATTCTTGGGAGGGGAGGTGTGGCCGGGGTCAGCCAGTCCTTGTAACTACCAGTTCAGCAAACAAGATTAAAATTAACATGCAGTTTGCCTGAACCAGTCCGAATCTGCTGAATCCGACCCCTGCACAGGCCATTCATAAATATCTCTTGGGTATTCTCAACATAATACCAAATGCCCTTCATCAGAACTTCTTAATAATAATATTCTCACTTGATATAATTTCTGAAGCCAATTCTCTTCCAATATGTTTTAAATTGAACTGACTAAATTTAAACTGAAATCTGACCAAGTTCAATATAGGTAGTCCTCAAATTATGACAAGTTGCTTAAGACAGGCATCCCCCACCTGTGGGTTGCGGCCCTTTGGTGGGCTGTAAGGGGTTTGCAACTAAGGCGTGTAAACAGCCAGTGAGCACATATGCACGCATGCACTTCATCACGTGCTCCATTTGAGCGGCAGAAAAAAAATTGGGCTACAACTGAAATCCCAAAGAGTGGAATCCCAAATTTTATATAAAACATATTCCAAATATCTTGGAATAAATATAATCTCTTGAAAGAATTTTTCTTGAATGAGAAACCGTAGAAAATAGCTAAAGCTAAAGGGAGAATATATCTCTTTCTCTAGCATTATTTTTCAAAAACTGATAATTTTGGTATATATCCTGCAGGATAGATGTGGGAAAGGCATTTCCTGGTATGGAGAAAATAGACAGAAATCCTTTCTTTTTCCTCCCTTTCTAATAATTATGGAAGCCCCATCCATATCTAATGAAAGCCCACCAACTTAATTGTAAAAAAATAAATAAGATAATATCATGGAGAATTAAGGCTCTCAAAACTATTGTATTTTTCGAAGTATAAGATGCACCAAAGTATAAGATGCACCAAGGTTTCGAAGAGACAAATTAAAAAAAAGTTTTTGCACTCTGCAAACCTCCCAAAAATTGCCTGTTTTTCACAAAAATGGGCCATCCCCCCCCCAAAAAAAAGGCATGAATAGCCTTTGGGGGCTTGCAGAATGCTCCTGGGTGGTGGGGGGGGGGGGAATTGAGCAAAAAAATGGTCCGTTTTTCACTCATTTCTGCCCTTCCCAGCCCCCAGGAGCTCTCCAAAAGCTTCCTACAGGCTCTGCATGGCCATTTTGGTGAAAGGGGTGGGGTTTGGGGAGGCAAAAATGTGGATATTTCAGTGGATAGGATGCACCTAGATTTTCAACCTTTTTTTTATGGAAAAAGGTGCATCTTATACTCCAAAAAATAGTAGTCAGGTCTGCAGCCATCTTTCTTTTGGATATTTGACCTGCCACACTTTCTATTATTCTACTATTTAGAACCCTGACACTACGTATGCTGGACAGTTGTGAACCAGCCCAAGATCAGAAACAATTGACGTCTGAATTCCAGCTATTGAGATGCAACAAAGTATGGAAGTTTTGTCTTGAAGTCCTCCTTGTGGGTTTCCATAGATTTCTGACTGGTCACTGTGGGGGACAAGTGGTCCAGAACTTGCCATGAGTCTGCTCCATCCAAAAATTTTAGATGCTTGACCAGCGTTTTGCCTCCCCCACCTGAAAGTGGTGGAGAGGAAAAAAAAAACACCCCAGAAACTCACCTTCGAGGGAATTGTAAAATATTAAGATTCCATCCTCTGGCTATTAACAGGTTTGACAATAGGTAAATGTCAAATGAATCAGACTTGAAAGCAAAGACAGAAACCTCTGGTTTGCCAATGATACAGATGTGATCCATTTTCTGCAACCTTAAAAGAGAAACATATTAAAAATACATCCCCTCTAGTACAGTGATGCTAACCTTTTTGTCCTCATGTGCCGAAAGAGAATGCATGACCACACACATAATGCAATGCATGTGTGACACACACACCCCGCATGCCCCGGCCCCTTGAACATGCATGTGCGAACATCACTACCACTCCCTGTGACCCGTTTTGGACCTAGCAGGCTTCCCTGAAGACTCATGGGACCAAAAATGGGCTACAAGGGGGGGGGGGCTCCCGCATGCATGGCAGACTCCCAAAAATCAGCTGGCCGGCGGGAGACACCCACAAATGCGCGGTGGAACTGAGCTGGGGTGACAGCTCGTGTGCCCGCAGAGAGGGGTCCACCATAGGTTCATCACCACAGCTCTAATCTATGTTACATTCAATGCTGTAATTTATGCTATTGAAAGGCCACTATCAAAACGTTGTAATTTTAGCTGCTGTCCCTTTTTGACCCAGGAATCAGTTATTCTTAACAGAGAAAATTGGGGGGAATGAGGGTGGGGTGGTTGCTTTATTATTATTATTTTCTTTCTTTACAAAATTTGTGACTGGACCTGTGTTCTGTCTCTGTATCCACAGACTAGGAAAACAAAACATCACCCAAAGCAACATGAAATATTACTTTATAAAACAACTTGACTTTAAATGAAGAGTTTACAACAAGAGGCCACAGTTAAGCGCAGTGGCCACATCGAAACACAGAATGTGATCTCATAATTTTATTCAAGGCAAATAGTGTCCCCCAAGTCACAAATTTCCTACTTCAAATCATGGCTTTAGGTAGTTCAGAAGGTTCCTCCCACCTTCTTTTGGCCTAACATGCATGTGGAAAAGTGCTTCTTAAACCCATTTTCATTATATATTAAAAAGCGAGCAGTCGGCATGTGAATAATTGATCCTAACACAATGTAATCTACCTGCATGGATTGCCCCTGTGACTATGTAGGACAGATCGGGAGGTGCAAGTGAGCGGTCAGACGACGAGATCCCAACTCATTGGTAGCCTCACAATGCAATGAACAAGGGCATACACTCAATTTTGCAGCTATTAAGATTGTTGGATGGGCAGGAACAAAAACAGCTGTGGAAGTGATTGAAGCCTGGGAAACTGGTCAGTCAACAGGAGTGTTGATTTACCACCAGCTTAAGTACAGGCTCAGTCAGGGCTTGCCAGCACAAGTAAACAACAGCCAATGATTTAATAACCAGTCATCAATACCCCAATCAACATTTAAAAAGCTACATACAACAGGTACCATAAATACCACACATACAGATCAGCCCAAAGTACACACTCTGCTAGACAGAAGTTCCCTGAAGATGGGCTCCAGCACGAGTCTGAAAGCTCGAAAGACAAAACCTCTGGTCCCGGTGGCCCACCCAAATTGGATCCTGATCAAGCTATGTTAAACTAGCAGGGAGAAAAAAAGATAGAACATAAGAATCCCCACCCCATTGCAAACCAGAAAATTTTTTAGCTACGTGTTCTGGAGTATACTACAAAGAAAGAACAACAAGCATCACAAAGCAGTATTTCTTAATCTTATCCAAATACGCCCTGAGGAACAGCAAGGTTTAATGGTATTTCGAAGTGCTTAGAATCCCAAGAAACACAAGAGGTTATGCATTCTTTGTTTAAAACACAATTTGAAAGTTGTCTACACAAAGGACACCCAGCATGACCCTTCTGATGTTTCCTGGACGACAAACACCGAACATCCTTCCTTACTGGCTATGCTAACTGGGACTGCTGGGAATTGGAAATTTTAATTCAATAGAATCTGGAAAGCCACAGAGTTCCCTCAAATCTCCCTCATAAAAAAATATGACCAGACGAAATCTCAATAGATATTTGCACTTTTTGAAATAACAGTGACATCTAAGGATGAAGAAAATTTTATTTCCAAAACAAGATGAACCTCTAAAGAAAGATTATTAAGGGATTCACCTAATATTGCTTTATGTGACATTTGTAGTGATGCCAATTTGGGGGATGGGAGCGACCCTCCCCTAAAATTTTGCCTCTTGTCTGTTAAGATAGAGTTATCTGATCACCCAACAGAATGGTGTGATCAACCAAAAGTGAATGCCACAATATCAAGTCTCACAGAGTGTGTAGTTCTATCCAAGGTAAAGGGAATGGAGTCTCTGCGGATTTTACTGTTCTGACCGAGGCTTCCCGAAAACCTGAAACAAACTCCTTGTCCCAATAAAACCCCCTTTTATTAATTTACTGTGAATTCTGCTTATTCACATCCAGCAAAGTCTTTTAAGGGAGGATTTACAGTCACAGACCTTACCTGGCTTGGAGAGCTGCCAGGTCGATATCTGCAAAACTTGGCAAAAAGTCTTGGAGTGTCACAAACGAATTAAGCGAACTCCACTCCCCTTAAACTGCTCTTTTATTTCCTCTGGGAGGGGCCATTCATTGTCCACCTGTGACCTTACTCCCAAGTCAATCCCAGTTCTTTAGCTGCTCCCTTCATCTGGCCTGCCTCACTGATCTCCGATTCTGAAGGCAACTGATAACTGGCATACAGCCTCTGCCTCTGATACAGAGCCCTTATCATAGCCTTCTCAAAACTCCAAGTCTTGCCCATGTTCTTCCCCAATCTCCTCAACATCCGAATCTGCAGCCAGTTCTGCTGCTTGCTGACGGGCTACAACATTTACTCCTATAGTCATTGCCAACCAGAGGGGGCAATGCTCATCTCCGTTTCAACGCCATTGAGCCAGTGCTGTTCAAAGATGTTTCCGTGGTCATGTGGCCAGCATGATGTCATGGAATGCTATTACCTTCCCACCAAAGTGGTACCTATTTATATACTCGCATTTGCCTGCTTTCAAATTGCTAGGTTGAAGCAAGAGAAGGAGCTCACCCCATCTTGCAGAACTTGGGTTTCAAACCTCGTCTGTCAGCTTTCCAACCAACAAGCCCAGCGTCTTAAGCGCTGAGCCATCAGGCTGCACGGTCCTGTCCAAATGTACCATATAATCCTTAGCAGGCATTGTTAGTTGACATTTGGCTAAAACAAAATTCCATGTTTAATTACAATATTATTTCATGGAACTATGTGGAGAGATATTCCAAATCTCATCAGAATAAGAAAGATGTCTTGAAAAAAGGAGATAGAAGAAAGAAGCATGAAAGTCTTCTGAACTGCCCATTTCTAATTTCTACTATTTCAGTCAATACGGCCTCTTCTTTCTGCCAATCACCAACAGAGAGTCATCTTTAAAGGTAAAGGTTCCCCTTGGACTATGTGCTAATCATTCCCGACTCTAGGGGGCGGTGCTCATCTCCATTTCAAAGCCAAAGAGCCAGCACTGTCTAAAGACGTCTCCGTGGTCCTATGGCCGGCATGACTAAATACCGAAGGCTCAGGGAACCCTGTTACCTTCCCACCAACGGTGATCCCTATTTTTTCCACATGCATTTTTACATGCTTTCGAACTGCTAGGTTGGCAGAAGCTGGGACAAGTAATGGGAGCTCACTCCATTACATGGCACTAGGGATTTGAACCGCCAAACTGCTGAACTTTCTGATCGACAAGCTCAGCGTCTTAGCCACTGAGCCACCGTGTCCAACTAAGAGTCATCGTTCTCTGTGCTCAAAAAAGGACTGGTTTTTCACTAATGTTCCCTCTCCCTCCCCCCAATGAAGTCCGTAGCTTAATGTTACCGTTTTCCCTGCATAATTTTTAATAATGCGTATCATCCTAATAAGCTAATAGCTAAGAACGCACTCCTATTTAATGCTTGCAAATAGTACAAGCTGTAGAGCAGCCAAAGAGTGGTTGAAATGGGCACCTAGGGAGAAGGAAGGGAAGCACAAAATACAGAGAATCAATGGAAATCGTGTACGTACTCAGATACGATGAACCTTGTAGTTGAGATGATCTTCTTGGTGGCTTCCACATAACCTTGTTCTCCTAGGTGCACCATGGTTGCCCAGCAAGCTGCAATAAGGCATCCAGGTCTGGAACCAGCAATCGTGGGCGAAGGGTAAATTCCTCCTTGCCAATCAGGGGCAATGAAGAACTGGTGATGCCGATATTTCATATCGCTGTACATTATCACTGAGGAGCCCTTTGGCGCGTAGCCGTACTGCAAAGAAAGGGCCAATATTCAGGTTGCAAAATAATCCCCCTCCAAAATCACTGTTGGCAGGTTCAAGGCCTTTGTCTTGAATGATATTATATTCGCACAATATTGGAAAAATGAAGAAACGCCATGAGATGAAGAGATAATTAAGAAGATACTAGACTGTGCAGCAATGGATAACCCTGTTTGAAAATAAGACTTCCCTGGATAATAAGCCCAATCGGGCATTTGAGTGCATGTGCTAAAATAAGCCCTCCCCCGAAAATAAGCCCTTCCCGAAAAAATTGCAACACCGCAGCAGCCATGAGGTGACCACGCTCGCTGTCTCCTGCACCTCAAAAATAATAATGACCTCCCCGAAAATAAGGCTGTTTATTTCGGGGTTCAAAAGAAAATAAGACCCTGTCTTATTTTGGGGGGAAACATGGTAGATTGACATTGAAAATTAAGCAGAAAGAAGAGACAGAATGCTATCAAAAAGTGAATCTATTTTACTAGTGGTTGGAAAAAAAGGGTGGAGATTAGGAATATAATCAGAACTGTTAAGCAAATTAGATACACCAGACAACACGATATTTATTAAGTGCTAAGAAATGTAATTAATAAAAAAATCAATAAAAATTGGGGGGGGAGGAATTACAAGATTTACGAAGTTAAAACATTCTCTGTACAATGAATATGGCATTTAATTCTGTTGTACGAGGTGCAGTGACAATAAAGTAAACTAACTAAGTAGCAATTTTTTTAATGATGCTGATTTGGAAACAATTTAGAGGAAATATGCATGATCCAGCTTAGCGCAGTTTCAAAACAACTCCTATCAGAAACTCATTCAAATCTACCTTGGCTCACCTTATGCGTATCTGCAGAAATGCTGGTGATACCTTTCACTCGGAAATCAAAACGCTGCGGTAAAGGAAAGCCGGCCTTCTCCATGAAGACAATGAGGAAGCCTCCCAGGCAGGCATCCACATGCAAGGGAATATCGTATTTCAGGGCAAGCTGCATCAAAACAGGAGAAAAATTTAGTCATTTTCTTCTTGGGTCACAGAAGTGAACAACTAGTAGAGCCTTGATGGCGAACCTATGGCACAGGTGGCACACAGAGCCCTCTCTGCGGGCACGCCAGCCATTGCCCCAGCCAAGCTTCAACGTGCATGTGCACGCGCCCCCAGCCATCCAGCTGGTCTTCGGGGCTCTGCTGTGCATGCAGGGGGGGGCGCATGTGGGGGACACAAACATACATGTATGGGGAGCGGGGAATATGCGCAGGAGGGACTAGCATTGCATTTTGGGGCCTCAACCGCTCGATTTTGACTTTCACATTGGTGCAGGAGAGGTTCCGGGCCCCAAATGGGGGGGGCAAGGAGGCGGGGTACATGCAGTGGTGTCACACATGCATGCACAAGGGGTGGGGCACACGGGGGTGTAATGCATGCATTGCATTATGGGTGCAGGCGCGCAAACACACTTTTGGGCACGCATGAACGCGCATGCGGCGACAAAAAGGTTAACCATCACTGTTGTAGAGCTTGGAGCTTGATAAACATATTCCTTGCAGAGAGTCCATGGCATTCGACCACAACTGAGCCCAAAATTTATGCTGCCAAGTGAGACAATTCAGTGACTTTTGCCCCATTTAGCAACTTTTCTTGCCCCAGTTGTTAAGTGAATCACGGCAGTTGTTAAGTTAGCAACACGGCTGTTAAGTCGTGTTAGTGTCAGGGTTCCAAGTAATAACCCCAAAGTTCTTGCCCTCCAGGTCACATGTCTATCGCATGGTCCAATCAGGACGTAGTCCCAACTCCGGCTGGCTTTGGCCCACGTTCTTCCAACACCTATTAAGGCTATTAAGACCTGGCTATTCCGGCAGGCCCCGGGCTGTTGACCTCATGCTTGAGGTCCAGCCCAAATTAGACTGGGTGTATGTTGTGGGTTTTTTAATCTATGCCTCTTTGTTTTAACTTTTCTATTTTTCAATGTATTTGTTGTAAGCCGCCCAGAGTCCTTCGGGATTGGGCGGCCTATAAATTAATCAAATCTAAATTAATTAAATCTAAACACCTGATAGAGCATCCTTGGCTCCCACGAAAGATTATTATTTTGGCTACACATCCCCCTACTATCTCTACCTCCCCCCCGCTCACATTCCCACAGGTCTACCCGGCTTCGCTGAGGCAGCCCTGAAGATGCTCCCCAAATATGGTTTCAGGGCTGACATGGCCTGGCTTCCCCATTGTCTTTGCTTGTCTAAATGTTGCAAAACAGGATCACATGATCCTGGGACACTGCAGCCTTAACATGCCAGTTGCCAAATTCAGAAATTTTGATCACATGACCAAGAGGATGCTGTGACATTCGTAAGTGTGAAAAACGGCCACAGGTCATTTTGTTCAGTCGAATGGTCACTAAGTGAATCCTTAAGTCAAACGATTACCTGTAATTAGGAAAATTTGGGTATTCTCTAGAAAAACTGTTCAATGCTTCACTTTAAATTTTGAATTATCATGGCTGGAACTTTTGGCCATGGCGAATAGCTCTTCCTGCTGGTAATTACCAAAGTGAAATATTCTTTCATTGAAGAAAGTCATTTACCAGCAGATCAGCATTAACAGACCATTATTTTAAATTTGGGGAAAAGAAGAAAAAAACCACTTTTCTCATACCTAATTTTTATTATTTTCGGAGGCAAAATTTTGATTATTGCTACTTCAACTCAACATCCACCATATGAAATATATTATACTAGAACTGTGTTGATTAGCTACTTAACCATATCAAATATATGGAATACAGGATTCAGTGTGAAGCTGATCTAGACCCTTGGCAGTAGCTACCATGGATCTTTCGAAAAACCTGTCCTGAACTAGCAAAACTTTCAACTGGAATTGTGTACATGGGACGTAGTTATCACAAAGTTATGATCTTTCTTCAAAAGTTCAGTCTGATTCCCAATTCCTGGATATGTCTGGAATCCAAGCTCAAATAATTGATGGAGTCTCTTTCATTAACACATCATAAATCCAAATGACAAATAAGGGGGGAAAAAGGCATTTGACACACAAACGTGTACATCCAAATCTTCTTTTTAGAAGTATGCTTTCTCATATACAATTATAGTGATGCAAAGACAACCAGAATTGATACTTTATCTCTTCAAGTCAGCACAGACAAGTATCCATTCAGTGATTTAGATTGCTGCCCTATTGCTGGGGGACATTTTTGGAAATACAATACAATAGCAGAGTTAGAAGGGACCTTAGAGATCTTCTAGTCCAACCCCCTGCCTAGACAGGAAACTCTATACCATTTCAGACAAATGGCTATCCAACATCTTCTTAAAGACTTCCAGTGTTGGGGCATTCACAACCTCTGGAGGCAACTTCTGTTCTACTGATTAATTGTTCTAACTGTCAGGAAATTTCTCCTCAGTTCTAAGTTGCTTCTCTCCTTGATTAGTTTCCACCCATTGCTTCTTGTTTTACCCTCAGGTGCTTTGGAGAATAGCTTGACTCCCTCTTCTTTGTGGCAACCCCTGAGATATTGGAACACTGCTATCATGTCTTCCCTTGGCCTTCTTTTCATCAAACTAGACATACCCAGTTCTTGCAACCGTTCTTCATATGTTTTAGTCTCCAGTCCCCTAACCATCTTTGTTGCTCTTCTCTGCACTCTTTCTAGAGTCTCCACATCTTTTCTACATCGTGGCGACCAAAACTGAATGCAGTATTCCAAGTGTGGCCTTACCAAGGCATTATAAAGTGGTATTAACACTTCGCGTGATCTTGATTCTATCCCTCTGTTGGCAGCTGCTGCACAGTGCTGGCTCATATTTAAATGGTTGTCCACTAGGACTCCAAGATCCCTTTCACAGTTACTACTGTTGAGCAAGGTACCACCTATACTGTACCTGTGCATTTTGTTTTTCTTGCCTAAATGTAGAACCTTACTCTTTTCACCACTGAATTTCATTTTGTTAGATAGTGTCCAGTGTTCAAGTTTGTCAAGATCCTTCTGTATCTTAAGCCTGTCTTCTGGAGTGTTGGCTATTCCTGCCAGCTTGGTGTCATCTGCAAATTTGATGAGTTCCACATTTATTCCCTCATCCAAATCATTGATGAAGATGTTGAAGAGTAGCTCTTTCAGCTCTTTTCCAGTCCTCTGGCAGTTCCCCAGTGCTCCAGGATCTCTGAAAGATATAGTTCAGTGGTTCTGAGATCTCGTCTGCCAGATCCTTCAGAACCGTGGGGTGTAATCCGTCCGGTCCGGGTGATTTGAACTCGTCTAGGGTAGACAGGTGCTCACTTACCGTTTTCTTCCCTATTTCAATTTGTGTTCCTAATCTGATTTTTGTGGTGCTGTTTTTGATAGGTTGGACTATTTTATCCCTTTGTGTAAAGACAGATGCAAAAAATGAGTTAAATAGTTCTGCTTTCTCCCTGTTGCTTGTCACCTTCCTGCCACTGTCTTCCTGCCAGCAATGGACCAATTGTTCTTCATTGTGAGCCTTAGCTTTCCTTACTTCATCTTTACAGGCTCGGGCTATTTGCTGATATTCTGCCTTAGTTATGTCCCCCTCTTTCCACAGTAAAACCCCAAGTCACAGCACAATTAACATGGCTGGGCACAAAAGCCACGAAACAGTGATGCCCGAGTACCCAGCAAGCAGTTCAAATACCTACAGGCAGTTCTTGACTCTCAGCCGCTTGTTTAGTGACCGTCTGAATTTACAATGGCACTGGAAAAAATGAGTTATGACCAGTTTTCAGAGTTGAGACTGTTGCAGCATGCCTATGGTTACATGATCAAAATTTGGGCCTTTGGCAACTGGCAGGTATTTATGACAGCTGCATGTGAGCTGCAGTGGTGCAGTGGTTAGAATGCAGTACTACAGGCTACTTCTATTGATTGCCGGCTGCCTGAAACTTGGCATTTCAAATCTCACCAGACTCAAGGTTAACTCAGCATTCCATCCTTCCAAGGTCGGTAAAATGAGGACCAAGATTATTTGGGGCAATAGGCTGACTTTGTAAACCGCTTAGACACTGTGAAGCAGTATGTACCGTAGTTTTTTGGAGTATACGATGCTCCAAAGTATAAAACTCACCTAGCTGGGGGGGAGGGGGGGACAAGAAAAAAAATCTGCTTCTGCCTCCCAGCAATTTGCCTCCTTGCAGCAAACATCCCGTTTTAGTTTCAGCACAGCCTGATTAGCACAAGCAGCTGATTGTCGGGCCTTCTGCTCATCAGCTTTCAGGCTGCAGGGATTGCCATAGACTATTGCCGCCTCTGAGCGCCCCATTTTTGGCTTCCACATGCCGTTTTCAGCCTCCACACGCCCCTTTTTCCAGTGAGGATCGGAATGGGCAGAAAATGGGGTATGCGGAGGCCGAAAACGGGGCACACAGAAGCCAAAAATGGGATGTGGAGGCCAAAATGGGGCACGCCGAGGCAGCAGTAGGCAATGGTAATCCCTGCAGCCTGAAACAGCTGATGGTCAGGAGGAACCGACAATCAGCTGCTTGTGCTAATCAGGCTGTGCTGAAAGTGATACTGAAACAGGCTGTTCACTGTAAGTAGGCAAATTGCTGGGAGGCAGAGGCCAAAGGGTGGGGGCCAGTGGGTGGGCAGGGCTACATTCGGTGTATAAGACACACCCAATTTTTCACCCTCTTTGGGGGGGGGGGAAGTGTGTCTTATACTCTGAAAAATAAGTCTTAAGTGCTATTGCTGTAAGCATTTGGAACATATGCAGACTGCTTGATTTAGGCTAGTGCACATGCATAATTCTAGTGAAGAAGCTAAAATTCATAATTCTTGAAGAAGGCCTCTATGGAATCTTTTATTGATCTGTTCTATGGTGTACTAGAAAATATTCTGGGAGTTTCCCCAAAGAATTCCTTGCATGTTTTTCTTAAAACCTCACTTTCATCGTAGTTAATGGATGCTACATTCAGCAGCACAATAAACCTCCAGCCACTGCCCTTTTACTGAGATCACCTGATAAACGGGTTCCTGGTATCTTAGCGATGCTGATAAGGCTTTTAGAGAAAGAGACAGACAAGGTTTATGTCTGCAGACTCTGTAAACCGCTTAGAGGGCTGTAAAGCATTGTGAAGCGGTATATAAGTCTAAGTGCTATTGCTAGTGCTCTTCCTTCCTTTCTTTCCAGTTGTTAGAATGCAGTATTGCAGGATAATTCCATCCACAGAAAGGAGTTCGAGCTTCACCAGGCTCAAGGTTTACTTGCCTTCCATCCTTCCGAGGTGAGTGAAATGAGGGCCCAGACTGTTGGGGGCAATATGCTGACTCTCTAAACCGCTTAGAGGGGGCTGCAAAGTACTGTGAAGCGGTATATAAGCCTAAGTGCTATTGCTATTGTCCTGGGATCATGTCATTACCACTTATTACCTTCCAAGCTGGTTTCTGACAAACAAAGTCAATGGGAGAAGCCAGATTCGGTTAACAGCTGCGTGATTCACATAACAATTGTAGTGATTTACTGAACAATTGTGGCAAAAGAAAAGGTTGTAATACTCACTTGACAACTGTTGTGCTTAGCGACGGAACTTTTGGGCTCAACTGTGGTCGGAACTGCAGTATCTTTGTTATCAATGCAAAAATATTACCTTCGCTACTTCCTCAATGGGGTCAATACTTCCATGAGGAAATTGTGGGCTTGAACAGACCAACATGGCTGTATTCTTGGTAATGGCTTTTTTCATTGCCTAAAAAAATTAGGAGAAAGTCATTAGGAATCCATAAAACCCCGTGTACAAATCAAGGGATTAAAAGTGAATCTTCTGAAGAACTCCTTGTATTAATTTCCTTCCTTCCATCCACCCGCCTCTCTCAAAGGTTCCATCACTCCATTCAACTGAAAATGTATTGGAAACATCTGGAAATGCCAGTGGGATATTACCTTCACATCCACCTGCATCAGTTCTGTCAATGGAATACGCACAATCTTAATCCTGAAATAATGGGCAGCCTTGTCAAATGCTGCATGGGCACTTATTGGCACCAACCTAAACGACAAAACCAACATCAAAAATAATACACTTCAGAGGGAAAAATGGCAGCATGCCAGACCAAAACTTCTTTCCTTTCTTTTCTGGACAAAAATAAGACTGGTAGGGAATCTCCAAGAGTTTGCTAATTGTAAACTACGTTTATTAGGTTTACCAACGTTAAGGAAGACACCAAAGTGAGATAACAAACAGAACTCCTGGACAAAGCTAAAATGTTTGGGTGAATCCAGAGAAAGCTTCGGACTGTGGCTTGTAATATTTGCCCACCTATAATGATTATTATTGTTGTAGCAAATTGAAAAACAGGGACAGGAATAAAAACAAACAGAACCACTCAAACAGTTGGCCTCACTTTGAGACATGTGTTGAGGACCAAAAATTGTAGATACAGTAGCTTGTAAATCTTAAGATAGGTAGCAGATGGTGTGGCCAGAAATATTATTGTATTTTCATGACATTGCTTTTCCATTTTGGCATAAAAAGAAATTATCCTGTGTCAGTAAATCATATAAAATATAAAATAACAAAAAAATAAGTGCATTCCACAAATGATCTTCCTTCTAGAATGTAAATTGAAACTGACAAGAGGTTGAGAACTAGCTACTAGCCACAATATGCTAGAGAAATTTGAAATCAGATCAAGATTGTTAAAAGTAAAAGCAAGGAATATAAAGCTGGTTTATTTGATCGAGGTAACCCTTAATGGACTTTTGCTGATCAGGATTGAAACAATGAGGCCTTAAGACTTTGTTTTATTATACGATCTGAAGAGAAACCAGCATATTAAGACTTTGTTTATAAATAAGAGATGGTGTCAACCCCGAAGCTGGCCTAACTCTGACTATTTTCTTTTGGTAGCTTTTCTCTAAGGAGATTTCTCTTCCCATTGCTTCAGGGCTGACACAGCCTGGAGCTAAGGGGCCAGGGAGGGGGGTGTAGAGATAGCTGGGGTGTTATAGCCCAAATAAAGTTCTTTCCAGTGGGAATCAAGGACGTTCAGGCAGGTGTTTGAAAGGTGGAGACTGAGGTCACTGAGAAACCTGACTACATGCAGATAGGACTATGCGATTGGAGCCGGGGGGGGGGGAGGGGGGGAGACAAAGTTTTACTTTTAATTGAGTGTAAAACTGGTGGTAACCTAGAGCCAGTTTTCCACCAAGTCTGTGCCAATTTGATATGTCCCCAAAAAATGTTCTTTGGGGAATATGGCTGCCTCTGAGTTCTCATTGAAGGGGATGTATTATTTGGATCCTTGACAGATGAGATATGGAGGGGGGGGGAGATTATTTAAGAGAAGGCAATCAGTTTCTAAAATTGTTTAAATTGTTATAGTGAAGGGCGAGGTCATTTTCTTTTTCTTACTGTTTTTGTTTTGGTTTTTTTTTTGCTATTCTTCATTTTATTTTTTATTTTTCCCAGAAAAGACATTGGATCCAAAGAACTTCATAACTGCTCTGTTTTCCTGAAAATAAGACCCAATCGGAAAATAAACCCTAGCATGATTTTAGGATGCTCGTAATATAAGCCCTACCCCCCAAATAAGCCCCAGTTAAGATCATCAGCGTTAACAGCATTCCGTGCACCTTCGACATTTAGTCATGCCAGCCATATGACCAAGGAGAAGTCTTTGGACAGTGCTGACTCTTTGGCTAACCCCCTAGAGTGGGGTATGACTAGTACATATGTGCTATGGGAACCTTACCTTTACCCTAAGATCATCAGCCAGATGGACGCAATTAGTACCATATTTCTCCCAAAATAAGACCTAACCAGAAAATAAGCTCTAATGCATCTTTTGGAGCAAAAAATAATATAAGACCCGGTCTTATTTTCGAGGAAACACGGTAGTTCACTGCATTGAGATTCTCAAGAGAATAGTCTTCAGAGAATTAGAAACCAACTTTGAAAATCAAAAATGTTTCCAAAGCAGCCCGCAATACTTTATAGCAAAATGATCTCCTATTCAAAGGCACACAGGGCAGTTCTTTATAGATTTATAGTAACTGCCTCAAAGAGACTTTGCCCATCTGAAATTACTTTTAAACTAATGCAATTTTAAGAGCCAGATTCACGGTGATGGAAAAAAAATGGAAAAAGATTTAGTATCTGCTTAAGGTTTGTGAACTGCTCACTTCCCTCTTCTTGCATGGCATTACTGCAAGAAGACAGGATTGCTTTCACTTCTCTATAGCTCAGGGTACTTTCCAACCTTAAATTGCTGTAATGATAGTTTCAGGCGAATCAGCCTCATAATCTATGCCTTCTACTAATTGGCTTCTTTTAAACTCTTGGTTATAATAATTTGTTCTTGTTTCTGTCTTTTTGAGGTCAAGCCAGAAAAAAGAGCAAGGGAATGTGTTACTTAAAAACAAAACTAGTTCTAGGCGGTTTGAAATTACCAAATTTAAAACTATATTATGAAGCAATAGTTTTATCGGTAATCAGTGACTGGATTAATTTAACAGATGACAGAATACTTAATATCGAAGGGCATGATTTGGTATATGGCTGGCATGCTTACCTGCTATATGACAAAAAGGTATATAAGAATGTTAATGTATTTTAAGGAATGCTCTACTGCGGGTCTGGAAAAAATATCAATACAAACTATATAAGATACCCATGTGGGCAATTCCTAGACACGCAATAGAAAACATAAATATAGTACAAAAACAGGATGTAATTACATACAGACAGCTTCTCACCTTAGAAAGAGGTGTATTACAATTAAAACCCTTGAATGTATTAAAAGAGGAAAAGGCAATTCAAACATGGTTTCAGTATGGGCAGTTACAGGCCAGATGGAAAAAAGATCAAAAAATCGGTTTTACGCAAAACGAGGATAATTTACTAAAACAAATTAGGGATCAAAGTCCAATGCATATAGAGAGACTATATAGATATAGAGATTCGAAAACAGAATTAGTTAAAGACTGTATGATAAAGTAGGCACAAAATTTTGAAGAACCAATAATATTGGATACATGGGAAAAGATTTGGGTAAGAAATGTAAAATTTACACAAGCCCAAAATTTGAGAGAAAACTTTTATAAGATGTTTTATAGATGGCATTTAGATCCTAAAAAACTGGCCTCTATGTATCCGAATTTATAACCTAAATGCTGGAGATGTGATTGCACTGATGCTACATACTATCATATATGGTGGACTTGTAAAAAGGTTAAAGCATTTTGAATAAAAATATGGTGGATTATGCAAAATGTTCTTTAAAAAAGGATAAAGTTTACCCCTCCGTTATTTTTGTTAGGTATAATTACTGATTGTACAGTTATAGAGACTAACCTAATTTTGCATTTAATAACCGCAGCAAGACTGTTGGTGGCGCAATACTGGCAGAAGGAAGATTTGCCTACTATTCAAGAATGGACATTAAAAGTAACAAACCTAGCAGAGATGGCTAAAATATCAGCATATCTCAAGGACCATTCAAATGAGAGATATAAACTGGAGTGGAGAAGATGGATTGACTATACTCAAAATAAATATGGGACTAAGAAATTCCAGATAGTTTATGACTGAAGAAACAAGGAATGATATAATCTGTTTAGAGCTAGCCTAGCAAAGAGGAGTTAAAGCTCAAATGAAAGATGATACTAACTTTTTTTTAAGTTTATCTTAGAATATCTTTGTTAAAGATTTATACCCTGTATGGGTTCTGGGAAGCTGGGGGGAGGAGGTTGAGGGGGGAGAGTAGGGGGAGGGAGGTAAATATTTGTAAAAGGTTTTTTTTTTCAAAATTTTCAATTAAAAAAAACCAAAACTAGTTCCCATTGGAGGTGGTATTTTGCTTGTTCTGATCGGTTTGCCTGGACCAGTAGCGGAAATCGCAGGTGGCCCCACCCACTTGCCCCGTTCTATGGCATCTCATTTAGGCCCTTTTTTAAGGCAAAGTGCATGCACGAAAGGCGGAGTGCATGTGCGGATGTGATGTGTGCGAGTGAAGAGCACATGCACGCATGCTCGCTCACATTTCCAAACAGGTAGGGAAGGTAAGTGAATAACACCCCTGGTTCCCATAATAATAAACCCACTGTGACAGCCAGAGAGACAAGAGGTACATACATTTCTGGATGTTTTATTCCTTTTTCATAAGCCAAATCTCTGTAGGCTTTACAGGCCATCAGGATGCTCTCTGTTCCTCCAGATGTCATCTATCACAAAAGAAATAAAAACACATCAGATAACCAAATGATCATGGGAAAGCCCTAATAGAATGTACACTTAGCTAGTCTCTATTTTAAAAAAACTTTTAAAATTTAAAATTGTTGAAAAATAAAAAAAACATTTTTTAAACTTAAAAAAATCAAACTGACTGACACAGATTGAATCCAGCAATATTACCCTGGGATGCATATACTTCCTTTCATTCATAAAACCTTCTCACCAGTGCTTTTCACACTTGGCAACTTTAAAAGGTATGGACTTCAACTCCCAGCATGTTGGCTAGGGAATTCTGAGAACTGGAAGTCCACACCCCTTAAAGTTGTCAAACACTTCTAACTAAGTAGTTAGCACCATTGTAGAGTATATCTATGGAAATCTTGGATCTTTACATTAGCAATCTTAATAAATCTCAACAAATGACCACTTTGTGTCTAAGATCTCTTCTAATTCAAACTGAAGATGCATTTAGATAGGTAAAGGTACCCCTCACACATATGCGCTAGTCATTTCCAACTCTAGGGGGCGGTGCTCATCTCCATTTCAAACCTGAAGAGCCAGCACTGTCTGAAGACGTCTCTGTGGTCATGTGGCCAGCATGACTAAACGCCGAAGGCACAGAGAACATTGTTACCTTCCCACCAAACGTGGTTCCTATTTTTCTACTTGCATTTTTACATGGCCGAAGCTGGGACAAGTAACAGAGCTCCCTCTGTTACGCGGCACTAGGGATTCGAACCGCTGAACTGCTGACCTTTCTGATCGACAAGCTCAGCATCTTAGCCACTGAGCCACCTCTACATTTAAATGCATATAAATACTGAATAGCAAACATTTTAAGCAATGTTTTGTTCTTGTTGCTGGATTGATACAATAGACAAATACTGACAGCCAGTGAATTATAATAATAAAGGAATTGGGCTAGCATTCAAGAGGCTCCGTTTTAACAAGACCCTCGGCCATTCTGCCTCACACGGCTGTTGATTTGGAGGAAAAACAAGAACAGAAAGCGTTCTTATTTTTCCCTGAATTCCTGAAGAAATGGATGGATGGGTATGTATCATAATCAAGACAATATTGCAGCTATCTGGTTTAGGCATAAATCCTATAAATGGGCAAAGGGCAAGTTTTAGTATTTTAAAGCTCAGAATATTCATCTTGAGTCATTACTGAAGCAGGAAAGAAAAGTCCATTAGTTACTTTATTAAAGCATCTGATTTTTTTTTCTTAAACCACCTCCTTTGCTGGGCATCAAGATAGGCACATTATTACGCCAAGGAAATTAAGGCTCCATATAAAACAAGAGTTAAGACTCTTTCTAACGCCTGCTAAAAGCCTTTTGTTTTCCAAATGACTTGTCACCTACTTGGAAGCACATAAATCATTCTCACAAGACTTTTTTTTTGCTGATTATTGCAGGACACGGGCATCCAGCCAACGCCGGTTGACTCATGAGTAGCTTACAGGTTTTTTTTTTTTCAAAAGCAGATGTCTGATTCTTTCAACTAATACCCAGATTAAAAGGAAAATCCATCGTATAAGCGAAAAAGACAGACAAGGGAAGTTGTTTTAACACAGCACATCAAAAACCAGTGAGAAACCTAAAGAGAGAAGTGATACGTAGTAGGTCTGTCTTAAAACTGAATAAAGGAAATGGTACCATATATCCTTAAAAAGAGGAATAAACAGGCATAGAGAACAAAACTCCCTTTTGTCTCTTTTCTCTCTCTTTCTCTGGTTGAGTTACATTCGACATCATACACAAAATCCATGAACCTTACTTTTTTCTTTTTCCCACTGGTGGTACAAATTTCCAATTCTTGAGGCACTGCGACATCATATTAATTATTCTGCTACTAATACAACTACACCCTGCCAACAAAAGTGCATATAGTCAAGGCTATGAGCCGAGGTGGCGCAGTGGTTAAATGCAGCATTGCAGTTCAGCAGTTTGGCTGTTCAAATCCCACCAGGCTCAAGGTTGACTCAGCCTTCCATCCTTCCGAGGTGGGTAAAATGAGGACCCAGATTGTTGTTGGGGGCAATATGCTGACTCTGTAAACCGCTTAGAGAGGGCTGAAAGCCCTATGAAGCGGTATATAAGCCTAACTATTGCTATTGCTATTGCTATGGTTTTCCCAGTTGCAATGTATGGCTGTGAAAGTTGGATCCTAAGAAAGGCTGAGCGCCAAAGAATTGAGGCCTTTGAATTATGGTGCTGGAAAAGGCTCATGCACGTCCCTTGAAATGCAAGGCGATCAAACCGGTCAGTCCTAGAGATCAACCCTGACTTTTAGAAGGACAGATCCTGAAGATGAAACTCAAATACTTTGGCCACCATGAGATGATGAGAAGGAAGGACTCACTGGAGAAGAGCCTAATGCTGGGAAAGACTGAGGGCAAAAGACGAAGGGGGCGACAGAAAATGAGGTGGCTGGATGGAGTCACCAAAGCAGTAGGTGTGAGCTTAAATGGACTCCGGGGGATGATAGAGGACAGGAAGGCCTGGAGGAACGTTGTCCATGGGGTCGCGATGGGTTGGACACGACTTCGGACCTAACAGCAACAATACAACTACTATCTATCCGGAAGAAATCATGAAACTTTCTCAGAGTTTTGTAACTCTCTTGGCTGTCAAACCACTTGATTCTAAACATTATTCAGCACTTATTTATATATTTGGAACATGAGGGGAAAGTGAGAGCTCCTTCTGCCTGCAAAAAAAAAAGGGGAAGGCAGGATGTTCAGGGTGGAATTTTATGTTCAGAAATGGTTCCTGATTCTCTTTTGGGAAAGGACCAATTGTTGTTGATGCTGGTGGCAGACACATGGCTTGGAGATCAGGAGAAGTTCAGTCTGAATGCTCAATTGGAAATCATGAGGAACTTCAAGGTGAAGCATTGTGTTTTGAAACAATTCTGGATTCTCTTTTGGGGAAGGGCTGACTTTTGGTCCTCGGAGAGGAAAAATCCTGAGGCCAGCAGTAGGCCTGCAATTGGACAGGAGTGCTGGAGGGAAGGAGACACCTGGGAGAAATCAAATTTGAATCCCTGATACAGTGGAATCTCTGGTCACAACCGTAATTCATTCCAGGACTTCGGTCGGCACCCAATTTGGTCGTGACCGAAAGTAACACTGACTGCGCAGGCAAGCACAAAAATAAAAGACGCAGAAGGGGAAATTGCTGCGGCAGGGAAAACCGTTGCAGCTGTGATCGTCATCCGAGGATGTGTCCGTGAACAGAGTGAAACATTTAGCGGATTTTTTGGTTGGCACCTGATTTGGTTGTGGTCAGAAACATTTGTGACCCAAGGTTCCACTGTATGAACAAAACTAGAAGCTTGAAACTCACTTGTGAGTTTCAAGTGGCAGCTATTCCAACAAAATGCGACACAATCATGGCTACATACACCATACTCTGCAACTTGGCCACTTCCTTGCAGCTTCCAGACAAAAACATAAAGGGAGCCCCAAGTTGCATGTTGTTGTTTACTTTTATAATGCCCATATTAAAAAAAAAACAATAGGGGAAATCTTGGTAACTACAATGATCAGGACAGTTTTTGTCCCCATCGCTAGGACTATGTTTTGGTCCTAAGATACCTTATTGAAAAGTTTGCCTACAAGAAGAGGTTTTGCTCCATATGTAGCTTCAGGTGGCAGCTCTTTGGGACTATGGACAAGCATCTCCCATTTTTACATCCTTCTTTGTGGCTTCAGTTTCTTAGTATTCTTAGTATAAATATTAAAAAATATATATATTTTAATCTAAAAGCTCTCACACAGTATACTTGAGAACTTTGGTAAATCTGCCATTAAAAATGTCAGAACATTATGCTTGGCTCTGAGAAGGACCTTTAGATTTACAGTATATCTAAAACAGATATATTTTAAAATTTAAACATTTTATAATATTGTGTCAGTAACCCTAGCTTTTAGTTATCATTTACCTCTGGTAAGTTTCAGTGGTGTTATTGAAAAGGGTGTTATTTTTCTTGCTTGTATTTTATGCTAGTTACTTATTGATATAAAGATTTAAATTGAATATATTATATATATATAAACCAAAAACTCACCTAACTTTTATGGGGAGCAGCTACATAATTATACTATATACCAGTGTTGGTGAACCTTTTCGGGCACCTGCTGGAAACCAGAAGAGCAGCTGCCCGGTGTGCATGCGCGCGCCAGGAAGACGATCTTCTGGTTTCCGACATACATGCGTGAACGAAGATCAGCTGGCCGGTGCACATACATGTCAGAAACCAGAAGACCAGCTGGCCGGCGTGCATGTGCATGCCGGAAATCAGAAGATCATCTTCCCGGTGTGCGCATGTGCACTGGGCTGCTGCTCTTCTGGTTTCCGGCACTCCCACGCACGTGAAGACCAGCTAGTTGGTGCATCAGAGCAATGGGCGACAGTTCGCGTGCCCAGAGAAATGGCTCTGCGCGTCATAGATTTGCCATCACAGCTGTATACAGTATATAAGCAAAACATAACCAAGAATGGTCACTTATATTACAAAATTCTTATGAATTTTGGATTTCAGGCGTTATGAGTTAAGTTCTGCAAATATTATTCAGTAAGCACAAAAGAATAAAATTATATTGATCCATTTCCATATATAAATAATTTTAGGAAGCTTTATTTCCCATGAAACTCAGATGAAAATCACACTATTTTGTTCCCCTTCTTTTCTGACTCTCTTTCTTTTCTTTTTTGGCGTGGTTGAAATAAGACAATAACATGTCATTCCCAGTCTTAAGAAGTTATCATCTTACACAACTATGTTTTGATGTTACCTAACTCACTGTTAGCAGAAGAATTCCAACCATTGTGAAAATACTGACAGAAAACAATATGTTGCTAAAGTCAGCATCTCATCAACCCAATGCTCACATTCTTCTCCTAACAATGGAGTAAAATGTTGGATCATTACAGTATTGCGTGCTTGTTAAAAGATAAAGGCAGTCTTTCTTTGAAAGGAGAAAAAAAATGCAAGGCATTTCCCTCCTACAGCGTAGTTATCATTTTATGTACAATGGAATTCTGTTTTGTTGCTTTGTTGGGTTTAAGAAAACAACTTGATCTGTAATCTCTATACCAGCCTCAGATGATTGGTACTATCGTTCCCATCGTTCCCGCTGGACATAACTGATGACTGAAGATGACAGAACTTAACTTTTGTTGGAGCAGAACTCTTGTTAGAGGAAATTTGTCACAAAAGAGTAAGCTGTGGTTTTAGACCACAGCTCCAGTTATCTTGAGCCATTACCCAAGACAAGTTCTTGTATAAAGATAGAATTGAACATAGGGAAAAGGTAAGTCCAAGAACCACTGGCAGGAGGAAAAATACTGCATCTTTTTCATTTCGTTCCTCGGCATTATTCTTGGTCAGATTATTTTGAACTCTTCCTTTTTAGCATCTTTTTTAAAGTATCAGCAGTATCAACAGTGAAGACCTTCTAGGTTCTATCATATCTCAAGACTGAAAATAGACACCTAACATCAAAAACGTCATCAAAAAAGCACAACAAAGAATGTTCTTTCTGCGCTAACTCAGAAAACTCAAACTGCCCAAAGAGCTGCTGATTCAGTTCTACAGAGGAATTATTGAGTCCATCATCTGTACCTCCATAACTGTCTGATTTGGCTCTGCAACCCAACAAGACAGACACAGACTTCAGAAGATAATCAGAATTGCAGAAAAAAATAGTTGCTACCAATCTGCCTTCCATTGAGGACCTGTACAATGCACGAGTCAAAAAGAGGGCTGTGAAAATATCTACAGACTCCTCACATTCTGGATATAAATTGTTTCAACTTCTGCCCTCAAAACAACACTACAGGGCACTGCACACCAGAACAACTAGACACAAGGACAGTTTTTTCCTGAATGCCATTCACTCTGCTTAACAACTATTTCCCACAACACTGTCATATTACCTACTAAGACTGTATTACTATTTTTCTCTTTCTTCCTAGTATCTTTCTCTTCCCACTTATGACTATAGCCATGTTGCTTGTATCTTTAAAATTTATATTGTTTTTGTTTCCTAGCATGATTTAATAACTTATTAGTAACCTATCACTATCACTAAGCGTTGTATCTTTTTCTTCTTGATGAATATATTTATTCTCCTTATGTATACCGAGCATATGCACCAAAGACAAATTCCTTGTGTGTCCAATCACATTTAATTTATTGTGTCCAATAAAGAATTATCTTCTCCTTTCCTCTCCTCTCCTCTCCACTCCAACCCAGCTAGGAAGATAAGTTAATGGAAAATTGAGCAATGAGAGGAAAAGACAATGAAAAGAACAGAAGTTGATGGACCAGCTTTTTAACTCACTTTGGTGGAAAATGACGGTCTTATCTGAACTGTTGTTTTAGAAGGTTTTGCAGGATTAGCCAGGATTGGGACATAATAATACCCAATCCTGGCTAATCCTGCAAAATTCCTCTGGAAAACAATTTGGGAAGAAGCAAGTACAGAAAAATAGAATGTTCAAACTGCAACTATAGGGCAAGGGGAGACAGTGAAAAGCAAAAGATGAGTGTTCATATGGGAAGATCTACAAGGAGCAAGGCAAATGGTGTTGATCTTGACCAACAAAAGTTTGGGCAACAAGATTTGGGCTATAAGGAACCACGATGTTATTTACCACTGTAAAAAATTAACATCTTTTGGAAATCAAGAACATGTATACTTCCTGAGAACAGGAAGAAATGATAAACTAGAAAGCAGATGTGTCTAGAGTGGAGAAACATGTCCTACCCTTTCCCCTCTGCCATGAGTTAGATCTGCTCTCAGATACACAGAATGGCTTCTTCTCTTCTATAAGTAAAAAATTGTAAGCAGCTGTTCTTGCACTTATGAAAGCTAATATTGTTTGAAATCAGATAACTGCAGCATAAGCAAATAAGTCTCCTGAAGCCTTACGTGTTTATCTCTATGATCTATTGATTTTATTGCAATTGCTTTGTTTAATAGTTGTGAGCTGTCCAGTTATTGAGACAGGCAAGTTCAATAGCATATACCATATTTTTCGGTGTATAAGACGTTGCGGAGTATAAGACGCACCTTAGTTTTTTCAGAGGAAAATAAGAAGAAAAATTCTGCTTCTGACTAGCAGTATCCATGGTATTCAGCTGACATGTGGTAACAAGGTTAGCCAATGAATAGGCATAGAAACTAAGTCAGCCAATGAGGGCTATTTGAACTCTGAAACAGTATTTGCTATGTGAGCAACAAGGAGACAGGAAGGAGCCTGCCTTAGCTGAGAACTGAAAGTGAAACTGCTTGTGTTTTGCTTGTATTTACTGCTACCTTGGAAAACCTGCTTTTGGTATTGCATTGGATATTATTATTATTTCGAGTCCTGCTTACTTGTGTGTGCTTTCTGAATCTGATTGCTGCCAGGTCAGCTTCAGCACTTATTGCAGCCTGATTGAGCACAGCTGATTGGCGGGTGGATGAGCGGAATACCCCCAATCAGTTATTCCAGGCTGCAGGGATTGCCACAGCCCATCGCTGCCTCCATGCCTCGCCGTTTTGGGCTCTGGTGGGAGTGGGTGGGGCGACATTCGATGTATAAGATGCACTCAAATTTTCACCCTCTTTTGGAGGGGAAAGGTGTGCCTTTTGGCACCGGTAAGCTTTTATTTTTTAACTCACTATTTTGCTTACTCCAAGATATTTTACATTGAAACTATATATCTGTGGGATGAGAATTTGAATGAGAGTTCTGCTGGGAATGAATGTTCTTAATCTTTGCCTGCTCAATCTGAGCTCATTTATGAACATGAAAGAACAAGGAAATTTGATCAGTGAAAGATAATGTTATTTGATTGCAAGATGTTATTAATAACAGGACAAAGATAACATCTCTTGGGTCCCTTACTACATAGTTCTCTTTTAGATTTAATTGGTTTCAGAATCTTGAGATAACCAATGCAGCAATAAAAGATTACAAAACATAAAGAAATACTGTACTGAGACATTTGACCAAATTTGAAAACCCTTTAACATGCAATAAAGATCATTTGTTAGGTAAGATTTATAAACTTCAAATGAAGAATCCGAACAAGTCAATGAGTGCATGATTAAATAGATGCAGAATCAATGCATCAATGGGAATTTCAATGAAAGAATATCATACTCATTTTGAGCATTACATTTTAAATTATATTATTTGTTATCGTGGTTAAGGCAAAGACCAGGAAACTGTCTAAAAACCAGGCAACTGTGAATTCTAAAGGTTTCCCATACACATATGTGCTAGTTGTTCCTGACTCTAGGGGGCAGTGCACATCTCCATTTCAAAGCCGAAGAGCCAGCGCTGTCCAATGTCGTCTCCGTGATCATGTGATGGAACACTGTTACCTTCCCACCAAAGGTGGTTCCTATTTTTCTACTTGCATTTTTACATGCTTTCGAACTGCTAGGTTGGCAGAAGCTGGGACAAGTAATGGGAGCTCACTCCATTATGTGGCACTAGGGATTCGAACCACTGAACTTTCTGATCGACAAACTCAGCATCTTAGCCACTGAGCCACCACTCAGTTCTAATTCTAGTCCTGCTTTAGTCAAAATTCAGTTGATTGACCTTGGGCGGACACTTTCTCTCAGCCGTAGGAAGAAGTCAAGGACAAACCATTTCTGAAAACACCAGCAAAGAAACTTCAGCTGCCAATTCTGTCTAGAAAGCACACACATTCCTGAAAAAAGGACACTAACTAGGTCAGCATTTTGCAGCTCAGAAGAGACAACAAATAACATTCCTGCGTATCCACAGGAATCAAGTTACCTTTATGTTTTGGCATTCTTTTTGCCAGTTCTTTAGTTGCAGGAATAGAGACTCCACAGAAATATGGTGCACAACCAGTTTGTTAGAGAATGTTTCCAAAAGCAGGTTTCTGTAATGACTAGCAAGTCTCTAACAGATTCTGGGGAAGTCTCTGATGAGGGCTCTGTGTCAGAGACAAAGAGGGGGGCAGAGCCATATGCCAGTTATCAGCTGCCTTCAGAGTCAGACATCAGTGAGGCAGATGAACAGCTGGAGCCTGTTCCCTGTGTACGCATGCACAGAGTTGCCAGAGGAAGGGAACAGCTAAAGAACAGAGGTCAATTTGGGAGTACGGCCACAGGTGGACGACAAAAGGCCTCTCCCAGAGGGAATAAAAGAGGAGCGAAAGGAGAGTGGAGTTTGCAGGAGTTAGTTTGCTTAATTGGTTCTTTTGCAGATATCGGCCTGTCAGCTCTCCAAGCCAGATAAGGTCTGTGACTGTAAATCCTCCCTTGAAAGACTTTGCTGTATGTGAATGAGCAGAATTCATGGTAAATTAATAAAAGGGATTTTTGTCAAGGAGTCTGCTTCATGCTCTCGGGAAGCCTGGGTCAGAGCACCATGTAGCTAAACCAACTCAGGATACAAAAGCCGGAATTTTTTCAGGATACTTTGAAAACAAATCCTGGAAACAATGCAAATGTCTATGGATTGTTTAACATGTAAATGTAAATAAAAGCTGTAGCTGCCTTAAAGATAAGTGGACAAGGCTACCAAGGTAACATTTGTCCTCTTACTTACTGTTCCACATGATTTAGGTCCACCATGAAAAAGTGTGCAAGCCATTCTCACAACCTCTGCTTCCATCTTCCTCACACCTGGGAATACATCTGGATGAAGTGGATTAGTCCATGCAAATTCCTCATAAACCTTGAAGGAAAAGAAAAATACTCCCTTGAAACTATGCTTCCACCTATGTTCTTTCCTTCTGTAACTCCTTTTCCTTCATAAAGCTGTTATTGTCCACATATATAGAATGCAGCCACCTCTTTCTATTTTTAGTTCACAAAGAATTAGCAGGTAGTCCTCATCTTGCAACCACAATGCAGCCGAACATTTCTGCTGCTAAGCAAGACAGTTGTTTAATGAGTTTTGTCTCATTCTGCAACCTTTAGTTCCACAGTTAAGTGAATCATTGCAGTTGTTAAGTTAGTAACATGGTTGTTGACTTCCCCATTGGCTTTGCCTGTCAGAATTTCACGAAAGGTGATCACATGACTCCAGGACACTGCAGCTGTCATAAATAAGCCAGTTGCCAAGTATCCAAATTTTGATCGCATGTCCATGGGGATGCTGCCCTTGCTAGCATGTCCCAAGCACTCTCAGGGAAGAAGTATTTTAAGAGGACCTTGAATCAACTACCACAGACAGGGATGTCAAACTCAAGGCCTAGCGGCCAGATCCGGCCCATATGGTGCTTAGATATGGCCAGTGTGGCCGCCCTGGAAACAGAGAAGGACTGGCCCGCAGTGCCTCTGTCAGCGAAAATGGAGCTTGGTAGGGCCGTGAGCTCCGTTTTTGCTGGCAGAGGGCTGCAGGAGGCAGTCGCAGCTGAAAACGGAACTCAGAAGCCTGTTTTCGCTGGCAGAGCACTCGGGCCACCACAGACGCCCCCGAGACAAGTGACATCGAGCTGGCCACGCCCACCCTTGCCATGCCCACTCCAGCCCACCAGATCAAACACAACCCTGATGTGACCCTCAATGAAATCGAGTTTGACACCCCTGTACTAGCAGAAAAACTGACCCTTTTCTTGACCCTTCACCACTTAAAGAACCAGTTCCCAACCAGTTCCCAATGTCTTCCTCCTGAAATTTTTAAAATCCACCAACATTTTGTTGACATGAACCTGAATCTTAATAAAATGGTCATTTATTATTATCTGGATCTTTACATCACAACTGTGATGTAAACTTCCTTTCTCAGATTCTACCTGCTTTTACAAAGCTGAAATAATACACTATTAAGGCAAAGATAAAGGTTCCCCTTGCACATATGTGCTAGTTATTCCCGACTCTAGGGAGCGGTGCTCATCTTGGTTTCAAAGCCGAAGAGCCAGCATTGTCCGAAGACATCTCCATGGTCATGTGGCCGGCATGACTAAACGCCGAAGGTGCACAGAATGCTGTTACCTTCCCACCAAAGTTTGTTCCTATTTTTCTACTTGCATTTTTACATGCTTTTGAACTACTAGGTTGGCAGAAGCTGGGACAAGTAACGGGAGCTCACTCCGTTATGTGGTGCTAGGGATTTGAACTGCCGACCTTTCTGATCGACAGGCTCAGCGTCTTAGCCACTGAGCCAACACGTTATGTAATACATTATTACTTAAGCATTTTAGGATGAGGGAAAACTGCAGTCCTTGAATGATTGTTAGACAATAACACTCATCTGATAGGGTTGATGGAGTCCAACAGCATCTGGAGGGCTGCAGTTCATCATCCCTAACCCTCGATTTTATGCAAGTATCATTATTTTAAGCAACCTGAGGATATGAAAGATTAATTTAAAAAATGTAAACGGCACAAAAATATATGAAGGTCCCTTTCTTGTTATCATACGGCTTTTCAGGATAAGGGAATGTGGATTTTTTTGGTATCCTAATCCTACTTCAAATAAGAGAATACAGTTTATACTCATGTCACTAAATATATAAGGTATTTAAATATTCAGCACTATTACTGTATTTACATCTATTGTTGGCTTTAATGAAAATAAACTAAGTCTTTGAACAAATCTTAGAAAGGAACTAACACTAGAAACTCTATACACTATGATTTCTATTTTCTTTTACTTTTCTGGTGTTTCCTTTCAGTTATTTTGTACCTCCTGGCTTGGAGTTTTATGACTGTTATTTTGTCAGCATTTTTAGCCATACCGTGGAAGTGTTACTATTTTTCTACTTTAGGTACCAAAAAAGCCATTGAGAGTTATTGGATTGCAATGGAATATACCCTGTTTCCTGAAAATAAGACCTCTCCGGATAATAAGTGTGCATATGCTAAAATAAGCCCTCCTCCGAAAATAAGCCCCCCCCAAATTGCAACACAGCAGCAGCCATGAGATGACCACGCTCGCCACCTCCTGCACCTCAAAAATAAGACCTCCCCGAAAATAAGGCCAAGCGCTTATTTAGGGGGTCAAAAGAAAATAAGACCCTGTCTTATTTTCAGGGAAACACGGTAATTGCAATCAACCAATCTCACCTGGAATGCACTGGTACAGTTTTTAATTATACACACACATTACAAAAGGCAATTCTCTAAGAGTTTCATGCTATATTACCTTAACAAGCAGATTAACGAGTTTCTCCTCCCCACTGTACACTGTGCCAGATACTTTGCGGTCTTTCCAATTTACGTTACCTAAGAATACAAAGCGGGAGGGGGGGGGGGAATGTTGACTCATTACATGAAAGCTCTTTTGGAAACCAAAGCCATACTTTGTTTCTGGTTCACATTATCTTAGTTTGTCACTGCCAGTCAGTTTGTCATGCTGATGCTTCCTATATTTGCAAATGAAGCAGCTTAATCCTAGATGAACCAATTTAACACATATGCATTTCGGAAAGTGTTGCCAATTACTGGTTGAAACATTAGGCTGGTCTTCCATATGTCAAGGTTCCGACAGATGTCCTAATTAATTCATGAGTATCGAGCCAAGTTTCAAAAGGAAACCAGTTATTTAGTAGGTCGAGTGAGCTCAACTCTTGTCACATGTAGTTTATGGCTAAACTTTGACCCTGTTTCCCCCCTCCTCACAGTCTGTGTCATAAATCACATTCTCCAACGAGGCACTCCCATGGGCTGTAGAAGTCCACACCTCACAAGCTGGCTTTGGTAAACTGAGATCCGACCCTGGAAGAAGATATGCATGGAATGTGCTCCCCTTTTTCTGCCCATGGCAACTCGAGAGCAGACTAGAAATGCTTTTACGAGTTGACACCATATATTCTAATTAATTAGATTAGTTAGTTAGTTAGTTAGTTAGTTAGTTAGTTAACTAATTACAGGTAGTCGAATTACAACAATTCATTTAGTGACTGTTCAAAGTTACAACAGCACTGAAAAAGTGACTTTTGACCGTTTTTCACAGTTACGACCTTGACAGCATCCCCAATGGTCAGGTGATCAAAATTCAGATGCTTGGCAACTGGGTCATACTTACAGCAGTCACAGTGTTCTGCAGTCATAAGATCCCCTTTTGCAACCTTCTGGCAAGCGAAGTCAATGGGGAAGCCGAATTCACTTAACAATGGTGGTTAAGTAATGTAGTAAAATGGGGAAAAGCTCACTTAACATATGTCTCACTTAACAACAGAAATCTTGGGTTCAATTGTGGTAGTGGAGTTAAGCACAGAATGCCCAGCCGTGTTTAGAGCTGGAAGATGGAATTCATAACTTTGGGAGCAAATTTCTGCAAGACACACCTAACAGCTACGTACATCTTCATCATGCAACTAATAGGGTTAATTTTTGCAAGTGGCATTGGGGAAAGGCAAGGAAAGGGAATCCATTTTTACATTCTGGAGCCCTTAAAACAATGATAGATCATTTTAAAAGAAGGTATCAGACACAACTAAAGGTTTATCCAACCAAGGAGATTTCCTATAAGTTGGGAGAATCAGAGATGGTAGTCAGCGGCACAATGGCAGCAGATCAGATCTTAATTTTTTTTACCTCTTTAAAGACCTCTATATCAGTTATTAGATAGCAAAGACCATATCTTTCCTCATATTCAGATCTATAGTCTTAGAATTGGCTAAGGAACAGATTTTTTCTTCACATCCCAGTAGATCCTCAAAGTCATACCCATAGTGCTGTATTCCTTCATCTTCTTCAATAATTCTGGCTTGCTGAGACCTATTGCTGGCAGGCTCCTGATATAATTTTTCTTGTCTTGCAAAAAGGGCAATTTGGCAGACATCTCATCCAAAGTCTTGTCTATCTGTTGCTGGATCTATAAATGACAAAGAGCACATGTAAAACTATTAATAAAGTGGATCTTTTTAAATTAAAGATACCCTTTAGCTGCAGATCTTTTGTTAAAAACAACAATCCCAAGGTTACCAAATTTTTCGGAATTTCAGTTTCAGTTTCAGTTTCTTGGTATTTGTATGCCACCCACTCCCAGGAGACTCTGGGCGGCTTACAGACAAACAAAGTATAAGACGCACCGGAGTATAAGACGCACCAAGTTTTTGAAGAGGCAAATTTTTTTTTAAAAGTCTTTGCACTCTGCAAACCTCCCGAAAACCTCCCGTTTTTTTCCCCCAAAATAGCTCTTAGCCAGCTTGTAGAGTGTTTGGGGGGGGGGGGGGGACAAAAAATTGTTTTTCGCAAAAATGGGCCCATTTTCATCAAAAAAGGGCATTAGGAAGCTTATAGAGTGCTCCTGGGGGCTGGGGGGGTCAAAATTGGGCAAAAAAAGGCCCATTTTTTGCTAATTTCTGCCCTCCCCAGCCCCCAGGAGTTCTCTGAAAGCCTCCTACAAGCTCTGCATGGCCATTTTAGTGAAGGAGAGGGGTTTCAGGAGGTAAAAAATGCTGTATTCAGTGCATAAGACGCACCCAGATTTTCAGCCTCTTTTTTGAGGGAAAAAGGTGCGTCTTATACTCCAAAAATACGGTATTTGCTCTATTAGCCGATCAGTGGCCTACAAGTCAAATATATAAGTCACAAGTGTGTGTGTGTGTATATATGTGTGTGGTTTTTATTTGTGCTGATAAATAAATAAAGGGAGACTAGTATAGATCTATTTCAAGCTATTTAGCTCTCATCAGCTAGCCATACCCTTACTGGGATTCAAACTAGCTGATGAGAGATAAATAGCTTGAAATAGATCTATACTATTTCTCCCTTTATTTATTTATCAGCACAAATAAAAAACACAAATATAACAAAGGCAACAGTAAAAATATTGGGTTTCTGTCGTGATGGACTCTTGTGATGAGTCGATTGACAGATGATGGAAGCAGTTAGCTTCCTCCCATAATTGGGGCTTACCAGGGGTTGTGACTCTAAAGATAGATAGATAGATAGATAGATAGATAGATAGATAGATAGATAGATAGATAGATAGATAGATAGATAGATAGATAGATAGATAGACAGACAGACAGACAGACAGACAGATAGATAGATAGATGATAGATAGATGATATAGATATAGATATAGATAAGATAGATAGATGATAGATAGATAGATAGATAGATAGATAGATAGATAGATAGATAGAAAGAAAGAAAGAAAGAAAGAAAGAAAGAAAGAAAGAAAGAAAGAAACGTATTCAGTTCTGAATGAAGTTTCCTGTATGAGAAGCTAAGCATCTTCAAAGAAAAAACAAAGAAAATTCAATTGAGTTTCAAAGTTTCAAAGCATTTGTATGCTGCCCAATCCCGTAGGACTCCGGGCGGCTAACAATACAAATAAATCAAAAGGGAATAAGAGGAAAGAAAAGATAGATTTTTAAAAAACACACCATGCACTCCATTCCAAGTGGGGCTGAACCATATTTTGGGGTCAACAGCCCCAGGCCTGCTGGAACCTGCTGCCAGGTTTTAGTGGCCTTACGGAAGGCCGAGAGAATGGGAAGGGTTCAGATCTCTGCGGCAAGATCATTCCACAGGGCCGGAGTAGCTACAGAGAAAGACCTCCCTCGAGTAGTCGCCAATCGGCATTGCCCGGTCGGCGGTCCCATAGGTATCCAGGTCCTAAGCCATGTAGAGCTTTAAAGGTAACGACCAGCACCTTGAAGCGCATTCGGAGACTGATGAGAAGCCAGTGCAGCTCGCGGAGGATAGGTGTAACATGGGTATACCTAGGTACACCCAATATCACTTGCGCAGCTGCATTCTGGACCAATTGTAGTCTCCGAGCACTCTTCAGGGGAAGCCCCAAGTAAAGCGCATTACAGTAATCAAGCCTAGAGGTGACAAGAGCATGAGTGACCAGGGGTTTCAGGAGTGGCTGGTCTCGACCAGCAGGGAGGTGACACGTGGCTGGATCCAGACGATAGTTAACACCTCTCTCCGGGAGGGGTCCTTCCTGCACCTCCTAAAGGATGCGGTGGTGAGACCCCTCCTGAAGAAATCTTCTCTGGATCCAGCCATTTTGAGTAACTATCGTCCAGTCTCCAACCTCCCCTTTGTTGGGAAGGTTGTTGAGAAAGTGGTGGCCTTTCAACTCTGACGGTCCTTGGATGAAACCGATTATCTGGATTCCTTTCAGTCCGGTTTCAGGCCTGGTTACAGCACGGAAACTGCTTTGGTCGCGCTGATCGATGATCTCTGGCGAGCCAGGGATAGGGGTCACTCCTCTATCCTTGTGCTTCTTGACCTCTCAGAGGCCTTCGATACCATCAACCATGGTATCCTTCTGCGATGGTTGCGGGAGGTGGGTGTGGGAGGCACCGTTCTTATCTGACTCAATCCAATCACAAGAGGATAAGGTCAACCCATTCTGGATACTCCTCCCCCCCTCACTATGGAGAAAGAACCAGTTCCAACTTTACATGAATGATACACAGGTATTTTGGAGTTTTTTCCCTATCTTCTTTCTGTGGGTCAGCCTTCATAGTCAGCTTCTGCTTGGCTTGATTGTGGTCAGGCTGAGGTATAATAGTTTCAAGCTGAATTCAGGCAGGTCAGAGCACTTTGATTGAAGATAATTTTATCCAATTGGAAAGGAGAGTTACCAGCTCTAGATAGGATCGCCCCCCCACCCCTCTGAAAAAGCAGATTCACCTCTTGGGAGTCTTTCTCAATTATGCATTATCTCTGAAAGTTCACGTGGTTCCTAAGGATGAGCGACATCTTCTTTTAGCTGAATTGTATTCCCCTTTCCTGGTTCGGAGTGCTTTGCCCTCCACAATTCATACTACAATTGCTTTCTAAAAAAAGATTGTTGTAGTCCACTTTCTGTGAAGATGTCACTGGGGGAAACCAGAGCATTGCAATGGGTCCAGAATGCTGCGGTCAGGTTTCTGATGGGTGTATCCTTGTGATACTTGTTCTGGCTCAGCTCCACTGGCTTCACAAGTTTTGAAGGCCAAATTTAAATTGATTTAATGCATAGATTCCTTTATGGCTTGTGTCTTGGGTACCTTAATGGAATGGTAGAAATCACCTTCCCAGGTGTGATTTTAAAGACATACTCTATGTTATAGGGCAAGTATTCCTTCTTCGAAAATTGCATTAAGATTAATATAGAATAGATATTTTGGAGTTCTCCATATGTTTTTCACTGCAATTAAGTAATGTTCTCTTGTTTTATCTGATGTAATTGACATTGATGAAGTTCAGTGTTTTTCAATATTCAATATGGTATAAATTCAACACTCAATCCAATAAGCAAATATGTGTTCCTTCTTTTCCCATCTTCTGTATTAAATGTTCTGGGATCTTCAAGGATCCCTCTGAATCATTTACCAATGAAACAAAGCATATGAAGATACAGACACTTGCTAAATAATCCATTTTTTAGTAAGGCTATTAAGGAGAAAGAAAAGAATCAATGGTGAATTGAATTTTGCTTGGTTTTCAACAGGCCACAAATTTGGTCTTGAAGTGGAATGCTATCGCATTTGAGCTAAGCATTCATATATTATGTTTTCAATATTGTTATTTTACTTCATTCAGCATTGATAAATCAACTCATGTCCAAGCCATTCTCAAAATATCTTAAATTTATTAAGCAGCTTAAAACTTACGATGGGACCAATGATGGGCAGCTTGCGTATAAATCTGAAGAACCATTTTTTAAATCGTGATGTTAAACCTAAGGGAAAAGAAAAACAAGAAGATTTTTTTTAAAGGAAAAATTATCTAAAACCAACTCAGAGACACACAACACACACATTTACAAAATATGTAAAACTTTCACAGAAAAGGTAGAAAGTCAGATTTGTAGGTATCTACAAATCAGGCTTACATTTTAAATCTTTTGTGGATACTATTAAATAGTGGATACTATCAGATTGGTAAGAGCAGACAAGAATATTCCACTATTGTATTAATGTCTGTAGAGATTCTTAGTCATCCAGTCATGGTTGTCCCAAAGGTGCTTTTTCAAGAGGCAACTGGGCTTTCTTGTTTTTGCTTAAAGACATTTCACTTCTCATCCAAGAAGCTTCTTCAGTTCTGACTAAGTCTTCGAAGAAAAACAAGAAAGTTTAGTTGCCTCTTGAAAAAACACCTTTGGGATAATCTTGTAAACTGATATATAGGTAGTCCTCTACTTATAACCATTTGCTTAGCAACCAAAGTTATTGAAAAAACTGACTCATGACCAGTCCTTGCACTTGCAGCCTCCCCAGTCATGGGTCAAAATTTGGAAAATGGCATTTATTTTCGTCCATTACAGCACCTCCGAGGTCGCTATGTGTGACCTTTCCAGCTGGCTTCCGATAAGCAAAGTCTATAGGGAAGCCAGATTCACTTAATGACATGATTCATTTAACAACTGCCGTGATCCAGTTAACAATGGAAAACAAGGTTGTTAAATCATATGGGACATACTTAGCAAGCCACCTTATTTAGCAACGGAAATTCTAGTCCCAATTATGGTTGTAGGTTGAGGACTGCCTTTGGTACATCCTGTAAGCCTACAAACCCTTCTATCGTTTTTCAAAATAAAAAGCTTTAAAAAAAAAAAAAAAGATTCTCCAAGAAAATGATACGAGTTTAGGAGTCTCCAAATTTCCGTGGCTCAGCCATGAGATTGAAAGAGCTTTAAGATGATGTCAAGGGAGCTGAAGGCAATTAATGGAATCTGCCATTTATGCCAAAGAACTATGTTGCTAAGTGCAAAACTTCTTTTTAACTTAAAACAATCAGATTGGGGCTACTTTCTGACTCTTTTTAATATGTAGCTCCATCACAACCTCTTGGAGAAGAGGGAAATTAACCAAAGACTTCCATGTGCTCACACACGTTGTCAGGCCTGCCTCATTCAAGATCCAAGAAAGGAAACCCTTAACTCCGATTAGTTAGAGAAAAGGTATTTTATTGGATATGAAGTGAAAACAGCAAAAGTGAAGCAAGATCTGAGGCAAAAAGGCGCAAACTTGTACATATCAAAAGTTACCCAACTCCCTCCCCTCAATTACCCCAGCCCAATGTCCAACCACCAACCCTCAAAAGTATCACGTGGGGCTCATCTTCAGGTAGCCTCATTCAGCTGGTATGCAGGACCTTCAGCATGTGCAGAAGATGGTGAGAACAACGTTCCCTTTTTTGAGATGTCTCCACCAGCATGCTTCCCCTCCCAAATACCATGCGCCTTCTCCCTCCCCGTTACCATGGCAGCCGATAGCAAGCAAACGAGATAGAGGCTGACACATGTACTTTTGCATTTACATTATCTACCCTGCAAAACTCTATTTACCAAAGGGATTCTTTGCAGGCTTTCAAATTCCAATTAGCAGAAACAAACAACAGCAGCAATGGAACAATTAACCCAATTTAACATTTAAAAAAACAACAACAGCTGAACATTAGCCATAAAAATAATGAACCAGAGCAGGTATGGCAAAATTATTTTCTAGAAAATATTTTCAGCAAAACCAATATACATCCATCCAGATTCTAAAAGAATAGGTTTGTTTGATAAATGCTCCCGAAGTACTGCAAATAAGTCCATGATTTAATTTTTTTAAGCAACAAGCTCACTGTTCTCTCTCTCTCTTTTTCAAGTTTTTTATTTTTTATAAATAAACCAAATCAATGCGTGAACAGTGTGACACCTGGGTGTCATACATTCTAATACAAATAAAAACCACCAAAGTTAACCATAATTATTACATTCAATCAACTTATATATTTCGGTTCCATCACAAAACCGCATTCGACTAAAGCGCGCTTGACGAAACCACGTAGCTGACGTCATCACAGCGTGACAACAGCGCGGAGAGAAAAGCACGCTGTAAACGCTAAAGCTAAAATTAACCTCTAAACCTAAACCTAACCCCCCTAAACCTAACCCTAAACCTAACCCTAAACCTAACCCTTAACCTAACCCTTAACCTAACGCTAAACCTAATCCTAACCCTTAACCTAACCCTAAACCTAACCCTAAACCTAACCCTTACCTTAACTTGAATCGGCTTGCTTTCAAAGCGCTATTTAAAGCGCCCTTTTTTCTCCGCGCTCGCTGTTGTCGCCCTGCTGATGACGTCAGCTACGCAGTTTAATCGGGCGCGCTTTAGTGGAGCGTGGTTTTGTCGTGCCACGTATATTTCTAGTAAATACACATTTATCTTAGGTTGCACTCTATCATTGTCCAGTTGTTCCACGTTTTCTCGTTATTCTTTCATTTTATTATATAAAAATGTATTCATTGATATACCCTTCTCTTATTTTTATCACCTATTCTATTTTTTAATCTCATCACCCTTTATTAAAAGACTTTTTCCTTTCTTTCCTTTCTAATTTCTAATCATGTCACCTACTTATAAAAAAAGACAAAAGAAAAGAGAAAGGAGAAGCAAATCAGAACAACATAAAAGAAATCATCTCTTGCCCGCTTCAGTACCTTAATTGCTATGCTTTTATGCTCACTGTTCTCTCTTGACCAATGTTTATTGAGCACCATCAAGCCAGTGTCAATTCTTTAGCAATCACATAGATGGATTTTCTCTGTGAGGTTCTGTACCTAACCTGATATTCCAGATCTTCTGATGGTGTGGTCACTGACACGGAGTCCATCCACCCTCTTGTTAGTCATCCTCTTTTTCTTTCCACCTTTCCCAGCATTTAAAGCCTTCTCCGGAGAGGTAGTCCAGCACAAAATGTGCCCAAGATAAGGTAACTTGAGTCTCCTCATTTGTGCCCTCAGTGAGAACTCTGGATTGATTTGTTCAATGATCATTTTTTTGACTCTCCACAGTATTCTCAGAAGTCTTCTCCAATAGCAAAGTTCAAAAAGGCCAATATTCTTCCTATGTGGCTTCTTCAAACTTCCACTTCCTTTGTGTGGGACGTGTGGGAGCTGGGCAGGGGCTTGGACTTTCATTTGGATGGGGAAAACCTGGAAGCTTTCAGATTCGGGTTTTCCCATATGTGCCAATATGACATCTCTAATAAAATGGAACTTTGAGGAACTTCAAGCCTCGGAGTCATCTTTCGTTGGAGGTGTTACTTGGAATTCTGACAATGGGTCTGTAAAGCTCTATGAAGCAGTATATATGTCTAAGTGCTATTGCTATTATCAATTAAGGTTGATTGTTATAAAGGAAAACCGACTGACAAAATAGTCCAATATATTTTCATCATTTCATTTTTTCACTATGTTCTTTAACTTTTATTACTGGATGTTGCAGATGCATTGCATTTTCAGCTATAAGACTTCGGTCATTAACATAGCAAAGATTATTGACCTTTATTCTTCTAATTTCAAAACCACATTTCCTCTTCTTCCAATCCAGTTTTCCTTAATATATATTCAACATATAGGTTGAATAAGTTGTTAGCTGTGAGGTCATGTCCAACTCCATGGACAACATTCCTCCAGGCAATCCTGTCTTCTACCATCCTTTGGAGTCCATTTAAGTTCACACTTACTGCTTCGGTGACTCCATCCAGTCACCTCATTCTCTGTCATCCTCTTCTTCTTTTCCTCCCAATCTTTCCCAGCATTAGACTCTTCTCCAGTGAGTCCTTCCTTCTCATTACCAAAGTAATGAGTTTCATCTTCAGGATCTGACCTTCTAAAGAGCAGTCAGGGTTTATCTCCTCTAGGACTGACCGGCTGGACCGTCTTGCAGTCCAAGGGACCCCCATAAGTCTTTGCAAGTTGAATAAGTAAGGGGATAGTATATAGTAGTCTCACTCTTTTTATGAATATGTCTGTCTCATGAGGACAATGAGATGAACTTGGATTCCCACTTTTCTAAGTACGTTTTGCGGCTTGACATGACTGACCCATTTGAAGCATGTAGTAAATTATTTTTGATATTAAAGTTTTCCAATCTGTTGTCCCCTGTATCATTCCATATATTTGTTGGCACAGCTTGGTTAGAGAACCTTGACTGATTCCATGATCTTTGAGTCAGTTACTGTCTGTGCATATTTTTGTTGTGACCCACCAGCAGCCGGCAGAGCTGGCAGCAGAGTCGGACAGTGAGGAGGTTGGGAAGAACATGGGCCAGTCCTGGAGGCTGGGGAAGGCTTGGACGAGGGCTCTGCAGGCAGAGACGGGGCCGAGGCCATCTGGCAGTGATCAGGTACCTACAGAGCTAGACAGCAACGAGGCAGAGGAACAGTTAGAGCCTGTTCCCAGTGTGTGCATTTGCAGAGCTGCCAGAAGAACAACTCAAAAATCAGGGTAGACTTGTGAGCAAGTCACAGGTGGAAGGTGATTGACCCCTCCATAGGAAATAAAAGAGGAGCGAAAAGGGAGTGGGCTTTTGCAGGAAACAATTCATTCGTTCAGTCATTAGATTCATTTGAGGAGTGTGAAGATCTGTCCGTGAATCTCAGAGACACTATGCCCAGCCTTTCCTTGCAAAGCACCTCATTTGGGAAATATTTACATGGCAGCTTTCCACAATAGATAAGGCCTGTAGTCATAATTATTTCTTTGAAAGACTGTTTGTCAGGCCTTGCTGAATGTGAATGAGAGGAATTCAAAATCCGTTTTTCGGGACCAGAAATCTGCTTCATGCTTTTGGGGGAGCCTAGGTTGGAACAAGTTGACCTTTAGAATGCCAATTTGAGGTTGCAACTCCCTAAGATCAAAGATTTATTTTTTTAAAGACCTTCCTTAATTTTGTCTGTTTCTATCCTCATTGTCTTTACAGATGTTGTTGTAATACAGCTTCTTGTCTTTTTCAATAGCTCTCCGAAGCTCTTTGTTAAGTTCCTTCTGAAGAATGTTGACTTTCTGGGTTTTAGTTACTTTTCTCTCCTTGACAATCTTCATAGTTTGGAGTGACATCCAGTTTCCTTTCTTCTGTTTCTCATCTTTGGCAGTGTCTTTCAAAATTCATCCTTAACCATTTCTTTTAAGTTCATTCAACAGTTCACCACTTTCTATAGGGCCAAGGTGGCACAGTGGTTAGAGTGCAGTACTGCAGGCTACTTCAGCTATTTGCAGTTTGGCAGATCAAATCTCACTAGCTCAAGGTTGACTCAGCCTTCCATCATTCCGAGATAGGTAAAATGAGGACACAGATTGTTGGGGGCAATAGGCTGACTCTGTAAACCACTTAGAGAGGGCTGTAGAAGCATTATGAAAGAATTCCATTTTAATACAACAAAAAAGACAGTACAAATAATTAATATTTAAAGTTATGTCATATATAAATGGGAATGAACGCTGCTAATTTCTCTCAATGAATGATATACAATGTATTCTGTCCTTATGTACACTGTTGATGTTAAAGTAAGTATATTTATTCAGTACAATGCAGTAATATAAAATTTTAAAATTTACATCAACAGTTGAAGATACCCAATACAAAGACTGATTTGAATGTTTGGTTCATGGCTTTTTTTTTCCTCCAGAGTAATTGCAAAGAAAAGCTATAATCAATGGACATAAGTCAATTTCATTAGCAATAGCACTTATATACCGCTTCACAGTCCTTTCCAGCCCCCTGTAAGCAGTTTACAGAGTTAGCCTATTGCCCCCAACAATCTGGGTCCTCATTTTACCCATCTCGGAAAGATGGAAGGCTGAGTCAATCTTGAGCCTGGTGGAATTTGAACTGCCAAATTGCAGGCAGCCGATAGCAGAAGTAACCTGCAATACTGCACTCTAACCACTGCGCCACTGAGGCTCAAGATGTTATTTATAAACATGGATTATTTTCTCTAGCCAGAGTTCAAATTACATGTTATAAGGTTTGCAGCAGATGAAAACTGCTGTTAATTAAAAAACATAAATGAAAGGCACACAACCTGAAAACATTTGAGCCCCAAAGTATCTCCAAATAGTCACTGAAAAATCATCTGTAGTGTGAAAGGAGAAAAGATAACAAATAGACAAAGAGCAACCATTACACACACACACATACACACCAACCACCTATTGTATATAGTACCCAGAGTTCCCTTGGTGAGATGGATGTCCATATAAATTAATAGGAAGGGAGGGAGGGAGGGAGGGCACACTAGTGGAAATAAGTCAGATGTTATTTATAAAGGTGGTTATTTTTACAAACTATAATTCAAACTGGCCGCATTATAAGGTTGCAGTACATCAAAACTGCTATTAATTGAAAAAGAGGCTGTAGGGAGCCCAAAGCTAGCCTTCACTTGTTCTGTGCTTCACCTTATGGTCAAAGACTAATAATAAGTAAATTAAATTAATTAAATTAATCATTTAAAAATGTCTGATGGAAATTTAAGTCTTTTTTTTTCTACAACTTAATTTATCTGCAACAATGCTCTCTAATTATTGTATTTTTTTGAGTATAAGATGCTCCAAAATATAAGATGCACTTAGCTTTTGGGGAGGAAAACAAGAAAAAAAATCTGCCTCTGCCTCCCAGCAATTTGCCTCCTTGCAACAAATAGCAAGCAGCCTGTTTCAGTTTCAATTTTAGCACAGCCTGATTAGTACAAGGGGAAAAAAATCTGCCTGCCAGCAATTTGCCTCCTTGCAACAAACAGCCCGTTTCAGTTTCAGCACAGTCTGATTAGCACAAGCAACTGATTGTCGGGCCTCCCAACCATCAGCTGTTTCAGACTGCAGGGATTGCCATAGCATATTGCCACCTCTGTGTGGCCCATTTTCTGCCCGTTCCAGGCGGTGGGGATCAGAATGGTGGAAAATGGGGTACAGGGAGGCTGAAAACAGAGAGCACAGAACCCAAAAATGGGTGAAGAGGCTGAAAATGGGGCAAGTGGAGGCTGCAATAGGCAATCCCTGCAGCCTGAAACAGCTGATTGCTGGGAGGTCGATCCAATTGGCAGGGCTACATTTGGTGTATAAGACACACATTTTCACCTACTTTTAGGGGGGGAGTGTGTCTTATACTCCGAAAAATACGGTATCTTATTTATAACAAGGGCTAGCAAATGTATTATTTGAAACTGATCTGATCACACTTCAATAAAATATGGCATGTATATGTGTGTAAACATATATCCAGGTGTTCCTCTCTTGCTATTTCATATCTTTTAATTCTGGGATTGGATTGCAATCAAGGAATTATTGGGGTGCAGAAACCGTGCATGAAGATTAAAAACAGTACACTACTACGATACTCCAAAACATTGCCAATTGTTAGATTCCTCACATGAAGAATATGTGACCCTTACTTTCTGCCTGGAAAAGAAACATGTATAGCTTCACAATCAGCAAGGTAGCAGCGGCTGTTGATGCGATGACTTGCCATGGTTCCATCCCAGAGCATTTTTCATTCACCACAATTCTTGTTTGGTTTAAGTATTGCAGGAAGATATTATGGTAGAGAGTAACAGTCTCCTGGAGAAGAGAGAAGACAAACCACAAAAAAGAATGAAACCAAACATCAATGAATAAACTTACTTTTTTTTTTTACAATATTTTTATCTGACTTCCCTAGAGAAGTTTAAAAAAAAAAAAGACTGCACAAAAACAGAAGGTGATCTGGTGAGAGTAACAATATGTCCCAGACAAAAGACACTTCAAACAAATGAAGCTGACATAGTGGTTATACTGGGGAACTTCTGAGGAACTAAAATACCTTAAATACTTTGGTTCCAAACTATTAACTAAAATTTGTGTGGAGTTGGAATTGCAGCAAAAGCCTGCAAAGCTTTAAGAATCTTGGTATCACATCCCTTTAAAAGAATTTTCATAATGGGATATATGCTTGCTTTTGCCCTTATAAAGCAAGGCCCTCAAGTTAAACTTAACATGACAAAATAAGTTCAGTCTTCTGGTCTCAGAAATACAATTTATTGTTCAAACCCCAACTTTGAGTGCGCACTCCTTCTACTTCCCCTCTTTTAACCTAATTTTCTCTCATTCAGTCTTGTAATGATATTAATAAGAATCCCACTTGACTTTGTCAAAGGTTTCTAGTGTCACCAAGCCAGGACTCAAAGCAGGTTTGCAGGTCTGGCTTAGGCATTACAGTACTGTGGTTAGCATTAATGTCATGCCTCTGTCGGAGCCTGAATCTGAGGATGACGACGAGCCACAGCTGGGGCCAATGGAGATGGAGGGGGCGGCTTCACTGGCTTCAGAAGAATGTGGGGAGGAGCAGCTGAGGCAGCCCAGGACTCCCTCAGGATTGAGACAGCTTGTTAGCAGGGAGGAACGGGGGGGGGGGGGGCGGGAAGGATGGCCAAGAAAAGTAAACAGTGGACATGAGAACAATGGAGCTCAGGTGATGAGCAAGGACTTCTCCTTCCTGATCCCCGAGCAGGGAGAGTGCAGAGAAGGCAGGAATAGCGCAGCTAACACAACAACTCGGGAGGAGAGTGCCCCGCTCCTCTTCACAAGGCACATTTAGGGACTGATATTTAAGGAGATGCTGTGAGGAGGGGCGTTTGTTGGGAACAAACGCTGAATTGGTAAAGTCTGGTGTGTCGGTACAGACATTTGGAGTGTGCAGGACTGCTGGCTTCTTCCTGACTTCGTGGACTCAATACCTTATTCCTTACTTTGTGCACTCATTGTTTGTTCCTTGGTTCCTGGACCCATTCTCCCATTCTTGCTTTGCTGGACTGGACACAGCCAGAGGCTGCTTTGCTCTCTCAGGTGATGAGCAAGGACCGCCCCCTCCTGATCCCTGAGCACGGAGAATGGAAGAAGGTGGGAATAGCACTGGCCACTGCCACGCCCGGATTAGCAAACGGGGGAAAAGTCACGATACATCATGTGACGATACCATGATGATGCAAGTTTGGCACTCCTACCTTAGAGATAGGAATTATGGGAATTGAAGTCTACAGATCTTAAAGTTGCTTAGGTTGAGAAACACTGCCTTCATAAGTAGGCATATAAAATCAAAAGCAGCTCATTGAAGCATCGGAAAATAAATGTATTTATCAAGGCAATAAAACTATCATGATAGAGATAAGCAAAAGTTGTACCATTCAGCTAAAGATAAACTTAAAAGTGTCTTCTTCAAGTTTAAGTTACTTTCTGATAACTTCAAGGATACTATATATCCATCCATGTAATTTTCTTGAGAATATGGAAGTGGTTTTAACATGTCTTTGTGTAGGATGTATTGAGGGAACCAAACAGTCTTGGATTAGAGTTGAAACGAACGGGGAGATTGCATCAGCTCTCTTGGAAAGGACTTCAATTGGGCTGTTGCTACTTAAAAGGTGCCTTGTGTACCCATCAACCTACCCTCTTTAGATACGAAAGATTTGCAAAGGTTTCCAATTATGATTGTCAAGCAGAGGCACATTCACTACAAAGCAATTTGCTGCATCAGTTCTCCTTGAAAAGCTGGTTTGAGGATTTCAAACCCTTGAATAATTCATCCTACCCGCAAACAAGCTTTGAAAAGCATCGGAGGGCATTAAGTCATCAATTTTATTATGTTCCGGATTTAAGTGCCACCTGGCACAAGCCTCTGGAAAATATTAAACACGCTACAACTTTCCTTAACTGGGTACTTTCCAGACATATAGACGTACAAGCCTATTTAAGTGAAAATGATAAGCATGGAGCCTCAATACACGTGGAAGGCAGATAGTTGGAGACAGCTAGAAATACTTTTTTTGTGTGACAATATAAGCAGGCTATCAAAAAGTGTAGTTGGTCACCAAAATGAGCATTAATCTAAACTAAACAGCCTTAATGTTCTTAGCAGAAAGTGGCTGCATCAGCCCTTCAATTTTTTATATATTTAAAGCTGTATAAGAATGGACTTTCTCAGTGTTGTAACCAAACACCAGGTTCGTATTACCATAAGTGGTAGACATGTCCCAAAACTAAAAAATATTGGTCGAAAATACATATCTGGTTGGAAAAAATGACAAAGAAGCATATTGAACTGAGACAGAGACATTTTTGTTGGACATCCTACTGGAAAAATATAACAAAAAGATATTTGATTTTACATGTATCGACTGCGGCTAGGATTATATTTGCGCAACAGTGGAAGAGTGAGGAGACCCCGTCAGATGAGAGATGAGAGGGTGATTCAGAAAATAATGGAATGTGCAGAAATGGACAGATGAATGCTTATTATCAAGGACAGAGAAGAAGCTGAATATTTTCTGACGTGGGAGGTTTTATCAATGGCTAGAGAATAGAAACAGAAGTTAGGAAGGAGGAAAAACAAGAAGAGAAAATAGCAATAGCAATAGCAGTTAGACTTATATACCGCTTCATAGGGCTTTCAGCCCTCTCTAAGCGGTTTACAGAGTCAGCATATTGCCCCCAACAACAATCTGGGTCCTCATTTTACCCACCTCGGAAGGATGGAAGGCTGAGTCAACCTTGAGCCGGTGAGATTTGAACCGCCAAACTGCAGAACTGCAGTCAGCTGAAGTAGCCTGCAGTGCTGCATTTAACCACTGCGCCACCTCAAAATGTTACTTTGGAGAGAAATTTATGATGATATTATGTATTATTGCAATTATCTTGATATAGTTATATTATCAATGATATTGTAATCAATATAACAACAAATATGTGGACTATGAACTTTCAAATAATTGTACCCAGTTCACACAGTTTGATGGAGATGAAAAGTAATATAAATAAAATAAATAAAACATTGTTTAAAAAAAGAAGTGAACTTTCCCCGTGGAAATATGCCTGCAGTTTTCATAAATGCTTTACAAATGACTTCAATCTAGATAACATCATTATGCAATTCAAGATGTTTTCCGTGATGACCTTGAGATCAAACACAGCAATTTAGTTTCTGACTTACTTTCATTATACCCTAAAAGCAAAATGAAACTCTGCTGCAAGACCTGTGCTAAAAGAAAATTATTTTAAAAATCATTTTAAGAACATCATGAGCTGCAATAAAAGCAGATCCATAATTTTCTATTTCTATGACCTTTTATGATTACACAGGATTCCCCAAGCTTTGTCAATGAAGTCTATTTTATCCGGCTCTCGGGAAAGCTTTGCTCCAGAAACATACATTAGTGTTGGCGCTTTCCACTCTTCAAACCTGTTCTTCAACTTCCAGCTGACTTATGCTCATTTTAAAGCAGGTCTTACCAAGGTGTGGTATTTTGCTTTAATTGGAATCTGCACAAGGAAATGCATAAACAACCTTTTTCCAAATGCATGCTCTTCAAATATGTTGAACGAGGATTTGCATCATTTCCACACAACATGGCCGGCAATTGAAAATGATAGGAACTGTAATACAAGGCATCTACAACAGGGGTGTCAAACTCAAGACCTGCGGGATGGATCCGGCCCACGGGGTGCTTAAATTTGGCCCACAGGGAAAACAGTTAAGAACTAATAGCAATAGCAATAGTTAGACTTATATACCGCTTCATAGGGCTTTCAGCCCTCTCTAAGCAGTTTACAGAGTCAGCATATTGCCCCCAACAACAATCCGGGTCCTCATTTTACCCACCTCGGAAGGATGGAAGGCTGAGTCAACCTTGAGCCTGGTGGGATTTGAACAGCTGAACTGCTGAACTGCAGTCAGCTGAAGTAGCTTGCAGTGCTGCATTTAACCACTGTGCTACCTTGGCTCTGTTTTCGCTGGCAGAGCGCTTGGGCCACCACAGGGCCCCCCGACACAAGTGACATCAAACTCCCCCCCCCCAAAGTCAAACACAACTCTGAGGTGGCCCTCAATGGAATTGAGTTTGACACCCCTGATCTAGAAGGAATCAAAAGTAGGATGGTGTCCAGAGTTCTACTCAATGCAGCTTCAAGCTTAATCCCTGTATTATGGATATTCCATGTCAATTATTAAAATTTAAACCTGTAGACTAGGAGTGTCCAACCTTGGCAATTTTAAGATTTGTGCACTTCAACTCCCAGAATTCATCAGCTAGCAATTAAATTTGATGAGACAGTGGACAAATATTTCTCATTAGGGAAAGGGCTATTGATGTTGGTATTTATATTTACATTAATGAGGCTTCATTCAATTTTGTTTTACTGATGTAGTGTTGCTCATCATATAATAATTCTAATTTAAACTTGTACACCGTCTGACTCTCAACTCCTCTGAAATCCCATTTAGCAATTTGTTTAGTTGAATTTAAAGTCACCTTGAGGTTTATAGCCCTCTTTATTCATTCTATTTATTTAATTCATTAATACACATTGCTTTTCCCATAGTCTCACGAGTTTCTAGATTTTTATTGCTTATTTTAAAGCTATGAAAAATATAATTTAAAACTCTTTTACCTTGATGAATCAAGACAATTAGGAAGAGAGAGCAAGAAGACTAAAGACTTGGTCTGTGCCACCTTAAAAGCAGAATCATCAGTCAATCAAAACCCTACACTGACATGGTCAATCCAATCAGTGGACAAGACTAAATTAGACAGATTGACTTGATATTTGCTTGTTCTATTAAGACTGTGGTCCAAATTACTTAAGGAAAAAGGCACAGTGCAGAAAGTCTTTGACTTACAACCACAATTGAGGCCAATGTTGCTAAGCAAGGTAGTTGTTAAGTGAATTGCACTCCATTTTAGCACTTTTCTTACCACTTTTGTTAAGTGAATCACTGCAGTTCTTAAGTTATTAATATATTTGTTAAGTGAATCTCGCTTCCCTATTGACTTTGCTAGTCAGAAGGTCTCAAAACGGATCACATGGCCCCGGGACACTGCAACTGTAATAAATGAGTCGGTTGTCAATCATCCAAATGAGTCGGTTGTCAATCATCCAAATTTTGATCACATGACAATAGGGATGCTGCAATGTTCATAAGGGTGAAAATGGTCATGGCACTTATTATCAGTGCCATTGTTAACTTTAAATGGTCACTGAATTAATGGTTGTATGTTGAGGACTACCTGTATCGAAACGATCTAAAAGCAATAACATTCCTAGGGCTATCTGGAACTTCTACAACCCACCGTGCATCCCTTGGTTTGTCCCCAAGCCATTCATTTTCTTGCCTTCCAAATTTGGCTTGAGTACATTTATATTTCTTCCACATTTCTATGTTTTTTTCTAGCAACACCTGTGGACCAATCTGCTTCGTCTGCAGCAGTAAACAAACTGTACATCTATGATGTTCCTTAAAAGAACATTTCAACAGAATTCCCAAGAAAGCCAACTGGTAAATCTGTCTGTTTTCTGCCCAGGCACCTTTTATCTAAAAAAGCTTTTTTTTTTTTCTTTTAGAGAGGTTCAATGTCCCATCTGCTGCTTATTAGGCTGTTTACACAGATCTAATCAGTAAATCATGCTAAGGTCATACCTTCAACCAGATTACCTAAGATAGCAAATCTCTGACTTGCACTATGGCTCCATAATTAGCCCCGCGTATATTATATTGCCAAATCTTTGTACAGCAATTTTGCACAATATAGAACAGATACAAAAAGGCAAGGATTCCATCTGCCCTGATTTAACCTTCTAATCTGTCTTCTTGCACATTTTAACAAGCAATCATTCTAATAACGACTATAGTCAGGTTGAACTGGATTCTACCCGATAGATCTTATTTACTCTTCACCGAAAGAATATGTTTTATTCATTAGTGCACCTTGGAGAATCAGTTTGTCTCAACATGTAAAGAACTGAGCTATACAATGGCTTTAAGAAATAGTTGTGGCCTGCCAGCAGAGCTGACAGCAGAGTCGGACAGTGAGGAGGTTGGAGAGGAGCATGGACCAGTCCTGGAGGCTGGGGAAGGCTAGGAGGAGGGCCGCCTTTGGAACTAGACAGCAGTGAGGCAGAGGAACAGCTAGAGCATGTTTCCAGTGTGTGCATGTGCAGAGCTGCCAGAAGAGAAGAAGAACTCAGAAATGAGGGTAGACTTGGGAGTAAAGTAACAGGTGGAAAGTGATTGGCCCTTCGTATAGAAAATAAAAGAGGATTGAAAGGGAAATTGGCTTTTGCAGGAAACAATTTGTTCATTCGGTTGTTAGATTCATTTCAGGAGTGTGAAGATCTGTCTGTGAATCTCAGAGACTCTGTGCCCGATCTTTCCTTGCACAGTACCTCATTTGGGAAATATTTACATGGCAGCTTTCCAATATAGATAAGGTCTGTCATCATAAATATTTCTTTGAAAGACTGTTTGCCAGGCCTTGCTGAATGTGAATGCGAGGAATTCACAGTCGTTGAATAAAAGGGGTTTTGTTGGGACCAGGACTCTGCTTCATGCTTTTTGGGGAAGCCTAGGTCAGAACAGAAATGCAGCTTCAAGCTCCCATCTCTGCTATAGACTTAATAAGCTTGACTCACATGCAACACACCAAGCTATGTTGTCCATCCCGGTCTAGGCTGAGCCATCAGAAAGTTAATAAGTTGTAACTGGTTTAATCATAGGAATGTGATTCAAACAACTGGGAAGACAGGTACAATACTCAATCAAGCCTACAAGCTTCGGGAGAAATACATGGATGGTGAGATTTTGCCTAGGCAGCCCAGAATACAGCATAAAGAGTTCAGAGAACCAATGGTCCACACAATCTAAACAAGAGGTGGAACTAAAAGAGGTGGAGCTAGAAGATGGATAGCCAATGGCACAGGGCTAGGAAAATAGAACAAAACAACGGAAGAAAACTAGTGTGTCTTGTGCCACATTACTATTCAAACAGGGGAAAATTTTACAAGCCGTTTTGAGTCCAAGGGCAGAGGAACCATACAAGAACACAGATCTAACACGGGAGAGTCTTTCCACTGGAAACAAGGTTTTGACAGCCTTCCACCTAAATCCAGGGTGTGATCCCATGAGACAAGCAGCTAAGTAGATAGCTATAGCCTTCAAAGTTGCTAGTGCAACCCTGTGGTGTGCTGAGAACATCTGAACTCTCATTATTTGAATCTCAGTGCACAGCGTCTGCTTGTGTCTTCTTGGTTCATACTAGTTGATTGCCTGCTGGATCTGAAACAGACTACTTCTTGGATGAGTCCCTTTGGCCTGACTCAGAGGACATCATAATTCTGTCTGTCTGTCTATCTATCTACCTGTGTATTTATCTACCTACCTACCTATTCTTGTCTTCTTGTGACCCAAAACATTAGACCCAACATGCTACAGTTGAAAGATTGGGTTTAATGTTGTTATTCTGACCTAGGCTTCCCCAGCAGCACAAAGCCGAGTCCTCGTCCCGATAAACTCCTTTTATTTAATTTACACGAATTCCTCTCCAGCAAAGTCTTTCCTCTCCCACGGTCTTTCAAGATAGCTCACAATTTATCAGGCTTGAAGATGGCCAGGCCGATATCTTTCAGATGCTGCAAGAATGCAGGAATGAAGTAATTGTCTCCTGCAAACACCCCTCCCCTTTCTCTCCTCTTTTATTCCCCATGGGAGGGGCCATTCACCATCCACCTGTGGCCTTACTCCCAAGTCAACCTTTGTTCCTTAGCTGTTCCCTTCATCCAGCAACTCTGTGCAAGGGCAAGGGAACAGGTTTCAGCTGCTGTCTGTCTCATCGATGCGTCACTTTGAAGGCAACTGATAACTGTCAGATGGCCTTGGCCCCATCTCTGCCTCCGGAACAGAACCCTCATCAGAGCCTTCCCCAGACTCCAGAACTGGCTCATGTTCCTCCCCAACCTCCTCACTGTCTGAATCTGCTGCCAGCTCTGCTGGCTGCTGGCAGGCCACAAAAGGTGTAAAAAACATGTTTATGACCATTAATAAGATTCTATGCTTCACCTGGGAAATGGGGCTAATATTCACTGACTGCTGAATAATCACTGGTAGAAAGTCCGAAAAGTAGCAGAAATTCCAAAATTCGGTACAAATGAAATATTCTTTTGTGCCAACATCCAAATACCAAATTTGGGAGTGTATCTTCTTTACAAATAACAATGATGGTTGATGATTAAGAAACATAAGAGAAAATTCATGTTAAAGGTGGGTAGCATCATCATCATTTACTTACTTTCCCTACCGGTTCACAAATGTGAGTGTTACATGTTCTTGTTAAGTAAGTACACAAATATCATAACTTTTTAATATTTTGTTTGTTTCGTAGATGTGATTATTTTAACATCACTGTGGTTTGCAATGTTTTCCAGAATATTATTTTTTATGTAGAGATAAAAGTCTCTGTACACCACGTGACTGACAGTTTATCCTCACAGTGAGAAACTGCTAAATGTAAATGAAGTCCTATTTTAGTTTGCTTCCTTACAACATACATTTCAAAAGTCTTGCTGCATTATTGAACTAATCCCTCCAGATTCACAAGATTGGTCAAGTCTGCAGAAAGAGAATGTCAAAAATCTGTCATTCCAAGAAACAAACCTTACTGTGCATAGTCAGTCAAACAAATTAAAGCTAGACAGTTCTGTGAATTTTGTAAAATTCTTGGTCTAAAGCAGAGATGCGGAACCATGGCCCTCTTTATGACTTGTGGACTTCAACTCCCAGAATTCCTGAGCCAGCATGGAATTCTGGGAGTTGAAGTCCACAAAATCATACAAGGGCCATGATTCCCCACCCCACTGCCTGAATAATCTCTGTCTACACATTTACAACAAACTCTAGTGAAAGAGAGCGCTTGAGCAAAAGATATTCCCATTTTTTTTTAAAAAAATCCTAAGTATCAATTGTATGCACGGATAAACTCTGCAAAAAACACTAATTAGAGAGTAGACTCAGAAATGTTACTCATGCTCTTTTGAAGAATGTACAATTGGGAAGAAGTTGGGACCTACATGCTTTTATGATGTAGAATACCGATACTACACTGTAGAAGGATTTCTATTGTCCTCAGTTAATGCTATGAATAACATGTATTCCAATTATCATTCACATAAGTATATCACTGCAGATTTTTTTAGAAATCTGGACTGCATACACTAGATTATAAATTCAATTTCCTATTGATGCATAAAGGAACTTCAGTGTTAAAGTGACTTTGACTGTAAAATGAGACATTAAAATGGATGTAAGACTATTATTACAGAGGGACAACACATTTTTCTATATTTTTCTTTTTATTTCTTTTCTCATTTTATATAAAAAAGTAAACAATTAACAATTAATCAAAAAAGTAGGAAGGAGGGAGGGAGGCAAGGAGGGAGGGAAGCAAGGAGGGAAGGAGGGAGGGAAGGAAGGAGAGAAGGAGAGAAGAAAGGAAGGAAGGAAGGAGGGAAGAAAGGAGGGAATCTAAGAGAAAAGAAAGAAAGGAAGGAGGGAAGGAGGGAAGGAAGGAGGGAATGTATGAGAGAAAGAAGGGGGAAGGAGAGAGGAAAGGGAGGGGGAAGGGAAGGAGAAAAGGAGAAAAGAAAGGAGGGAAGGAAGGAGGGAAGGAGAGAAGGAGGGAGGGAAGGAAGGGGAATGGCAGAGAAGAAACGAGGGAAGGAAAGAGGGAGGGAGGGAAGAAGATGCCTAAATTTTGATGTCTATAACGATTTTGTTATTATGGAAATGCCTCGAAAAGTAGTCAACTGTAAAGCAAAACAGTGGCGGATGTTGTATTGTCTTTTGCAATCTATTGGCTGTTGTATTTTTCTTTTACTAATTAAAAAAAACTCATAAATAAAAAATGAAAAAAAAAAGTACATCTTTGGTTTATATCCTGATGCTCATGCATGCTTCATTTCACTACCCCAAAATATTTTGAAAGGTTTAATTATCCTTGCGCTAACAGTTTAAGCTGTTTTTTTAAAAAAATAAAATCAGATTCATATGATGGCCAGTCACGCAGACCTTAACAAAAAACTGTCCCATATCATTTCATTTTTCAGCACTTTTAGAAAAAAATTATGATGAGAAGCATAATTGTGCAACTGAAAGGCAATGTTTACTGTATATACTCGAGTATAAGCCTAGCTTTTCAGCCCACTTTTTGGGCTGAAAAAAGCCGCCTCGGCTTACTCTCGAGTCAGTGAAAAATTTGCCCGAAATGGAGGAGAAAAAGGGGCGGGGCCATGCCGCTGGGTGACACTCGTGAATGGCCCAGTGCCCCTGTGAGTTTCCCCTCCCTCTGTGTCAGTTTGCTGCGCAGCGCGCACCGCACCATCCCCCCTCCTCACGTTCTAATGTAATGCAGGGCTTCTTACGATTCCCCTTCCTCCCCCTCCTGCCGCTCTGCAACGATGTCCCACCTCCTCCTTGTTATGGCAAGCAGCCACATAGCGATGTCCCACCTCCTCTGGTACAGTGATCCAATGATAGGAATCACTGTGCCGTGTGTCATAGGAGGCGGGACATCGCTCCCGCGGCTGCACGGGACATCATCATCACAGCGGGACATCAGCATCATGAGCTGAGTGAAGTATTTCATTGAATACACCGCTAGTTTACTGTTTTTCTTTGAAATAAATATTCAAAAACATTATTGGTATCTATTTTTATTTTTGAAATTTACCGGTAGCTGCTGCATTTCCCACCCTAGGCTTATACTCGAGTCAATAACTTTTCCAGTTTTTTGTGGTAAAATTGGGTGCCTCGGCTTATATTCGGGTCGGCCTATACTCGAGTATATACGGTACATAGCTAATTAGCAAAGTATATCACATTTTCTTGGGAGCAGCCTTATTCAGCCTGTGTCCCCTCTAAATCGCTTAGGGCAGCTTTACTGCCGAAGATGTTCAACAAGTATCAGGAACACAACAGGATTGGGCAACACTTATGTTTTTCTGCGCAACAGACTGAAAGAATCTGAACCTTCAACAGTGCAATCGATTCACTTTCTTCAGCCTATTTCTGAGAACTGTTCTGCAGTTGCAGTGATGGCCACTTCCCTATAAGAGTGCTATGGAGAATTTATCAATGGTTTTGTCTACCATCAAGTGTTATTTGTTACCGTGTTTCCCTGAAAATAAGACAGGGTCTTATTTTCTTTTGACCCCCCCCCCCGAAATAAGCACTTGGCCTTATTTTCAGGGAGGTCTTATTATTTTTGAGGTGCAGGAGACGGCGAGCATGGTCACCTCATGGCTGCTGCTGTGTTGCAATAATTTTGAGGAGGGCTTATTTTTGGGGGAGGGCTTATATTAGCGCATGAACTCAAAAACCCAATTGGGCTTATTATCTGGGGAGGTCTTATTTTGGGGAAAACAGGGCATTTGTTTATTTATTTATTTGATTTGCCACCCATCTTGCTGCGAGGCAACTTTGGGCAGTTTACAATACAATCTATTAATTGTTATACGGGTAATCTCCGGCTTCAAGCGTTCCCTTGGCAAACATTCAAAGTGATGTAATAAGCACCCCCTAAAGTTTACAAAGAAGTCCCACAACAACAAACCTTGGAGCACCTGAACAACCGCAGAGGCTCTGCAACATTCGTCCTGCATGCTGCTGGCCAAAATAGAGCTTCTGAGGGGCGGATCCATTTGGGCAACATGCCGGGCGAGGCCTCTGGAAGCCTGAATGGAAGTTCTGAGGGGCAAATCGACTCCTCAGAAGCTCCATTTCAGCCAGCAACATGCCAGGCGAGGCCTGTGGAGGCCCAAACAGACTGTAAGAGTGCAGGCGGATGAGAGACTGGAGAGGAGACTGCTTGCTAGATCTTCACAAGTTAAGTATTGTATTGTATTGTATTTGGTTTATTTGTATGCCACCCTTCTCCAGGAGGGACTCAGGGCGGCGAACAACTCAGGGGGGGAGGGGGACATAAACACAATACACATAATTAAAATACACGAAAATCACACAGCCATACCAGTCGAGAGGGGAGGGGGACTCATCAACCCCAGGCCTGCTGGCACAGCCAGGTTTTGACGGCTTTCCGGAAGGCCTGGAGAGAGGTGAGGGTCCGGATCTCCGCGGGGAGTTCATTCCAAAGGGCCGGAGCTGCTACAGAGAAGGCCCTCCCCCGGGTAGTAGCCAAATGGCATTGGCTGGCAGACGGAACCCGGAGGAGGCCGACCCTGTGAGATCTAACGGGTCTTCGGGAGGTAATTGGCAGCAGGCAGTCTCTCAAGTACCCAGGTCCAATACCATGAAGGGCTTTATAAGTTACGACTAGCACTGACCCGGCGTGGCAGGTTAAAGGGGGAGAAGCAATTGTGGGGAGCATGAGGTATTTCAGTGGGGCGGGGAGGCTTTGGGCCGTCTTAGGCAGGTGGCCTGTTCCATCACTACCCCCCCCAATGGCCTTCCATACCCTGAAATAGCTCATGTGCATTTAACAAACCTCACATTCAATTAGCGAATGCGTGGTAGAAAGGAGGGAGTGATCCCGTTCAAGGTACGGGATTCACGCCCACAAATCCTCAGGTTACAAATGGAATGGGCAGGCTCTATTACATTCCTAAGTTGAGGACTATCTGCACCTCTTTAATCACCAAGCTAAACCTGAATGCACATGCCAATTTGGTGGGAAAGTGCAACAGACCAAGCGCACATCTCAAAACATGTACTTTGATCCACCTATATCTAACCTATTCATCATGGATCTCGAGGAAGTTATACATGATTTCCTGATAGTTCCCCACAGAAGCATTAACAAGAACCAAAACCTTAACCCAAATCTGTATTAAATACCTCCCCTAATGTATCAGCTTCTCTCCAGGAACTCAGGTTCAACTGTGCTCTCTGTATTCTATCAACATTAAGCATTTACAAGGCTTATTACTCGCTTGGAGAAACAGCGGTGTGGCATAAAACACCTGTATTAAAGTACTTTTCACTGGGATTTCAAAAAGCGGATACAGGTAGTCTTCAACGTAAGAACCACAATTGAGGCCAACATTTCTGTTGCTAAATGAGACAGTTAAGTGAGCTTTGCCACATTTTGCGACCTTTCTTGCCAGAGTTCTTAACTCCAATTGTTAAGTTAATAACACGATGGTTAAGTGAATCTGGTTTCCCCATTGACTTTGCTTGTCAAAGGGACACAAAAGGCGATCACGTAACCTCAGGACACTAGAACCATTGTAAATATGAACCAGTTGCCCAGTGTCCATATTTTGATCATGTGACCATGGGGATACTGCAACAGTGCTAAGTGTGAAAAAGTCATTTTTTTCAATGCCATTGTAACTTCAAATGGTCACAAAAGGAATGGTTCTAACTTGAATATCTATAATCGTGATGGTGAACCTATGCCATGCGTGCCGGAAGTGGCACACAAAGCCATCTCTCTGGGCACGAGAGTTGTCGCTCGTTGCTCTTCCAGGTTCCGGCATGCCGGCCAGCTGGTCTTCATGCACGTGGGAGCATCAGAAATCAGAAAAGCAGCCACCTTGTGTGCATGCACAAGTCAGGAAGATAATCTTCCGGTTTCCAGCACATGCATGTGCACCAACCACTTGGTCTTCTGGTTTATGGCATGCATGTGTGCATGAAAACTAGGTGGCCAGTGCACATGAGCGCGCAGGAAACCGGAAGATCATCTTCCTGGCATGTGCATGCGCACCGGGCAGATGCCCTTCTGGTTTCTGGCGCGTGCACACTCTCCTGTTTCAGCACTTGGAGCTGAATATAGCAATATAGCAGTAGACTTATATACCGCTTCATAGGGCTTTCAGCCCTCTCTAAGTGGTTTACAGAGAGTCAGCATATTGCCCCCAACAATCCGGGTCCTCATTTTACCCACCTCAGAAGGATGGAAGGCTGAGTCAACCCTGAGCCGGTGAGATTTGAACCGCTGAACTGCTGATCTAGCAGTAGCCTGCAGTGCTGCATTTAACCACTGCGCCACCTCGCCTCGTTGGTGAAAAGGTTCACCAACACTGAACTATAATATGGGGAGTAAATCTAAGAATAAAGGAAGAAATAAGACACCTGTATGAGGCCAGTTTCTATATTTTTCACATCACTATAGAAAAAGAAATATACCAAAAGATAGATCCACAATTATTAAGCTAGTCAGAACAGTTTTCTAACCGTGTAAAGAGCACTTTCATATAAACTCGTATTTTTTCCCAGGCAAATTAATCTAAGGATGTAGGTATTATTCAGTATGCACAGGAAAAATATGCATCTCAATACCATTAGACAAAACTGCCAAAGGTGCACAATAATGTATTTGTAATTAGCATCCATTAGTTACGAAAGAACTTCTGAACTCGGAAGTCTTCTGCACTGAAAAAATGTTCCACCCCATCGGCTTGGAATCTCCCCGTGATGATCTTCTCAACTTTATAACTAAACTTCTAGAGGGAGGAATCTCAATTACAGTACTGCAATTCTTTGCTGACATCACATTCACCACAACTTTTAACAGAAATGAGTGTATTTCAAGGATTTTTCTCAATCTCTCATTTAGTGGTTAGTGAAAGCCCTCTGTTTCTTGTTTCACAAAAAGTGAAACACAAAACAGGAAACACCAGGTTGCTCCTCAGGCACAGCAAAAGCTGCATTATCTCAGGCTGGAGGAGGAGCACTTGTGTAAGTCCAATATTTTTAAACACAGAAATGAATCTGGACAACTTTCCAATATTGAGATTTTAGATTATTAGTGGGATTCAATTCAATTCAGTTTATAACAGTCATAGACCAGAGCAAATAAAAACAAAAAAATATACATTTAAAAATTCTGGAATAAAATAATAAAGAACAGATAAAATCCATCATAAAATCCAGTCCGTCAATTACTCAGTCTACTATATTACCGTGTTTCCCCGAAAATAAGAGAGGGTCTTATTTTCTTTTGACCCCCGAAATAAGCGCTTGGCCTTATTTTTGGGGAGATCTTATTATTTTTGAGGTGCAGGAGGTTGCTGCTGTGTTGCAATATTTTCAGGGAGGGCTTATTTTAGCGCATGTATTCAAAAGCCCGATTGGGATTATTATCTGGGGAGATCTTATTTTGGGGGAAACAGGGTAAAATTACAATCCATAAACTGTGTGGCCCATAGTCAGTTTAATACTGAAAGGGAAAGGTATAAGCAGTGCAAAGGATTTGCCACATTTGCTGTATAAAATAGCTATGGTGGATTAGACACGTGTTTGTGACGAATCCCCAGTGCTGCTGCGCAGAATCTAGCCACCTGTGCTGTAGTTATGGACTGTGCATTCTTAAACAGCCACTGGAGATAAGTAGCATTGGAACAGCCAGAATACCTAGCAGTTATTGGCAGAATATGTTTTTTCCCGAATCTCTCTGTAAAAGGAACATCGAAGGAGTATGTGACCAACGATTCCACCTCTCCTAAGCCACAGGAACAGAGTCTTTCACTCAGTGGTATCTTTTTATATTTGCCGTATAGGACGGCCGATGGAAGCGCATGACACCATGCGAGGGAAAATGCTTTCCAATGATTTGCCGACTCCAACTGGCCAAGATACCTGGCAGGAGTAACAACATATCTAATGGCATCCGGAGCCAGAAACAATGGAGCTTTCCCTAAGTCTGTTCGCCTTTCAATGTTACTAAAGATTATTAGTGAATTTCCCTTGGGGAAATCTGGCTTTGAAAACATATAGTGTTTAATGACATAATTATAAAGGGGAAAAAATACAGTCTTTGACTTTGACAACCAACATTGACGCCAAAATTCTGTTGCTAAGCGAGACAGTTGTTTAGTGAATTTTGCCCCAATTTATGACCGTTCTTGCCATAGTTGTTAAGTAAATCACTGCAGTTGTTGTTAAATTAGTAACAGGGCTGTTAAGTGAATCTGGCTTTCCCGTTGACTTTTCTTGTCCAAAAACAAAAACAAAAAATCACAAAAAGTGATCACATGACTCCAGGATATATGCAACTGTCCATTGAGGACCTGTATACTGCACAAGTCAAAAAGAGGATAGTGAAAGTATTTACAGACCCCTCACATCCTGGAATAAATGGTTTCAACTCCTACCCTCAAAACGTCGCTATCAAGCACTGTACACCAAGACAACTAGACACAAGAATAGTTTTTTCCCAAATGCCATCACACTGCAAAAGAAATAACCCTCACCTCTGTCAAACTATTCACTAAGGCTGCATTACTATCAATCTTCTCATCGTTCCTGTCACCCGTCTCCTCCCACTTATGACTGTATGACTGTAACTTTGTTGCTTGTATCCTTTGTTTATATTGATTTTTTCCTAGTATAATTTGATTGCTTATTAGTAACCTATGACTATCACTAAGGGTTGTATTTTATTATTCTTGATGAATGTATTCTATTTTTTTATGTACACTGAGAGCTTATGCACCAAAGACACATTCATTGTGTGTCCAATCACACTTGGATAATAAAGAATTCTATTCTAAATACAAACCAGTTGCCCAGCATCCAAATTTTAATCACACATTCATTGGGGATGCTGTTCATGGTCGTCTAAAGTGTGAAAAACTGTCCACAAAGTCACTTTTTTAGTGACCTTGTTATTTGAACAGCCTCTCAATGAACCGCCTTGAATTAAACTGCAGAAAGTAAGGCAAAGAGGGAAAACATTTATGATAGAAGAGAAATCCTGAGCTGCATCCTGAACCATCAACCAAAGCCAAAAGGATTGTGCTTAATATCCACATTTTAAAAAACAATTGCTACCAACCTGACTTCCATTGCGGTATACTGAACTAGACAAAAAGAGGGCTGTGAAAATATCTACAGACCCCTCACATCCTGGACATAAACAGTTTTTTCCCAAACGCCATCACTCTGCTTAACAACTAATACCCACAACACTGTCATATTACCTACTGACTGTATTACTATTATTTTTCTCTTCTTCCTAGTACCTATCGCTCTCCTACTACCTATCTCCTCCCACTTATGGCTATAACCATGTTGCTTGTATCTTCACAATTTATATTGTTTTGTTTCCTAGTATAATTTAATTGCTTATTCGTGACTATCACTGTGTTGTATCTTATGATTCTTGATGAAGGTATTTTATTTTTCTTTATGTACAGAGAGCATATGTACCAAAGACAAATTTCATGTGTGTCCAATCACACTTGGCCAATAAAGAATTCTATTCTATTCTAATTCACATTTTCTTATTTTCTTCTTCTCTATTCTATTCTTATTTTCTTCTTATTCTTCTTCATTCTACTCTTATTCTTATGTTCTTATTCTTCTATTCTGTTCTTTAGGAAAAGCAACAGGATTCCTTCCACACCCGGTCGCTATTTTGACCCAGGAAGAGCGACTCTTTTGCTTTGCATCCTTTATTTTTTTGCTTGGGGGGGGGGGGACCACAGAGATCTGGGAACCGATTAGGCGTTGGGTTCATCAAACCCCACCATTCATCCTCGCGTGCCGGAGTGCAAGCTCCGCGCAAACCCCACGCAGTGCAAAAAAACCCGGCTCCGTATCGCCGCTGGCGGATGGACGGCCAGCATCGGACGGAGACGAGACGAGACGAGACCGAGACACCGATTGAGAGGAGCCGGCCGGGAGGCTGCGGAACTCTCTCGGGGAAGTTGCGAAAAAGGGGCGCGGGTGGCTTGCAAATCCCATCCGGGCGGGCACAAGAAGCTGCAAACTCGAGATCAAAGTCTGGGATTTGGGGGGGGGGGTAAGGACTCACCATGGCGCCCCAGATTTCCCACCCGTCCTTCTTCTCCTCCTCCTTCCGTGGCGTGGCCCGAGCGGGGTCGACGGTCGATGGCGGCTCAGCCTCGTCTGACTCGTCGTCCCGGCCTGCCCGGCTTCTTCCCTCTCCCTCGCTGCGAGAGTCTGGTCCCTGAGTAGGGCGGGGGGGCGGGGGGGGGGCGGAGTGGAGTGGTGTTGGGGGGCGGGGCTAGAAGGGGAGAGAGAAAAAAAGTCTCCCGCGGACGGCTCCGCCCCTCTTAAAGCCGCGCGCGCGCTTTAAGGGGTACATAAGGGGTACATGGAAGGGGTGCATAGGGGGCGGGCCCCGAGCGAAAAGCCCTTCCCCTCAGCCATGCAGTGATTGACGATTGCGGCCGCCGGCTGCGGGGCAGGCGCATGCGCCTCTCCTCCTCCTCCTCCCCCTTCCCTCACACGCGCGCCGAGGTTGGGGACTGGCAGCGCCCCCTAGTGCAGACCTCGCGGTCTGCATTCGAGGCTGCTTGGTCAGCCGTTCGGTGGGAGAGGACCGAGGCTCTGCTAGACTCCGGAGAGGATTTCTGCGCTCCCGAGAGACTCTGGGGCGAACGGGAGAAGCCTCCCGGGAGTCCCCGTTTGCAGAAGAGCAGGAGTCACGGTTAGGTCGTCCTGCCCTCATAGGAGTGTGAAGCGTGGGGTGAAATCACCCCGTGGTCTCCTTTTCTTTTTTTTCTCTATCTCTCCGAATGCAGTCTAGCCTGGATCTCTGTATTATTTTGTTTCATTGATTTGTTTTGTCAAGCATGTATAAGATAACAGATATAAGTATAAACATGATTATGAATGCATGAAATGGATACGAATAAGTGGGGACAGTAGGACAGGGACGGTAGGCACACTGGTGCGCTTATGCACATCCCTTACAGACCTCTTAGGAACGAGATGAGGTCCACAGTAGACAGTCTAAGGCAGTGGTTCCCAACCTTTTTTGGCCATGCCCCACCTAAGCATCTCTAAAATCTTGATATTCACCCCCCACCCGGGTAACATATAATTCTTACTTTACTCAAAAACACGAACTCTACTCATGCGGAGGACACCTATAAAGCCATTAACTTGGTTTAAACAAGGTTCAAATTGCCCCCATTAAAAATCAAATTGCTCCCCTATGGGGCGTGAGCCCCAAGTTGGGAGCCACTGGTCTAAGGTTAAAGTTTTGGGGGTTTGGGGAAGAAACCACTGAATCAGGTAACGCATTCCAGGCATTGACCGCTCTGTTGCTAAAGTCGTATTTTCTGCAATCGAGTTTGGAGCAGTTTGCCTTAAGTTTGTATCTATTGTGTGCTTGTGTATTGTTGTGGTTGAAGCTGAAGTAGTCATTGACAGGTAGGACATTGTAGCAGATTATTTTATGTACTACATTTAGGTCAGGTAGAAGGTGGCGTAATTCTAAATTGTCTAAGACCAATATTTCAAGTCTGGTGGCATAAGGGATTTTATTGGGAGTAGAAGAGTGGAGGACTCTTCTCGTGAAATACCTCTGGATCCATTCAATTGTATTAATGTCAGATATACAGTGTGGATTCCAGGCAGGCGAGCTATATTCGAGAATTGGTCTGGCAAAGGTTTTGTATGCTCTGGTTAGTAGTACAGTGTTACAAGAGAAGAAGCTTCGCATGATTAGGTTAATAAGACTTAATGCCTTTTGGCAATGTTGTTACAGTCAGCTCTGGGGCTTAGATTGTTTGAGATGAGTACTCTGAGGCAATGTTCCCTCTAATTTTTTTTCAGTGTGTGCGGAAAAGTATAGTGTTTGAGCAACACATTTTCATGCTTGAGCACCTGAATTTTTTTAAAGCCATAATTGCCATCAGAGCAGATGTTGGGGAGGGGGGCAAGGAGGAAAAGGGTCCCCTCCCTCTCCCTCAGACCTCCAGGAAGGAAGGAAGGGGAAGGAAAGGAAAGGAAATGGGAAAGAAGGAAAGGAAAAGAGAAAGTTTGAAACTTCTGCGCGGTGTTTTATTGTTATGTGCACGGCCGCACAGGCGCGCAGCTTAGAAGGAACATTGCCACAAGGTCCCTGACAGAGTAAGGATCATCTACGAGGTCGTATCCGGCCAGCTTATATTTTGTGTTCTGATTTTTTTTGCCAATGTGTAAGTAATTGATACTGCTTTTTCTTTTTCAGGTTAATTCCCTGCCCCCCTCTTTCCAATACAGATAGTCCTCAATTTACAACAGTTCATTGAAGTGACCATTCAAAGTTACCATGACACTGGGGAAAGGGACTTGCGATCGCTTTTTGCAATTGCGACCTCTGCAGCAGCCCCATGATCACCAGATCAAAACTGGAATGCTTGGCAACTGACTCATATTTATGACCGTTGCTGTGTCCCAAGGTCATGTTTTGTGACCTTCTGAACAAGCAAAGTCACTGGGGAAGCCGGATTCATTTAACAATTGGGTTACTAACGGATCCACTGCGGTGATTCACTTAACAACTGTAGCAAGAAAGGTTGTAAAATGGGCCAAAGCTCTCTTTACAAATGTCTCACTTAACAACAGAAATCTTGGGCTCAGTTGCAGTTGTAAATTGAGAACTACCGCTAATACCAGGAGGCTAAGAAATAATCTAGATAAGTCACTGCAATTTCAGTGAAGCCTTTGAAGCCTTGCATAAAAGTTGGCTAGCTGTGTATCCTGGGATGAATGACAAGCATTGTCCTCCTGCCTGATCTGGAAGTAGAACTGCCCAGTCCTGCAAACAGAAAGCTGGATTTCGCAAGATCATGATTCCCACCCACCCACCCACCCAAGTTTCAATGGCTGAGGCCACTGTTTCTCTTGGGATGGTCACTTGAACTCCTGGCTTTTGAAAAAAAATCCCACACTTCCTGTTTTTACCTGGCTGATTTGCATCACTTTTAGCTTGACTGCAGCCTACTTAAATGGTAGGTATAATTACAGATGGGTGGATGGATTACATTGATGGGTGGATTTACATGGGCATATAAATTTAGTAAATAAGATGCATGGATTATGTGCCATCAAGGCATGGCTGATTCTTAGTAACCATAGGGATGAATTTCCTCATGACATCTGTCCTTAATGGTCTTCTAATAGACCATTAAGTCAGCAACCTTTCAGACCTCAGGGACCACTAAATTCATAATTTTAAATCCCATGGACCACTAATATGATCTGCCTAATGACTGGCTGGGTGGGCGTGGCTAGCTGGTCACAAGACTGAGTGGGCATGGCCAATTTGATGTCACTCATGTCAAGGGGCGCCTCGCCAACCTCTACTTGCCCTTCCCCTCCCAGCTACTCTTTGCCTGCCCGCCCAAACTCCTTAGGGTCCCAACAGGAAGCAGTTGTTGGAGCTAAGCAGCCATCAAGAGAAAGAGTTGGCAAAACAGCTGACTCAATTCAAATCGAATCTGACTGAGAAGGAGGCTCAGCAGAAGCACCTCACTGAGGGCTACAAGCATAGGCTTTCCAAGCAGAGGGAAGACCTGCAGGAGGGCAAGGCCAGGTACCAGCTCCTGGAGGCTCAGCGGGCTGAGTTGGTCAGCCAGCTCCAGGCCATGTTGCAGTCCCACTGGAACAAGGCCCTCCAGCTGTTCGCCACCAACAGCACTTCCCTCCAACCTTCCCCAGAGTCCAGCACCAGGAGGCTGAAGGAGACCCCAAGTCGGAATTTCTCCCCCCTCCAACAGAAAGACCCCAAAGGGGAAGACTCTCTGCAGCAACACAAATGTTCATCAAACGGAGATGAGCACCTCCCCCTAGAGCCGGGAACAACTAGTGCATCTGTGCGAGCGTAACCTTTACCTTTACCTTTTTTAGTAACAGCACATAGACTGTCTAAAGAGGCCTTAAGATATGAAAAGATGAGAAGAATCACTAATATTTATTCAACAGTCACAGAGTACACAATGTATTAAGACAAAAACAATGTCCGTTGGGAAAAAACTGGATCCATCCAAAAGGTTTATTTATGGAACCTTAGAATAAACATCCTGAAATCTGAGTTAAAAAATTGTGATAGAGAATGAAATGGATCACAGGGAAGTGAGTGGTTTTTTTAAAATCTTATCTTTTTTTATTATTTTATTCCTATTTACTCCAAGGCACTTGAGGGTAGAACAAGAAGCAATGGGTGGAAACTAATCCAGGAGAGAAGCAACTTAGAACTGAGGAGAAATTAGAACAATTAATCAGTGGAACAGAAGTTGCCTCCAGAAGTTGTGAATGCCCCAACACTGGAAGTCTTTAAGAAGATGTTGGATAGCCATTTGTCTGAAACGGTGTAGGGTTTCCTGCCTAGGCAGAGGGTTGGACTAGAAGACCTCCAAGGTCCCTTCCAACTCTGCTATTGTTTTGTTTTATTATCTTTTTTTATTAATGTGAAACTTTATTGTGAGGTGCACCTCAGCATGGCTTTAATATATTCTGGTTGAAATGTTAAATGTTTTAAAGTGCATATAGTTTTAGGATAGTAGATTTTAGAAGAAGCTCTCCTATTCTACCACCTCTTACATTATTAAGCAACACACAGGATCTTCAGGTTTCTAGGTTCCATTATCTCCAAGATCTTGAAATGGACACCTAACATTAGAACCATCTTTAAAAAGACGCAACGAAGAATGTTCTCCTTGCGTCAGCTCAGAAAGCTCAGATTGCCCACGGATCTGCTGATGCAGTTCTACAGAGGAATGATTGAGTCTGTTATTTGTACCTCAGTAACTCTGGTTTGGCACAGCGTCTAAACAGAACAGGTACAAACTTCAACGGATAGTTGAAACAATCAGCTGTCTTCCGTTGAAGATCGGTGTACTGCACAAACCAGAAAGAGGGCTGAGAAAATATCTACAAACCCTTCACATCCTGGAGATAATCAACTCTTCCCCTCAGGACACTGCTATAGAGCAACAGTGGCTAACCTTTTTGTCCTCACATGCTGAAATTGTGCACATCTGCGTGATTGCATGCATGTGGGTGCCCACACCCATAATGCAATGCACCCTGCACATGCGCGCATGACCCCCCCCCCACTCTCCCCCTACCTCTATGCATGTGTGCAACCCTTGTGTTCCCCCCGCACTTGCGGGCAAACCCCCTGTGCCTCTTTTTGGGCCTAGCAGGCCTCCTTGAAGCCTCCTGAGACCAAAAACGGTGGGTGGGCACTGCATCCCCCTGTGCTCCCCCATGCCCCCATGTATGCATGGCAGAGACTATATGTGTGTGTGTGTGTGTGTGTGTGTGTGTGTGTGTGTTGTATTTGTGCTGATAAATAAAGGTATGTGTGTGTGTGTGTGTGTATGTATGTATATGTATATATGTATGTATATATATATATATACATATATACATACTTACATACATACATACATACATACATACATATATATATATATATATATATATATATATATATATATATATATATGGTATTTGTGCTGATAAATAAAGGGAGACTAGTATAGATCTATTTCAAGCTATTTAGCTCTCATCAGCTAGCCATCATACCCTTCCTGGGATTCGAACCTGGGCTATATTACATCTTAGGCAGACGTCTTAGCCATTAAGCTAAGCTAAATAGATCTATACTAGTCTCCCTTTATTTATTTATCAGCACAAATACCACACAAATATAACAAAGGCAACAGTAAAAATATTGGGTTTCTGTCGTGATGGACTCTTGTGACGAGCTGATTGACAGATAATGGAAGCAATTATCTTCCTCCCATAATTGGGGCATACCAGGGGTTGTGACACTAAATAGATAGATGATAGATAGATAGATAGATAGATAGATAGATAGATAGATAGATAGATAGATAGACAGATAGACAGACAGACAGACAGACAGACAGACAGACACACACACAGACACAGACACACACATATTATGCTAAAACAAAGCCGGAGTTTCAACTCTTCATGGGTAGAAGACACAAATTTTGCTGAGTGTGTCATAAGATAATTGCATTATTTTAATAAGGGAAATGCTAGACATAATTTTTGTTGTACATAATACAACAAAATCGACTTATGCAAAGCTGATGTATACAAGTAATCAACCTCCACCATGACATGCATTTTTTGTGGCTAATGATTGTGGCATTAAAAATATCAAACACAATAATTTCTTCCCTTTTTTCATTTAGATTATAATTGAATTATTAGATTTTTATCCCACCCTTTATTATTTTATAAATACCTCAAGGCAGCAACCATGCCTAAACATTCCTGTCTCCTCCTATTTTCCATAAAACTTTGAGAGATGGATTGGGCTGAGGGAGTGACTCGCCCAAAATCACCCAGCTGGCTTTTGTGCCTAAGGCAGAATTAGAACTTGCATCTCCTGGTTTAAACATTTTCTAAAACTACAGGTGGAAAGCGTTTGATTATAAAGCAGCAGCAGGCAAAACAGTTTTTGAACTTGTTAAAAAGCACACAAAAGTTATTAAACCACCATAAGCCCTTTTCTTATTTTCTTTCATTCCTTCTATCTATTCAGCAGTTTATCTGAGTCTCATGTTTAATATGTAGGTTGGGTGTGGGTGTGCATACAGTGTGTTTGTGTATATGCATGCATATATATGTGTGCATGTATACATGATGAATGAATGGTGATACATACACATACCACTTTGCCCGAACCGGTAGTAAAAATGCTACCCATTCATCCAAACCGGTAGTAAAAAAAAAAGGCTACCGGTTCAAGTGAACCGGTTTTTCCAACAATCAGCTGTGATGGGCAATTTATATTAGCTAGAAAGCTAATTCTAGCTAATCTAAATCATATGGCACTGCAGATTCCCCCCCTCACTGTTCACTTGCCTCTGCAGGTGTGCTTTGCGCATACTCGCACCCTTGTGACCTCTAGACTGGACTACTGCAACATGCTCTACATGGGGCAGCCCTTGAAGAGCATTCGGCGACTTCAGCTTGTCCAGAATGCAGCCGCACGAGCGATCGTGGGTGCACCTCGGTTCACCCACGTAACACCTATCCTCCGCGAGCTGCACTGGCTGCCTATTGGCCTCCGGATACACTTCAAGGCGCTAGTCGTCACTTATAAAGCCCTTCATGGTATTGGACCTGGGTACTTGAGAGACCGCCTGCTGCCAATTACCTCCACCAGACCGATTAGATCCCACAGAGTAGGCCTCCTCCGAATTCCATCCGCCGGCCAGTGTCGACTGGCGACTACCAGGAGGAGAGCCTTCTCTGTGGCTGCTCTGACCCTCTGGAACGAACTCCCCGTGGAGATTCGCACCCTCACCACCCTCCAGGCCTTCCGCAAAGCCCTTAAAACCTGGCTGTTCCGACAGGCCTGGGGCTAAACAACCGTTGCCCCTATCTCGAATGGTATGATTGTTGCGCTTTTAAATTATGTATTGTTTTGTGTTGGTGTCAAACTGTCTGTATCCCCTTTCCCTTGCTCGACTTGTGAGCCGCCCTGAGTCCCCCTCGGGGAAAAGGGCGGCATACAAATGAAATAAATGTAAATGAAATGAAATGAAATGAAAATACGCGGAACGTCCTAGGCATGTGCGGAGGTGGCCCATGCGAGTGAAGCGTGCATGCTCACATTGCTACCGAACCAGTAGCAAAGATAAGTGGATTTCACCCCTGATTCATCATCATTTTAGTGTATCCACTGCAAGATGAAGGCTTTTTCCGTATGTTTTCCTAAGCTTTCCATATGGTCCTAAGCTTTCTTTTGCCAATTGGGATCACAATACTTGCTGATATTGTTGATCCGTCTTGTTTTAGGTTTCTTTCATGGGCATGCTTTATCAAGTGGGACCCATTCTGTGGCTGACTTGGTCCAGCTGCTATCAGTTCTCCTTGCTATGACCAGCTCATTTCCATTTCAATTCTTTTACTCTCTTGACGATATCGTATACTTTCATTTGTTCTCTAATCCATGTGCAGGTCTTTCCATTGTTGAAAGAAATATCCATTTGTGTTCAGTTCCAAGGTGGGGGGGGTGGACACTGTATTCATGGAAGTTGCTTGGAAAGATGGTTTAATGGTGGACAGGATCGCATGCCTTGAGGTTCTGGGCAAAAAAAAAAAAAACCATGCATTTTTTCACTCTTTCTGAAATGTGGTATTTCAGAAAGGTCCTGTTCAATGCTAGCTTTATAATTCAGCTTTATACAATCAGATGAGCTCTTCAACAAGAATTCAGACGACCGATTCAGCTCCTTGGTCACATGTTCTCTGAATGTGTCTAAAGAGGTATTGATTTTATTCAAAACCTTTTTTTTTGACTCTGCTCTTTAACCAAAAAGCTTTCAAGAGCATCATGCAAGGATTATAATTTGACATGCAATCTAAAAAATATGATGAATAAGGAAAAATAAATGGAAACATGAGTGTTTGTGGGGAGGGGGGGGGAGTAACCAAGATGGCCACAAATACGCAATGAAAAGCCCACTCCTTTTTTTAAAATCTGCCTCACAACATACATCAAAAGTAGGGAAGACTTTGATCTCATGATTCCAGCCACCATCTTGCCTTTTGGACTACCACCTCCCAGGCACTCCTCAATCAGCAAGAAAGAAAGAGGGGAGAAAAGATAATAAGATGCCTTTTCTTTTAATAACCATTCTAATAGCCAGGAGAAACAGGTCAGATAGCCTGATGGACTGCTGTTTAGTGACATGAAAAAAGAACCAAAAGTAGTTTGCTCACCAGCAGGTCTTACTTTTATTTTTCTCATCTTCTGTAATTTCATAGACATACAATATGGTAAGCCTATGAAGAAAGTTAGCACCCACACCTCTTCTAGAAGAATGAAATATTCTAGGAAATATTAAAAAGGCAGAATATTCTATTTCCCTGGATGAGAAAAGGAGAAACATGTTTTTAAAGACAAAGCAGCTCCCTGCCCCCCAGCAGATATTTGGTACCCGTTGAGAAGGACTGGGCCAGCCTATCTACAAAACAACAGACTTCAGCTCCATGGTGGTGGGATTAAGACATGGCCCTCCAGGACATAATAGGATTATCTATCAGCAGAACTCACCACATGGCGTAACCAAGCCCCTACATTACATCACCCAGCAAAGTTCCACCAAACTTGATTCAGACAAACATGACTCCTGTTCTGCCCCGGGCAATGAGGTTCTGCTCGGGCAGCCAGTTAACGCCACGCTTGGAAATAACTTTCAGATCACGTTTATTATCAGGAATCCTTAATAGCAAAACTTACAATTCAGTGTTAAGATTCTTCTGACTTTCCATGATCTGTCCCATCACGTAGTGTAAAAAGACATTAATTCCTCTAACCCATGCCGCTGGTGCAAAGCTGCTTCTGGTAGTGCTGATAGCGATTCAGTGAGTGCGCAGTAATAAAAACAATTTCCCGGGCAAAATACCCCACTGCCCAATCAGGGAGCACAGAAGTGGTCACATGTTATGGGACTACATTTCCCATAAGGTAGTTGCATTTCCCATGAGATAGTTGCTTAAAGGAGACAGCTTCTAATTCTTAAATTGGCTATATACTGTTGGGACAGCACAACTCCACATGCGAGTCTGATTGCGACCAATAGGATACATACCCTTGCCACAGGAACAGGAAGCTCAAGTTCAAAGCCCAAGAGAAGGTGTGTGTGTGTGTGTTGCATTTTTGCTGATAAATAAATAAAGGGAGATTAGTATAGATCTATTTCAAGCTATTTAGCTCTCATCAGCTAGCCATACCCTGGAGTGGGGCTGAAAGGCAAAAGGGAAGCAGTATGCTCCCTCCCATATTTGGGCATACCAGGTGCTTTGACAAAAGAAAAAGAAACACACAGACACATTCAGACACACACACACACATATCCTCCATGTGTTCAGCTACCCAGGACTTCACACCTATGTGGCCCTGTCCACCATTAAACTATCTTTCCAAGCAGCCTCCATGGTTCCAGTGTCTTTCTCCCCACTTGGAACTCAACCCAGATGGACATGTCTTCCAACACCTTTATAACAGGGACTTTAACAAAAACCAATATTAATAGGAATGCTTCCATGCAACCCATTTACCACATTAAAGCTTCCAATCTTGATACTGACAAACACTGTTTATAGCACTCATTCTCCAGAAACAGGATATTTATTGTTGGCCTTTTCCCCCCTCCCCAATCTTAACCCCATGGATTTGCTCCTTTTCACACAATAGAAGCTGGACAAGTGCCAGCTGTGTAACAACTTCATCTCTAAGTCAGGTCATGATGAGCTGTGCATTCCTCACAATCAGTGCAATGTTTTTATGTTCTGTTCTCTGATTTTGAAACCAAATCCACAGAACCAATATGTGGCGTGTGTAATGCTTCAGTGATTCCTCACAAAGCTACCTGTTTTACTTTTGCCAATTATTTTAATGTTGCGGAGATAGCAAAGGTCCAAGAAGAATTTTACAAGTCTTCAGAATATGATTTTAGTGGTAAGTAAATAAGAAGGTCATAAATCAAAATGATGGAAGTATCATGAGCTGTCTTTTTCTTTTTGGAGCTGATGGCGTTATGTGTCTCAAGTTCCAGCTTTGTACAACTAGAATTACCCATAAAACCACAGCAAACTTTTGTGATTTAAGATCTTTATTGCAAATCCACAGAAGCATTCAGACCGTTCATTTAAATAAACTCCAGTCCTTTCCTCTAGGTAAGTATAAGTTTCAGAAATACAACTTTTGTCTGGGGAACGAAAAATAAAAATAATTCAGTTATTTTCTAAATGGGAAATTCTATCAGGCTGCCTGAATTCCATGGCATAGAAATCAATAAATAAAAATAACATGGCATAATAAACTACCTATAAAGTAATAGGATAAAAAAATCTAATGAATGAATGAATAAAAAGGGTCTGATTAGGAACAATTTCATTTTTTTTCAGAATAGATTTCAAAGAGGAAGAACAGAAATACATTAAATGTTTCATTGAGGCAGGTTTTATAGGGCTTAAAGAAGGTTGAATCATGCTGGTTTTATGTTTGCATCCTTTTGAGTTCAGAATGCGGTAAACCCTAAAGACTATATCATTATTCAATACAATTTCACTTTAAGACCAAGAGTTGGCAACTACATAGAAATCATTGACCACTTGTCTTAGAGAAACTAAAATGTAGACCTCTGTCAGATCATAGAATATAGCATTCTTTATAGATGGAATAGAATTCTTTATTTGTCAAGTGGGATTGGACAGACAAGGTATTTATCTTTGGTGCTTATGCTCTCAATGTACATAAAAAGACAAGATATATTCATCAAGAATCATAAGGTACAACACTTAATGATAGTCATAGGGCATAAATAAGCAATCCGGAAACAATCAATATCAATATAAATCATAAGGATACCAGCAACAAGTTACAGTAATGCAGTCATAAGTGGGAGGAGATGGGTGATAGGAACGATGAGAAGAGTAATAGCAATAGAAATGCAGCCTTAGTGAATAGTGTTGAGAGAATTATTTGTTTAGCGGAGTGATGGCGTTCGGATAAAAACTGTCCTTGTGTCTAGTTATCTTGGTGTGCAGTGCTCTATAGCGTCATTTTGAGGGTAGGAATTGAAACAATTTATATCCAGGATGTGAGGAGTCTGTAGATGTTTTCATGACCCTCTTTTTGACTCATGCAGTATACAGGTCCTCAATGGAAGGCAGGTTGGCAGTAACTGTTTTTTCTGCAGTTCTAATATCACGACTTAATATTACGACCACGTTATTATTTGTTTAAATTCAAGAACTGAAGCTATGGTGACTAAAGGGGAAATAGAGAAGATTCCGGTTACTTATAATATTGCCACCTTAACCGAGAAGCTGGAACAAATCTCCTTGGATTGTCCTGGCCAATTCAATGTTCAGTCATTGAAGACCCATTTGAAAACCTCTTCTCAATTTGGTAATCTCATGCAGCATCCTTTGACCAACTCTCACCAATTAACACAAATCCAAGGTAAGTATTTCAAAGCACCCCTCTCCTATGCACAGCTGCTACAAACTTCAGGTATATATCTATTCACTGTATTTTATAATATAATTGTAACTTAGTAGAGGGACACGGTGACTCAGTGGCTAAGATGCTGACCTTGTCGATCAGAAAGATCTGCAGTTTGGCAGTTCGAGTCCCTAGTGCCAGGTAAGAGATGGATGTGGAATGCCAGGATTGTTAGGCTAAACTGGAAAATCAAGATATTTCCTCTAGGAAAGCAGAGTTAAACCACCTCTGTTATTTTCAGAGAAACCTGAAGTCAAACAACATTAAATGAATAGCATTTAATTTAAAGAAAGACAGAAAAAAAATAATTGTATATTGTTGCACTGCTTATGAAGAATTTCATATTGACAAGGCACTTTTAATTGCAGCAAAATAGGATAAGGTGTGTGTTTTTTTAAAAAAATAAATGCATACCGGTGTTTCCACATGTTGAAGTTTCTGAGGAAGGTTAGTAAGCAGAGTGGAGGGTTGGAGAAATGGAGAAGGACACAAGGCCATCTTTTATCTACTTTTCCCTCTAAATATGTGGAAATACCAGAATCCTCTTTCTGAAAAGTCCCAAATTGGGGAAAACAATTAGACTCATATTTACAAATATATGCCTATAATTCACAATTTTGGGAGAAATAAGGAAAGATTGAGAGAGGAAGGTGGGGGGAGGGTCTGCTTTAAGGATAGAGAAATTGAAACCCAATCATTTTTTTTGTTTTTTCTTCACCGATGGCTTCTATCTGTACCACTACAGATGGTAGTGAAAATTGTGCCAAACAATTGACTGCAGACTTTCTATAATCTATCATGCATGATTCTGAAGGTCACCACTATGAAATAGAGCAACAACGAAATCAAGAGTTTGATGACACCTTTTCTAGCTAATAATTTTTATGAAAAGACATAAAATTTTGGCAATCACATTTTCATGCCTTTTCATAAAATTTGCCAGGAGGAAAAAATGCTATCGTACTCTCCATTTTTTTTGCCATTATAGACCAACACAGCTCTCTTTTGACACTAAAAAGTAGGATTTTCTGAACAGATGAAGAGAATTCTGTCTCTCTGACATGTAACCTGTATCTTGGATAATCAGCCTATTTTTATGAAAGCTTATGCCTTTTCATAACATTTGTTAGTTGAAGAATGTATTAGCAGATTTCTTTTCTTTCTGTAAATCTCAAAGCAAATCTGGAGGGTTACAGAATTTGAAACAGATAAGGTTATGCATACAACAAATGTTGAGATGGTTATCTGGAACATATTTGATTTGTTTCCAAAGTAAATTCAGGTCTTTTGCCCCAGGTTGTTGAGCTGCAGTTTGTGTTAGTTTCAACTAACAACAGGCAACTTTTTCAAACAACACAAATTAATTCAGGGCAAGAATATTTGTGTCACACCTAACTACTGCTTTGTTTATAGTCACTATTTATCAGTCATTCTTTCTGTCATATCTTTAACCATTTCCCTCTTTCTCCTCCTCCCTTCTTTCCCCTAAATTGTTGAGAATATATAAAAGATCATCAGATGAAGCAGCCTATGAGCTACGGAATTTTACGCAATTTTAAATCCACAAGACTCTTTGACATTTTGTTTAGAGACTTTTGTTTTGTTTTGTTTTGCAGCTTTGAATGATGCTCCTGGTTGCATAATTAACAATGAACAGTCAGAGAAGGCAATGATAAAAACTCATCTTAATACTCGTATTTCAAAGATGCTTGGCGTCCAAATACCAATTGGTGACCCACTGCCTTTTCCAGTCCCCAAGCTTTCAGTGGGTTAGTATGGAAACCTTTATGCTTTGTTTAGGAATTGATGGGGTATAATCCAGACGTTGTATTCTGCCAGTTCGCACCAGTTCGAGCAAACCATTAGTGGCAGTGGCACAAGGCTCCACCCATCCAGACATCATCACGGACCTTCTGCACATGCCCAGACGTATTTGCTCGTGTTTCTGCTACTGAACCTGTAGTGAAGAAAAGAGAATACCATTACTGGTATAATCTGACTACCAGCATCCCCTACAATGGACAGTCCAACACATCTAGAGCAAGAGTGGGTTCTAGCTGGCGTTACAGCTGGTTCACTCGTATGAGCGCTTTGCGCTTGTGCACTGGATGCATGTTGCATGCACATGGGCAGTTTAATAGAAACTGTTCTGTGCATGCGCAGAGTTCCAAAACAAGATGGCGGCAATGACTGAGGCAACTGGGGAACTGGTTCAGAGGTGTATTTTTCGGAGTATAAGACGCACCGGAGTATAAGATGCACCAAGATTATGAAGACACAATTTTTTTTTAAAAAAAGGTTTTGCACTCTGCAAACCTCCCAAAAATGGCATGCATAGCCTTTAGGAGTCTTGTAGAGTGCTCCTGGGGGCTGGGGGGGGGGGCAAAAACCTAGCAAAAAACAGTCCATCTTTTGTCAAAAAAAAGGGCATGTATAGCCTTTAGGAGGCTTATGGATTCCTCCGGGGGCTGGGGGGCAAAAAACGGCCTATTTTCCACTCATTTGTGCCCTCCCCAGCCCCCAGGAGCACTCTGGAAGCCTCCTAAAAGCTATGCATGGTCATTTTGGTGAAGGGCCAGGGTTTTGAGAGGCAAAACATTTTGTATTCAGTGTATAAGATGCACCCAGATTTTCACCCTCTTTTTTGAGGGAAAAAGATGCATCATATACTCTGAAAAATATGGTAAATTCAATAGTTAAATTATCCTGCAATGAGTTGGCCGTGGCGAGTTGTCACATTCCGCCTTGAAGGTCCCTTCCTACTCAGTTATTCTGTTATTTTTCAAACCACTCTCATTGTTTCCTCACTTAAAGAATGTAAAATAGAAACAATACTTGGCAACTGCTAAGGATTGTATTCTGTGCCACCACAACTCCTTTCTGCTCCTTTTCTTGCTCAACCCAGTTATATCACTCTGTGCAGGAATCTGCCAGCTGTCCACACCTGTAAATACATAAGGGATGTAATTAAAGCTGATTTGGCCGTAGCAAGTTAGCTCTGGTGAGTTGGCTGCGGCAAGTTCTCCCATTCCGCCTTGAAGGTCCCTTCCTACTCAGTTATTCTGTTATTTTTCAAACCACTCTCATTGTTTCCTCACTTAAAGAATGTAAAATAGAAACAATACTTGACAACTGCTAAGGATTGTATTCTGTGCCACCACAACTCCTTTCTGCTCCTTTTCTTGCTCAACCCAGTTATATCACTCTGTGCAGGAATCTGCCAGCTGTCCACACCTGGAAATACATAAGGGATGTAATTAAAGCTGATTTGTTAAAACAAAACTTGGCAAACCAACAAGCTACCTGCCGTATGTGAGCCACAACACCTGTTTTGCAGCCTCTAGAGCATCTTAAAATCATATCACTTATGTGCAGAGGCAAAATGCCACATTTTGCCAACATAATTCATCTATTTGGGTTCATTGGTTTGTTTTTGTTTACAATTCACAAGTTCTTAGGTCATTCTAGGCCCTGACCCCAAGACTGAACTACTAACCATTTCTCCCGTGGTCTTTCAAGTTCAGCCACTAATTTAACTTCCAAATTGTCCAGCTTGGAATAGCGCTGAGATATGAAAATATTGCCCATTGGTATGCTAAATAGGTAAAGTGCCTATAGTGTGATGAAAGTTAACAGGCTTTATGACAGACTTACACATTTCAAATATGTTTCTTACATTTGAACCAATGTAAGAACAGTAGTAAAGCATTTGATATTCTAGCCCTGTGATGGCAAACCTATGGCATGTGTGCCACAGGTGGCATGCAGAGCCCTCTCTGTGGGCACGTGAGCCGTCACTCCAGCTCAGCTCCACCACGCATATGCGCACCCCTCTCACCAGCCAGCTGGTTTTTTCAGATCTGCTTGTCCACATCTCTTCGCCGTGACTTCAGCTGCCCAATCCTCCCCATAGCGAATGGTTTTTCTGTGGACCAGGGGACCATGGTTTTGTGCACTGCCTGCATCTCACAAGTGCATGGATGGGGCTTTGCTTGTTTGTGCGACCCAGTTTCTGACAGGCCATGGACCAGTGCCATTCACTGGATCAGGGGTTGGGGGGGGACCTTTGCTATCGATGACTAACATAAAACTCAAGAGTCTTTTTTCTAAGGACCCAAGAAGATGTTTTCCAAAAGATTTTTTTTTGTACCATTGAACTGGGTTGGTACTTCTGATGCTTAACCATTATTGATTACTCATTTTTTTCCGATATTCACAAGGTCCTTCATCAGACACATCAAGAGAAGAATTCAAGAAGTCTGCCATAAGATCCAGAGGTGCTACCTCTTCTATTGAGTCAGAGAAGAAAGAAACAGTAAGTTTCATTAAATATCACTAAGTGTAATTTCATGTCATCAAATGTCATTAAGACTCCACTTTACTAAGGAGTGGCCTCAACCTTTGAGTATGAGAGAAGGAAATAAATTAAATGAGAAGTAACTATAACTGTGTACTGAAGCCTGAACTATTTGTACAGGAGATAGTTTCAGGGTATAGTAATTATGTCAGTTTCCTTCCTTCAGATGTTTTGCAATTACAATACTTAGACCGTTTTTGTTAGCTAAGAACCTTGAAAATTATAGTTCAAACAATTCTGGAGGGCACCAAATTTGGAGGGTTAGGAGATTGGTATAATATGTTACTAGCTGAAACCAGTGGGCTCTAAGCTGCTAGGCATGCAACTCCAAACAGCTTCAAAATTCAAAGATTACAGTCTTCAAAACAAGTTCTTGAATCCTGCTTGTTTGAGGATAAGGTTGCCAATGAAGGTGAGGGCAGTGTGTTAAGGCAAAGAAAGATAAATTAAGCAACTTCCAGTTTTCTAGCCATCTAGCTTCCTTAGCTTTCCTAAGCTGAAATAATTCATAGTGAAATAATTAAATTAGAAAGAGTCTGGTAGCAGCTTTTCTAACTAACAAATTCTATTGTGTTTTGTTAGATATGGCTCACTACATCAAATGTATATGAATCAGAGGTGGTATTCAGCAGGTTCTGACCAGTTCTGGAGAACCGGTAGCAGAAATTTTGAATAGTTTGGAGAACCGGCAAATACCACCTCTGACTGGCCCCGCCCCCATCTATTCTCTGCCTCCCGAGTCCCAGCTGACCGGGAGGAAATGGGGATTTTGCAGTAACCTTCCCCTGGAGTGGGGAGGGAATGGAGATTTTACAATATCATTCCCCTGGAGTGGAGAGGGAATGGAGATTTTACAGTATCCTTCCCCTGCTACACCCACCAAGCCACGCCCACAGAACCGGTGGTAAAAAAAATTGAATCCAACCACTGATATGAATGGTTAAGCCAATGTAGACTTTAAAGGGGGAGTAAGGTACAGAGTAGAGAAAGGGGGGTTTGTGCAGATGCAAGTTAAGCAAATGACAGGACCTCATCAGTCAACATGACTGTGTTGGGTTAAAAACCCATTATGTTAGTTAAGACTTTCTGAATATCCTGGAACATTTTGAATATGTTAGTTTGGCAGTTTCTCACTCTAAAACTGGTATAGTTCTATTGTTTTAAAATGGGCATCTTAACATCTGCCATGAAATCTGCTGGGAAGGTAAAATGTTCTGATTTTAATCTTTTTTTACATCTGATGTCAAATATATAATTCTTTTGTGCAAAGTTTGTCCCATTTTTCATAGAATCTGGGAAGGGGGGACGACAGATCATGGCATGTATGGCATTGAAAGAGGAGCACGCAAGAGTGTTTTCTACACTGCTTAAGGTTACCCTGTTTCCCTGAAAATAAGACCTCCCCAGATAATAAGTCCAATCGGGATTTTGAGCACATGTACTACAATAAGCCCTCTCCACAAAATAAGCCCTATTTGAAAATATTGCAACACAGCAGCCTAGCCATGAGGTGACCATGATCGCCGCTTCCTGCACCTCAAAAATAATAAGACCTCCCCGAAAATAAGGCCAAATGCTTATTTTGGGGGTCAAAAGAAAATAAGACCCTGTCTTATTTTGGGGAAAACACGGTAAAAAAATAACTTTCTCAACAAGGCCAAGTTTATCTGTCTGTTTAGTTCGAACATTTTAAGAATTCTTTCATGAAACTTTAATTTTTCTTTAATTTTTCAAAAAAAAACCTTTCAAAAACTGCTGTCCCTTCTGCTTTAAACGTTAAGAGATTCGATTCTTCTTAAGCTTTTTGCTGAAAATTTAGATTTTTCTTTCTTTTTTCAGAAACTGTGCTAACTCACCAAGTGTATTTCTTTTATTTTGCTGCTCAGAAAAACCTCTCTTTAGCTGTAAAACATTTACATCTGATAGCGATTAAGAAAGGAGGCTTTTGCAAACCTTGCCTCCATATAAGCCACCTTACAGCTGTCAGCTTGTTTGAAATCCATCAACCCCCAGCTGCTCGACTGACATGTTGACTGCAAAAATCTCAGTTCCTGCTGTCTTCTCAGGTTGAGTAGCTGTTTGGAATACAGATGGGCAATCTCACAATCTCTTTTGTTCTGGAGAGAGTGTATAAGCCATAATTCACAAACTGGCTGTCAAATTCCTTTGCAATGCTAACCATGTTCTTTCAGGGATGTCTACTTCAGCACCTGAGGGACAAGATAAGTAACAGGTGGAAGCTTATAAAGAGAGATCCAACCTAGAATTAACAATTAATCAATGAAATGGTTTGCCTCCAGAAATTGTGGACGCTCCATCACTAGAGGTTTCTAAAAAGAGATTGGATGGCTATTTGTCCAGAATGACATAGGGCAATGTTGACGAATCTTTTCGGCACTGAGTACCGAAACGGAAGCACCCATTTGCCGGAAACCATAAGAGTAGCTGCCCACTGGCCGGCGCATTGGAACCCGAAGAGCAACGGGTGACAGCTCACGTGCCCAGAGAGATGGCTTTGCTTGCCATAGGTTCACCATCACAGATATAGGGTCACCAGCTTGAGCAGGTGATGGACTAGGTGACCTTCAAGGTCTCTTCCAACTCTGTTGTTCTGTATTCTAATAGAATAGAATAGCATAGAATAGAATAGCATAGCGTAACAGCGTTGGAATGGACCTTGGAGGTCTTCTAGTCCAACCCCCTGCCTAGGCAGGAAGCCCTATACCATTTCAGACAAACAGTTATCCAACATCTTCTTAAAAACTTCCAGTGTTGGAGTATTTACAACCTCTGGAGGCAAGTTGTTTCACTGAGTAATTGTTCTAATTGTCTGGAAATTTCTCCTCAGTTCTAAGTTGCTTCTCTCCTTGATTAGTTTCCACCCATTGCTTCTTGTTCTACACTCAGGTGCTTTGGAGAATAGCTTGACTCCCTCTTCTTTGTGGCAATCCCTGAAACATTGGAACACTGCTATCATGTCTCCCCTAGTCCTTCTTTTCATTAAACTAGCCATGCCCAGTTCCTGCAACCGTTCTTCATATGTTTTAGCCTCCAGTCCCCTAATCATCTTTGTTGCTCTTCTCTGCACTCTTTCTAGAATCTCCACATCTTTTTTACATCGTGGTGGCCAAAACTGAATGCAGGATTCCAAGTGTGGTCTTACCAAGGCATTATAAAGTGGTATTAACACTTCACGTGATCTTGATTCTATCCTTCTGTTTATGCAGCCTAGAACTGTGTTGGCTTTTTTGGCAGCTGCTGCACACTGCTGGCTCATACTTAAATGGTTGTCCACTAGGACTCTAAGATCCCTCTCACAGTTACTGTTATTGAGCAAGGTACCACATATACTGTACCTGTGCATTTTGTTTTACTTGCCTAAATGTAGAACCTTACTTTTTTCATTTATTCTATACGCAGAAGCCAATCCAAAAATCTCTTGCATTTTTTGAATTTATATTTTGAAGCTATATATTTTGAAACCATGCCAGAGACAGGAATTTTGGATCAGAAAAAGAATTATATCGTTACATAGTTGGGCAGAATAGTTAATATTTTAATTATTAATATAGACACGTTGTTGACAAAATATGAGTGGAGAGAAGAGTTTGAAATAACCGTTAAGGAGGGTGAGGAGATGACTGGAAATAATTTATTACATCAAAAGAGGAAATTATGTCCCCAAAATGAATTGTCCAACATGGAGAATTTGTTATATCCAGCTCAATTCACCTCTGTGCTATAAATTTCAAATATCCACTAGTATCATCAACAAAGAACCATTTTCAGGTTCCAGTGAGGTGACCTCAAAATAAATTCCCACATTGAAAGCTAGATAAAATTCATGCTGCCACCCAAATGACATTGAGTCCTTATTGATTAGCCCTCAGTGCAAAGTTCCAGAAATAAATTATTACTAAAATTTGATAAAAGCAATTTGAAATGAAATTGGAATAAAATACGATCTAGGATGGAATTGGAATAAAATACAGTCTAAAATAAAATTGGAATAGAATACAATACAATAATTTAAGATATAGATAAAATATGATAAAATTATATTTTGGTGTCACCCCTACAATCTACTCCAATCAGTCCCATGTATGCAGATCTCAACCAAACCATTTTTTTTAAAGTCCTGTGCTGTGTTAAATGTTATTTTCCAGTTCTGGCCGCACATAAGGTAACGTGTTTTCATATGGGGATCCCAATGGGTCATTTGTTTGGTATATGGACCAAGGTACCTGTTTCTCACCCCCTTATACAGGCAATAATCAAAGAGGATGTGAGCCAGGTTTTCTACCTCTGCTGCTCCGCGCAAGCAGAGACCCTCATTGTAGGGCATAGAATGAAATCTCTCATATCTGACCATTGGGTCAAACCGTTCAAATCTCGTTCCCGTAAAATATCACCCTAAGATGTTTTGGCAGTTTTAACTTCAACTAGCTGTCTACTTGAAAAGTACATTTGTATTTACTCAGCCATTTCAAGTTACTCACCTTACTAACGATAGCTAGTAGCTTTCTCTTGTGGATCAATCAGTTGAGGAAACTATGGAGGATTTCTCCAATAATTGTCCATCACCAGTAGGTGGCTCACAAACCTCATTTATATGTAAAGAACAACAACCAAAATAAGGCCAAGGTAGATGTGTAGACATGAAGGGGGAAAGCCAACATTTCTGGAAACAATATCTTCAGTGGGCCCATTGAGGATTTTGTAATGTTGACCTACAGTCCAAAGTTGGGTTGCAACACTTTACTTACATTAAGTCCATGCAGATAACTGCAACGCTGATATTTACACAGCCAGAGTGTTCTACAAGCAACTCTATGGGGAGGGTTTTCTTTTTTTCAAAAAAGCACAACATTTCACAGTTGTGCCCATGATGATAGGGAAAAAAAATGGTGGCAGGGAATGCAGAAACATTTTTCGGCATGAATCCTAGATGGGAAATATGAGGTTTATAGGTCAACGTATCTGGAGATGGCTGGAATAAAAACCCTGAAATTTATTTTTATTTTATTTGGTTTGTCAAATATGTACAAGATAACAGGTATACGTATAAACATGGACATGAACAAAGGAAATGAGTACAAATAAATGGGGACAGTAGGACAGGGATGGTAGGCACTCTGGTGTGCTTATGTACGCCCCCTTATGGACCTCTTAGGAGTGGGGTGAGATCCACAGTAGACAGTTTGAGGTTGAAGCTGTCGGGTAGAGCATTCCAGGCGTTGACCACTCTGTTGCTGAAGTCATATTTTCTACAATTGAGTTTGAAGCGGTTTACTTCCAAAGAATCTGAATCTGAAAAGAATCACTCAGCAGTGTGTTATTTTCTTCTTCTGTCTCTATTTTATGTTCTTTCTGTTGTCATCTTACCTCTTACTGGATTTGAAGGCAGAAAAGTCTCAGAGAGGAAAACAGATCTTGGAAGAAACTGGACATTTCAATCTACCTGTCTCCCAAGCCACAACTCACCAGTTATCCTATTGTATATTTGGAAACAATGATATAAATAAAGCCAGAGATGTATCTACCTTTGCTTTCCAGAATCAGCTAGTCTCAAGCAAAGCATAAATACAAGAGTAAATACAAGAATTTTCTGGCTAACATACAAGCCACCATCTATGATGTAGATTTAGCATTCTTTCATGCGCAGAAGATCTGGAAATGCAAGATTAAGTAGCTGGAGAATAAGAAACTAAGCTAGATATACTAATAAATTAAATCAGATACATAACATTTATTAAACATTACTGGGAAGTAAGATTTGCCATGTAAGCAATAAAAAGTGGTATTGCAATCAAGAACTTAGTGGCTCTTTTATTTCAAACAAAACATATTTGCTTCCTCTGGCATTTTGGAGCTATCCAAATATATAGAACTACGGGTCGCAAAATTGCTCTAGCTTCAATGGCTGGGAATTCTGGAAGTTGGCACAACTGAGAGTGCCAAATTGAAAATGGCTGAATTAACAAATTGTTCAGTTTCATATATTTTGAGAGGGAGAAGTTGTTAAATACTAAGAAAGCATATTAAATACTTCATAAGAGATGTTGCCAGAATGATTTCTGTGGATGAGAATTGTTGGTAGGATGTCTACAGGAGAATGTCCAAAAAGTCAAGATGGCAACTGCACTTGACTTTTTGATCTCGACACATAATAAAAGCCCTACCCCTTTATTGAAATCTGAATTGCATCGCTATCTTGACTTTTTTTTTTGGCTTGCAGACACCTGTGAGTGTTGCTCAACAAAATTTCTGAAGCAATTGAGAAAACTTAAAAGAAAAGTATCATTCTACCTCGGGAGGGGGATATTGAGAAAAATAACCAAGGGTCCCTCCCTTGAATATCTTCTATTGGAATGTAATTAAACGTGGATATCATACAACATTCAACCATTTCTGACTGGTGGACAATCCAGAATTTTGAGATCATCTGATGGGCATCTCTCAAAGTATGCCTGTTCATATGTTGGGGTGGGATTCAGCCGGTTTGGACTCATTTGGGCGAACTGGATCGTAATTTTACATCTGTTTTGCTGAACCAGTAGTTGAAAGAACTGGATGGCCTTGCACACCCTCCTCTGACCCTCCCAGTAGTCTCCATGTGGCCCGTTTTGGATACCAGCTAAGTGCAGGGCCCACATGGAGGTTCTTGGACAGCGAAAAACAGGCTTCCCAGAAGTTCCAGAAGTCCGAAAATGGGTCTGTTTCCAGAGGGCCTCCAGAGCCCAAGAGAGGCTGTTTTCACCCTCCCAGAGCCTTGAGGAAAGCCTCCAGAGCCTGGGCAGGGCAAAAACACCCTCCAACATGGTGCAGGAGCCGAGTAGGCAACACCCACCATGGCCATGCCCACCCAGTAACCAGTTGCTAAAAATTTTCAATCCCATCCCTGGTTGGGTCTTCTATTCACAAAACCTCTGCAGTGGGAAACTTAACTTCTTGGTGTTCTTCCTCAGCTTTATCCATGGTTTCTTTATCATTCTGGTTTCCCTTATCTCAGCACCCCAGTTAAATAGGCAGACTTCCAAAGAAAATATTGGAATGCATCCATCCCACATTTTCATTTTCTGTGAAAGTGAACATGTCTCTTTCAGAGTCCAGAAGTATTACTCGATCTAAAAATGATAATGGAAATGGGATGTCATCTCTGAATAAGTACAGGTAATCCTCGACACAGGTGGTATTCAGCAGGTTCTGACCAGTTCTGGAGAACCGGTAGCAGAATTTTTGAGTTGTTTGGAGAACTGGTAAATACCACTTCTGACTGGCAGTTCCCCCATCTATTCTCTGCCTCCTGAGTCCTAGCTGATCAGGAGGAAATAGGGATTTTGCAGTAACCTTCCCCTGGAGTGGAGAGGGAATGGAGATTTTACAGTATCCTTCCCCTGCCACGTCCACCAAGCTATGCCCACCAAGATATGCCACATCCACCAAGCCATGCCCACAGAACCAGTAGTAAAAAAAATTGAATCCCACCACTGGTCCTTGACTTACAAACATTTGCTTAGCGACCATTTAAAGTTACAAAGGCACCAGAAAAAGTGACTCATGACCAGGGGTGGGTTTCTCGCCCCGTTCCAACCGGTTCGGTTGGAACGGGGCCGGCGGCGTCCTCGTGCACGCGTGCAGCGCATGCATGCATACTAGCATCTGTACAATGCTCCAGCTGCTCCTGGAGGATCGCGCAGGCACTGTATGCATCCTGCGCATGCGTGGAAGCGCAGAACTCGTCAAAACCGGGTAAGGAGCGCGGGCGGGCGGGTGGCCCCTTCGCCGTTCCCGGAAGTTACTTACTTCCGGGTTCGCTGACCAACCGGTTCGCGGGGACCGCCGCGAACCGGTTGAAACCCACCCCTGCTCATGACCATTTTTCATACTTACAACCATTGCAGCATTCCCATGATCATGTGATTAAAATTCAGACCCTTGGCCACTGACTCGTATTTAGGATGGTTGCAGTGTCCCGGGATCATCTGATCCCCTTTTGCCACCTTCTGACACACAATGGGGAAGCCAGATTCACTTAACCACCGTGTTACTAACATAATAACTGCAGTGATTCACTTAACAACTGTGGCAAGAATGGTCGTCAAATGGGGCAACATTCACTTAACAGACGTCACACTTAGCAACAGAAATTTTGTGATCGTAAGTCAAGGATTACTCATCTTAATCTTTTTCTTTATTTCAGTTCTTTCAAATACTACAGGTTACTTCCATAGTACTTTATAGCAGCTTCATGCCCTCTTTGTTGCATCACTTAGTTATTCCAACTTCCTACTGTGTTTCCCTGAAAATAAGACAGGGATTTATTTTCTTTTGACCCCCAAAATAAGTGCTTGGCCTTATTTTTGGGGAGGTCTTATTATTTTTGAGGTGCAGGAGGCGGTGACTGTGGTCACCTCATGGCTGCTGCTGTGTTGCAATATTTTTTTTTGTGGGGGCTTATTTTCAGGGGAGGGCTTATTTTAGCTCATGCGCTCAAAAGCCCGATTGAGCTTATTATCCAGGGAGGTCTTTTTCGGGGAAACAGGGTATTTTATATCTTAAGAAATGAAACATGGAAAGGAAAAAGATTCACAGATTCTTTGCCAGGCACGCAGGGACACCTAAGGGTACCTCAGCTCAACCAGAGTTTATGAAATGTCCTCATTTCTGCCTGGTCTGCCTGAAGGAGCTGCCCTCTGACAAGTGGAAAGATTCAATGAAGTACAACCAAATTGTAATTTGGGCAAAGTCCTTCATAATGAAACACAGGGATTCAGATAAAACGGGACCCTTTGTGTATTTAGCTTCTTAGCTATCTACTATGAAGGTCATTGTGACCTGTCATTCTGCCCTTTCCACCTTCCATTTCTTTCAACATTTTTTTGGAACGGCTTATTAAACGTTACAGACCCATTTCATGGCTATAATTCAGCAGCAGCTATTCACCACTAGTGAACAGAATGGTGAGTGTAGCCTTCATTTTAAGCAGAGGTGGTATTCAGTCAGTTCTGATAGGTTCTGGAGAACCGGTAGCGGAAATTTTGAGTAGTTCACAGAACCAGCAAATAGGCTGGGCCCGCCTCCACTGCCTCCCAGGCTCCCAGCTGATCTTCTTTTGTTGCCCTGAACAGGACAATAGAGCTGGAAAGCATGTTAGTGGGGTGGGGAGGGAATGGATATTTTGCAGTATCGTTCCCCTGCCTCACCCACAAAGCCACGTCCACAAAGCCACGCCCACAGAACCGGTAGTAAAAAAATTGAATCCCACCACTGATTTTGACATTATGTAATTTCTGATTATTCCTATTATGCAATTATGTAATTTCACACCAATTCTCCTCCCTGAGAATACTTAGGAAATCCAACACAAATAATGCAAATTTGGAAACAGCTCTGGAACGAATTTTCACCTTTTCCATGCCTGCAAACCCATGTTTGTGACCCTAGCTAGTCTTGACAAGGAGCTAATATCAATCCTAGTTTTCTGACTTACCTTCCAAATCACACAGTCTACCCAAATCCTATGTAATTTCTGCACTCCAGGTAGTCCTCAAGTTACAACCACAATTGAGCCCAACATTTCTCTAGCTCAGTGAGACATTTACGACTTTTCTTGCCACAGTTGTTAAGTGAATCACCGCCATTGTTAAGGTAGTAACACAGTTGTTACGTGAATCTGGCTTCTCCATTGACTTCACTTATCAAAAGGTGAACACATGATTCCAGGACACTGCAACCGTCATAAATGGGAGTCCATTGCCAAGCATCTGAATTTTGTTCACATAACCATGGGGATGCCGCAATGGTCGTATAAAAATGGTCATAAATCACTTTTTTTCTGGGTCCTAATTTTGAACGGTCACTAAACAAACTGTTGTAAGTCGGGGACTATCTATAGTGAATCACAGCACCGCTGTAGCACATTTGGTTATAGCTGAAATGAAATAAAGGCTAGCTATGTTATGATTATTTGGGCACAACAATAATTGAATGTAATTTAATGGTATGGAAATTATCTTGGATCACAGTTCCAAAAAGTGGCATCTTTCCATGTTTTTTGTTTGTTGTACAAACAAGGTTTGTAGAGAACACCAGTGAAGGAAAGATGCACTGAATTCCACCCAGACAGATTTGTAAGACAGTGTAAGAAAAATCTTTGATTGAGATTGTCTTGGCAACATTTCGGCGAGGTCTCACTCACCATCTTCAGGCTGGTGTTTTCGGCTTAAAGCGTGGTCCGAGCTGCCGTCTTTCTATAAATCTTGGTGGGGGTGTATGGAGTGCTGGCTTTGTTTCAGTAAGTGGATTGATTGGATGTGTGGCTGTATCATGATTGGTAGATTGGTGCTGATTGGTGCTGGCTGTGTGTCTGTTGTTGTTTTGTGTTATAATGGCCTGGGTGGTGGGTGGGGCTCGTTTGTTGACTAGGGCTGGTTTCCAGATGTCTGGTAGGCGTCACAAGAGACCATCACGACAGAAACCCAATACACAGGTTCGAATCCCAGTAAGGATATGGCTAGCTGATGAGAGCTAAATAGCTTGAAATAGATCTATACTAGTCTCCCTTTATTTATTTATCAGCACAAATACAACACAAATGTAACAAAGGCAACAGTAAAAATATTGGGTTTCTGTCGTGATGGTCTCTTGTGACGAGCCGATAGACTAGAGAATGGAAGCAGTTAGCTTCCTCCCATATTTGGGCATACCAGGGGTTGTGGCACTAAATACACACACACACACACACACACACACACACACACACACACATATCGAAATGCCACCATATATATATCGAAATGCCACTTAAGCAGCATCACAAAATCTTCAGAACCATAAAGGCTACAAACCTGAAATTTGGCAGGTGTGTTCCTCTTGGTTTCTAGGTGCTCATTAAGAAAGCATTTCTCAAATTGACCATCAGGTCATTAGTATTTCTTATACAATAATTAACATGCTCTGATGCTAAGGAGTTCTGCTCCCCCTCCCCACCTGAAAAGAACTCTGTTCCAACTGCCAGTTGCCTCACATTCCATTACCTTAGTTCAAACTTTTAGGAAGACATCATGCAAAAATGGAGCAATTTGTAATGGACTTCCAGCACCTTGTTAATCAGGGGTGAGTTCTGTCAGGCACTACTGCCAGTTCGCTTATGTGTGCGCCGCACATAAGTGCACGCTGTGTGCGTGTGTGCAGTACAATTAAAATTGTTCTGCACATGCACAGAACTAAAAAAACAAGATGGCGGTGCCAATGCGCCATCCGGAGAACCGGTTCAGGGGTATGGCAGGCTGGGTCGCTGCTGGTTGCAGCGACCCAGGCCACCAAACCACTACTGGTTCGGCCAAACCGATCCAAACCGGTAGGAACCCACCACTGCTTGTAACCTCCCTGGAGGAATAGATCTGCATTTCAATCAACCTTGACAGAATTTAAATGGCATCCTGAGTCGTAGGTTTTTAAAGGAAGAGCCAGCCTGTCATAATTTCATTTCCAAACAAAGTCAAACTTTTAGAGAGCCTGGGGGGGGGGGGTGGATAAGGAATGTTGGCCCTTGTTCAAAGGCATTAATCTAATCAAAGTGATCTTTGCCTCGGACCAGTTTGTTTGCATATTCTACCTTGGCACCATGCTTGGTTAAAATCAGCAAAAGCTCCAACACTTTCCATAAGTACCAAGGAAGTGACAAAATTAATCACCTGGAACTCTTTAGAAGAACACAGAATCCTACAAGTGGAATAGCTATGAACCACAGCTTCTTCTTCTGAGAGTCTTCACCCACTCTTTGCTTTTTGTTGTTGTTTTTTACCAGATACTGTATGTTCTGGTAACTCCACTCTCCTTTCACTCCTCTTTTATTTCCTCTGGGAGGGGCCATTCATCGTCCACCTGTGGCCTTACTCCCAAGTCGACCCCTGTTCTTTAGCTGTTCCCTTCAACTGAGCCGAGGTGGCGCAGTGGGTAGAGTGCAGTACTGCAAGCCACTTCAGCTGACTGTTATCTGCAGTTCGGCTGTTCAAATCTCACTGGCTCAGGGTTCTCAGCCTTCCGTCCTTTCGAGGTGGGTAAAATGAGGACCCGGATTGTTGTTGGGGGCAATATGCTGACTCTGTAAACCGCTTAGACAGGGCTGAAAGCCCTATGAAGCGGTATATAAGTCTAACTGCTATTGCTATTGCTATCTGGCAACTCTGCGCATGCGCACACTGGGAACAGGCTCCAGCTGTTCTTCTGCCTCACTGATGTCCAACTCGGAAGGCAGCTGATAATTGTCATACAGCCCTGGCCCCCTCTCTGCCTCCAACACAGAGCCCTCATCAGAGCCTTCTCCAGACTCCAGGACTGGCCCATGTTCCTCCTCAACCTCCTCACTGTCCAAATCTGCTGCCAGCTTCACCGGCCCCTGGAGGGCCACAACACTATGAAGCTTTTTCTCATTTTCATGAAAAAGGTGAGCTGATTTGCCATCGTCAACAAACGCAACTTTCCTCTGATAAACTGAGCCCCAAACTCTGCCTTGTGCTGCCTCGAATTTCTTTCCCCCTAAATAAAATAATTTGGGGAAGGAGGAACAGGCGGCACCAGGCAGCATAATTGACTACGGATAGTTCTTGAATTACAACCATTTGTTTAGTGACTGTTCAAAGTTACAACCACACACAAAAAATGACATCGCCATTTTTCACATTTATGACCGTTGCAGCATCCTTGTGGTCGCACAATTAAAATTCAGGCGCTAGACAACCGTCATGTGTTTGCATTCCCATGTGATCACCACTTGTAACCTTTCCAGCTGGCGTCTGGCAAGCAAAGTCAATGGGAGAAGCCAAATTCATTTAACGACTGCATCATTCACTTAACAACTACATCAATCTGCTTAACAACTGTGGTAAAAAAAAAATAGAGCAAAACTCACAAACAATTGTTTTGCTTAGCAACAAATATTTTGGGCTTCGTTGTGGTCATAAGTCAAGGACTACCTGTAGGGAAGATACATGTCCTGGAAAATCACATGTTCTTCTTCCCTGGCTTGAAATAAAAATATTCTTGCAGGAGATATAATGAAATGTACCCTGTTTCCCTGAAAATAAGACAAGGTCTTATTTTCTTTTGACCCCCTGAAATAAGTGCTTGGCCTTATTTTCGGGGAGGTCTTATTATTTTTGAGGTGCAGGAGGGCAAGCATAGTCACCTCATGGCTGCTGCTGTAGTGCAATATTTTTGAGGAGGGCTTATTATTTTTGAGGTGAGGAGGCCCCTTAACCTTGGCCTGTGGATCAGCTGATTCAGAAAGGGCCGGAAGTTGCCTCTACATGTCAATATACTTAACATATCCTAGTTTTAAAGAAAAAATAGTAATAATAATAGTAATGAGAATATAAGAAAAAAAAACAGTATACATGTGGGGTCAAATTACATTAAAATCTAACACGTCTCGTCAAACCTGATATATATCCCTCCCCCCCACCCTCCCCCCAGCCCCCCACAACCTACCCCCACCCCCACTTCCCAGAACCCATACACGGTATAGATTTTTAACAAACACAGTCTATAATATATTGGATAAAAGAATAAAAAATTAATAACATCTTTACATTGAACTTAGCTCCTCCTTGCTAAACTAACTTTAAACAATTTAAATCATTCCTGATCTTAAGCATAAGCTATCTGGAATTTCTTAGTCCCGTATTTATTTTGTATATAATCAATCCATTTTTTCCAGTCTCGTTTATATCTCTCATTTGAGTGGTCCTTAAGATATGCAGATATTTTAGCCATCTCGGCTAAATTTGTGACTTTCAATGTCCATTCTTGAATTGTAGGCAAGTCTTCCTTCTTCCAGTATTGCGCCACCAACAGTCTTGCTGCAGTTATTAAATGCAAAATCAAGTTAATCTCTACCGCTTTACAGTCGGTAATTATACCTAACAAAAATAACTGAGGAGTAAACTTTATCCTTTTTTTAAGAACATTTTGCATAATCCACCATATTTTTATCCAAAATGCCTTAACCTTTTGGCAAGTCCACCATATGTGGAAATATGTAGCATCGAGAGAACCACATCTCCAGCATTTGGGTTGTAAATTCGGAAATACACCAAGGAGAGGAGGAGTGGGAAATAGAAGGGAGAAGAAAGATGGGAAGAGAAGGATAGGAGAGAGGGTAAGGGGGGAAGACGAGAAGGATAAGGAGGAGTGGATTGTAGAGAGAGGAGCAGTAGAAAGGGAGGGGAAGTAGGGTAGAAAAGGATGATGGAGGGAGGATAGAAAGTTGGAGGGTGGTAGAAGAAAGAGGTGTATGGAGAGCAGAAGAGCTATAATGGGTTTCTATTTTTTTGGGTATTGTTGACAAGAGGAATTGATGTAATTATTATTTAATACTATACATGAAATGGCGGGGACCGGCTGCGCATATGGTTAAATATTTTTATGGGGGGACTTATTTTGGGGAGAGGGCTTATTTTAGCACATCAATTGCGCTCAAAAGCTCGATTGGGCTTATTATCTGAGGAAGTCTTATTTTGGGGAAAACAGGGTATCGGGCTGGGCTGGTGCGATGGCATCTTCTCCCAGCAAGTATTTGTTCCAAAAATCCTTTTTCTTGTTTTAATTCCAGTGAGAGGCACAGGGTGTATTTCAGTGCACACCAGGAAAAGAGAGGCCTCTTTTTACAACTGGCAAAGTTCCCACGTCAATTCCCCTCTCAAGACAGAGAAGGGGAAGAAAGCAGAGAGAAGGAGGGGTGTGTGCAGGGTGTTGAGCAGGGAATAAAAAGGTCCCATTCAGGAGAGACGCTGATTGACACTCACAGTTTCTAAAGAGAGCTCAACTCGCTCTCTTTCAAACCTATCTGGATTTGAAGCACCGTCTCTCTGGACTTTTGAATGCTTCGGGTTTTCTATTTTCTTTTTCTTTTTTCCCCATTTGGGTGGCTCTGAACGGTTAATCATTTGCTCTTCCTTGTGATGTGTAACTTGGGGATAGGAAGCAAGACGGGGCTGTGCCTACATAATATGGTTATCTCAGCTCGGCTGAGTCTGTGTTGAAAGGACAACCTTCACTGCCCTCCTCCCGGCTGCGTTCTCTGCCCATTGGTGTGTTCAATTTTGCACCCGCAAAACACACCATGAAGTTGCAGGCAGCTTGCCGGTATTTTTGTTGGCTTTTCTTTTTCTTAGCTGCTACAGCAGAAGGTAAGTGACTGAGCGTTGTTATTTTTGGGAGCAAGAGGAAATGAGAGCTTCATGGAAAATTATTGTCACTTTTTTTTACCCCAAACCAGTGGTGGATTCCTACCAGTTCAGACTGGTTCGGCCCAACCTGTAGTAGCTTGGCAGCCTGGGTTACTGGAACCGGCAGCGACCCAGGCCTGCCATGCCCCCAAACTGGTTCTCCCGGCAGCACTGTAGGCGCCGCCATCTTGTATTTTGCTTCTGCGCATGCGCAGAGCAATTTTAATTGTATTGCACATACGCATGCAGCGCACATCAACCATGCGCACCTGGCGCAGCTCTGAGTGGACCGGCAGTAGTCTTTGCCGGAACCCACCCCTGCCCCAAACCCCTGAATGCCAGCCACTCTGTGTAATGTGAAATCTAAAAAAAGGATGCTTCTGATTTGCATAGAATTGAAAAACCTAAATCCCCAATTGAAATGCTAATTAGAAACAGAGAGCATTGAAAAGGTAAGCTTCACAGAAATTTTACGTAACTAATTACATCATTGCATAACGAAACTGTTTAATTTATTAAAGGGGTCCTGGGAGCTAAATGTATCATTTGGCCTCAACCAATGTTGAAAAATTAAAACTGATGTGGCCCAATCAAACTAAAGGATTTCTAATAATCACAAATGTCACCCAAAATTAGGTTGTGTCACCTTTTACATACCTTGTTACCAGACCTTGCTTCTGAATTCACTGGGACTTATTATAGTAAAAAAAATATATTTTTTTAAAATAAAAATGAAAGTAGAAAATCTACCTGGAGAGAGGGGGAGGGAGGGGAAGAGAGGGAGGGAAAAATAGAGGGAGAAAGGGAGGGACACAGAGAGAGAGAGAGAGAGAGAGAGAGAGAGAGAGAGAGAGAGAGAGAGATTGACACAGCCTTCAATCCTTGGTTGGTAAAATGAGGACCCAGCCTATTGGGGGTAATATGCTGACTCTGTAAACCACTTAGAGAGGGCTGTAAAGCACTGTGAAGCAGTATATGTCTAAATGCTATTGCTGTATAGAATAGATAGATAGATGATAGATGATAGATGATAGATGATAGATAGATAGATAGATAGATAGATAGATAGATAGATAGATAGATAGATAGATAGAAGATAGATATTCTACGGTAGAACATGGTACTCATGCTCTCCTGATTTCTAATCCTACACTATACCATATCGTCTGTCATGATTGCTATACGTATAGTATGCCATATATGCCCACAAACCAGAGGTGGCATTCAGCAGGTTCTGACCAGTTCTGGAGAACCAGTAGCAGAAATTTTGAGTAGTTCGGAGAACCAGTAAATACCACCTCTGAATGGCCCCACCCCCATCTATTCTCTGCCTCGTAAATCCCAGCTGATGGGGAGGGAATGGGGATTTTGCAGTGACCTTCCCTTGGAGTGGAGAGGGAATGGAGATTTTACAGTATCCTTCCCCTGCCACACCCACCAAGCCATGCCAACAGAACCGGTAATACAACATTTTGAATCCCACCACTGTCACAAACACACATTTTCTGAGGTAACTCATAGTAATGAACAAAACCTGTGACACGTTGATCGCAAAACCACCATTTCCCTATCTGTTGACCTCCAAATGTGCTGGATCTCAGCTATTTTAGGATTAGAGTAGATGAGTTCCAAAACATTTGGAGGACAGGAGTTTGCCAAAAGCTGACTTAAAGTTTCTTAAGACTTGTTTGTTTCTGCATCTGTGTTACTTTCTCCTAAAACTAAATAGCTATTGATGCTCTACATGGGGCTGCCCTTGAAGAGCATCCGGCGATTTCAGCTAGTCCAGAATGCGGCCGCGCAAGTGATTGTGGGTGCACCTCGGTTCGCCCACATAACACCTATCCTCCGCGAGCTGCGCTGGCTACCTGTTGATCTCCGGATGCGCTTCAAGGTGCTACTTACCACCTTTAAAGCCCTCCATGGTAGTGGATCTGGGTACTTGAGAGACCGCCTCCTGCCAATTACCTCCCTGCGACCTATTAGGTCACACAGATTGGGCCTCCTCCGAGTTCCATCTGCCAGTCAGTGTTGACTGGCAACTACGCGGAGGAGAGCCTTTTCAGTAGTAGCTCCGACCCTTTGGAACGATCTCCCAGTGGAGATTCGTACCCTCACCACCCTCCAGACCTTCCGCACAGCCCTCAAGATCTGGCTATCCCGTCAGGCCTGGGGTTAAAGATTATAGTCTGTCCCCACCCGAATGATGAATGAATATTGCTTTTATTTTAATTATATGTTATTTATATATGTCATTGTGTGTCTTCCCGCCCTATCTGTTGTAAGCCGCCCTGAGTCCCCCCAGGGAAAAGGGCGGCCTATAAATAAATTTACCATTTACCATTTACCATTTACCATTTACCATGGTAATTAGGGAAGGCAGTGTGGGTTTCACAGTAAAATGTAACACAAAACTAAGAGTGCAGGAGAGTTCAGCCATTCTTCAAACAAGCTATGTTGCTGAGGACATCATGTTAAATTGCGTATGTTGTGTTTTAATGGTATAATGCTTGCTCATGCTTAGCCTGTTGTATGAAGCCATTTCCAGCTTATTCAATAAACTTATGATTAAGACAAAACACAGCTTAGAAAAATAAATGAACCCAAGCTAACCATTCTTTTCTCACATATCAATGACTCAATTGTCATGTATCAATGATAGCAGCAATGACTCATTATCTTATTTAAAAGCTTCCAAGTTACATCAGTATGGGACTTTTTAAAAAAATTTTACAGGAAACTTGGAAACACCTTCTTTCGGCTCAGGAATTCTCTATCAGTACCGATACTCACTAGACAGCCAACTAAGTTTTCTATCCAGGCCAACTTTGCAAAGAAGCAAGCTTCAGGCAGAAGCTGTGGTTGATGTGAATCTCTTGTGGAGTAACACCAATTCAGACGAACAACTGCTCCAAATTCAAGTAAGTACTGTGCTCTTCTGCTTTCTTGGTTTTTTATCTTCTGGGGAAAACATGAGCATTCTGTAGACTAGGAGTGTCAAACTCACTTCATCGGTGCGGAGTTACATGATATACCGGGCCATTTTCCCCCCTTTGCTAAACTCAGTGTGGGCATGGTCAGTGCGTGGTTTTACCCAATGAAATGATATCCATTAATCTATTTGCAATATTAAATGCTTTTGAACTGCTGGCTGGATTGTAGTTTGGGTTTGAGGGATGGGAGCTCACACCATCTCACAGAGCCAGGCTCGAACCGCCAGTGTACAGATCATTTCTGGCCAGCAATTCCAGCATCATTAAACCTGTGCCATTGCATTCCCTATTTGTGGCCTAATTCTACACTATATCTAAGACTAAATATAATAAGGGTGTCAAACTCACACAGAGGCATCATATGACATATTGGGACTTTCCCCCCCCCCTTTGCTAAACTGGGTATGGGTGTGGCTAGCATATGACGCTCCCAGCCCATGGGCCAAGAGTTTGACATCCCTGAAATACCGCTATAGTTTGAGCATCTGCATTTTTCCTTATTTCCTTCTTTTAAAATCTGATCTAAATTGCATTTTTGTATATTGCTTTATGACACACTTTTTAACCTCACAATGCTATTCTTGATTTGAAGTGTCCCGATTTTATTCCACCCACTTTGGGGATTTAGTTCCATGACTTACGCATCAATCAAGATTTGGAAAAGGAGGATCAGACTAGCAAAGGCCATTCTGTAAAAGGCTCGCAGAACGCTACCGAACTCCAGCAACCATTTTTCCTCCATTGGAATAAGGGAAAGGTATGTAAATATTTCTCTACGCACCAGCAGCTGATGGCCCCTTTTCATTCAGACTTGTTTACGTGCCATTTTCCTTTCAGCTTCGTATGCAGGTAAATTTTGCTAGCCATCCTTCCTCAACTGCATATTGAGACCATAGCTTTCAATATACAAGAATGTTATGGTGCTTAGTAAGCGGGCACTCCTTTTATTGATGGACAAGCATTGTTTTTTTTTATGGGAGTAAGACACTGGTGGGTTTCAAATAATTTAACAACGGTTCTCTGCCCTAAGGATCAGCTGGGTTGGCAGGGCTTGGTGGTCATGTGGTTGTGTGGGCATGGCCAATTCAATGTCACTCATGTCGATGGGCGCTTCGCCTTAGCTGTTACAATATAATAAGGGTTAACCAGAGAGGCAGCTTCTGTAAGCAGGGCAATAAAGATTAGACTAGAAAAAAACCCCAGAATGTTTCCTTCCTGCCTTCCTTAAAGGATTAGCCCTGTAAAATGGAAAAAACAAAAAAATAAGATTTCTTCCAACAACCAGTTCTCCGAACTGCTTAGAAAGTTAACAACCGGTTCTCCCGAATAGGTGCGAACTGGCTGAATCCCACCGACTAAGATTGATATCAATGGGCAGCACTTGATTCTACTACTACCAAATGCATCAATTACACCATATTCTTATCCCGCCTTCCCCAAGTAATTGCCCTCCGGTTGAATTGAGATGACGGGTCCTGAAATTCTCAGCTAACTCCTCTAACACAGGAAGCGAGCAGGAGGAAGAAGGGCATGACCACAGTGGATTGAGAATGCCTCTTCACTTGATCTGATTGCTTCCTGCCATTGTATCCTGCGATGCATCTCTTGTTCACTTTCTTATTCTTTCTTATGCATGCCCAGAGGTTGGCTGCTGCCGGTTCAGACCGGTTTGGGCAAACTGCTAGTTCCGACCAGCAGTTGAGCCTGCCCACCCACCCTGGCGCTATCCTGTTCTATATAATCGTGTTTTCAGTGTTGCGCACATGTGGTGCTCACATTTTCAATTCTGGCAAACTGGTTGTTACATTATGTGATGCCCACCTCTGGGCATGCTTCTAAAAGTTGACTTTCACCTTGCAGGTCAAAGCTTTCTACGTAGCCAAAGAAGAGAACCCTTTAATTTTGGATTTGAAGCGAGGTCTTCTCAGCCTTCTCCAGTTTCAGACCCATTCTGGAACAATGACTGAGGTACAATATAAGGTTTCCCTGAACTACATAGCATTTGCAATTCTGACCTCTCTCTCGAGGTAGTCCTCAATTTACAACCGTAATGGAGATTGCCCATTTACAATAGTAAGTCGTCATAATGGCCATAAAGCAGATCACCCACATATCAGGCCCAATTTTATGACGTTTGTTACAGCAGCCATTAAGCAAATGATCATTAAATGACTCCATAGTCATTAAGTGAAGCCATTGTTTGCTCTGGGGAAGTAAATGCTTCAGCAAAAATGTTGCCATTTGTTCTCATGTGACCATAAGATGCTACAAATAATTGTAAATGTAGGCTGGTTTCCAAGTCACAGGACCATGGAGGGTGGCTTTCAGAACTTTGGAACTGGATTGTAAACACCTTTGAGGTCTGTCACAACTTGGTAAGTCATATGTCTAGTCATAAATTGGGGGCTACCTGTATTAACAAGCCCATCATTTTAGCAATAGCAATAGTAGATAGTCTTATATGCCGCTTCATAGGGCTTTCAGCCCTCTCTAAGCGGTTTACAGAGTCAGTATATTGCCCCCAACAACAATCCGGGTCCTCATTTTACCCACCTCGGAAGGATGGAAGGCTGAGTCAACCCTGAGCCGGTGAGATTTGAACAGCCGAACTGCAGAACTGCAGTCAGCTGAAGTAGCCTGCAGTGCTGCATTTAACCACTGCGCCACCTCGGCTCTTTTTTATTTTTACTTGAATACTGAATCTAACTACTCTTCACCTTTGCTAAAAAGTGTTTTCATACATTGAAATAAGTGAGGCCTTATGGTTTAGGCAAGATTAATGATGCTTTGAACAATACGGATCCATAATGATTATTCATTCAATTCATTGATTTCCATTTATATAGGCTGCTTTACTCTGCACAGCTAATAATATTTTTAAAAATATTGACAACAACAAACATATAAACCACAGCTAGTGTAAAGGCGAAGGGGACATGGTGGCTCAGTGGCTAAGACGCTGAGCTTGTCGATCAGAAAGGTTGGCAGTTTGGCATTTGAATCCCTAGCACCGCGTAATGGAGTGAGCTCCTGTTACTTGTCCTAGCAGTTCGAAAGCATGTAAAAATGCAAGTAGAAAAATAGGGACCACTTTGGTGGGAAGGTAACAGGATTTTTTTGTCCCTTCGGCATTTAGTCATGCTGGCCATATGACCACAGAGATGTCTTTGGACAGCACTGGCTCTTCAGCTTTGAAACGGAGATGAGCACTGCCCCCTACAGCCAGAAACAACTAACACATATATGCAAGGGCAGTGGTGGGTTTCCATTTTTTTTACTACCAGTTCGCTTGTGCGTGCATGCGACACTTCTGCGCATACGCAGAAGCATCCAGGCAGGTGGGCGGAGCCTCCTGCCACCACCATTACCAGTTCGCCCGATCCAGGCCGAACTTGCAGAAACTCACCTCTGGGCGAGGGAAACCTTTACCTTTAGGTTAAAGGCAAACTCATCAATAGTAAATCAATATCACCATTGTAGATTATGCTTCCAGGAATAGAAAAATGTAAACACTGAATAAATGGCATTTATCACAGGGATGTATTGCTAATCCCAATGCCAAAAGAAGTCCCTAAAATTACAGTATGAGATCACAGGACACATCCTGTAAAGAAACAGGTCATAACTGGTTTACCCTTCTCAGATACCTTTTGCTTTTAAAAGCAAGGATGACTATTTCCAGATCCTAGAGAATCAGTTTCAAATAGCCCTGCATTTTGTGTGGGAATCTCTTAGCCTGCAATAAAGTGGATTTAATATAAATTCAACCCAGAAGAATCTGTTTTATAACAAGTGATCCAACACAGTGCTTGCAAAATAGCCCAGAATTTCACACGTAAAATCTTTAAAAAAAAAAAAGCAAAGCAAAACAGATGTTTGAATTATATTAAGGGCTAATGTTACATCTGCTATTTTAATCACAGTATACCCATTTTTATTGTTTAGGAGGATATTTCCGGGAGCTGCCAGGTTACCTATGCTGTCTCTAAGGATACTGTTTTGAAAACAAAAGATCTACAGAGCTGCATAAGACCGAAATTTGGATTCAGCACAGCTAACAAAGCAAGTCAATTTCTATTTATCACATTGTGTATTGTACATATTTCAGATATACCAGTGGTCTCCGTGGTCTGTGAACCACTGGTGGTCCATGAGAAAAGTTTGGTGGTCCGCAGAAAAATCTTTGCATTTTTGCATTTTTTTAATATTGTACTAAATCAGGGATCCTCAAAATACGACCCCTGGGCCAGATATGGCCCACCAAAGCAATTACTCTCACTCACTGATGGGATGGGGTCCTTCAGGCACTTAGCTTGGCTGCCTGTTTAGTAGCTCCAGCCCTTCCCTCCCTCCCTGGGAGTCCAGGCGCTTCAGTGAGCAGTGCACGAAACTTCGGCCGGGCTCCTCAAAAGACAGAGTTTGCAGGGGGCTGATCTAGCACCTGGGCTGGCTACAAGACAAATATTCATTCTTGGGCATATTTGAGATTCCTAGCTGCAATAGACAGCAAACCTAGGGTTGGCCCTGGGCGCTTCTCTCAACTAACAGGTGGTCAAGCTAAGTGCCTGAAGGACCCCATCCCATCACTAATTCATATTAGTGGTCCATGGGATTTAAAATTATGAATTTAGTGATCCCTGAGGTTCAAAAGGTTGGTGACCCCTGAGATATACTACAGTCTGTCTATTAGAACACTTCCCCCAGGAAGGAAGGAGAGAAGAAAGAGAAGAAAGGGGGGTAGGAAGGAGGGAAGCAAGGAGGGAAGGAAGGAGGGAAGGAAGGAGAGAAGGAGAGAAGAAAGGAGGGAAGGAAGAAGGGAAGAAAGGAGAGAAGGAGAGAAGAAAGGGAAGGAAGGAAGGAATGTAGGAGAGAAGGAAGGGGGGAAGGAAGGAGGAAAGGAAGGGGGAAAGGAAGGAGAGAAGGAGAAAAGAAAGGAGGGAAGAAAGGAAGGAGGGAAGGAAGGAGGGAAGGAGAGAAGGAGGGAAGGAGAGAAGGAGGGAAGGGGAAGGAGGGAGGGAAGGAAGGGGAGTAGGAGAGAAGAAACGAGGGAAGGAAAGAGGGAGGGAGGGAAGAAGAAGTAGGACCGTTGTAAGATAAGATGGATCTATGGGATGTTAAAAAAGCAATCTTCAAGTATATTGTCAACAGTAGGGAAAAATTGTTATAAATACATATTATTAATAACAGTTATGAGATCATATAATTGTGAATGTATATATGAAATTGATAAAATTAAAATAAAAAATAATAATAATTTTTTAAAAAAAGAACACTTCCCCCATGACATAATTTCTCCTTTATCTTGGTTTGCTATGATCAGAAAAGTTGTCGGGGGACAAACCTCAAATTTCATTCATCTTTCACAGCCAACATACAAATAAAACTAACCCACCCAGCAATGTTATCTTTCTCTGAAATCTGAAACCAGGATTATGATTTCTTATGTCAAACATGCCCGGGCTTCTAAGGATACTTAAATCAACATTTATTTGGGGTTTCCAAACCCTATTTGAAGCAAATTAAAATATACTCTGGAAACAAACATATTTATTTTTTCGCATAAAATATTTTATTCAATTTTCAATTTTCACATTCCATTTGCAATCATTTATACACAGGGTATTTACTATAAGAAAAGAAGAAAAAAAAAAAAAAGAAAAAAGGAATAAAGCGAACAAATAAAAAGGAAACACAACTCATCATTCACAACCCCACCTGACCCTTGCATCCTCCATACACCCCATCTACCCCCTCCAACTTTCCTTTCTCCCTCTAACACTCCCCTCCTACTTCCCTTACCCCCTCAAACCTTCCTTCTCCCCTTACTCCCCAGACACCCTCCTTACATTCCCCTTACTCCTTACATTCCCCTTACTCCTTCCTTACTCCTCCCTCTTCCTTCCCTCTACCTCCCTCCTTGGTGTATGCCTTTATTCGAGTGTTGTTTGATCTAATAAAAGTAAAGTGGACCAAGGGAGAAAATAATAATAATAATAATAATGAAAAAAAAAAGGAACCACCGTGTATAAATACATTCTTGTTCTTATTAAGACTATGTTAACCCCCCCCACCCCACCCCCCACAATCCCCATCCCTAATCCTCCCGGCTTCCCAGGGCCCACACCTGGCACTACCTTCTATCTAAAATATCTTGTATACATATGGGTTGAAAAATAAAAGTAATATATGAAAAAGGAAAAAAAAAGAAACCACTCTTTGTGTTGATCTCAGCCCCCCATCTTTATCTATGCTTAAATAGTATAAATCATTCTATCTATATTTTATTCTCGTCTCTTACTTCTTTGCTATTTACCCCGATCTTCTGTAGATTCTCCCGTTCCCTTCCTGAATCTCATGATCCCTTCCAATAAGATTTAAGCAGCATGGTTCATGCCATATATTCAAATATATCTTTACAGACAAGTAATCAAACTTTCCCTTCTAGTAAAATTTAAACAACGTAAATGATCTTTCTTTACCCCTTTTTCAAACAGTAATTCAAAATAATCTAACCAGATTTCCCCTTCTTAGTAAAGTTAAGCAGCGTAGATCAGATATTACTTTACACAGGGATCAATTTCTATCTTAAGATAATTCCAACCGACTTCCCCTTCTAATAGGATTTAAATAACTTAGTTCATTCCACATGCATTTTACCCTCATCCCCCACTTGTCTGATATTTACCACTATCAAATTTATGCTAACATTTGTTTAAAGTATAGTTCAAAGCGATTTGTAGCATGAATCATTCCACATATTCCAATAATACTTTCAGCAAGAGTCAGTTAACCTTCTATTTTAAGGTAGTCCCTTCTAACAAAGTTTAAACAACATAAATCATTCCGCATTCTTTTAACAGTTATCTTAAGATAATCCCAAGCGGCTTCCTGTTCTAATAAGCTTTAAACAACATAAATTTTACCCTCTTCCCTTGCTTGTCTGATATTTACCACAAATAACGTAGTTCATTCCACATGCATTTTACCCTCATCTCTTGCTTGTCTAATATTTACCACTATCAAATTTATACTAGCGTTTATTTAAAAAGTAACTCAGGACTATAACAACCACCTTTCCCTTCAAGTAAAAATTAAATAGCATGGATCATATTCAAATCTGATGTTTACCACTATCAAATTTATGCTAACATTAATTTAAAATCTAGCTCAAAGTAGTTTCACCCAGCTTTTCCTTCTGATGAAAATTAGTCCGCTTTTTCTACCGGAGAGAGGTCTCAAACCCCCATTCAGTCCTCAAGCATTTTAAAATGTCTAAATTCTCGATCTCCGTTTTTCTGCTTCTCCGAGGGAGGAGGGGCTACCCCCTCCATCTTGCAACCACAAGGCCAGCCGCTCGGCTTCTCCTTCCGCTTGTCTCTCCACTCTTCCAAACGCGTCAGGAGGTCCCGCCTTCAGAATCCTACAATAGAAATCTTGAGCCTCCGAAACAGAGTTGAGACGAAACCTTTGATTCTCAAATGTAACCGTGATACCGGCAGGGGCCTCCCATCTGTATCGAATCTGTTGGCTCCTAAGCTCCTTAGTTAAAAAGGCGTAATCCCTTCTTTCTTTCAGCATCTGAGAAGGAATATCTTTAAAAACAATCAGATTTTGGCCGTCAACTCGGAGACTATTATTATGAAGCTTTTGCACAATTGCATTTCTAGATTCTTTTGTAGAGAAATGTATAATTATGTCCCTTGGGAGCTGTCGCTGTTCCGCTATCAATGAGTTCTGGCGATAGATTTTCCGAATCTGCCAATCAAAGTTAAGTCCCGGGCTTCCCAGCGCATGGCTGAAGGCTTCAGCAAAGGTCTGTTTTAAATTCTCTTGCTCCTTTTCACGGAATCCTCTGACTCTTATAGAAGATGCCTTCCTATTAAAATTTAACATCATAAGCTGTTTCTCATTGTCTCTAATTTTCTGTTGTAAAATTTGAATATTGGTAGTCAAATTAAAGTTAGCCTTCTCCAGACTTTCCAATTTGTTCTCTATTTCAGCAGAGTAATCTGACAGAGCAGACACAGCTGCAAACGTATTCGCCTTCATTTGATTAACTTTAGATTTTAAATCATCATATAATTCCAATACAAATTCCCTAATTTCTTTCTTAAAAGCGTTAAGCATTTTAAGGAGATATTCCTGTGTTAAAAGTTCCCCAGCAGAAGGCATAGGAGACAAAGGCTGTGTTTCCAATGAAGATTCTTTAAATTCTTTTGTAGCAAGACGCTTCCTTGACTTGGGTGGCATAATAAATAAGCAAGTAAGCAGAGCTTCGCTCCCCTCTATTTCCAAAGAAAAAAAAATTTAAGGAGCAGTCTGCAGGAAGATAACACCGGCTAGGTACATCAATCATCCACGGAGAGAAATCGCCATTTTGAGGTCTGTTTAGACAAAGAAGCCTCTAAGACGAATGGTGCTGGTATTTACGATAGTAATAAAAACATAAATCTCACAGGGGTGGAACCCGCCCGTATCAATTCTAGCTTGAAAAAACTTTGTCTTGTCCTGGGGGGGGGCTAGCCTGTCTGGGGCTGCCAAAAAAAAAAAAGGCAGCTGAGAAGAAATGGCTGGAGATAAAAGCTCCGCTTCGGCCGGCTCTAATCTCTTTCCACAGCCAAAAAAGAAAAAAGGCTGTGGCTTACGATTAGATCCTAACCTACGGGGCTAACCTCCCTGCCCCTTTCTTAGCCAAAAAGGGGTGCTATCTATGATCTTATTTAGATATACAGACCAGATCTCTGAGGAGCTCGGTGGAGCCCTCCTTGGCAACAGGCCACGCCCCCCTGGAAACAAACATATTGAAGCAACTTATACTATTATAACTTATACTATTTAATTTGTTTTATTGCTTTATAAGAAGCCAGATCATCTCCCTTTCTTCATGTCCTAGAGCCCCAATTTTTTGTTATTATGCCAAGGTGGCGCAGTGGTTAAATGCAGCACTGCAGGCTACTGCTAGATCAGCAGTTCAGCGGTTCAAATCTCACCGGCTCAGGGTTGACTCAGCCTTCCATCCTTCCGAGGTGGGTAAAATGAGGACCCAGATTGTTGGGGGCAATATGCTGACTCTCTGTAAACCGCTTAGAGAGGCCTGAAAGGCCTATGAAGCGGTATATAAGTCCACTGCTATTGCTATTGCTATTGCATTCACCTACACATGCACATACATGCTATCCAGGGGTGGTATTCGCTTACTTTCCCTACCATTTCACAAATGTGAACATGGCACACGCCCCATCCACGCATGCATTTGGCTTTCCGTGCATGCACTTTGGTTTGAAAATGTGCCTAAGTGGGATGGCATAGAGTCAGGATGGGAGGACGGGTCCACCCGCTATTTCCACTACCGGTTCAAGTGAACCGGTATGAACCGGCTGAATACCACCTGTGATCCTATTCCCCTCCTAGAATGAAAGCCGTGATCTCCTAGGAAGAAAAAACCACAACTGGCTTTGCCATTTACAAATTTACAATCTGTAATTTCCTAAACAAAGGTTACTAAAGGTATAACTCAATCAATGCCATTTTTAAGGATATAAATCAGTCAATTCTTGACCATTATCATTCTATGGCTCAAACCCAGATTCATTAACACTATTTTTTTTAAAAAAAAATTCAAAGTAATGCTTGACTGTAATCAACCAACCTGTGGATCGAGTTTTTGTATTTCTCCTGGCCAGAATGCAGTATGTGAGGGTGTTTGGTGTTCTCTGAGCTTGGTTGATGGCTTGCTGACATTTCATTACTTAACCTGATAACAACATTGGGGCACTGGTGATATTGTTACCCAATGAAGTAATGAAACATCTGCAAACAAACAACCAAACTCAGCATCAACGACGCCCAGGGGTGGGTTGCTAATCCCGTTCCAACCGGTTCGGTTGGAACGGGGCCGGCAGCGTTCTCGTGCACGTGCGCAGTTGACGCATGCGTCTTAGCGCCTACGCGATGCTCCAGCTACTTGCGGAGACTCGCGCAGGCACTGTATGTGCCATCCAGCTGCTCGTGGAGAATCGCACAGGCGCTGTATGTGCCATGCGCCTGCGTGGAATCGCAGAAGCCTTCAAAGACCGGTAAGGAGCGTGGGTGGGTGGCTGGGCCCTTCGCCGTTCCTGGAAGTTACTTACTTCTGGGTTCGCCGACCAACCGGTTCGCGGGGACCGCCGCAAACTGGTTGAAACCCACCCCTGACAATGCCACAGTTCAATTCTGAGCTACATATATTCTCTCCTGTTGGAAAATGCAAATTGATCATATTTCTGTTCTTTTCACAGATTTTTGGACTCCTGTGGCATCCCACAAGTAAAAGCCATTATGTTATGGAAGGAAATCTCATAAAGTCAGCCTCGTCTGAGGAAAATCATATAATTTATCAAGGCATAAAGTCATCTGTTGGAGTCGATATCACCTCCAGGTTAATTTTGTAGGGGTTCGTGCAGCTGATCTGCAGCTTGGGGAAGTCTAAGAGTAGCAAAATAACAGAGTTGGAAGGGACCTTGGAGGCAGTGGTGAAATTCATTTTTTTTTTTACTGCTGGTTCTGTGGGCGTGGCTTTGTGGGTGTGGCAGGGGAAGGATACTGCAAAATCTCCATTCCCACCCCACTCTGGGGCCAGTCAGAGGTGGCATTTGCCGGTTCTCTGAACTACTCAAAATTTCTGCTACCGGTTCTCCAGAACCTGCTGGATTTCACCCCTGCTTGGAGGTCTTCTCGTCCAACCCCCTGCTCAGGCAGGAAATCTTGTACCGTTTCAGACAAAATGTAGTCTAAACTCTTCTTAATGATTCCCAGTTAATTAACATTAGAAAAATTCATCTTGTTCATTGAGGCTGAAGCCAGATGCCAGAAAAAGCACAGAGGACACAAAACTTGCTGCTGAGTGGAAGATAAAAATCCTAATCAAGCTTCCAGGATGTGCTTTTACGTGCCAATCTAGCCTATTACTCTGTTTTGCTCTGGAAATCTCTACTCAAAAATTAACTCAGGCCTAATTTTTGCTAACTTTCTCAAACTCAGCCAGGTTTAACTAAGTGTTCCATCAGATAAAATTAGAAACAATGCCTATTAAATTATCTCATTTTGAATACTGTAAAAATTCCAGAGACCCATCCTACTCAGTTCTCCAAGTTGTTGTCCAGGGGAGAGTGCAAAAGACAAGTTAACGAAGAGCATGCTTGCTCGGTGGCTACAGAAATACAATAATAACTGCCTGTTCTTAAGAGGGATAAAAGATAAGGAAGGTAAAGGAATGGAGTACTCTGGAAAAGGGTAAGGTCGTCTTCAAACCTGACCAGAAGTACTCAACCATGCAACATCAGTTGTATTTCCATGCCATGTTTGCAACTTGCAAAGTCCACAAGACAATAAGAAGGAAGAGTTACAGGTAGTCCTCGACTTATAACAGTTCATTTAGTGACCATTCAAAGTTACAAGAGCACTGAAAAAAGTGGCTCGCAACCGTTTTTCACATTTACGACCGTTACAGCATCCTCATGGTCATGTAACCAAAATTCGGATGCTTGGCAACCGGTTCATACTTATGACAGTTGCAATGTCCCAGGGTACCTTTTGCAAACTTCTGACAAGCAAAGTGTCAGGGTTCCAAATATCATCCAAAATTAAATCAGAGTCCAAAGCAAAGTATTGCTCAAAGTTCCAATTTATTAAGAGAGCCATGTTGGCACACCTGGGAAAATCCAATTCTGAAGGCTTCCCAGTTTTCCCACCCAGTTGAAAATTCAAGATCTTGCCCCCACACCCACAAGTCCATCACATGGTCCAATAGCAATAGCAATAGCAGTAGACTTATATACCGCTTCATAGGCCTTTCAGGCCTCTCTAAGCGGTTTACAGAGAGTCAGCATATTGCCCCCAACAATCTGGGTCCTCATTTTACCCACCTCGGAAGGATGGAAGGCTGAGTCAATCTTCCACTGCCATGCTGGCAGTTCCACCAATCCAATTCCAGTCAAGTGCAGAGGTGCAGAGAAAAAGGATGACCTTGGCTTTCTAGAAAGAATTTTGTTATGGCTACATCGCATCTCACTCCGTACAATCCCCCCTCCTATTTTCCCACAATAGAAAATGCATAGTAGAATAATAGAAAGTGTGGCAGGCCAAAGATCCACCAGAAAATATGGCTGCAGGCCTGACACAAAGTCAATGGGGAACACAGATTCATTTAACAACCATGTTACTAACTTAACACCTGCAGTGATTTGCTTAACAAGAAGGACTGTAAAACGGGGCAAAACTCACTTCTGATTCACTTAGCAGCATAAATTTGGGGCTCAATTGTAATCGTAAGTTGAGGACTACCTATATTTAAAGGCAAAAGTCCAATTACCAGTCTCTTCCTTCTCTCCCTAGGCAACATCTTGAATTTCTGACTCAAATGCCTGGATCCAAAGAATTATCTGGAAAGAATCTCCAGAAAATTCTGAACTCTCTCCTGGGGAAACCTCAGCCCATTAAGTTAACAAGCCAGCCATTCAAAAGGATTTGCAGTGAGTGCCCAACGGTGAGTGAGACAGAAATGTTTAACCTGTTTACATTGCTCCGTTTTCGGCTGCGACAGCCTCCTGCCATCCTCTGCCAGTGAAAATGGAGCTCGGGGGCCTGTGCACACACACATACACCCAAGCTCCATTTTCGCTGGCAGAGGGCTGCAGGAGGCCGTCGTGGCTGAAAACGGAGCTCAGGAGCCGGTATTGACTGGCCGAGCGCTCGGGCCACCACAGACGCCACCGACATGAGTGACGTTAAGCTGGCCATGCCCATCCTGGTCCCTGAAGTTAAAAACAACCCAGATGCAGCCCTCAATGAAATTGAGTTTGACACCCCTGGTTTAAAACATGCACAGTCCTAATATATATTCCTCTATACAAGTAGCCCTCAAGTTAGACCATAACGGAACCTGTTAGATTACAGTGGAGTCATAAATTGTAATTGTCATAAAACAGATCAGTCACATGACCGATCCAGTTTTACAACTTGCTGTGGTTGTTGCTAAGCGAATACCAGGGTCGTTAAGCAGAGCCATTGTTTGCTATGGTGTGATTTTGCCAAAACTGAAGTAGATACTGGTTTTTGGCAAAACCGTTGATAGCCAAATATGGCTTTTTCAGGCTTGGGCCTCGGTGTGCATTTTTTTCCAATGAGACAAACTGAGACAGGAAGATCATTTTATTACAATTTATCAGAATATAAATTGGAGATTTATAGGAGATTCCTCTCATTCGAAGAGGGAACCCCGAACTTTAGCTTACATCCCCTTTTACAGTTAACATAACAAAGAAACCTGAAAGAGGAAAGTTGATTGGACAGGATAAAAGCATACATGTTTATTAAAATTAGGGCTGAAGGGGAATAAATTGTAAGGAGAAAGGTTGTTTAGTTCACAAGATATAAGCCAGACCCCAATTTGTACTAACAAACTTTTCTTATCGGGAACTAGTCTCCAGTTTGTTTATCAGTTTAGGAATGTTAAAAGCTAATAGATCTTGAACATCACTTGAAAAGAAAGACTATAAATCAGATTAAAATACAAACTAACTATGTTAGTTAACAAGTAACAAAACCCATGTTATTTGCCCCTCACTGTCATAAAACTTGGTCACATGACTGAAAGACGCTGCAAATGGCCATGTTTTCAAGCACCCAAGGGGCAGTCATGTGAACACAGAGGAACCTAGGATTCAGATCATGTCTCCTTTTTCACATTAAAAAAAAAGTTTTTACACTCTCCAAACCTCCCAAAAACGGCCCGTTTTTCGTGAAAACGGGCCTGTTTTTTTGTCAAAAAAAGGGCATGGATAGCCTTTAGGAAGCTTATAGAGTGCTCCTGGGGACTGGAGGGGCCAAAATTGAGCAAAAAATAGCCCTTTTTTTGCTCATTTCTACTCTTCCCAGCCCCCAGGAGCACTCTGAAAGCCTCCTAAAGGCAATGCACGGCAATTTTTGTGAAGGGGGTGGGGTTTGGGGAGGCAAAAAATACTGCATTCAGTGTATAAGACGCACCCAGATTTTCAGCTTTTTAAAGAAAAAAAGGTGTGTCTTATACTATACGGTAGTTTTTATATGATTTATGGGAGTTCATGATAATCCTCACAATTCTTGTCTGATGAACATTCTCAGACTACCAGGGGAATCTACAAAGGGAAGATTTAAAAGGCCAGAATGGTAACCACCATTGGAAGCTCTGATTCCTTTTTCCCCATGGATTGCAAATACAGCACAAGGAGAGAGAAAAATCTTTCACTGTGTAGTCACAGCTGCCATCTTGACTTTTTCGACCCACCCAAACCCCATCTCAGAACATTTCACACATTCACATGTAATGCAAATTCCTGTGGTTTGAATATAGGCAGTCCTCATCTTACAACAGTTCATTTAGCTTCTATTCGAAGTGAAGACACTGAAAAAAGTGACTTATGACCATTTTTCACACTTAGGACCATTGCAGGATTCCCATGGTCATGTGATTTACATTTAGACGCTTAACATCTGGTTCATATTTATGACGGTTGCAGTGTCCCAGATCACGTGATCATCTTTTGCGATCTTCTTACCTGTCAGACTCAAGTAACAACAATTACTAATTTAACATCTGCAGTGATTCACTTAGCAAACTTGACAAGAAACGTCATAAAATGGGACACAACAAATTTCTCTTTTAGCAATATAAATTCTGGGCTCAGTTGTGGTCGTAAATCGAGGACTACCTTCTGTACTAAATATGTATTATTGAGAAGGGTGTAAATATCTTAAATTTTATAGTGGCAAGAATGTTTGTTTAGCTAGAGGGCACTGTAAATTGTTCTTGTTCTTTTAGCTCAGATCCTACTTGAAAACATTTGCCAAAAAGAAGATCAAACTTGATCCCTCTAAAGCATCAACTACTTGGCATTTTTCCAGAGTTGTGCAGATGTTGCGTAGTGCCAAAAAGAAAGATATCCTTCTACTACTGAAGAAAGCTCCAGAGAGCATGTTGTAAGTAAAGGAAAATTATTATTCCTGTTATCGTTTGTTGCACAGTTAGCCAGATATTTAGACTGGATTTGGCATTTTTATCCACCTATCAAGTCCTTCCCAAGGACCTTGGATAAGCAGAGATTCTTGTTTGATGGAGTTATAGCTATCTTTGCAGGATGTAAGATGTTCCAAGTAACCTCTTGGGGTTTTTTTTGCATTTGGCTGGTAATGATTTTGTCAATGCTGTGGTATTATTTTCGTTTTCCTGAGGACATCCAAAGTACTGCTATTCCTTTTTACAAAAAATTAAAGCACAAGGCATTGTACTTATCCGGGATATTTGCAGGGTTGTGTCAAAAAAGTCAAGCCCACAACCATCTAATCAAAGTCCCACACACTTAACTAATTCTGCAGATGCCCTCATCTTAATCATTCTGCCCCCAGCTATCTCAACATTTAATTTTTTTTTGTCTTATCTCATTTTTAGACCCTTCTACATTGAAGCTGCAATAGCTGCCCATTCAACACCTTCCTTAGTAGCAGTGACTGAATTTCTGGATTTGCAGGGCAGAAAGCAAATGTCCTTGGTGGAAAACTTCCTCTATGCTGCAGCTTTGTCTCCTCGTCCTTGCAAGGAACTTTTCGGTCTGGTGCTTGTAAGTCCAAGCCATTTCTGGTATTCGTTGTACTGCTCTTTCCATATCTTGATGTTTCAATATTGCTTTTATCCAGTGGTGAAATCTAAAAAATTTTCCTACTGGTTTTCTGGGAGTGGCTTGGTGGGTGTGGCTTGGTGGTGGTGGGGGTCATGTGACTGAGTGGGCGTGGTTGTGTAGTCATGTAATTGGGGGATCAAAAGACAGAAACTCATTTTAATAATGTCCTGCTGGAGCAGGGTTGGACCTCCGGGTCCCTTCCAGCCCTGGATTATCCTCTGAAACTGCATCTAGTGCCAGGTTTGTAGTCCTTCCTTTCTCTCCTTTTTCCTTCCCTCCCTCTATCCCTCCAGCCTTTTCTCTCTCTTTCTCTCTTTCTTTCTTTCTTTCTTTCTTTCTTTCTTTCTTTCCTTCTTTCTTTCTTTCTCAGGACTCCCCACCCTCGTTTTTTGCCTAGCAGACCTCAGGGAAGCCTGCTGAGAGCAAAAACGGACCCCCCGCCCCTGCATTTCCGGAGAACCTGTAGTAAAAAAAAAATGCTGAACAAGTTTTTTAAGCCTACAAGCCTCCTAAAGGCTATTCATGCCTTTAAAAAAAAAACAGGCCCGTTTTTGTGAAAATTGGCCCGTTTTTGGAAGGTTTGCAGAATGCAAAAACTTTTTTTTTAAATTGCCTCTTCAAAACTTTGGTGCGTCTTATACTCCGCTGCATCTTATACTCTAAAAATACGGTAATCAGAAGTTCCGAAGATCAGCTGTGCAACGTGTGATCATTGGAACTTTTTTTTTAACATAGTTTAGTATTTTTTACTATTGGTTCTGTAAACCAATAGCATTTTTTACTACCGGTTCGGGTGAACGGGCTCAAACCGATAGCATTTCACCCCTGCTTTTATCTCCTTTTACTTTTAAGTGATGCATCAATGGATGGATGCATGCATGGGTGCATGTATCTAGGTCCGTGATGGCAAACCGATGGCACGTGTGCCCCAGGTCAGTTCTCCGTGACGTTTCTTTCGTGAGCTTCCCTGCAAATGACAAAACAGAAGCTCACGAGAGAAAAAGATCTTACCTCTTGCTGCGCTGCCAGTGTTGGTATGCTCCACCTCCCGCCAGCCGTCTCTGCTGTGCATGCATGCATGTCCATGCATTTGCGTGGGTGCACAGCTTTCAGTTTGGGCATGCGCGCACGCAGTTTGGCCACTCGGTGGATAAAAGATTGGCCATCACTGATCTAGGTAAAGATTTTGAGATGGCTGTGAGATGCCCAAGTTACACAGCAAAAATGATATGAAGCAGCACCATAGAATGGAATACCGATTTGACAAAATAGAATGCCAGAATGATTTTTCTATGGTCATCTCATATATTCACCCTTGCTTTGTATTCAGTACTTGGTGACCTTTTGATGAATATTTGAGCTGTCTGCACTGAAAGAAAATACTTCCAAGGCAAAGAGCTTAATAAGATTAATAAAAACAAGTAAGAACTTCACTGCACAAATTATATTACGATATCTCTGACAAGCTGTTATCCAGGTCCGTGTCTCCGAAGGGAAGCTATTCCACTGGTTTCATGGAAGACAATTTTCCCATGGAGTGGTGGGTGGGTGAGGAGTATGCAATCTAGATTCCATACATGTGCAGTTTACAGTAGGGTTTGCTGTTCCGCCGCTCACCTCCACCTGTGCTGCCCAGTTCTTAACAAGCCGAGGACCGGTACTGGTATGTTGCCTGGGAATTGGGGACCACTGCTGTATAAAACAGTTGAACAGAACAGTTACAGTGTGGTCCACCTGAGATCTCCTGCCAGGTTGATCCCGAGTTATTTATGAGTACCTGTTGCCACAAAAGAGTCTTTCCGGACTATAACTATTCCTTTGAGCTCTTGGCAACTCCATGGATACATCCATGTACTTTTCTTAGCAGCAAGTCAGATTTGGCTTGCTCTATTCTGGGATGTTTCAATGGTCCCTACAGCCTTTAATGTTCTGGTGGTCAACTATCCAAGTACTAATCAGGTTCAACCAGGGGTGAAATCTACTTACCTTTGTTACTGGTTCGCAAATGTGAGCGTGCGGGCGGAGCATTGAAAACGGATGTGATAACGTCCAGGTGGGTGGGCGGAGCCTGCTACTGAGTGTGCCTGCAAAGGTAAGTAGAACAGCGGGGGGGGGGGAATCCGCAGTGCCACGTGATTTAGATTAGCTAGAAAGCAGGAAATCCTACTTTCTAGCTAATATAAATCATGCATCAGAGTTTATTGTTGGAAATACCGGCTTTTTTTACTACTGGTTTGGGTGAACCGGTCCAAACCAGTAGCATTTCACCCCTGGGTTTAACTGTGCTTAGCAGTTGGGAATCATGCCAAGATTAGCAAGATGTTGCCAACTTGGGCATCTCTCCTTCTGGAAATTGACGTTACCGGACTGGAGGATTTTGGTACAGCAAGTATCATCATCTCAATCAAATGCTCAGCGCAAAAAAAAAAACACCCTTAAATTCTTTGCAATTGTTCAACTCCCTTCAAGATGACAATCCTCTTTAATACACCTTTGAATGAAAAGACATCTGCTGCCATGTCTCTCCTCTATCTTTTTTATAGGACAGACTAAACAACAAAAAGCTGAATAAAGCCACTTGGGAAACGGGAAGCATGATCATTGGCAGTCTCGTGGGCAAATTGTGTCAGATGAATCAATGTGACCTGGAGGTGAGTTGATACCGTATTCTCCTCCTTTTCACTTTGGATTGCCAATTTGAATTTTGACAGATGTCGCTTCTTTCGGTTTGTTCTTTCCATCTCTCAAATAAACTAGGAAGTCAGCCTTGCAAAGGAAGCCATCCTGAAAAAGCTTCATGGCTCCAAAACAGACTCAGTGAAGATGATGCACCTGGCGTCTCTGAAAAGTACTCTGCTCCCAGAATTCATCTCTACCTTCCTGTATTATGCAGAGGAAGGCTCATCCACCATCTCAGCTGCAGCGGTGACAGCTCTAAAGAGATACAGTACAGAGCACATCACAAGCAAGGTATGGGATAGGATGTCCTGTTGCTAAAATAAACCTTGCTAAGAATTAATCTTTAAAACCAGTGCTTTAATGAAACATTGCTGCTATTCTCTGCCAGGAAGTCCAGAAGCTATATACAGTAATTTGATCGTTTCTTGATTTGCATCAGAAATCAGAAACCGTTTCCACAGTACCTTCCATCTATGATTCTTCTTGACTGGATTTCTGACTGTTTCTCCTACTGGTTGAATCAAGAAACAGGTTACAAAAGATCAGCTTCCAGCTGCTAGCTGGGGTTATGAGAACAGCAGAGCCATAGATTTAAAGAGTCTCAGACTTTGAATAGTGAACTTAAAAGGTAAAGCATCTCTTCGCACATATGTGCTAGTTGTTCCCAACTCTAGGGGATGGTGCTCATCTCCGTTTCAAAGCAGAAGAGCCAGCGCTGTCCGAAGGCATCTCCGTGGTCATGTGGCCAGTGTGACTAAACGCCGAAGGGGCATGGAACACTGTTGTCTTTCCACCAAAGTGGTCCCTAGTTTTCTACTTGCATTTTTTACATGCTTTCGAACTGCTAGCTTGGCAGAAGCTGGGACAAGTAATGGGAGCTCACTCCATTACGCGGTGCTAAGGATTCGAACCGCCAATCTTTCAGATCGACAAGCTCAGTGTCTTAGCCACTGGGCCACCATGTACCTTAGTGAGCTTAAATGACACTGTTATTGTTCTGAATAAAGTATTTGACATAGTCTTCTTCAGACATTAAAACTTCAGAAAATAGGTTTGCTAGAAATAGATAATGAATGGCCTTCATTGTGCTATTAACTGCATTTGAACCAGTCATAGAACTGCTTCTTTTTTCTTTTTACGACTCTGTATAATTCCTTGATTCAGGGTGGGGTCAGGGCAACTGGGTGGACCTGAGCGTTTACTGGCTGGATTCCCTTCCTGATACCTACATGGAGTTTACAGCAGATATTTTCTCTTTGCATCCTGAGACAGAAACATATACTGCTATCTAGGATCAATCTCTCCCAAGCATCTTCACCATTAGGCCACCATACCACTCAGTCCTAGGACTGTTGATGTAGGGGAAATAGGAGGTAGGATGATTAGCTATATTCATGCTTTGATTGAACCAAACTAAAAGGGGGATTTTAAAATATCTAATGATTAAATGATGCTCCCATTATCCCTTGCCCTTTTCCACATAGATCTGGCATAAACAGTAGTTTAACAATATCTTGAAATATAGAAAACCAGCATGTCAAGGATGTAAGCTCATTTGAATGGAAGAAAAGTTGCCATTCAAATCAAGTTATTGTCATTGCACTAAAAACACCTATGGTTTGTATCTGCTTTCTGCCACCAGGTTAAAAAGGCAATGAGACGCATTTTCCATCAAGTTCAGAGAAAGTATCAAAGAAATTCAAGGTTGGCAGCTGCAGAAATCCTCTTGGATAACAGTCCCTCGCACACAGATTTCATCAATATCCTGTTGGCCAGCAGACAACTTTCACCAGAAATGCAAAGATTTATATTGTCCAAAATTCTAGGCATTATATCTTCTGATAACCATCCAACCAGGTAAACTATATTGAATATCATTACATAAAGTTATATCTAATATTACCTCTCCATAACAAACAGTGTTGTTTCTTTTCCTTCAATCTCTTAAATAAAACTCAATAAAACTTCTTATGGATAATTCTGCTGCCTAGATAAAATCTCATATGAATCAACTTTATGTTAGGCCAGTGATGGCTAACCTTTTTTGGCTTGGGTGCCAAAATTGAACCCATAATTCAATCCCCCCATGCCCCCCCAGTGCATGTGCACATGACCCCGCCCACTGTCCCTCCCCCCACGTATGTATACATGACCCCTCCTGGTCCCGTTTGGGCCTAGCAGGCCTCACCGAAGCCTCCAGAGGCTGGAAACGGTTTACGTGCCCTCAGAGATGGCTCCACATGCCACCTGTTGCAGGTGTGCCATAGGTTCGCCATCACGGTGTTATATCTTTGATCAACTAGCTCAGTGGCACATTTTCTACATCACTGTTGACAATTATTCTTTGAGATGGTAGAAATATTTGCTATTTTCTTAGAATGTAAGATTTAGACTTGCACAGCAAATATTCATTTAGAACTCGGGTTCTAAGGTTCTCTGATCTGTATTGAGATATTCTAGTGCAGGTAGTCCTCATCTTACAGCAGCTTGTTTAGTGACCATTTGAAGTTATAAAAAAGTGACTCGTGACCGTTTTTCACATTTATGACCATTGCACCATCCCCATGGTCATGGGATCAAAATTCAGACACTTGGCAACAGACTCGTAAGTCTGTTTGTTTGTGACAGTTGCAGTGTCCCGGGGTCATGTGATCACCTTTTGTGACCTTCTAACAAGCAAAGTCAATGGGGAAGCCAGATTCACTTAACAACCGTGTTACTAACTTAACAACTGCAGTAATTCATTTAACAAATGTGGCAAGGTTGCAAAATGGCAAAAAATTCACTTAACAAATTCTTACTTAGCAACAGAAATTTCAGGCTCAGTTGAGGTCATAAGTCAAGGACTACCTGTAACTCCCATAGTTCAACTCCCCTTGGCTCCACCGTGACCAGCAGACTGATGTTACAAAGAGAGTCAGAACAATACAGTGAATAAAAACTCAAGCTAAAGAAATCCCTCATCATAAAAGATAAATACCGTATTTCTGGACTATAAGACGCACCGATGTAAAAGACACACCAAGATTTCAAAGAGGTAAATAAGAAAAAAAGTTTTTGTCCTCCCCAGGGGCACTCTTCAGCAGAGCTGGGGGAAGGCAAAAACGCACCCGTTTTTGTGAAAAACAGGTGGAAAGGGCCCATTTTTCACCAAAACGAAGGCATTTTTGCCTTCCCCCAGCCCTGCTGAAGCCTGCAGAGTGCTGCTAGGGGGTGGGGAAAGGCAAAAACGCCTCAGTTTTTGCGAAAAAGGGACAAAAACTGGGCTAGTTTTCACAAAAATGGGATGTGGGGGCAGGGCTTCAGGAGGCCAAAAATGGCTTCATTCAGTGTATAAGACACACCACTCTCTTTTTGGGGGGGGGGGTGCATCTTATACTCCAAAAATATGGTAGTATCAAGTAAGCATATTATCTAGTACAATGAGAATGATATAGCCAAACATAACCTTCTTTAATAAAAATAGATATAGAAATCAGGGTTTAGGGGATAGAACATTTTAGCAAAATATGAAAAAGTGCAGCTGGTCTCCTTTTTTGGGGGGAGGGGGGACATTGTCTGCTGGAGTTCATCCATGACTTCTTTCATTTTTTCTCCACCTCTCCTTTTGATCCAGGCAGCTGATCAAAGATCTCTTGAAGGATCCAAAGATAAACAATTACCACTACTTCTCACCCAAAGATGGCAAATCCATCTCTTTCTCAGGATTATTAGCAGGTGAATAATTACTATTTAATCATGTCTCTAAAAAAAAAAGAGGGAAAATCCCTTTGATATTCAAAAATATCTATGGAGGCCTCCTGTATCAATGTGGTAAAAAGTGCTCTAACCCAAACCACTAAGTACAATAACACTTCAAGAATATGAAATAAAGAAAGAGTTTCTTTTAAGTATTGATGATTTCATGGAACATGTCTGGCTAATTTTCTTAGCAATTAAATAAAACTTTATCTTGCCATTTTTTCCTTCCATTTATTTTTTTTGCAGCCCAATGTAGCCTAAACTTGGAACTTTATGATACTCTCCCTCCCAAGTATTAATCAAGCCTCAGCATGCTTAGTTCCATCCATCCACCCATCCATCCATTATTATCTTTCTTTCTTTCTTTCTATCTATCTATCTATCCATCTATCTATCATCCATTCATCTATCCCTCTATCATTATCTATCTATCTATCTATCTATCTATCTATCTATCTATCTATCTATCTATCATCTATCTATCTATCTATCTATCTATCTATCTATCTATCTATTTATCTATCTATCTTATATCTATTTATCTCTATCTTCATGATTATCTTTCTATCATCTCTCTCTGTGTGTGTGTGTGTGTGTGCGTGCGTGCGTGTGTGTCTTTCTCTCACAATGAATATGTTATATGCCATATCCCAAATAGTATTTGACCTTCAGAAAGGCAATTTTATCCCTGAGTGTACTGCTATGATTATTATGAAATAAAATAACCACAGCAAATACATTTTAAATATACACCCCTCCTCTCACTAGATTTCACTATTCAGAAATCCTAAATAGTACTTTTATGCAAAATCACTTCCAAAGTGAGAGAGACTTTGATATTATACTTGAGATGGATTCCCATGTCTGCATTCATCGTTCAACAGTAGGGTTTTCAGTGCTCTAGTAAAACACTTTGCCATGGGCTGCACATAACCAGAATCCCTTTTGTCAAATTTCACTGCTCCCATCAATCCTTCACCCATTCTAGAGAGTTAGAACTTATAAAAGATACATACATCTACAAATACTCTTTTTAAAAAATCCACTCACTATTTGACATCATGGTGCCATTTTCCACACCACTCCTGTTTTCAGGTGTCTAAAATAGTAAAAGAATGGCCACTGGTGTCAAAAATGTGTTTTTTCCTACACTACAATATGTACATCCTATGTGGTTCTCCCTTTAGGAAAGCTTTGGAAAAAGTGATGGAGTTGTTATTTGCTGTATAAGGCCTCACAGCAGCCTTCATATTCATTACTGTCTCCTTTTCCTCCCCTTTAGCCACCGAAGATGCATCTTCTACTTTTGGTGTGGAAAACTTATTCTCAGATTTTGGTTTACTTCAAAAGAGCACCACTAATGTTGATATTGAAAGTCATGGCCACCGGCTCCAAGCAGCTCAGGTCTGATAGTTTATGTAGTTGATCAAAGTCTCTTCTGCTATTCAAGACAATTCTGAAGACTTCTGCTAGCTACCCATCACCTTCTGGCTGCTCTTTAAGTGTTCCATTAAATTTCTACCAGATATATTTCTATCCATAAAGTCATTTCAAGTCTTCTCAGAATGCCCTGAATGATTGTCCATACTCACCAACTAGGAACCAGATGGATAATTGATTGCCTACATATCATCCAAGCGCTTTAAAATTGTGTTGTTATTTTTAATCACAATTGATTGCATTTTAAAGTGCTTCACTAGCTATGGAACAGTGATGCAGATTTTGTTTTCAAGCCAATTTACATTGGTCCAAGTGGCGTATTGAGGATGATATTGTAGAAGTAGACTGGAACAATGTGCATTTTTGATCATATTAAATATCATAACTTAATGGCAATGTTTGTACTCCTGATCTGGCACTATTCTTGGGTCTATCTTGCTTATTTTGGAGTCTTCCAAATATTTTAGGCACCTGTTTTTATGAACTGTACTAACCATCTAGTCCTAGATGATGGAAGTTGAAATCCAATGTGTTTGGTTCAAGGTTTTCCAAACTTGGCAACTTGAAGACTTGTGGACTTCAATTTCCAGAATTCCTGAGCCAGCCATGCTAGCTGGGAATTCTGTGAGTTGAAGTCCACAAGTCATAAAATCCACAAGTCTACAAGTTTGGAGACACCTGGTCTAGACAACAGCTGTTTGAAAAAAGATATTCTTGTTTACTACCAAAGCTTTTCATACGCTTGAGTCATCAGTAGTTTCACTTCTAGCAGGGAAAAGCTAGCAGGCATCAGCAGAAGACCTAAATGGCCTTTAATGGGCTTACCTGGTAGAAATTTGGAAACAGAGATTATACAACCTTTAAAAGCATACCAAAATATAAATAGAAAAAAAAAACCCGTGCATCAGAGCTGTGGTGGCGCAGTGGTTAGAATGCAGTACTGCAGGCTACTTCTGCTGACTGGCAGCTACCTGCAATTTGGCAGTTTAAATCTCGCTAGGCTCAAGGTTGACTCAGACTTTCGTTCTTTCGAGGTCAGTAAAATGAGGATCCAAATTGTTGGAACCAGATATGCTGAGTGTGTAAACCTCTTAGAGAGGGCTGCAAAGCATTATGAAACGGTATATAAATCTAATAGGGATGCAGTGGCTCAGTGGCTCAGTAGCTAAGACACTGAGCTTATTGATCAGAAAGGTTGGCAGTTCGGCGGTTTGAATCCTGAGTGCCACGTAACAGAGTGAGCTCCTGTTACTTGTCCCAGCTTCTGCCTAGCAATTCAAAAGCATGTAAAAATGCAAGTAGAAAAATAGAAACCACTTTTGGTGGGAAGGTAACAGCGTTCCATGCGCCTTTGGCATTTAGTCATGCCGGCCACATGACCATGAAGACGCCTTCGGACAGCGCTGGATCTTTGGCTTTGAAATGGAGATGAGCACCGCCACCTAGAGTCAGGAACAACTAGCACACATGTGCAAGGGGAACCTTTACCTATATAAGTCTAAGTGCTATTGCTATCACACTTTATCTTTCTGTGCATCCTGCAGGTGGTTATTGAAGCAAAAGGGCTTGAAGGATTGTTGGGTGGAGATCCAACTGAGGAACAGGTGGACTTTACAGCTGGCATGTCTGCCATTTTGCTTGACGTCCCATTGCGACCAGTGATCTTCTTTGATGGATATTCAGATCTAATGTCAAAAATGTTTATGAGCTCAGGAGAGCCCATGAACGTGGTCAAAGGAAACGTGCTGTTGGTGGATCATGAACAGGTATTAGTCCTATAGGATATTTACGACAACTCTAAAAATTTTATGTGATTAAGAATAGGCTACTTGGAAGTAAGACCCATTGAACTTAGATTTATTTTGGAATGGCTCTATACCTTTAGTGATTGCACTGACTATGTAAGGCGACAGTAACAGGATGTTATTGTTCCAGGCAGTTCCACTTCAATCTGGGTTGCAATCTGTGATTACTCTTCAAGCTGGACTGGGCTTAGATATTTCAGCTGATGTCAACATGAATATGTGGGAGCAGGAATTCAATACAAGTATTACATCAAGGTATGTGAATAGGTACCAATTTCACCTCTAAACAGTGAGAATGCAATGGAATGAAATAGGAATAGAATAGAATAGAATAGAGCAGAACAGAACAGAACAGAATAGAACAGAAAATTATATTTGGCCAAGTGTGATTGGACACACAAGAATTTGTCTCCAGTGCAGAAGCTTTCAGTGTATATGCAAAACAACAAAGTAATAATAATAACAAAGCAGATTAATCATAATATGCCGAGGTAGCGCAGTGGTTAGAGTGCAGTACTGCAGGCTACTTCAGCTGACTGTTAGCTGCAGTTCAACAGTTCAAATTTCACCAGCTCAAGGTTGACTCAGCCTTCCATCCTTCCGAGGTGGATAAAGTGAGGACCCAGGGTATTGGGGGCAAAATGCTGACTCTGTAAACTGCTTAGAGAGGCCCGAAAAGCACTATGAAGTGGTACATAAGTCTAAGCGCTATTGCTAATGCTAATAGTGATATCAAAAGAGAAGGTAGTGGAACAGATGAGAAGGATAAAAGCAATACAACTATCCTATATGGGTAAATATACTTCATCATAAGACAGTACCATGGGAATAAAGAGTTCAGTAGAGTTATGGCAAGAGGAAAAAAAAACTGTCTCTGTTGCTTTCGCATGTGATGCTCTGTTGAGGTGTCCCGAAGGGAGGAGTTGAAAGTTTATTAGGCAAAGTTCATGCAAGTTATTTGACAAAGTGTATGAAACCAAGCCTTTATACCGTATCCACTCATGAAAACCTATAGGAGGGATATTCTCTTCTCCTGTTATGTTTATTACATAGTCATTGGTAGCAATTTGTTCAAATGGCTGGCCACTGCTGAGATATCATTATTTATTATGGAAGTTTTCCCCAATATGGTGCCCTTTGGATGACCCACACCTGTGCTCTAAGAATTCCTGCTGAAGAACCATGTGTCATGGTTCTGACTAAAAAACCCAAGCAAATCAGAAATCTGAGGCTAAGGTCTTCCTTAAAGAACTTCTTTATTGGATACATCATATCGGCACAATCAAATGCAAAACAAACTCTACTGTAAATATTTCCCACGGTTTTAGTATAATTAAAATAGGAAATAACTCCCTCCCCAAAAGTTACAGGTCACATTGGCCAATTAGATTAATTGGCAAGCTCTTCAGACACTCCTCCCCGGCTCTATCCAGCACCTGTATCTTCTCTTTTTATGTACACTTGAGAGCATATGCATCAAAGACAAATTCCTTGTGTGTCCAATCACACTTGGCTAATAAAGAATTCTATTCTATTCTATTCTATTCTATTCTGTAGAGATGACCTTGGTTCTCACAAGAAAACTCTGTATTTTGACTGGCCACGCATTTCATCCTCCTTTCCCTTCCCCACTTTGTGTAGAAACTGAGGAATAGAAAAATGGCTTCCGCCAGGTTCGATTCAAAGTTGACACCATGTTTGTATGGGAATCTGGAAACCTTTGTCCAACAAATGGGGAAATGTACAGAGTGTTTAATATCATGCCAAGGAAAATTTACCATTCAACAACGTAGCCAGCTATGAGACCCATTATTTTTTGATTTTTTAAAAACATTTTTTCTTCTCCAGATTTATATTCAAATCGATCCAATTTAGGTAATTTGTGTCATACAAACAATCTTGTTGCAACAGTAAATGTGGATGGCCTTACAGGATTGGCCAGATCAGAGTCACCATTTCTCTGAATATCAATTGCTGGGTGACAATAAGACTGATGCCCTCGTGTTCTGCTTGGTGATCTCCAATTGCCCATTATGGGAAATAAAAAGTAAAAGAAGTCTCTGTGGATTTTACTCTGCTAGTAATTGCTGATTATACTCCATTTCAAGGTCATTGAGCCTGCACTGTCTGAAGACATTTCCGTGGTAATGTGGCTAGGATGATATCTCGAGCACTGTTACTTTCCCACTGCAGTGGTACCTATATATCAGGGGTGGGTTTCAACCGGTTCGCGGCGGTCCCTGCGAACTGGTTGGTCGGCGAACCCGGAAGTAAGTAACTTCCGGGAACGGCGAAGGGCGCACCCGCCCGCCCGTGCTCCTTACCCGGTTTTGATGAGTTCTGCACTTCCACGCATGCGCAGGACGCATACAGCGCCTGCGCGATCCTCCAGGAGCAGCTGGAGCATCGCGCAGATGCTAGTACGCATGCGTGCACCGCGCGCGTGCACGAGGACGCCGCCGGCCCCGTTCCAACCGAACTGGTTGGAACGGGGCGAGAAACCCACCCCTGCTATATATCTACTTGAATGTTTATGCTTTTGAAGTGCTAAGTTCCGCAGCTAATGAGCGAAGGTTCTCCAGTGGTTAGAGTGCAATACTACAGGCTATTTCTGCTGATCACCGGCTGCCAGAAATTTGGCAGATCGAATCTAACCAGGCTAAAGGTTAATTCAGCCTTCCATCCTTCTGAGGTGGGCAAAATGAGGACCCAGATTGTTGGGGGCAATAGGCTGTAAATCGCTTAGAGAGCGCTGTAAAGCACTATGAAGCAGTACATAAGTCTGCTATTGCTAAGTGCTAAGTAGGCAGGAGCCGGGGTGAAAACAGGAATTCACATTGTCCCATGGCGCTCAGGTTGCAAAGCTGGGCTGCCAGCTTTCCAGAATGACAAGCCCAGTGTCTTAACCACTGAACCACCACACTGCCCCATTATGGGAAATACCACATTGATGTTTACTCTGATCCAGCAGGAATCTTCTTACATTTCTGTAGAGTAGAAAGCAAATTTCAAAAAAAGAAAAGAAAAAGTGTCCCACTGGTGTCAGTATTGACCTGTTCTTTCTCTCCCCAATACAGAGCTGCACTGACTGTTGATTTCCAAGCAGAAATGGATACTTCCTTCTTTAAAGCCACTCTCAAAAGCCAATCAGACATAGAAATGGGCACAAATGTTAACATTCTTGCAAGGCTTTCTTTGGGCCCCATGCTCATGTGTCTGCAACTTGCAGAGCAACCAGCCTCTTACAGGTAAACTAGATATAAATTTTAAGCCAAGGCACTATGGCCGTGATGGCAAACCTACGGTACACGTGCCACAGGTGGCACACAGAGCCATATCTGCTGGCACGCGAGCCGTCAGCTCTAGCGTGCATGCATATGACAGCCAGCTGATTTTCAGCCTTCTGGAGGGCCGGGAGAGGCCATTTTTGCCTCCCCAGGTTTCAGGAAAGTTCCAGAGCCTGGAGAAGGCAGAAACAGTCTCCCCCGGCCGCCCGGAGGAAAAACCAAGCTCAGCTTGAAGGCGAGCAGTGCGGCAAGACTGGGGGTTTGTGCGGGCATGTGGGACAGTGGTGGGTTTCAAAAATTTTTAGAACCTCTTCTGTAGGTGCGGCCTGCTTTGTGGGAGTGGTTTGCCAGCCATGTGACTGAGTGGGAGTGGCATGGCAATCACGTGACTGGGTGGGTGTGGCCAACTTGTAAAATGTGGTGAAACTCACTTAACAACGCTCTTGCTTTGCAACCAAAATGTTGGCTCAGAAACTCTGGCATTTGAAGCAGGCAAGTCTTAAAGCTGTCAAGTTACAAGACCCTTGCACCCCTAACCCTTTAGAGAAAAAACCCCAGGGGTGTTCAAACTTGACAGCTTTAAGACTTTAAGGTTTAGATAGGACTCTTAGAGGCAGGCGGGGCGATTGGTGAGCCAGCCAATCAGTAAGCAGCGGGTGGGGCAAGCTTGGTGCAGACGGGCAGGGGGAGGGAGCTGGAACCAGTTCTAAACGGCACGGTAGATTTGTGGAACCTCTTCTATAGAAGAGGTTATAAACCTCTTCCATAGAAGAGGTTATAATTGGCAGGAACCCACCCCTGATGTGGGGGTGCGCTTTTCATTTTGATTGCCTGCATGTGCTATCGCATGCGTGCACTCGCAATTTTGGCATCCAACAACAAAAAGGTTAGTCATCACTGCACTATGGAGTCCAAAACTATAAATAATCTTAGGCATTGCTATGAGTACTGCTTTATTTTGCTTTAAAAGTAATCTCCTAAGTAATCATGGCCTTCCCACATTGCAGCATGTGCTGTTCCTGACATGTAGCCATAGATCAGTTGAAGCATGCACTGTTTATCCCAATTGCCAGAAAATTAAACAAGGTCTAGCACTTGTATGGATCACTGCAGATCAAATTTATAAACAGATTCAGTTCAGATACTAAACCATTTGGTTTTGTTGATGATGTAAATTTCAAGTATACAGTATCCAAAAAAAAAACAAAAAGATAAAATTTTAAGCCAAATGGCTAATGAGGGGTTCTTGGTGCTCTCTGAGCCTGGTGATTTTCTTGCAGACATTTCATTATCCAAACATCATCAGTGCTAGTAAGGAGTGGGCTTTGCTCTCAGTTTATATTCTAGTGACTTGCCCTGTCAGTGTTAGTGAGGGTGATCTTGGAGGATCTTTGTTTGGGAGGTGTATAAATAAATAAATAAACACCAAAACACCTCCCACCCAGCAATCAGCACCCAGATGAGCACAGATTAAGTTCAAGATTAACATCAGACCAACAATCAAGAAGTAAACTATCAAGGAACTGCCATACAAGGTAAACAGGAAACAGTCCAACCAAAGAATTTTCAAGACCCAACAACACTGACAGGGCAAATCACTGGAATATAAATTTAGAGCAAAACCCACTCCTTACTAGTACTGGTGTTGTTAATTTTACATGCATAGGATAGTTTCCAGAAAAAAACATAGCAGATGCTACATATTGTAGTTGTTGTTAGTCATGAAGTCATGTCCGACCCATCACGTTGTCCACACCATGGACAATGTTACTCCAGGCCTTCCTGTCTTCTACCATCCTCTGGTGTCCATTTAAGCTCACGCTGACTGCTTCAGTGACTCCATCCAGCCACCTCATTCTCTGTCGTCCCCTTCTTCTTTTGCCTTCAATCCTTCCCAGCATTAGGCTCTTCTCCAGTGAGTCCTTCCTTCTCATCAGGTGGCCGAAGTATTTGAGTTTCCTCTTCAGGATCTGGCCTTTTAAAGAGCAATCAGGTTGGTCTCCTCTAGGACTGACCGGTTTGATCGCCTTGCAGTCCAAAGGACTCGCAGGAGTCTTCTCCAGCACCTTAGTTCAAAGGCCTCCATTCTTTGGTGTTCACCCTTCCTTATGGTCCAACTTTCAAAGCCGTACATTGCAACTGGGAAAATCATAGCCTTGACTATACACACTATTGTTGGCAGGGTGATGTCTGTGCTTTTTAGTATGCTGTCTAGATGCTACATATTAGATGGGATTAATTGTATGTATCTTTCACTTTTTTTCCTCCTTACAGGGAAAAGTTCTTCATCTCTGAATCATCTGCAAACTATAACACTCAAGTTCGCAAAGGGAGACGGGGTACGACGCCTGGGCATGGATTTCCTTTCTACAGAGCCAACTCTGACATGTGTAAAGTTCTGCTCGCAGGAAAAATGTAATAAAATCACTGTTGTTTTGTTGTATCACTGGCTTGCTGATCCTTTCCCCACCTTTCATATCTGATCTACGTTGTAGTTTTAAAAGGTGGAATCCAGAGCCATGTCTTTAACAGGGAAGGTAAGACAAAGCCAAATAACTGGTGATTTCCATCCCTTCAAAACAGCATAGCCTCACACAGCTTGATTGGATAAATGTACACTTTGTGCATGCTCCATACTACCATTTCCCACTATTTCTATTTCACTTTCTTCTGGCCTTTGACAAAGAGCCCATATTTTACAGACATTTGGCATTTTTAGTTAAAACACTTCAAGTGAGAAAAACCTATTCCTGAAACCCCAAAGTGGCACAACTAGGCTTAAAGTTTTGATTACCATATTTTTCAGAGTACAAAACGCACCCTTTTCCCCCCTAAAAGAGGGTGAAAATTTGGCTGCGTCTTATACACTGAATGTAGTCCCACCCACCCACTGGCCCCCAACCCTTTGGCCTCTGACTCCCAGGAATTTACCTCTTCGCAGCAGGGGGGCGGGGGCTTGCACAAGCTTCAATAAGCTATAGCAATCCCTGCTGCCTGAAACAGCTGACGATCGGGAGAAACTGAAAATGAAACTTGCTGTTTGCTCCAAGAGGCAGAGGCAGATTTCTTTTTCTTGAGCTAATCAGGCTGTTTACTGCAAGGAGGTAAATCAACAACTATAAATGCCTATAGAATGTTCAAATTATTAGACTTATTTTTTAAAGACTGCTTTATTATTATTCTAGACAACTTAACAAAATGAAGCTTTTTAAAATAAATATGCTTGATCTGAAGAGGTCCAGTGCTATTGTTTTAAAAAGTGCTATTCTTTTAAATAACAGAGAATAACTATACTTGCAGAAAGCACATCAATTTTAACAGCATCTGTACAAGTATACTCTGAAATATAACACTACAAACAGTGATATTGTCTGTACTGTTTGTTGCAAGGAGGCAAATTGCTGGGAGGCAGAGGCAGATTTTTTTCCCTTGCTTTCCTCCCCAAAATCGAGGTGTGTCTTATACTTCGAAAAATATGGTAAGTATGAAAATTCTTCCATTTTCATCCAAATGCAGAGAAATTAATATAGGTGGAAGCCTCAAGGAATCCTAGAGCAAAGTCTGAATCCATGCCTTCTAGATATATGTTCATAATATTGGTATTCTAATTCCTTTTAAAAACATTGTAGTGAATTCATTATTTCTCAGTGGAAATCACACTCCCAAGATGAGACAACCATTAGGTCAGTTGGTTTTGAATTCAGGAAGATAATTCCTCCAGTAGCTGAGTCATAATGCTACTGAAATGCCACATTTCAAAGTGAGACCAAATATTTTCTTCATGTGAGGTTCTCCACCATGGGAAGTAGGATACTGGACTGGATTTTCTTCCCATCAATCTAAATTTTATAGCTCAGGGGTGTCAAACTCCTGGCCCATGGGCCGGAACCAGCCCGTGGGATGCTTAAATGTGGCCTGCGGGAACTGCCTAGAAATAGCAAAGGACCAGCCCCCAGTGCCTTTGGCAGCCAAAACGCGGCATGGGGCACCTCCTACAACACCCCCCTCGTGTCCTGTTTTGACCGGCAGATTGCTGCAGGCTGTCTGGGCTGAAAATGGGGCACAGGGGGACACACAGGACCCCTTGCGCCCCATTTTGGCTGCTGGAGGCACCGCAGGCTGGTCCTTTGCTATTTCCAGGCTGCCTCCACAGGCCACATTTAAGCATCAGCGGACTGGACACCCCATTCTATACCCTTTCACCTGTCTTTCCAGGGCTACTGAATATTACTTCCCATTAATCAGTTGCGTATGGATGGAGGACTCTTCATTTAGAATAAAGAATCTCTGCTTCTTTTGAATTTTTGGTGGTGGTGATGTCTCCCCCACCTCAACTAATACTTGAGGGCACTTTTTGAGGTCTATCCAAGCTTCACCATTATTTCACAGCTTGCGATATGTACCATACAAATTCCAAGGCTATATAATCTCTCGGCAGTTTAGCTTTAGGCAGATCCTCCCATGCCTCCTAAATCAAACATAAATGGCCCTAAATCAATGATCATTCAGCCACATTAAATTATTCATAGATTGTATTCCTTCTTTTTATAAAGAAAACATCAGTCCTTTATGAATTGCCCATTTTTTACAGCATTAACGTCGCTCTTCTCACCCCCCAGCCCCAAAATAATAAAATAATAATAAATACATTAAAAATCCAAATCTCATATTTACAAAACTCTTACACACGATAATATTCATCAATAATATTCATCAAGTTTATAACTGTTCAATTATTGGATTTGTTTGATAGCATTCCTCTGAATGGAAGCTAGAGACAAAGAATCTATCTTTAATTAAACATTTGAACTGGACTCTTCTGCATATTTTCATGTCAGTTGAGATTTTCTCTCCCTGGTAACTGTGATATAAATGGACAATTGTCTTTTATATAATGAAAAGGGGCTATTGGAGAGGGTGGAGGAAGATAAACATTTTCTTCACATTAAGGTAAAGGTTCCCCTCGCACATATTGCTTACATTCCCGACTCTAGAAGGCAGTGCTCATCTCAGTTTCAAAGCCAAAGAGCCAGCGTTATCCGTAGGCATCTCCATGGTCATGTGGTTGGCATGACTAAACATCGAAGGTGCATAGAACACTGTTACCTTCCCACCAAAGTGGTCCCTATTTTTCTACATGCATTTTTTATGTGCTTTCGAACTGCTAGGTTGGTAGAAGCTGGGACAAGTAACATGAGTTCACTCCGTTACGTAGCATTAGGGATTCGAACTGCCGAACTGCCAACCTTTCTGATTAGCAAGTTCAGCGTTTTAGTCACTGATCCACCCTTTGTTCATATTATAACAATGTAATTCACCTAATATTTTCTTTGCCCAGAGATCTCCAAAGGGTTGAGGGAACATGAAGGTAGAATCTTTCACTTTGATTTTGCAACACACTTCACAATGCTTAGTACTATTTTGAGAAACAGGTCTCTGGATAATGTCCAAAGGGTTTAAAAATAATAATAAATGGGAAGTGTGGACATGAAAAACACTGTTAGGGAAAAATGGCTGAGACTATGACAGAATGAGAAAATCATAGCTAGGATGCCAAACTCTTCATGTATTGCCCACTGAAGTAAGAGTCTATTTATTATATTGGTACAGGTAACACCCTAACTCTTAATGGAAACAAATTCAGAAACATTCTGAGGAAAGAGGGAGAAGAAACATTCTCACACCCAAATCTACTTTCATGTTACAAATGTTGCTGAAGTGTGAGAATCACTTTGTCACTCTCACAGGCTGGTCTTGAAAATAATACTCCTGTTAGTCTGAGAGGCGACAGTTTGAATTCACAAATGCAAGGTTAAAAAAGAACATTCTTGTTTTCCACTTCTCCTTTTAATTCGGAGGTTTGTGCCACACCCTGGAACACTCATTCTGCTTGGAGTGGTTATTAAGAGGTATACAAGAACTGATGTCAAAATTGCCACCAGTTCCTTTTTCAGCCCTTGAAGGCCAAATGGAGAGTCAATTATAAAATCTTCATTGATAAAGATGCATTCCTCACAAAAGAAATGTTTAACCAATATGGCGCTCAAAAAAAGATTGTAAACTTGGGTTGGTCACTTGGGTGATTCAATTTACAAGTATCATGACTTATGGCCATGATTAGGGAGGCTTCCATTCTGGTCATAAGTCTAGGACTATTGTTATAAATCAGGGGTCGGCAACCTTAAACACCCAAGGAGCCACAAAGGTCCTAACTGGAAGCCCCCTGTTCAATTCTGGAGCCAAGCAGAAGTCCGGTTCCCCCACCATAGAGTTTCCTCCTAGCACAGCATCCTTTTTCCTCTACCTGCCCTTAACCGAAAGCCCTATCAATTTTGGAGCCAATTGGAAAACCCGCCCCTTGTCTAAGAGTCTCCTCCTGGCATGCTGTGCTTCCCCGCCCCAACCGGAAGCTCCTCTTAAAATTGTGGTGGTGACTGGAGACAGGGAGCCACAGCAAAGGGATGAAAGAGCCACACGCGGCTCCAGAGCTGCAGGGTGCTGACCCCTGCTATAAACAGTCCAGTTTCCAGTAATGTTGCCGAGCAACCAACACACCCAAGCAATGAGAATGGGAAGAGAACTATGAAGTCATTGATCAAACCAAAAGCACTCTCATGTTTTAGTGTTCAGTGACATACATCCTGACACAGCCTAGCTTGGCATTCAGAAACTGCTTTTATATATTTACATCGATGGCTACAATGCATTTAGCCCCAAAGGCACATTTTCTTCTTAGATCCCCAAAAGAGTTATTTCTAGAATGTGGCAGAGTAAACATATGTACATATGGCTTCAGTGGAATAGAAGAATAGAAGGCCTGCAAAGATTTAGGTAGTCTCTTTTGAGGCTTGGTGATTCTACTGCAAATAGTGAACACAGCAGATGGAAATTGTTAGGAAAGAGGAAAACTCATAGCTAATATAGGCAGTTTTCACAAATAGAGTCACAGCAGCTTTCAATAATTCAATAAAATTTAAATGGCATTCAATTGCACCAGTCCCTCTTACTTCAATGGATTAGCATTCGTAATTCAAACTCCGTTTGACACACTCAGGGGAACAGGTGAAGTGAAAACTGAATCCCAAAGGCAAGAATTTTCAAATGCTCTTAAAGATTTGGATAAGTATTTACATTATAATAAAAGAACTTGACTATGGCTAGGATGAAAGCTATTATCACAGCATTCCTGATTCAAGACGGGAAGGATAAGAATAAGAATATTTTACCAACAGTGACGTCAGATTCTTATTCTTATACTCCTGTCACTGTTGGTAAAAGACTCTTATTCTTATCCTCCTGTTCTCATCTTGACTTTTCTGCTAGCTGTTGACTAAGCTCTTGGGATGAAAAAAGGGTTAGATAAGACTGGAGGAGGAATGAAAATTGTAGCAAATAGCATGACTGCTATGAAGCTAGAAGACAGAATTATCAAAGACAGATGTCAAAAGAAGAATAAGAATAAAGCAAACAGTGGAATCAAAGGAGAGAAAGGGGGAGTGGACATAGACAGGGGTGGTAGTCACTTACTTTCCCTACTGGTTTGCAAATGCGAGCACTCACATCTCAACACATGCACACGGCCTTTCCCGCATGTGCTTTGCTCACTTGCATGACTTGCACAACTTGAAAACGTGCCTAAATAGGATGGCATAGAGGCGGGGCGGGCAGTTTCCACTACTGGTTCGGGCGAACTGGTCTGAACCAGCTGAATACTAACTCAGAACCCAGCGGAGGGCAGCATGCAAGATTAAGGGAAGTCAATGTCCACACACTTTTCTTAGACTCATAGGTCTGGAAGGGACCTTACCTCTCTAGTCCAACCTGCTACCCAATGCCGGGGTCCTTATTCCATCCCAGATAAATGGTTTTCCAATCTTTTCTTGAAAGTTATGGAGCACCCACCAACTTTGGGAGGCAAGCTGTTTCACTGCTTTATTGCTGTCCCTGCTAGGACATTTCTCCTTACTTCCAAGTAGGCTCTCTCTTTAACCTGTTGCTTCTTGCTCTGCCCTCAGGTGCTTTGAAGAATAAGTCAACCCACTCTTCTCTGTAGCTCTCCTTCAAGTATTGGAAGACTTCTATCAAGTCACCCCTAATCCTTCTCTTTGATAGACTAGACATACCTAGTTCCTTCAATTGTCCATCAAGTAGTTTAGCCTCAAGACCCTTTATGATTTTTGTTCTTCTCTGCATTCTTTCTAGGATCTCAGTGTCTTTTTTTTGTATTGTGGTGACCAAAACTGGAAGCAATATTCTCACCAGGCCTCACATATTGAATGAAATACTAGCCATCCAAGTGTTTGGCTGCTGGCCTTGAAAATATATGAATGTTTCTGACCTCTGCTATCAAGGGATTTCCTGTATCATTTACCAAATAAAACTATGATGGTAATCTTCTTTCTATTTCCTTTCCCACAATTCTATATAATCAGTATCAGCTTCCCATAACAGCAGACTTCCAAAACAGCTTCTCAAAATGTGAGAGGTGTACTTTTTATCTTTCCTAAAGTTTCAGTGAAAACAAATGTTAAATGTCTATTCTGAATGCAAACAATTATAGGCTTGCTGGAAATCTAGTATATGGTTGGGTTATTTTGCAAAAAGAAAAACATGGAATCCTTCCCATTCCTCTAAAAAAAGGAAGTCTTTTCATAGCCATACCTATATCGTCTCACGGAGAGAAAAAATATGAGAATTGAGAAGTTAACCCAGACTACTGATTATAAAAGCTGTTCTGATCCCTGAGATTAATGCTTGTACCATTTTAAAAGAGACAAGAAAGGAGAGTGAAGGAATGTCAACTTGCATGTGTGATTCCCATATATAGGAAAGGGAAAGGTGATTGCTATAAAATCTAAACCAACCACATCCCCTGAAAATAAAGAGATTTAAGGTCGTATATGGAATGGAATGGGGTATTAAGACAGACTTGATTTAGTGATTAAAATACATTAGGTTGATAGCTTCCCTGTATGTCTTTCCCCATATATAGACACTAATCTTACAACACATGCCTCTTACGTTCTTCAACATAATGAAGTCAAGGTCAAAACTACCAATATGTTCAGGAGTAGGATTGAAAATTTTTAGCAACCGGTTCTCTGCCCGGTTGTTGGGTGGCTGTAGCCATGGGTGTGTGGCCCAATTGGCTTCCTACACAGTGTGTGTGTGTGTGTGTGTGTGTGTGTGTGTGTGTGTGTGTTTTCGCCATCCCCAGTCTCTGGAGGCTTTCCTCGATCCTCCAGGAAGGCAAAAACAGCTTCCCCTGGGTTCCGGAGGCCAGAAACAGGCCCGTTTCCAGACTTCTGGGAGGCTTACTTTTTGCCCTCCCAGAGCCTCCACGTGGGCCCTGCATTACCTAGCATCCAAATTCAATTTCAATTTCAATTTTAATAGATTTGTATGCCACCCAATCCCGGAGGACTCTGGGTGGCTTACATAAAAACAGTTTAAAAATATTAAAAAGAGTTTAAAATACAAGACAGAAACAAATTAAAAGAGACACAACATACACTCGATTTTAGTGGGGCTGAAGTCCAATCAAAGATCAGCAGCCCCAGGCCTGCCAGAACAGCAGGTCTTAACAGACTTTCAGAAGGCCGAGAGAGTGGGGAGGGTCCATATCTCAGGGGGTAGATCGTTCCAGAGGGCCGGGGCAGCTACAGAGAAGGCTCTTCCCCGAGGAGCCGCCAGACGACATTGTGTGGTCGACGGTACCCGGAGAAGGCCCGCCCTGTGAGATCTTATTGGGCGCTGGTAGGTATGTGGCAGGAGGCGGTCACGGAGATATCCAGGTCCTAGGCCATGTAGGGCTTTAAAGGTGATAACCAGCACCTTGAAGCGTGTTCGGAGACCGATAGGGAGCAAGTGCAGCTCACGGAGGATAGGTGTAACATGGGTGTACCTAGGTACACCCAGTATCGCTCTCGCGGCTGCATTCTGGACCAATTGTAGTCTCCGAACACTTTTCAAGGGCAGCCCTATGTAGAGCGTGTTACAGTAGTAGAGACTTGAGGTGATGAGGGCATGAGTGATCATTTGGAGTGCCTCCCGGTCCAGGTAGGGCCGCAACTGGTGCACCAGGCAAACCTGGGCAAAAGCTCCCGTGGTCACAGCTGACAAATGGTGTTCTAATGTCAGCTGTGGGTCCAGGACACCCAAGTTGCGAGCCCTCTCTGAGGGGTGTAAAATTTCACCCCCCAGGTTTAATGATGGAATATCTGGACTATCTTTGGGGGGCAACATCCAAAGCCACTCAGTCTTGTCAGGGTTGAGCGCAAGCTTGTTCATTCCCATCCAGACCTTGACAGCTTCCAGGCACTGGCACATTACTTCCACCACTTCACTGAGTTGGCACGGGGCGGAGAGATACAGCTGGGTATCGTCCGCATACTGGTGGTATTTAATCCCGTACCGACGAATGATCTCACCCAGCGGCTTCATGTAGATGTTAAATATGAGGGGGGGCAGGACCAAGCCCTGTGGCACCCCGTATTCAAGGGGTCTAGGGGTCGACCTCTATCCTCCGACCAATACTGACTGCGACCTGCCAGAGAGGTAAGAGAACCACCGTAAGACGGTGCCTCCCACTCCCACCTCCACTAGCCGCCGCAGAAGGATACCATGGTCGATGGTATCGAAGGCCACTGAGAGGTCAAGAAGCACCAGGATAGAGGAATGCCCTCTATCCCTGGCTCACCAGAGATCATCGGTCAGTGCGACCAAAGCGGTTTTGGTGCAGTAACCAGGCCTGAAACCAGACTGAAAGGGATCTAGATAATCCGCTTCATCCAAGGTCCACTGGAGTTGGGAGGCCACCACCTTCTCAACAACCTTCCCTAGAAATGGGAGGTTGGAGACTGGACGGTAGTTTTTAAAGACAGCTGGGTCCAGAGCAGGCTTCTTAAGGAGGGGTTTCACCACCGCCTCCTTCAAAGGATGAGGGAAAGACCCCTCCCAAAGCGAGGTGTTAACAATTCTCTGGATCCAGCCTCGTGTCACCTCCCTGCTGGTCGAAACCAACCAGGAGGGACACGGGTCCAGTAAACAGGTGGCGGCACTCATCGCTCCCATGGCCTTGTCCACTTCCTCAGGAGTGGCAAGCTGGAACTCACCCCACAACATTTGATCAAGGCTCTACCTCGGCATCTCTGCTGACACTGTCCAATGGAGTCCAGGTCCGTCTGAATCTGTGTGACTTCATCCGACAGAAACTGAACAAATTCCTCAGCTCTTCCCTGTAAGGGTTCACTTGCATCCCTCCCTTTCAGGAGGGAGTGGGTTATCCTAAACAGGGCGGCCAGGCGAGATTCTGCGGAAGCAATAAGGGCGGAAAAATGAGCACATTTTGCCGCCCGTATCGCCACTAAGTAAGTCCTAATAAAGGTTCTTAGTAGTGTTCAGTCAGATTCGGAGTTACTAGCCCTCCAGCGTTGGTCTAGGCATCTCTTTTGGCGCTTCATTTCCCGGAGTTTCTCAGTGAACCAAGGAGCCCTCCTGGATCCACTGCCGCGGAGAGGCCGCAAAGGCGCAATCAATCTAGTGCCCGGACTTCCGGTCTGGCGTCACGCTGGAACGGGCTGCTGACAGACTCTCTGTTCGGTTCGCCCGGTCTTTCCACGAGCGTGGCCGTAATAGGCAAGGTCCCTTCGAGGTGCGAGGACCTTTGGAGAGGGGAAACCTCTGTGCAGTGGAGGGTGAAAGGCGATCTCCTCCCACGAAGCAAGAGGCTCCCTCAGAGTTCGTGCAAAAGAGGTCGGCTGATTAATGGCCGACCAGAAGGCGTGACTGCCAGCCACTAATAAGGAAGGGAGAGACAGCTGCAGGGAATATAGCGGACCAAATGACGGTAATCACAAGATCTGACTTAAAAGCCTAAACCTAAAAGATAAACAACTTTACTGCAATAAATACAGATACGTGTGTGGGCGCATTTATCTGCAGCGGCTATTAAATACAAACAGTGAACTTTTGTGAAAGCTGATTGACGTTGTGAATAGAAGAAGACAGGCTTTGGACTAGTTAAATTTGAGGATTAACAGAGGACGAGACGAAGAAGAGAAGCTGGATTTGCCTGCCTGGGAAAAAGGAAAGAAGTTTAATCACAAGGGTTTGAAGTACCCGGTGTCATATTACAGCCAGAGACAGCAGAAGGAAAACACTACACTGACAACAGGAAGAGATTGATGGGTGAGTTCTAAATACTTTCTGGCCTCTCCTGCACCCTGTCGTATCACGCTGAAACGTTTCTCTTCCTGACTCTCCCAGATACTATAGAATTAACTGAGCCTATATTTCACAGCCCTGCTCCAGCTTAATTACCCTGTATGTACCCCGGGCTCTGTATAACTACTTAAGCAGCACTCAGAAGGTACTAGACTTACACCTAATAGGGGAAGAGCTGAATTAAAGCAAACGGCAACGAAAACAGTAACCTTAATTAAAGGGAGTAAAAAGCAAACTCCCCTATCTACCCCGGTGAGGGAAAAGTCCCCTGAGGGCAGGCAAACGGGAGATAAGGCAGCCCCAACCCTGCAAGACCAGGAAGTAACAATGGACTCCCTACAAGAGACAATATTGAAGATGGGGGAAAGTGTCGCCAAAGGCCTGGAGGGAGTAAAGAATGAAATGCGTGAAGTAAGAAACAATATGGGAAAAATTGAGGAACGTATAGGAGTAATACAAACAGCGCTGCTGAAAAATGAGCAGGAAATTCAAAATGTTAAGGGGAGAACGGAAATAGCGGAAAAAAGGATAGACAAAGTGGAGGACAATCTGGAATCTATAAACTCAAGCCTGGAGGAGGCCATCCTCCAGCTAGAATTAGAGCGATCAGCATATTATTTAAGACTACAAAACGTGGAGGAAGCAAAAGATGAAAACCTCCGGGAGCTGATTGGAGAAATCCTGGGATTAGTCCTCGGCAGGCCGAAAAAAGAGGTTATTAATGATCTGGACGAAGCCTATAGAGTCAATACAGGCTTCGCGAGATGCCACCGGCTTCCGAGGGAGATCCATGTGAGGGTGTTGAGAAGACAGCTGAGAGAGGACATTCTAAGTACAATAAGAGGGGACTCTCTAACATACAAAGGTAAAGAAATTCTCATCTTAAAACAGACTCCACGGAGAGTCAGAGAGAAGAGAAGGAAATACAACTTCCTCTCCACACGTTTAAACAGAGACAGAATTCAGTTCAGATGGCTCCTTCCAGAAGGAATGTTGATAACATGGAGGGAAAAGAAATACCGAATAGATACCTTGGCGAAAGCTCAAGAATTCCAGGAACTTTTACTAGCAGACGATGAGAGATTTAATAAAGAAGGACTTTTAAGACAGGGGGACACTATAATTGAAACTCAACCAGAGGGGCGGGGGCCAGGAGAGGCCAGAGAACGAGAGAGATATGGCAGAGAAGATTCGAGAGCAAGGTCACCCATCGAGACTCGATCCAAAGGTGCCCTCAAAGCGAATAACGTGTAAGGGAATTGAAGAATGGGAAACGAATGTACTATCAGCTAATGTAAATGGTCTTAACATAACTTCCAAAAGAAAACGAGTACTGTTGGATCTAGTGAAAGAAAAGTTAGATGTAATCTGTCTTCAGGAAACCCACATTAAAGAAAAATACAATAACCTGTTGGTCTGTCCAAAACTAGGTAAAACATTCTGCTCGTCAGCACAAACCAGAAAAAGAGGAATTGTGATGTATATAAAAGAATGGTTGAACCCCAAATTAATATATGCAGACAAAGATGGTAGGGTATTAATGGTGGAGATAATTAATGGTGGGAAAAAATTTTTACTAGTTGGAATCTATGCCCCAAATCAAAAACAAAAGAGATTTTATATTAATCTATATAAGAGGATAAATGAAATAGAGTGGCAAAATATATGTATTCTAGGGGATTTCAACGCTATAGCAGATGGTAAGATGGACTATAAGGGTACCCACAAGAAAAGCACAAGAAGGAAACTACCGTCTGCCTATGTAAATATGGTGAAGGATTTAGATCTTTATGATGTCTGGCGAGCAATGAATGACAAGATGCAACAGTACACGTTTTACTCCCATCCACATAATTCATGGTCCCGTATCGACATGGTTTGGTCAAACTCGGAGCTACTCATGGATACTGTAAATATTGAAATAATAACCAACAAGTGGGCCGATCATCACCCAGTCTTATGGCAATGGAAAGGGAAGGCAAGGATAAAAGCTAGGTGGACATTAAACCAGAACATACTACAAGAGAAACAATTTGTACAACAAATAGAAAAGGAACTGGGCTACTTCTTTAAAGAAAACGGTAAAGAGCAGACCTCAATACAAAATGTTTGGGACACGATGAAGGCAGTTGTGAGGGGAATTTCCATAGCCTATATAATAAGAAGAAACAAAATGCACAGGGAAAAACTTAATACACTGAACAAAGAACTAAGAGAGACGGAACTGCTGACCCAGAAAGAGCCAGAAAATAGTAGACACAGGGAAAAAGGAGAGTTAATTAAACACCAAATAAATTTGATCTCCCAAGAGGAAATAGCACAAAACATTAAGAAAATGAAGCAGAATTATTTTGAACATGCAAATAAAACTGGGAGATGGTTGGCCCACAAAATAAGAAAGGAGAAGGTCAAAAGAATTATTAAACAACTGTATGACGAGGAGGGGAATCTGAAACAAGAAATAGGAGAAAAGAAAAAGATAGTACAGAACTATTATAGGAAACTATATAAACAAGACGAAATTAATGAACAGGACATTAGAAAATACCTTATAAAGCAGAAGCTTCCAGTCTTGTTGGAGGAGATGAGAGAGATGCTCGATAAAGAAATTACACAAGAAGAACTGAAAAAGGCCATTCAAAAACAAAAAAACAATAAAACACCTGGGCCGGATGGGCTCCCGTCGGAAATATATAAAAAACTTCAAAATACCATAGAAGACAAATTATTAGAACTATGTAATGATACATTGCAAAATGGTAGGGTCCCAAAATCATGGGGGGAAGCTTACATTACCCTAATACCAAAGGAAGAGGCGGACAGTAGCAAGGTCCAAAATTATAGACCCATATCCCTGTTAAATGCAGATTACAAAATCTTTGTATCAATATTGGCGGAAAGACTAAAAATAATATTAAATCAAAGTATCCATTCGGATCAAAACGGCTTTCTCCCAAAAAGACATATTAGAAACAATACAAGAATAATAATGGACACCCTGGAATTCTATCAAACAAGATCCGAGAAACAACTCGCATTAATCTTTGTCGACGCTCAGAAAGCCTTTGATAACCTAGATTGGAACTTTCTAATCACTCAACTAAAAATGATGAAATTTGGCGATAAATTTATTAAGATTATAGAATCTATATATTCACGGCAATCTGCAAATATTATAGTCAATGGGGAACTAACGGAGAGGATACAAATTGGAAAGGGTGTTAGACAAGGGTGCCCGCTCTCCCCACTACTATTTATTACGTCTCTAGAGGTCCTTTTAAATCGGATAAGATCAAATCAGGAAATTAGGGGCCTGACCATAAAAAAAGAACAATATAAAGTACAGGCCTTCGCGGATGACATGGTCTTTATCGTGGAAGACCCCTTACTTTCAGGACCGAATTTGATGAAGGACATTGAGAACTTTGGGTGTGTGGCCGGTTTAAAAATAAACAAGGAAAAAACAAAAATGATTATAAAAAATTTCCCCAAAAACCAGATTGGAGAACTAGAGGAAACAATGGAATTAAAGGTAACTAAAAAAATTAAGTATTTAGGGATCTGGCTGTCTGCGAAGTGCTCTTCCATAAAAGAAGACAACTATGATAAGTTGTTACAGAATACCCAAAAGGACTTAAAACCTGGTCAAAACTACAACTATCACTGATGGGAAGAGTCGCAGTAATTAAAATGAATGTTCTCCCAAAAATCCTCTACCTATTTCAAACGGCACCGGTTAAGCTAGGGGAAAAATTTTATAATGATTTGGACAAAATGATTAGAAACTTTATATGGAATGGTAAAAAGCCCAGAATAAAATATATGCACCTGCAGGATAAAAGAACTCAAGGGGGAATGGGATTACCGGAATGGAAAACATATCATCAAGCAGCAACAACTATGTGGATAAAAGAATGGGTAATGTTAGCTAATAAAAGAATCTTAACAATAGAGGGCCACGACCTGCAATACGGGTGGCACAACTACTTATGGTGCGAGGGAAATAAAATCCACAATTATTTTAGTAGTCACCATTTAAGGGGGGTATTGATTAAGGACTGGCTCGAAATTAGAAGGAGATACTATACGCAACTACCTAAATGGATATCTCCGACGGAAGCCCTGATATACCCGAATTTGATAAACTTGGATAAAATTGTTACCTACCAACAGTTGCTAGACGACCAAAACAAACTAAACCCCAGGGAAAATTTGGCTGATAAGGGAATAAACATCGATTGGTGGCCATATCTTCAAATTCAAAACAAACATAAATTCGATCTAGCACAACCTGGCTTCCAGAACAAGAACCAGGAATTAGATAAAATTTTAATTGGACCAGATGAGAAATTAATTTCAAAAATATACAACTGCTTACTGATTCGAAAAACGGAAGCAGAAAGAGTAAAAGAAGTCATGGTAACCTGGGCCCAAAACATCGGCCACTCAATAGATCTAGACGACTGGGAAAGAGTCTGGGAATGGAATCTAAAATTGACAAAGTCGACGGCCTATAAAGAAAATATATATAAAATGTTCTACCGCTGGCATCTTCCACCGACAAGACTGGCGAAAATGTCTTCAAAAGTTTCAGCCATATGCTGGAAATGTAAAACGGTGCTGGGCACGTACTACCATATGTGGTGGACGTGTCCGGTAGCCAAAGCATATTGGAAGCAAATACTAGGATGGCTGAATGGAATCCTGTCAATTAAACTATGCTTTAAGCCGGAAACTTTCTTATTAGGAATAATAGATCAAAAATTTGCAAATCTGACCAATACCTCCTAGTCCATATTCTGACAGCGTCAAGGATTGTTTACGCACAGTGCTGGAAGAGTGAAAATGCCCCCACCAACACTATGGTGATGAATAAAATTTTAGAACTAGCAGAAATGAACAGACTGACGATGCGAATTAATGACAAAGAAGACACAGACTTTTATACAGTCTGGGAGAAGCTATACAAATGGCTTGATGAGTCAGTGAAGACCTAGACATAAAAAGAGATAGCTAACTAACCTATCACGATTAAACCAATAACTCAAATGAACAATATACAACAACTGAGAGATAAACGAAAGGAGAAATGTATCAGGGGCGAGAACCCACCGTCGAGCAATTTTGTCACGCTACAATGCTGGGAAAACTTTAAAAAGCTGATAGGAAATTCGCTATAATTACCTGCATGAAATTAGTGATCAAACTTCATTTTAGATGAGGCGAGAAGACGTATAATCCTTGCCTCTTCAAGCAAGGAAAGGGAAAGAGAACCAGATTGTCCTCAGCAGAGGAAAATATGCAAATGTAACAAAGGTTAGAAGGGAGGGAAGGAGGATAGTAGGGAAGTCAGGATGGAGAGGAGAAAGGAGAGGAATAGGAAAGGCAGAAGAAGGGGGGAAGAAAGAGGAGGAAGAGAAAGAAGAGAAGGGAAAGAAGGTGGGAAGAAAGAAGGAGAGAAGAAAGAGAAGAAACTGGGGGAGGAAGGAGGGAGGGAAGAAGAGAGGGTAGTAAAGAGGGAAAGAGGGAGGGAAAGAAAGAGAGAAGGAGAGTTGAAAGGAAGGAGGGAAAGAGGGAGGAAAGGAGGGAGATTAAGAGAAAAGGAAGGAGGAGGGAAAGAGGCAGGGAAGGAGGGAAGGTATGTGTGAAGGAGGGGGGGAGCGAGGGAGGGAAAGGAGGGGGAAGGAAAGGAGAAAAGGAGAAAAGAAAGGAGGGAAGGCAGGGGAGAAGGAAGTAAGGGGGGAGGGAAGAAAAGAGGGAGGGAAAGATACCTAACCTTTGATGTTTATAATGATTTGATAGTATGGGAATATCTCGAAATGTAGTTGTATTGTTTGTTACAAGTTATGGATGTTGTATTTTCTTTTTACCAATAAAATCTTTAAAAAAAAAAAAAAAAAAATCTAGTGCCCTAGCTGCCGCTGTATTCCAGGCAGCGACCAAGGACTCAGTCAGATTGTGGGCAAGGGAGTCTCCCCAAGCTCCGTCTGAAATCCCAATGGGTCCATCAGGTGCCTGGAGTGGAACCATTTAATCGGTTCCACCTCCCTGCGGTGGGGGAGTAGCTTCTGAAAGTCAAGCCTCAACAGGAAGTGATCTGACCATGACAAGGGCGAGATCTCAATCCCCTTTAATTCCAGATCACGTCTCCACTGGTCCGAGAGAAATACAAGGTCGAGCGTGTGTCCTGCCACAGGAGTCGGACCCTGAATTACTTGGGTCAAGTCCATGGTTGCCATGGAAGCCATGAACTCCTGGGCCCCATCAGAGCGTTCGCCAAGAGATGGCAGGTTGAAATCCTCCAACACAATAAGTCTAGGGAACTCAACCGCCAGTCCGGCTGCTGACTCTAGGAGCGCAGGCAGGGCTGTTGTGACGCAGCTGGGAGGTAGGTACATCAGCAACAAGCCCACTTGACCCCCTAGGTCCAACTTCACAAGGAGGGACTCACACCCGACATTCTCCGGAGCAGGGAGCCTGCGAGGCATTAATGACTCCCGGATTATAACAGCGACTCCTCCACCCCTTCTTGGTGTTGTAGCTGGTGAAGCAGCTGAAACCCTTCTGGGCACATTTCTGAGACGGGCCACGTGGAGACTCCTGGGAGGGGAGGGGTGGGGTGGAGTCAGCTGGTTGTCAGAATTACTGGTTCAGCGAACCAGATTAAAATTCACATCCAGTTCATCTGAACTGGCTGAATTCCACCCCTGAATATGTTTCTGGTTATGTGTCACCCTGAGCAGTTTTTAAATGGACCTGCAGTCAATTATCTAATGAGGGGTGTATGACCTCGACAACTTTAAGACCTGTGGGCGTCAATGCCCAGAATTCCCCAGCCAGCATTGTTAGCTGAGGAATTCTGGAAGTTGCAGTTCACACACATCTTAAAGTTGCCAAAGTTGGACCTCCCTGATGTAATGTATACTGAATGCTTTGATGCACATATTGTACTAAAAGTAGGAAGATAGGACTTCTCACTTTCCACCTCCAGCAGAGTCCAAAACAGCACCATGCCAATGTAAAATAATACTTTCAAAGGAAATGAAGCATGAAAAAACAAATAAATCAAAGTATTAAAAAAAAGATCCTCCATACAACCTTTTTGTTCCTATAACATTATTTCAGATGCAAAGGCAATCTATTGCATGTTACTATCCTTTCTCCTTTCTATGAAAGCCATGGCAAGTGCTGCTATAGACAAAGTGCTGGAATCAGAGATGTTGTCTGAATTAGACAGCAAGCACTTCCTAAACGGGTAAGAGTTGGGTCAAGCCAAATATCAGAGATCACATCCTACAGGAGAGGAATTGACTCTTCCATGAAGACTCCAGGCAAGGACGGCAGCGTCCTGTCCGTTTCTAGTCCTGTTGGATCTGGCACCCGTGACCATGTCAACCCACTGCTCCTCTACCCTTCTAAATGTACTACTCATCATGTCCCACTGAAGGTTGAACACAGAAGTGAGCTGCCTTTAAAAAAAAAAAAGCAGCTTTCATAAGGTGAGCCAACTAAAGACCCTTTTTGTTTAAAACAAATGGTGATTTGAACTGATCCAACCAGTTAACCATTATGTTGGTACATTCTCTCTGCTTGGTTTCTAATAAAGATTTTAACTTCCCAAAGACGTCCAACCAATCAGATTGGATGCTGTGTTGTGGGTTTAGGAGTCTTACTTAATCAAAATTGTACATGCACATCTCTCCTATTTTTTTAAACTAGTTCTCTTCATTGGTCTCCTCCAAGTGAGATCTCCCTTATATGGTCTAAAACTGCCAGGATCAAGTTCCACTCAGGCTAAAGCTATGTAATAAAAAGCGCATTTCAGAACAACAGGAATAGCAGCAGAAATGGGCAGGAAATCAAGGAGGAAGGAAACAAGATCCCTGGGTTTGGGGTCCTTGGTTTTTGTTCCCTAATTGCTTAAAAAAAATCTCGTTAGCACCTTCAAAGAAAAAAACCTGCTTACTGAAGATAATGTTCTTAAATAATCTAGAGGCAGTGACTCTCGGCTTCTCATTGTAAGAAATATGGCAGCTGCAGCTGTACCCTTTTGCTTCTGGTTTTCTTTGGCTTTTTAAGCCTTTAGAAAAGTGCTACAAAAGAGCAAAACTGTTGCCGCTATTATAAATGAATGGGCTATTGCTTTGAATCCTTCCAATGAGAAACGTCTTCTGTGGAGAAAGAGGGAGAGGGAGGGAGACAGAAAGAGAGGAAGTCCTAGCAAAAAAAAGCCATGCTCATGTCAATGTCAAGGAGGAGGTCCTGGAAATGGCATCTGGCTCTTCCGGCATCCCATTGTCCCTTCCCCGTTCGGCTACACCTGAAGAGGCATGGGAGGATTTGATGTCTCCCTGCGATGCAGCTAAAATTTTGTCCAACATCACAGGGAACCACTGGAATGTTGAGTTAATCTGGAGATTCTCAGGAATCCACCCAGCTGTCAACTGGCGAGGAGAAGACAAACGGCCTGATTTCCTAACTCTTGCGGTGGTGTTGCCAGGACAGGGCCAGGGGGTAGTCGCCCGGCATAAGCTGTGGGCTGTTGAACTGGTCATCGTGGTGGGCAAGGGACGAACTGCCTCTGTCTCCTTTGGAGTTGTAGCCTTTATCCTTTGCAGGGGACTCGCAGCCGTGGGGTAGAAAGGCAATGGTGGCAAAGGGCTGGGAAGGACAGCAGTTCCCTCCTGTACTTCAGTCTCGGGAGCTGTGCGGTCAACACCAGGAGGCCGAGTGGTGGCAACGTTTTTGCTGCAGGATTCACAACACAGCTTTTGGTAGCCGGGAATGGAGCAGTATCGAGCTAGCACTTCCATTTGGCAGAATACAGACTTGTCCCCAAGGCAAGACACCTCTGTGACGAGACAAAAAATCACAAAAAGGTTCCTTGAAGTAGAGTGAAAATACTCTTTGCTCAGGCATACACTCTGCTGCCAAAGGTCCAGAGTTGGAAGGGTTAAAACGTGGCACGACAAAACCGCGCTCGACTATAGCGCGCCCGATTAAACCGCGTCGCTGACGTCATCAACAGGGCGACAACAGCGAGCGCGGAGAAAGAAGGGCGCTTTAAATAGCGCTTTGAAAGCAAGCCAATTCAAGTTAAGGTAAGGGTTAGGTTTAGGGTTAGGTTTAGCGTTAGGTTAAGGGTTAGGATTAGGTTTAGCGTTAGGTTAAGGGTTACATTTAGGGTTAGGTTTAGGGTTAGGTTAAGGGTTAGGTTTAGGATTAGGTTTAGGGGTGTTAGGTTTAGGGGTTAATTTTAGGTTTAGCGTTTACAGCGTGCTTTTTTCTCCGCAGTGTTGTCGCGCTGTGATGACGTCAGCTACGCGGTTTCGTCGAGGGCCCTTTAGTCGAACGCGGTTTTGTGGTGGAACCGGGTTAAAAAACCCAACAGAGGTAGTCCTTGGACTTAACAACAGTTCATTTAGTGACCGTCTGAACAACACTGAATGATGTGACTTTCACACTTACAACAATTGCAGCACGTCCAAATGATGAAAATTCAGATGCGTGGTAACTGACTCATATTTATGATGGTTGCAGTGTCCCGGGGTCACATGATCACCTTTTGCAACCTTCTGACAAGTCAACAGGGAAGCCAGATTCACTTAACAAGCATGTTACTAACTTAACAACTGTGGCAAAAAAGGTCGTAAAATGGAGCAAAACTCACTTAACAAATGTCAACAAATATTTTCTTGACAATATTTTTTTAATGTGGTTGCCATTGCCTCCTTCCTAGGGCTTAGGGAAAATGGCTGGGCAAAATCATCTAGCTGGCTCTGTGGCTAACCAGGACTAGAACTCCCATCTCCGGATTTTTAGCATGGTGCCTTTAACCATTACACCAACCTGGCTTAAGAAGGCTTAAAAAAATATAAACCAGACAAACAGAAACACCAACATAGAAATGTGATTAAACTTGATGCAAAGAAGCAGCTTTTAGAACAGAAAAGATCTGGGCTGTTTGCAAATACCTAAAGGATGCTGGATGGCTGTCGATTTTACAAAAAAGAAAAAGAAATTCAAAGAAAAATTGTAATCCTGCATACACTTTTCTTGGACTATGCCTCCCTAAATCATCCACTTTACTTCCAAGTAGATATTAGCCTAATATGACTAAACAGACAGGAATACATTAATGGAAAGCTTTAATCTTATATGGCTTTCCTAGCAGTAAATGCCACTGCTATACACATATGTAAAGCCACCAACACATGTAACATATGCCATAAACATGTATAAAGAATTATACTAATGAATCAGCATTAATCTCGCCTGAGACTATACATTTCTTTTAGTGGAAGCAAATTAAATACTTTCTACATTATGAAAGTATTTACTAAGCTTGTTGTACTGAAACATAAGGAACAATTTATTGTCCCCGGCAAAGTAAGATCATTCTGTTCGTCTCAATAATTGCTTCTCTCATTATTTCCATTCAGTGGTTAGTCAGATGATAGTTATCTGGAAAATAAGAGTAGCATTTTTGAGATTTTGTTTTACAAGGATCCATTTTTGGCTATAATGTTTTTTATTAATTTACTGTACTTTATTGACTTGCAAACTTGGATAGCTGGAAAACCAAATTATGTTTGGTGGTTTAGCAAGTGATTGTTAAAAAAAAGGTTTATTACGTTATAGTAGGCATCTGGCCCTCTCAATTCCTGGCAAATAGATGGGGAAGAAATGGAGGTAGTGAAAGATTTTATTTTCCTGTGCTCCAAGATCACTGCAGATGGGGACTGCAGCCAAGAAATTAAAAGACACTTGCTACTCGGGAGGAAAGCTATGGCAAATTTAGACAGCATACTAAAAAGCAGAGACATCACCCTGCCATATAGTCAAAGGTATGGTTTTCCCAGTTGCAATGTATGGCTGTGAAAGTTGGACCATAAGAAAGGCTGAGCACCAAAGAATTGAGGTCTTTGAACTGTGTTGGAGAAGACTCCTGCGAGTCCCTTGGACTGCAAGGCCATCAAACCAGTCAGTCCTAGAGATCAACCCTGACTGCTCTTTAGAAGCCAGATCCTGAAGATGAAACTCAAATACTTTGGCCACCATGAGATGATGAGAAGGAAGGACTTACTGGGAAAGACTGAGGGCAAAAGAAGAAGGGGACAACAGAGAATGAGGTGGCTGGATGGAGTCACTGAAGCAGTCGGCGTGAGCTTAAATGGACTCCAGAGGATGCTAGAGGACAGGAGTGTTGTCATGGGGTCGTGATGAGTGGGACACGACTTCGTAAGTAACAACAACAAAGGTTTTAGTAAATGTATTCATTCACTTACACAATGAGATTGAGAACATCCCATCATCCAGTGACGTGCGGTGAAGTTTATGGCTAGTGGGGCAGCAATTTTTTTAGACTTGTGGACTTCAACTCCCAGAATTCCACAGCTAGGCATGCTCAGCATTTGTTTTTCTCCTTTGCTAAATAGGTTTCCTTCATTCTTTTTCTTCTCCCTTCCTCTCCTTCCTCCCTCCCTCTCAAACATACACACACACACGTTGGATTGGACTATCTCTCCTACCCCTTCCCTCTCTCATTCAAACAAACTCTCTCTCAAACAAGCGCGCGCACACACACACACACACACACACAAACACAAAGTTGGATTGGAGGGAGTCAGGGAGACCACAGGAGGAAGCAGGAAGCCAGTCAAAGAGCCATACTGGAGTACACACACATTTTCCCCAGCCCCCGAAGGATCCAGCCCAGCTTCACTGATTACAGGTTTGAAAAGACAACATGGCTGCAATCAAACTACACTTGGGGAGGGAGAGCACTTCCCTCCAGCCTTTGCCCAAAGCCCTGCACCAGGAGGATGAAGTTTGAATTCCTCCCCCTCCCTCCGACCCACACGTACCTTTTTCAGCTGTTTCAGAGAGGATTTCAACTCTGCTTTTGCCTGCCATCATGAAAAGAAAACAAAAATGTAAAAGGAAAAAGGCAAGAGCTGAAGTCAAGCTGAGCTAGTTGCTGCCAGAGTCATCGTGGATGACTCTGCTTAACTGTTTAAAAAAGCCTCTAAAAAGTGCCCTCTACAGGAGGAGGCAGGAGAACGACGTGCCTCACCTTTCGGCTTTTAACCCTTGCTTAACTCTGCTCGGGTGATCATAAAAAGTCAGCCTAGATGAGGCACGTCGTTCTCCTGCCTCCTCCCGTAGAGGGCACTTTTTTAGAGGCTTTTTTAAACAGTTAAGCACTGTCATCCACGGTGACTCTGGCAGCAACTAGCTCAGCCTGAACTCAGTTCTTGCCTTTTTCCTTTTACATTTTTTTTTCTTTTCATGATGACAGTGGTGAGGCTCTGCCTCCCCTGACTGCACGTCCCTGCCATCTTCTAATTATTTCAGAAAATAGAAGAATTGAGAGAAGTTGATTCAGAATAGGAAAGTCTGCACTTACTTGTTGATACCTTGCTAACGGGATGTTTGACACTCTCCTCTGAAACCCACTGAACCTGTGGAGTCACGTGATTGCTGGTGTTTGCATTTGCTGTGACATTTGGTGGCCTTCCTGGAAGAACAGAAGTAAAAGAGCACATCTGGATCGCAGCTTGAAAGTAGATGGGTCACTGGAGCTTTCTCCAGAATAATCTTCTGGTGATATGGTTTCACCTTTCTGAAGAAAATCCCAAACAGGTATACAAGTAGTCCTTGATGTATGACCATTCGCTTAATGATGGTTCAAAGTTACAACAGTGTCAGAAAAAGTGATTTATGACCCATCCTCAAAGTTATGACTGTTGAACCATGGTTCATGAGCTCAATTAATGTCCTTGGCAGCTGGCTTGCATTTACAACTGGTTGCAGCATGCTATGGTCAGCCGACTTCTGACAGGCAATGTCAGTTGGGAAAACCAGATTTTCCTAATGACTGTGATGATCCACTTAATGACCATGGTAAAATGGTCATAAAACTGGGCCTGGTCTTTGATGACTTTATTAATGATTGCATTGCTTAGCGATTGAAATTCCCAATTGTGATCATGTACTTTGTTCCTTTAAACCAGGGGTCCCCAACCCCCTGGGCTGTAGACCATGGCTCGCTAGAAATTGGACCACGTAAGCGAGCAAAGTCCCATGTGTGCACACGCAAGATCCAGGCAGTGCACAAAACCATCCTTCTGATCCACAGGAAAAACTGCCCGCTATGGAACTGGCTGCTCAAAAGAAGTTCATGAGACTGCTACTTTATAAAACTTATTGTAGCCCAAACTTCCTTGAAATAATAAGTTTTGGAGGCAAAGCAGCTGAGGGAAGGACAAGAAGCAATAGATGGAAACTAATCAAGGAGAGAAGAAACCTAGAACTAAGGAGAAATTTCCTGACAGTTAGAACAATTAACCAGTAGAAGGACTTGCCTCCAGAAGTTGTGGGTGCTCCAACACTCAATGTTTTAAAGAAGAGATTGGACAAACGCTTGTCTGAAATGGTATGGAGTTTCCTGCTTGAGCGGGGGTTGGACTAGAAGACCTTCCAACTCTGTTATTCTATTATTTGTGGTGTGTGTGTGTGTGTGTGTGTGTGTGTGTGTGTGTAGAAACTCCCTCTTCTACCCCATGTGGCTGAGAACAAACTACATTTTTTCTCACTTCCTGATAGGCTGAGTAATTTCTGCACCCCAGAGATTTCCATGAAAGTTCCTCCACTTCCTTCCTCTAAGAGGAATTTCGCTCCTCCTACCAAATCGACATGTTGTTTCTCAAAGCCTTGAATATAGACCCTCAAATACAGAGCAAAAAAAGCCACAGAGAACTGTAAACATGTACATTTACTTACACACGTATTGACACTGTTATTTAATTCCTAGCACAATTCCAGATTCTCTCACCTGGGCATTCCTCCAGTTGGCAAACTTGGAAAGCTTCTGGCTTCTCACTGTCACACTGACCAATGCTGTTGTCATTGGACTTGCAAACCACTTGACGTTGCTGAATGCCTTCTCCGCAGCTGACTGAGCACTGCCATAGGAGGAGAAGAAAAGCATACTGATCAAGGAAGTGGAAAGAAGGAAAGCTGTAACTCTTCAAAGAGTCCTCATGGGGTACAAAAATTAAACGAATAAGGCAGCTACATCTAGGAGGCTCCATAAATGTAATTGTGATTAGAACAGGGTGCACAAACTGTTCTCCTAGATCGGTGTTTTTCAAATTTGGCAACTGTAAGATGTAAGATTGCATTTTTTTTTTTTTTTTGCAAACTGGATTTTAGGAACTGCTATTTCATTAGTTCTTCTGATTATGGAGTGAAAAGAACAGAGCAGGCAGCATTTCCTGACCCAATTAACAAATTTTATTAAACAGCACCGAAGGCATCTGAAAAAATAGGTTGCAATTCACAAAAGATTATGCTTTTCCATAGTGTGTGTGTGTACGTAGTTATATATACATATACATACACACACACACACACACACACACAAACACAAACATACACTGTATATAGTTTCTTATTTATATACAATATTGGAAAAATGAGAACACCCCATCAGATGAAAACGTAATTCGGAAAATATTTGACTGTGTAGAGATGGATAGATTGACACTGAAATTAAAAGATAAAGGAGATACAGAGTACTATTCAGCATAGAATAGGTTTTATCAATGGTTAGAGATAAGAGGTGGAAATTAGATGAAGAAAGATTATTATTCTATGTAAGTAAAATATGAATGTTGTTTATAATTATGAGCATGCTAGTGCAATTAATATCATAAATGAGCTAATATAATTTTAAATATGGTTGCAATTATTATGTATATTATCATTATTGCTATTAGTATGTTATTTTTCCCCTTCTTTTGTAAAATGACAATACAGTCTTCAAAATGTTTATATATAAATAAAAAACTTGACATAATAAAAAATACTGGCGCATAATACACCAGACATAACACTGGTTGAGAAAAACAAGGTGACAATCATGGACATTGCAATACCAGGTGATAGCAGGGTCAGCGAGAAGGAACATGAAAAAATCGCAAAATACCAAGACTTAAAAATCGAAATTCAACAACTATGGCACAAACCAGCAGTGGTAATTCCAGTGGTAATTGGCACACTGGGTGCTATTCCAAATTACATTTAAAACAGTTAAAAATTGACAAAATCACCATCAGTCAAATGCAAAAAGCCGCACTGCTTGGATCTGCACGCATATTACGAAAATACGTTATGACGTCCTAGGCCCCTGGGTGGGGCCCGACTAGTAACCAATGCCAAATCCGGCGAAACAACTGGCTGCTGTGATACAATTGTATAATAATAATAATAATAATAATAATAATAATAATTTCCGTATACAAACCGACAAAATACTGGCGCATAATACACCAGACATCACACTGGTTGAGAAAAATAAGGTCACAATCATAGACATCGCAATACCAGGTGATAGCAGGGTCGCCGAGAAGGAACATGAAAAAATCGCAAAATACCAGGACTTAAAAATCGAAATTCAACGACTATGGCACAAACCAGCAGTGGTAATTCCAGTGGTAATTGGCACACTGGGTGCTATTCCAAAAGCACTGGAATTACATTTAAAACAGCTAAAAATTGACAAAATCACCATCAGTCAAATGCAAAAAGCTGCACTGCTTGGATCTGCACGCATATTACGAAAATACGTTACGACGTCCTAGGCCCCTGGGTGGGGCCCGACTAGTAACCAATGCCAAATCCGGCGAAACAACTGGCCGCTGTGATACAATTGTATAATAATAATAATAATAATATTTATTGTTAGATAAAATGCTACTAGACTCTTGATTTCTTATTTTGTCACCATATACTAACATGGCTCACTTCCTATGTTTCCTAGGTCCAAAACAGTCAAAAACATTTTGCATTTTGTTTTGGGGAAACAAAGCCACCTCCAAATGTTGGGACAGGATGTTTTGAAATGATTAAAACAAAGCCTCTTATTCATCTCTGTTTCAGGTGGCGCAGTGGTTAAATGCAGCACTGCAGGCTACTGCTAGATCAGCAGTTCAGCAGTTCAAATCCCACCGGCTCAGGGTTGACTCAGCCTTCCATCCTTCCGAGGTGGGTAAAATGAGGACCCAGATTGTTGGGGGCAATATGCTGACTCTCTGTAAACCGCTTAGAGAGGGCTGAAAGCCCTATGAAGCGGTATATAAGTCTACTGCTATTGCTATTGCTATATTCATGAGTACCTGCGGGAGGAAGAGATGCCAAAGCCAGCATCTCCATAAGCTGTTAAGGCAGTGATGGGGCCACATGTGACTGATACCTTACCTGAGACCAAGCCCCTGTCCTCCATTGGGCAGGACACGGGATGCGGCTGCAAGGCCTCCGAGTATCTGGTTTCTCTCCTGCGCAGTACTTTGAATGCATGGTCCGGTTGGTACCATTCTGTAGCTGTTGTACGCATTGCACCACTCTGGTTTGGACCCCAAGTTTGCCGCAGGATTTACTGCAAGCACCCCATTGCTCAGTCCCCCAGCTGCCAAGGGAACAGCAAAAAACAGGATTGTGAATTCCGAACAATTAATGTCCTAATTCTTTCTCATCAAGGTCAACTGGGATAATGCAGGTAGTCCTTGACTTACAACAGTTTGTTTAGTGACCGTTCAAAGTTACAACGGCACTGAAAAAAAGTGACTTACGACTGTTTTTCACACTTGCGACCTTTGTGGCATCCCCATCAGGGGTGGGCTGCTACGGGTTTGCCTGGGTTCAGGAGAACCCTCTAGATAATGTTATGGCCAGTTCAGAGAACCTCCAAATCCCACCCCTGGCTGGCCCTGCCCACTACACCCCTCCCCTCCCACCATGCCCCTTCCAGGAGAATCCACCCAGCCCATTTTGGATGCACGAAGTGCAAGGCCCGTGCAGAGGCTCAGAGTGGGGGAAAACTGGGCCTCCTGGAAGGCCTCCAAAGCCCGGAGGAGGCAGTTTTCACCCTCCCAGAGGCTTTAGGAAAGCCTCCGGAGCCTGGGGAAGGCAAAAAGCCCCCCCCCCCACCTGCCGTAGTGCAAGAGGCCAACTAGGCCACGCCCGTTGCAGAGAACCCATTGCTGAAATTTTTAAAGCCCACTCCGATCCCTGTACTCGTGATCAAAATTCAGAAGCTTGGTAACCAGTTCATATTTATGACGGTTGTAGTGTCCCAAAGTCATCTGATCCTTCTTGTGACCTTCAGACAAGCAAAGTCAAAGGGGAAGCCAGATTCATTTAACAACCATGTTACTAAAGTATCAACTGCAGAGATTCACTTAATTGCTGTGGCAACAAAGGTTGTAAAATGGGGCAAAATTCACAAGAAATGTCTCACTTAACAGCAGAAATTTTGGGCTCAATTGTGATCGTAAGTTGAGGACTACCTGTATTTCAGATTGTATTTGGGAGCTCATATAATCTAGACAGTGTTTTTCAACCCTGAAAGCTCTTTGGCTTTGAAACGGAGGTGAGCACCACCTCCTAGAGTCAGGAATGACTAGCACGTATGTGTGAGGGGAATCTTTAGCTTTATATTTAATATTACATGCTTCGACAGCAGCAAGAATTGTGTATGCACAATATTGGAAAAATTAGGGAATATCCACAAAAGAGGATGTAATTTTTTAAAAAGATAGATTGTGCAGAAATGGATAGATTGACATTAAATATAAAAGATAAAGGAGACACAGTATTTTTGAACATGGGACTTGTTTTATAAATGGTTGGATAGTAGAAGTAGAAATTAGGAGTGGGAAGAGTATTATTGGATAAAAATAAACTGATCCAGATAATACTCTGTTCATTAAGCACATGTATATATGTGATGTGAAAATATATAAATAAACTGTTAAAAAAAAAAGTAATGCTCACATCGGTTGAGAACACTCTTGCACATTGCACCTTCTGCGGATTGGCTTCGGTTTCTTTCCATTGCCACAGAAGTTCCGGTGTAACATTCGGTTATCATTCTTCCTCCGGCATCCATACTTGGCGTATTGTATTCCTGTAAGATCACAGAAGGATAAAGGCATTTCAAAAGCATGTTGGAAATGCAATTGAAAAGAAGGAATGCGTTATCCTCTTTGGTGGACCAGTGGGTAAAGAAATGCTGAGCATTTTAATGCAGAAGGTTCCTAAAATGAATATAAAACTGAAACCAGAGATTTTCCTTTTAGGACTAGCCCATAATGGACTTGCAAAAAAAGGGTTGTTCCTGTATATGTGGACTGCAGCAAGGATTCTTTATTTGCAAAAATGAAAAACTATGTCAATCTCCACAATGGAATAATGGATGGAAAAAGTAATGGAACTGGCAGAGATGGCCAAATTAACTATTTTAATTGAAGAAAAGAGTATGTCTGGTTTTGTTTCTACTTGGAAACCACTTCTAGGCTTTGTGGCTGAGTCAGAGAAAAAATGATTCTGGGATTTGATGATTAGTTTGTTGTAATAGACATTATTAGAATCTACTAAATATGTAAAAGTAAAATGCTGAGGCTCTAACTTTACTATTTGTGTTCTACTAAAAAAAAGGTTCGAATTTACACTTTGTTTTTTTCTTTCTCCTAATTTCACACTTCTTTTTCCTTCTTCCTTTTCCCAATTCTCTGCTCTCTTAACTTTTTTGCAGCCCGCCCAAGCTCTGTTTTCGCTGGCAGAGGGTTGCAGGACGCCCTTGCAGTCAGAAACAGAGCTCAGGAGTCTGTTATTGCTGGCAGAGAGCTTGGGCCACTAAGGATGCCCCCGACATGAATGACCTCAAGTTGGCCACACCCATCCTGTCTCCCCACCCCCCAAGGTCAAACACAACCCTGATGCGGCCCTCAATGAACTCAAATTTGACACCCCTCCTCTAAAAGAAAATAGAAGGGTGTTTTTTTAAAGAATGAAATGTAGAAAATTGTAAACTTTTTCCTTCCATTTAGTGTTTGAGCCACAGTGGCGCAGTGGTTAGAATGCAGTACTGCAGGCTACTTCTGTTGCCTGCTGGCTGCCTGCAATTTTGCAGATCAAATCACTCCAGGCTCAAGGTTGACTCAGCCTTCTTTCCTTCCAAGGTTGTAAAAATGAGGACCCAGATTGTTGGGGGCAATATGCTGAGCCTGAGAACCACTTAGAGAGGGCTGTAAAGCACTGTGAAGCAGTATATAAGTCTAAGTGCTATTACTTTTGTTTCACACTCTAGATCCTGTAGCCTTCATTATTCATCATCCAGTACCTTTTCTAGAAAGGAGTGTCCTTACATATTTAAATATAAACCCATCTGAGCTGGGCCATTCCAGGACATCCTTGCGTATGGAAAATAGTTTTAAGCACAGAGAGAACAATACCTCCGCCACAAGCTTTGGAGCATGGAGACCAGCCCTTAAGAGCCCACTCATAGATATCCGTTTCTTCAAGAAGGACATTATTGTTTCCGATGACAGGAAGAAGATCTTCATGAATTATGTATTTATACATCAAGTTGCTTTGGGAACTATCATCTTGTGGGATGACCTGGAATCAAAGGAAACGGGATAGTAAAGAAAATGCTTCCTGTATGTTCCTAAGTTCTTCCTGCCTTGTTGGAGGACTGTTTCATCAACACTTGCTTAATTGACAACTGCGTACAAGGACTCTGAACTAGATGGCATGTCCAACAGAGGTAGAGAGCCAGTCTGATTTGGTGGTTAAGACAACAGGCCGGAAACTAAGAGACTTCTAGTCCCAGCTTAAACCAAAGCCAAGTGGTTCATCTTAGGCCAGTCCCTCTGTCCCAGCTGTGGGAAAAAGGCAATGGCAAACCACTTCGGAAAAAGCTTGCCAAGAAAACTTGCACAGATTAGTGCAAGCAGTCACCAGGAGTAAAAAAACTGACTCTAAGGTGCACAGGTGCAAGTGTACAAACACTCAGAAACGCACATACAAAATCAACAGAGATGGGCTCCAGAAGTTTATTGTCAAAACACAACTTATAGTACACACAACTTCTATCAACTCCAGGACTGTTTAATGTGATTTGCATAGGCCAGGGTCGGCAATCTTAAACACTCAAAGAGCCACTTGGACCCGTTTCCCACAGAAAAGAAAGCCTGACTATTTCCTGAGTGGCCACAAAACTAGCATATCTAGTTGAATTAAACATTCTGTTTTCTTCTGAAACTTTTCTTTTCTTGGATTTATCCATGGTTGGCTTACCAAGGGTTGAAAACCTCAATAAATCACAAGCCGGTGGGTGTCGCACATGAGTGGTTGTGATGCATATTTTGAACAGCTGGGAGCCACAGCAGAGGTATGAAAGAGCCACATGCGGCTCCAGAACTGCAGATTGCTGATCCCTGATATAGGTGTCTTGAGAAGTGCACTCCCTAATGAGGGTGATATCTTTTAAAATCCATTATAAATTCATTTTTTTAAATTATTGCAGGTTTTTATGTCATCATTAGCTGGGGAGGGGAGGGGGCTATTGTATGGAGACTTTCATGCTCCCTCTATGGAAAAGAAAAAATGATATAGCCTTTTCTTCTTTAATATAAAGTGGTCCTTGACTTGCAACCATTCATTTAATGACCTTCGAAGTTAGAGCAGTGTTTTTGAAAAAAGTGACTTATGACTGACCCTCATACTTATATCCGTCATAGCATCAATACAGTCATGTGATCAAAATTTCAGCACTTGTTAACTGGCATGCATTTATGACAGTTGCAGTGTCCCGGGATCATCTGATCCCTATTTGGGATCTTCCCAGCCGGCTTCTGACAAGCAAATGGAAAAAGCGGAGTTTGCTTAAAAACCACGTGATTCACTTAACAACTGGGAAATTAAGCACAACTCAACGTAACAACTGCCTTGCTTAGCAGTGGAAATTCTTGTTCCAATGGTGGTTCATAAGTTGAGGACTACCTGTAGATGGAACAGGACATCAAACAGAAGAGGAAAGTAGTTCTCTTCCACTTGCTCAGAACAGCAACAAGGATATGTCATCTCCCCCTACCTGTTCTGACCTAACTTCCCCAGCAGCACAAAGCCGAATCCTCATTCTGATAAACCCTTCATTTAATTTACACTGAATTCCTCTGTCCGGCTGACAGTCTTTCAAGATAGTTCACAATTTATCAGACCTTTATCAGGCTTGGAGAGTGGCCAGGCCCATATCTTTCAGATGCCACAATACTTGGAAAGAATGCAGGAATTAACTAATTGTCTTTTGCAATCACCCCTCCCCTTTCGCTCCTCTTTTATTCCCTATGGGAGGGGCCATTCACCATCCACCTATGACCTTACTCCCAAGTCGACCCTTGTTCCTTAGCTGTTCCCTTCGTCTGGCAACTCTGCGTATGCACACACTGGGAACAGGCTCCAACTATTTGTCTGCCTCCAAAGGCAGCTGATAACTGTCAAATGGCCCTGGCCCCCTCCCTGCCTCCAACCCAGATCCCTCATCAGAGCCTTCCCCAGACTCCAGGACTGGCCCATGTTCTTCCCCAACCTCCTCGCTGTCCAAAACTGATGCCAGCTCTGCTGGCCGCTGGCAGGCCACAACACTACCTCTAAAACAAGAAAAGAACTGGAATCCAAACTTTCATTTCCACCCCCTATGGGGAAGCTGGGAAGGACCCCAGAAAATGATGCTGATGACTTGTAGGCTGTAGTTCTCCCATCCCTGGTTCCAAAGAAGAAAGCAATACTTGTGCTTTTCTTGGATAGATGTGTGGGAGCCTAAGATGCCCTCAGGACTTACCAGAACATTGATAGCTTCATGAAGGGGGCCACTAGTCCTCAAGCTTTCCTTGCCATTCTCAGTGGTGTACTCCCATTCCAAACCCACTTTTAGAAAGGTATGGTTCTTGACAACTTTGATGCTGGGATTGATAATGAAGTCACCAGAGGCTTGGTTCTTAACAGCTAGAAAAGGAAAATAAATTATTTGTAACAGATGATCAGACTGGGTCTAAAGGCAGGGTCAAATGGATCATCAGTTTGGAGTCATTAGGTTCCCACAAGAGAGTTAAGTCCATCCCCCATGGAACTTGCCTAGCACCAATTTGCCTTGACAATGGGTAGCTCAGATTCTTGTATATAGGTAGCATGAAATTAACTGGTAGTACTTTTGAACTCTGCCCTGGGTCCTGATTTCTTGCACCTGACATTATTTGAATTATGACTCTCATCAATATCCTTCAAAAGGAAGAGGACAATGATACAGGCATTGTTTAAGTATAGAAAGCCTTGAAGTCATAAAGAAACATGTTTCCCTGTTAAATGTTATTTTGATTATTGATTTAAATCTGCAGCCATTTCAGTATTTTTTTTTATCTATAAAACAACAGAATGTGATATATGCACCTGTCCTTTACTAACTATGAAAACCAATATACTATAGCAAGAAGGGGATACAGTGCAGTGAAAAATCATGTTCTCAGCCAAAAATCAACATCGATGAGTTCACTCTGTCAATTAAAAATCTGTTTTATTGAACTTTAAGTTTGACTAGATTCAACCCTTCTATTTTTTGATGGGCATTTGTTAAACATCCCTCTGAATCCACAGTACAATACACAACTGTTTTCTAGGCAATCTGTTCTTACCAATTGTATGGGATACAGGCTCCATCTCCTCAATTTGGACATGCCTGGCACCTACTGGAATCTCAAACATTTTCAGAGCACCCCCTGACAATTACAAAAGAAATAAGCCATATTTAAAATGAGTGCTAAATATTTTTTTAGAATATGAAGTTGCTGAGACAGCAGTTTCTAGGCTGCAAAGAATGTTTCCCTGTTAAATGCTATGTTAACCCAGATATGGTGTCTTTCATGACCATAAAGAAAATGACCAAGTATGTATTGATTATAAACAGTTTGAAGGAAAAAATAATAATAATTTAAGGCTTTGATTTCTGCATATCATATGCCTTTATTCTTCGGTCACGTTTGAGCAAATTCTAGACATAAGCCACTTCCGGAATCAGGAGTTAAGAATCATGAATATTTAGCGGCCTTTAATTACCAACATGGGAATTAAGAAAATATAGTAGTACCCCACTACACAATTGTCAGGCAGCCCCTTAATCTTTCAGAGATTGATGAATAGTATTTCCCATGAATGTACATTTTAATATTATTAACGAAATTTTGGCATGAAGGAGGCATGTTGGCATCACTACTGATTCATGAAAGGCACAGAATATCCTGGAGTGGTCTGAACTAACCACAAGAATGTGGGGCATTTATAAACTTCTCACAGGCTCACACAAGCCTGGTTAGTTCTTTTTTTTTTCATTTTAACAAAAGACTGATGCTTCTGAATTTAAAATCCTCCACCAGCCTCCAGTCTGTAGCCAGCAAAGTAGGCCCCATTTCCTCATGGTGGGGATTTTGAGGAAAGGAAGAGAAATTCATTCTTTAACTGATTCAGTCCATGTTCAACAAAAGCAGAGCTCATATGTGGGCATTCAGAACATGTTCAGTGGACCACTTTTTGGGGAGGAACTGCATCAAAACAACTAGATATACACTATATTGCCAAAAGTATTCGCTCACCCATCCAAATAATCAGAATCAGGTGTTCCAATCACTTCCATGGCCACAGGTGTATAAAATCAAGTACCTAGGCATTCAGACTGTTTTTACAAGCATTTGTGAAAGAATGGGTTGCTCTCAGGAGCTCAGTGAATTCCAGTGTGGAACTATGATAGGATGCCACCTGTGCAACAAATCCAGTCGTGAAATTTCCTCGGTCCTATATATTCCACAGTCAACTGTCAGCTGTATTATAAGAACGCAGAAGTGTGTGGGAATGTCAGCAACTCAGTCACGAAGTGGTAGGTCACGTAAACTGACGGAGCGGGGATGCTGAGGCGCATAGTGCAAAGAGGTCGCCAACTTTCGCAGAGTCAATCGCTACAGACCTCCAAATGTCATGTGGCCTTCAGATTAGCTCAAGAACAGTGCGCAGAGAGCTTCATGGAATGGGTTTCCATGGCCGAGCAGCTGCATCCAACCCATACATCACCAAGTGCAATGCAAAGCGTTGGATGCAGTGGAGTAAAGCATGCCGCCACTGGACTCTAGAGCAGTGGAGATGCATTCTCTGGAGTGACAAATCGCACTTCTCCATCTGGCAATCTGATGGACGAGTCTGGGTTTGGCGGTTGCCAGGAGAACGGTACCTGTCTGACTGCATTATGCCAAGTGTAAAGTTTGGTGGAGGGGGGATTATGGTGTGGGGTTGGTTTTCGGGAGCTGGGCTTGGCCCTTAGTTCCAATGAAAGGAACTCTGAATACTTCAGCATACCAAGACATTGTGGACAATTCCATGCTCCCAACTTTGTGGGAACAGTTTGGAGCTGGCCCCTTCCTCTTCCAACATGACTGTGCACCAGTGCACAAAGCAAGGTCCATAAAGACATGGATGACAGAGTCTGGTGTGGATGAACGTGACTGGCCTGCAACCCGATAGACCACCTTTGGGATGAATTAGAACGGAGACTGAGAGCCAGGACCTCTCGTCCAACATCAGTGTGTGACCTCACAAATGCGCTTCTGGAAGAATGGTCAAAAATTCCCATAAACACACTCCTAAACCTTGTGGACAGCCTTCCCAGAAGAGTTGAAGCTGTTATAGCTGCAAAGGGTGGACCGATATCATATTGAACCCTATGAATTAGGAATGGGAGCTCACTTACAGTAAGTTCATATGCGAGTGAATGAATACTTTTGGCATTATAGTGTATTTCCCTCCTTTTTTGAGGTAAATAAAGCTGCAGCTGTGATTAACTGCTGGGTGTTTTGGGGTATTTAAAAGGGGCCATCTTCTAGTAGCCTCACATTATAGCAAACATCAAGACCTACCGTATTTTTTGGACTATAAGACGCACTTCCTCCCTCCCCCGCAAAAAAGGGGTTGGAAATGTCTGTACGTCTTGTAGAGCAAATGCAGGGCTGTTTTTTTGCCTCCCAAACCCTCTGTGCGTCCTGTTTTTGCCCTCCATGGCGTCCAGAAACACTCCGCAGGCCAAAAACGGGCCTCTGGAGGCCTCTGCGGGTCCCTTTTTTCCCTCCCTGGTGTTGGGGAGGCCAAAAATGGGACATGTGGAGGCCAACAACTTTTTTTTTCTCATTTTCCTTCTCTAAACCTAGGTGTGTCTTATGATCCAGTGCATCTTATAGTCAGAAAAATATGGTATATTTATTCTAATCTCACTTGGAGTGATGCATCCCAGGTCTGTAAAGTCATTGAGTAAAGTTCCACAAATAAAAGTCTAGATGCTATTCTCATGATGGCCTATTTCATTCCCGGTTATGTCCCTCCACCTGCCAATGAAACAGTTTACTTTTCATTCAACAATTTATAAGAAACTGCATCTTTGCTCATTGATTTCATTTTTTTACACAAATCCTAGAATCATAGCATTTTATTGGAAAGTTCCACTTTAACTAATGAATGTAAAGTTTCATTTGTTCTCTGCCCATCATCTATATTCTGCTAGAGAAATAGGACAAATGCTACCTTAGAGCTATATCTCTAGAATTTATCAGCAAAACAATTGGCTAAACTTTTACTTACAGTTGAGTTCACTTGTAATAACTCAGTTCAGACCTCCACTCAGAGGTTACCATTTCAGACTACCTATAACTACCATCTATGTCTGCTACTGAACTTTTCCAGTTGTCTTTTTTCCCAAAAGCCTGACACTTTCTCTAGGTACTTCAAATTTCCTTAAATATCACCTGGATCATGCCAAGGGCTCTGAAAAGCAGTTTGTTGTCACAGCTAAGAAAGCGTTATTCAAGTAGAGCAACTGGCAGGATCTACTGTATTTTTCAGAATATAAGACGCACCAGAGTATAAGACACAGCAAGATTTTGAAGAGGCAAATTAAAAAAAAAGTTTTTGCACTCTGTAAACCTCCCACAAATGACCCATTTTTCATGAAAACAGGTGGGTTTTTTTTTTTTCCAAAAAAAAGGGCATGAATAGCCTTTAGGAGGCTTGTAGAGAGCTCGGGGGGGGCAGAAAACGAGGAAAAAATGTTCCTTTTTTGTCAAAAAAAGGGCATGGGTAGCCTTTAGGAGGCTTATAGAGTGCTCCTGGCGGCTGGGGAAAGGGCACAATTGAGCAAAAAATTTTTCGTTCTTTCCGCCTTCCCCAGCCCCTGGAAGCACTCTGAAAACCTCCTACAATCTATGCACAGCCATTTTGATAAAGGGGGAAGGGTTTCTGGAGGCCAAAAATGCTGTATTCAGTGTATAAGACGCACCCAGATTTTCATCCTCTTTTTTGAGGGAAAAAGATACATCTTATGTTCTGAAAAATATGGTAGTTAACTTTGGCTGATCTCAAGAACATATAAACAGGGTTGCATTTGTAAACAATCAAAAATGATAGTGTGGATGGCCAGAGTGGTTAGCTGGACTACCCTGTTTCCCTAAAAATAAGACCTCCCCAGATAATAAACCCAATCGGGCTTTTGAGCATGTGTGCTAAAATAAGTCCTCCCTGAAAATACTGCAGCAGCAGCCATGAGGTGACCACGCTTGCAGCCTCCTGCACCACAAAAATAAGAAGACCTCCCCAAAAATAAGGCCAAGCGCATATTTCAGGGGTCAAAAGAAAAGAAGACACTGTCTATTTTTGGGGAAACATGGTAGTTAGGTGGGGAAAAAAATCCATAAATCATAAGTGTCAACCATTTTTTAATTATTGCCAATTGCCCATAGGCTTTCCAGGGATGGGATTCTACTGGTTCGGGCCAGTTCAGGAAAACCGGTAGTTCCAACTATCACGGGGAGTGAACCGGTTCGCTCCGACTTTCATCTGGGCCTGCCCGCCCATGTGCTATACTCACCTATATTCTCTTTTCTGAAGCCCAACTGATAGGCGTGGCAGAGTGGATTGCCACGCCTCAGCTGTTTCCCTCCTGCGGAAGGGGATTTCTTTGTAAACTGTGCATGCATACGCAGTGCACATCAGGCGTGTCAGGTCCGTGCCCGAAGCAAACCGCGTGTTAAACCAGTAGGATTACACCCCTGGCTTTCCTATAGCAGGGGTGTCAAACTGGATTCTTTGAGGCTGGATCAGCATTGTAGTTCTCCTCCGCAGGCTGACCATGGGAGGAAGGGGAGGGAGACAGATGCCTCCTGTAGTACCCTGCCAGCCAAAACCTGGACCCACCCCCATGTCCCCATTTTGTACACCCCCCATGCCCTGTTTTGGCCGGCACTGTTGGAGGAGGCCGTCCAGACCCCAAATGGGATGCAGGGGGGCCTCGCATAGCAATAGCAGTTAGATTTATATACCGCTTCATAGGGCTTTCAGCCCTCTCTAAGCGGTTTACAGAGTCAGCATATTACCCCCAACAACAAACCGGGTCCTCATTTTACCCACCTCGGAAGGATGGAAGGCTGAGTCAACCCTGAGCTGGTGAGATTTGAACAACCGAACTGCAGAACTGCAGTCAGCTGAAGTAGCCTGCAGTGCTGCATTTAACCACTGCGCCACCTCGGCTCATGTGCCCCTGTCTGCATTTTGGCAGGCAGAGTGCTGCAACACACACACACACACCCCATGCACCCTGTTTTGGCTGCCAGAGGCACTGCGGGCCAGTCCTTTGCTATTTCTAGGCCAGCCCTGCGAACCAGATTTAAGTTTAAGGCTTTGAGTTTGACACCCCTGCCCTATAGTCTCCAAGAGTTGATTATATTATCTTTCATAACTATCAAGACCTCAAATAATTTAAAAAGGGCTGAAGCCTATTATTGATGTTAAAGAACTGCTGTGATATGCCAAGACTATAAATATGCTGAAGAATAGAAGACTGTGTTTACCTTTAATGGTGATACTAAAACCTCTATCATTACCTTTTCAAGTAGCATTTGTTCTTCCATTCTCACCTGACTGCTTAGGGGTTTTGACCAAAGTCGCCTTCACTGTTCTACAATGGGAATTGTCACCCCCGCAAACACCACACTTGTCATCCTCCTTCAGAGAGCCAATTTCTCTGTCGCATCCAACATGCTGCCATTCGAAGAAGAAAAACACAGAATTAAGAAACGGGGTTAAGGATGCAAATTCAAAATGGAAATACTCTGAATGAACTCAGAATAGGCCTTGCAGAGTACCATTAACTATTTCTCTCTTAATGACAGGATGATATACTTCAGTGTTTAAGCTGTGTGGACTTCATCTCCCAGAATTCCCCAGCCAGCATTGATTTACTTTGTGGGTAACCATCAGATGATCAGATTTAACCAACAAAGCCTACTTATGTTTATATTTTAAAGGAGCCTCACAAGCCATTAAAACATATCTTAAATTAAAACCAAAATCTATATATTTGCCAATGTATTTCTTTCAGATATTCCTCCTATGGTTTATTCTGATGCCTTGCATTTTCTACTTGAACTTAAAACATATTGCGGATATTCTAAGTCAAGAATTACCTGTATAACTTTAAGAATCTCCCAGTTACCATGGCTACTGCTGGCATTTGCAATCAGAGAATGTCTGTTATATATCTATTATAAGTCCTTCAGAAAAGTTTCTAAAACTTGAAAGGACCTGCAAGTTACATACCACACATTCACCCCTTACACAGACACTGTATGGGTCTCTGTAGGTGCACCTGGTACCATCGTGAACAACATGATTCATAAATACCACATCCCCAGTTTCCTCAGATTGGCAAATCAGTTCACATTTCTGGGCATCTGCAGGAAAAAAATGAAATACATGGAAAAGATTGGTTCTATGTTCTGGCAATTCAGATGCAAAGTGGAACTCAGTATTTAACATTCAACTTCCTGAGAATCAAGGAAATCAATTTTGATGGTTTCTTCCTCCTATCAATCCTCCCTTCTTTGCAAAGAGAACAATGATCCTAAGGCAGGGGTGTCAAACTCAAGGGCTGGGGGCCGCATCTGGCCTGCAGGGTGCTTAGATCTGGCCCACTGGGCTACCCTGGAAACAGTGAAGGACTGGCCCGCAATGCTTCTGCCAGCAAAAACAGAACTTGGGAGTGCTGTGTGTAGCCCTCCTGAGCTCCATTTTCACTGGCAGAGTTTGCAGGAGGCTGACACAGTCGAAAATGGAGCTTGGCAGCCCGTTTCCGCTGGCAGAGGACTCAGGCCACCACAGGTGCCCCCCAACACAAGTGATGTCGAGCTAGCCACGCCCACCCAGGCCCAAGGTCAAACACAAGCCTTCTGTTTCTTTCTTGATAGTTCCCATCTTAAGCTATGTCCATGTCAAGTTGTCATCACATTTTCCTTCAATGTTTTTCAAGTGCTGTCCATGCAAAACTTTGGTTTTCCATCTATTTAATCTGTCATCTAGCTGTTTTTCCTTATATTATTATTATTCAATTGTATCACAGCGGCCAGTTGTTTCGCCAGATTTGGCATTGGTTACTAGTCGGGCCCCACCCAGGGGCCTAGGATGTCATAACGTATTTTCGTAATATGCCTGCAGATCCAAGCAGTGCGGCTTTTTGCATTTGACTGATGGTGATTTTGTCAATTTTTAACTGTTTTAAATGTAATTCCAGTGCTTTTGGAATAGCACCCAGTGTGCCAATTACCACTGGAATTACCACTGCTGGTTTGTGCCATAGTCACTGAATTTCGATTTTTAAGTCCTGGTATTTTGCGATTTTTTCATGTTCCTTCTCGGCGACCCTGCTATCACCTGGTATTGTGATGTCTATGATTGTGACCTTATTTTTCTCAACCAGTGTGATGTCTGGTGTATTATGTGCCAGTATTTTGTCCGTTTGTATACGGAAATCCCACAAGATCTTGACCATCTGATTTTCGGTGACTTTTTCAGGCTGATGTTCCCACCAGTTTGTTGCTGTTTTAATATTATAATTTTTGCACAAATTCCAATGGATCATTTGTGCTACTGAATTGTGCCACAATTTATAATCAGTCTGCGCGATTTTTTTACAGCAGCTGAGGATGTGATCAACAGTTTATTATTATAACCAAGGACCTAGGAACTGTTAAGGTAACGTTGGAGGATATAAGCTGTTCCAAGTAGGGTGTTTTTTTTGTAGAATCTGGATGTTCAAGTCTGATAAATTTAAAATTTCCGAATAGCGAGGTAGCCCTTTAGGTATTGCTCCAAGGGCTCCAATTACAATCGGGACAACACACAATTTCTTTTTCCACATTTGCTCAACTTCAATTTGCAAGTCCTGGTACTTTGTGATTTTTTCTTGCTATTTATCTTCGATTCGTGCATCTCCAGGAATTGCAATGTCAATGAACCATACTTTTTTCTTTTCAACTATTGTTATGTCAGGTGTGTTGTGGGCCAAGTGCCTGTCACTCTGGATTCTGAGATCCCACAAGATCTTGACTTTCTCATTCTCTAAAACCTTCTTAACCTGATGGTCCCAGTGGTTTTTGCTGTACTCAAATCCAAACTTATGGGACAATTTCCAGTAAATGATCTTAGCAACGCAGTCATGGCGTTGTAGGTAGTCAGTTTGTGAAATTTTGCTGTATCCACTGATCAAGTGGTCGACTGTCTCGTCTTTCTCATTACAGAGGTGACATCAAAGCACCACTCAGCTGCAGGAGTAAATGGTGGTAGATAAAGAATGGAGTGTGAGGTCTGTCACTGGGCCTGCTGCTCTTTTTGCAACGACCATTACTGTGACAGAAGGGCACGGTGGCTAGAATTGTGGGAGCAGCCATTAGGTAATGACATGTGGGGTGCATGGGGCATGTTCCCCCCTCCCTTCCCCCCCCTCCAGCCTCGCCTCCTCACCTCCTGTTGTTTGCACAGCAAGCTACCAGACGAAATGGCGGGGACCAGCTGTGCATGCGTTTAAATATTTTTGGGGAGGGCTTATTTTCAGGGAAGGCTTATTTTAGTGCATGTGCTCAAAAGCCTGATTGGGCTTATTATCCGGGGAGGTCTTATTTTCAGGGAAACAGGGTAATACCTTTTACAACCACTGCAGTAACAGCTATTTAACAAGAACAATGAATGAGTTTCTCCGGTTTTAAAGAACAAGTGATTTTAAATTTACTCATGCTTGAATAGCACTTTTTATTGTAAAAATAGAGTTAAAAGCATGTTTCTATTGTTCAAAGGGAAGTAACAGTCAAGGCCATAGGGAAATAAGCATTGCATCATCTCTGCCCTGATGATGTTCCTTAGCTTGGTAATGAAACATCTGCAAGAAAACCACCAATCTCAGAGAGCATCAAAGACTTCACAATTCAACTCTAAGCTCCAAATATTCTCTTCTATTGAAGAAATATTTCTCTGCCCTTTGAAACATCTTGCTGCCAGAGGTGAGGACTCTCCCCACCTTTAAAAGCTGGCTCTGTCGGTTAGCATGGTCCTTGAGGACTGGACTGCCATTTGTCAAAAATGGTGTAGGGTCTCCTGCTTGGACTAGAAGACCTACAAGGTCCCTTTCAACTCTATTAATCTGTTAAATCTGGAGGTGGTTGGTGCAGTGACCAAGAAGGCACTCTCTCTGCTCTGAACCCATGGTTCCCCCCCCCCACTTGTATTTAAAAGTATTGTCATTTTAATTCATTTTTGTATTTGTAATTGTTTTTATATCCACAGTGAGAGTTTTGCTGCATATATTTATTTGTATTGTTCTAATTGTTTTTATGTTTCATAATGCATGCCGCTCAGTCACTGGTTGAGATGAGCAGTTATAAGAAAATAAATAAATAAATTTACCCTCAGGATGCTCATAGGGGAGCCAGGTGTGTTTAGAGTTTTCATGGGTATAATAAGAGTTCCGCTTGGAACACTGCTGAGCACGAAAATCCTCATAGGGACCTTGGCACTCTTCGGCGTTGCAAACCTGATATTCATACATAGAACCCGGACACTGGCGGCCACCATAAGCTGGGCTGGAAAACAAACAAAGAGCCAATTCAGAGCCAGAGCACTCAAATTCTGCAGCCCGAGGCAAGTGGGAAGGGCATTCTGTTTCATTCACGTTAAACTTTTCTTTTGTTGGTTTAGATAAATGAATAAAAATTATATTCTACATCAGAGGTGTCAAACTGGCGGATGCTTCACACGGAGGCCACACCCACCTCAGCTCTACGAATGGGGAAAATGTCACGAAACATCACACAAAAGCAACATGATGCGGCAAGTTTGATATCTGTATTCTACATTGTTATTTTTTTTTTAAATCTCAAAGCAGGCATACTATGCATGTAAATGCACTATTTTAAAAAGTAGAAACATTTACAAATAAAACATATTTACTATTAGCAATAGACTCTAAGTAGTTCTCAGATTACAATGAATCATCCTCATATTGTCTCCAAATTTCCTGATGGATAAAGAGGACAAATAGAACAGGTTTATCATAATCAGAATATAGCATATTAATGAACATTTATTCCAAATTTCCTGATGGATACACCTATCATTGAGGATAGAATAGAATCTCCTGTTGTGGAAATAACTACTGTATTTTTCGGAGTATAAGACGCACCATTTCCCTCAAAATAGGGCTGAAAATCTGGTTGCATCTTATACACTGAACATAGCATTTTTTTGCCTCCCCAAACCCCAACCCCTTCACCAAAATGGCCTAACCCTAACCCTTCACAACCCCCAGGAGCACTCTATAAGCCTCCTAAAGGCTATGCATGCCCTTTTTAAAAAGGGGGGGAGGGGGCATTTTCAGGAAAAACAGGCCATTTTTGGGAGGTCTGCAGAGTGCAAAAACTTTTTTTTAAATTTGCCTCTTCAAAATCTCCCAAAAATACAGTACTGAAAATCTGTTGTTCTTTGAACATTGCTCTGAAGATAAGAGCAGAACTATTGTAATATGATGTCCAAAAGGAATGGGAATGAAGGAATTAACTTTGAGAAAGATCTTTGCTGATAATTACGACTGACTTAGCTATTCTCCAGCTCTAGCTTTATATTAGCTGTACATCATTGTTTATTTATGTGCTCCCATAAAAATGCACAATATTTACAGATCTAATTTTGTTAGAATTGACATTGTAGACAGTCATATACCAAAAGGCCATAAGGTAGTGGTGAAATGCAAATTTTTTACTATCGGTTCTGTGGGCGAGACTTGGTCGGTGTGGTGTGGCTTGGTGGGCATGGCTTAGTGGGCGTGGCTTGGTGTGCCTGGCAGGGGAAGGGTACCGTAAAATTTCCATTCCCTCCCCACTCCAGGGGAAGGATACTGCACAATCTTCATTCCCACCCTACTCTGGATCCAGCCAGAGGTGGAATTTGCCAGTTCTCTGAACTACTCAAAATTTCCGCTACTGGTTCTCCAGAACCTGTCAGAACCTACTGGATTTCACCTCTGCCATATGGGGAAGAGAGAATATTCTCAAATTGTGGCATTTATTAATTGCTCTATGATTTTTTTTAGCATAAAATATTTTCTTTATTGTTGGTTATATTAAAATCAGAAATCAGGATGTGATAAACCACCTGGGAAAGCCAAGGAAAATCATCAAAACCAGTAAAAAGTGAACGTCAGAATATTTCGGACATGTGATGTGACATCTGTAAAAATATGCATCCTTCACTTAATCCTCCAGGGAAAGACTGAAGGCAAATGAGGTCCAGGCAGAAGAAGAACATCATGGCTTCAAAATCTAAGGGACTGGTTTGGACAAAACTCAACAGCACTTTTTTATGTGGCTTTTGATAAAAATAGGAACGCCAACATGATCACCGATGCCCAATCACAGATATGGCACAAGCAGAAGAAGATATTGGGAAGAAAGCCAGTTTGGTGTAGTAGTTAAGGTTGGACACTGGGAGACCATAAGTTCTAGTCCCATATTAGGCACAAAGCCATATGGCTGACCTTAGGCCAGTCACTTTCTCTGAGCCCCTAGGAAACAGACAATGGCAACCTACTTCCAAAATCTTGCCCAGAAAATTACAGAGATTTATCCAGGAAGATGTCAGTAGTCCACATTGATTCAAAGACACATCCACACCCAAATAAGTTCAGGGAACTATATAGTTACTTTGCTGAATAGGTTAGGTGCTCTTGACACCGTTTATCCCACAGAAAACCAGACTTACGGTGGTCTGCTGCAGTTCCTGCTGCGGAAACGCACCCCACCCCCACAAGTCCTGGAGCAGGAACCAAATTTGGACCAGGAACTCCAGCCGCCATCCTGGCTGTAAGGTTGTTCTGAAGTCTTCCAGATGCAGTGACCCTTGAAACACCACTGGAACAGGAGAAGAAATAAGGGTTACCTGAACACCTGCCTCTTCATATCTGTCCAGTGTTAGTGAGGAGAGCAGTTCTACCGCCACAGAAGCACCCAGCTTTACAATAGGGTTCGGAATCTGTTCCTCCCACTTTCATTGGTCAGGCAGACAGGGATGACTGTGGAGCAATAAAGAAAGGTCTCAGGGGGGGGCCTGGGTGGCACAGGATAGTCATGAAAAAAAACCTCATCGCTTCTATAGCACCAACTCTGAATCTTGGCACAATCCGACAACATGCTGACACCTATCCGTACTTATCCCCCCCCCTCTCCCTACATCTGTATTTTCCAGTTTCCAAAAGTTTTCCCACTGGAAAAGCCTTCATATGAAGGCATTAAACCAGGAGACTTCAAACTTGGCAATGTTAAGACTTGTGGACTTCCATTCCCAGAATTCCTCCTACATTGTTTAATGTAGGGGTCCTGAATGGAGGTCCACAAGTCTTAAAGTTACCACCTTTGGAGACCCCTGCATTAAACCTTCACGTTTATCTTCCATGAAGGTAGTGAACACAAAGTACAAACAGCAAACAGCGATATGTTAAAAAAGCAACAATCATCTTTTTTCTACTAACCAGGAAGTATCACTGGAAGCAGTTTAGTGTTTCAAGGGATACCAAGGAAAACCCATCAGTGCAAAATAAAATGTGCAAAGTGCTAGGAAAATGTGCAAAAATGGTTGAACATGAGATTTCAATCATTGTTTATTTATGAACCGTGATGGCGCTGGGGTTAGAATGCTCGGCCCACAGCCAGCAATTTAATCCTGACCGGCTCAAGGTTGACTCAGCCTTCCATCCTTCCGAGGTCTGTAAAATGAGGAGCCAGATTGTAGGGGCAAATATGCTGATTCTGTAAAGAGGCTTAGACAGGGCTGTGAAGAACTGTGGAGCAAGTAAGTCTAAAATGCTATTATATTGCTATGCATGCCCCTTCCAACTGACTCAGGCACTCCAAAATTAAATTAAGGCCTAATTGTTTGCAGCCACTCAAATTGCACAAAGTGCCAGAATAGGAAAGGCATAAGTTAAATCCGCATCTGTGAGAAATACCAAGCTTGGGAAAGGCTATTAAAAAAAGTAAGGAAGTTACTCCTTTGACTTCACGAGGAAGTTCTAGGGAATCCCACAACTTTAGCTGCAACTCCAGCATTTCTCCCCCACCCCACCCCCAATTTTTTTTTTTTTAATCTAAGTGGGAGTGGAGGTTGTTCACACTTTCTAACATTCATTTTAAACCTGGACCTTGAGCTATGGGTATATGAATCACAATAGGCAAACAAATTTAACAGCTAATCAACTTAATTGGTTACAACCAAAAACAATTAATTATTAATCAATTCATCACAGTAATAACATTGCTATTTAATTAGTTGATCAATTTATTTCCTTCCTCCCTCTCTTTTTCGTCCTTTTGATGTGACACTTGGCAATTGGGTTGCCAGCCCCAACTGTTGCTAAATGAGATCTACTTATATTGTCAATTTGAAAAGAAAAGAAATAGGCATATGAGATAAAGGATAAAAAATGTCTATTTTGTCTCATAAGACATACAGTATGTCCATCTGTTTGTCCCTATATGGTTGCAAAACTGTTTGGCTCCTACTAAAATGAGACTGACATCCCACGAGAGGTGGTATTCTACCAGTTCAGACCGATTCGCCCAAACTGGTAGCGGAAATCACTGGTGACCCCGCTCAGCTCTGTGGCATCCCATTTAGGCTCTTTTTCCACCAAAAGTGTATGCGCGGAAGGCTGTGCACATGCACAGACATGGTGCGTGCAAACAAAGTGAGTGTGCATGCTCACATTTGCGAACTGGTAGGGAAGGTAAGTACCTATCACCCCTATATCCCACTCAACAGCAGACATACCTGGCCTGAAGCGCACTCGGTTCCATCCAAAGGTGGCCCTTTCTTTGTTTTACAGAAATAAGGATTGTCTGGATGGCTGCACCACAGCTGTTTGCAAGGGTCAAAAGTCCTGAACTGAAAAGGAGAAAGAACCACATAAAGCTTATCACTCTTTCTCCATTTAAGCCAAGTGCACTTTGCTTTGAACAATATTTTATCCTTTAATTTAATGCAATTTAAGCTCTATATTATTACAGGGTGGTGTTTTTTTTTTAAAGAAATGGTGTGCATCCACTAAAGAACAACCTCATAAATTAAGAATTTATTAAAGTTATCTGTTGTCTACTATTTGCACAACTCCTGATCCAATAGGTTTGACATACAATCAAATTGAAGAGTTCAGCATAGATTTTTCCAACCACATTTCCCTCATTCAAAGCAAAATCTTATTTCTTCATCTCAAAAGCTCCTGACTTCTCTAGTGAGCTTAACCCCTGGTGACTTCAAAGATATTCTCCTATATGGTGTGCCATGGCCTTCTTTAAGGATGGCTTTTTTACTATTATTTCCAAATATAGCAGGGGAGTAGAATAGGAGAGTAGCTAAATATATCATGATATTATCATCATTTTTTTAAAAAAAACATACAATTTAGGAACCTGTCAGACAGAATTTGCATTCTGATGTCATTGCACACATATAGGTGCTGGTCGCTACCTATAAAGCCCTACATGGCATCGGACCTGGGTACCTGAGAGACCGCCTCCTGCCGATTACCTCTCTCAGACCAATTAGATCACACAGGTTGGGTCTCCTCCGGATTCCATCTGCCAGCCAATGTCAGCTGGCGACTCCCCAGGGGAGAGCCTTCTCTGTTGCAGCTCCGGCCCTCTGGAACGAGCTCCCTGTTGAGATCCGGATCCTTACTACCCTCCCGGCCTTCCGCAAAGCCACCAAGTCCTGGCTGTTCCAGCAGGCTGGGGGGAGCTGAGAAGCATCTACCTCCATAGAAATTGTGAATGTTGGTTTTGTTTTTAATATGTTGTCTTTGTCTTGTTCCCCCCTTTCTCTTGTCTTTTGTGAGCTGCCCGGAGTCCTCCGGGAGTGGGCGGCATACAAGACAAATAAATAAATAAATAAATAAATAAATAAACAAACAAACAAATAAACAAATAAATAAATATTGGTGCAATGGTGTGCCTTTTCTTTGCTGCAGATTCTCATGAGACTCATCTCATTCACATCTTTTTTTTTTTAAGTGAAACCCTCAGAAAGATTATTTCTTATTTTAACTTGCAGCTTTTTGGATAGAAAATATCAGCTCATCCCATAGATCAGATTTTCACTTTTATTTTACCTACATATATGTGAGGGACTGCCATGAAGAAGAGGAGATTTGACCTATTCTCCAAAGCACCTGAGGGCAGAACAGGAAACAATGGGTGGAAACTAATCAAGGAGAGAAGCAACCTAGAACTAAGGAGAAATTTCCTGACAGTTAGAACAATTAATCAGTGGATTGGCTTGCCTTCAGAAGTTGTGGATGCTCCAACACTGGAGGCTTTTAAAGAGATTCTGGACAGCCAGACTTGCTGGAAATAGTATAGGGTCTCCTGCTTGAGCAGAAGGCTGCTTGGACTAGAAGTCCTCCAAGGTCTCTTCCAACTCTATTATTCAATATTCTGTACGTAAGCTTTCCATCACCCTATCATGAAAAGCTACTCCAGAGGCTGAAGGGATTCTGTGGAACTGAACCGAATAGGTCAGCAGCAGCAGCAGCTGCAGGACATGGCAAGTGGACAAATCTAAGGCAAAGCCACCCGTGGGTTGAAGCCAACATGTGATTCATTAAGAAAAGAAACCCTATGACTGAACAGAAGGGAGAAGGAACGGTCCCACAACAACAACATTTCAATACTCACAGCTGTGCATGTTTTGTATCCCACACCAAAGTCAAAGCGGCATTGCTCATCCATAGTGTAATCAATTCCTGGCAATTCTGGGAGTCTAGGCCAGTCCTGCATAAAAGGGTCATCTAAGAGGCAGTCGTAAGAACTGCAGCACAAAAAAAAAACACCAGATTGTGCATCAGAGATTAAATGTTTCTTGCAGATTTATTCAGCTGCTCCAAAAATCCTGGCACACTCTTTTTAAGTTTCTGATTTTTTTTCCAGATCAGAAATTTATTTCACCCTATTTCTGCATTAGATTGTATAATTTTTTTTTCTTATCTGCAAGAAACTCCATACATATGCATTGTAAGCATGCGCTATCCATATTTCTATGGGCATATTTTCCCAATAAAATGTAAATATGTATACATTATCTGAGTTGCAAACTTCACCACAACTTTAAGAAAGAATTAGTCACCTGACACAAAAACAAGCTTTAGAATAAGTAGTATTTTTCTCCAACCCCAATATTCAAGCTGTTTAGTATTTTGTATCAGATTCATACTACTGTCATACTAATGGTTCTTTAAATTAACAAATGCCTTTTTCTTTCAACTGTATTCTTTCTACCCATTAATTTATCCAATACAAAATGAAACAGAATGATTTCAAAGCAAAAAAAAAAGAAGTTAAACTTACTGTTTGAGAGATCCTTGGTGCTCTCTGAGCTTGGTTAGCAATAGCAATAGCAATAGCAGTTAGACTTATATACCGCTTCATAGGGCTTTCAGCCCTCTCTAAGCAGTTTACAGAGTCAGCATATCACCCCCACAGTCTGGGTCCTCATTTCACCCACCTCGGAAGGATGGAAGGCTGAGTCAACCTTGAGTCGGTGAGATTTGAACCGCCGAACTGCAGCTAGCAGTCAGCTGAAGTGGCCTGCAGTACTGCACTCTAACCACTGCGCCACCTCGGCTCACCTTGGTTGTTTTCTTGCACATGTTTCATTACCCAAAACAGCTTCCCCAGTAATATGTAACCTAGTTTGGGTAATGAAAAGTCTGCAAGAAAACAACGAAGCTCAGAGAGCACCAAGGACCCTTCATTTCAACCCTGAGCTGCAAATTTTCTCCTTTATTGATAAACTTACTGTATATAACGGTTCAACTCCTGTTTGCTACATCGGGACCAGTGATAACGGTGAAATGCAGCCTGCACCAGTGGTGCCATAATACTGCCCATGCCAGTCTCATCAGCACATTGGTTACCTTGGCCATCATGTTCCATACCTAACCTGTTTTAAAAAAAAGTGGTACAGTATTTCCTGAAGTCGATGAAGGACTAAATCATGAAACGGTGCCAGCGTTCTGAATACCACTGAGTATCCCAAATCGTTAATTACCATGTGGTCTGAACTGCGTACAACTGTTTTTGCTATTAATATAACCAGATCTGCTTCATCTTCAAGAGATGAAATGGGCCTACCTTGCCAAAGAAATGTCAGTCAATAACACGAGAGCAAATAAGTATCATCTACATCAGCGGTGTCAAACTCGATTTCATTGAGAGTTGCATCAGGGTTGTGTTTGACCTTGGAGGGACAGGGTAGGCATGGCCAAGGTGGACATAGACAGCTCAAAGTCACTCATGTCAGGGACACCTTTGGCAGCCTGAGTGCTGTGCCAGCGAAAGCGGGCTCCCGAGCTCTATTTTTGGCTGCAATGACCTCTTGCAACCTTCTGCTAGGGAAAACAGAGCCCGTGGCCCTCCTAAGCTCCATTTTCGCTGGCAGATGCACCGTAGGCCGGTCTTTCGCTGTTTCCAGGGCAGCTCCATGGGCCAGATCTAAGCACCCCATGGGCCGGATATGGCCCCCAGGCCTTGAGTTTGACATCCCTGGTTTACATATTAAGGAAGAGTTGATACAACATGAAGACATTTTTCCCCAATCTGTTGCCCTCCAGATAGCAAATACGTGTAATCCTTGATTTACAACAGTTCATTTAGTGACTGTTCAACGTTACAACGGCACTGAAAATAAATGACTCATGACCATTTTTCACACAACCATTGCAGCATCCCCATGGTCATGTGATCAAATTTCAGATGCTTGGCAAGTGATTCATATTTATGATGGTTTCAGTGTCCTGCCAGGTTCCGAAGGGCTAATGAAACTAGCCAAACACAGAAACAGTTGGAAATGCAGTTTGTATTCTTCCTTTGGCACGAACTGACCAACAAAGCATTAAGGCAATGAATAAATTATCAGAGCTGCCACCCTGTGCTTCCCACCACCTTTTATAGCTACACTGGTAATTAAGATAAGCTGCACCCCATGCATGGGCACACCATCACCTTGTGACACAGAGCGAAACCACCCGGCAATTAATCATGGACTGTTAGCGTGAATTTCTTCAGTTTGTGTAGGTAGGACGGTGAGTGTTGGCAGCTGGCCCAGTCTTCTTCCCTGAATGGCAGCTCCAGGCCACGAAGCTGACATGTGGCCCCCTACCATGGAGACAGCATCTGGGGAGCTATGAATTACATTTAGTTAGGAGTTAAAGGACCCCTTTCCCCTGATTTTGTGGGATGTCTGCGGTGGAATCTCGCTACCAGGTGGGGTGCCCTACAGTCCTTGCTATGAACCCAAGATGCTTCTGACAGGGGATAACCTTTCCATAAAATAAGGTATTGTAACCGTCCCCTGTGCCACCTGGAATCTAGTATATCTAGTATATCTAGTATATCTTGCACTATATAGTGCTGTTCCCCATCTACAGTAACCGGGGCTGGCGGCCGTAGTGAATCTCCTCTGATATCAGAGGCCAGAATTGATTGGAGCAGGCTGCAGTGGGAGACTGGATGTGTTTTCCCCAGTAGAGGGAGGAGTCTTAGCTGTACTGTGACTGGGTTAATAACTCGCACGATTGGGAAAGGCCCAATGAATTTGGGCCCAGGTTTCTTACATGGCAATGCATCCCTCACCACTTTCCAAACTTTTTGCATCCGGGCTATCCATTCCTGCGAGGTCGTATCATCGGGACGCACTTGAGGACGCTCTGGAATTGGGAGGAACTCCTGCCCTTTGGCCACATGGAATGGGGTAAACCCTGTACTTTTGTGCACTGCATTGTTATATGCAACTTCTGCAAAGGGGAGGAGTTCAGCCCAATCGGTCTGTTGGTACTGGACATAACATCTCAAGTAGCGCTCCACCATCGCATTTGCCCTCTCTGTTGCACCATTTGTCGCAGGGTGGAAGGCTGTACTAAGTCCCTGTGAAGACCCCACCATTGCCACGAATCTACGACAGAACCGGACAGTGAATTGCACTCCCAGCTGAAATTATCGTTTTGGGGATGCCATGGAGTCTATAGACATGGGCAATAAACAGTTTGGCCTGCTTCCTGGCAGATGGAAGGCCAGTACATGCTACAAAATGAGCCTGCTTGGAGAACAGGTCTATTATCGTCCAAATGACCTTGTTCCCTTGGCTGTCCGGTAAATCCACGATGAAGTCCATGGCTATCTGTTCCCATGGCCGTATTAGATCTGCCACCTTCTGTAAAAGTCCAGGAGGCTGCCAGGCCAGGCCTTCATGATAGTGCAAACAACACAACTCCTTATGGTTTGGTTTGGTTTGGTTTATTAGATTTATATGCCGCCCTTCTCCCAAGGACTCAGGGCGGCATACAACATTAAAAGAAACAAATAATACAAAAGTTAAAAAAAAATTAAATAGAATATCCCAAACAAACCCAATTAGAATTGACAATAACTTTTTTTAAAAAAATGAATTAAAATTAACAATGATCAATAATTTGTTTTGCTTTGTTCAGGCCATGCTGGCTTGCTGGGAAAGCCAACTTTTTAGGGTGCGTCGGAAGGACCGGAGGTCGGGGATTATACGAAGCTCTGGGGGCAGCTCATTCCAGAGGGAAGGCGCTCCCACAGAGAAGGCTCTCCCCCTGGGGGTCGCTAGCCGACACTGTCTGGCTGATGGCACCCTGAGGAGGCCAACTCTGTGGGATCACAGTGGATGGTGGGAAGCTACCGGTGGCAGTAGGTGGTCTCACAGGTACCCTGGGCCTAAGCCATGGAGCGCTTTAAAGGTCCTAATTAGTACCTTGAATCGCACCCGGAAGACAACCAGCAACCAGTGAAGGCCACCTAAAAGGGGTGTAACATGGGAGCACTTAGGTGCCCCCATGATAACCTGCGCAGCCGCATTCTGGACCAATTGAAGTCTCCGGGTGCTCTTCAAGGGCAGCCGCATGTAGAGAGTGTTACAGTAGTCTAGGCGAGAAAGGACGAGGGCATGAGTGACTGTGCACAGAGTATCCCGATCCAGGAAGGGGCACAACTGACGTACCAGGCGAACCTGGTAAAAGGCCCCCCTGGTCACCGCTGTCAGGTGTTATATATTCTTCTATGTCCTTCTTCATGTGGGGCCATCAGAACTGGCGTTTTGCTAAATGCAGAGCCTTCTAAAGGCTATGCACAGGCACTTTGGTGAAGGGGCGGGGTTTCTGGATGCAAAAAAATGTTGTATTCAGTGTATAAGGCGCACCCAGATTTTCAGCCTCTTTTTTTGAGGGAAAAAGGTGCATCTTATATGGCAAGTTTTCAAATGCACCGCGCGCGCACTCAATGAACTAGTTGTTACGCAGATTGAATCCCACCACTGGCTGTGCAGGTTTCACAAGATCAGCAATGTACAATTTCCCTTACTTGATTTCAGAGCCCTGGGAGAAATTGCTTGGACAGAGGTCAAGTCAAGGTTTTCTAAGTACACCTGAGACTTAATAGCTTTTTCCACAGCTTTGCATGAGAAGGAAAGTTTATGTGTGATGGTTGACAGTCAGAAGTTGACTTCAAGAGTTACAGATTTTTGAACAAAGTTTTGCTGTTAAAATTCTTGTTAATCTGTAAATTTTTAAGAGCAGCTAAAGCTTCTACCACAGCTCCCTCAAAGAAGCAACAACCCACAACAAAGACATTGGACAACTAACGAAAAACCTTCTTCAGTAACTTACACGTGTCCTGTCTCATGAGCAACTACAAAGGCTGAAGAAAATCCATCTTCATGGTTAAGAGTGCAGCTACGCAGAGGGTGGCACATGCCAGTAACAGGAGCATAACCTGAAATAAGATGAAGGGGTAAAACAAAGAACAAAGTAGAGAGTAAAAAGGGGAGTGAGAGAGAAAGAAAACATGAAAAAGAACATATTAGAAAAAAGGAATCTCATGCTGGAATTGTTTTAATCATATTTCACACTTAGCTCTCCTCTGGGAGAAACATGTGTCTCAGAACTACATAGTCAGATTAAAGGAAGATTGTTCCACATATTTCATATAAGATTGTTCCACATATTTCATAAAAGCAACTATGCTTTGAACCATTAATCAAATGATAAATGGCTTAAATCTAAGGACATGCTTATACTGTTATCATTCCTCCTCCCCAAAATTTGATCTAATAGCAAAAAAAATATCAACCGCCTCCTGTCCCCAAGTTATTACCCTAGCTAAATATAGAGCACAAATTAAGTATTTTGACCTTCCAAGGGCTTATTGCCAGTTTGGATTCAGGAGCCCCAGGAAGAAAGCAAAAAGCAGAACATTCACTGGCTCTTTTATGGACCAACATGTATGGCAGTGAGCTACATTCAGGTTGATGAGTCACAAGCTGTGAAAGCTTACAATAGGGGGGAAATCTAGGTTTATTGGCAAGGAAAAAGGATAGTGTACATACAAATGACTTTTGTATCTGTCTCTTCACATTTTCACACAGGCAGAAAAAGAAATAAATATTCTATGCCAAAGTTGCCAATGTTTCTATATTATTCATCTCATGCCTGATTTTTCCCCCCTTGAGATATTTAACATCACTAAATATCATTTCCCAGTTTGGTGATTGCAAATATGTTGATTATGTTGGCTTGAGAACTGTTACAATAGAGGATTTATCCGGTGCATATGTTTGCAGAACTCTGGACCATGAGACTGAGACTGCAGTATATTTGGTATGAGATTTGGACTTAAGAGGCCAGTAGAATTTGTAGCATTATGATATAAAACTTGACTTGAATCAATTTACTAAGACTGTATTACTATTATTCTTCTCATCCTTCCTATTACCTATCTCCTTTTTTACTTATGACTTTAACCTTGTTGCTTATATCGTTACGATTTATATTGTTTTATTTAGTTTCCTAGTATGCTTTTGATTGCTTATTTAGAATCCACTGTGTTGTATCTTATGAATGAATGCATTTATGATGGTTATGATCATAATTTTTCACATATCTTTTATGTACACTGAGAGCTTATGCACCGAACACAAATTCCTTGTGTGTCCAATCACACTTGGCCAATAAAGAATAAAGAACCCTATTAAATATGCATGAAATCTTCTTATGCAATGTTGCAACTCTAACAGGGTCATTATATAATGCATTAGATTCACATATATACAACAGGTAGTATTGCATTGCAATTGTGACTGATCGCTTTTTTAAAAGAATCAAACAACTGTAATGGCATATGACTTTTTTCCAAATCCTCTCTGCAATTGGTTGATCTACAATCTACTACTTATGACTGGAACTAGGTAGTAGATTTCAGAGCTCTGTTTAAAAAAAAAACCTAGGTCCCATCAATCAAAAGCAAAACTTAGAAATCCCTGTTCTGTAACACCACAATATTAAAAACAATGTCTATAATTCAGAAAATTAGACAGAAGCTATGGTTTTGGTTATTCCCTTTATTGTAATTTTAGATACTCCATTACTCTAATCTGAATCTTGAATGTTTGCAGAGGCAGAAAAATCTAGAAAACAACATATGTGGAAAATGCTGGCAGAACTATTGGTAGAAGGTACAATGAATGCCATTAAGGAAGAGGTATATGCCAAAGGACTGCCAAATACCTTCTTTGGTGAAGGATTTTGGCGAGTTGTCAAGAGGGTAGAGAAGACTGAATTTCTTATTAAATCATGGCAAATGTGTTACATGTTACAGTCCTCATTTTTTTCCATGATGTAATGTTAATAGCCTCCACCATCCAGGCAATATTTTAAAACATGACTGCCATTTATTCTCTGTTCTGTTCCTCCCTCAAGGCAATTAAGACAATCTCTACAAAGTCCATGTACATGAAAAATCTGTACCGTGAAACCTCTGCACTTCCAGAATTCTCAACCAACAGACCCAATACACTAAGTGATAGCAAGCAGTAGAAGGCTGGCTGGAGTTTAACAAAATTAATGGAAAGGAGATGATAAAAAATGCATATTTTCTTCTCCATATAATAAATGACTGTATCCTACACCATCCCAAGCACTACATTCTGGATAACAGAGGTCTCCATCTTTTTGCAAATGGAGTTGGAAAGCCAGACATCATTTGTCAATGAATGTCCCCCCACTGAGTCCAAATATTGCAAAGTTGCTGCACTTTTTTGAAAATATTTGCAAATAGCTCTGATCCCTTTGCTCCTTGAAATTTGTAACTAGAAGAACTTATTGCATGGACTTCCCATAAAAGAGTACAGAGAAAAGGAACTGCTCTTATTAAAACAAATATGACTATGCTGAAGTTTATTTATAAGTTAAATGGGTATCTCCACCCTGTCCACCATTCTGCCCACCACCTGTCCTGCTCTAACCCCCCCCCACTTGTTTACACACACATGTCTCTCCATTTGGGCACTTGCATCAAGTTGTCCCCACAGCAACTTGCTCAAGTTGAGTTGTTCTGAAACAAACTGATGGTAGTGAGTTGGCAGAGGGGACTTGGCAGTCCCAACTGGTCGCCCCCAGCCAGCCATGCTGAGTTGTCCTAGATGCTTTAAACACCTTATGGAAAGCACAATTTAACCAGTGACAGGGTTTTTCAAAGTGGAATCCACAGGGAAGAATCCAAAAAGTGAAGATGCAACCATGCATTGAAGCCCCCCTCTCCTTTTTAATGGGCAAGAAATTGGTAATATGTTCTGTGCAATGCCCATTAAAGTGGTTAGAATAGAATAGAATAGGCTTAGGTTTATTAGATTTGAATAGAATAGAATAGAATAGAATAGAATAGAATAACAGAGCCTGAATGGACCTTGGAGGTCTTCTAGTCCAACCCCCTGTTCAGGCAGGAAACCCTACACCACTTCAGACAATGGCTATCCAACATCTTCTTAAAAACCTCCAGTGTTGGAGTCCCCACAACTTCTGGAGGCAGGTTGTTCCACTGATTAATTGTTCTAACTGTCAGGAAATTTCTCCTTAGTTCTAGGTTGCTTGTCTCCTTGATTAGTTTCCACCATTGCTTCTTGTCCTACCCTCAGGGGCTTTGGAGAACAGCTTGACTCCCTCTTCTTTGTGGCAGCCCCTGAGATATCAGAACACTACTATCATGTCTCCCCTAATCCTTCTTTTCATTAAACTAGACATACCCAAATCCTGCAATATGTTTTGGCCTCCAGTCACCTAATCCTCTTTGTTGCTCTTCTCTGCACTCTTTCTAGAGTCTCTACATCTTTTTTACATTGTGGAGACTAAAACTGGATGCAAGATTCCAAGTGAGCCCTTACCTAGACATTATAAAGTGGTATTAACACTTCATGTGATTTTGATTCTATCCCTCTGTTCTATCCCTTTGATAGATTTCGAGTCTTTAGGCTCAGGGGGGTGGGGGTAGCGTTTAACAGCTCTTCCCCCTATCTGCAATGGTGATTGGTACATTCAACCTTTATCTGGTGGCATAGGGACTCTTTTGGGAAAAAGAAAGGAAACAATAACCTGCAAAGAATGCCTTGTTTTGGGGGAGCTGAAAAGCCAACAACAAAACAAATGCTAAGGATTTCTTTTTTTCAAATCCCTGACCTCTTTTGCTTTCATCAAAAACATGAGCCAAACATGAATGCATTTTTTAGGCCATATGCTTCTTTTGCTGTGCCAAACAACTTTTGTCCAAATAAAAACATTAAACATACCCTAAGTCGATTTTCCAACCAATTGGATTTTCCCATGTATTTCACCAGGAAATGCAGATAGGCCAGACTCAGAACGTAAGTGCCCTCCTAAACATAACCATGCGCTCTGAATTCATTGGTGATGTCATTGCAAATGGAGAATAAGAAGACAGAGCCTTCTATTCCATCCCGCTGACTTAGAGCAATTTAAGTGTAGATGACTAGAACAAAGGTCCCATTGGCTTAAAAAGAGGGCTTTCTCCTTGAATGGTCTGTAAAAAAGTATCAGCTAGAATAGGGCTAATCTGAAAAGGTATAAATGTTGCAGTCCAAATAACAATGAGAGACTAAACAGTTGATGATGCTATTATATGCACTAGGAAGCCACTGAATGGAACTCAGGTTTGCTTGTGTAGGATTTTTTTTACCTGCTCTTATGCATTATTATAATATGTTAGGAAGGCAACATTAGCCTTTTATTTGGAACTAGCTGATAACCTGGCGTAGCCCGGGTATGTATTTATCCCAATGCTGTATTAAAGGGAGCCCCCTTGTGGAGTACTGTGAAGCAGTTACCATGGCAACTCCACTGTGCTGTACAGTAGAAGCCATTTTAAGGCACAACAGACTGTATCTTAACAGAACCTGAATCCAACATGCACACTATCACTGTCAAAAGTACTGTGACTTGACACTATAAATATAATTCAGTCTTTTTCATTTCAGCGGCCCAGGCATTCTGGAGTTATGCTGGAATACACACACATGGACATGGATGCGCATACACCGAGGGGTGTTAGGGATGTCTTGCCCCCACAGTATTCATTTCCAGAGAGTAAGTCATCTGTGTACCAATTTTGGTTGAAATTGCTCAAGGCATTCCAGAGATATGCTGGAACATACACAATACACAGAGCCATTTATATAAATTTCTTGCACATTGCAGATGGTCAGGACAGATGTTTCTTGTAGTCCCTTCAAACTCTCTAATTCTATGATTTTACAAAACTTGGTTTTTACCACCCGTAAAGTGTACTTCCAAAGGAGTTAGGAGGAATTATTAAGCATACAGAAGCAACAGCACAGGACTATTAGGTTCTTTTTGGTAAAAACTGATGTGAGTATAAACAGGCGATTTCCCCCTTTTTTGCTTCAGAAACCACAATTGTATAAACAACACAAGAAGGCAAAATATACTGATGTCAGCAGTCTGTTGAAACCCGAATTTAATTGTCTTTTGCAAAACTTTCAGAATCCTAATGAAAAACCACAAGGAAAAAGCAGAACTGTGGATCAGACTGGAAAATAAAATTTTGAAAAGTCGTTGAAGAAGCCAATAGCGAGCCGGTTCCAGTTTGTTGTTCAGAAAGCAAAGTGAATTAATGCAAGTATTCACCACTTTGGCTTTAAAACTTTTATGTACTCACTACTACAAAGGCCTGGGTCAAATAAAAGGGCCTTTCTGGTGGTATCCACCAAACCGCACATATCTGATTGAGGTAAATACAGTACCTTGCATACCTGCAGGACCAAAATCTTGCCTGGTGAGGAATATGGCGTGATCATGGTATTCAGCATGTGCAGGATCTGATCGCTGTTGAGAATGAGCCCAGCGACACACCTGCTCCAGGCTTCGAGATGGGTTCCCTCGCTCTATTAAAGTGATGGACTGAAGGGAGTAAGAAAATACAAGGTTAAGTCAATATCTTCACATGGCTTGATCTGAAGGGCTGTCTTCTCCAACCAAAATCAACCCACTTTATTTGTCCTAGAAAAGACTGCTGCTAAGTCCCTCATTTCCACTTCTCTGTCACATCACTTACGTTGAACAATAGCTTCTAAATTAAAATGAAGCCATCCCAGCTTTTGCCTTTTTAGAAACAATTGAAAACAGAACTGTACCAGAAGTCCTATGGTTATGCACAAGGTTAGAAGCAAGAATATCCACAGGGAGGGGCCAACAAAAATCAAAATGGCAGCCATAACCAGGCATTCAAATGATGGATTGCATTGTTATAGCCCATCTTGATTTTTTTGACTCACCCTCCCTGCGGACACTCCATCTAGAAGGGATAAATCAATCACAGTCTTTGGATTTTACGCTTCATTTTATATCACAGCTACTTCCCATGTTTTATCACCACCAAGAACCTTGGAGTTTGAAGATGGTAATAAATCTAATAAATAAATTTAAAAAATACTAAAGCTGGTCTATACATCAGATGAAACAGAAGCTTTTGGCCACCATTAAGTCCTTTACTGGCCAAGAACAGAAGTTTGATCTCTTCATTAAGAATCTTTGGTTTGTTCAGTCTTTTCCCAATATGCATTCTACATTCAAGCAAGAATGTCCTTTAAAAAAACAAAACTCTGGGCAGCATTTGGAAGACTAATTCCGTTTCTAGTATGCTATGATTACACATATCCACTAAGGCTGTGTTCTTTGTAGGAGTTCTTTGACACTCCCCCTTTTTTCTTATTTTTGGGCATCCTTTCACTTAGAGGATGATGGGCAAGTACCATTTATTTATGGCAATGGAAATGTTTGTATTACATCACTTTAAAAACAGCTCTTACAAGAGGAAGAAAAGGGGAAAGGAAAACACTATTCCTTCACCACTATTTACTACTTCTTTAAAAATCTCTCTACGTAAATCATAAGCAAACATTTAAATTAAATATATAGGCAAGAGTGACGTTCTGTATATTTTACCTGTCTGTATCCCACCATGATCATTCTAACAAGGACAATGTTTATGTGGACTCCCAGGGATTCGTCATGATAAATTTCATTTACCTAAAGCAAAAGAAAACATGTAAAAAACCCACAAATTACAATTATTTATGTAAAATCTTTTGGACGTGAAAGATTCCCCTCACCTCATTTGACCACACATTAACCCTATGATTATTACTCTCAACATTGGTTCCAACACTGGGTTAGAAACTAGGAGGCTGTGAACTGTAGTCCTGTCTTAAGCACAAAGCCAGTTTGGTGATCTTGGCCCAGTCTCTCTCAGCCCTAGGAAGGAAGCAATGGCAAACCACTGCATTGCCAAGAAAACTGCAAGGACCTGATCCTCTCTATCCAAAATGTGAACATTGCTGTCTTCCACAGAGTGACCCTTTTTGTCTATATTTTGGAGAGAGAGGATCATTGCTTGGAAAGAGGGGTAAAAGAGTCCATCTATTTTAGAATTGAACAGCTCTCCCTTAACAGAAGGGAGAATACAACATCGCCTATCTCTTTTCTACAACACAGTTCTTTCAACACTTCCAAGGAAATTCCACAACCTTTTGCACTCTGATTCAGGTTTCCTTGAGGGCACACATAAACCTACAAGTGGCCTCAGAGAGAATACTAACAACCAGATGATTGCAAAAAAATAAGATCCTCCTAGTCCCCCACACACACACACACACCATCCAGTCACAACTGACGAAGCTTCTTGGAAGAGAAGTACAGCGTCTTCTTCTTCCTCAAGGAAAAAAACAGTCCAGCTGCCTTTTGAAAAGGAATCTTTGAGACAACCATGATCTGAATGGCTGAGAATTTCCATAGACATTTAGGTCTGAAATACTAACACAACCCCCACCATCTTAAGTAACTTATTTAATTAGATAAATATTTCTATAATCCTGCAAAAGAAAGTCTCAGAACAATGTTAATCTTATAATCATACAACTAAATCATACAGAACTATCAATTTAGATCAGCAGCTGAATTATCCACCATGAGTGATCTCTCTCACTTGAGAACTGCTTCCTTTATTATTCTTTTATTCCTGTATATTATTTTTTATTTGGCAGGTCATTGATTGAACAAACAGCATTTTTTTTCTTCTTTCATCTATCGGAACATCGAATGACATAGCAACCGTTTACACAAAACATTCAAAGCACAACACCACATGTATAAATATGTTTGTTTTTCAAAATGTTATTGCAGATTACTAACATTTCTTCTCTCCTATTTTGTCAGGTGCTAAGGAAACCTTTTTTCTTTACAATAAACAGATCGGCCTTTGATAAATAAAATGTACAAATTAGGAGAGAAAAAAACAGGTGACTTATTGAACTTAGTCCATGTGGATTCCCTGTGGGGAGTTCATTAGCCATGAACTTCCTGCAAGAATTTTGAAAATGAAATGGTCAAAATGTGAATGGAACTTTGCCAGAAAAGGGAAAAAGTTCATAACTCAACACATCTGCATCTCAGGTTTTTCTGTGAGAACTCTTGTTAGAACATGAGTAATAAAAAAGAGGTTTCTTAGTCATGTTATGGGGAGTTTGAAGCAGATTGGTAATGTCTATGAGAAACCTTTGTACCATCATCTAAGCCACTTAAGCTAATCTTGAAAAGTTCAGCAGGACCTGGGATACTGCAGCTGACATAAGGTGAAATTTCCAGACAGAACAATTAATCAGTAGAATGACTTGCCTCTAGAAGTTGTGGGTGCTCCAACATTGGACAGATTTGACTACTATTTGTCTGAAATGGTATAGGGGGCTCTGATGGCGAACCTATAGCACACATGCCGGAAGTGGCACTCTCTCCGGGCATGCGAGCTGCTGCCTGTTGTTCTTCCGGGTTCCGGTATGCTAGCCAGCTAGTCTTCATGCACGAGGGAGCACTGGAAACCGGAAGAGCACCCACCCGATGCACATGCGCACGCTGGGAAGATGATTTTCCGGTTTCCAGTGTGCATATGCATGCCAGCAACCTGGTCTTCTGGTTTCTGCTGTGCATGCACACATGAAGACCAGCAACCAGGTGACTGCTCTTCTGATTTCCAACATGTGTATGTGCATGCATGTGTTCCCATTTTGGCACATGGTGCCGAAAAGATTTCTCAACACTTGTATAGGTTTTCCTGCCTGAGCAGGGGGTTGAACTAGAAGATCTCCAAGGTCCCTTCCAACTCTGTTATTCCACATACTATCCTAAGCGAACAATGATCAGCTGCTGAGCAGTAGCAGCATTGTTAAATGAACCCTTCTCTCCTCTTTTCATACTTTGGAGCGGATTAACTGGTTGCTTGTGAATGCATATGCTTTGAATTCAGCTTGAGATAAAGAGAAAGTAGAAAAAATATTTGGCTCATTAGCCCTCTGCAGGAAATACTTATGCCCTTCATCGTGCAGATAACTGGAAAGACAGAGTTACACATGTCACAGAGACAAGTTTGCGGTGAAAGGAAAAGTTGAGTTAAAACTGAAAGAGATGAGTGCTATATGTGCTCCGCTGTGAATCATTATGGGTTTAGTGCGGGAAGGGAAAAGTAATCTCACTGTTGAAACTTGTAAGTTATCAGCATTCAAAGTGCACTGACACAAATCAAGTTCACTTCCTAGAAGCATTGAGGGAGCTGGATTTTCTGGCACACTTTTCTGGCAGGCTTGACATAGCTACTTCACAAACTTCATCAGTTGATCTTCACAGGCATTTATATGCCCGGCTGCTTGACTTCACCATCAGCTGCAGAGGATATTTTTCCTGTACATTTAGGGAGAACTCCCAAATGTCAAGAAGGTACATTCAAAGACAATCTGGAGAAGCAATTTAGACCAATTTTGCTGAACTCTCTGGAAGATGCAACTGCCTCAATGCTTTAAGAGGTACCCAATTTTAACCAAAACATTTAAAATGATTTGCAGAGTTTCCAAGTTTAATAAAATTTGTATGCCGCCCACTCCCATTGGGACTCTGGGCGGCTCACAACAAGACAAAGAAATATTTAAAATTTAAAAATAGAAAATACAATATTAAAATTCCACATCATCCATTCCATCTAAGCGGGGCTGGATATCAATCAACAGCCCCAGGCCTGCCGGAACAGCCAGGTCTTGACGGCTTTACGGAAGTCTGGGAAAGTGGTAAGGGTCTGGATCTCTGCGGGTAGATCGTTCCACAGGGCTGGCGCAGCAACAGAGAAGGCCCTCCCCCGGGGAGCCGCCAGCCGGCATTGTCCGGTTGACGGCACCCGGAGGAGGCCCAACCTGTGCGATCTTGTTGGTCGTTGGGAGATAAGTGGCAGGAGGCGGTCTCTCAGGTAGCCAGGTCCTAAACCATGTAGGGCTTTAAAAGTAACAACTAGCACCTTGAAGCTCGTCCGGAGACCAATGGGGAGCCAGTGCAGCTCGCGGAGGATAGGTGTAACATGGGTGTATCTAGATACACCCCATATCGCTCGCGCGGCTGCGTTCTGGACCAGCTGTAGTCTTCGAACACTATTCAGGGGCAGCCCCAGGAACAAGTGAGCAGGTAACAAGGAAGTGCTCTATGACTTCTTAAAAGGCCAAGATTTCATTGGAAAAGATTTTGTAAAATAAAAGCATCATTATCTTTTAAGGTAGCATGGCAACTTTAAGATGTGTGGACTTCAACTCCCAGAATTCTGGGAGTTGAAGCCCACACATCTTAAAGTTCAGAAAACATTGCTTTATGCCATGCTGTGCATTCCACGCTTTAAACTTCTTAAGTGGGATTTATTTTTTTTAAAAAAACAGAAATCTCTTTTAATTCTTTCAATTGTAATTCCACATTGGAATACTGTGAAAAATTAATGGATGTAGAATTCTAGGTTATTGACATCCATTCATTCTTCTAAAAACTTCATGAGCATGCTGATAGGACTAAAAACACAATAACTTAATCAAGGACTAAGGTCAGCAGAAAAAATATTCTATTTGTGATTCCTTAGTCAAGAGTCTTCATCTGACTGACAGATATGAAGTTAGTAATATTCATACATAAAGAATCCTCAAATATTGGAATAGAAAAGTGCACTATTAATTCTTCACACCAATGGCATTACCTGCTCTGAAAACCCATTATCCCTCACCTATTAGCTCTAATCAGACCCAATTTAGACACAAGGTTTAATGTTACAGTAATAAGTTGCATTTCCTGCAAATCAAGGAGTGCACAAGATTTGATTTTTCACTAATCAGATAACGGTGAACAGACTATTGCTGCATCAATCTCTGTGTTTGCAAAGTATCTCACTTATTCATCCTAGATGTACACTTTCCTGAGGAAGAGCTAAAATAAGCAATTATAAGTACCAGCAAGTTTCAGGTGGCAAGTAAGGACAAATATTCAAAAGGTTAAATCAGTGGGTCTCAAGCTTCCTAATGCAGCGACCCTTTAATACAATTCCTCATGTTGTGGTGTCATAAATTATTTTATGTTTTCCATATTTTTTCAAAAATATGTATTTTTCGATGGTTTTAGGCGACCCCTGTGAAAGGGTCATTCGAAACCCAAAGGGGTCCCGACCCACAGGTTGAGAACCACTGGGTTAAATTAAAGAGTTTCAGGGTGTTTTTTTTTAAAAAAAGAATACAGATAAGAAGTGCAATTGTATTAAAAGAGCATTAACTGCATTTTAAATATCAAAATATCTTCAGATGTTTTCCCCTCTCAACTCCAAGGTACTTTCCAAAGCTACATTGAATAAACTACATTTCCCAACATTTACATCATACTGATGTAGAAATGCACAAGTGTTACAATATTTAGTATGAGAGAATGAGAATATGGGAAGAAACTTTCAGAATCTACTTTTCTTGAGTTAGAACAATTAATCAGTGGAACAGCTTGCCTCCAGAAGTTGTGAATGCCCCAACACTGGAAGTCTTTAAGAAGATGTTGGATAGCCATTTGTCTGAAATGGTATAGAGTTTCCTGCCTAGGCAGGGGGTTGGACTAGAAGACCTCCAAGCTCCCTTCCAACTCTGCTATTGTATTGTATTGTATTGTATTGTATTAAATCTCCCATGAATGCTTTTTTCTTTTTTTGACATTCCCTGATTCTATCACTACCAGACAATTAAAGGCTTCCTTGTTTTCAACTCCCCTTGTTTCCAAGGTCTTTTTATGTCCCAGGCTGTTTAAATAAATATCTGGCACAAAAGAAGGGCTGACTGGGATTGGAAGAATACCATGGAAGGAAGAGTAACTGTTTATCCTGGAACAGTCTTTATTGAACTCCCATCACCCCACAGTTGTTCTTAATAAAGAGAGGATGTTACCTTTAGTTCCGCTTTTCACTGAGGGAAGAGGAAGATTCTACTTTGTCAAAAGCTTGATTGATGAATAACCCAGATTAAACTCTTCCCTAAGGGAATTTAGTCCACAATTACCCCATTTGACAACCCAAATAGATAGAAATTTAAGAGACTACCGTATTTTTCAGAGTATAAGACGCACTTTTTTTCCTCAAAAAAGAGGCTGAAAATTTGGGGGTGTCTTATAAATTGAATACAGCATTTTTTGCCTCCTGAAGCCCCACCCCTTCACAAAAATGGCTGTGCATACCCTTATGGAGGCTTTCAGAGAGCTCCTGGGGGCTGGGGAGGGCAAAAATGAGCTTAGAAACAGCCCATTTTTGCCCCTCCCAGCCCCCAGCAGCACTCTATAAGCCTCCATAAGGCTATGCATGCAATTTTTTTGACAAAAAACAGGACCAGTTTTGTGAAAAATGGGCCGTTTTCTGCTTGTTTTTGCCCCCCCATCCCCCCAGGAGCATTCTGCAAGGACCCCCAAGGCTACTCATGCATTTTTTTTTAAAAAAAATGGCCCTGTTTTTGCAAAAAATGGGCCGTTTTGGGGAGGTTTGCAGAGTGCAAAAAAATTTTTTTCCCTTTTGGAAAGCTCTTTAACTGATTGCTGAGAATTAGATTGATCAAGTGCTGTGCCAGCAGAAACAAAGTCTTAGGTCCGGGATGGCGTGCAACAGGTGGCATGCGGAGCCATTTGTCAGGGCACACGAGGCGTTGCCCTGTCAGCTGGCCAGCGTGCATATGCGCGCTAGCCAGCTGAGTTCAGCCTATTTAAAAGGCCTTTTTTTGCTCTCCCCAGGCTCCAGAGGCTTTATAGGAGCCTGGGGAGGGCGAAAAGAGCCCCTCTGCTCCCTCCAGAGGCCCTCCGGAGGCTTCTGGAGCTTCCCTGAAGCCTCCGGAGCGCAAAAAACCATCCCTATGGGCAAACTGGAAGTTCGGGAATGGACTTCCAGTTTGCTCGTAGGGTCCTTTTTAATCCTCTAGAGGCTTTAGGGAAGCCTCCTGAAGGCCCCTGAAGCCTCCAGACGGCCTCATGGGGGGGGGGGCAGGGAAGGCTTTTTTCGCCCTTCCCAGGCTCCTATAAAGCCTCTGGAGCCTGGGGAGGGCGAGAAAAGCATGCAAAAAATGGGGGGGAGCACCTCTCATGCACACATGCACACTGGGGGCTTGTACGTTGCATTATGGGTGCCGCACACCTGCACACGCCCCCCCTGCGCTCCCCCCTTATGGCACACAAGGCAAAAAAGGTTTGCCATCGCTGTCTTAGGTGCTGCAGATTGTCAGCGATTTCCTCCAGCACATGGATAAATACACTTGGAAACATCTACCTACTTACCCTCTCTCCAGTGGTGGGTTCTGGATCCCGTTGCAACCAGTGTGTACACACACACACACACACACACACACACACACACACACACAAATTAAACAGCATCTATCATCTTTGCAATGTTTCAATCTTGGCAGCTTTAAGTTGGGAGTTCTTTAAGTCCCAGAATTCTCCAACCAGCAAGGGTGACTAGGAAATTCTGGAAGTTGTTCCATCCATTTATAAGTTGCCAAAGCTGAGAAACACTGATCTACAGAAAGCTATTTTGGGTGCAATAAATGGCAAGGCGCTAATTAAAAAAATCTATTTCCCCAGGTACTGATGGGACTCCAGATAGCCCAGCACGAATGTCTCAACCACTGTACAGTAAGTAATCAGGCAACTTAATTAGCACTAAATTGTACCAGTTACAATTTTCTCTTCAAGAGTATCACAAGAAGGTCCCCCCACTCCTCTCTAATCAGATTAAGGTGGCAGGAACCGCTAGTAGCTGCTGGAGCTAGATCCCATCTCTCAGCTTCATGTAGACAAACAAAGTGTAAAGAGCTTTATCCTTTCATTTGTAAACACAACTGTTAGGAATGTAATACATAAGCAATACCAGCACAGAGCTATGCCACTGCGCCTGGAATTCTGACAATGATGGGGAACTCTTTACAATGGCTGCATGGAGCTGACCTAGGATGAATTTTGCTGCTGATCACATTTTGTATTTTTTAAATTAATCATGGATAGTTTTTATGTGCTTCTACATTGGTTTTTTTTTACTGATCACTTTTTTAAATCTGTTATGAGCTGCTGGGTAATCATACAAATTAAATAAAAATAAATGATTAAGCCAGGGGTGGAATTCATCAGGTTCTGACAGGTTCTGGAGAACCAGTAGCGGAAATTTTGAGTCATTCAGAGAACGGGCAAATGCCTCTTCTGGCTGGCCGCAGAGTGGGGTGGGAATGGAGATTTTGCAGTATCCTTCCCCTGGAGTGGAGTGGGAATGGAGATTTTGCTGTATCCTTCCCTGGAGTGGGGAAGGAATGGAGATTTTGCAGTATCCTTCCTCCAGGAGTGGGGAGGGAATAGGGATTTTGCAGTATCCTTCCCCCAGGAGTAGGGAGGGAATGAAAATTTTGCAGTATTCTTCCCCTAGAGTGGGGTGGGAATGGAGATTTTGCAGTATCCTTTCCCTGCCATGCCCACCAAGGCACGCCCACGGAACTGGTAGTCAAAAATTTGAATTTCACCACTGGATTAAGGGCCTGGAGATAAAAACATATGAAGAATGGTTGCAGGAATTGGGTATGGCCAGTCGAGAGAAAAAGAGGACACGATAGCAGCATTCCAGCATTTGGTGCCACAAAGAAGAGGGTGTCAACTTATTTTCCAAAGCCCCTGAAGGCAAGACAGGAAGCAATGGTTGGAAACTAACCAAAGAGAGAAGCAACCTGGAATTAAGGAAAAATTTCCTAACAGTGTAGACAATTAACCCATGGAACAGCTTGTCTTCACAAGTTGTATGGGCTTCATCACTTGAGGTATTTAAGAAAAGATTGGACAGCCACCTATCTGAAATGGAATAAGGTTTCCTGCTGGAGCAGGGGGTTGGACTAGAAGACCTCCAAGGTCCCTTCCAGCTCTATTCTAACTGATTGAAAATATAAACACATGCAAATATTTCCCATTTCTGCAAATTTCAAAGTTTTCAGCTTCAGCAGGTTGCTTAAAGCTACTAAGCCAAGTGTTTGCTTACTTTCTGGATGTTCATATTTAGAGATTGAAACTTGCTGGCCAGGCAAGCAAGCAAGGAAAAACTAATTCCCATAGCGGATTATTTTTTAATAAGAGTGGGATTAAGTTGTGAACAAATAAAGGACTAAATAAACACATGATACTGTTCGCCCTGCCTTTTATTAGTCCAGCAAGTGCAAAAGCAGCTAATTTTAAATACTTCTGAGGCTTTGCCCAATATAGAAGAAAATGCAGTATAAATGATAAAAGCCATATTGGAAGCCTAGCTTTTACTTCTATTACAACAGTAATAGATGGATTTACATTCCTGGAAGTTCTTCACCTAACAATTGATCCCAATCCCTTCCTTCTCTTCCCATGCAAAATGCCATGGGGATAGTCAGTCCTGCACCATTTAAATTTGCTTGTTCAAGACACTTTTGAGAAAGTATGGACATAATTCTTAATTATAATTATTTTATTTATTAATTATTAATAAACACCTAGAAATCTCTAAAAGACTTTTAAGCCTCCTTGCTACAAGCGCTATAATTTCTGCTCCCCCAAGCAACTAGTTCATCAGTTCCTTTCTTCTTACAATCTGGCAGGAAATACTCTTGGTGTGAACTAACGGGATTAGCATTTATTTGCTGGGTTTTGGTCACGTTGCAGTTTGTATTTGTGGGCAGGATTTTGATAAATTCTGAACATAGTTTTTCTACTCCCTTTTCAGAAATGCAGGTCACTTGGTTTAAGTGTACATTCCACTAACTTATTTCCTAATTGAGGAAGAAACGTCATGCAAAAACAAAACAAAACTTAAAACAAAAAAAGGTACGTTGTTTTTGAGTAAAGTTAACATCCAGCATTGCTTATTCCATGTACTAATGTTAAGATTTTCAAGAACTCTTTTATTTTTCCATTTCTATCCAACAAGATTTTTGAAATGGTCAAATCTTAGAATGTGTTGTTATGTACAATTAAAAACACAAATAATCCAAGCAAAATAAAAATATAACAAACCAAATTTCAACAGGTGCAAGAGGCTAAATGACCCATACGTTTAGGGTAGAATCCTAAACAATCTACAAACTATTTTCAAAATAAATGATTAAAGTTAACATCTAGCATTGCTTAATTCCTCTACTAATGTTAGGACTTTCAAGAACTTTTTTATTTTTCCAATTTTATCCAACAAGATTTTTTAGTGGAACAAAGTTGTTATACATTATTTTAAAAAACACAAATAATCACAAGCAAAATAAAAATAAAGCAGAAACCAATTTTTAACAGTTGCAAGAGGCTAAAAGGCTCATGAGTTTAGGATAGATTTCTAAGCAATCAACCAATAGACTTCTCATATTATTTTCAAAATAAGTATTGAGATACCCCGCAAATGTCTTTGGAAATCTTTAATTGTACTTTTTCCAACCAATTCAACTAAAGAAAAGGAAGTATGTATTTCTGAAGGGAGGCTTAAACTATGTAACCAGGTTACAGAGCACAAATATAAATATTTACATACAAAGAGTCAAAACTCCAAATTTATAGGCAGGATTTAAATTCTTGCAAAATTACTGCCAATCACTGTTTATATAGAAGCAGCATTTATGTCCCATTTGTTCTGAATCACCATTTTGCTTTCAAATCCAAAACACCCAAAGCACTGCACAAACATTAAACTAGATCAGGGGTGTCAAACTCGTGACAACACGTTGTCACGTGACGTATCAATAGCAGTAGACTTATATACCGCTTCATAGGGCTTTCAGCCCTCTCTAAGCGGTTTACAGAGAGTCAGCATATTGCCCCCAACAATCCGGGTCCTCATTTTACCCACCTCGGAAGGATGGAAGGCTAAGTCAACCCTGAGCCGGTGAGATTTGAACCGCTGAACTGCTGATCTAGCAGTAGCCTGCAGTGCTGCATTTAACCACTGCGCCACCTCGGTATCACAACTTTTTTCCCTTTTACTAATCCAGGGGTGGGTGTGGCCAGCACGTGATGCATCCAGCCCGTGGGCTGCGAGTTTGACACCCCTGAACTAAATGGATCTTCTGATTTAATCGCTTCCTTTGGTCATTAGTAAATTGATATTCCTTGATTATAAGTGGATTGAAGACTGATAACATGGGAGAGGCAGCATCTCCTTAGAGAAGCTGCCCCACTTAGTTGTTAAGAAGGATATTGTGTTTATTATGATAAGGCTTTTTTGTGCTTTTGTTGCAATGTTTCCCCCCCTACCCCACCCCACAAAAATTGTAATAAACAGGTTTGATAGGACCCAGAAAAAAGGCCTTGTAACTCAGTGAGAACTAGAACAATGCAACAGTGCCACAATTTAGTGTATGAGAAATTCACCAGAAAAACCAAAATGGAGACCATTCAAGGATTAAACATTCTGAGATAGGCTCAAAAAAATTGGGAGTCAACCCATTGCTCTCAACCTTAAGATTGATACCGTGTTTCCCGAAAAATAAGAGTCAATCAGAAAATAAGCCCTAGCATGATTTTTTTTCAGGATGTTCGTAATTTAAGCCCTATGCCAAAAATAAGTACCAGTTAAGATCATCAGTCAGATAGATGCATTTAGTACCGTATTTCCCCCAAAATAAGACTTAACCAGAAAACAAGCCCTAATACATCTTTTGTAGCAAAAATTAATATAAGACCCAGTCTTATTTTCAGGGAAACATGGGTAGGTTTCCGTAAGATTTGATCTGAATGTTGCAGATGCATCTTCTGTATGCTTTGTAAAAGCAGCTTCACCTCATTACAAAAACCCTCAAAACAATACCATCTCCTCTACAGCAGGGAGGGAGGGAGGGAAGGGCATAATGGCTAAACATGGTTTAATTATAGGCACATGTTGTGTTTGCACACTTACTTGACTTGGTTAGGGGGTTAAGTCATTTTCATTGCACAATATACTGAAAGAATTGTGACTGTGAAAGAAACTATTTAGCATGTTGAGCTCACTGTATATTTAACCAAATGGCTTGGATTCACACAACATATGAAGCTGCAAAAACACGAATCAAGGGCACTTTTGCTCACCTTTACAGGTAGCCCTTGACTTATGACCACAATTGAGCCCCAAATTTTTCTAGTTAAGTGAGACATTTGTTAAGTGAGTTTTGCCCCATTTTACATCCTTTTTTGCCACAGTTGTTAAGTGAATAACTGCAGTTGATACTCAGTTCTTAAGTGAACCTGGCTTCCCCTGCTTGGCAGAAGGTCACAAAAGAGGATCACACAGCAATGGTCATAAATATGAACCAGTTGCCAAGCATCTTAATTTTAATCACGTAAACATGGGGAATGCGGCAAAGGTCATAACTGTGAGGAATGGTCATAAAGTCACTTTTTTCAGTGATGTTGTAATTTTGAAGTGTCACTAAATGAACTGTTGTAAGTCGAAGATTACCTGTACTTGAACGAATCAAAGCAAAACCATAATTGTTAAGTGGGGGTTATATAACCAGCTCCTACCGCATTCTGAGTTGGCTCCCTCAGGGCTCTGTCCCCATTTATTTGGCCTTAGGCATGCTTTACTTTAAAAGAAATCTATACATTATTCTGCAGTTATTTTAGCAGCAGGAAAAAGCGAAGGCGGCCTTGTCAAATTCTGGGAAAAAGCTTCTTCGGAAGCTGCCAAGGCTCGAACAAACGCCTTTTGAAACACTGCTGCCCTTTGTGTGACATAACCACTTAATGGGAATCCAGCCTAAAGACAGAACTTCTGAAAAGATCACCAGCCTTGATGGATAACTAAGTAAGGAGGGCCTGAAGCTGTGGGTGTTCCTCGCCAGGACTGCCAGAAATTTGACAAGGTTGTGAAAAGGAAAGTCTGAAAAACCAAAAACCAAAGCCAAAGGGAAGGAAAAGACCTGCCTCAAAGCGAGCAAAGGAGATAATAGTTTGGTAAACAATTCATTTGCGCTTTAGGCAAAGGTCATGTTTCCTTTATTTTCTTTTAGCTCTTTGAGGGAGATTTTTCCATCCCAAAAGGCCACCGAAACTCTCTTTCAGGACCCATCCTGACAGCATCCCAAATACTGACAAACTGAAATGCTTTCCCCACTGAGGGTAAACCATGAAATGGATTTGGAAATGAAGTTTGGGATTAAAACTGACCGTTTTGGGCCTTTTGTGCTTTCACCCATCAATGGGGAGGGGGGGACAGGGGGAGACGGGGAGACAGACAGGAAATAATAAACAGCAGTGCATTAAAGGGAATCTTTTTCTTTCTGAAAAAGAGAAAACCCATTTATCATTTGAATAGGATGAATAATCAAAGAAATTTATGCTGAAGGTTAGGTTTAAATATCTGAAATGTGAGGTGTGTGTGTTTGTAGATGGATGGATGGATGGATGGATGGATGGATGGATGGATGGATGGATGGATGGATGGACGGACGGACGGACGGACAGACAGACAGAATGGTCTTGTGTTGATGTTTATTCTAGTGTATCACCACCATCTGGATACATGAATAAGTAATAACGTGGACTATTTATCCAGGAAGAAACACATGATTTGTCCATGACAGTTTTAAAACATGTGACTGACAGAATAAATGAGTTGGGAGGGACCTTGGAGGTCTTCTAGTCCAACCCCCTGCTCAAGCAGCAGACCCTGTACCATTCCAGACAATTGGCTGTCCAGTCTCTTCTTAAAAGCCTCCAACTTCTGAAGGCAACCCATTTCAACAATTAATTATTCTTACTGTTAGGAAATTTCTTCTTAGTTCTAGGCTGCTTCTCTCTTCAATTAGTTTCCAACCACTGTTTCTTGTCTTGCCTTCTGGTACTTTGGAAAATAGGTGGACACCCCTCTTCTTCATGGCAGCCTCTGAAATATTGGAACTTCTATCATATCACCCCTAGCCCTTCTTTTCCCTAGATGAGCCATACCCAATTCTGGTAACTGTTTGTATGTTTTAGCCTCCAACCCCTTATAATCATCTTTGTTGCTCTTTTCTGCACTCTTTCTAGCGTCTCCACATCTTTTTTATAATACGGTGACAAAAACTGGGTGCAATATTCTATTCTTCTTTTCACTAGGCTAGGCATTCCCTGCTCCAAACAGCCAGAAGGAAACAAGCTGGCCACAAATAAGCACTTACATTCCATTACACTTGCCTCTCTGACATACGCTCACTAAAATCATCTATCCTCACATGGTAGTGAAAGCAGCATCATTTGTTTTCATTGCTTTGTTAGGAATTCAGACTTAAAAACACTATCATGTGAAGCTGATCCAGCATTTCACTCTTTTTAGATTGCAAAAGGACAACTGCTAAGGTTGAAAACCATAAAGGCAACTCGCTGTTAAAACAATGCAACAATAAATGCTATGGTATAACATAGGCAAAAGGTAAAGGTTCCCCTCGCACATATGTGCTAGACGTTCCCGACCCTAGGGGGCAGTGCTCATCTTTGTTTCAAAGCCGAAGAGCCAACACCAGGGGTGGGTTTCAACCGGTTCGCAGCGGTCCCTGCGAACCGGTTGGTCGGCGAACCCAGAAGTAAGTAACTTCCGGGAACGGCGAAGGGACCACCCGCCCGCCCGCCCTCCTTACCCGGTTTTGACGAGTTCTGTGCTTCCACGCATGCGCAGGACGCATACAGCGCCTGCGCGATCCTCCAGGAGCAGCTGGAGCATCGCATAGACGCTAGTACGCATGCGCGCACCGCGTGCGTGCACGAGGACGCCGCCGGCCCCGTTCCAACCGAACCGGTTGGAACGGGGCGAGAAACCCACCCCTGGCCAACACTGTACGAAGACATCCAAAGGCACACAGAACACTGTTACGTTCCCCACTAAAAGTGGTTCTTATTTTTTTCTACTTGCATTTTTACATGTTTTCAAACTGCTAGGTTGGCAAAAGCTGGGACAAGTAACGAGAGCTCACTCTGTTACGAGGCACTAGGGATTCAAACCGCCAAACTGCTGACCTTTCTGATCGACAAGCTCAGCGTCTTAGCCACTGAGCCACTGCGTCCCTTGAGGGTATAACGTAGCAACAATAATAGAGTTAGTACTCCCTACCAAAAAAAAACAAAAATTCCAACATCACAACCCAATAAAAAAGCATACCAGGAAAAGCCAAAGAAATTAATCTTGAAGGTATTTCTGAAGAAATAGAGGCCCCATCAGCCAACAAAGTAGGAAGCTCAAAAGTAAAAAGATAGTAAAATTGGAAAAGAAACCAACCTGCTTAGAGGTTTGTTTGAAATATGATACTGTATATACCATGGATGTCAAACTCAATTTCATTTAGGGCCGCATCAAGTTGTGTTTGACCTCGGGGGGGAGTGAGGGTGGAGTGAGCATGGCCAGGGTGGCCAGCTCGACATCACTCATGTCAGGGGTGCCTATGGTGGCCCAAGCACTCTGCCAGCAAAAATGGGCTGCAGAGCTCCGTTTTTGGCTGCAACGGCCTCCTGCAACCGTCTGCCAGCGAAAACAGAACTCACCATTTTCGCTGGCAGATGGTTGCAGGAGGCTATCACAGCCAAAAACGGAGCTTGCCAGCCCATTTTCGTTGGCAGAGGCACTGCGGGCCGGTCCTTTGTTGTTTCCTGGGGAGCCCCGCAGGCCAGTTCTAAGCACCCCGTGGGCCGCATCCGCCCCCCTCCGGACCTTGAGTTTGATACCCCTGGTATATATATATTTCTATATATACTTTCAATATCTGCAAGAAAAAAATAAGACAACAGGTTTATCAATTCTCCTCTCCTTTGACTCCTTATTTTATTGAAATCTTTAAAAATTTTAACCTTAAATAAATAATTGTGGGTTTTAACTAGGCAAGACACAATATTGCCCAATAAATCCAATGAATGTCATGGACAACAGTCCACCAGCTTTCATATATTTTAATATAGGTTGGAAGAAAGTCCTAGCTCTGGCCACCCATACAAAGATGATTCCATCACTCATCCCCAAAACTGCATTCAATATTTATGTTATAATCCCATTTAAATGTTTTTTTAAAAACCACAAAGTTCTATGATTAAGGATGTAACTGTTCCAAAGCATGAAAAACTACTGTATTTTTGGAGTATAAGACGCACCTTTTTTCCTCAAAAAAGAGGCTGAAAATCTGGGTGCACCTTATACATCAAATACAGCATTTTTTTTGCTTCCTGAAGCCTCGCCCCCTTCATCAAAATGGCCACACATAGCCTTATGGAGGCTTTCAGAGAGCACCTGGGGGCTGGGGAGGGCAGAAATAAGCAAAAAATGGGCTGTTGTTTGCTCCCCCCCCCCGGCCCCCAGCAGCACTCTATAAGCCTCCATAAGGCTATGCACGTAGTTTTTTTGACAGAAAATGGGTCCGTTTTCATGAAAAATGGGCTGTTTTTTGCTCCTTTTTGCCCCCACCCCCACCCCCAGGAGCACTCTGCAAGCCCCCCAAAGGCTATTCATGCCTTTTATTTGAAAAAAACGGCCCATTTTGGGGAGGTTTGCATAGTGCAACCCCCCCCCCTTTTTTTGGAAAGCTCTTTAACTGATTGATGAGAATTACATTGATCAAGTGCTGTGCCAGCAGGAACAAAGTTAGGTGCTGTAGATTGTCAGCGATTTCCTTCTCCAGTACATGGATAAATACACCTGGAAACATCTACCTACCTAACTACTCTCTCTCTCTCTCTCTCTCCCTACCTACCTACTGTATTTCTCTCTCTCTCTCTCTCTCCATCTACCTACCTACCTACTCTCTCTCTCCCTACCTATCTACTGTATTTCTCTCTCTCTTTCTATTTCTCTCTCTCTAGCCCTCTACCTACTTACCTACCTACACTCTCTCTCTCTCTCCCTGCCTACCTACTGTATTTCTCTATCTCTCTCATCTCTATTTCTCTCTCTATCCCTTTATCTACCTACCTACTCTCTCTCTCCCTACCTACCTACTGTATTTCTCCCTCCCTCCCTCTCTCTATCCCTCTACCTACCCACCTACCTACCTACTCTCTCTCTCTCCCTACATATCTACTGTATTTCTCTATCTATCATTCTATCTCTCTCTCTATCCCTCTACCTACCTACCTACCTACCTACCTAACTACACACACACTCTCTTCCTACCTACTGTATTTCTCTCTCTCTCTTCCTTTATCTACCTACCTACCTACCTATTCTCTCTCTCTCCCTACCTACCTACTGTATTTCTCTCTCTTTCTCTTCCTCTCTATCCCTCTATCTACCTACCTACTTTTTTAAAAAAAATTGCCACTTCAAAACCTTGGTGCATCTTACACTCCGGTGCATCTTATACTCTGAAAAATACGGTATTTAATATCTTCTTTAAAACTATCTTACAATCCTGTTATACTTCAGTGAAGTAGATCCTTTCCTCATGAATGCTATGTTCTATAAAACATCTGCCCAATTTATTTGTGTATTTTGGAGTGCCAAATAGGTATCAAATTTTTCGTGCAGTAAGACCTGAAAATATGTTCCGGGCAAAGTACATGCTTTGAAGGCATCAGGCAAGGCTGCAATGTGTAATACCACATTGTCATGCTATGCTTCAAGATATTATGTTATGTATTATGACTTCATTCCGGATACACAGATTTTTTTTAGGAGATACATCTGGCCTCTCATGTGGGCAATTAATGTGGAAATCTTCCCTGATGCTCATACCGGTAAGGCTGTGTGATCACACTGTGACTATGCCCAATTCCTTTTTACTTTTCCTTCCCTTCAAGACAAGAAACACAAGATAAAAGAGCCTCACTATGTTCATCAGGGTGAGGACATAATTCTGGACGTGCTCCTTCCCATGGAACCGCACAACCGAATCATCCACAGCCAACAGGATCTCTATATTGTAGTCATCCTTCTTTGCATGTCGCCTCTTCCTCTCTGCTTCACTAACCTGATCTTCAATTAGATTCAGGGCTTGGGGGAGTTGACCCAAGATAAAATCTGGAATTAGAAGAGTTAAAAATAAATGACAGCATAAGAAATGGATGGAATAGGATTGGCTTAATAAGCCTGATAGTATCTTTAAAATGCATTGGTCCATAACACCTGCATACATACCAGAAGCGCTATTCAGCAGGTTCTGACCCGGTCTGGAGAACCGGTAGCAGAAATTTTGAGTAGTTCAGAGAACCGGTAAATACCACCTCTGACTGGCCCCACCCCCATCTATTCTCTGCCTCCTGAGTCCCAGCTGATCTGGAGGAAATGGGGATTTTACAGTAACCTTCCCCTGCTACAACCCACATGCCACGTCCACAGAACTAGTAGTAAAAAAATTTGAATCCAACCACTGATACACACACATTCAGGCATTCAAACTGGTGTGTTTGTGTGTGTGCGTGTGTGTATAAATATGTATGTATGTATGTGTGTATGTATGTGTGTATGTCTGTATGTATGTATGTGTATGTATATATATACACATACATAAACACACATACACACATATATGTAGAGTGTGTGTGTGTGTGTGTGTGTGTGTGTGTGTGTGTACTGGATAGAAGGAAGAAGGAAGACAGCTACATCCGCCAAAGGATAAAACAGGTCCCGAAGAGCCAGCTCAATGGAAAGAACAATATCTAAGCCATCAACGCTACACTACCTACTTTTACAGTAGGTAGTGTAGCGGTGGTGAGACCCCTCCTGAAGAAGCCATCCTTGGATCCAGCTATTCTTAATAACTATCGCCCAGTCTCCAACCTTCCCTTTCTTGGGAAGGTTGTTGAGAAGGTGGTGGCCTTCCAGCTCCAGCAGTCCTTGGAGGAAGCAAACTATCTCGACCCCTTCCAGTCAGGCTTCAGACCCGGTTACAGCACAGAAACTGCTTTGGTCGCATTGACCGATGATCTCTGGAGAGCCAGAGATGGGGGACATTCCTCCATCCTGGTTCTCCTTGACCTCTCAGCGGCTTTCGATACCATCGACCATGGTATCCTTCTGCGACGACTGCGGGAGGTGGGAGTGGGAGGCACCGTGCTGCGGTGGTTCTCCTCCTACCTCTCGGACAGGTCGCAGTCGGTGTTAGTGGGGGGGCAAAGATCGACCTCTAGGCCCCTAAAATATGGGGTGCCTCAGGGTTCCGTCTTATCCCCCCTACTATTCAACATCTACATGAAACCGCTGGGAGAGATCATTCGCAGGCACGGGATAAGATACCATCAATATGCGGACGATACCCAGTTGTATCTGTCCGCCCCATGCCAACTCAATGAAGCGGCGGACGTGATGAACCGAGGCCTTGAAGCCGTTATGGACTGGATGAGGGCTAACAAGCTTGTACTCAACCCGGAAAAGACTGAGTGGCTGTTGTGTTTCCCTCCCAATAATTCGACCAATATTCCATCACTCAGGCTGGGGGGTCAAATTTTACACCCCTCAGAGAGGGTTCGCAACTTGGGAGTCCTCCTGGATCCACAGCTATCCTTTGAGCACCACCTGACGGCTGTGACCAGGGGGGCATTTGCCCAGGTTCGCCTGGTGCGCCAGTTGCGACCCTACCTGAATCGGGAGGCTCTCACAACAGTCACTCGGGCCCTTGTGACCTCTAGGCTGGAATACTGCAATGTGCTCTACATGGGGCTGCCCTTGAAGAGCATCCGGCGACTTCAGCTAGTCCAGAACGCGGCCGCGCGAGTGATCGTGGGTGCACCTTGGTTCACCCACATAACACCTATCCTCCGCGAGCTGCGCTGGCTACCTGTTGATCTCCGGGTGCGCTTCAAGGTGCTACTAGTCACCCACAAAGCCCTTCATGGTAGTGGATCTGCGTACTTGAGAGACCGCCTTCTGCCAATTACCTCCCTGCGACCAATTAGATCTCACAGATTGGGCCTCCTCCGAATTCCATCTGCCAGCCAGTGCCGGCTGGCAACTACAAGGAGGAGAGCCTTTTCTGTAGTAGCTCCGACCCTTTGGAACGAGCTCTCCGTGGAGATTCGTACCCTCACCACCGTCCAGGCCTTCCGCATAGCCCTTAAGACCTGGCTAGCCCGTCAGGCCTGGGGACAAAGATAATCGCCCCTCCCGAATGATGAATGAATGTTGGTTATTATTTTACTCTATGTTTGTCTATGTCATTGTTTGTATTTCCCTCCCCTGATCCTATGTAAGCCGCCCTGAGTCCCCTCAGGGAAAAGGGCGGCCTATAAATTGTAATAATTAAAAAAAAAAATTAAAAAAAAAATTCTGTTTGCAAATTGAAAATAGCACAATAGAATAAATTCTAGACAAGACTCCAGTATTCTATCATCTAAAGATATAATCTTGGATATCTTCTACTCTTAGCATTGGATGAAAGTGCTGACGGTGGAACCTGCACATTTTCCTTACTAGCATTTACTGTCCTATCTTATTTCCCATCTGATCACAGAATGAAATTATCTTTTTCCAAACCAGTACAAAAAATTAGGAAATTGCCCAACATAGATTTACATTTTGGAGTAGTAGATAGAAGAATTAATCTTTTTGCTCCTGCAATGATTTCAAATCAGAGAAACACCTATCATTTGCAATATTAGCACTTAGCAATAGCACTTTGACTTATATACCGCTTCACAGTGCTTTACAGCCCTCTCTGACCCTTTATAGGCAGCATATTGCCCCCAACAATCTGGATCCTCATTTTACTGACCTTGGAAGGATGGAAGGATGAGTCAACCTTGAGCCGGTCAGGATCGAACTCTTGGCAGTGAGCTGAATTAGACTGCAATACTGCATTCTAACCACTGAGTCATCATGGCTCTTAATATTAAAAGAAACTTCATTGGAAAGAGTAAATGTGAGTGGAATGATACCAATCAGTGTGTGCAAAATCCTTCCATACCCCATGTTAGGAATATAATCTAACGGTTGGGTTGGCAATATATAAATCATGTAACAATGCTGTACCTGTTTCTTTAAATCATGCTGTAAAATGTGATTGGTTGCTGTTTTCTCAAGCGGCCATAAGATGGAGCCAGAATCACTGTTAGATGCTGATCTGATCTGACTGTTTGGAAGCTGGCGTTTAGAACTGCCATATAATGATCAGCGTGAGCTATTGTAAGTTTTGCAACTGCTAGCAAACTTTGTGTACCGAACTGTTTGTATGTTTATGGACTATGTTATTTGGATTATCCCTTAACTGAAAGACGTTGATGACTGACTGTCTTAACCATGTATGACTTAGACTGTTTGATGGACTCTGATACCTCTATTTCCATGAAAGTAAAAGCCTATTTAAACTGCAGTGTCTCTGTATGCTGGTTTGTGTGTTCTCCAACACCACTCTCACAACGCTTCTGTGAACGCACTTGCTCTCCCAACGGGGAGCTTACCTAACACCCCACCACAGGAGATTGAGGCTAATGAATAAACATAAAACACTCAACAGGTGAAAAGAATCATATTTTGCCCCTACAGCTTTGCTAAACCTTAGTTTTTGGCCATGGTTTGTTGAGTAAATCATAACCATCACGAAATCTAATGTCTCTCAGCCCATTTCAATTCAAAGGGTTTTTCTGGGGAAAATAGGAGGCAGAAGCATTAGGTATGTACATTGTTCTGCCTAACAGGGGTGTCAAACTCAAGGTCCGGGGACCGGATCTGGCCCGCGAGGTGCTTAGATTTGGCATGTGGGGCTGCCCTGGAAACAGCAAAGAATCGGCCTGCGGTGCCTCTGCCATTGAAAACGGCCGCCCTCCCAAACTCCGTTTTCGCTAGCAGAGCGCTCGGGCCTCCACAGGCGCCCCCAACACAAGTGACATTGAGCTGGCCACGCCCACCTTGGCCATGGCCATCCTGCCCCCCTGATGTCAAACATAATCCTGACCTCAATGAAATCAAGTTTGACACCCCTGATATATAACTATAAATGATGCTTTTCAAACTACAGTGCTAGGTTTATACAGCCCACTAACTGAAAACCAAACCAAATAATACATTTCTGCCAATGCGTCTTTGCTTTGAGACATTCAAGAACAATTACACCTTCTTTGAAACTGATGCTATGCAGATTGAGATCAGATATGAATTCTGTACAGTCTCCTAAATAAGATGAATGTGTCGTTGTGTTTCAGGGGTCAGTTGCTGCCTGTTTTACTAACAGTGCACATGTGTGCAACCTCCGCACACATGTGCACTGTTCAATGTAAATTTTTCTTTGCACATGCATAGAACAATTTACAGTGAACTACAGTCACTAAAGTCTAAAATGGCGGTGGCCTAGCGGCGGCGAGGAAATCAATTCAGGGGCATGGCAGGTCTGGGTCACTGCTGGTTCTGCAACCCAGGCCTGAATTCCACTACCGGTTTGGCCAAACCGAGCCAAACAGGTAACAACCCACCTCTGTTGTGTTTGTTTCTTCAGTCATACCTTCATTATGATAATCTTTGAATGCTTCTGTTCTCTCTTGTTTAATAGCCGACCTACGGTAGACCACGTGAGCTCTCCCATCCTCTTCTTTCTCCCACTGTCCTCTCTCAAGAGGCTCAATGAAAAATTCACCATTGTCTGTTCGAATGAGACCAGCCTGCAAAACCATAAGACAAAAGAATAAAAGAAAAATAAAATATTTAATATATTATTTCCTTATTCATTAAATAAGAAATTAAATATTGGTCATTGTGAGGATGCATATTATCAGAAATGTTAGTCTTTCTTCTTTCTCTCCTCTCCAGCCCCAGGAATTTCTGAAAATTCATCATGTTCTAAAGAAAATATCTAGACACACCCTTGAATTTGCCAAAGGTTTAATCATTTCTCTTGGTATTAAACGAATACTCAAATGTTATTTTCTACCACAATTCAACAATGTAGCAGTTGTGTATCCCAATATTTTCTTGATGGGAACAAATACACACAACCTACAGTTTGATCAAATGTCAAAAACAAATTTCCATAGGTGTATATTTTATCAATTTATTATATTTATATAGCAGTCCATATCACTAAATGAGACTTCGGGTGGCATACAACCAACAAACAATTAAAAACAATGCAACAGCCATTAAAATCTATTAATAGCTGAAATTGTAGGCGTGAAAAACTCAGGAATACAAAACTCAGGGACATTTAGCATCAGGAGAATATTATTAATAAATCATGGGTTAATTATCTGATTATGGGGGATTTGGGCCAATGCAATTCTTGTTCTTTCTAATATGTTCTTTCTGATTTATTTATATTGTTCTTAGTGTTGATTTAAGAGATTCAGGAACTAAAATATTCAACTTCGTCTAAGTTGTACTCAGAAGTGGCTTCCTAGTTTCAGTGAATGACAGCTCTATTACTCAGGTTTTTAAAAATATGTCAGTAAAGGCACACTATAGAAATGTTAATGAGTAGCATCCTTAGGCAGAAGTCACTACATGGAACAACATATTTTAAGTGGAAATGTTACAATGAATTGAAATAGCTGAAATGCAAATGGAAAATAGCTGAAATGGGAGGCAGGTCGAATCGTACATTGACTGCTAACATTCACAATGCTGACTTAAGCTATCACTAAATCTGCTTGGTCACCAGGCTCTTTCACTATATCTGTCGTTTAGGCAAAAATTCTTTTCTAACACATAGTGGTTATAACCTGGCCCTGTAAAAACAGAACCTCTATGGGGAATCTGACACCAAGACAAGCCATATTACTTATACTTGGTGACCTCCAACTTATCATTATTTATACATTTAGAATAGAATAGAATAGAATAGAAAATAGAATGGAATAGAATAGAATTCTTTATTAGCCAAGTGTGATTGGACACACAAGGAATTTATCTTTGGTGCATATGATTTCAGTGTACATAAAAAGACAAGATACTTTGTCAAGAACAAGTACAACACTTAATGATAGTCATAGGGTACAAATAAGCAATCAGGAAACAATCAATATCAATATAAATCATAAGGATACAAGCAACAAAGTTATAAGTGGGAGGAGATGGGTGATAGGAACGATGAGAAGGCTAATAGTAGTAGTAATGCAGCCTTAGTGAATAGTTTGACAGTGTTGAGGGAATTATTTGTTTAGCAGAGTGATGACGTTCGGGGGAAAAACTATTCTTGTGTCTAGTTGTTCTGGTGTGCAGTGCCCTATGGCGTCGTTTTGAGGGTAGGAGTTGAAGCAATTTATGTCCAGGATGTGAGAGGTCCATAAATATTTTCACGGCCCTCTTTTTGACTCATGCAGTGTACAGGTCCTCAATGTAAGGCAGGTTGGCAGTAATTGATTTTTCTGCATTTATTTATTACTTCAGTGCTGCCTATACATGCCAGTATGTATACTGTTTGCTGAGGCCCTATAGTTATTCAATTTTCAGTCTCACTTGTTTGTGTGTCTATATTACCAAAGACAGATAGTCGGAATTATTTATACAATAAATACTATGTACTATTATTAATTGTGTATTCAAGGTGGCTACTGATCCATGTGGTAGTTGTACCAACAAAACTATAGTATTTTAGGCTGTGTGCTGTTTGCTGCAAGACGCTAGCCAGATGAATACCAGGTGAACGCTGGGAGGCAGAGGCAGATTTTCCCCCCTCTGTTTTCCTCCTCTAAACCTAGGTGAGTCTTATGGTCAGGAGCATCTTATGGAGCGAAAAACATGATATATAAAAATATGCCACACAGGATTTTCTTGTTTTCTCCAGTCATTTTAATTCTACTCTAATTTGTATAATATGAACACAAATAAGAGAATCTTGTTCTTATACACATTTAGATAAGGTGCCATATTCCCATGAATATCAATCTTTTGGCAATTGCCTCAAGCCAAAAATATCTCTTCCATGCAGGGGTCTCATGCAGCCTTTTTAAACATGATTTATTGATATGAAAGTAACAGAGTTATAAATATTTCAGCAACTGAACTATTTCCACTTTAGAACCAATGTATTTCCCAACTAAACATTTTAATTTAAGGCAAACTACTATGAAGCTTGAGGGACACGGTGGCTCAGTGACTAAGATGCTGAGCTTGTGGATCAGAAGGTGGGCAGTTCAGCAGTTCGAATACCTAGTGCTCCGTAAGAGCTCCCATTACTTGTCACAGCTTCTGCCAACCTAGCAGTTTGAAAGCATGTAAAAAATGCAAGTAGAAATATAGGGACCACCTTTGGTGGGAAGGTAACAGCGCTCCATGCACCTTCAGCATTTAGTCATGCCAACCACGTGACCACAGAGATGTCTTCGGACAGCGCTTGTTCCTCAGCTTTGAAATGGAGATGAGCAACCCCCCGGAGTCGGGAACGACTAGCATGCATGTACGGGGAACCTTTTCCTTTACTATTGAGCTAATCCTAACCAACCTTGGAAATGAAATCCACTCACCCCAAAAATCAGAAATAGGTTGAGTGTCTTCTAAGCCAGTTACCCATTCCTCAACTGCCCCTCCCGCAAACACTTGAAACAACATTACTTACAAATACACATTTGGGGAATGAAACATTCAGTTCAATATCAGCACCCATCATGGTAAGTTTATATGTCAGCAAAGTCTGCTGTTACTGTCATTAAGTTAAAGCTGATTGATGGCCACTGTGCTAAGCAGAGCTTCCGATCTGCTCAGCAAATATATATAGTATAACTATAGCGTAATATATGTAAACTATTGAGAATGTTATCCTTATCTGTCAGAGTTTTGGCAGCGTGACTAGTATTATGAGATAAACCCAGGAGCAATAACACAGCACATAGAGCTTTAGACCATTAAGATTAAGATTAAGATTTAATTTATTTGTATGCCGCCCTTCTCCGGGAGGGACTCAGGGCGGCGAACCACTCAAAAGGGGAAAGGGGGTACAAACACAATACACGTAATTAAAATACACAAGAGTCATACAGCCATACAAGTCGAGAGGGAAGGGGAACTCATCAACCCCAGGCCTGCCGGCACAGCCAGGTTTTGACGGCTTTCCGGAAGGCCTGGAGAGGGGTGAGGGTCCGAATCTCTGCAGGGAGTTCATTCCTCTGCTCTACCTTGTAAGGGGTAACAGTGGTTTATCTACAAATATATACAGACATATACATGGAGAAATAAATTTCCTTACCATTCACAACAGATACAAGGAGAGAACTGAATACACGAGAGAGAGAAACTCCTCTCTAATGGCCACCTATATATAGACTCCTTTTAAAACAGTAAATGACTTTTGTGGACCCCACCATCAGAATCTTAAAAGAGTTATACCATAGTTGCAATGAATAATCCTCATTGCATCAGCCTTGCTGATTACAGCTTACAACCTTTCATCAGCTGGCAGCTATTAAATCCTCAGTACCCTGACATTATCATATCCATGTACACACTGAATGAAGAAGGCATGGATAGGGCACTACAATGTCCATATAATGTCATCTTCCCCCAGTGATGTACTCCTAACCAGCCCAGGTCACAGAACTATTGATTTTGCAATTAGCAAACTTAGGCCCAACACAAAACTAATGCAGAATTCAAGAAAAATGAAAATATAGGATACATATTTGAAAATTTTTAATGAAAAATATTCCTCCTTACTATTTTAATTCAGTCTTATAATAATAAAAAGTGTCCAACATAGTGTTTTTTGCAATGTAATAGAAATATTTACTGGGTGTTGATTAAGGCAGGTTTTATCCAGCTGTAGATATGGTAATACAGTATTTGGGCAGACTTCAGTAACTTCCCATCACTATCCTTTAATCAATATTTTACTTACTCTAAGTTCTCATTTAAGCTAAGAATATTACAAGCTCATTCAGCAAATTGGTTCTTTGCTCTTGTCTTTCTCTATGTCAGTAATTAAGGAGATTATGCTCCGATAGTCTTTTAAGATACTACTATATCCTAGAACAGTGCTGGCGAACCTTTTAGACACCAAGTGCCCAGACTGTGTGCATGCACATGCCCAAACTGAAAAGTGTGCATGCACACGGACACATGCATGCGCAGACATGTACACACATGTGTAGCAGAGACCCGAAGATAAGTTGGCCAGTGGGAGGTGGCACATCCCAACACTGGCAGCGCAGCAAGATGTAAGATATTTTTCTTTCATGAGCTTCTGTTTCGTCGTTTGCAGGGAAACAGCTCGCGAAAGAAACGCCACGGAGATCTAACCTGGGGTGATGGTGCGATGCCAGCAGAGAGGGCTCTGCGTGCCACCTATGGCATGCGTGCCATAAGTTCGCCATCATGGTCCTAGAACAAGAAAGTAGCACTCCAGGAATCTCTGCAATGTGTACATCTTGATCTGGACTACCTCTATGGGCTGACCTCAATCTTGAAAGCCTATTTTTTCTGTTCCCCTTATGCTACGCAAAATCAAGGTATGGTGACTCTGGGAGTATTTATTTATCTAAATTTATATACAAGCCAGCTTCAAATTAGTTTTTTTTCTCAAGCATCCTTCAATCTGCAGGCTGTAATCTCTTGGCTCAGTCCTTATCAGATCTTTTATTACTTTCTCAGTGTCACTGTAAAATCCTTTACAAAAGTCAATTGATTCGCTGGTGTAGGTGATCAATCATAATCTGTCATCCAGAATTATCTTCAAATGATCAATTGCATTTATCTTGAATAAGCAATGTACCAATGTCTGCAACATAGCCAGCACATAATTCCAAATCGAATGTCACCCTGCTATAAATCCATCCTATATGCATTTTAATCCACACATACACATGCGGTGGCGCAGTTATGAGTCACGGTGATGCGGTGGTTAGAGTGCAGTACCGCAGGCTATTTCGGCTGCCTGCAATTTTGTAGTTCAAATCTCACCAGGCTCAAGGTTGAGTCAGCCTTCCGAGGTGGGTAAAATGAGAACCCAAAATTGTTGCGGGCAATATGCTGACTCTGTAAACACCTTAGAGAGGGCTGTAAAAGCACTGTGAAGCAGTATATAAGTCTAAGTGCCACTGCTATTTACTTAGTACTAATTACAATTATTTTGATTACCTCCACAAATCTTCCTGAGTAGACTAAATACTGTCATAATAAAACAGTTCTAAAAAATAGTCTTCCTAAGGAATATATTACCATATACATTTCCTTAAATACAAGAGTTTGAACTTATTAACATTTATTCTTGGAACCGTATCTCTTTTTCACTTATATGCACACATTCAACACTGCTACCTCTTGGTACTTTTTAGTTTAACTTTCTTTCTCAAGAAATAAAATAGGAATACAGGAATGTCTATTACCAAATCTGGATGGCAGAAACCAAAAACGGTTTTCAAAATGATTATCTTTGCTACTAGATAAATCTACCCATTAAACTCACAACTCCCACTGGATGTTGGATGGTATTCAAAAATAGCAAGTATTACAATGCCTAACAAATGATACAATGCCTGGCCCAGCCTGCTGAGATCTTGTTTCACATGCCAATATGTTTTGTGGGCAGGCTGCCTGTTTCAGAACACAGACAGTGCTTTAAATCCATTGCACATTCTGCAGCCTTTTCTGAAATTTTTTACAACTTCAAATTCATGATTCTTTAAGGTTTGCCAAACATTCCACGGAAGAATCAGAAAGTTAAAAGCCACTTTGCAATATCTTTCTTTGCTAAAGTTCCGTCCACCTTGAACCTAGGGCAGACCATCCTGAACAGAAATTCAGCAGCTGAGGGAAGTGGATAAATTACAAAACCAAGACAGCTCAAACAGGGGAATTTTGCCAACAAACTAATCTCAAAGTGACCCTCCATGCCAAATCCTCCTGATACTTGCAGATGCTATCCAAGCAAACTCTGCAGGAAGTTTTGAGTTAGTATATACATATATGACTGTGTATTTATAGCAATAGCAATAGCAGTAGACTTATATACCACTTCATAGGCCTTTCAGGCCTCTCTAAGCGGTTTACAGAGAGTCAGCATATTGCCCCCAACAATCTGGGTCCTCATTTTACCCACCTCGGAAGGATGGAAGGCTGAGTCAACCCTGAGCCGGTGAGATTTGAACCGCTGACCTGCTGATCTAGCAGTAGCCTGCAGTGCTGCATTTAACCACTGCGCCACCTTGGCTCTTGCATTTGGCTACCTGGAGGTTTTATCTCGAGAATTCTCCCTGAAGGGAAAGAGGAATCTGAATATTTCATTGTAAAGAGTGATACAACAGTGTTAGTGACAAGAAGGAATGGAAAAAAAACTTGTTGGAGACTTTATTGCATTAACATTTCCCTACTGAGCTTTTTTGCTTACTTCCTAGTTTCACACAAGCTGCAGGGCATCGGACTTTATATAATTATCGTCCTTTTTAACTTGTTGTATAGCTATATATACAAATATATATAAAAGCCAAGTACCATTCATTCATCACAAAATCCCCAAAACTGTGCAGCCTACAAGCTTGAAATTTGGTACGTCTCTTCCTCTTGGCTTCTAGGTGCTAGCTAAGAAAGGATTTTCCAAAATGACCCTCAGATCATTAGTATTTCTTATACAGTAATTAACATGCTCTGATCAGCGGTGAAATTCAAAAAAATTTACTACTGGTTCTGTGGGCATGGCTTGGCGTGGCAGGGGAAGGATACTGCAAAATCCCCATTCCCTCCCTACTCCTGGGGGAAGGATATTGCAAGACCTCCATTCCCACCCCACTCTGGGGCCAGCCAGAGATGGTATATGTCAGTTCTCCGAACAACTCCAAATTTCCGCTACCGGTTCTCCAGAACTCGTCAGAACCTGCTGAATTTCACCCCTGGCTCTGATGCTAAGGAGTTCTACTCCCCCTCTCCACCTGAAAAGAACTCTGTTCCAACTGCCAGTTGCCTCACATTCCATTACTTCAAATTGGCACACATTCCACTCCTTCACTCAGGAGCAGCCTGGGGCTCCTGACAGTAAAAGTCGGTACCTCACCAAAATGTCTGTACCTTCCACCTATGGAACTACTTCCGGACTCAAGGCAGCGTGAGCGATGTTCCCTTATGTGTTTCAATCACCGACCACCACTGAGCCAACGGATTGTGAACCAAATTTCTCCTACATAGCCCGATCACATAATTTCGTCGCGAAGCACGGGTATCCAGATAGTTTTGTATAAATGAGTCCCATCTTTCATTATCCTTGTTCATACAAAATGTATGTCTAGAGGTAATCCGCTCATAAGTGGCAAGTGTTCAGGTCTTCAATCCATTGAGAGAGTGAGGCAATACATTTATCTTTCCAATGTGGCAATAACTGACTTTTGGCTATAATTAGGACACAGAGTATCTATTTATCTTGCCTGGTTGTCAAATTCCAAGTATTAGGTATGTAGTTCAAAAGAATAGAATCTGAAAATTTTTAGCTTTTGTTGTACAATAGTGTTTTCATAATCCAGTACTTCCTTCCAAAATTTAATACAGAAATACAAAACCGTTGTTCTCGAAGGCAGAACTAGAACTCAGACTCCTGGTTTCTAGTCTAGTGCCTTAACCACTAGACCAGTGGTTCCCAACCTTTTTTTGGCCATGTCCCACCTAAACATCTTTAAAATCCTGGTGTCCTCCCTGTGACATATAATTCTTGCTTTACTCAAAAAGTGAACTCCACTCACATGGAGGAAGCCTAAAAGGCCATTAAATTGGTTTAAACAAGGTTCAAATTGCCCCTGTTAAAAATCAATTTGCCCCCCCTGTGGGGCATGGGCCCCATGTTGGGAACCACTACACTAGACCAAACTGGTTTTCATGACCAACTTAGTGTTCAATTAAATTCAATTTTAATTTTATATTTTTAAGCTCTATTTTCATGGACCTCTAATTTAACAAATGTGCATTATTTACAATTCACAATTATGCTTTTATTCAATTTATCATACTTGCACCAAATTTAAGTGTAGATATAGATCTCCTTCCTTCCAGCAAGCACTCCAACCTATATCTTTTCCTTTTTTGATGCATCTTTTTTATCTTTTAAGTCTGAGAGTAGGGAATGTTCTGCTAATGCATTCCAGAACAGTACTTTGTAAACTAAACTTTAGATAGAAGGAACAGAAACCATCACTACTGACATCAAACTGTAAAAATGGCTATCTGAATTTTTCCACAGAAGCATGGATAAAAGCCAATTTATCCACAGAAGTTTACTGACCTCACAGCAATAAGATTTGCAAAAGGATAAATGTGGTGGGAAGAAACCAGTGATCACACAATCCCCTTTAATGTAGATCAAGGCCATTCAAATGCTACTCTAACTTTATTGCTGTTGTTACACAGAAAATCCAGCTGATTCTTTGATTAAGTGCCAGATGAAAGCTAATTTAAAATTCCACATCTATATCATAGATCAGTGATGGCGAACCTTTTTTTGGCTCACATGCCATAAGTGGAAGGGAGCGCAAGGGGGGGCATGTGCAGGTGTGCCGCACCCATAATCCAATGCATGAGCCCCCCCAGTGAGCATGCGCACATAGCAGGCATGACCCACCCATTTTTTGCATGCTTTTTCTGCCCTCCTCAGGCTCCAGAGGCTTTATAGGAGCCTGGTGAGGGCAAAAACAGCCCCCCCTGCCACCCCGGAGGCTCTCTGGAAGCTTCAGGAGCTTCCCTGAAGCCTCCAGAGCACAAAAACCTGGCCCTACGGGCAAACCGGAAGTTTGGGAATGGACTTCCGGTTTGCTCGTAGGACCGGTTTAAGCCCTCCAGAGCCTTCAGGGCTCCGGTGGACAAAAAAAAACACCCTACAAGCAAACCGGAAGTCATTTCCGGTTTGCTCAAAGGGCCGTTTTTAGTCCTCCAGAGTTTTCAGGGACCTTCAGGAGGCTTCCCTGAAGGCTCCGGAGGATTTAAAACAGCCCTACTAGCAAACCAGAAGTGACTTCCGGTTTGCTCATAGGGTCATTTTTTGTCCTCCGGAGCCTTCAGGGAAGCCTCCGGAAGGCCCCTGAAGGCTCCAGAGGGTTTAAAACAGCCCTACAAGCAAACCGGAAGTTTGTTCCTGAAGCTCCTAAAGCCTCCGGAGGGCCTCTGGGGAGGGGCAGGGATGCTGTTTTTGCCCTCCCCAGGCTCATATAAGCCTCTGGAGCCGGGGGAGGACGAAAAATGGCTTTAAAAAAGGCTGAACTCAGCTGGCCAGTGCGTGCCATAGGTTCGCCATCCCGGTCATAGAACATTTACAACAAGTGAGATTCGTCATGAAAATATGATAAGGCCACATCTCTTGCAACACCTAAACAGAAATATCATTGCTCTTGTTCATTTACAAACACAAAAATGCTTTATACATACATACATACATACGTACATACATACAGAAATGTGCTTAATATCATATTGTAAGTCTAAATATATTTACCCATGTAATAGGCTGGATTACTATTATCCTTCTCATCTTTGCTACCACCTTCTCTTATTGGTATCATTATTATTACTGTTATTACTCTGCTGTGTATGCATGTACACTGAGAGCTTCTGCATTGGAGACAAATTCCTTGCGTATCTAATCACTTGGCCAAAGAAAGCTATTCTATTCTATTCTACTCTACTCTACTCTAGTCTAGTCTAGTCTAGTCTAGTCTTTCTTTTTGGGGAAACAGAAAGGGAAATCTTCTAAATCAAGAAGGCTTGAATGATCTTCTCTGTTTAATCCATGTTCAAAGTCTTATAAGATAATAAGCAAATTATAAAATTATTTATTCAAAATCCAATTCAAACAGTATTTCTATTTGTTCTAGCACACCACTGTATTCTACCTATCTAGAACCATTAATTTTATAGCTATTAACTTGTTCTTAGCAGATGGCCAGCCATAGTTTTGCACACCAAAGTAAGAGAGCACTTATCAGAAGTCTATTAGCCAGCAGATATTTTAGATTACTAAGACTGTAGCTAGTAACCTGTTTGCACATAAAGGGTCTTACACTACATCCCCAGCATTCTTCAGGAAACGTACCACTTTGGAAATGTACCCGTCACAATGGCTAAAACACTGCTATAAAGCAACCACATCTTCCTTGTTTAAAACCCATCTGCAATTCTAAAAAACGTAATGAAACATTTCTCATTCTGTCAAAACCTTCACTGCCAAAACCTATTTCTTTTTTTATGTGTTTGATCTTCAACCTGAAAATCATCCATAAAATTTAGCACATTTCTGGACAGTCAAATGAAACATAGGTGGTATAAGAGAAAACTAAAGGATTGATAAGACGACCTACAAAAAACAACTGACTGAGCATGGCCAACTTGCTGCGGCCAACTCTCTGTGAGTTAATTAGCCATGGCCAATTCACAGTAGGACAATTTAACAATTCAATTTAATTATTTAAAATAAATAAAACATTATTTTAATTTCTGTCATTCACATTACATTTTGTCCCTGTTTTTGCATCCATTCTTTATTGATTCTGTTCCATCATTTCTTTTGATATTAGTGTAACTCTTGTCCCTTGCGAGTTGGCTGTGGTAAGTTGGCCGTGGTGAATTATCATAGACCCAACTGAGGAACAGGGGAACCATAGATGGGCTCTTTTCAAACTGTTTCAAGACGTTACCCTTTTGGTTCCATGGGAATTACAACTTCTAATTCCAAAATCAGTTTGGGAGATGTGGCCCATATGCATATTTACATGGTTAAAAAGGATAAAGGGAAAGGTTCCCCTCGCACATATGTGCTAGTCGTTCCCGACTCTAAGGGTGGTGCTCATCTCCATTTCAAAGCTGAAGAGCCAGCGCTATCCGATGATGTCTCTGTAGTCATGTGGTTGGCATGACTAAACACCGAAGGCATACGGAACACTGTTACCTTCCCACCAAAGGTGGTTCCTATTTTTTCGACTTGCATTTTTACATGCTTTCAAACTGCTAGGTTGGCAGAAACTGGGACAAGTAACAGGAGCTCCCTCCCTCACGCAGTGCTAGGGATTTGAACCGCCAAATAGCCACTGAACCATCGTGTCCCTTATTTATGATGAAAAAACATTTTTTTCATCAAGGGTGCAATTAACTATTGATTGCCATCATATCTACCTTCAAAGAGAAATTATTCTTTATATTTGTATTTCAGATGCAGTGTAAAGGGATGAAACTTTTTAAAAGAATAAAACAATAAACATGCAACTAAAACAACTTGCATGTTTCTACCTGGCAAGTTAATGCTTGCTGTGATAAAATTAGCCAACATACATCAGGAAGATAATCAGATTTTACTTTGGCACACTTTAGAAGGTATGAAGTTTCAAAATTAATGATTAGCCAATGTTAACATCCTGATGTTTAGTTTTACTGTCTGGAAACCGCTACAGGTAGTCCTCGACTTACAATAGTACTTTTAGTGATTGTTCAGTTACGACGACACTGAAAAATGTGGCTTATGACCATTTTTCACAGTTATGACCTTTGCATCATGCCCATGAGGCAAAACTCAACAAATGTCGTACTTAACGACAGAAAGTTTGAGCTCGATTGTGGTATTGAGGACTACCTGTATTTCCTTTAGTCTTAAATAAGCCCCTGTATGTCAATATAAATATACTTATACTAAAGGTGTCATTATAAGAAGTTTACAGAGAAGTAACTTTGATACAATTTACAATGTTGGTTGCTAAATTAGAGAGTTGTTACATGAATTTTGCCCCATTGTACGACCTTTCTTGCCACGGTTGTTAAGTGAACCACTTGCAGTTGTTAAGTTAATAACATAGTTGTTAAGTGAATCTGGCTTTCCCATGACTGCTTGTCAGAGGTTTGTAATTCTAGTATATAAATAAATACTTCTGTATTTTTTTACAGTATTAGCTCTTGCAACTTTTTTCACTGTTCCCCCCTGCAATTGCCATATGAGCCCAGGAAAAGATGCAGCTGCTTTAAAGAGCTACAGGAAGGCACTATAATTGTGTTCTCATACAGTTCTTTTCCTAATTATTTTCAAAGCACTTTAAAGTTATGATTCATTGTACAATCAGCAGATGTTCAGACTTGATTTGACATTTTTATTCACCTATCAAGTCCTTCCTAAGGACCTGGGATAGGCAGTTGTTGATGTTTAATGTGTTAGTTATTATTGTTCAGCATGCAGTCAGCCAGATGTTCAGACTGGATTTCACATTTTTTGTCCACCTAAGACACCTTTTGTCCTAAGGGACCTGCAATATTATTATTATTTTATCCCACCTCTTTTGTATACATTTATTTTGATCGACTCAAGATAGCAAACTGTTCTGACCCGCTCCTCCGTCCAGTAACGAATGTCGAGACAAGCTTAACTGGAATGCCACAGCACTTTATTAGCAGGAAACCAAAACCTCAGTGGCTGAAAGCCAAGCACAACAAACAGATAAGAACCTTGGCAGCAACTCAGACTTCGACAGAGACAGATAACAGCTTCTCCAGAGTTAAGAATGAAGTTGAATCCTGCAAACCAGACTCCTCCCAGAGTCCCTCCTTAAATACAATCTTGAGAGGAGCCTAATTATAACCAGCTGGGTCCAATTATCTTTTGTAACTGCGTAGCTGTTTTCTCCGTCGATATGCCCTGCATTGCCGGGCATCCAGGACCACCTCCCTTGTCTCCTCGTCACTACTCCAAGGCCTGACGTCAGGAGCACACTCCCTTCGGCTCTCACCGCTGCTCCATGCCTCAGGCACCTCCTGGTGGCCAACCAGCCTCTCTGCACCCTGATCGGAGTCGGAATCCTGTCCAGGGTCCTCCATCTCTTCCAGAGCCGACTCATAAGGCCCCTCGCTGTCGGAGTCTGTTTGCAGTTCCAACGGCTCCTGCTGGGCCACTACAGCAAACCTACCTAATATTCCTACTTATTTTCCATCAAGATATTGTACAAATTAGATACTGCAATTACATCGCTTCTTATGCTAATCTTACTCTGTATGTGGAATTTCTACTTGCAAAACTCATAATAAAGCGATTGTGAGCAATACAAGAAGGAAGGTCAAATGTTTTGACTGAGAAATAGAATGGAATAAAATGGGCTATTTTTCTTACCAATCCATCACAATTGCTAATCGCCACTGTGGCCTCTGGCATGCCTGTGATGCCTCCTGTGGACAAGCAGTCCTGCTTCAAGGGTTCCCGAAAGACTACTTGGAAATCTTCTTGCCATTCGGCCAAAGCACCAGGAGATACCAGCTTCTGGTTGGGCTTCAAGCGGAGATGAAGTTCCTTGCCCCAAACAGTAACATTGAAGAAGTACAAGGGATTCCCAAAGACGGCTTCTTTCGTAGAGATGCTGCGAACCGTCCTGTGTCGAGTTGAGTGCTGTGCAGGAGATGGTGAGTCAGACACTATGTGTGATAGGAACCGTCCCTGGTGATCTACACTGAAGGGCACAATCACATCATATTCACTTAGCTTTCCAGACAGGAGCAACTCTAGGGAAATAAATGTAAATAGACAAACTTTAATACATTCAAATGAAACAACTTTTGCGTGTTTCTTTTCCCCCCAAATATCTACGCTTGTAATTTCAGCAACATGGAACTTTTTTCATCGGTTATAGCAAATTCTAAGAAAACTGAGTTTTGCATGCTGCCCCAAAACCGTATTTTAATTTAGCATGTGTGACCATTTTGCATTTTGTATGTTGTAGGTACCCAGGAAAAGAAAAAATAAAGGATTAAAATGGGTGAATTTTGCAATTCAGATACATTAATGCAAAGGTAGTACATTTGCAAACTCCTATGTAATTTCCCCCCCACCTCCACTCATTTTTTATGTCTCACCAGATAGGACAAAAAAAAAATGATATAGGCCTTTGACTACTGAAAATACAAAACATATTCAGCCAGGCACTACTGCATACTTTAAAGCATATTTTCACATCAAGGGCCTTTGCCAAAGTTTGTATTGTGTACATTCTTGCTTTCTGAACTGAAAAATCTCAGAAAGGCCCATTCTGTGCCATGCTACCACCCAACAATGCATTTTGCACTTTTTTTTTTCTACATTCCACACAGATACCGTTGCAACACAGCAGCAGCCATGAGGTGACCATGGTCACCGTCTTCTATATCTCAAAAATAATAAGACCTCCCCGAAAATAAGGTCAACTGCTTATTTCAGTTGGGGGGGAGAAAATAAGACCCTGTCTTATTTTCAGGGAAACATGATATGCATGCACACAGACATCACAACTAAATATTTTGATGGTGTATTGACTGTTGTACAAGCCTGTGAAAATGATGAAGAGATTGTGATTTGACTCTGATCTCTTACCCTCGTTCATATAGCAGCTGGGCATTCATACAGAAAAATGTTAGTTTTTGTTTTCAAGCATTCCCCTTCCCACTCCCATTTGTAGCCATTATCTTTGATTTACACACACCCTGATGAAGGAGATTTGAAGTTAATAGGAACTGCTGCTTCATCTCCAGTTGCAAAACCAAGTTATTTCTCCTTACAAACTTCAGTTTGCCAAGTGAATACAGTACGTTCAACACAGCAGAAGAAAATCATGCTGGCACACACTGATGCCACTTACAGCTGACATCAAGCATCCAAGCGATTCATTCTGCAACCCCCAAGTAACACATAATGTATGTACTCCAAAAGGGAGAAAATCCTTTGAAATGAAATAATCTGGCCCTCTCAATTCCTGGCAAATAAATGGGGAAGATTAAAATGCAGGTAGTGACAGATTTCATTTTCCTGGGCTCCAAGATCCCCGCAGATGGGGGCTGCAGCCAAGAAATTAAAAGATGCTTGTTCCTGGGGAGGAAAGCTATGGCAAATCTAGACAACACACTAGAAAGCAGAGGCATCACCCTGCCAACAAAAGTGTGTATACTATATAGTCAAGGCTATGGTTTTCCTAGTTGCAATGTACGGCTGTGAAAGTTGGACCATAAGAAAGGCTGAGCGCCAAAGAATTGAGGCCTTTGAGCTATGGTGCTGGAGAAGACTCCTGCGAATCCCTTGGACTGCAAGGCGATCCAACCGGTCAGTCCTAGAGGAGATCAACCCTGACTGCTCTTTAGAAGGCTGGATCCTGAAGATGAAACTCAAATACTTTGCCACCTAATGAGAAGGAAGAACTCACTGGAGAAGAGCCTAATGCTGGGAACGATTGAGGGCAAAAGAAGAAGGGGACGACAGAGAATGAGGTGGCTGGAGGGAGTCACTGAAGCAGTCGGCTGAGTTTAAATGGACTCTGGGGGATGGTAGAGGACAGGAAGGCCTGGAGGAACATTGTCTATGGGGTTGTCATGGGTCGGACATAACAGAAAAATATTGAAATACAGCAGCTTCTCATCCCAGGAAAACTATTTCTAGGGCAGATATCATGTGTCAAAATAAGATTAACAGCCTCATATTTAAACATTTAAATCAGTAAAGGTATGCTATTCTCTTCACTACCAGTTCAGTAATGGGAGCACACGCAGAAGGTCCGTGATGGGTGAGAGGAGCCTCGCAGTGGCGCCCTTACCGGTTCGCCTGAAATTGTGCGAACCAGCAGCATATCACCTCTGATTTAAATAATACATACTAATGATCAGAAAATGTCTGTCTATAAACAGAGTTCTCTTTACCCCGTGACTGGTATGCTGCAAAACTCCTGCTGTGTATTTTATTTTGCTTTATAGCCTATTGACTTCCACATCAAAAGAACACCACAAAGATCTCTAAAATGAGATCTACTATAACCTGTAACAAACCAACCAATCCAGCTGAAATCCATAAACCTGTCTAGTATGATCATATGTTTATTTTTTTTATAAAAGTTTGACACTACTGAGAAAATCTGATTGACAAGGGCTGAAAAATAACAGCCAATGGTCAAATTTAAACCTGTTCTTTATTTTCATGCCTGTCGCAAGGCAGACGATGGATTTTTAAAAGATTGGCAATCGGGTTCCCCCTTGTAATTGAAGGAAAGTCCTGCCTTCCTTTCCAGTTTCCAAACAGGAAAGCTAAAGTACCACATGAAATGTGAAGCTGGTGCCTAGAAATTTGGGGGCCAGTTCTAAAGAAAGGCTCAAATACCATTGTAACTAGCAACATCTGGCAGACGGAGAATTGTTTCCATATCTACTGGGATTAAGGTACATCCTGCCCATCATCTGGATAGGAGGGTTTGCAGGAACCAAGAAAGGCGTGCACAGGTAGGACACGATTTGTCCTTTACGTGAAAAGGCAGTTTTTCAATGACATGTAGATGTTCCAAAGGGCAGGAGCAACAGCAGAGAAGGCCCTCCTCCTGGACACACACACACCGCCAACTGGAATAATTGGGCTGACGGGAACCACAGCATGCCTCCTTTGCCGGCACGTGGCACGGACCAATCCCAGTGGGCTTAAATAGTCCCTCAAGTAACTTGGACACATACCCAGCATTTTCACTATATGGGAGTTTTGTGAAGATGCCAAGGAGAGATCCAACCTAGGAGAAATTTCCAAACAGTGAGAACTATTAACCAGTGGGAGGGGTTGCCTTAAAAAGTTGTGGATGCTTCATCACTAGAGGTTTTTAAGAAGTGACAGGACAACCACTTGTCTGAAATGGTATAGGATTTCCTGCCTGATCAAGGCAGTGGTGGGTTGCCAATTTTTTTACTATCGATTTGAGTACGTGCAACACTTCTGCGCATTCGCACAAGAGTCCGGGCCAGTGGGCGGAGCCTCCCACCACTGCTACTACCAGTTTGCCAGATCTGGGCCGAACTGGGAGCAACCCACCTCTGGTCCAAGGTCACTTCAAGCTCTATTCTGATTGATTGAAAATATACATACATACATACATGCAAACATTTCCCCTTTCTGCAATTTCAAAGTTTCCAGCTTTGCCTGTTGCTTAAAGCTACTAGGCCAAGCATTTGCTTACTTTCCAGATGTTCATATTTCGAGAATAAAAATCTCTGGCCATAAAATCGAGGCAAGCAAGCAAGGTATTAGAAGTTGTGGGTGCTTCATCACTGGAGGTTTTTAAGAAGAGATTGGACAACCATTTGTTTGAAATGGTATAGGGCTTCCTGCTTGAGCAGGGGGTTGGACTAAAAGACCTCCAAGGTCCATTCCAACTCTGTTATTCTGTTCTGTTCCATTCTCTCTCTCTCTCCCTCTCTCTCTCTCTCTCTCTCCCTCCCTCCCTCCCTCTCTCCCTCCCTCCCTCCCTCCCTCTCTCTCTCTCTCTCTCTCTCTCTCTCTCACACACACACACACACACACACACACACGTGTGTGTGCCTAAACTAGTGGTTCCCAACCTTTTTTTGACCATGCCCCATCTAAGCATTTCTAAAATCCTGATGCACCCCCCCCCCCATATAATTCTTACTTTACTCAAAAAGTGTGTAGTCTACCCACTTGGAGGAAGCCTAAAAGGCCATTAACCTGATTTCAACAAGGTTGAAATTGTCCCTATTAAAAATCAGTCCGTCCCCCCCTTGTAGGGCGTGGGTTGGGAATCACTGAAAGTAGTAGCCGAGTTACATTCACGTCCCGCCTGGGAAAGCTAAACAGGTTTGATTTCGCAGAGCCGCACCGCCACCCAACGGAGCCCGGTCTCCAAAACAGTCCCCGGTTTTGCAACAAGCCTCTTTTTTTTTCTCGCCAAGATTTGGACCGAGGCGCTCTACCTGGACCAAGCCAAGGACCAAGCCAAGGCTGCCGCCCAATTTCCTAGCCGCGCCAGCAGACGGGGCGACCTGGGCTTCTCTCCCTCGCTCCCCCGGAGCCCAGCCAGGCGATCAATTTCCTCCTCCCCCGCCTTCCTCCCTCGCACCCGTTTCCTACCTTGGATTTTGCCTTGCCTGCCGGAGGCTGCCCAGCACCGCCGAGGCATCATCACCCAGGAGAGCATCGCCACATAAAAGACCAGAGAATCCATCGGTTCGCCACGCGCCCTCCGGCCGTTCCAGAGCGGGGCAAAAGTAAAACTGGCTGCTTCCGACGCCCGCTGCGTTTTCTCCCCTTCCTTCCTTCCTTCCTTCCTTCCTTCCTTCCTTCCTTCCTTCCTTCCTTCCTTCCTTCCTTCCTTCCTTTCCCTTCCTAGCTCTCTCTTTCCTTCTTTTCTATCTTTCTTTCCTTCTTTTCTCTTTCTGTTTCTTACCTTCCTCTCTTTCTTTCCTTCCTCTTTCCTTCCTTTCCTTCCCTCCTTTCCTTCCCTCCTTTCCTTCCCTTCTTTTCTTTCCTTCCTTCCTTTCCTTTCTCTCTCTTCTTCCTTCCTTCCTTCCTTGCTTCCTCGCTTCCTCGCCCCCCTCCGCCGAGCCGGCTGGCCCCTCAGCACAAGAAGCCCCGCGGGAGCAGGAGCCGCTCCGCCAGCTGGTCCTCCCGGCAGCGCACTGAGCTTGAGCCGGGACGCGTCCCTTCCATGCAAGGCGAAACCGCCGGGGGCGGAGGAGGCGCCGCTTTCCCGCTGCAAGGCTGAGGGGAGCCGCGGGGAGGAGAGGGAGGGCAGGGCAGGGGAGCCGGGGAGGCCCGCGCGCGCGCTCCCGGACGGCCTCCTCCTCCTCCTCCTGAGTGACAGCCAGGCCGGCAACCTGACCCGCAAGCGACGGAGCGTGGGGTGGGAGGGGGGGATCTGGGGAGACCTCCCCGCCTCTCCCCTTTTCTTTCCCGGGAGCGCCGCCGAGAGAGAGGACTTTCCATTGCACGTGGCGCTTTCAACGCGGCTCGTCTTGCCAAGGGCCAGTCCCCGAGCCAAGCGCCACCTCTTGCCCGGGCCGCCCGCGGAAGGGTCCCGAGAATTTACCTCAGGGGGTCCCAGAGGCGCCCGGAGGCGGGAGGGAAAGAGGACGCTGCGCTCTTCCCGCGCTTTCTTTTGCGCTGCTTCCTCGTGGAATCCTATCTGCCTGGGACCTTCACTCAGCGCTTCCCGAACGTTTTCCTTCAATCCCCGAAATGCTTGTTTTGTTTGGTTAAATTTATGCAGGTATTCCTCGGCTTACGACCCCCAGTTGATCCCAAACTTTCCTTTCCTAAGCAAGCCAGCGAAATGACTTTTGCTTCGTTTCCCGACCTTTCTTGCCCCACTTGTTAACCGAACAGGTTGCAGTTGTTAAGTGAGTAACAGGGTTTTTGAATGACTCTGGCTCATGACCTTATGATTCTTGATAATGTATCTTGTCTTTTTATGTACACTGGAAACATAGGCACCAAAGACAAATTCCTTGTGTGTCCAATCACCCTTGGCCAATAATTATATTCTGTTCCATTCTATTTCTATTCTTTCCTTGTCAGAAGGTGATCAGTGGGACAGTGTAACCATCATATGTTGCCAAACATCCAAATTTCGATCACGTGGCCACACAACGATCATAAGTGTGATTGTAGTCATGAGTCGCTTCATTGATTTGGGTCACTAAAAGGATGGTTGTAAGTCAAGAACTAGCTGCATGCTGTCCATCTCTCTGTCAAATGACAGCTTCCAACACCAGAACGTTTTTAGTTAAACGTCCTTGTTTTGACGGGGAAATTGGTCTGTGTGTGGTTACCAAAAGAAAGACCATTTTTTTACCCAATTCTGGGTGACTTGTTCAGGGTTGGAGACCACGTTTAATGAAATGTGGAACAGGTTGCTCCAAATTGCTTAGAAGGTTCCTGTAGAACAGTAATGGTGAACCTATGGTAATTGTGCCAGAGGTGACACGCAGAGCCCTCTCTGTGGGTACATGCGCCGTCGCCAGCTGCTCTTCTAGTATCTGGAGCACACATGCACGCCGGCCAGCTGGTCTTCATGGGCACCTGAAAACGGCCTGAAAAATGCCCCCCAAAACAGACCTTTTTTTACGCCATCACCAGCTGTTCATCTGGTTTCCAGTGCGAACATGCATACCGATCAGTTCATCTTTGCAGGCGGTGGAGCATCTGAAAACAGCCAAAAAATGTCCCCAAAACGGCATATTTGGGGGCGTTTTTGGGCTGTTTTGGGGGGCTGTTTTGGGGGCTGTTTTCATGCCGTTTTTCAAGCCAAAAACAGCCTGAAAACAACCCAAATACGGCCTGAAAAGCAGTCAAAAACGACCAAAAAAACCAGGCATGTGCGTCCCGGCCAGCTGGTCTTCAGGTTTCCGGTGTGCACATGCAAACACATCCCAGTTTGGGCACTTAGTGCCAAAAAGGTTTGCCATCACTGCTGTAAAAGGAGGAATGGCAGAACCTAGAACCGCTACATAGCCACAAATCCAGCCCTTGAATTTCTTTGACCCTTTGATATAATTCCAAGCAGGTGCTAAACATTAACTGAGAAGATTCCTGTGCATAGGCTTTTTAGCAATATATCAGTTTAACTGCACCTTCACAGGTAGTCCTGGTCTTTCCCAACTGATGGGAAAGTCAGGAGATGTTGCCACAGAGAAAGCAGAACAACTTACTTTCTCTAGTATGTCTATCAAGGGAAGGTTTGTAGCATTAAAGGATGTGTGGAGCTACCTAGTTTTTTAAACTATCTTTTGCCTGAAGGAGGAGGGATCTCTGTGTGAGAGTTGCTCTAGTTGTGATTTGGGATGATTACTCCATTGCAAATTTAGATGGTGCTCATAGTCATTAGTTGGACAGAATAACAGAAGAAGAGAGATGGAAAGGACCTTGGAGGTCTTCTAGTCCAACCCCCTGACCAGCTAAGGCACCTAGACCATCTTGACTAAGTATATACATTTAATAAATAAATGGAGATCTGGTTTGTATTAGGATGGGAAAACACCAGGAAATCTCAAAACTTTAGTCAACTAAAGAAAAATGGGCACAGCAAACTAATCTTTAAAAGAAAATCAAATCAAGGCGGCTCATCTGATCTTGGTATCTTGTGTATTTTGGCAAGTATATAATGAGCATGAATATCAATTATTTTGTATATTTTCATAAAAGCCCCAGCTGCATGAGGCAATTACTCCTGTTGAAACACAGAGTTAAGTAAGTGTGAATAGCTTATATCCCAATCCAGAAAAAATAGAGCTAAGCCAAACTTTTATGATTTTTTTTCTTTTCTTTTACCGTTTTTCCTTAGGAAAAAAGACCACCTAGCAGCATTTCTCCTCTTTATAGATATTCTTTTCTCCTCCCTTTAGACAAATTCATGGAAGGCCCCCCCCCCAATATCTCTGCCCACAAATTTATCGACATTTCTTGATAAATGGGCACAGCTGGCCCAAAATATTTTCCAATGAAAATCAGAGGAGCAAATGGCAACCATTAAAGTCCAATGGAATTTCACCACCACCCTCTGCCCACCATTTGCCCTGTGAGCCAGAAGACCCTACAAATGTGTCTTTCAACACATGCCATAAATTATTCCAACAATCTGCTGTTTGGTAGCAACCAAACATAGTTGAGAAGGATGCTTCATTTTTCCCTCTTATTTTGGCTGGTGCTATAGACAGGATAACTATCTAACCCAGAAATCCCCAAACACATCAGTATGAGCCTAGAACAAAATAATTTATCTCAGCCTTCTTCAACCAGTATGAGAGAACTTGCTGCAGCCAACTTGCCACCGGACAATTTGCCAAATACAAAACTTACATTAATTTCAAAGAAACGGTGGCCAATAATAATAAACTCAAGGCAGACATACCAGAGTTACAATAATTTTGATAAAATGTCACCGATAATAAAAAATAACTAAAATAAATTATTAATACAGGGTTGAATTGTCCTGCAGCAATTTGTCCTATGACGAGTTGGCCATGGTGAGTTGGCTGTGTCTAATTGTTCTAGACCTAGACAATTCTCAATCTATTGCTGGATTATTGGACTGGAGCTCCCTTAGTTCCTTGTGGATAGGCGGGGAATTATCCTAAAGATAAAGAGAGGTAAAGTGCCTTAATCATTACCATTTTCAGCAACAAATGCAACTCATGTCCTCTTCTGGGATGTGAGCAACAGTTGCTGCCAACCATTTGTTCCAGCTTGACCAACGTAGAAACCAATTTATTATAAGCACATAAGGAACCCAATGTTCTGACTGAGGCTTCCCAAGAGCATGAAGCAAACTCCTTGTCTCACCAAAAACCCTTTATTAATTTGCTGTGAATTCTGCTCATTCACATCCAGCAACGTCTTTCAAGGGAGGATTTACAGTCACAGACCTTATCTGGCTTGGAGAGCTGCCAGGCCGATATCTACAAAACTTGGCAAGAAGCCTCAGAGAGTCACATTCATTGACCACCTGTGTCCTTACTCCCAAGTCGACCCCTGTTCTTTAGCTGTTCCCTTCGTCTGGCAACTCTGCACATGCAGAAGAGGCTCCAGCAGTTCATCTGCCTCACTGATGTCTGACAAACTAATTAAATTTGTTATGCAAGTGACTGAAATTACAATCAAGTTGCAGTCATGTGTTTGCACACATTCTTGAGAATAATCCCTATTTAACAAAGGTTGCAGTCCTGAGTAACTGTACTGAGTGCAAGCACCAGTGAATTCATTGTGGCTTCTTTATGAATAAACTGACATAAGATTATTTATTCATTATTTAAATGTGCTTGGAATTAGAATAGAATAGAATAGAATAACAGAGTTGAAAGAGACCTCGGAGGTCTTCTAGTCCAACCCCCTGATTAGGCAGGAAACGCTACACCACTTTAGACAAATGGTTATCCAATATCTTAAAAACTTCCAGTGTTGGAGTATTCAAGCTTCTGGAGGCAAGCCGTTCCACTGATTAATTGTTCTAACTGTCAGGAAATTTCTCCTTAGTTCTAGGTTGCTTCTCTCCTTGATTAGTTTCCACCCATTGTTTCTTGTCCTATCCCCAGGTACTTTGGAGAATAGCTTGACTCCCTCTTCTTTGTGACAGCCCCAGAGATATTACAACACTGCTATCATGATCCCCTAGTCTTCTTTTCATTAAACTAGACATACTCAATCCCAGTGTCCTAAATCTCATTAGAGGTCCAGGATTTAAAAGTTTTGATTCTAATTGGAGATGCCAGGGTATGAACTTCCCAGAAACAAGGCATTGTCGGAAATGCTTTGGCTTGGCTCTGTTAAAACCAAGTATCTGTGAGTTTGGGTGTCTAATGGAACCTGCAATTGCAAATGTTCTCCTCTTAAATCTGGGTGCTATTGCCTTGCCTTGCTTGGATTCAGTGTGCAAATTGGGGTTCTCCTGAATCAACACCTCCTGTTTGGAGAACTGGTAGCAGATGGCAGTTTTGCAAAATTCATTCTTGTCCCACATCAGTTGTCCCACTTCCTGAACTGGGAACTGCCTTAGTTACTTCCCACATGGATTACAGATAGTCCTCACCTTACAATGATTCATTTAGTGATGGTTCCAAGTTACAACAGCAGTGGGGAAAAAATGACTTAGGACCATTTTTTCACTTACAACTTTTGTAGCATTCCCATGGTCACATGACCAAAATTCAGTCATTTGGCAAATGATTCATATTTATCACATATTTATGTTCTGGGGTCATGTGATCCCGTTTTGTGATCTTGTGATAAGCAAATTCACAGGGGATTCACTTAGCAACTGGGTTATTAACCACTGCAATGATTCCCTTAGCAGGAAAGAAAGATCGTAACATGGGGCAAAGCTCACTTAACAAATGTCTCTCTTAGCAACAGAAATGTTGGGCTCAGTTGTGCTTGTAAGTCAAGGACTATCTGTCCTGCAAAGCAGTGTACAAAGAGTTGTCCTTGAAAATGATCCAGAAGCTTCGATCGTTCCAGAAAGCAATACACACAAGTAGTTATAGCCATCCTTCATTATATCCATGAAACACTTCTATTCTGCAAGTTGCATTGCCTCCAGGCTTCTTAATTTGTATTTGTATTTATTGCACATTTGCACATTAATGCAACTCAAATTATTGTATGAAGCCCTACATGATGTGGGACCAGATTACTTGCAGGACTACCTGTTCTCCAGGCTGTTGCTCATCCCACAGAGAGAGGATATATATACTCCAGGTCTCCATACCGGAATAATGTCTTCTTATGTAACTCAGGAGGAATTCCTTTCCCTTGGTGATCCTGCCCTTTGGAATGATCTTTACCAGGATGCAGTTGGACTCAACCTTACAAGCCTTCTGAAAGGTGGTTTCTCCCTATCATTTCCCCCAAGCCTTGAGGTAAGGATGATTGGAATTCCCAATGTAAACAATTTTTGGAGATTTCACTTTGCATCTCCTTGGCATTTTACTGAAATAAGTCATTTTGTATTGGTTGATAATCTCTCTATGGAGATTCTCAGTCATTCAGGTCATAGTTGTCCCAACTATGGGACTTCAATCAGTGGTGGGTTTCAAAAAAAATTGGAACCTCTTCTGTAGATGTGGCCTGCTTTCCGGGTCCACTGGTGGAACCTCTTCTAACCAATTCGGTAGATTTGACGAACCGGTTCTACCGAATAGGTGCAAACTGGTAGGAACCCACCTCTGGTTTCAACTGGATGTTCTTGTTTTTCTTTGAAGATATTTCACTTCTCATCCAAGAAGCTTCTTCAGCTCTGACAGGATGGTGGGGAATGGAAGGATTTATAAAACCTTTCAGCAGTTCCAAGAAGACTCCATATTTATTTGCACTACTCAGGTGACCCTGAGGACAGAGATAAACTTCCAAGTGGACTCAACGACCCTCTAAAAGGATGCAAATCACCAACTGTCCATAAGGACTATAAATCCTTCTATTCCCCACCATCCAGTCAGAGCTGAAGAAGCTTCTTGGATGAGAAGAAAAACAAGAAAGTCCAGTTGCCTCTTGAAAATGCACCTTTGAGTATTGGTTGAGTATGATTTTTCTCTACAGTATCTCTTTTCCCCCTTTTATTACTGCACTCAGAGTCATGTTTTTTGATTGGGGGAATCCCATGAATGATTAAATAAACAGTGTTATCTGTCAGTGAGCTCCAGCCCATACTTTCAAGGAAGGAAAATGTTCTCCCTTCTGTATGACAGAGATTTTCCTTTTCATGTACAGCACAATAATGTGTCAAGCCTTGACAACATCTGTTTTTGCACGATGCAAATCATGCATAGTGAAGGATCATTGCCATACGATATTAAGTGCAAACAGTTGCATGAGGAGGAATAGTTGGAGAAGGGGTGGTTCCTGGCAGCCTAAGAGGGTTTTTGCAGCTCCTAAAATTATAACTACCAAAGTGAACAGTCAAAAATAAAACATGATGGAGTATCAAATCTGTTATCAATTTTATGGGCTATAACTCTTTACAAGGAACTCTGGTTAAAACTAGGATTTTATGGAAAATTCATAATGCTTCTTTTACCTCCAGTATACCACTAGATTTGTTCTGGCCTTGCCATAGTAAAATCTCCCAAACTGATAGATATGTTGGACTATATCTTCTATTATTCCAGTTAGCATGTTCAAAAACTGTACAAATTGCATTATAGATAGTGTTGTGGCCCACCAATGGCCAGCAGAGCTGGCAGCAGATTCGGACAGTGAGGCGGTTGGGGAGGAACTTAGACCAGTCCTGGAGTCTGGGGAAAGCTCTGGCAAGTGCCCTGTCTGGGGTCAGGGCCATTTGACAGTTATCAGCTGCCTTTGGAGTCAGACTTCGGTGAGGCAGACAAACAGCTGGAGCCTGTTTCCACTGTGTGCATGTGCAAAGTTGCCAGAAGAAGGGAACAGCTAAGGAACAAGGGTTGACTTGGGAGTAAGACCACAGGTGGATGGTGACTACTCCCGTAGGGAATAAAAGAGGACCGAAAGGAGAGGGGTGTTTGCAGGAGACTATTAATTCATTGTTGCATTCTTGCTAAGTACTCAGCTTCGTGCGGCTGGGGAAGCCTTGGTCAGAACAGGTAGTTCTCAACTTAGGACCACCATTGGGGGCAGAAGATGGTTTGTAAATGAGTCATACCTGATTTTATAACCTTTTGTGCTATGGTTGTTAAGCAAATCACAGCAGTTAAGTGAAGCATGCAATTGTTAGGCAAATCTGACTTCCCACTCAACTGTGCTTGTCAGAAGCCAGCTGGGAAAGTTGTGAATGATGATTACATGACCTCAGGATACTGCAACCATCACAGATAGATGCCGGTTGCCAAGCAACCATATTTTGAACACGTGACTGTGGAGATAATGCAATGGTCATAAATGTGAGGACAGGTTATAAGTCATGTTTTATTACCATTTTAACTTTGAACAGTGGTGGCTCAGCAGTTAAAATGTTGGGATTGTTGGTTGGAAATGTTTGAGACCCGAGATCCACACGATGGGGTGACTCCCGTACTCACCTAGATCCTGCCAAACTAGCAGTTCAAAAGCATGCAAATGCAAGTAGATAAATAGGAACCAGTTTGACCGGAAGGTAACAGCACTCCATGACATCATTCTGGAAACATGAATGTCTTTGGACAACACTGGCGCAATGGCCTTGAAACAGAGATGACCCCCCCCCTCAAGTCGACAATGAGTAGCAAGATAAAATCCACAGGGACTCTTTTTAACTTCGAACAGTTGATAAACAAATGGATTATTTATATAAGGGGTGTCTGGGGGGAGAGATTTTCATGATAGAATGGAGTTTTCAAACTGAGACATTTAAAAATGGATCCATCAATCAAGCATCCAAGAGGACTGTAGGTTCCCTGCAAGAAGGTCTTGTAATATACTGAAGAAAAAGAAGAATATGATGTTCCATAGATTACTAAACTACTTTGCTTCCTTTGAGAGATGATAAGTATACTGTAAAACAGCTGAGGGCACTTTTGTAACATCCAAAAATTGAAGTCCTACTCAAGACCACCCAGAAAGTTGCAGAACAAGAGATGTGGTTGCAAATTCAGTAATTACACTGTAATAAGAAGGAAATGCCTGTGTTTTTCCTCGCTTGTGTCAATTACTAGGCAAAATGATTTATAATAAAATGACTGCAAACTAGCATTACAGATTTTCCATCCTTGAGGCAGGGATGGCACAGAGAACCATGCCACTGACTATCTTTCTTGATTCAATTATAAATTAGTACCGAATGGTAAACATAACTCATGAAGAGTTTCAGAAGAAGGAAATCCGCAATTGCTGGCTGTTACTGATGTCCTATCTTTGTGATGGCGAACGTATGGCACTCGTGCCAGAGTTGGCACACAGAGCCCTCTCTGGGCACACGCACTGTTGCCAGCTGCTTTTCTGGTTTCTGGCATACACATATGCACTGGCCAGCTGGGTGCTGGAACACCGGAAAGCAGCCTGAAAATGGCCCCCCAAAATGGCCAAAACCAGCCAAAAAACAAGTTGTTTTGGGGCCAGTTTTCGGGCTGGTTTGGGGCCATTTTCAGGCCATTTTTGGAGCGTTTTCAGTCCGGTTTTGAGAGCTCCTGAAAACGGCCCAGAAAACGCCCCCCCAAAACAGCCTGTTTTTCATCCAGATGCTTTCCCAGTTTCCGGCACACGACATCCGCACCAGCCAGCTGGTCTTTGGATTTCTGGAACGCACATGTATGCACATGCACACGCATTCTGGTTTGGACACTCGGTGCCAAAAAGGTTCGCCATCACTGTCCTATTTCCTGCAGCTTGGGAGGCAGAAACTCAAGCCATTGTCAGACAGCAGCAAAGCATTAGGCTTTCCTCTGCCCTTCTGCTGCTATCTAGTGGTCATCTGGGCTATTGCAGCCTGTGAGATGATCCAAATCAGATCCTGAGGTTTGATGGGAAAATATTTCACACTTTGAAGGTTATAAATACGATAATAAATAATACTCTTGCATTGCCTATCTCTACTCCTGCTTTATTCTGCATGCTTGACTTGTGCCTCTTTCAACAAAGCTATAATATGGCAGAATTATATCTATAGTATTTCCTCCTTTTCAAATGAAACCAGATACTGAAAAAGGGTTGAAGCTTCTCATCAAAATGAAGAGTGGAAAGCAAGTATGTTGAGTGTCAAATGCTGGTAGGCATATCAAATTAGACCATGGCATTTTCTTTTATCTTTAAGATCTTTTATGGTCGTTAAAAGACCCACCGAAAAGCTGCTAGCACTATCCTCCATGAACGAGAATTACCTCATCTCCCAAATATGCAAAGCTAGGATTATATTGGAATGGAAAATATTTATGGCTGTTCCAACAGCAGAGCGAAAGAAGGGTCCCACCGCCTCTTCTTTAGACAGAAGTACTACAACTGTGGAGAACGTTATCTTTGCGAGCAGTTATTTTCAAAATATGTTCCATGGAGGAACTTCTTAAAGGATGACCAGTTGTCAGTTGCTCTTGGGAAACCAAAGGAAGAGGATGCACAGCTGGTGTATTTTTTTTTTGGCCTTCAATTGTCATGACCTTCTCAGAAAAATCTTGAAGTGGAGAACAAAACCAGCATAAAGTCTGTTGGGTCTAATCGTGAAGACTGAGGGCCTCATACAGATACCATAACTGAGCCTGTTCTAATTCTGTTGGTCTGGACATCTACTCTGATAAAGCTCCAAGCCTTCAGTGGTACCACATTGAACATTCGAAGGACGAGGGCTTTATGAAGAAGTTGAAAATCAAGAGGTACTTCCAAGTGACCTTATATCCTGATTCAAGACAATTTGGTTGTTGTTGTTAGTTGCAAAGTCGTGTCAAACCATTGCAACCGCATCGACAACGTTCCTCCAGGCCTTCCTGTCCTCTACCATCTTCTGGAGTCCATTTAAGCTCACATCAACTGCTTCAGTGACTCCATCCAGCCACCTCATTCTCTGTCGTCCCCTTCTTCTTTTGAAGACAATTTTAACCAACTAGATATAGATGGAGATGAAGAAACATGCTGTTACCCACCAGGTATTAAAACAACAACAACTACACACAGTCTTTTCTATCTTCTGAACTTTGACCCTGACTTCCTGACAACATCTTGCTGCTCAGTAAGGCTATTAGATAGGGTGAACAGACGAGACAGGACTCAAGCTTCAATGACAACAAATATCTCTTTACTAACTATCTCTTAATAACTATGTACAGATCCTGCTCTGGCCTGTCTGACAGCTAGCCCTTTTATAGGGAGCTGTCAGATGGCTCAGCCAATCAGCTTTGAGTATTTTCCCGCCAGAATGGAGGACCTTAGTGGAGCCTATTGCTCCAATCTCTATATGTAACAAAGGCTAAGTACATTTTTAAGAAAACCCATAAGAAGACCTTGTGAGGAAACCTGAAATAAAGTCTTCTTATTTTAATATTCAGCAGAAAGGTTCATTTGAAATACAAAGCAATTCTTCCAAAATCTTTTTCAAAGCATGCAGAGTTTTTTCTGTCCAATCCTTTAGTTTTGACACCCTTGCTTTGTTTAATCCCTGGGCTATTGCTTGGCCTACTAATTCTTGTGATGTGTGGGGTTAGATGATTCAATTGTGGAACATCTGTCTGTGCTTTTCTTTGGAAATCTGAGAGGACAACAGTCCATAAGATGTGTTGGGACAAAATGAACTGTCCTTAGATGAGATATTTCTGATAAAACAACTGAGAAACAAAAAGCAGGGCGGGAGGGCAGGAAAGAGATTTGTTAAAATTTGAGGAGAATAATATCCCTGTTCTCAGTAGATTGGTCTTTACATAGTCCTTTTTTGCTGAAGAATTTGAGGGGAATAATATCCCTGTTTTCTTTGTGGCTTACCTAGAAATAAATAATCTGGAATTCACATCTTTGTCACCTTCTAGCTGGGCTACTGTAATTCACTCTATATGAACTGCTCTGAAAATCCGTCTCAACAATTCATCTGGTGTAGAGTGTGGTTTCCGATAATAATACCCTGTTTCCCTGAAAATAAGACTTCCCCGGATAATAAGCCCAATTGGGCTTTTGAGCGCATGTGCTAAAATAAGCCCCCCTGAAAATAAGCCCTCCCCAAAAATATTGCAACACAGCAGCAGTCATGAGGTGACCACACTTGCCGCCTCCTGCACCTCAAAAATAATAAGACCTCCCCAAAAATAAGGCCAAGGGTTTTTACATCTTCTCTTGGGCTTTGAACTTGAACTTCCTGTTCCTGTGCAATAACATGTATTCTATTGGCTGTTGTCAGACTCCCATGGTGCCATGTACAAATCCTAGGTGTTTGTCTGAGCTACATTTGGTTGAAGTTTGGCTGATGCAATGAAGGGGCTTGTTGGGCAATTCCTATTGTGGTTTAGGGCTAATCCTGCTTTATTGTTGTTGTTGTTCTTGTATCAGGGACACTAACACACCAAATATCTTTTGACTGCATTGAGGGGGGGGGGATGACCCAAATAAATAAGTAAGGGGTTTCTCCTCTTTTCTTTATAAAATGCCAGATTGGCCGACAAGCATGCTACTTTGCTAAAGTACAAATACTGATAATCATGGACAACACTGTGCTAACTTTTCATACCATCTGTGTGGGCTTTTTCTTCTTTGCTATGTTTCAGGGGTATCAAAACAGCTGAGCTAAGATCCAGTTAAACAGCAGAGTTTCCAAACTGTGCTACCACTTAGCCGAGCGCATTTGGAAGGAAAATGAAATAAAAGGGAGCCGTGGCTCAGGGATTAAACTCTGAGGCAATGGGGACTCCACCAGGAATAGATCAGCAGGAAATTTAAAAAAAAGAAAGAAGATCTGAAGCAGAAATAAAAATTCTAAGGAATAGGAACTGGAGAAAGTACCAATTTGGGGACAGATGATGTCCCTCCATAGCATAGGAATTTCCAGAGGAATTAATACAGAAGCCAACATCAGATAAACAAACAAGATACTATGTTTTATTAATGTTCATTTGGGAAGAAATGCACTTTAAAAAAACATGTTGTATCAATTTCTCAGTGGAAACTTTAAAATGAAAAATCTGACCTGAATTTTGAATATTATAGCTACTACCTGCAAAGGCTCCTGGATTGGGTCTGAAAGGTGAAAGTGGAAGCACTATACTCCGTCCCATATTTGGGTAGACCAGGTTGCTCTGACCAGGTTGCTTCACCGAAAAAATACTTATTGAAGGCTAACTCTGCATTCCCACTGCCAGGAGTTCGATCCTAACTCCTGGCAAGGTTGACTCAGCCTCCCATCCTTCTGAGAATTGTAAAATGAGGACCCAGATTGCTGGGGACAATATGCTGACTCTGTAGACCACTTCGAGAGGGATGTAAAGCACTATGGAGTAGTATATAAGTCTAAGTGCTATTGCTACTGCTATTGCTACTCACCCAAAAATGGGTGGAAAAATTCCAAAGGCACAGTCAGTCTGCAGTCAGTGCTGTGAACTTCATATAGGCATCAGGAAGGGCATCTGGCCAGTAAACACTCAGCTCCACCCAGTCGCCCTGACTCCAACCCAAATCAAGGGACTAGAGCAGTGTTTCTCAATTGTGGCAACTTGAAGATGTCCAGACTTCAACTCCCAGAATTCTCCAGTCAGCATTCGCTGGCTGGGAAATTCTGGGAGTTGAAGTCCGGACATCTTCAAGTTGCCACAGTTGAGAAACACTGGACTAGGGGGTTGTAAAAAGAAAAAAATGTAGCCTTTCAAGCAATTGAAAAATATTTGTAAAAGCCTTCTTAAAAAGCCAGTATCAATGTTACCACCAAAATTGTGAAGGGAATTCCATAGATCAAGGAAGACAGAGAAATCTCTGCCTTCCAAACTGAATTGGGTGGTGAGAATCATACAGAAGGAAACAAACTGAATTGAAAAGTTATAAGCCTCACTCCAAACACAGCTCCTGAGAAATTCAGGGAGCATTAATTAAGACATTCTTAAGGTATTTCCAGATCAAAATTAAGAATGTTGAAAGGAAATCCACTCAGTTCATGCTACTTCACTCTAAAATTCTGGACAATCCTGCACAAGAGTGTAAATTGTCTGGTTTAGCAGCAAAATTTAGCTTCTGGTATGGAATCACACCTGTTCATTGTTCCGGGTTATATTTTAATCTGGAATTTAGGGGATTCATAGAGACACTGGCATTGATTTTTCTGCTATATTCTTCCAGCTCCTGAGGAATACAAGGCAGCTGTACTGACGTTATTACATAAATAAAAGTCTGCTGAAAGTTGCTCACTTTTCTTCCTCAATGTTTCCTTTAAATACACCCACACTTGGCTATTTTGGTTGTTCTTTTTTCCAACTGTTTATAATATGATTAATTAGAATTAAGCAGAGCAGGATTATTACTTTACAGTTTACATGCCCTATTTTTGTAATCCTGCATTTTATAATGCAGGAAGATTTTTTTTCAGAATTATTTTGAATAAAGTTGATTCAAATACAGTTTTTCTTAACTATCTTTTGTTTGGTCTTCCCTCTTCAGACCTCTTACCAACTTCATGCTGAACTTGTAAATATCATTTGTCAGTCACCCTTACCTTATGTGAATCTAGATTTAGGCAGTGGTGGGATTCATTATTTTTTTTTACTACTGGTTCCATGGGTCTGGCTTGGTGGGCGTGGCTTGGTGGGAGTGGCAGGGGAAGAATACTGTAAATCTCCATTCCCTCAGGGGAAAGTTTCTGCAAAATCCCCATTTCCTCCTGATCAGCTGGGACTCAGGAGACAGAGAATAGATGGGAGTGGGGCGAGTCAGAGGTGGTATTTACCAGTTCTTCAAACTTCTCAAAATTTCCTCTACCAGTTCTCTAGAACTGGTCAGAACCTGCTGAATACCATCTCTGGATTTAGGTACATGTTTTTTCTCATTTATGAAAAGGTATTTATTTTGCAGTTTTAATCCCATTTCTGTCTTCTCAAGAACCCAAGGTCCCTCTACCAATTACAAACTTGATCAGACCAATCTTTGGTCTACATTTCTTAATACAAAAGAACAAGGAGACCAAAATGTGATGGTATAATGTATTGATTTTGAGGAAAGTCTGATAGATTGGCCATCTTCTAACCAGCTTCATATTGAAGGCAGAATAAATAGCATGATTCTAATAAATCATATTTGAGTCATCGATGTCTAAATCCCAGCATAGCAAAAGATAATGTAATCCCCAGTTTTAACAGTTGGGAAAAATCATTCAGTTTGAGTCTGTATTTTATAGGGCCAAATATAAATATGGTAGAGGCAATATGGAAGAGGTATAGACTATAGCAAATGAAATACATCCTTAAATTTTAGCCTTATTTCCTAGAACCAATTCCTGCAAGGAACTTTTTTATATGTAAGTGGCTGAAATCCATGCATTCAAAGGCCGGAAATTCCTTGGCAATCCAAATCTGAAAGGATTCCTCTCTAAAATACTAGAAAACCATGCCAGTTAGCATTAAGGCAAATGGAACAAAAAGTTGACTGGCTATTGCAGTGATCTTCATTCCTACGTACAGACACCACACAATTCTAATTTTTAAACTGTTCTAATTAGCTAAATTACTGACATCCAAGTCTAGTTTACTGAAAATAGTAATAGTTCTGTTAGTAGTTCTGGAGTAAAACCACACTATTCACTGAAAACATTAATCATGATTTTTAATCTTACTGGCTTTAAGTCCAAATGTCTTAAAGGTATTGTAGGCAGTTAGCACCCACCCCCTTTTTTAAAAAAATGAAATATTTTAGGAAATATTAAAAGGACACAATATTCCTCTAAAAGGAAGGCAGAAACTCAGCCCACCCACCCCCCTTTGTCAATGAGCCATTAAGGCCTGAGCCAGTCTATTCTACATAACAAAGATCTACCTCCTTCAGGCAGAGCCATAATAGGAATCCCAAAGCCCTTTCATTATATCATCAGCCAGCAACAGCTCAACCAAGCTTGTGACTCAAAAGACAGACAGCCTACAAAGCTAAGACCCTAGCCCCCCTCCCTGGGAGTCTGACCACCAATCAGAATACATTTCTTACACAGGAACAGGAAGTGGCAAGGCGGGGACCAAGAGAGGGTATAAAACTCAGGCTCTCTCAGCACCTCTTCCCTTTTTCTTCAAGATCTTCAAGGCACGTGATCCCCCTTCCCCCCCCCCAGGATCTCAAACCATGGGGTCTTTTCCACCATTAAAAACCATCTTTCCAAACAGTAACCATGTTTCCAGTGTCTTTCTCCCCACTTGGAACTGAACCCAGAAGGACATTTCTTCCAACAGTGTTGAGATTGACAAACACGATTTTAAAGGCAACAGTTTTTGGAAAAGGCATTGATGCTTGAAAAACTCAAAAGCAGTAAGAAAAGAGGCTAATAAACAACACGTTGACTAGATCCTTATCACATCTAATTCCTTCATATTTCTTCATATAAGAAATCTTATTCAGAATATTCTTAAGAATCTATATAAATAAAAATGTAATGGTTGTTTGTTCAAGATCACTAATCTCTGAAAGTTCTTCACCGATTGCTTTGAAATTTTGACACAATGTTGCATTCGAATATGCGAATGTTTTTATATATTACATAGATGTCTCATCTGTGACAGGTAAAAACATGATTTTTGGTAAAAACATGATTTTTGGTAAAAACATGATTTTTTGAAAATTAGTGCCATCTGGTGGGCGTAAAAGCAACACACGCTATACTAAATATTTCATGATTCCATTTCAATGTTTCCAGCGCCATCTGGTGGACGTAAAAGCAACACACGCTATACTAAATATTTCATGATTCCATTTCAATGTTTCCGATTGCATTGTTATATTGGATTTTCATAGATTTTGATTTTTTTTCATTTTGATTTAATTATTTCGTGTGACATTGTGTTGGAATTGAGCTGTGTCATTTACCATAGCGTTCATTTAGTGAGTATAGTATATTCAGAACAGTTCGGCCTCTCTCCAGCTTCATCCCGACGGTCCCTTTATATGTGTGGCTGGGCTGCGGCCGCACCCTTTCCCCTTTCCGCCCCTCCTCTGATGAGCTTCAGCCATTTCTGCCAAGGGAAGCCAAAGCCCTTCGGCCTCCCCCTCTCCCCTCCCCTCCCGTTGGGTTTTTGCTGTCTGCAGCGGGGCGCCACCTGCACCATCCCTTGGCTGCCTCCCCCCGCGCTTCATCCGGCCTATCCCTGGCCAGCCCAGCGGACCTCCAGAGGAGGCAGAGGCGGAGCATCTCCTCAGCCCAGCTGGCCATGTGCGCTCTCCACCCCCCCTCACAGCAAGCCAGTTACGGCCTTGCAAAGGCGGCTCCGACAGGGCGGTGGCAGCCTGAGGTGCAACGGGGCTGGGGCGGCCCCTGGGTGAGGTGGCACACCAAGGACTTCTCCTCCTCCAAGATCCTGGACGTCTCACTCTCCCGGACCACCGACTTGGGGGAGCCTGAGCGCAGCTCCTCTGAGGAGATGCTCAACAACTTCCACGAGGCTGACAGCCCCGGCGCCGTCTCCCCCAACCAGCCTCGCCCAGGGCAGCAGCCCCGAGTCCTGACCAATGGCAGCACCCACCCGCTGCCCCACTACACCCAGACTGGGCCACAGCAACATGTGGCTGGGTACAGCTAGTATTAAATATTCTTATATTCTTCATATAAAAGATACTTCATATTTATTCACTCTAGAAACCCAAGCTAAGGCTAGCATGGAAAACCCTTTCAAGTGGTTTAGTTGAGCAAAATCTCAGAGTGGGAGATTACTCAGCATTTGCCCAGGGAAGACTGATAGGAATTTGTAGTGGTTAAAAACCAAGGCTGGTGGAGGCGCATAATCCACCCCCACCCCCGCCCCTTTCCTTCCTTTCTCTTCCCCTGTTATAATTTAAGCAACACATTTACAAATGGGTTTTCATCCCCCTTCTTGTGGTTTTTGCTATCAGAAGATAATATAATACAATATGGAGAGCTGATTAAGCTTCAGGCAAAGAGAATTTTCATGTGGTTCCGACTGGCTTAGCCAAAGCTTATTTCTATCGACTTTAAGTCAGGGTTTTGGGAATAGCAATAGAAGCACTCCAGGAAACTGTTTACAGTGAAGCAGGGACATGATGACTTGCTAAAGTCTTGTTTTCACTAGAGAAAAATGCACATTTTTAAACAAGCTGCTTATTAACATGCAGAATTACGATTCTACAGTAAATTCTTGCAATGATGGCAAATCTTGGGGGGCTTCTTCTTAGAGGGGCATCAGTCCAGTGGTGGGTTGCTCTTACTGTTGCTACCGGCACGCTGATCGCAGTCTGTCCATGCACGTGCCTAATGTGCGCTGAGCACGCATGTGCAATCCACCACCCCTGTGACACCCAGCTGCTTGTCTGGGCGTGCACAGGCTCCACATGCTGTGTGTGCGGGTGCAGTGTGCCTTTTGGCATAAATACAGCTTGGGCCACTGTACTGGTACGGTCTCAGCTACTCCAGGCCACTACCAACAGCAACTCACCACTGCATCATTCCTAAAGAAAGTAGATCAAACCTAAAAGGTGTATGTCCAATTTATTTACTTATACTCTCTCTCTCTCTCTCACACACACACACACACACACACACACACACAGGGAGAGAGAGAGAGGGAGAGAGAGATGGAGAGAGGGAGGGAGGGAGGGAGGGAGGGAGGGAGAGAGAGAGAGAGAGAGAGAGAGAGAAAGAGAGAGAGAGAGAGAGAGCACCAAAGGCTGTGCTTGGGGAATTGTTTGAAGCCTTTAGGAAAATGTAAACATTTTGTTCAGTTGCAAGAGTTGGGATTTTATTAATAGCAACAACAACGATAATAGGTTAGGGCTAGCCACTTTAGAAGAGTCTGAACAGGCTTCTCAATGCCGTAGAATGAAAAGTAGTTGCATAGTTTGCTAGAAGTGGAATTATTGTGGTAAGAGGTAAAGTGGGGGACGGGGGAATAATTTTGGAAGGATTAAAATGACAAAAAAATGAGCTGAGAGGCAAAAACAACTAATGAAATTCGGAGAACAATAACATGCATCACTTAATATTATCTTAAGTATTCAAAATCCTGGCTCCAAAGACATTTCTTAATTATCATATTCTTTTGCTCTTTCAATGCAACCCAGATGGCTTTTCCTGCGGTTTTGGCCAACACTTGAATAGAGCTTCGTGTACAGTGGAACATCACAGACATAAAAATATGGAAATTATTTTTGAAGATCATTCTCCCTCCCCTCCCCATGTCCACAATACTTGAGTGGCTGTGAGCCAACCTTTGTATTCTGAGGGATGATTGAATGTTTCATTTTAGACTGCGTCTTAATGCCAAAGTTGGGTTTTAGATTGTAGGCTTAAGTCCCTTCTTGATCTGATGTTCGACTGCTTGGCACAGGGAGAACACAGCATCCGTCCTACCTTAGCTGCCAAAAACAAAAGCAGGAATATGATCCAGTATGTCCTACTTCCAATGGAAAAGACCCTGATGTTGGGAAAGATTGAAGGCAAAAGAAGAAGGGGGCAGCAGAAGAAGATGAGACGGTTAGATGGTTTCACTGATGCAATGAATGTGAATTTGGGTGAACTCCAGGAGACAGTGGAGGATGGGGCAAGAGGGTGGGGAGGGCTGGAGTGGTGTGGTCCATGGAGTCTCAAAGAGATGGTCATGGCTTAGCAATTGAACAACACAATGTCCTACTTCACTGTCATTATTTCCAAAGTGGAAAAGTGGCATAAACGGAATTTTCTCCAATACCATGTAGGTGTCTTTGACTCCAGCCTTTCCTAATCTGGTCTTCTCCAGAGAGGTTGAGTTTCCATGATGCCCCAAAGATTATTTTACCTAAGGACCATAGGAGGCAAAATTCAAAGCTTTGGGGTGAGACTAAGGGGAATGCTGGGTTGGTGTAAGGAGCTCAGACCAAGCAAAACCACTTCCAATATCTATTAAGCCACAAAGTTCTTTTGGTAATTTGAGGTAATCAGTTTTGGGTAATCATTCTCCCATTAGCTCACGTACCTCATGGGTTCATTGTGAGCACAACTTAGAATGGGGAGGTCATGTATACAACTCTGACTCCACTAGAGCAGTGATGGTGAACCTTTTCAGCACCGAGTACCCAAACCAGAACACACGTGCATGTGTGTGCATATGTGTGTGTGCTGGAGCGCCGGAGCGCCGGAAACCCGAAGACCAGCTGGCCGGTGTGTACATACCTGTTTTTGGCCAGTTTTTTGGGTCGTTTCAGACTGTTTTTCAGGCTGTTGTAAGTCGAGGACTATCTGTACATGTTCACCCATCAGAATGTGCTTGTTGTGGCCCGCCAGCAGAGCTGGCAGCAGATTCGGACAGTGAGGAGGTTGGGGAGGAACATGGGTCAATCCTAGAGTCTGATGAAGGATCTGATGAGGGCTCTGTGTCGGAGGCAGAGAGGGGGCCAGAGCCGTATGCCGGCTATCAGCTGCCTTCAGAATCAAACATCAGTGAGGCAGACAAACAGCTGGAGCCTGTTCCCAGTGTGTGCATGCGCAGAGTTGCCAGACGAAGAGAACAGCTAAAGATCAGGGGTCTTCTTGTGAGTAAGGCCACAGGTGGATGATGAATGGCCCCTCCCATAGGGAATAAAAGAGGAGAGAAAGGGGAGTGGAGTTTGCAGGAGACAATTAGTTGCTTAATTGGTTCGTGACTCTCTGAGACTACTTGTCATGTTTTGCAGATATTGGCCTGTCAGCTCTCCAAGCCAGATAAGGTCTGTGACTGTAAATCCTCCCTTGAAAGACTTTCCTTGATGTGAATGAGCGGAATTCACAGTCAATTAATAAAAGGGGTTTTTATCAGGACCAGGAGTTTGCTTCACGCTCTCGGGAAGCCTAGGTCAGAAGAGTGCTGTTTCTTCTTACCAAATCCAGTTGCATTACTTTGGGCATTCAGTTGTTTAAGAAAGAGGATTCCAGATCTTCCAATAAAGTCTTGAATTAATCCCAATTAAGGATAAAGGAATACTCCTGGATGGAAAGAGAAATATCCATCCCTCCAGATCTGAAGGAAAATTTTTAAGGATGGGGCTAACTTTCCCATTAAGGGCTGGTCACCTTCCCCAGGAGAATTCTTTTAAATAAATTCTGTGGTCGAGCAGTTATTTTTCTCTTGCTGTTTTCGCTGGTGAAATCTAATGCTACCAGAGCCCCAAATGGCTCTGTTGATTTAACAAGCGTTCCTTCTGTCAGCAAAACAAACTTGCTTCATGTTTAATAACTGCCTGGGGAAAAAGGATGGGTGACATTCGGAGCCAGAGATCCATGAATTAATCATGGGCAGATTTGGCTAACAACAAATGCTTGTGGTTCTCCATAGATATAGCATCCAGACCAGTGGTGAAATTCAATTTTTTTTTTACTGCCGGTTCTGTGGGCATGGCTTGGTGGGCGTGGCAGGGAAAGGATACTGCAAAATCTCTATTCCCACCCCACTCCAGGGTTGGTATTTGCCAGTTCTCTGAACTCCTCAAAATTTCCGCTACCGGTTCTCCAGAACCTGTCAGAACCCGCTGGATTTCACCCCTGATCCAGACCTTCCACCATACCAAGCCTTCAAGTCAATATGACAAATGCTGAAGTTTTGTGATCCTGGAAGCTGCTGACAAGTGGCACTTCACTTCTGAATCTTCTAATCTGAATTGGAGTAAATGCATTGAGGTTTATTTGCGTTGTGTGTGTGTGTGTATGTGTGTGTGTTCCTCAACGTACAATGACAATTGAGGCCAAAATTTATGTTGCTACCTTGTTTCAGTTTCAGTTTCACTTTATTTGTATGCCGCCCTTTTCCCTGGGGGGACTCAGGGCGGCTCACAGTTCAAAGAGGGGGGAAGGACAAACAATTTACAACATAAAGGCACTACATCATTTAAGAACTCAACAGTCATACAATTCGAGTAGGGGTTAGAGTCTTTAACCCCAGGCCAGCCAGGACAGCCAGATTTTAAGGGCGGCGCGGGTCTGGAGGGTGGTGAGGGTCCGGATCTCCACGGAGAGTTCGTTCCAGAGGGTCGGAGCAGCCACCGAGAAGGCTCTCCTCCGGGTAGTTGCCAGTCTACACTGGCTGGCTGATGGAATTCGGAGGAGGCCTAATCTATGCGATCTTATCGGTCTTATCGGCCCTGAAAATAAGACCTCCCTGGATAATAAGCCAATTGGGCTTTTGAGCACATGCGCTAAAATAATCCCTCCCCCAAAATAATCCCTTCCTGAAAATATTGCAGATCAGCAATATTTTGCTGTGACCATACTTACCACCTCCTGCACCTCAAAGATAATAAGAACTCCCCCAAAATAAGGCCAAGCACTTATTTCAGGGGTCAAAAGAAAATAAGACCCTGTCTTATTTTCAGGGAAACACGGTAAGGGAAACATTTGTAAAGTGAGTTTTTCCTATGCCATGGGAAAATGCTAGTGCCATTATAACTTTGAATTGTCACTAAATGAACTGTTGTAAGCCAAGGACTACCTGTAATGAGTTTGAACGTATTTATTCAAAGTTAAATGTATTCAAAATTTTTGAAATTGTACTTAATCTTTTTTCAAAAAAGAGGTCAATATGAACATGGATTAATTTTAAAAGTTTTGATTTGGAACAACAAGAAAAATAATAATAACGCAGCCTCAGCAGAACATACTTTTAAAAAAATCTTAAAAGCATTGGGGAAATAGTAACTATTTTATCTGCTGCCAGAGAATCAGGAAGCCAATCCCAAGTCATATTTGGCCTTCCGGGGTAGGGTGAGGTGGGGTGAAGAACTATGAAAAGAGTCAGACAGGAGTGGGTTCTAGCTTCTGTTACTGCTGGTTCGCACAAGGATGTGCTTCGTGTATACGCTTGATGTGCGTATGTGCAGTAGTAAAAAAATTGCTTCTGCACATGCAATTAAGCAAAAAACAAGATGAACCAGTTCAGGGGCATGGCCGACCAAGTTACTACCTACTGGCCAAACTGGGCCAAACCAGTAGGAACCGACCTCTGGAGCCAGCTCACTAGCATTTCAAATGCCAGTTCTAATTGGGAACGTATGGGAAACCTGTATTGATCACTGCATAATATGTGTAATGGGACACAGTGGCTCAATGACTAAGACTCTGAGCTTGTCGATCAGAAAGGTCGGCAGTTCAGCGGTTCGAATCCCTAGTGCTGCATAACGGAGTGAGCTCCCATTACTTGTCCCAGCTTCTGCCAATCTAGCACTTTGAAAGCATGTAAAAATGCAAGTAGAAAAAATAGGAACCACCTTTGGTGGGAAGGTAGCAGCATTCCGTACACCTTCAGCATTTAGTCATGCCGGCCACATGACCATCGAGACGTCTTCAGACAGCGCTGGCTCTTCGGCTTTGAAACGGAGATGAGCACCGCCCCCTAGAGTTGGGAATGACTAGCACATATGTGCAAAGGGAACCTTTTCCTTTATCTTAATGTGTGTAAAAAAGCTAGTAAGGTCAAGGCCAACCCATGGTGATGTAAGACAGTTGTTGTTATTATCATTCTTTTCTTTTCTTGCTGACGTGTTTTGAAGTCTTGAAAGTTTCTCCTGTTAACACTGCTATTAGACAGCAGAATGCTGAATATTTCAAATCAGGATTATTGGCAGACACTATTTTTGATGGTTTAAGCATATTGTTAACATCTGGGAAAGCACATGTTACATACGAAGCAAAGCTATTTAGTAAATCAGCCCTGTCCTGTTTTCATACTAGCAATACATTCTGTATTTAAGAATTCCCATATAACTAACCTGGGGTCAAACTGGGCCACGCTGGCAAGATCATTTTATCAAGTTCAGTATGGGAAAATTAAATATGAAATCCCATTTGAGCAAAAAGCGCACTTACCTGCATCCAAAACAGTCTGCCTGGGGACTCCTGGGAGGGGAGGGGCAGGGTGGGCGAGGCCAGCCAGGAGTGGGATTTGGAGGTCTCCGAACTACACAGAATCTTAGCTAGAGGTTCTCCCGAACCCCTGAGAACCACTCAGCAGCCCACCGCTGCTCCAAGTTGATATCCAGCAAAGAGACCCACAGAATGCTTCTGGAACCCATCCTCCAGAGCAAAGCCTAAAGCAGGAACATCCACCAGACTGGAGTTAAAAAAAAAAAATAGTCGAGATGGTGTCTTACAGCCAAACAAAGTTCTGTACTTTTACACATCTCATATTTTGGCCCTATTCTTTTTGCAGATTGATTGGAGAACAACCTAATAATGGATTTTTCCTACTTCGTCAGATGCTCTCAAATTTAGTATGCAGATTATTCAACCAGATAGGCAATATTCAGTTTTTTTTTCACTTTCGGGGCTTTCCCCATGCAAACATGGCCATTCTTGAACACAAATGTCAGTAAGTAGAGAAAAGCAGTTTAGCGGTTCTTTTTTCCCCCCTGCACTTGAATTGCAATCCTAGATGTTTATTCTATTAGAAGTGTCAATTAATCGATCATTTTCAGAATATTTAGGGTATCATCACCTTGCAAGGTAGAGGTTTTACAGGCAGGTTTCTGCACAACTAACATAATTGGTATTTTTCACCATTCATATTCTTCAGACCGTAGTTAATTTTTCTTGCTTTCCAGTGTCTTCAAACATGCTAAGACACTTAGGTTAGAATATGTTATCAAGCATTTAAAGTAACACATATCAAATTCTCAAAATATTTGCAGCGTAATAAACATTCAGCATAAGATTTGCTATTTTTTTCCAGTACGCTAACAAGGTAGATGTTAAATTTCAGAATCGGTCTTCATAAGGTGATGGCAGTAGGAATAAAGTATGGGAAAGATAGATGCTCATAATTAATCTTTCCAGACCAATTTTTTGTATTTCCAAAAGTCTTTTCCACATATTATGTAGAACAGATCTCAACTTGAAACCAAATGTATGCAACGATACTTCTAAAAATCGCATTGGCCCTTGATTTAAAAAATCTAGTGGTTGACATTTATTTATTTTATTCATTAGTTTGTCAAACATGTACAGGATAGCAGGTATAAGTATGAACATGGACATGAACAAAGGAAATTCTCAGGTATTGGACCTGGGTACTTGAGAGACCACCTGCTGCCAATTACCTCCAATAGACCGATTAGATCCCACAGATTAGGCCTCCTCCGAATTCCATCCACTGGCCAATGCCGATTGGCGACCACCCAGAGGAGGGCCTTCTCTGTGGCTGCTCCGGCCCTCTGGAACGAGCTCCCTGTGGAGATTCGGACCCTCACCACCCTCCAGGCTTTCCGCAAAGCCCTTAAAACCTGGCTGTTCCGACAGGCCTGGGGCTGATGAGTTCCTGTCCCCGCTCGAATGGTGTGCCTGTTGAGTTGTTTTTAAAATTGTGGTATTGTTTGTCTATGTCTTTTTCCCCCCTATTTGTATCCCCTATCCCCCCCGCCCCTGACTTGGGTTGTGAGCCGCCCTGAGTCCCTTCTGGGAAAAGGACGGCATAGAAATATAATAAATTCAATTCAATTCAAATGAAATAGGGACAGTAGAACAAGGATGGTAGGCACTTTGGCGCGCTTATGCATGGCCCCTTTATAGGCCTCTTAGGAATGAAGTGAGGTCCACGGTAGACAGTTTAAGGTTGAAGCTGTGTGGGTTTGAGGATATAACAACAGAGTCAGGTATTGACCACTCTGTTGCTGAAGTTGTATTTTCTGCAATCGAGTTTGGAACGGTTTACCTTGAGTTTGTATCTATTTTGTGCACATGTATTATTGTGGTTGAAGCTGAAGTAGTTGTTTACAGGTAGGACGTTGTATCAGACAATTTTGTGTACTATGCTTAGGTCCAACTGTAGGCAGCACAGTTCCAGATTGTCCAAACCCAAAATTTCAAGCCTGGTGGCATAAGGGATTCTGTTGTGAGCAGAGAAGTGGAGGACCCTTCTCGTGAAGTACCTCTGGACCCGCTCAATTGTATTAATGTCCGATATATACTGTGGATTCCAGGCAGATGAGCTGTATTCGAGAATTGGTCTGGCAAAGGTTCTGTATGTCCTAGTCAGCAGTACAATGTTGCTGGAGAAGAATCTTTGCAGCATTAAGTTAACAACTCTTAATGCCTTTTTGTCAATGCTGTTACAGTGAGCTCTGGAGCTTAGATCGTTTGAGATGAGTATTCCTAGGTCCTTGACAGAGTGAGGGTTGTAATGTTTCCCTATTAGGGCTACTGGGTTTTTAAAAAAATGAACCTGTTTTCAGAGTATACTGATCTCATATTACAATTTTAGATATATCTTAAAAAAACTAAATCTTAGGAAGATACCTAAACAAATATACAAGCATATACTTAATAACCAGTAAAGAAATCTTCCAGTCACTTGGCCAACAAGCAATTTTTCATGACCGGAAGAGGAGAAAAAAGTTAACAATAGTTAAAAACTGGAAGTTACCGTAACTCTAGAAACAAAAGAGTTGCTTATTGCCCTGTTTCTCTGAAAATAAATCCTCCCCAGATAATAAGCCGAATAGGGCTTTTGAGCACCATGCGCTAAAATGTCCTCCCCGAAAATATTGCAACACAGCAGCAGCCATGAAGTGACCAAGCTCGCCACCTCCTGCACCTCAAAAATAATAAGACCTCCCCGAAAATAAGGCCAAGCGCTTATTTCAGGGGTCGAAATAAACCTTATTTTCGGGAAAACACAGTAGAGCACTGAAGACAAGAAATTGGTAAAACACACATTACCCTTATAGTCCCCTTCTTATGTAATGGATTTAGGCGTTGTAATACAAACAAGAGTTCAGCTACATAACCCATTTTCCTTGGAAGCGGAACCATCTAACCACTTTGCAGATAAAAAGTAAATGGATTCAGAGGTTTCAGTCTAGACAGACTCCAGACACTCTAAACAATGGAAGAACATACAGCAAAACTCATAAAGAAGCTTGAGATAACATTCCCCCCCCCCCTTCGCCATTCTTTATTTAGGCCTTCTCTCCCACAGGGCAGACATATTAAAATAACCCTTAATTCTGGGAAAGCTCCCTCTGTCCTTCCTTCTAAAAACATTAGGGATTAGGGTCAAGGTGGTCTTACATTAGGCACCTTTCAAAACAAATTCTACACAGCAAACACTATGACTTAAAGGGCAGTTTAAGTTCCTCTTGCACAAACCCTGCCTTGGTGGGAGCCACTTCATTAGCCTAAGGGACCCAATTTAGAAACGAGGAGTTTTTCCATAAGAGCATTTTGATATATTGATATAATGGCAGGAAAATCCACTTAGGGTTAGGCCACCATGGTAATTTGGACAGAAAAATGGACATCACCAATGAATTTGGAGTGTATGGTTATGTTTAGGAGGGCTCTTACTGTCTGAGTCTGGCCTATCTGCATTTCTTGGCGAAATACCTGGGAAAATCCCATTGGCAGGAAAATCCACTTACAGTAAAGTTTAGGCCACCATAAATTCTGACAAAGAAATGGACATCACCCATGAATTTGGAGCACATGGTAATGATTAGGAAGGCAGTTACCTTCTGAGTCTGGCTTATCTGCATTTCCTGGCAAAACACATGGGAAAATCCCGTTCAGAAAAATTCCACTTAGGGTTAGGGTTAGCTCTCCATGAATTCGCAGAGGAAAACCAACATCATCATTGGATTCTGAGCCCGTCGGTATGGTTAGGAGGGGGACGCCATTTGATCTTGTTTTATGTACATTTCCTGGCAATATGCATGGGAAAATCCCATTGGGGAAAATTCCACTTAGGGTTAGGGTTAACTTTCCATGAATTCGCAGAACAAAATGGACATCGTCATTCTATTCAGAGCCCGTCGGTATGGTTAGGAGGGGGCACGCCTTTTGAGCTGGCCTTGTATGCATTTTCTGGCAAAATACATGGGAAAATCCCATTGGGGAAAATTCCATTTAGGCTTAGGATTAGCTTTCCATGAATCTGCAGAGCAAAACCGACATCGTAATTGGATTCGGAGTCTGTCAGTATGGTTAGGAGGGGGCACGTCTTTTGAGCCAGCCGTATGTACATTTAGTGATAAAATACATGGGAAAATCCCATTGGGGAAAATTCCACTTAGGGTTACGGTTAGCTCTCCAAGAATTTGCAGAGCAAAACGGAGATCAACATTGGATTCGGAGCACATGGCTATGTTCAGGAGTGTCAGTTACTTTCTGAGTTTAGCCTATCTGCATTTTCTGGTTAAATTCAGGGGGAAATCCTGATTTGCGAGAAGGGATAACTCCTTTTTCCAAAATATTGAAATGCTGTGTCCTAAAATTACTTAGCATCCTATGTTTTTCCTCAAACATGCTGTACCAGGTATTTTTCAAACTGATCTCTTATTTTCTTATAAAAAGATTATTCCTTGGCAAATGTCCAAATGTCAAAGCACGTATTAAGACAGATGAGCAGTTATAACTCTGAAATACCAGTTTGAAGTTGTAAGGATAATGAAAACTGTTTTATTCACTGCAGGATTCTTGCTAAGCTCCAAGGATATGCTTTAGACTCAGTAGTTTAGAGCAAAGTTGGAGAAAGCTAGCTAGGCTCCGAAATACGAGAAATTCAGGAATTGAGAGGACACCAGTCTTTACCACAATGTGAATCAAAGTATATTTGGTAGTGAAAGAGAATGCTTTAGACCATAACCAGGACATGATACCTGGTTAAGCCTAATCATCTCCAACTACAATAATATGGAAAATTAAACTGGCCTTTTCAGATTATTTTCTTTTAATCTCACAATTATGTTCCAGTACAGGTGAGACTTGCTGAATATGCAGAGAAAACAGTACAGTTCGGATAATTTCTAAGTAGACATGCTTGTGTGTTTTTTTAAAAAAAAACATTGTAAATCGAATAACCGAAATGGAAAGGACTTTGGAGATCTTCTAATCCAATCCTCCTGTCCAAGGAGACCCTATACCATTTCAGACAAGTGGCAGTCCAGTCTCTTCTTGAAAGCCTCCAGTGATGAAGCAACCACAATTTCTGAAGGCAAGCAGATTAATTTTTTTCCCCACTGTTGGAAAATTTCCCCTTAGTTCTAGGTTGCTTCTCTCCTTGGTTAGTTTCCATCCATTGTTTCTCTTTTTGCCTTCTGGTGCTTCAGAAAACAGATTGAGCCCTTTTACTTTATGGCATCCCCTCAAATATTGGGAATGCTCTTATGTCACTCCTACTCTTTTTCACTAGACTAGAATAGACAGACCCAACTCCTGTAACATTCTTCATACGTCTAAGCTCAGCAGTCTCCAACTTTTGGGCATCAAGGACTGGTTCTGTGGAGAGGATTTTCCGTGGACTGGAGGGTGTGTGTTTCACATGCTGTCTGTAACCTGCAGATGGGGCTTTCTTTGCCTGGCCCAATTTCTGGCATGCCATGGCCTGGTGCCAATACATGGACTTGGAATTGGGGGCCTGTTTTAGCCTACAGTTCCTAATCTTAGTTTGCTCTTCTCTGCACTCTTTCCAGTGTCTCAACAGCTTTTTTTACAATGTGGTGACCAAAATATGAATTTACTCTTCAGTAGAACTACAGTGGGGACACGGTGGCTCAGTGACTAAAACACTGAGCTTGTTGATCAGAAAGATCTGTAGTTTGGCGGTTCGAATCCCTACTGTCGCACAATTGAGTGAGCTGTTACTTGTCCCAGCTTCTGCCAACCTAGCAGTACAAAAGCATGTAAAAATGCAGGTAGAAAAATAGGAACCACTTTTGATGGGAAGGTAACAACGTTCCATGCATCTTTGGCATTTAGTCATGCTGGCCACATGACCATGGAGACGTCTTTGGACAGCACTGGCTCATCGGCTTTGAAACGGAGATGAGCATCACCGGCTAGAGTCAGGAACGATTAGCACATATGTGTGAGGGGAACCTTTACCTTTAACTTAGAACTACAATAATAGTTCGTTTCAATCTAAGATTGGATCATGTGTTACACTGTAATGCCAAATTACACTATAGGAGCATTTGAAAGTTCAAGAAAATGTTTGCTAAACCATCCTTTATTTTTGCAGTCTGCTGAACGGGGAAAAAAAGGGGGGAAGGCAGGTGATGTAATTTGAACCTCTAGTTTGTGCACCGATATGATCAAAGGAGTGGAATTTGATGCAATTAAAGTTGAATTAATTACCATATTGAGACATCCTTCAGATAGTAAACAAGATTTCTAAAGATCCCTGTTGACTGATGGGCGTATTCTCTTACATTTCACAAAAGAACTATTGTTTGGCAAGTTTATAAATTGCTCTTTAGTCCTTAGGCTTACCCATCCCCCTCACCTCTTCATTTATTCCCCACAAAATAAAATGTTCTAAGGAAACCTGAATGCTTCAATATTTTATTAATACTGTCCCCTCTTGTCCCATTATACTCAAATATATATATGGCCTTGTTTGAATTCAAGCTAAACTATCCTCCTTTGTGAATTCATTTCCCAGCATCTTGTTCATTAAGCTCTTTTTCTTAAAACAATGTATTTCTGGCATGTTTGCACAGGATGATTGTGAAAGGCAAAACGGCCCTCATAGAGACGATTCAGTATCATTTTGGCACATGCTGTTCTGACCTAAGCTTCTCTAGCAGCATGAAGCTGAGTCCTCATCCCGATAAACCCCTTTTATTTAATTTACAGTGAATTCCTCTCCAGCAAAGTCCCGGCTCAGAGTCTTTCCAGATAGTTCACAATTACCAACATTTATCAGGCTTGGAGAGTGGCCAGGTGGATCTCTTTCAGATGCCACAATACTTGGCAAGAATGCAGGAATGAACTAATGGTCTCCTACAAACACCCTTCTCCTTTAGCTTCTTTCATTCCCTCTGGGAGGGGCCATTCACCGTCCACCTGTAGTCTTACTCCCAAGTCGACCCTTGTTCCTTCGCTGTTCCCTTCCTCTGGCAACTCTGCACATGTGCACACTGGGAACAGGCTCCAGCTGGCTTAGGAACTCTGGGAGTTGAAGTCTACAAGTCTTAAAGTTGGCCAGGTAGGCAACCCCTGTTCTACAGCACATATTTATTAGCTCCATCGAGAAGAAAAAAATGCTGGGGTCATCAACCTTCTTGTGGCTGTGCCACTTAAAAGGAAACTTTTATTGCGGTATAATAGAAGACCTCAATTTAATTCCACATTAAAATATTTCTTCTGACAATTCGTGAGAAGTTTTTGAAATGGTGGCTCTTGATCTAGGATGTTTTCCCTAGAAACAGCAATTGTGGTTTCTTCATACTGCACTTGCCTTGCTGTTGAATACATTGATTTAAAAAATGCCATCATAAATGGAGGACTAGATAGGTAATCCTCAACCTACAACCACAATTGAGTCCAAAATTTCCATTACTAAGGAAGGCAGTTGTTAAGTGAGTTTGCTCCAGGGGTGGGTTTCAACCGGTTCGCGGCGGTCCCCGCGAACCGGTTGGTTGGCGAACCCGGAAGTAAGTAACTTCCGGGAATGGCGAAGGGCGCACCCGCCTGCCCGTGTTCCTTACCCGGTTTTGACGAGTTCTACGCTTCCACGCATGCGCAGGATGCATACAGCGCCTGCGCGATCCTCCAGGAGCAGCTGGAGCATCGCACAGACGCTAGTACGCATGCTTGCGCTGCGCGCGTGCACGAGGACGCCGCCGGCCCTGTTCCAACCGAACCAGTTGGAACGGGGCGAGAAACCCACCCCTGGTTTGCTCCATTATAGGACCTTTCTGTTCTGACCTAGGATTTACAGTCACAGACCTTATCTGGCTTGGACAGCTGACAGACTTGCTGGCTGGGGAATTCTGGAAATTCAAGGACAACACATTTTCAAATGGCCAATGTTGAACTACACTGGTCTACTCTAGACAGCCTGATAGTAAGAGCAGTCTTCTGTTACTCTTAGGAATTGTTTGGACTATAGAATAGAATAATAGAGTTGGAAGGGCCCTTGGAGGTCTTCTAATCCAACCCCCCCCTACTTTGGCAGAAACCCTTCACCACTTCAGACAAATGGCTATCCAACATCATCTTCAAAACTTCTGGTGTTGGAAAATTCATAACTTCTGGAGGCAAATTGTTTCATTGGTTAATTGCTCTGTCAGAAAATTTTTCTATAGCTCTAGGTTGCTTCTCTCCTTGATTAGTTTCCACCCATTGCTTCTTGTCCTACCTCAGGTGCTTTGGAGAATAGCTTGACTCCCTCTTCTTTGTGGCAGCCCCTGAGATTTTTGGAACACTGTTATCATGTCTCCCCTGGTCCTTCTTTTCATTAAATTAGACATACTTAGTTTCTGCTAGACAACTATGCAAGGCAACGTCTTAAGAGCCTGTGTGTAGAAAACATACTCGCATATAAGCATGCTCTGAATTCCTATTTCCATTCTAGGACTTGCACTGTTCTGTTTGAGCACTCACAAGCACAGCCTTACAATTATTGTGAAAACGTTGTAGAGCTGCCCATAAGTAGAGTTACAAATGACACTTCAGGGACATGTGGGAGATTGCATGACTTCAGATTCAACCCCTACAATTTCTGTTTGAAATCTCATATACTATGTATAGGTCTTGGCAGGAGAGAAAAAAATCCACATCTGAATCAAACAAAGTCACAGCCACTTAGTCTTTGGTACATACAGATTAGTCATGTGAACTAATGTGAAACTGGCTACGGGTGATTGAATACACAACATTCTTGACTGGACAGACCTGCTGCAGAAGAAAAAATACATTTCGTTATTGCTGGCAGGCTGCATTTGAAAACAAAAAGTGAAAATTTGGAGCTGGGGACTCCAGAAATACAGGCACTGATACTATTCTGCAGCTGGCATAGCTGCTTGTTCAAAATTGGTTCAACCTATATTTTTGTACATTAAACCAAGTGTAGTCACAGAGCCTAAAAAATATTCTCTGGGAGGAAGAACCTACACTAAGGGTGAGGCTCCTATAATGTTGTTCTTCCTATCAACATTGCCAACCATGGTGTCTCAAGGGTGCTTTTTCAAATTGGCAACTGGATTTCCTTGGCTTTTTTTCCCTTGAAAAAGTTTGGCTTCTCACCCAAAAAACTTCTTTGGTTCTGCAAGTTGTGACGAAGCTTCTCGAGACGAGAAGTGAAACGTTTTCAAGAGGAAAAGAAAAACCAAGAAAGTCCAGCTGCTTTTTGAAAAAGCAGCCTTGGGACATCATTCTTGTTGCTGGCATTGTTATAGGGACAACAACATCTACTAGGTTGTAGGTCCCTCACCTTAGTGTAGGTTCTTCCTCACGGAGAATATTTTTAGGTTTGGATGATTGAGAATCTCCATAGACATTAAAATTGAACAGCTGCAGTTGAACATCTGATAGTCTCTAGGCCAGTGTTTCTCAACCTTGGCAACTTGAAGATGTCTGGACTTCAAGTCCCAGAATTCCCCAGCCAGCGAATGCTGGCTGGGGAATTCTGGGACTTGAAGTCCAGACATCTTCAAGTTGCCAAGGTTGAGAAACACTACTCTAGGCTCTTCACCCAATTCAGATGAAGAAGGCAGGACAGGTGAATTAACCATTTGCTATATTCAGATAAGCACCGTGTGTGTGTGTGTGTGTGTGTGTGTGTGTGTGTGTGTGTGTGAGAGAGAGAGAGAGAGAGAGAGAGAGAGATGCCAGACACCCTAGAACAGTGATGGCAAACCTCTTAGGCACAGAGTGCCCAAATTGGAAGGCATGGGGGTGCCAGAGCACCACAAACCCAACAACCAGTTGGCCGGCACGCATGCATGCCTTGGAAACCCAACTATCAGTTGGCTGAGCTGGGGTAATGGTGCGTGTGCCCACAGAGAGGGCTCTGCATGCTACCTCTGGCATACATGCCATTGGTTTGCCAACATGGCGCTAGAAATTTCACTATCTTCTTAGGCATGCAGTGAAAGATCCACATTGGGCAGGGTAGGTAACCTTCCCCCATCCTTGGCACAGGACAACTGTCCAACAATGGTGATTACCAATTGAAGTATCATAAATGTACATCAGCATCAGCATAATAAAACAACGAGATTCAAAGGCAAGAAATACTGAAGCCACATGGAACTGCCCCTTAAATGTTTCCTACTTCTGCATATACATAATATACAAGTTACCTTAGGTACCAAGTCCTCAGAAAAAAGTCTTTTGCGGTCCCCTGGGGACAAGAGAAGGTATAGAATATCTGCTTTATTTAAATTTATTTTATTCTACCTGGGGGGGGGGAACCCTAAAAATGTCTTCAAGGCCATTCGACCTCTTTTTCTGGGAAACACAATCCTTCATGAAGGGACGTATTTCATAAGCTTCAGAAAAACAGAGAAAGGTGGTGATTTAGCCGCATCTGGAGAAGTGTTGCAGTCCTTCAGGTCATGAATAACGCTGGGCCCTAAATGAAGTCTCCTTGGAAGGATAGGAGGCTACGGCTTTGCTCCTGCCAGCGATAGCGAAGCTGGGAGAGGACCTGCCTGTCCAGAGTTTCAAATTCAGAAAAACCCAGCTGGTTCAGGATCTCATAGACACCTGCCTTGGCCGCCACCTGGAAAGCAGAAAAAATGAATCAGGGATCAGCAGGGAAGAGAAAAACACACAGTGAAAATGATGATCTTAAGAGGATTTTAAAAAATAACCCAGATATCTATTGTTGTAAAATATCTATTGTTTTTGACTACAGATAGTCCTTGGCTTACAATCTTCCATTTGTTGACCATTCAAATGACCATTCTTCACCATTGCAGCATCCCCATGATCATGTGATCAAAATTCAGATGCCTTAGATGAGTTTAGTTTACTTTATTGTCATTGCACATCGTGCAACAAAATGAAATGCCGTCGTCAGTGTACATTATAACTATAAAAATAAAACACAAACACACATCCTTCACATTCTATATAATTAAAATTGAAAACACCTGATACTGCATTAATATTGCACTATACCATAGAATTCAATATAGTTGCTGTCCTGGGATAGAAGCTGTTTTTCAGCCTATTTGTCCTTGTTTTTATCCTCCTGTTCCGTCTGCCAGATGTTAATAGTTCAAAAAAAGGGTGCTCAGAATGAGATGGATCTTTAAGAATGCTTTGAACTTTCTTAAGGCAGCGGGAGCTATAAAGCTCTTCCAAAGAGGGGAAAGGCAACCAGTGATCCTCTGGGCAATGACGTTAACCCTCTGGAGCGCTGTCCTATCTGCCACTGTGCAATTGGCAAACCATACAAATATAACCTGCCAGGTATTTATGATAACTGCAGTGCCCTGAGCTCTTTAGCGACCATCTGACATAACAACTGCAATGATCCACTTAACCACTGTGGCAAGGAAAGTCATGAAATGAGGGCACAAGTCACTTAATAGCTGCCTTGCTTGGCTTAGCAACAGGAATGTTGGGTTCCCACATGAACCGTTACTGGTTCGCTCATGTGCACATTTTGCACGCGCACCGCTTGCTTTGCACATGTGAATACCACCCAAACATTGCTTGCACATGTGCAGTTTGCTGTTAATGGTTGTGCACATGTGCGAAGACCATTAAAAGCTAATAAACAAGATGCCAGCAACAGCAATGGAGACCAGGGAACCGGTTCGGGGGCATGGCCAGCCTGGGTCACTGCCGGCTCTGGAACCCAGGCCAGATTACCAAACTGTGCCGAACTGTCTGTCTGTCTGATTAAGTACACATTCTGAAAGAATTCTTTACTGGTAGAAAAGAATATTTGTAATATTCTATCTATTGATCTATCTACTGATGATGTTACCTAGTTTGCTAATGAAATGTCTGCAAGAAACCCACCAAACTCAGAAAGCACCAAGGTCCTACAGAATTCCTTATTGTTTCCTCCCCCTCATACAATTTTTTTTTCTTTTATCTGTATGTATCAACGCATGAACAGTGTGGCAACTGGGTGTCATATATTCTAATACAAATAAAACTAGTAGAATTAATCATAGTTATTACATTCAACCAACTTATATATTTCTAATACTAATACACATTTATATTAAATTATCGTCTGTCATTATTAAATTTTTCCGTGTTTTCTCTTGCTATTGCTTTTATGTAAAAGTGTATACACTAATATTTCCCCTTTCTCTTATTTCTATCTCTTATTCTAACTTTTAATCATGTCACCCTTTTATGAAAAGACGTTTTCTTTCTATCCTACCTAACTTTTGATCATGTCACCTACCCAAAAAAGAAAGGAAAGAGGGGGGGGGGAAGCAAATAGGAACAACAAGAAAGAAAACTCATCTATCCATCATCTCTTTTCTGCCTTAATACTTTAATTGCTTTGCTTTGTTTTGACTTGACTCCCATATTCCTCTCTTAGATCTTTACCTCTGTCTGCATCTATTTCTTGGCTATTCAATCTAAGTATTTCTCCCATTCCTACCCTCTTCCACTACCTAGTTTCCAAACTTTCTATCCATGCCCCTATTCTCCCTTTCAAAGATATCTTCCTATATCTCCAATTCTCTTCTCAACTCTCCGTACTGTTTTCTAAAGTACGATACTTGCAGATGTATTTGAAATACTCCAATCTATGCATTTTCCAGCCAGACAGTCACACTTTGATTCACATGGGCCAAATTCTCAAATATTTTAACTTAGTGGGTACAATCTGACAATGTTGCGTGTGTTGGGAAAGCAAGGGACATAAGCTTATCCCCGTAGTAACTCCCTGCCTCGCCCAAAGGACTATTTCCCATCCAACAAATCAGTGAGACAAAAAGAGCAAGTCGCTTGTCCAGGCAGGGCTCCATAACGCAATGCCCCTTTTCTGAACTCACAGAAGTTCCTCCCCCCAAAAAAGCTCAACTGATGATGCTTACAGTGAAGGAACCTGGCCAAGAAAGTCTGTCATGAATGCCAAGTCACATATTTGCCTCCACAAAACCAACTACAAATGATCCCTTTGAGTGGAAGGCATAAGAGAAGATCTTCTCAACAAGCAAAGTCAACAGGGGAGCCATCATCTCTGTAAACTTGGAGCTTATAACAAAATGAAATTCAATGGTGACAAAAGAAAGGTCCTACATTTAGGCAAGAAAAACAAAATGCACAGGTACAGTATACAGCGTGTGGTACCTTGCTCAATAGTAGTAACTGTGAGGGGGACCTTGGAGTCCTAGTGGACAACCATTTAAATATGCAGTGTGCAGCAGCTGCCAAAAAAGCCAACACAGTTCTAGGCTGCATAAACAGAGGGATAGAAGCAAGATCATGTGAAGTGTTAAATACCAATTTATAATGCCATGGTAAGGCCACACTTGGAATACTGCATCCAGTTTTGGTCACCACGATGTAAAAAAGATGTGGAGACTCTAGAATAGCAATATAGCAATAGCAATAGCAGTAGACTTATATACCGCTTCATAGGGCTTTCAGCCCTCTCTAAGCGGTTTACAGAGAGTCAGCATATTGCCCCCAACAATCTGGGTCCTCATTTTACCCACCTCGGAAGGATGGAAGGCTGAGTCAACCCTGAGCCGGTGAGATTTGAACCGCTGAACTGCTGATCTAGCAGTAGCCTGCAGTGCTGCATTTAACCACTGCGCCACCTTGGCTCTTACTTAGAAAGAGTGCAAAGAAGAGCAACAAAGTTGATTAGGGGATTGGCGGCTAAACATATGAAGAACGGTTGCAGGAACTGGTGATTTTACAGTATCTTTCCCCTGCCACGGCCACCAAGCCATGCCACGCCCACAGAACCAGTAGTAAAAAAATTGGAATCCCAACACTGGTTTCCTGCCTAAGCAGGGGGTTGGAGTAGAAGACCTCCAAGGTCCCTTCCAACTCTGTTATTCTATTCTATTCCTAAATTTTAATTTAGTTCTACATTTTAAAAACAATTAATGAAATTAAATGTATACAATTTAGCTGCAGTTATCCAATTATTTGTCTCTCTGTATATGCATCCTTCAGTCCAGCTTTAAGAAGATTGATGGTGCGGCAAAACAAATGGAAAAAAATGTAACAACAATTGGTTTATAAAAGTAAGAAAATGTTTCAGGGCTATTTCCCCCCAGCCCACATCAAGTATGAAAGTAATCCAAAAACATTTTGGGAGTCTCTTTCATCTAAATATGCTGGAAGATGACAAATAGGAATATGTTCACATTTTTCTCCTACCAAATAATTCAAAATACAGTCATTATTTCCCCTGTAGCTGTTATTGATAGGCCTCTCCACCAAATATGTGAAGCTGCTTTGCAAAGCACGTGTCTGATGAGAATGCATCCCCCCCAAAATTTATGCCATTGAGGGAAAAAAGAACTGCAGTCCTTTAAAAAAAAAAGACTACTTAAACTGCTTTAACTGCCTAGAAGTGTATATATCTATCCATGCATCTTTGAGAGGATTCCAATCGTGAATGTGCAATTTGTTGATCAGAATTTGGCTTGGCCTTGCTGACATCATGATTATTGAAAAGATGTCTATCACTGCTGTCACCTGACTCTCAGGAGCCTACAGGAGCCTAATGATATATACAACAATGTCAAATGCTCAAATCTATGGTAGACAGACACTATAGAACAGGGATGGCAAACGTTTTTCTTCTTGGGTGTCAAAAGGGTGCGCGTGTGAGTGCCCACACCCATAATGCAATATCCTCCCCCCCCCGCTCATGCACACAACCCCCCCACGCTCCCCTCCCCCATGCATGCACGCAGGTTTCACTGAAGCCTTTGGACTTCCGGTAGGTCCTTTGAGCCGTTTTTCACCCTCCCTAAGCTTCAGGAAAGCCTCTGGAGCCTGTGGATGATGAACAATGGGCCCAACGGGTCCCCCTCCACCATGCATGCGTGCAGGCCTCACTGAAGCCTTTGGACTTCCGGTAGGCCCATTGGGCAAAAAAACGGCCTCCCCCCACCCTCCAGAAGGCCAAAAATTAGCTGGCCAGCGTGCATATGCATGTTGGAGCTGACACAGAGCAATGCCTGTGGCATGCGGGCCATTGGTTCACTATCACGGTGAAAGAATGTAAAAATCCAAATTACCAATCCCATTGCCGCAATATAAACATTTTATTGCATGTTCTCAACTAACTAAAGTTCCTCAGAAGATCTCCTATCTTAACTTCTTTCCAGAAGACCGAGAATCTTCCCCAGGGTGGGCTTCAAAATTTTTAGCAAGGGGTTCTCTGCCTGGTTGCTGGGTGGATGTGGCCATGGTGGGTGTGGCCTAGTCAGCCTTCTGCACCACGGCGGGGGGTGGGCGTTTTCATTGAGCCTCCAGGAGGGCGAAAACGGCCTCTCCACGCTCCAGAGACCCTCTGGAGGCTGGAAACGGGCCCGTTTCCAGTCTTCCCAAACTTCCGATAGGCCCATTTTTCACCCTCCTCGAGCCTCCATGCACACCCTGCAGTTACCAGCATCCAAAATGGGCCATGTAGAGACTTCTGGGAGGGACGGGGTAGGAGGGGCCAGCCAGGAGTGGGACTTGGGAGTTCTCCGAACAGCACAGAATCTTAGCTAAAGGTTCTCCCGAACCCCTACGAACCCCTAGCAGCCCACCCCCCGAGTCTTCCTGTCCGAAATAGTAATACATTCAAACCACACAGTATTACAATATGACAGGATGCTTTCAATCATCCCACTATAGAAAGTGGTAAGGACAGGTAAAGGAAGATGTGCTCCTCTCATATGATGCAGAAAACACCACATAGCAGTGCCTGCTTCACCAGTGTCTCATTGTTGAACGACCAAGCTAATCTACTCATCAACTGCACACCCAGAAACTGGATACTACTAACCACCTCCACAGTTGAATTATTATGTCTTTTGTTTTTCCTATATTTAAAACCAGGCTATTTATATTACACCAGTTCATCAAGCCCTCTACTTCTTCCTAGTAATCGCCCTCATTATCATTCTGAATAAGGATCATTGTATCATCTGCATACTTCTGTTTGTATTATGTATACACAATTGTATCATCCGCATATAATATGTCCGATAGCAAACTTTGCACTAGAATGGAATGGAATAGAATAGAATATTCTTTATTGGCCAAGTGTGATTGGGCACACAAGGAATTTGTCTTTGGTGCAGATGCTCTCAGTGTACAAGCTACATTCGTCAAGAATCATAAAGTACAACACTTAATGATAGTCATAGGGTACAAATAAGCAATTAGGAAAAAGTTACAGTCCTGCAGTCATAAGTGGGAGGAGATGGGTGATAGGAATGATGAGAAGACTAATAGTAATGCAGCCTTAGTGAATGGTTTGACAGTGGTGAGAGAATTAGTTGTTTAGCAGACTGATGGCATTTTAGAAAAAACTGTCCTTGTGTCTAGATGCCTTGGTATGCAGTGCTCTATAGCATTGTTTTGAGGGTAGGAGTTGAAACAATTTATGTCCAGGATGCGAGAGGTCTGTAAATATTTAAACACTACAGACATGGGTGAACAATAGTGGATTTAGGACACAACTCTGAGGACAACTTGCACTCAGAAACATGGTGCTAAAATATTAGTCCTAACTCATACATACTGGGGCCTATCAGTGAGAAAATCAAGAACTCAGTTGCACTCACTTTAAATGCTCAGTTTATCAATCAATTGTTATGTCTAATAAGGTGCTCATCACTAAATTTCTTGCAATTCCACTTCCCTATAACCTCACTGTTATAATTCCTAACCAGAGGCGTATGAGCCATGGTGGTGCAGTGGTTAGAGTGCAGTACTGCAGGCTACGTCTGCTGACTGCTGGCTAACTGCAATTTCAAATCAATTTCAAATCTCACCAGGCTCAAGGTTGACTCAGCCTTCCATCCTTCCACGGTGGCTAAAAATGAGGACCCAGATTGTTCAGGCCAATAGGTTGACTCTGTAAACCACTTAGAGAGGACTGTAAAGCACTGTGAAGTGGTGTATAAGTGCTATTGGTATGTATGGATTATAATCCATGGAAACATAAAGGTAAAGATAAAGGTTCCTCTCGCACATATGTGCTAGTTGTTCCCAACTCTAGAGGGCAGTGCTCATCTCCATTACAAAGCTGAAGAGCGAGAGCTGTCCGAAGATCTCTCTATGGTTATGTGGCTCGCATGACTAAATGCCGAAGGAGCACGGAATGCTGTTACCTTCCCACCAAAGGTGGTTCCTATTTTTCTACTTGCATTTTTACATGCTTTGAAACTTGGCAAAAGCTTGGACAAGTAACAGGAGCTCACTCCATTTCCTGGATCTAGGGAATCGAACCGCCGAACTGCCGACCTTTCTGATTGACAAGCTCAGTGTCTTAGTCACTGAGCCACCGTGTCCCGTCCCATGGAAATGTAGATCATAATAATTGGTTATTCTAAAATGCCGCAAGAATCTTGTTGTTTTCCTTTTTATGGAATGAACCATTTTTTTTCTTGTTAAACTGAGTTAAATTTATTCTCCATTTATGTAACAGTTCTCATAACTTGCCCGAAAGCCAAGAGCCTCTCGGCTGCATAGATCAAACAAAAGGAAAACAACATCATCATCATAAATAGCTAAATCCAAATAAATATCAAAGACCAAAATATAATCATTAAGGAAAGCAGGTAACAAGGGGCCCACAATAATTCAGCCAATTGTAACACTGGGGTGGAGGGTTTATTGGGTGTTGTATTATGTTTTGTATTGGGGTTTTATCCTTGTAAACCCACCAGTGTCACCGCGAGTGAATTGGACGTCCAAATAAATGTTCTTAATAAATATATATTTTCCTTTTCTCTGCTTCACGTTTTTTGAAAATAGGTTGGGAGTGTTATTATTAAGCAAAATTAAACTGTTACATCATATGGAATCCTAGTGGACAACCATTTAAATAGGAGCCAGCCGTGTGCAGCAGCTGCCAAAAAAGCCAACACAGTTCTAGACTACATAAACAGAGGGATAGAATCAAGATCACGTGAAGTGTTAATACCACTTTATAATCCCTTGGTAAGGCCACACTTGGAATACTGCATTCAGTTTTGGCTACCACGATGTAAAAAAGATGTGGAGACTCTAGAAAGAGTACAGAGAAGAGCAACAAAGATGATTAGGCGACTGGAGGCGAAAACATATGAGGAACTGGGTATGTTTAGTTTAATGAAAAGAAGGACCAAGGGAGACATGATAGCAGTGTTCCAATATCTCAGGAGTTGCCACAAAGAAGAGGGAGTCAAACTATTCTCCAAAGCACTTAAGGGCAGAACAAGAAGCAATGGGCGGAAACTAATTAAGGAGAGAAGCAACTTAGAAATGAGGAGAAATTTCCTGACAGTTAGAACAATTAATCAGTGGAACAGAAGTTGCCTCCAGAAGTTGTGAATGCCCCAACACTGGAAGTCTTTAAGAAGATGTTGGATAGCCATTTGTCTGAAATGGTATAAGGTTTCCTGCCTAGGCAGGGGCTTGGACTAGAAGACCTCCAAGGTCCCTTCCAACTCTGCTATTGTATTGCATTGTATATGGTTAATTTCGGAAATTACTGGTAAAGTTTATAAAGCCCAATTTATATTATGTCCATGAGTTTCTTCTAAATATTTTAAATCAATCTTTACTAGTCTGAGAGATCACTGATATTTTTTTTAATGAAATCACAATGACATCGAGCTGGCCACACCCCCTGGCCATGCCCCCCTAGGGAGGGGTGGGTTCCAGCTGCCATTACTACCGGTTCGGCGCCAGAAAAATTCGGTGGCAGAAATCTTTCACAATGGGGGCGGGGGGGGGGGGGAGATTTCCGTAGCAGTCAGCAAAACAGTTGTGCCCTTCACACAATCTGTTCTATGGCACAATATGCTTTTTTTTTTTTCAAGAGCAGGATAAATGTGTGCAGGGAACATTCTTTCTCTCTCTGCTCAACCCCTTTCATGCAGTACATTTCTGACCTGCGCGCATTTCAGTCCCATCTCTCTTCCACCCACTGGATTAATGTCATTTCCCAGCATCTCTCTTTAATCGAGAATAGCCAGACTGTGATTGTAACCACAGCTGGCAGATTCCTCTTTCATCTCTCACCAAGGAGATCAAACATGCCAAGATGAATTTGAGGAGATGAAGCTTTCCCATCATGCATGCCAGGCAGGGGCTCTTTGCTTACAGCTTACACAAGCAAGAAAAGTCGAGAGGCTAATCTCAAGGTAACAGATAAAATGTGTTTAAGCAACCCATTTGCTGCCCGCTCACCTTCTCCCATTCCAAGTAATTATTTGCTTGGTACTTCTGCTGGGCGATTCCACTGTAAGGTTAATCACCAGAGCTACATTTCGAGGGCTGTTAAGCCTATTAAGAACCATTTAAGCCACTGGAGCATCCAGTGGAGCTTATTAAAGGATGCAGGTGTTTCAGAGGGTCCGGGGCTCTTACCTGAATGCCTGAAATCCAACAGAAGTGGATAATACTAATTTTTATTTTGCAAATTCCATTGAAATCAAACCAATTCCACCCTTGGCTGGCCCTTTATCAATCCCCTTTGAGCTGTTGTTATGTTTTGACTAGAAAGAAATAAACAAGAGAGAGCTTGGTGGAAGAACAGATGCTCTGCAGCTGGGATGATTGGACATCTTCAATGAAAAAGACCTCAGATGGGGGAGAGATAGAACATAGAATAATGGGGTTGGAAGGGATCTTGGAGGCCTTCTAGTCCAACTCCCTGCTCAAGCAGGAGACCCTATATCTGTGATGGCGAAACTTTTTCACCTCAGGTGCCAAAAGCACAAGCGTGTGCACTATCGTGTGCGCTCGCATAGCCACCCACATAACTTAATGTCCTCTGCGCATGTGCTCGTGAGCCCCCTGCTGCCCCACGAATGCATACAGAGCTTTCTTGGAGACTGGGGAGGGCGAAAACACCCTCCCCCGCCCCCCGGAAACAGCCCATTTTCTGACTTCCGGTTTGCATGTTGTGCTATTTTTCACCCTCCAGAGGGTTCAGAGAAGTCGCCTGAAGCCTCCGGAAGGCAAAAACTGGCCCAACGTGCAAACCAGATGTTCATGAATAGAGTTCTGGGTTGCCCATAGGGCTGTTTTTCTTCCCCCGGAGGCTTCAGGCAAGCCCAACGGGCAAACTGGAAGTCCGTTCCCGAACTTCCGGTTGGCGTGTTATGCAGGAAAACCTCTGGAAGGTGGAAAACACTGAAAATGAAGGCCAAAATCAGCTGGCCAGCATGCACATGCGCACTGGAGCTGACAGAGCAATGCCCCGTATGCCCTACGAAATAGCTCCATGTGCCACCTGTGGCACATGTGCCATAGTTTCACCATCACGGCCCTATATTGTTCTGGACAAACGGCTGTCCAGTCTCCTCTTGAAAACCTCCTGTGACGGAATGACTTTGTTGAGCTACAGTCCATTAGAAAATACAGTGCTAGGGGGAGGAGATAAAACTCATATATTGTGTTTCCCTGAAAATAAGACCCTGTCCTCTATTTTTTGCCACCAAAAAAGGCACCAGGTCTTATTTTCAGAGGATGTCATCCACTGACTCATCTCAGTTGCGCACGTCACTCCTGGCCTCCTATTCACTATCAAGAGGCCTTTAGGAAAGACTTGCTGGCTGCAGAAGAAATGGGCCAGCAAGGCAGGTGTCGTGGTGTGCGAGGCCTGGCTCAACTGTCCGAAGGTAAGTAGTAGGGCAGCTCCATCCTCCCCATCCCCTCCCTAGCTTAATTTTTACCTGTGCACCCTGGAGTGCGCAGTGTTAAAATTAGGGCTTATTTTGGGGGCAGGGCTTATATTAGGCACACATGTAAAAATGCATTGTGCCATTCCATCTTGTATACATCCAGATGATTTTCTTCTGTCCCGTAGGCACAGTCTCTTCATTCTTCTATCATCACTTGCTGTTGTGCACTTTCTCCTGCTTTTACCAGTGTGGTTTTGTAGTGACTGAGTCTCCTTATACCTCTTCAAAAACTTAGAAATGCCCACCTTTGGTTAAATTTCCAGCAATTTTTCTTCTAATTTCTTTATAACTGTAGCCTTGTTCACTTAATAATACTACTTTACAATGCTTTCTGGGCGACCAGTCAACTCTTTGCACCATTACTTTAATTTTATTATGTTTTACAAGCTCACTAAATGAAAGAACATCAAAAAAACCCAACCAACCTGATAGCAATCACATAACACACTGACAAATGTCCTCCTCTCAGCTTCAATGACATCAATAACAATACATGACATCAATAATTGAATCCTACTGTGATTTGATTGGCTCATTGCCAAAACAAGACGACACCTGATTGGCTCTCTAAGCACCCATGCTCATTGGCTACAATCAGATGAAGGAAAGCTACCTGATATCAACCTAAGCAAGTTGTACTTCCTTTTTCTGGTTATTTAGCTATAACTCTTCATAGAATACAGATAATTGAACGAATCTTATTGCATTACATTCTTGATTAAATTATCTTTCCACTGATATATAATGTTACGGTATTACTCCAAACAAGGTGGTGTTATCAACCATCAAAACCTCAAAAATATAATTTTCCCAAAAGGTTTCCACAATTTTGGCCATTACTGAATATATAAATGCAGTTATAATCTCCACATTATAAGCATTTTCTTCATGAAATACTTGTGCATGGTTGCCCCACGTAGAATAACTATGCTTGTAACAGAAAACATCATCCTGCCCTTTACAACTCTGGTGAATTAAACGAGAAGTTAATTTTGTAAACACATGTTTCTCCCAACTAATAGTTCGCAATTCCCTGCACGTACAAAAAAAAAAGTGTCAAATTAGGGGCAAAAAGAGAAAAGGTAGGAGACAAGGACCACCCCTGTGGCTTCCACACGGCTTTCCAAGTTAAAAGATGGGGCTGACAACAGCTCAGAAAGATTTGAGTGCTTGTGGATAAAAGAGAGAAAAAAAGGCAAAGATGCATTGAAACAAAGACATCAAAAGATCTTTTGTGCAGAATAAGGCAGCAAAGAAAGATACTTTAGATGCTTATTAAGGGCTTGGGCGGAGAGGGGGGGGGAGAGATTCTAAAACTCAATGTCAAAACCAGCAATGGTTTGCAGTTGATCTCACTCGTTTCCTTAATATGAGCTCATCTCAGACAGCAGAGTGCAAAGCTTCCTTGGGGCCACACTATGTTTTTCTTGTGTGCCAAGGATTGTATTCCAAAAATAGGGCTGGCACTTCTGGGATGCAGATGAGTCCTCCCTTGCCCCCTGTACATCTATAAGGGTCTGTAAAAAAATGATGTTTTTATTGCCCAAAGAATACACTTACTGCATGCCTGCTCTAGAGACTGTAATCTAATTTAGCTTTGAAGAATTGAATCACTTCCAGTCCTATTTGTTCAAAAGCTGGAGTATGTATGACCAACTCAACTCAGACTAGGAGAGTGTGCCTTCAGCAGAAGGATAACAACAAAGGGGGGGGGGATGTAACTGTCTTAAATAGTCATGTTTTGTGATGCTCCTCCTCCAAAATAGAGAAATCTACTGCAATAATAGTTAACTAAATAAATAGGAAAAATAAATAAAATTAGTTTCTAATTTAAAAGGGGATGGTGCTCATCTCCGTTTAAAGCTGAAGAGCCAGCACTGGTCATGTGGCCCGTCTCCATAGTCATGTGGCCGGCATGACTAAACAGCAAAGGTGCATGGAGCCTCTTATCTTCCCAACTAAGGTGGTTCCTAGTTTTTCTACTTGCATTTTTATGTGCTTTCGAACTGCTAGGTTGGCAGAAACTAGAACAAGTAATGGGAGCTCACTTCGTTACGCGGCACTAGGGATTTGAACCGCCGAACTGCCAACCTTTCCATTGACAAGCTCAGTGTCTTAGCTACTGAGCTACCGCGTCCCTATAATATACATATACATATATAAATATACATATAAACATGTGTCAAATATTTCAATTTTCAAACATTAGGAGTGGTCAAAAGTTGTGAAAGCCTTGAGGATTGTAAAGATATTTTGGTTACTTTAATATAATTTAGATGTGCTTGGTAAAAAACTACCTAAATATCATAGCTTTTTAACATTTTGTTTGTTTCATTTACATATACATCTACATATAAATACACATATCCTGCCTTCATCATTTTTACAAATAATTCAGGGCAGTAAACATATCCACACAGGTACATTTCATGCCTAAGGCAGGAACTAATCTCATGCTCTCCTGCTTTTTAGCCTGGTACGTTAAGCACTAGACCAATTTGGCTCAATTTATCCACATTGACTGTCTGTAAATGGAATAAAAATGTGAATATTTTGTGAACAACTTTTGTGATTGATCTGGGCAAAGCCTACATGTTTATTTAGTTTTCTCATTATGGATAGGATGGCAGCCTAGGCATATTAGCAAGAATTGTTTACATGTATTCAATATATCTGAACAAAATACCAGACATGATGTTATTCTAGAAAAGTCATCTGGTCTACTTTACTATCACTGCACTGTGATAATGCATTCATGCCAACCAAGGTGAGAAAGACCAACATAAGATATTTAAATGGTAAGAGCTGATCAATCTATGTTATCTTATCTATAATCTATCTATCTATCCAACTATCTATCCAACTATCTATCTATCCAACTCTATCTATCTATCTATCTATCTATCTATCTATCTATCTATCTATCTATCTATCCATCTATCTATCTATCATCTTATTTATCTAAAGGTTGTATGTATGTATGTATGTATGTATGTATGTATGTATGTATGTATGTATGTATGTATGTATGTTCGTTCGTTCCAGCATAACTCTGGAGCGCCTCGAGCAATGGAAACCACAGATGACTTACCCTCTGGAAACCAATACTGTAGAGGGGGGAGACACCCCTGGTGTGTGTGTGTGTGTGTGTGTGTGTGTCACTGTCTGTCTGTGTGTGTTCCAGCATAACTCTGGAATGACTGGCTCATTAAGGAGAGCGAGTGTGGCATCCTAGAGTACCAATTTGTGATGTCAGTTCCTTCGCAGCTTCCTCTGGAAAACCAGCCGTGACGTTCGCCCTCCAGTGGACCAATGGAGAAGCGCCTGATAGATTTGGGGCAAAGTGCCAGGTTCATAGGGCAGGACAGAGGAGCACATGGGAGGGGAAGGGAGAGGGCAGGGATGATGGGAGTAGGGGGAAGGAAGGCCCCTCTCAATGGCTCCCTGTCAGACAAATGCTTCAACATCTATAAATACACGGGCAACGCTGGGTTATCAGCTAGTCTGCTATAATTTGTGAAGAAGGCATCCAAATTTCATTTCTTACTTCCTATGTCAAATGGCATGGAGATTTATTTACTAGGATACCAACACTATGACAATAAAGATACAATAGTGGTCTTAGCACATTCTTAGATGGACTGAGGAATCTTTCCTCTGCTTGCATGCCTTAAATAAAATCATGATAATGTTTACTTTTATAAAGAAGAATGGGAAGCTGGAAATGGGAAATAAAGAGGAAAGCAAATATCAGATAAGATACACCATGTATAATAGGCAGTTGTAACTCCAGTAAAAATAGCCAGAGTCACTCAGTCCTTTGGAGAAATCTCATGAACTATTATTTTCCTTCTCCCGCTAGTTCAAATTTCCTCAACAGGAATTCTGGATTCTATTGTTAACTCCAGACTGTACAAAAATTGTACCTGGCCACAATAGGAAGCATTAAGATTTGAAAAAGATGGCTCAAAGAATAACAAAGTTGGAAGGGACTTTGGAGGACTGCTAATCCAACTCCCTGCTCAAGCAGGAGACCTTATACTATTTCAGACAAATGTCTCTTCAACTTCTTTTAAAAATCTCCAGTGATGGTGCACCCATAACTACTGGAAGCAAGTCATTCCACTGGCAAGTCGTTCTCACTGTCAAGAAATTTCTCCTTTGTTCTAGGTTGGTCCTCTCCCTGATAAGTTTCCATCCGCTGTCCCCTGTCCCGTCTTCAGCTGCTTTGGAGAATAGATTGACACCCCTCTTCTTTGTGGCAGCCCTTCAAAATATTGGAACTTTCTAAGATATGGATTGTATCCTCAAAATATTGGAGCTTTCTAAGGTATGGATTGTATCCTCTGCTTTAGGAGATACTCATATGAATCATTAACTTTCTTGCTGGAAAGAAGGAAAAACTGATCTCATGTAATTTCCTTTCTTCCTACACTCTATATTGACCTCAATATAGGAAAAGTGACAAAAGATAATTTGCAGCATGAAATGAAATGGGGAGGACTCCGTTTGTGGTGATTCGCCACAGAAATAAGGTTTTTAGCCCTGGATTACATTATAGATGGGTCTAAAAAACTATCCAAAAAATCAATCTGGTAAATCACATATGGATTAGATTATTATATATGAAGTGAATTTGAGGAGGTTTGCTCCAGTTCTGATTTTTGAGCATGTACAGCAATTCAGGGATTAAGAAAAACTCTTACAAATGGAAACTGTCAAGAATGTCTCTTATACTGTAGCTGCTTATTGTTTACTGGATGCTGAAGTCATTGCCTGCTTCATTGGATAAATAGAAAACATTGCAAGTATATAGTGGCTCAACATGTAGTTATTAGTTACAAATTACATTGCTATATTTCACTGATAATTATGTGTTTTCTATACAAAAATGTAGTGACATTAAAGGTGTTATTTTGGTATTGTGTTTCCCCCCAAATAAGATAGGGTCTTATTTTCTTTTGACCCCCAAAATAAACACGGCCTTATTTTCGGGGAGGTCTTATTATTTTTGAGGTGCAGGAGGCAGTGAGCATGGTCACCTCATGGCTGCTGCGGTGTTGCAATATTTTTGGGGAGGGCTTATTTTTGGAGGAAGGTACTCAAAAGCCTGATTGGGCTTATTATCCAGGAAGGTCTTATTTTTGGGGAAACAGGGTACTTTATCACGTTGTTCGCCTATCTGGAATAAGCCCCATATGACTCCCACGCCTACTGTTTCTGTGGAAATTAACTAAGGTTTTAAGTGTGGTTTGAATTCTTTAAAAGACAGGAAAAATTATTCCAAGGAAACATTCCTCATTTGTAGTTCTAAATATGTCAAAGTGTTCCTCTCCAGTGAAAATCAATGGACGCAGATGGTTTAAAATTTCCATGCGTTTGGATAAATGCAGCAAAAAGGAATAGCACTTCAAGATTTGCATCTTTAATTATGGCCTTTTATGTTAATATCTGTAACTCATTTCAAGCAGATTAATAAGATAGTAAGGATTTTTAAAATACAAACAACTACAGATTTCCCTTATCTGAACTTACAATTATCAATAATCATGAGATTTTCAATATTCCTGCTTTTTAAATGGAAATGTATTTTGATTTCCATTGTTTAAACAAAATGTTCCAGTCTACTAGAGTTTTTAGTTTTAATATGTTATTTTAGTTTCATTTTTGTTTCAGTTTTTTATTGGAATGAATTTGGGTGGTGATGGTGAACAAATTGCCATTATGGGCTAAACTGGAAAGTTACTGTATTTATCTACTTAAATCTCGCAGTTGCAAAGCACAATTAGAATTAATTAAATTAGAATTAATTTAGCATTTTAACTTTGTCAGCAGTAAGGCGTATTTGAGTCGTTAGCTATGCTCTTTTTAAATAAACAATTAAAGGCTATCACTAAGGTAGATCTTAGCAATTTGCAATACATTTGCTATAACTAGTTAGCTTTTACTATAACAATAAAAGAATAGAAAATCATCTTAGCAATATTACATGCCTTTCTTATATTCTTTAGAAGAAATTAATCCAAGAAAAGAATGTTTTCATGATTGAAGGAGTCTCCTGATGTTTTCAAAGGGCTGATCAATTTTATTATGCAACAAATGCAAAATAGATGAGAAGATATCTTTTCTCATGTGTATGTAGCATTGGCTTATTTTAGTAATACTGTTTTGGTTTGACATCTGATTGGTAAAGTAGTTTTACAATGATTATTATGGTCTAATTTTACTAAAATGTTGAAACTTACTATTACACAGATTTATTAAGAAAATATTATTGTTCAACCTTGAACTAACAGTACTTAGATTCAAGATACCGTATTTTTGTGAGTATAAGACACTCCAGAGTATAAGACGCACATTAGTTTTTGGGGAGGAAAACAAGGGTGGGGATATTGTGCCTCTGCCTATCAGCATCCATCAGTATTGATCTGGCTAGTGTTCTTGCAGCAAACAGCAACTTCAGCACATTATCGCAGCCTGATTCAGCATGAGCAGCTGATTGGTGGTTGGATCAGCCTCCTGGAATACTGGCAATCAGCTGTTCTAGGCTGTGGGGATTGCCACAGCACATTGCTGCCTCTGCGCATCATATTTTGGGCCTCGTCACATCGTTTTCGGCCTTCGCACACCCCATTTTTGGCCTCTGTGCTTTGCGTTTTTGGCCTGTTCCTGGCAGGCCGCCGATCCCTGCCCCCTGGAACCAGTCGAAAATGCAATATGCGGAGGCCAAAAACGGAGTGTGCGGAGGTAAAATATGCGAGACGTGGAGGCAGCAGTGATCAGCAGTGTGCTTGGGCAGCGACGGTGGAAATGGACGGCAGCGATCCCCACAGCCTGGAACAGCCGATAAGGTGGTATTCCGGGAGGCCGATCCAACTGCCAATCAACTGCCTGTGCTAAATCATGCTGTGGTGAAGCTGACTTCAACTTTCAACTTTAATAAGATTTGTATGCCGCCCACTCCCTTGGGACTCTGGGCGGCTCACCACAAAAGTAAAAACATATAAAATTTTAAAAATACAATTATTAAAAATTAATATATCATCCATTCAATCAAGTGGGGCTGGATATTAATCAACAGCCCCAGGCCTGCCGGAACAGCCAGGTCTTGGTTGCTTTACGGAAGGCCGGGAGAGTGGTAAGGGTCCGGATCTCTGCGGGTAGCTCGTTCCACAAGGCTGGTGCAGCTACAGAGAAGGCCCTCCCTCGGGGAGCCGCCAGCCGGCATTGTCCGGTCGACGGCACCCGGAAGAGGCCCAACCTGTGCGATCTTATTGGTCGTTGGGAGGTGAATGGCAGGAGGCGGTCTCTCAGGTAGCCAGGTCCAATACCATGTAGGGCTTTAAAAGTAATGACTAGCACCTTGAAGCGGGTCCGGAGACCAATGGGGAGCCAGTGCAGCTCGCGGAGGATAGGTGTAACATGGGTGTATCTAGGTACACCCATTATCGCTCGCGCGACTGCATTCTGGACCAGGCTATTTGCTGCAAGGATGCAAATTGCTGGGAGACAGAGGCCAAAGGGTGGTGGCCGGAAGGTGAGCAGGGCTTCAGCAATATTCATTATATATGTATAAGCTGCACAAACATTTCCACCCACTTTTTTGGGGAGGGGATGTCTTATACACCAAAAAGTATGGTACATACTTATACTTTGCCTAGGAAGTGGCTCTTCCTGACATAACACAATGTAAGTTATTTTGTCATCCAGGTTATTTTTAATTTGTCGTTTCTGTTTGTACTTTTTGTGGAACACAAAAGGAAAAGAGTAGAATAGCAACAGGAACGGAAATTAGCTTTGAAACAAGAGCTAGCAAGTTTGTGTCAGGTATTTTGCACTTTCTAAGCCATACGGTGAAACAATAGGAAAGCAGACACTGAAACACTAACAAGTTCATTTGCGGACAAACCACAATTCTTTCTTTCCAGGACAAAATTAGATTTTGGATGTAACAGCCAGGGATGCCTTAAAAGGATTGACAGGAGGGAAAGCATATGAAAGCAATTTGGGGGGATTTTGGAGACAACAGGGATGGGCCATTGTGTGGGAGGCATAGACACCTGAGCATAGGACCAATGGAGAACAAATAGAGAACGTAATCAGAAGAAGCCCCAAATGGAAATGTTTGGTGGGAAGAAAAGGGATAGAGATAGAGGTGTAAGGGACTAGAAATAAATGGCTTCCTTCCAGCACAAAGTGTTTCTATTTTAGCAAGTAAACAGTAGCTCTAAAACATAACTAAAGTAAACATCATGAGGCCTCTCAGCTTTCTGTCTGAAAGATTCATTCTGAGGCAACAGTTCTCTGGAACCCCTATCACAATGTTGGTTAGAGCTTGGATGCTTCTGCTGTATTTCACAGTGTATAACTTTCAAGTTTCCTTTCCCTTAACTCTTACAGTGCACCATGTCCTTTTCGCATGCGAGAAGACGGACTTCTCTCGTTGAGCAGCTAACCTGATATTCTTGAACACATCTGTTACCTTGTTTAGGAAGAGTTAATTCAGTTATGGCTAAACTTTTTGTCATTGTGTGCCATAAGTGCATGCATGCGACAACGCGTGCGCGCACCCACCAGTAATGCAATGCATGTGCAACCTCCCCTGCACTCCCCTCGCCCCCACCTATGTGCACGCGACACCCCCCATGTTCCCCTTGGCCCCCTGTGTGCACGATCTCCTGCGCCATTTTCAGCCTAGTAGCCTCCCTGCAGCCTCCTGGGAGTAAAAACAAGCCACGGGGGGGGGGGGTGCACCACACCTCCCTGCACCCCATTTTGGGCCTAGTAGGCCTCCTTGCAGCCTCCTGAGAGCAAAATTGGGCTGCAGGGGGGACCGCACCACTCCTCCCCCGCACATGTCTGCAATCCCCACACATACACCCCGCCCCTCGCGCATGCACAGCCGAGACCCAAAAATCAGCTGGCTGGTGGGAGGCACGCACGCACATGCATGGTGGAGCTGAGCTGGGGTGACGGCTCAGTTGCCCTCAGAGAGGGCTCTGCGTGCCACCTGTGGCACGCCTGCCATAGGTTTGCCATCACGGAGTTAACATGAATGAGCCGAGGTGGCGCAGTGGTTAGGGTGCAGTACTGCAGGCCACTTTAGCTGACTGTGATCTGCAGTTCAGCGGTTCAAATCTCACCGGCTCAAGGTCGACTCAGCCTTCCATCCTTCCGAGGTGGGTGAAATGAGGACCCGGACTGTGGGGGCAAGTTGCTGACTCAATTTGCTAAAAAATTTGTAAACTGCTTAGAGAGGGCTGAAAGCCCTATGAAGCGGTATATAAGCCTAATAAATAAATAAATTAATAAATAAACTGTTTTCTGTGGAATTTCACAATTAAGCCACCTAGCTCTGAACTGTCTACCTTGATGGGAAATGGCTCTCTACAGTTGCAGCTGTTTTCTGGAGAAGTACTGGATTAAACCTAAAAATTCTTGCATGCAAAAAGTGTTCTCCATCACTAGAAAACACTAGCTGAGAATCAAGGCAGCCAAAACTGGGGTAGCTAAAGGTCTGAGGTTGAAACAACAGAGAAGCAACCAGTTTCTTTGCCTTCCACAGCAGGGAGACCAGGCAGAGAGTGGTAGCTAAGCTTAAAAATTAGCACACCAGCCTATCTATAGAAGATCAAAAATGAGAAAGAATGAAAAGAAATAGAAATTCATAGGAATAAAGCATGGCATAAATACACAGAAACCCACAGAAATCTATGAAAATAAGAAACATAGAAACATATACAGATAAAACTTAGAAATATATACACATGAACAAGAAACAGAAGATAGATTGGTAAGAGTATATAGGAGTTATGGGGAAATCCTGGAAATAAGAGATTGTTTATTTTTCTTTCTTTCTGGAGGTTTTGGTACTATAAAGGGAATCAAACTTCATTTATCTGTGGTCTGTATTACTGTTCTGACCATTAAAAAAATTACCATTAATCAATTGTAAAAGTCAGCTTTACTTGGAACAGTTTACTGTACGTCCTGCAAAAATACCTTTAATTTATTCAACAACAACATCTGCCTATCCTGGGTCCTTGGGGAGGACTTGATGGTGGACTAAAATGCCAAATCCAGCAAGACATATTTATAAGCATGGAAAGTCTACTTGAGCACCTATAACCCAGAAGCTGTTAATTTCCTGAGAGATGCTCCAAGACATGCTTGGACGGTCTCATTAAATCCTGCCAATCTGGAAGCACAGATCCACCTAAGGCATGCGTTAACCACTCTCTGTCAACCTGCTTTCCTGGCCTCTCTATACAGTCTTCCCAGATGTTCTGACCCAGGTTCCACAAGAGCATGCAGCAAACTCCTTGTCCCAACAAAAAACCCTTTTATTAATTTATTGTGCATTATTATTGTGCTCATCCACATCCAATAAAGTCTTTTGAGGGAGGATTTACAATCACAGGCCTCCGACACAGAGCCCTCATCAGAGCCTTCCCCAGACTCCAGGACTGGCCCATGTTCCTCCTCAACCTCCTCACTGTTCGAATCTGCTGTCAGCTCTGCTGGCGGACAACAACAACTAGTTCCCCCAAAGAACTGTTGCACACATGTTGTTTGTTGTCCTGTGATGGACACAACTGATCTTTGTCCCAAGAATAACATTCAAAAATGAAGGGATATATTTCATCATCATTTATCAAGTAGCAATTTGGCATTCTTTAGCCTAGGTGTGTCAGGAATATAACTCCCAAAATTTCCATGCTGGGATTTACATTACCTTAGCACACTTGTTAAATCATTTTTCTATGGAGTTTAGCCAAGTGGAACAGTGAACAGTTCAAAGCGCTCCTTTCCAATTGGCAAGGCGATATGGAGCATAAAAAACTAACAGGTTAAAATCCCACTATAGTAAGATGGCTATAGTAAGAAGGTTTTAAGGCTTCCTTAAAAAGCAAAAAGCAGACTCTTGGTCCTGGCAAAACCTCTTTTATTTACACAACTGTGAATTCCTTTCCTTCACAGCCAGCAAGGCTTAGCAAACAGTCTTTCAGGGGAATGTTTATCAACACGAACCTTATCTCGTTTGGGGAGCTGCCAAATAACTAGTTTCCAAATGAAGGGCAAGGCAACACTTGGCACAGAGTCTCTTATAATCACAAACAGAACTTTCCACTCTTGAAATTACCGAATAAACATATTGTTTCCTGCAAAAACCCACTTCCCATTCGCTCCTCTTTTGTTTCATATGGGAGAGGCCAATCGCCTCCAAGATGTGGCTTTACTCCTAAGTCAACCCTGCTTTCTTAGTTGTTCTTGTCTTCTGGAAGCTATGCGCATGCGCACACAGGGAACAGGCTCCAGCTGTTCCTCTGCTTCATTGCTGTCTAGTTCCCTCTCTGCCTCTGATGCAGAGCCCTCATCTGAGCTTTCCTCAGCCCCCAGGACTGGCAATGTTCCTCCCCAACCTCCTCACTGTCCAACTCTGCTGCCAGCTCTGCTGGTCACCAGTGGGCCACCACAGGCTACTTAATGTTTTATAGTTATCACAAAGAAAAACAAAGCATTTTCTCTACTTTCACTCTGGATCTGGTGTACATGAGACATTCATATTTAGATGGAGGTTTCCTAGATCCAAAAAAATAAGATTTATGATGAGATCTAAGATCAGATGTCTTGCTTACATGCTTTCTTTAGAATTAGGGGTTGCAGCTAAATCCTGGGACTGCATTATTGCAAGAAGTTAGCTGAATCCTTTCAGCTGGGTATATCGGCTAAAGAGGTTTAGCCATTTCCCCAAAGAGAACAAGGGCTGCAGCAGTGGTGGATTCCTACTGGGCCTGCCACGCCCTTGAACCAGTTCTCCCAGGGCGCCAACATCTAGATTTTCAGTTCTGCGCATGCGCAGAACAATTTTCATTGCACAAATCTTTTTTTCTCTCCATTTTTTTTTTGCACATGTGCAGACCGTTTTGCACACGTGCAATTTTGGGTACCGAACCTGCAGTAATGCCAGCAGCAACCCACCCCTGGGATGCAGACATATAAAGCAGTCAGGAATAAGGAAACTGTAACCCGCCAATTGTCCTCATCACTCTCATTAAAATGGCCAAACACAGTTACCCCCTTGCCTATCCACAGCTGCTAAAACATCTGGCTTGTGGTCAGACGCTCTGGACAGTTCCTGGTCCTCTGAAGCAACTTGGCTTAGCCTTTTGCTCTTTGCCATAGAGACTTACCCAATAAAGATATTCTGAGAAATAATGAACATCATCGAGAAGTTTACAAGAACAGCTGTTGTTCATGGGAATGAATCTACAAGGAATGCAATGATAATGCATTCTGCCATAACAATAATGACCAGGGATGGAAAACAGGGTCTTTCTTTAGGCCTGTGAAGAATCTCTTTGAAAGCTACAACCAGCTATGAGCAATGATTCGTTTTACGAGAGCAGACATGTAAATTTAGAAACAAAAAAATAAAGACTATAAAATGCTGTTCCTATGAAGATTTGTCACCCCACTGTTCCACACTGTACATATATGTATATTTAAAGAAAGAAAGATTGGTCCTCTCTGTTACAATAAAGTCCAAAAGTCTTTATACTTGCCCATTTTTAATATAATCATCCAATGGTCAATAGTAATTATTCATCAAAGCTATCTTCCCTGATGGAAAACTACATTGCTGCATGGCAGGATCATGGAGCATACAGAACCGTGAGGGCAAACCTGTGGCATGCAGAGCCCTCTCTGTGGGCACGCATGCCATCACCAGCTGCTCTTCTGGTTTTTGTTGTGCACATGTGTAGTAAGTAGCTGGTCTTTGTGGGCACCAGAGCACCAGAAAACAGCCTGAAAAATGGCCCCAAACCAGGGTGTTTTCAGGCCTTTTAGGGTGGTTTTCAGGACCATTTTTGGCCATTTTCAGACCAGTTTGGGGCTGGTTTTCAGGCTGTTTTGGGGCCAAAAATGGCCCCCCCAAAAAACAGCCTGAAAAGGGCCAAAAAACCAGGCATGTGCACACCAGCCAGCTGGTCTTCGGGTCTCCAGCGCTCTGGAATGGGGCCTTCTCCAATGGAACATTCACAAGCATGCACGCACGTTCCGGTTTGGGCCCTCGGTGCTGAAAAGGTTTGCCATCACTGATATAGAACATTATACTCAAACATTCAAAACTTAAAACATTTTAAATGTCAATTAAAGCAAAAGAAGAGCAAACAAAGAAATAACAAAACCTGGCAAGAGCAGGAAAGTTGAAGAAAAAGACCGAGAGGCCAATTCTGGCTGCACAAGAACAAGCCTTAAAAACAAATGCATATAAAGCCAGAGTTGAGAAGACAAGTTCTGTCTCTGCAAAGAAGCTGAAGAACGGTAGACCACCTAGCCAGCTCTTGCAAGAAGACTTCATTACAAACTAACAAAGGCATGGCAACAGCAGCAGCAGCAACAACAACAACAGTGCATTGGAATATCTGCAAGACTACTTGTTTTCAAGCAAAAACTGATGGTGCCACAATACAGATGAAGTCTGTATGAAGAAGCTAAAGTGTTCTGGGACTTTAGAATTCAAAAAACAAGTGTCATGGCACCCCGGACTTAACAACTGTCAAAAAAAAGTTTGGATAGTGGACATTGCTATACCTGGAGACAAAGGAAAAGAGAAAGAACTGGACAAAAATCACAGAATAAAAAGAACTGTAAATAGAAGTAGAATGACTATTGCAAAAGAAAACAAAGATAGTACTAACAGTAATAGGTTCTTTGGGTGCAATCCAAAACCATATGCAGTATCCCTTGAGAAAAAAATATTACTATACTCAATTGTAAAAGTCAGCCTTACTTGGAACAGTTTACTGTAAATCCTGCAAAAATACCTTTAATTTATTAAACAACAACATCTGCCTATCCTGGGTCCTTGGGAAGGACTTGATGGGTGGACTAAAATGCCAAATCCAGCAAGACATATTTATAAGCATGGAAAGTCTACTTGAGCACCTATAACCCAGAAGCTGTTAATTTCCTGAGAGATGCTCCAAGACATGCTTGGACGGTCTTATTAAATCCTGCCAATCTGGAAACACAGATCCACCTAATGCATGCGTTAACCGCTCTCTGTCAACCTGCTTTCTTGGCCTCTCTATACAGTCTTCCTAGATGTTCTGACCCAGATTCCACAAGAGCATGCAGCAAACTCCTTGTCCCAACAAAAAACCCTTTTATTAATTTATTGTGCATTCTGCTCATCCACATCCAATAAAGTCTTTTGAGGGAGGATTTACAATCACAGGCCTCCGACACAGAGCCCTCATCAGAGCCTTCCCCAGACTCCAGGACTGGCCCATGTTCCTCCTCAACCACCTCACTGTTCGAATCTGCTGCCAACTCCTTGTCCCGACAAAATCCCCCTTTATTAATTTACTGCAGTGGTAGTCAACCTGATCCCTACCGCCCACTAGTGGGCATTCCAGCTTTCATGGTGGGCAGTATGGATTTTGTCCGATACTGAAGCACTTTCCTTTTTTAAAATTTAATTGACTTTTAAAAAAAATTCATAGCATTATTTTAAAACATTTTCATTAGGTTTTCATAAAATCACCATTTCTGTGGAACCAGTGGGCAGTTAGAAAATTTTACTACTAAGAGAGATACAAAAGTGGGTGGTAGGTATAAAAAGGTTGACTACCCCTGATCTACTGTGAATTCTGTTCATTCATATCCAACAAAGTCTTTCAAGAGAGGATTTACAGTCACAGACCTTATCTGGTTTGGAAAGCTGACAGGCCGATATCTGCAAAACTTGGCAAGGAGTCTCAGAGAGTCACGAACCAATTAAGCGAACTAATTGTCTCCTGCAAACTCCACTCTCTTTTTGCTCCTCTTTTATTTCCTCTGGGAAGGGCCATACATCATCCAACTGTGGCCTTACTCCCAAGTCAACCCCTGTTTTTAGCTGTTCCCTTCGTCTGGCAATTCTGCACATGCGCACATTGGGAACAGGCTCCAGCTGTTTGTCTTCCTCACTGATTTCTGACTCTGAAGGCAGCTGATAAATGGCATATGGCTCTGGCCCCCTCTCTACCTGCGACACATAGCCCTCATCAGAGCCTTCCCCAGACTCCAGGACTGGCCCATGTTCCTCCCCAAGCTCCTCACTGTCCAAATCTGCTGCCAGCTCTGCTAGCCGCTGGCGGGCCACAACACCAGTCCCAACAATCATAGCATACCCATGACTTAACTCTAACCAAGGAACAAAGCCCAGCTGCTGGTGGTTCTTTCTCCTTCCACTTATTTATGGACACTCAACTGCCTTGTAGTAAAGATATACATATCCACCATTCTGTTTCCTTTGTCATGTGAACATTATGAAAAATGAGTACAAAGTAATAAACCAAAGAAATGAAAAAGAGGAGGCTCATTAGCTTACAGCAGTGCAAACCAAATCTTCTCCGTGTCTTTCCATCCTTGCAAATCATCCTTCCTTCTATCATATTAATACTCTGAGTCATATGGTAATTGCCTTCTGGCGTTTGAACTTCTCAGCTCATCAATTCCATCCAACTGCAGTTTATTCCTTCCTTTCTTCCTGAAACATTCACTCTTCCTGCCGCAATTCCATCCTCGTTCATACTCTCTATATGATTAAACTATTTTAACATACTTCTTTTGTACCTGCTACCCACTTGTGTATTCCAGCCATATTAATTCGCACCTCCCTTCGTTCTTGACCCATTCTTTTCCTATTTACGACACACACTTCTTCCCAATGCATAAAAGTTAACAAAAATATTAATGAAAAATATTACTGGCATTTAAAAAATTCTCTTGACAAACATTCTTTCTCATAATGGACCTATTCTATCAGCAGCTGGTGCTTCCTCCCAACTTTCCTATCTTTAAGTAACATAATACCGAGGTATGAAAATTAATCCACTTGCTTTCATTTTTTAAATTAATCTTTACGTTTTAAATTCACACCACTTTCCCTATTAAACCTAATAAGCTTGGTCTTTGAGACACTGATTTTTCAGATCCAGATTCTCACTGCATCCTATTATTTATATATCTATGGATCCAAGGAGAATATTATACTGCTTCAACATATGTGCAAATGATGCATGCATCTCAACAAGTTCTGATCTGAAAAATTGCATCCAGAAACTATGCTATGTGACTAAGTGCAGAGTTTAGACTACCTAAGCTGTGAGAAGGGAAAATAGACCATGAATCTTGTTGAGAGCAAATTCACCTTCAGATATAGATATTTCCAGCCTGCCTTAACTCCCCCATTCACTAAGGTTAGCATTGCACATCAAAATAAAAAAATCTACAAAATTTTATCCAAGTGCTATCAGTTAGCGTTGAAGACTACTGACCTCATGCATCCAGACACTGAAAGGTTTCACCCAGGAATCTTTTTTCGCCAAGTGAAGATACGCGTTGAAGAGAATGAGATAAATATAACGTTCCAAGAATTGCAGGCTCCTTAGCTGTAAGGTCTGTATCTCTGCTTCCTCCTTTGCAGTTTTCCCCTAAAATCAGTAATTTTAAAAGGCTTTAATGGTAGGAATCAGATTGATTTGCATTTTAACAAAGAGTATGAAAAAAAAATCAAAACACAACTGTAACAGCTCAGACACAATTCTGGGGATTATTTTTGATCAAAAGCTATAGAACAGTTGGGATGAGCTCTCAAAGTGGTCCCTTAGCAGCAGTGGTGGGATTCAAACATTTTAGCAACCGGTTCGCTGCTCAGTTGCTGGGTGGGTGTGGGCGTGGCCTACTCAGCCTCCAGAACCATGGCAGGGTGGACGTTTTCACTTTCCCCAGGCTCTGGAGGCTTTCTTTGAGCCTCTGGGAGGGTGAAAATGGCCTCCCCTGGGCTCTGGGGGCCCTCCGGATGCCAGAAACGGGCCCATTTTTAGGCTTGCAGAACTTCCGGGAGGCCTGTTTTTTTGCACTCCTCTGTCTCCGGAGGCCTTCCTCAAATCTCTGGGAAGGTGAAAATGGTCTCCCCCAGTCTCCGGAGGCCAGAAACAGGCCTGTTTCCACTACTGGTTCGGGCGAACGGGTGCAAACCGGTAGAATACCACCTCTGCTCTAGCCAGATTTGATTGGCTGATTTTGGCACTCTCACCCTAATCAACTGAAAGGATCAAGGGAAGCCCTGGCATTGGGGTGGCACAAAATGTTTTATTTCTTTTTGGGTGGCGGGAGGGAGAAATGAACCAATGAATGATTGAATGGATGAACGTTCCCTAGATGAAGAACGTCCATTTCTTTTGAATCCTGAATCCTTCCACCCCAAGAAAAATGCATTCCTGCAAATCAAAGTGGCAGCGACTCTTGAAAACAATTACTTTCAAAGTTGGCTCAACCTTCCTGTTTTAATACCTGTCCATATTAAATGCCCAATTCTGGAAGCAGTTCGCAAGCTTCCCCATCAGCCTACCACAGTCTCACGAATGAAAGCTAATATATGTGTCCCAGGATAATGTTGTAGGCTCTAGTCTTGGTCAGTCAATTACTCTTCCAAGCTTTCAGACCCCTGCTGGAGTCCAGTCCCCTTGTCAGTTAACAGGGGTGCTGATTTATCACCAGATTGGATCCTGCTACCCCAGTATGGACGCTGTAGTGGCCCACCAGCAGCCAACAGAGCTGGCAGCAGATTGGGACAGTGAGGAGGTTGGGGAGGAACATGGGCCAGTCCTGGAGTCTGGCGAAGGCTCTGACGAGTCCTCTGTGTCGCAGGCGGAGATGGGGCCAGAGCCATCTGACAGTTATCAGCTGCCTTCGAAGTCAGGCCTCAGTGAGGCAGATGAATATCTGGTGCCTGTTCCCAGTGTGTGCATGCGCAGAGTTGCCAGATGAAGGGAACAGCAAAGGAACACAGGTCGACTTGGGAGTAAAGCCACAGGTGGACGGTGAATGGCCCCTCCCAGATGGAATAAAAGAAGAGCGAAAGGGGAGGGGTGTTTGCAGGAGACAATTAGTTCATTCCTGCATTCTTGCCAAGTATTGTGGCGTCTGAAAGATATCGGCCTGGCCACTCTCCAAGCCTGATAAAGGTCGGTAATTGTGAACTATCTTAAAAGATTCTGAGCCGGGACTTTGCTGGAGAAGAATTCACTGTAAATTAAATACAAGGGATTTATCGGGACAAGGACTTGGCTCCGTGCTGTTGGGGAAGCTTAGGTCAGAACAGATTTAACGAAGGAGGAAAAAGTTGCAATACATCACACGACACCGTCATGACAACATGAGTTTGACACCCTTGTGCTAGAACCTCCAAAGCATTATTAGAGTTTCACAACCACCCAGGGTTAGCATCCTTTGAGCCACATTCCTTCCTTAGCCTCCCTTTTCCTCGGTAACTAATAATAAAGCAGCTCCTGTTGTCAAAACCAGCAACATTAGGAAAGGATCTAACTCCGGGTCATGTTTAAATTTGGTCACCCAAGTTCCCATTAAATTGTGCTCAATGCTAAAACTTTCTTTCTTTAGACACAGAGACCCCTGAAATAGAAAAAAGAATATGTTGCCAACATCCACTTTTTTTTTATAAACGTGGAAAGCTGGGGGGGGGGCAGGAAGGGGAGAACCAGGAATAGGCAGTTGAGATATAAATTGAAAACGCTTGTTTTATATAGTGCTGCTTTTCCTGAAAAACTTCAGCAACCAAGAATTAGCCTTATCCTCCCTTCTGTCCCTGCCTTGACCTCGGTTGAGTCATGACCACACAACAGCAATCACTGAGGTAGACATTCAGCGGCGGCCCGTAGCTGTGTCCGTATTCATAGTTTCAGCCTGAATGTAAACACTGCCCAGCCTCCAGCTCAAAGTAACCACTTTGCTATAAGTAGAAATTAGCAATTAAAGCTTTATAGAATGGAACGAAAGCAAACAAGAAAGAGGTCGGAAGCTTGGGGGAAATAATGCAATTATCGGAGAAAGGGGGGGCCCTTCAAACAGATGGCATCAACACTGCCAGACAAAAGGTATTCTATGGAGCCACTCCACCATTTTTCCTCTTTCATGGATGTTTCACAGTAGGAGAAATGGGGGAAGGAAGGGGGGGGGAACAATGGGGATTCACAAACGAGGAAAGGCCATCTGGAGCCTTCATAAAAATCGGTGAATAAGCCTAACACAATGAGTTCCTTGTCTAAAGAAGGCCAGGCTAAGCCTATAAAGCTCTGCCCGCTTACCTTGGAGTAAAACTCACCCAACTCAGTTGGGCTTACTCCCACTTGTAAGCCAACAAAAGTAGGCAGGTTTTTAGAAACAAAAATAGAAAAAGGCCGCTATTCCTTTTTAAGAGCCAGAGTGATGGTAGTCTACTAAGCAGTTAACATGTGCAAAAAGTTACTCCTTGGTTGCTTTTCACTAAAATCTGATGGTAGAGAGGTGTATTTCTCCCTCCCCCCCCTAAATTAAGGTTGTGCTCATTTAAAGCAGCATTGGGGTTTTTTCCAAGTTTTTCCAAGTTCACAGCATGTTACTCAAACAGGTTTGATAAGAGCAGTAATGGCTAACCTTTTTGTCCCCGTGTGCCAAAAGTCCACACCCACAAATGCAATGTGCACGCCCCCTCTCTCCCCCGCGTGCTTCCCCGCTCCCTGCGCATGTGACTCTCCTGTGCCAACCTTAGTTCTAGGTTGCTTCCCTCGATTAGTTTTCACCCATTGCTTCTTATCCTACCTCAGGTGCTTTGGAGAATAGCTTGAATCCCTCTTCTTTGTGGCAGCCCCTGAGATATTGGAAGACTGCTATCATGTCACCCCAGTCCTTCTTTTCATTAAACTAGAGATACCCAGTTCCTGCAACTGTTCTTCATATGTTTTAGCCTCCAGTCCCCTAATCATCTTTGTTGCTCTTCTCCGCACTCTAGAGTCTTATCTTTTTTTACCTCGTGGCGACCAAAACTGAATGCAGTAGTCCAAGTGTGACCTTACCAAGGCATTAATTAAATCAACGTTTGCAAAGCCAACTTTAAAATCACATTAAGATCAGAATTTTTCAAGCAGCTACTTTCTTTGAATCATAAACATTAAGTGGAAGAAGAAAATGGAGGCAAATATGATTCAAAAACCCCAGAAGACTTCAAATGGTAATGAAATGACTTATTCTAGAATCAGATTCCTCTGCTGGAATTTGGGCCCAGCAGCAGCTACCCAACAGCCCAGACAGAACAAAGATAGAACATTTAATTCTATTTCGGCATCCATGCAACATCTGTAGCATTCAGAAATATATCTACGCCCAGCTGTAGCCTTATAAGACAAGACGGAAATATTCTGTGATCTCTCTTGCTGAAAACTTAATGGACCCGTGGGGTAACTGCTAGAAGATCAGAAAGAATCAGAAGATACTGAATTCATTATTTTGTAGCAACCTGATCTTACTATGCGGTTTCTTATTTAAAGCATCTGCCATCTCCTACCTCCACTGTCATGTCCATTTGCCAGAATTCTGTCTGGTTTTTAAATCACACATTTCAGCAGGTTTGCAAGCAGACATCCCCTTGTACTGCTTTCAGACAGTCAAACAGAGCAACATAAGGAGAGCAGCCACTTTCTCTCCATGTCTCAATTTGATACTCCACTGAACTGTCAATACTGTGACTGGATGCCCTGCTCCAGGGGTGGGTTTCTCGCCCCGTTCCAACCAGTTCGGTTGGAACGGGGCCAGCGGCATCCTCGTGCACGCGCACAGCGCACGCATGCATACTAGCGTCTGTGCGATGCTCCAGCTGCTCCTGGAGGATTGCGCAGGGGCTGTATGCGTCCTGCGCATGCGTGGAAGCACAGAACTCGTCAAAACCGGGTAAGGAACGTGGGCGGGCGGGTGGGCCCTTCGCCATTCCCGGAAGTTACTTACTTCCGGGTTCTCCGACCAACCGGTTCGCGGGGACCGCCGCGAACCGGTTGAAACCGGTTCCACCACAAAACCGTGTTCGACTAAAGCACGCTCGCGAAACCGCGTACCTGACGTCATCACAGCGCGACGAAAAAAGCACGCTGCGAGCGCTAAAGCTAAAATTAACCCCTAAACCTAAACCTAACCCCCCGAAACCTAACCCTAACCCTAACCCTTAACCTAACCCTAAACCTAACCCTAAATCTAACCCTTAACCTAACCCTAAACCTAACCCTAACCCTTAACCTAACCCTAACCCTAACCCTTAACCTAACCCTTAACCTAACCCTAACCCTAACCCTAACCCTTACCTTAACGTGAATCGGCTTGCTTTCAAAGCGCTTTTTAAAGCGCCCTTTTTTCTCCGCGGTCGCTGTTGTCGCGCTGCTGATGACATCAGCGACGCGCTTTAATCGGGCGTGCTTTAGTGGACCGCGGTTTTGTCGTGCCATGGTTGAAACCCACCCCTGCCCTGCTCCAATCTGACAGTCACAGGATGAAAGGATCCTTGCATCCATGTAAACAAGTCATATTTCCACATATGTGTGCTTAATCCAAATAAAATCCTGTCTAGATGCTTCAACAGGTCCATTCTTTCCTTTGGCCGAGAATGAGGTGGCTGGATGGAGTTACCGAAGCAGTCGGCGTGAGCTTAAATGGATTCCCGAGGATGGTAGAGGACAGGAAGGCCTGGAGGAACGTTGTCCATGGGGGTCACGATGGGTTGGACACGACTTCGTAACTAACAACAATAACAACCTATGAAAACGTCTCAGCAGCCACATATGGAAAAACATATTAGATTCATTTCAAGGGAAATATTAATGGATTGTTTGGAAGGCAGTTATTTTTAAATCATATTTATGTGATTTTTTTCCCCTCCCTGGTATTCGAGACTGCTCTAGTAGAATGTGACTAGATGTCAGAAACAACATCAGGAAGGTGCCTCTTATAATATTCAAGTTGACAGTCTGAAGTAGAAGTTGAGTGCAGGTTGAACTTTAGAAAAACAGACGCTCTGTCACTTTCACCTTGTAAAGTAATACATTTCTTGTTGCTAAGAGAACCCTTGGACATTTCCTTTGAAATTTTACACTCTGTTTTATGCTAACAATTAATCAGTGGAATGCTTTGGTGTAGGAGATGACCAGGCTAACTCGAGGGAGGGGTCAAATGAGCCATAAGTCATGAGTCCCTACATGCCCAAGAGATCTAAGTCCAGCCTACCTTGAATGCCTCTCTTATCTCCCGCTCATTTCCTTTGAACGTTAGTTGGTCAGATTCTTGTAGAGAGCTTGCGATACATCTTTAGACTCATTTGAACAGCCTGAATCTCCTGATTTCACTGGCGCTTGACAAATGGGTTGCCTTCAGAAGTTGTGGATCCATCATAACTGGAAGTTTTTAGGAAGAGCTTAGACAGCCTAAATTTATCCAGAATGGTATAGGGCTGTGATGGTGGGTTCCACCACAAATGCGCGAACGACAAAAGCGCGCCTGACTAAACCGCGGTGACAAAACCGCGGTGACAAAACAGCGCCGACGACGAATGAGCGCTGAAGCGCTGTTGTCGGTGCACTTTTGACATCGCGGTTTTAGCGCCGCGATTTTGTCGGCGTGCTTTTGACGTTCGCGCATTTGTCGGGTCACGGTGATGGTGAACCTATTACACGCGTACCACAGGTGGCATGCAGATCTCTCTCTGTGGGCACGCGCGACATCGCCAGCTGATCTTCCAGGTTCCATCATGCACATGTACACTGGCCAGCTGCTCTGGTGTGCATGCACACCAGCCAGCTGCTCTCTTTTGATTCTGGCGCTCTGGTGCATATACTCCAGTTTCAGTACTCTGTGCCAAAAAGGTTAACCATCACTGGTATAAGGTCTTTAGCCTGAGCAGGGGGCTGGACTACAAGACCTCCAAGGTCCCATTTAACTCCATTATTCGGACAAAGTGATTAGCCCCATCCTGTTCTTTTCAGGCAGAACATCTGCAAGCTATTGATAGGAGCAAGTAGGACACTCTATAATAAGAATTGTCCAATACATCAAAAAATACATCAAGAAATTGCAGCTTTCTGCAATAACACCAGCAGAACTGCAAAAAACTACGCTATTCGGAAAGTCGTACATTTTAGGAAGGTAACCTGGTTGATACCTAGGATGCTAGTAGCAACTAGTATCAACCACTAGCACCAGTCAATGGTGTTTGTGATGCATTTTTGAATGTTCAGTTGACTGATTTTCATTTTTAATGAATAAACCAAATTTGTTGTATACATGATATACAATGACAATAAAAACTATTATTATTATATACTTTATTCATTAAATAAAGTATGTTTTCTTTTTAAGTTTAATATTGCTTGTATTTTATGCTTATATGCATTCATTTGCACATGCATGGGTGTACCCAAGGGACCCATCAATCCATGTTTAAGGAATTCGCTTGAAGTAGCAAACAATGTCTAGGAATTATAAGGCTACACAACTGCGCTCACAAGAAAGCAAGGACTGACACACAGCAATAAAATTGAATGCCAAGGGTGTTAGATTTAGACAACTAAATACACACATAACAAAGTATAAACTTTAGTAGCATCTAAGGTGATTATGCCCCCTCAATTTGATTTTGATTAAATAAAATGTGTATACTCAGAGTCCATATGTTACGAATCACACTTGTTATATTACTTGCTTTCATTTTTTTACTCTTCAATCATACATGAGAGAAATGGGATGGGGATTAATTACAAAACTATGTAGTAATTAAGAAGACAATTTCCCATTATCGGTTGAAAAGCCATATGCAACTGAAAGTGTTGACACCTAAAAGCTTCTTTAAGGATAAGATTTTAAAGGACTATATTGGACAGCAATTTTCTAAAGATGTCTTAACATATGGGGAAAAAAACTAGTGACTTTGTCTGGGCTTGGAAGCTAAGCAAGGTTAGTACCTGGATGGGTCAGGTAAGGAATCTGAGACTGAACTGGGTGCTAATTAAAAAAAAAAAAGCATCTCAGAAACAGAGGACAGCAAATCTGTCATATAATGTTGCCAAGAAAGCTATATAAACATGAAGCCACCAGAAGTCAAACTTTCTGCAAAAGTGATTTATTAACGGCCATTATATTACACGACAAAGAGCCAAATTCATACGTTATTAAGAGGTTGCAAATCCTCAAACTTGATCATGAATATTTATGGTAGCATATGATATTCCCACAAATGAACTAATCCCATTTAACTTCAGACTTTGTTTCTTTGGCTTTTCAGAAGAAAGTTGCAAAAATAGCTGAAAATTCTCCTGTTCCTCTTGCTGAATTGGGGTACATTTGAGTTACGTTTGGTGTACTTGGTGATGGTGTTAGATGATAAGGGAAAGACGATGACATTCTACAGTCAAATTCCTAATAGCAATAGCACTTAGACTTATATACCACTTTACAGGGCTTTACAGCCCTCCCTAAGCAGTTTACAGAGTCAGCATATTGCCTCCAACAATTTGGGTCCTCATTTTACCCACCTTGGAAGGATGGAAGGCTGAGTCAACCTTGAGACTGGTGAGATTTGAACTGCCAAATTTCAGTCAACTGGCAGTCAGCAGAAGCCGCCTGCAGTACTGCACTCTAACCACTGCGCCACCGTGGCTCATAGATGTATAGATGTGGTTCATAATAGTCCTCCAATGCAGTGTATAAAGCTACAGAATATGTTTTCCCTCCATTTTTACCGTGGACTTACACATAAAAATCTTAAGGAAGAAACAAGAGTGGGAAGATGTTGAGAGAGAAATATGGGTACTATGTGACCGAAAACTGCCTTAGTTAATTCAAGAATTATAATTCTGAGAGCTGGACCATCCGCATTCACTACCACAATCATATGTTTCAATATAAAATTGACTTCAACATCCATGAATACAAGGCTCAGATTATATATCTGTGTTCCAAAACCGGCAGTTAAATGAAGGAATTAAGTATATTCTCCATCTCATGATTTATCGTAATGTGGTGGCTAGACCACAGGAGAGGATTTCTGCTTTGTGGAGCTGGGTCAAGCAATACAATTATTCTATGCCAAGAAGTTGGTGTTGACTCTTAGCAACCACATAGGCCATACTTCTCCAGGGGGAATTCTTCCCAACCTGATCTTTTAGGTGCACTCATAACTGCTGGGTCCATCCATCTTGCTCATCATCTTTTTTTTTTTTCTCTTTTCACCTTTCCCAACCATTACAGAGTTCTCAAAAGAACTTGCTTTGTCCTTTCTCTTTTCCCTAATATCCTGAATGAGAGAGAATGGAGCCTCAATAAATCTTTAAGGGGAGAATAAGCTCTTAACTCCCACTGAAACTTTCAGCAGTTTTGGTGAAGTAACGTTCAGGGGAGAAGATTTTTGTTTCAGTAGGGAGCTTTGTGCTGGCATTTGTTGTCCAGCTAGTGGGTAAAGCACTAAAAAAGGGCCCATTCCCTAAAGCAGGGGGTCTCCAACCTTGGCAACTTTAAGACTTGTGGACTTCAACTCCCAGCTTTCCTGGCTGAGGAACTCTGGGAATTGAAGTCCACAAGTCTTAACGTTGCCAAGCTTGGAGACCCCTGCCCTAAAGTACTTTGAGAATGATAGATGGGAGGAGTCCCTTTAGCAGGGAAGAAGGGGGGGGGGTTCCTCACTTGGACCATGATAGTTTCCAGCCCTTTCATAGAAAGAAATACATACATATAAAACTTTAGTTTATAGCCAATGAGTTCTCTGCTAGGGAGAAGAAATAGCTTGAGCAGACTGAAATCATACTTCAGATGCTGTCCCCTGAATGTCCCCTATTAAATCCTCTAGTTTTATTTTTTTAACAACTACTAAGCATTTTTTTTAAATCTTCATGTTTTTACGGAGCCACAAATCAATGCGAAATGGAATTTACATTCAGATCACCCTAATGGAAAGTGTCATATATTGATTCAGTGGGGTGATTACTTAGCTAATGAAGTCTGACTGAAATGGGACACTCAGTGGACCATTCTTCCAGCAGCTTCACTGTTTGTCCACTTTTTCTTGGAAGAATGACCAATTTCCCCTGTCCTTTGCAACTTAGTTGGCCCCATATCTTATGGGGATGCATTTGCCTGCAGGCGCTGGGGCCAAGATGTTAGGGGAGCAAGGTTTGCGTGCCTTTACATATTTATAAGGAATACAATTCGTAAGGGATGTCAGTTATGAGTAGTCGCCAACTTACAACAGTTTCTTTAGTGACCATTGGAAGTTACAATGCCTTCAACTGTGAACTAAATAGGACCTCAACTTTTTCCTTCATATTTTCTGTTGGCTAAACAACCCCAACCTCAACTCCTTGAGATAATTCCCTTATCACCAAACGTTTAATCCCTCATCTTGATGACAAGTTTCTGCTTGGATGTGATAGGGGAAATAAATGAAAATGTCAAAACATTAAAAATGTAACAATAATTGGGATTTAGTAGAAGCTCAGAGTTGGTGGTTCTTTGATACCAACTTCATCCACAGGAATCTGATATAGAGGGGTTCAACTTTGAGAAGCCATCAGTGGTGGGATTCCAAATCTTTCCTTACCGGCTCTATGAGAGAGAGCTTTGTGCACGCAGCACTCAAAGGCTGCCCTCGGTGTCAGAGCTGGTGAGCTGAGCTCTGTTTTAGCTCAGCTGAGGCGCAGCAATCCATTCTGCTGCGCGAATCAGCTGAGGTAAAAAACAAGGGAATATAGGACAGGCAACGATGGGGGTGGGAGGGTGGGGCCAACCAGAGGTTCTCCAAACTACTCAAAATTTCCGCTCCTGTTTGCCTGGACCAGTTCGAACCGGCTGAATACCACCTCTGGAAGCCATGTCATGCCATGCCATGTTCAATTTTGGTGTCACCATGCAGCATCTAAATTTCAGCACTCATACCTTCCATTTTCTGAAATTCAGGGAACAGGTGGCAAAAGAGGGAAGGACAAAAAAACAACAACCCAACATTCTTTTTCCAAACATCCTTAAACTAATTTATCTCAGAATCCAGACCAGAATGTTTAGCATGGTTGATCTTCAGAAATATAAATAACCAGCACAAAATGACATTTTCCACTACATTCTAGAATGTTATTGTTTGTTCTCACCAGGCGTGAAAATTATGCATTTAAGAAAGCCTGTTTTTTTCTCCCCAGTCCCCATTTGCAAATGGCTTGTGTGTTTGATAGGAAAGCCAGAATACAATTAAAGCTGGAATTAAAATTATTAATGCATCCCAGTGGGAAATCTTTTACAAGGAAAATAATAGAAAAATAAATTAAGCATCTACAGCTGTAGAAAGAGCTGTGGGTTTTTTACTTGGGATCTGTTTGGACACACATTGTTCCTGCCTTGTAAGACACATGTTGATTTCCAATTGTGGATTTTGTTCTTTGACTTTCTATCCCACCTTGTCTCTGGAACTGTTCTGACCTAGGCTTCCCCAGAAAGCACGAAGCAGATTCCTGGTCCCGATAAAACCCCTTTTATTCAATGAATGTGAATTCCTCTCATTCACATTCAGCAAAGGCCTGGCAAACAGTCTTTCAAAGGAATATTTATGACTACAGACCTTATCTATCTTGGAAAGCTGCCATGTAAATATTTTCCAAATCAGGTGTTGTGAAAGGAAAGACTGGGCACAAAGTCTCTGAGATTCACGGACAGATCTTCACACTCATGAATGAATCTAATGACCGAACGAACAAATTGTTTCCTGCAAAAGCCCATTTCTCTTTTGCTCCTCTTTTATTTTCTATGGGAAGGGCCAATCACTTTCCACCTGTGACTTTACTCCCAAGTCTACCCTAATTTCTGAGTTATTCTTTTCTTCTGGCAGCTCTGTGCATGTGCATGCTGGGAACAGGCTCTAGCTGTTCCTCTGCCTCACTGCTGTCTAGCTCTGTAGGCACCTGATCACTGCTAGATCAGTGGTGGGTTTCAAAAATTGTTCAAACCTACTCTGTGGCTGTGGCCTCCTTTGTGGGAGTGGCTTGCCGCCCATGTGACCGGATGGGAGTGGGTTGCCGCCCATGTGACCGGATATGAAGATGCCGACAACACTTGTCAGAACCACCTTAAATTACCTCACACACAGCACTGGCATGCATAAGAATATGATGTAAACTTGTTTTTTAAAAGGCATCTTTGGTTTGCGTTAAAACAACTTCAACACACGCAATGTTCTGATTGCACCACAAACGCAGTAGTCATCCTTACCTTTCACAGAGACACTGAGTTTTATAAATATGAGCATGATAGGGTAGAATAATCATATCCAAGGACCAGTGGTGGGTTTCAAAAAAATTTGGAGCCTCTTCTGTAGGTGTGGCCTGCTTTCGGGGTCCACTGGTGGAACCTCTTCTAACCGGTTCGGTAGACTTGATGAACCGGTTCTACCGAATAGGTGCGAACTGGTAGGAACCCACCTCTGTGCTAGATGGCCTCGGGCCCATCTCAGCCTCCGATGCAGAGCCCTCATCTGAGTCTTCCATAGCCTCCAGGACTGGCCCATGCTCCTCCCAACCTCCTCCCTGTCCAACTGCTGTCGGACCACAACAGGAACCACTGTATACACAGAAGGATGTTACCTAATTTTATATCCAGAGGTACAACCCCATAAGATAAATTGGATTACAAGAAAATAATAGACCACACTCATTCAGCAAAAGCTCCCTCCTGAGTGGGACTTAAGCCTCAATTTCTTCATCCAAATCAACTATTATATTACACCGAGTTGCCTATAAAATGAGCACACAAATCTCTCAAAGACGTAACAATGCTGCTGCTATATGTGACACACTAGGACTGAGCATCGTTCATAAAGTCAAATGCCAATGGTAAGGCTTCAGATGAGTATTTATCTCTTCAGGTACGCTGAGGAAGCCACCTATCTGTCACCTGTTGGGTAACAGAAGGGAAGCTCTAAGTGAAAAGAAAACCATGGCAAGATGGGAATCAGAAGCAGATGGCTTATTTGGGGGAAAGAATCCATTGTAAGACTTAATTTGGAAGCAATACCGACTGCAACTTGGAATCTAACTATGAACAATCATGGAGGCAACAGTAGAAGCAGCAAATGTGCAGAACAGATTAGCAGTGTGCACTCTGAAGGGTGATCCAATCAAGGCCACCCCAGTAATTGTCCACTCAATGACACAGATCCAGAAGTATGTCTTAACTTTTATTTATAGACCATGTGAAAACATAAAGGGCTGTCATGGATGATGAAGCAATGCTGGAATGGAGATAAATATCCTGCCCTAGCTGGTTTTTCTGTCTACAATGGTTTCCTACATTCAGAGAGCAGGAGGCACTGGCCACAGACACACCTTTGGTGAGCTAAGAATATACATTTGGACCCCCTAGGTTCAAAATAATTGAACATTTTTAAGAGAGATGTTTAGAAATACACTGTTTTCAGTGGAGATCCATGGACTGATGTGGCAGACTTCAAGGTTACTAGCCCTTAGGTTTTTTGGTAAGAATTGTTTTCTATATAAGAACATCACCAGCAAGCTTACAGGGTAATGTCAAATCACCAGTGAAGCCATTATCCATCACACTCCAGATGTGGATACAGAATGGCTAATACAGGTAGTCCTCAACTTACAATCACAACTGAGCCCAAAAGTTTTGTTTCTAAGTGAAACAGGTGCCCCATTTTATGTCATGGTTGTTAAGTGAATCGCTGCAGCTGTTAAGCTAGTAAGAGATGTAAAATAAAGCTGGCTTCCTCTTTGATTTTGCTTGCAAGCAGATCACATGACCCAGGGACACCATCATAAATGAGAGTCAGTTGTCAAATGTCTGAATTTTGATCACATGATCATGGAGATGCTGCAATGGTCATTAAGTGTGAAAAATGAACATTAAGTCACTTTTTTCCTGTGCCATTGTTAATTTTGAAAAGTCATTAAAGGAATTGTTGTAAATTGAGGACTATCTGTACCAAACCTAGCACACCTTGCTTGCTGAATAGACCAAAACCTATTTGTTCAAAGAAGTTCTTAAATGAATCTTTGTTGATGGACATTTGTTGCCATGCTGATCATTCTAGTTTTAGCATGTTGGGATTGAATGGTTTTAATTCTATTTTGTATCCCACACTGTAGGTCATCTAGTCCAACACCACCACCACCACCCAAGCAGGAGACCCTATACCATTTCTGACAGATAGAATAGAATAGAATATCGAAAGGGACCTTGGTCTTCTAGTTCAACCCCCTGCTCAGGCATGAAACCCTACACCACTTCAGACAAATGGTTATCTAACATCTTGGTGGCAGTCTAGTTTTTTCTTGAAAGCCCCCAGTGATGAAGCTCCCACAACTTCCAATGGCAAGCTGTTCCATTGGTTGATTGCTCTCACTGTCAGAATATTTTTCCTTATTTCCAGGTTGAATCTCTCCTTGATCAGTTTCCATCCATTATTCCTTGTCTGGCCTTCGGGTGCTTTGGAAAATAGCTGACTCCCTCCTCTCTGTGGGAGCCCCTCAAACATTGGAACACTGCTATCATGTCTAAATGTTAAATGTCAGAAACGTTTTATCAATAGATCTTAACTCTTGTTGAGAATTCCAGAGCAAAGCATCTGATGAGCTGCAAGATCCTTTTCAGATGTATGATTTTGGATCAGAAATTATCAAAACTTAAGATGAGATCCTGCCTTGATGAGGCAAGATCTCATCTTGATGTCCATTTCCCAGCCTGATTATTGTTTGTATGTGTGATTATTTCATATTAATCCAGACTTGGTTCAATTAAATATAATTGAATTCTACAGAATACACATAGCACTACAGCTTACAAAAAGCCAGTGGGTTATAAATAGCATAACAAAGACAACATATTATACATTTTATTCAACTTGCTCTCTTCAGAATGGAAAGTTAAACAACTGCATACACTCAGATCCAAGCTGACAAGAAGCAGATGACATTAGTTATGAATTATGTTTTAGGGTTTGCTCCCAAAGAATTGCTCACAGTTGGTAATGAGAAACTCTTTTATAATTATGTCTACATTTGTGGGAAGCTAGGAAAAAGGGGAGAGGAAGATCTCCCAAGTTACAGCCATAGAATTCTTCTAATCTAAAAGCTGAATTCAAAAAGGAGAGACTCAAAAGGTCTCAGTATGTCTTTTCAAAAATAGCATGCAGAGACCCTCTATTTTTTGGACACAGTCTTTTTTTAAAAAAACATCTACAAAGAAATATCCTACAGTGGTTCTATAAGTTGACTTCCTTATTTAAACTTCTCCCAAATGGTAAACATTTTCTAAGTTGTCTGGTTCTCTTGCTCAGTTCCAGGCAGAAATATAACTAAAATTGTTTGCTCCATCCAAATAAAAATCCTAGGTGTGTTGAGAAGGTTTTAGAGTCTAAGAAGCTGAAACAACTATTAGTTAAGAGCCACTGCTGGGAATCCAATAAAGTTTCTTCCAACTTTTGTTCAACGTTCCCGTGTTTGCTTAGCTACTTTATAGCTTCTTGAACCTCAGCACTTAGAAAAAGACTCAACCAAAACTGGAAAATCCTTATTGTTTCCTCCTGCTTCAAATATTGTTGGCATTTCACCACTTGATGCCCTCTAGATGTGCTGAGAATGCAGCCCTCATAATTAATAGGCATCACTGCCCAGCATTTGGCCAACACAAAGTTAAAAGGCATCAGTTTCAGAAAGCTGTATTAGTGCTAACTATAGATAAATACTTGGATTATTAAAGACCTTTCACCCACCCATAGATCCTAGTGGACCCAGGAGCAGAAGTACAATATTAGAATCCATTCTTTGTCTAAAATAATTTAAGACCACTCTTTAAGTCAAAATCCCTTTCCAAATGTGCTAAATTAATGGCAGTAAATGCACTGTTGAAAGACAAGAGACTAGGTTAGGGACAAATGGGGGGGGGTCTATTTATGTAGTCGCTGAAGAATCAACACTGACTGAATGACACAAAACAAATAATTAAATAAATACAACTAAAACAAAACAGAAGAGAACATATATAGAACATTTATGCACACAGACAACTGTGTATATAAATTTGATCAAAGTATTTCAATTAATGATAAGCCATACTTCATTGTAATCAATTCTGATTTATATCAATAAGAAATTTATTTTATTGTTGCTTAAGGCTAGAGACTATTCAGCAGATGGAACCAACTACTTATCTCTCCAATATTGAAGTATTTTAACAATAAATAGAATATAGAGAATCAGGGTTTTTTTGTCCAGATATCAATTTCCATGCGATAGGGATATAATTCAAGGAAAAATTGAAGAATTTTAAGTCTTGTCTCAAAAACTGAATTACTCTTAGTAATTTCCTCCCAAGAAAAACAATTATAGGACAGCACACAGAGACATGTTTAAATTAAGCATGAATGCTTAACCTAATTCAAATTAAAATTCCTCAAAGGGGAAGTAGCATTTTTCAAAAATACTTTAACATTGAATGTGACAAGAAGGGGTTTCCTTTATCCAGTTTTCAAGTCTTTCCTGGTTATGTAGTTCAGCTTTAGTATCATAAAATGTTCTGCAATCGTCAGGCAAAATGTAGTAATGAAGAGAATTAGTGAACAGAACTTGGAACAGACTATCGGTACCGCTATAAATACTTTAAATAGTTAAATTTTCCTTCACCTTCCAGCGTGGATCCTTTATGAAGCTGGAATCCTTGTGCTTACAATTACATTTTAAAACTTTCATGTAATGACATGTTTAGCACTGGGCAAGTTTGGATGGCAGGGAAATTGTGTTCCTCCACTGATGCTGAATTATTTTAGAGTCAGACCTTGCCCATATGTTTACATTGTCTGTCTGTTGCTATTGTGTACTCTAGGTCTGGTCTGGTTTTAACCCTCCATTCACTACCTAGAGCCCCTGGTGTGGAATAGGTACCTATGCAATTGGTAAAACAAAATAAATAAAATACATGCATTTTCCTGCACTCCCTCACCATAGCCTTGTCACGATCGCACACAGGGAACATGGGATCCTGGCAATTCAAGGCCCCAAGATTAATATATCTAACTAGTTGATAACCCAGCATTGCCTGGGTTTATAGGGGGAAAATGTCTGGATCAAATGTAATTTCCAATGTTGAATTTTTCCCCTTACTAGAGGGAGCCCCCTTGTGGAGTATTGTGAAACCGTTACATGGCAACTCCACTGCACTGTACAGTAGAATCCAGTACGACAGTATAGCACAACAGGCTGTATCTTAATAGAACATCCCCCCCCCTGGAGGGGTGTTAGGGATGTCTCATCCCCACAGTATTTGTCTCCAGTTAGTAAGTCATCTGTGTACCAAGTTTGGTTGAAATTGCTCGAGGTCCTCCAGAGTTATGCTGGAACACACACGAAAGAAAGAAAGAAAGAAAGAAAGAAAGAAAGAAGAAAGAAAGAAAGAAAGAAAGAAAGAAAGAAAGAAAGAAAGAAAGAAAGAAAGAAAGAAAGAAAGAAAAAGAAAGAAAGAAAGAAAGGAAGGAAGGAAGGAAGGAAGGAAGGAAGGATTGATGATAAAGATATAGAGATGGGGAAAGAGAAAATAACTGGCAAGGTGCGGATTATTTGTTTACAGCAGTATTTTCTACCCCTCAATCATACCCTAACTCCAATTGCCCCTTTCCCCCTCATGTTAGAATCTCAACGTTTGTTTTCTAGATAGGTAGCCTAGGTTAATGTTAAAAGTAACCACTAAAACTGGTTTATCATTTCCATTTTTTCACGTAGGGAAAGTCAAGTTAACAGGACACAGCAAGAATATTCCGCAAGACAGAAACAGATTAAAAGGCATGGAAACCTTGGTGCAATTTATTTACTACGTGTTGGACTGAATTACACACCTGGTTCAAATCCCATTGTTGCCAAGAATTCCAGAGTCTTCTACCTACTATATTTTGTGCTCCCCTACACCCTTCTAATGTTCCTAGCTCTTTTAGATTTTTAGACTCATGTATGTATGTATATGTGTCTGAGTATGTGCATCTTTGTGAACATATATAGCTTGTTTTAATATAGTACATATATTTTATACTAGAACTGTGATTGGGAACCTATGGCACCCATGCCTGAAGTGGTACGTGGAGCCATGTTGCTTGGCACATGTGGTGTCGTCCATTCCTCTTCCGGGTTTCTGATGCACATGTGCAAGCGATGATCAACTGGACTTTGTGCGTGCGGCAGTGTTGGAAACTTGAAGAGCTGGTCTTCTGTTTTCAGGAATGAGCATGAGCGCCGGCCAGCTGATCAGCGTGTGTGCATGTGCAACAGAAACCGGAAGACTTGCTGACCAGGAAAAGGAGTGTCCAGGGGGCATGTGCGCCAGAAACCGGCAGTTCATTTTGTGGCGCTGGGCAGCTCCTCTTCCTGATCCCAGACGAGCACGCAAAGTACTCCCTTTTTGGCATTCAGTGCTGCAGTCGCATGTATGCACACACACTCCCTTTTCAGCACTTGGTGCCGAAAAGGTTCACCATCACTATACTAGAAGGTTTTTCATATTTCTTTAGACACTGGTGTGCTTTCTATGCCTTTTAATTGACCGTACCTTGCCTTCCTTATGCTGGTCTATGACCATCATAAAGATAAGATTTGATTGTTGCCATGAATTCAGTAGGAAGCTCTAGACCAGTGATGGATAACCCTTTTCTCCTTGTGTGCCGAAATTACACCCACACACATAATGTAATGCGCCCTGCCCCCTGCACCTGTGTGCGCACACACCTGTGTGTGACTCCTGTGCATGCACGTGATCCCCACACATGTGTGTTCAACCCTCCCACTCCATGTTGGGCCTAACAGGCCTCCCTGCAGCCTCCTGGGGTCAAAAATGGGCAGGGGGGCATGCTGCACCCCCCACACATACACAAATGACCCCCTGTCCCACCCCGCCCCACCCCCCACGCATGTGTGTGCATTTCCCACATATGCGGCAGCTGGCCAGCAGGAGGCGCCCTTGCATGTGCAGTGTAGCTGAGTTGAGTGATGGCTCGCGTGCCCGCAGAGAGGGCTCCCCGTGCCACCTGTGGCACGAGTCCCATAGGTTCACCATCACGGCTCTAGACAATTGACCATTCTCTAAGACTTAGCGTCTCCACCTGCCCCAGAGGAAAGGGGGGAATACTTAGAATACAAAGAATTAAGAAATAGTTAAGATTTTTAAAAAGCATAAAATTATATACACGGGAGTAAGAACATAGAAACAGAATACAAGAATACTTTATAGATTAAATAAGACTAGAAATCGAAAACAGAGAATAGAATAAGGTTTATAATTAGTGTAATAAAATAGTGTTATGAGAAGAAGTATTGTCTGCTTGTCCGTGTTGTATTCCATATTAAGGAAAACTTTTAAGACACACAACGAAATATACTGTCAAAGTCTTATGTCTTATGTCAATCAACACCTGCTGTAACTATCAGCAAGAGGCAGACAATGTCAAAGTTAAAAGAGAATCTGGAACAGGTTCAGGCAACCTACCACTGCTCGGATGTCTGGATGCTAATTGCTTGCGCTGATCACTTTTCAAAAAATGACAAAAATATCAAATTATTTATGGAAGAGATATTCTTCTGATATTCCTCAACAGAAATGAAAAAGTTTTTTTTCCCCCCTCAGAGCAGAGGGTCAATAAAGAAGGCTGGTAATGAAAACAAAAAGGCTACATCAGGGCTACTAAGAAGGGCAGTTTGCTGTCAGTTTTGCTCCACTCCTTACCAGCACTGATGTTGTTACCTAGTTTGGGCAATTAAACGTCTGCAGGAATACAAGTAAGCTCAGAGAGCACCAAGGACTCCTTCATGTCAATCCCGAGCTCCAAATATTCTTCCTTATTGATATAACACTTGCAATATTATTTTTACTTTAATGACCTGAATCCTAAGTAACAAACAAGAGTCTACCTGATAATTTCCCATGAAGGCTTATGAGGAACATATTTGCTATTTTGGAAAATGTCAACTTTCTTTTTCCCCCAAAGCATCATATGGAAGAGGGTTCCATATGTATCTTTCAATTTATATTGTTTTTATTTGTTTCCTAATATGATTTGATAGCTTATTGGTAACCTTATCACTAAGTGTTGCATCTTTTTATTCTTGATGAATGTATTTTATTCTGTTATGTACATTGAGAGCATTTGCAACAAAGATAATCACACTTGGCCAATAAAGAATTCTATTCTATTCTATTCTATTCTATTCTATTCATACAAGCTCAGTGGAAAAAAGATCTGTCCGTCCATCCATCCATCCATCCATCCATCCATCCAAACTGACAACTTGCAACCAACCGATCTTTACAGAATATATATAATAAAGTGGCTTACCATATTTACATAATAAAACCAGAGTACAGAATCAAAATAAAATTAATTAAAATGTTAACCAGGAACAAATAATATTAGATGTGCATTCTTCATGAAATGGGATGTATTAAAATTATTTGCGCCTTTCTGACCAGTATAGACAAGATTCAGGCATAGTGACAATTGGATTTAAAATGATGTTTTCAATGATTTTGTAGCCACAAGGAAAATATTGGCATTCTAACCTGACATCTAGTGGTATTTTCCACACATTACACACAGTTTACACTACAGATGTAGAAAAAGCCACAGAAACATGTAAATGGCTGTCCATCTTATACATTGAAACTACAAGTGAAGAAAAAGACAAGAGTGGAAAATGTGTCCAACTGAACACTGATTTCCATTTTAAAAAAATACAAGAAGAGTCAAATAGTCAAAAGGGGAGGATAAAGGATTTCTTGAATAAAAGTAAAGGAACAGGAAACGTATATAAAGATGAGCTTTATAGGTAGTCATTGAAATACAGCCACAGTTGGGGTGAGGTCTGTTACTAAGTAAGGTGGGTGTTGAATAAATTGCACTCAATTTTATGATTTTTTTTGCCAAGGTTGTTAAGTGAATCGCTGCAGTTGTTAAGTGAATCGTGCAGTCATTAAGAAAATCTGGCATCCCCTATTGACTTTGCTTGTGGTAAGTTGGCTGGGAAGGTTGAAGGTGGCAATCACACATGAAAGGTCTCCTTTTTTTCAAATCAATGGAGTGTTGATCCATTGGTTGCGACAGGAATTAACCAACCAGCTTGTCATGCAAATATGATGTCATGGACTGAGAGTGAGTAATTGGCCCAAAGTCATCCAATCAGCTTTCATGCCAAAGGTGGGACTAGAATTCAGTCCCAACAACCGGGACCTCTCCTACATCCTCCTGGTCTCCTACTTTCTAGCCTGGCGCCTTAAGCACTAAATCAAACTGGCTCTCTGTTTAGAACAGAATAGGGAGAAATTAAATGGTTCCAAACTTGGAAAACACTATAATTGAATATTACCATCATATTCATTTAACATATGTAAAACAGATCAGCAGAAATAACTGGGGGAAACATTAACAGCTTCAGTTAGGGTTATGATAACAACCTCAAGGGCTGAAATGAGGAAATCTTATGGAATATCCTGTTGGAGGTGAGAATTCAAAAGCCACTCCACTGCTCAATGTTTCAAAAACTAATATTATGTCAACAGGCACAACCCATCAATTGAAAAGGGGTAGAGAAAGAACTAAAAAGTTGACCAATTTTATCTTTCTAGGCTCATAAACTAACAGGAATGGTGACAGTTGCCATGAAATAAAAATCTCTTGGACTAAAGACTACAAACAATCTAGAGCCGTGATGGCGAACCTATGGCGCACGTGAGTGGCTGGCACATTGGGGTGGCGGCTGGCACACAGAGCCAGCTGCCATCCCAGCCCAGCTCCACCGTGCATCCTTGAGGGTTAGAGGGCATGCCATGGACACGCATGCTCATGCTGGGGGGGGGGGGCAGTGCGCATGCATAGGGGGGATGCTCGCGTTGCATTTTGGGGGCTGATACAGCACCCCTGCACCCTGTTTTGGCTTCCAGGCTGGTGCAGGAAACCTTCCAGGCCCAAAATGGGGCACAGGGGCACTGCGCGGGGCTCAAGGGTGGGTGGGGTGCATGGGTGGAGGAGCATGGAGGGGTTCATGTGCATGCGCAGGGAGCGGTTGCATGTGCATTGCATTATGGGTGTGGGTGCATGCGCTGTCATGCAGCCGCAACATGCCCTCTTATTTTTGATCCTTCTATGGCAACACCCCAAAACATTCCAATTATACATGGTTGACTAAAGTCACAACACACTCACAACTGGTCTTAATAGCCGATTGGACCAGAAGTGAGCAAAAAATCATAAAATACACCCAGTAACTTGGTTTTTTTTTCTTCTCTCTGAGGTTAACCTTACCTGTCTGTAAGTACTAATGATGATTTCTCTCAGGTGGTAGTGCATGGGCGTCATTGTTTCACTCACTGTGTCCAATGCCATGTCAACCTCCTTCTTCATCCGGTGTCCCTCTGGCAATATCTGAAGGATTTTCATCACCACCTAGCAGATAAGAGCAAACCATACAGCTGATGATGAAGCTTTTCCCTTCTGGAGTCTCTTTTCTCACACAGGGACTAAACACTCAGCAAAGAAAATGCCTCCAGCAGATGTAAGAAACACAGTTTCTCTATGAAGGCAAAGTTTAGTACTTAGATATACTCCTTGCATCGCTAAAAAAACAACTCATGTAGACAAAATCAGGGGACATATTATCACATGTGGTGGTTATGTCCCAAAGTTAAACAATATTGGAATAGAACAAGAAAAGAGCTTGAAGAAATAACTAAATAGCAAATTGATATGAACCTGGAATTATTTTTATTGGGAATACCTACAAGGAAATATGATTTAAAAAATACAGTATTTAATTTTACACATCAATAACGGCAACTAGAATAATGTACGCACAAAACTGGAAGAACAATAACATACCAACACAGGAAAATGTGATAAAGAAAGTTTTAGAGTGTGCAGAGACGGACAGACTCACAAAAGAAATAAAAGAAAAGGAGGAAACAGAATATTATATGGTATGAAACGAATGGTACAAATGGTTGGTGTAAAGCTTAGGGAAAGACTAAATGAAGAAGACACAGGAATTAGAATTTAGCAATGTACATATATGTACATGTATAAATGGAAATGATACACAATGAAGGATTGTTAAGCTTAAGGAATGTATATATTAATATCATATGTATAGATAAAGAGAAATTGAAATAAGGGGGGAGAAATGCATACAAAATGATGTATACCGATGTGGAAATGTTGTACACAAGGAAATTTTAAAAAATTCTTTTTAAAAAACTGTTTAATAAAAATATTTTTTTAATAAAAAACACAATATAAAGGAGGCCCTGAGATGTATATCTCAGTGTTTCTTCAACCTTGGCAGCTTTAAGAGACATGGACTTCAATTCCCAGAATTCCCCAGCCAGCCCTGCGTGCACGCTCACATTTGTGAACCGGTAGGGAAGGTAAGCGAATCCCATCACTGGGACATAAGGTAAGATATTTTGAATCTCAATGGGTCATTCATTTGGTACATAGACCAAGGTACCTGTCTCTCACCCTCTTATTCAGGCAACAATCCAGAGGTGAGTTCGGCTGAATAGGTAGTAACTCGACCTGCCACGACCCCGAACTGGTTCTATCGTCGGTGGCACCATCTTGATTTTTGGTTCTGCGCATGCGCAGAACAATCTTCATTGCAAAAATGTATTTTTCCCCTTTTCACCTTTTTAGATGTAAATGTGCACACACACAGAGCAAAAAAATTTATGCGCCAAACCAGCAGTAATGCCGGCAGCAACCCATCCCTGCAACAATCAAATAGGTAGGATGTGAGCCAGGTCTTCTACCTCTGCTGCACAAATGCAGAGATGTCCATTGTAGGATATAGAGTGGGATCTCCCATGTCTGACCCTCTTGCTTGCGTAAGTATCTCCCCAAGATGTTTTGTCAGTTGTAACTTCAAATAGCTGTGTCTATTTGAAAAGTATGTTTGTTATTATCTGGTTAGTAGCTAGTAGCTGATTAGTAAAGTTGCTGCAATCAACTGTGTCCCTGCTGTGTCAGATTTACTCTGGGCAGCTCAAATGTTAATGTTAAGCACAAAAGGGAAGAAAACTGGAAGTCACATTTTAGTTATTAGGTATTAGGAGTCTTTTGGGGGGTGGGTTGCCATGAAAATGCGGTTCTTCCAGCATCGTGCAAAGTTTTGCTTTGCAAACAAATAATTCAAAAGTGTTGCTCTTAATGTGTCAACACAAAGACTTTTAGCATGCTATTAGTGTAATTCATCTACTTGGCTTTGACATGCTTGTGCATTATCTCATTCTGAGCGTTAGGATCCATAAAAATGCAAAGGCCGTATTAATTTAGCTAACTTGCTAAGCTTTGCTTGCATATCCTCTCTAACTCCTCTTGTCTTTTGCTGCGATGTTAATGTTATTCATCATTTAAAAGCTCCTTCCTTCCTTCCTTCCTTTCCTTCCTTTCTTCCTTGCAACTGACCACTACTTTTCTATGAGAGAAACCCACAATTGCCTAAAAAAGGAATTGTGCAAATCTATTTATAGGATGCCACTATGTAAGCAGCATAGCAAAACTTATGTAAAAACTGGTCAGACTGCTTAAAATATTTTTAATTTTGGCCTGTCATAACACAGCCCATTTAGAACTCATGACAATGCAACATTTCAAGTTGGGTTCTTTTGTTCAAAGCTGTTCAAGATGGCTTCTGTTTCATGCACACTCCCACTGCTAAATTAAAATACATTTTATTGAGTAAATCACAAGCAGCAGGGTTGACATGAAACTCAAACTCAGTCAGTGCATTTATTTATGAATGTGAAGGTTCCCTGCTGGAAAAGCATTACGGTATTTTTCAGAGTATAAGACAGAGTTTTTTCCTCCCCAAAAGAGGGTGAAAATCTGGGTGCGTCTTATACTCTGAATACAACATTTTGGGCTTACCGAAACCCTGTCCCCTTTGCAAAAATGAACGTGCAGAGGGTTTGGGAGGTTTGCAAAGTTGCCGTTTTTGCCCTCCCCCTTCCCCAGCCCCCAGGAGCACTCTACAAGCCTCCCAAAGCCACTGTGTGCCCCTTTTTCTACTTTTTTTTTTTTAAAGAGGCGTGCAGAAGGTTTGGGAGGGCTGCAGAGTGCAAAAACTTATTTTTAATTACCTCTTCAAAATCATGGTGTGTCTCATACTCTGGTGCATCTTATACTCTGAAAAATACGGTATATTAAGAAAATACAAAGCATGCATTAGAAGACACCAACCTCAAATTCTCCTTTTGTGTACTTGGCATCTGGCACACTCACAATCTCATCTTCCGTGATCTCAGGGATTCCCTGCAGCAAAAAGACAGGCTTAGTCTCGGTTTTAAAGCTATGAAAAAGCTAAAACAGTGGCTCCTCTTTTAAAGAGTTGGCATATACCAGGGGTGCCAAACTCAAGGCATGCGGGCCAGATCAGCCAAATGGGTGCTTCAATCTGGCCCAAGGAGCCAGCATGGAAATAGTAAAGGACTGGCCTGTGGTGCCACTGGCAACCAAAATGGGGTACGGGGAGCCACAGCAGGATTTTGGATTTTTTTCGTAAGTGCACATGGAAAAGTTTCTAGAAAATTTTGAGTCTAACATGAGAAAAATGGACCCCTTCAAGCTATAATTACAGGTGTCCTTTCTTCTCCTCTTTTTCTTTGAACTAGTTCCGGGACGGGGTCAAATTCTTTCCTTGCACCAACCTGATCATAAAGTCCTTGGTGCATTAAGGTTATTGTCATTCAGGACACCTGTCAGTAGGATATGATGATCACAACAATAAGAGCTTTTAGAGTAATGGCATGACTAAAAGATTACTGTTATGGTGCACTGAAGGACTGGTGATATTTTAGTTTGTAAATGGCCAAAAGAATGGGAATTATTCAGTATAGAAACATAGCCACTATTTTTCTGATTATGTGCAATTCCATATTCTGTCCAACTTCCAAATAAATCAGGCTTATAACATAGGGATTGAAACTGGCTTGCTGCCAAACAAATTAGCCACAATTTGCTGAGGATGAAGTAATGATAAGGTTGACCAAATTCCAACTCTTCCACCTAGCTATGCCGTAACACGCCTTCGGCTTGGCTCTGACATTTATAAGAATAGAATCGACATGATAATATACAAAATACTTTTATCCTACAATAGGCAAGCATTCATTGTGAAAAAAACAGCTCCAGTTGTCTTCTGGCCAGAGCTGAGTGAGCTGATTTCAATGGACCTCTGTTATTCTTTCATTTCTCACTGAAGACCACCCTGGACATTTTCACAGAGCTCAATAAACATGAGCACACATATCCACATTGCTTCAGTGGATATTTTGTTTTACTACTGGTTCTGTGGGCATGGCTTGGTGGGCGTGGTGTGGCTTGGTGGGCGTGGCAGGGGAAGGATACTGCAAAATCTCCATTCCCACCCCACCTCAGCCAGAGGTGGCATTTGCCAGTTCTCTGAACTACTCAAAATTTCCACTACCGGTTCTCCGAACTACTTAAACTTTCCGCTACTAGTTCTCCAGAACCTGCTGGATTTCACCCCTGCATTACTTTTTTTTAAAAATGTTTCTCCTGTTTTAACTCATCAAATTCAACCAGAAAAGGAAGTCATCATTTCAACTTGGAGCAATATAATCAGAACTAAGATAAGGTCCCTTTTGAAGTATTGTCTTGTGTTGCAAACATGAAAAGCTTTTTTAAATGGATGATTAAGAGACTATGAATTTGGCGAGATTAGGAAGCTCTTGCTACATAGCTCCTCAGAGGGGGGACCACAAAGACTGCCAACATCTGGACAAATTAATGTCATACCTTATATTTTATTTATTTCTCTTCCAGATATACAGCTCCCAAAGTAGCGTGAAAGATTAAAATCTGTGACCCTGAAATAACGTGGGATCCGATACCCTTTGCAGTAAGATTTCATTCAAGATACGAGGTCCCACTTGCTATATAACTCTAGACCAGGGGTGTCAAATTCAAGGCCTGCGGGCCAGATGTGGCCCATGGGGTGCTTAGACCTGGCCCATGGGCAGGGGTGGGCTGCTATGGGTTCGCCCGGGTTCAGGAGAAACTGTAGTTAACGTTATGGCCGGTTCAGAGAACCTCCAAATCCCACCCCTAGCTGGCCCCGCCCACCATGCCCTACCCCTGCCACCCCACCACACCCCTCTCAGGAGTCTCCACATGGCCCGTTTTGGATGTGAAGCAAGTGCAGGGCCCATGCAGAGACTTGTGGAGCGGTAAAAACGGGCTTCCTGGAAGGTCTCCAGAGTCTGGGGGAGGCCGTTTTCGCCCTCCCAGAGGCTCAAGAAAAGCCTCTGGATCCTGGGGAAGGTGAAAACAGTCCCTCCCTCCCCCGCCTTGGTGCAGGAGGCCAGTTAGGCCATGCCCACCATGCCAGCAACCAAGCAGAGAACCTGTTGCTGACATTTTTGAAGCCCACCACTACCCGCGGGGCCATCATGGAAACAGGAAAGGACCAGTCCATGGTGCCTATTCCAGTGAAAAGAGCTTGGGAGGGCCTCGCGTCCCAACACAAGTGACATTGAGCTGGCCACGCCCACCCTGACTCCTGATGTCAAACACAACCTCAATGAAATCGAGTTTGACACTCCTGCTCTAGACTGTTTCCCCCATGCCGCTCCCAGGGAACACATACCTTGAAATGCCAAAGGATGAGGACAGCAATAACCATGGCTGTTGTAGTTCTTCCTCTGCCACTGTGACAGTTGAACAAAAAGGCTGTGTGGGAGTCTTCAGCCAGCGCGCCCTTCATGGCTTCCAGTATCTGATCAAAGTCCTAGGGACACAAACCAAAGATGTCATGAGAAATTATTATTTTTTTCAGATGGCAAGATAACAAATTTTAACTTCAAACCACTTAAATGGATCCTCCAAAATTTGAGAAGAGTTTGCTTTTTTTTTTTTTTGCCAGTTTCCCTACAAAAAAACATCCATTCAAATGAATAGTTTCTCTTAATGGCCACTTTCCTTCTTTCTTCTCCTTCCTCCTCCTCCTCCCCTTATGCTGGCCGCTCTGTTTCCCATTTCTCCATTGCAGCGCAATGCCCAGGATCAATTTTGATAGCTAGTGGTGGTGGTGGTGGTGGTGTAATTTAACAACTGGTTCGCCCAAGATCAGGTTAGCCATCGCGGGAGGCTCGTCCCGCATGTGCAGCGGAGCTGAAGGACGGGAATGGGCCACGTCTCCCACAACAGCCAACCTGATCCTGGACGAACCGGTTGTTAAATTATTTGAATCCCACCACTGAGCAGAAGTGGAACTTCTAAGGTGCTTGCTTACCTTCTCCTTCAGACCACAGAAATCTGGAACTGGGATCCGTTTGTAGGCCAGCCCTTGGCAATTGCTTTTGTGCCGGTTAAATATCTCCTGCATGGTTAAGCATGATTTCAACATTTTCATCTGCTTCTCCTGTTCCAAATAAACCTCAATCCGTTTCTGGGATTTCAACAGATCATTCTTCAAGGCAGATTCTAGTTTCTGAAGCAGTGTCAAAGAAACAAGGGAGTCATTCATCTCTTTCAGTTCTATCTTCAAGAAGCTTAATCTTCTCTCACCCTATGCCCTCCAGGTAGGTTGGAATACAATGCCCATATTTCCATCAAGAAAGGAATTATAGAAACCCAACTGGAGGGAACCAGGTTGAAGAGTACACTGATACACAGAAATAGAAAATCAACTATTCACACGAGAAACTGGCGGACTGGATATTTTATGGAATGCAATTTATGGTTACAATGCATAAATTAATGGGGAAATTCAACTAAGGGAAAATGCTGCATAACTTCACAAGGCAAAAAGCCTCACTCCTCTCCAATATAGAATCTCTGTAAATCTACAAAGTTAGTATTTCTAACAAAAGCTCATCTATTCAATCAAATGTACATAAATCGAAATCTTTTTTTATTTGTATCACGGCTTGAAGAAATGTTATGATTTAAATCTTGAATTAATTCTTGGGGGTTTATGGCCATGATCCGTGACCACAAAAGGTATTTAAAGGGGGTCAAAGGTTGAGAACCACAGGTTTAGTCACTTCTTCTAAGCCTCAAACGAGCATGGACTCTACAGAAAAATATCTTGAAAACAAAAGCCCTCATCTCATAATACATTGATCATTTCAAACTGCAATGAGCAATCAGTACAAAACATCCAGACCTTGCAACTAAGCAGGACAAAGACTAGGAACAAAATCTGTTATGTAGCATCTTGATATCACTTTAGTAGAAAGAAGAAGAGTATTAACAGTACTTATTTTTTTCTTTTCTGTTCTAACCTGTCCTCATCCCAATAACCCCCTTTTATTTAATTTACAGTGAATTTCTCTCCAGCAAAGTCTTTCCTCTCCCACGGTCTTTCAAGATAGCTCACAATTTATCAGGCTTGAACATGGCCAGGCCGATATCTTTCAGATGCTGCAATACTTGGCAAGAATGCAGGAATGAACTAATTGTCTCCTGCAAACTCCACTCCTGTTTCGCTCCTCTTTTATCCTTAAGGGAAGGGCCATTCATCGTGCACCTGTGGCCTTACTCCCAAGTCGACCCTTGTTCCTTAGCTGTTCCCTTCATCTGGCATTCGCACACTGGGAATAGTCTCCAGCTGTTCTTCTGCCCTACAGATGTCTGACTCCGAAGGCAGATGATAACTGTCAGACGGCCCTGGCCCCATCTCTGCCTCCGACACAGAGCCCTCATCCAAACCTACCCCAGACTCCAGAACTGGCCCATGTTCCTCCCCAACCTCCTCACTGTCTAAATCTGCTACTAGCTCTGCTGGCCTCTGGCAGACCACAATATTTTCTTTCCCTGAACATGTGATGATACACACCTTGCACACCTTTACCAGGGTTTACAGAATTTGTGAAAATATTTTATATGAAGTTCCTTGAGAATATAATTGAATTGGGCTGTTGTTGTCATATATAAAATGCACAAAAGGGCATGCACCCAACTATTGCCGAGAAGAACGACATGACATAAAGAAATTACTTTGCTTATTATTTCTACAGAAATCAATCCCTGTCTTTAATCACTTATTGCCAAAAACATTGTATTACACAAGACTTCCCCCCCACACACACACGAGTATTCATTGGAGAATAGAAAATTATCTTCTTTGGCTCCCATGCCAAGGAATGTTTGACTAACCCTGATTTTCCCGGATTACATAAAAGAGCCCTCTGCCTTTAAACATCCATCCCATATGATTATGTCTGGTTAGTGAAAAGATAGTTTCTCTTTTCCAGAACTGTCCATACACGAAGTCAGAATGTTGCTTTTTTATTGATTAGCACAGGGGTGGGGAACTAAGGCCCTTTTATGATTTGTGGACTTCCATGCTGGCTCAGGAATTCTGGGAGTTGAAATCCACAAGTCAGAAAGTTCCCCACCTCTAGATTAGCATGATGTATTAATTCATTTAAAAAAAAAACATAATGTTATGTGCCAACTGGGCCACTAAAGTTTATTCAACAATTCAGGGGTTACAAAATCCTGGCTTAACACTTCAGCATATTACAAATAATGTAGACAAAATGTCAATAAGGAATTACTCTTGAATATCAAGTCTCAGATTATTCTGTTCTCTTTTATGATATGAAAGGAGATTCATCTATGCCAGTGATGGTTTAATCTTTTCGGCACCGAGTGCTGAAACTGTAGGGTGCGTGTGCATGCCAGAGTGCCGGAACCCAGAAGAGAGCAGCTGGCTGGTGCGCATGCGCATGGCAGCCAGCTGTTCTTCTGGGTACCATCGTGTGCATGCACACACATGCACAAGACAGAACTCAGAAGAGCAGCTGGCCAGTGCACATGCACACCAAACCAGCTGTCCGACACGCATACGCATGATGGAACCCAGAAGAGAAGATAGCGATGGCATGCGTGCCCACAAAGTGGGCTCTGCGTGCCATCTTTGGCACATGAGCCATAGGTTCGCCATCATGGATCTATGCTATGGAACAGACTCACAATTCATGATCAGATTGTCAAAGATCCTATTGCTTCAGAGGCCACGCTGTGATGGAATTATACCAATCTAATCACCTACTGAGTGACGTGCAGAGGTGGGTTCCTACCAGTTCGCACCTATTCGGTAGAACCGGTTAGAAGAGGTTCCACCAGTGGACCCGATAAGCAGGCCACACCTACAGAAGAGGTTCCAAACTTTTTTGAAACCCACCACTGGTGACGTGTTTAATTTCTTTTACTATGAACGTGTTATTATTACTTATGCCATGAATTGACAAGAGTCTAATGGACTGCAGGAGGGGCAAACTGAATACAGTAATCTTCAACTTACAATCATTCATTTAGCAACCATCTGAAATTAGAATGGGCCACAAAAGTGACTTACAACTGGCCCTTGCACACTTACAGCTATTGCAGCATCCCCACAGGCATGTGATCAAAATGTGTGCACTTGGCAAATGGCATGTACAGATAACTGCATGGCCTGGGTGATGGGATCACCATCTGTCACTTTCCCAGCTGGCTGCTGACAAGCAAAGTCAATGGGGAAAGCCAGACTTGATTAACAAACACCTGATTCACTTAACCATTGCAGTGATTCACTTAACAACCATGGCAAAAAGGTTGTAAAATCAGCCCCAACTAACGTAACAACAACCTTGCTCAGCAATGGAAATTCCTGTCCCCACTGTGGTTGTAAGTTGAAGACTAGCCATAAATAAATAAATTCTACAGGAAGAACATATCCTGTAGCCATTCTAAAATTAGGAAAAAACATTTTCCAGTTCATTTTAGGTTTAAAACACTGTTGATGATGACATGATGTGGACATGAGAAGGATGGTTATGTCAAGAAATAAATATCACAAGCTGCTTTATTTATCTGCTTTAAATATGGAACTCATCCAATTGATACATTAAGATAAAATGTGGAAGAGGAAAAATCAGTAATTCTGGATTTTTCTCTTCCGCCTTTTACTTGCAAGAGAGTAGGTGCAATGAAATGGGAAATTACTCAGGAGGAGAACACAAAGCATGACTCACTCCTACCTACTAAAGCTCATTCTCCATCACTGCACCATCTCCACAGCCCATCACTGAATTCATTCTCACTGGATATGCTATCAAGCAGTGGTGTTGTTCAGCCGGTTCTATCTGGTTAGGGCAAACCAGTAGCAGTGGGAGGCTCCACCCACCTGTCCGGACGTCATCACATCCCATTTTTTACACTCTGTACATGCGCACGCACAGAGGTGGCGCATGCAAACTCACATTTGTGAACCGGTAGTGAAGGTAAATTGATTTCACCCCTGCTATCAAGACCTTTGTGGATAGTAAGAAATTTGCTAGCAGAACAAGTAGGCAGAGGAATCAACAGAAAATTCTAGTGTCCAAGGTCTCACCTCTAGTTGTTCTGAGGATGCTACAGGTACCGTGATCTGCTGTTCCAGATTGCCAATTTCCCGTAAGGTATAGGTTTGTTCATTCTCTTCTAGAACTATATCTTCACGGAGATTAATCCATAAGATGTGAGAGTGTTTCCTCTTTGCATCTGTCAGGTAGTTCAAGACATTCCCAATTGCCTAAATAGAAGAACACTCACAGTATCTTAAAAAGGAAAACCAAAGAAATTATCTACAAAGATCGACAGATGATAAGCCTTGTCTTCCTATCCCTTAGGCTATTACAAATAAATCAAATGAATAAATCAAAGAACTATAGAGACCCCTTCAGGCAGTTGTTTCTTTCAGATCAGCTTTGATAAGAGGCCTTCTGAAGTGAACTCACTGGAACAGGAATCTCCGAGCAAACAAATGAGCAGGCAGGCGTTGAAAACTATCTTTGACCATATGAGGCAACATGGAGACAGGCAATGGGATTGAGAATTCTGATAATGGCCAAGTTGGGGGAGGGGGAAGACATGACTTTCAAAAAATTCCAAAACTGTTTTCAGGGAATATCAGAGAAAAGTATTTGTTTAAAAAAAAATTCTTCTATTTTATGATATATTACTGATTCTGCTAGATTCCTTTACAATATATTACTGATTCTGCTAGATTCTATTAAGAGTGGAGTGGAGTGGAATAGAGTGGAACGAAATGGAATGAAACAAAAGAATTCTTTATTAGCCAAGTGTGATTGGACACACAAGGAATTCGTCTCTGGTACATAAGCTCTCAGGGTACATACATAAGTTCTCAGTGTACATAAAAAAACCAAAGTGATAAGTCATAGATCATAAATCATAAGACACTATCATAAACCATAAGATACAAATAGGAAGTGATAAATGGTAAGATACCAATAGGAGAAGGTAAGTAGGAAAGATGAGGAGAAAGATGAGAAGAATAATAGCAATACAGCCCTACTACATTGTTAGGTATCTTTAGACATAAGAGAATTAGGTGTTTAGTAGAATGATGGCAGGGAAGGGGGATGTGTCTCTCTTTATAGTCTGGTTGTTTTGGCATGCAATGTTCCATAGCAGCATCCTGAGGGAAGGACTTGAAACAATTTATATCCAGGATGTGAGGGGTCTGTAGATATTTTCTCAACCCTCTTTCTGGCTCGTGCAGCAGAGGTGGTATTCAGCAAGGTCTGACCAGTTCTGGAGAACCGGTAGTGGAAATTTTGAGTAGTTCAAAAAACCAGTAAATGCCACCTCTGACTGGCCCCGCCCCCATCTATTCTCTGCCATCTGAGTCCCAGCTGATTGGGAAGAAATGGGGATTTTGCAGTATCCTTCCCCTGGAGTGGGGAGGGAATGGCGATTTTACAGTATCCTTCCCCTGCCACACCCACCAAGCCATGCTCACAGAACTGGTAGTAAAAAAAATTGAATCTCACCACTGGTATATAGGCCCTAAATAGAAGAGGCTGGTTGCAATTAAGTACCAAATTGGAACATCTAGAATCATTAGTACAGCTTTTGCTTAAATTCCAGTTTGGGAATTTGGTTTGGATTGACCTGGTCCCAACAAAATCTCTTAACAGAAACCACACTTACCTTGGAGTTGGGCTGAGCCATTCCATACACAGGCATTTTAGGAACTCTTCGGAAATTGGCCACATTCATGTCTTTGACGGTACTAAGAACATCTGGAGAAAACCGTTCATCCACAACCTACAGCAGTGATAAACTTATGAAGCCTTTGTTCATTTTACATATAAACCAGGGGTGGGTTCCTGCCAGTTCTAACCTCTTCTATAGAAGAGGTTCCACAAATCTGCAGTGCCGTTTAGAACCAGTTCAAGCTCCCTCCCCCCTCCCATCCACACATCATCAAGATGAAAAGCGAGAGGAGGAATTCTGGGAGTTGAAGTCCACAAGTCTTAAAGCTGTCAAGTTTGAACACCCCTGGGGTTTTTTTTCTAAAGGGTTAGGGGTGCAAGGGTCTTGTAACTTGACAGATTTAAGACTTGCACACTTCAATGCCAGAGTTCTTGAGCCAACATTTTGGTTGCTAAGCAAGAGTGTTGTTAAGTGAGTTTCACCACATTTTACAAATTGGCCATGCCCACCCAGTCACATGGCCGGCAAGCCACTCCCACAAAGCAGGGCACACCTAAAGAAGAGGTTCTAAAAAAATTTGAAACCCACCAGTGATATAAACTTAATATCTATCATGAAAAAGTTTCCTTTCATCCAATGCAAATTGCAAAGGATAGTAATAGCTATGGTTAAGGTAAAGGTAAAGGTTCCCCTCACACATACGTTCCTGACTCTAGGGGGTGGTGCTCATCTCTGTTTCAAAGCCAAAGAGCCAGCGTTGTCCAAAGACATCTGGTCATGGGGCCAGCATGACTAACGCCGAAGGTGCACAGAAAGCTGTTACCTTTCCACCAAAGGTGGTCCCTATTTTTCCACTTGCATTTTTTACGTGCTTTCAAACTGCTAGGTTGGCAGAAGCTGGGACAAGTGACGGGAGCTCACTCTGTTACCTGGCACTAGGGATTCGAACTGCCAAACTACTGACCTTTCTGATCGACACACTCAGCGTCTTTTGCATATGTAGCTTCCATGATCATTTGCAGAGAATACAATAAGCTTGTGTATCTCAAAACAAGAGGGTATTTTTTTTTCTTTCAGCTATAGTTACATGACAGAAAAAAATACTGTTGTTTTGAGATACACACACTTATTGTGTTCTCTGCAAAAAATCATGGAAGAAGTGATACATATGCCAAGTTTGCTGAACCCTTACTATTTTTTTAAAAAATGTTTTCCTTACAAATCCGGGGGAGAAACTTAAGAACTTGACTTTAGAGAAGATTACAAATTAATTTCAAGGCAACGGAGGGGAACAAACAGTCCTAGCTCTGAACTAAGCTCAACCTCAGCAACAAGAATATTGCTATAATAGTCTATTAACTGAACTATTTAGTACAATGACTCTCACACTGTGGAAGGAACACTAAGAAAGAAATCCAAAGATTAAGAAGATACAACACAGGGCACTCACCAGGACCCGCACTCCCTTAGTTATGTGTTCCGCTGTGACTGTAAGCTCTGACAGATTCATGTTGGCTTGAAGTCTGTACAGCTCGGGGTGTCTGCAGATCCATCTACTGAAATTGAGAGCAAAAGCCAAGGGATACTGCCAGCCCAGAAGAAAGAAGAAAAGGACAATTTCAGGAACAGGGGGTGTAATCATCATCACTTCAACTCATCAAAAGATCTGGTTTTCAGACCACTGAGGTGCATCAATGTATTTATTTACTAGCTGATAACCTGGCTTTGCCCAGGTATTTATTTATAGGGGGGAAGTGTCCAGACCAAACGTAATTTCTAATGTTGGATTTTTCCCCCTTATCAGAGGGAGCCTCTTGTGGAATACTGTGAAGCCATTAACATGGCAACTCCACTGCACTGCACAGTAGAAGCCATTTTACAGTAGTAAAGTAGAAATTTTAACACACAACAGGCTGTATCTTAACAGAATACACATCCCGAGGGATTTTAGGGATGTCTTACCCCTACAGTATTTGTTTCCAGAGAGTAATTTGTTTCCATTGTGTACCAAATTTGGTTGAAATTGCTTGAGGCGTTCCAGAGTTATGTTGGAACATACACATCCACAGCTGCTTTTACATATATAGATTCCTTCATTTAGTTTGTATAATTGTCCATTTCAGTCACTGACTCTGTTTACAATTCAAATAATATGCTACAGTTAAAACAACCGAAAATAATAAAGACAGCCAAAAGAAATATACAAAGCAACTGAGATACTTGGCCAGTTAATAGAACAGCCAGGAAATGAGGCCCTTGATACCTTCAGCACCTCAGGCTGTGAACATAGCCAGGAATTTAGGGCCTCATAAAAGGCTAACAGGGTTGAGGCCATTCTGACCTCCAAAGGGAGGATGTTCCATAGAGCAGGGGCCACTGTGGAAAAAGCCCATCTTCAATCCCTCCCAGCTGGTAACTCTATGGTTAACATATCTGTAGCAGTCCATTCTGCTAGATCTAATGGATGGGTAGACTCTTGGGAAAAGGTGATCTCTCAGGTAATTGGTTCCCAAGCCTTGTAGGGCTTTAAAGGTGAAAACCATCACTCTCCAACACTGGATGTTTTAAAGAAGAGATTGGACAACCATTTGTCTGAAATGGTATAGGGCAGTGACGGCTAACCTTTTTGTCCTTGCGTGCCGAAAGCACATGCCCATACCCATACCCATAATGCAACGTGCGCACAATACACCCATGTATCCTGCCCCCTGCGCATGCATGTGTGACCCCTGCACATGTGTGCACAAACCCCATCTTGCACCCTGTTTTAGGCCTAGCACACCTCCCTGTAGCCTCCTAAGACCAAAAATGGGTCACGGGGGGGGAGGGCACCACACCCCCTGTGCCCATTTTGGGCCTAGCAGGCCGCCCTAGAGCCTCCTGGGATCAGAAATGGGGTGCAGGGGGAGCAGCGCATCCCCGCCCCACATACCTGCGTGCACATCTCCCGCATGTGTGGCAGAGACCCGAAAATCAACTGGCTGGCGGGAAGCGTGTACATGCAGGGTAGAGCTGAGCTAGGACGATGGCTTGCATGGTCACAGAAATGGCTCTATGTGCCACTTCTGGCATGTGTGCCATAGGTTCACCATCATGGGTATAGGGTTCCTGTCTAAGCATGGTTGGACTAGAAGACCTCCAAGATCCCTTCCAACTCTGTTATTCTATTCTATTCTATTCTATTCTGGCATCTTGAATTGCACCTGGAAACATACCAGTTGCATATTTCCTCTGATCTAACTTCTAAATCAGGAAGACAAATATTTAATGGACATTTAGAAGATATAATAGAAGCTACCTGACAAATTTCAGGGGAGAGGATATTCCATGGTACAAAAAAAAGTGCAAAAAAATAAAACAAAAAAACCAACAACAAAAAGGCAAAATGTCAGAGGCCACAAGATGGCACTCTAAAGTTTTCAACACACCCAACAAGAAAGCACTCAACCAAATTTAGCCAAGCAAATTTCCATTAAGTAGCCTATTCAGAAGTTGATTCAGGGCTTAGAGATGATAGCTAAGGTGTTATTTAGAACCCATATAACTCAAGAAACTCAGGGGGTTTAAAGTCATTAAATAATGTTAAAAATAAAATAAAATGAAAGATATTAAAATAATAAAACTGTGGTGATTTCAGATTAATAGTGGAGAGGCATAGATTTTCAGGAACAATAATTAACCATAGACAGGCAGTAGCTATTAAGTTCCAACAGTATAAAAAAAGCCAAATCTTCAAGTGGCTCCAGAAAGAAATAACGTTGACATGAGTCTGGCTGACCATCATAGCAGAGAAGGCACTTTGAGATATATTCATCAAGAAGCCATACTGACCTTAATGTTCACACATATATACAATCGTTTAAGATATTAAATATCATTATTAAAAAGTTGAAGTCTAACAGGCATTGTAAGGTAAAGGTAAAAGTTCCCCTCGCACATATGTGCTAGTTGTTCTCGACTCTAGGGGGCAGTGCTCATCTCCGTTTCAAAGCCGAAGAGCCAACACTGTATGAAGACATCTCCATGGTCATGTGGCCAGCATGACTAAATGCCAAAGGCGCATGGAACGCTGTTATCTTCCCACCAAAGGTGGTTCCTATTTTTCTACTTGCATTTTACATGCTTTTTTACGTGCTTTCAAACTGCTAGGTTGGCAGAAGCTGGAACAAGTAACGGGAGCTCACTCCGTTTACACAGCACTAGGGATTTGAACCGCCGAACTGCCAACCTTCTAATCAACAAGCTCAGTGTCTTAGCCACTGAGCCACCCCATCCCTTAACAGGCATTGTATAGGTAACATATATATAATGTTATAATGCCGTGATGATGAACCTATGGCATGCATGCCACAGGTGCCACACAGAGCCCTCTTTGCGGGCACGCCAGCCATTGCCCCAGCCCAGCTCCACTGCACATCTGCACACGTCTCCTGCTGGCCAGCTGGTCTTCGAGTCTCTACCACGTATGTGTGTGTGGGTGTCTTCCCAATGTCTATAGATCTCCTCCCCCCACCCAGCGCGCCCTACCTTTCTACTCCATTTCTGCTGCCTGTGCCTTCCCCAATCTCCACAGGTTCCCCCACCACACCCACACCCCACAGCCCCAGTCTATGGAATAATGAACTGTAACATGGGTAGGCATGATGTAATTCTCTACTGTAGTCAGAACGAAGTGCCGTTTCCCTCATTTACTTACTGAATATGGAGTTAATGGGAGATGTAATTTAGTTACAGTATATCTGATCATATGAACTATACCCTGATAAACCATGAAGGAAGAGATGGACCTTTGAGACAATACATGGCCAAACATGATTGTTATGAGTCACTTGTCTGCAGCAGGGATTGGAAAGTGCACATTGCAAGATGATGATTCATGGAGGTACACTCACCTGTTCATGAAGGTAATAATTGAAAGCAATCAAGAAGAAGTAGCGTTCAAGTCTCTGTAATGTCTTCTGAAGGAAACACTCTTTGGTGCTGTTCTTCTACAAAGCAAACAGATATAACAATCCAGGTAATTGTATATAGCTTATGGAATGCTAAATGGAAAATATACACTTTTCAGCATCTAGCTTATTCAATGAACAACTGTATTTATGCATAGAGAAGGGAGAGAGAGAGGGGGGGAGGGGGAGAGAGAGAGAGAGAGAGAGAGAGAGAGATGCAAATGAATTTGTAAATTTGCCTCTCAATGTAAATTATTACTTAACACTATGCTACAACGAACACACCCTAAATATCTTTGAAGAAAATAATTTAGCAGTAATAATTTGAGATGCTTCTCAAATCATGATGACATCACAGACATATATCAATGATTAAAAAGAAATTTAAAATAATTTTAAAAAGTAAGCAAGCAAAAAACCACCTTATGTTTTATTTCTAGAAATCTAATTGAACCTCAGAAATCTTAGAAAATAAAAAAGACCAAGGGGAGTTCAAAATATTCTGGTCTACGGAGTTGCCAGCAAATTGGTACATGTTTATGTCACTGCGACGGGCATCTTGTGACTAAGTGAATCTCTCAGCAGCCATTTTGTGAAGATTCCAATCAAGATTCTGCCAAAGAGCTCTATTTTTGGATAATTCAACTTCGGAAAGCACCATTGTCCCTCCAAGAAACATGAGAGCAAAATCATGGTCTCCATTATCTGCTACAAACTGTATCCTCCTGTCAATTTCTGTGATGTAAGCTAAGCTCAGTGCTAATGTTCTATTAATACCATACCATGAATTTCAAAACTGTGTGGCAATTTAGATAAAATAATCCTAATCTACCTCTAGGTTTTTTTTAATTACATTGGCTCTATATGGCTCTGTATGGACAAAACAGACCTTGAACAAACTCAGAAAGGTTTAATTTGGCTTTGAGAAAGAGAGAACTTGGCAAGGATCCATTGGATTCTTAGGTTATATAATTGCCTTTCATTAATATTTACTTGTTATCCTCCGAGAAAAATCTGCCCTAAAGTCATTTATCAAAGAGATTTAAGAAACACACTTAGAAATATTTTCCTGCACAGGCTATTTCCATCCACATGTTAAAATAAATGATAGTGATGGCACAAATCCAACTATTAAAATCTCATTGCTCTCAAATGCAGAGATCTGCAACAGTTTTATTTTTTTTAAATTTTTTCTAAGAATTTTTTATTTTTTTATTTCTTACATACCATTTTAAGTATACATTCACATAATTGTTATTCTTCTTTACATTTATCATTCTTATACATTTATTATTTCATTTAATAAATTATAATATACAGTTTGGGTTGCTTTATTTACCATCCCTTTCTCCTGTTGTAACACCATCTTGTTTTTCCTTTCTTTTCTCTTTCCCTCCCTTCTCTACTTTCTTCCTTCCTCCTCTCCTTCCTCTTCCTTTTTCCCTTCCCTTTCTCCTACTCCCACTTTTCCTCATCCCCTTCCTACCCTCTCTCCTTCTCTTTCTCTCCCTTCCATCCTCCTCTCCTTACCTCTTTCTTCTTTCCTCTGTCTTCCTTTCATTCTCTCCTCACTCTCTTTCTTTTTCTATCGTTGTTGGTGTATATTTCAAAACTCAGTTTATGTTTCCTTGGGATGGTATTTCCGCAAACCCAAATATAATTTAGTATCTGATCTTATTTCCTTACCTTCGCTAGTCTATCCTAGTTATGTTTCCCCACCCCCCCCCAAAAAAGAATTTTTTAAAAAAGTATTTGTAACATGCTTTATGGTTTCCCTTGAAAAGATATTTACTGATGCATATTTATTTATGCATTTTATAAAGCTCGCTTTTATTTATTAAAGAAAGACTGCATTAGGTATACATCAAGTCTCCATAACCTGCATACAGCCTATCACATAAAGATAGCATAACAATAAATTGTGGGGATATTTTGCTCCAATTTTTGCAGCCCCAGGAAGTAACAAGGACAGCAAGAATTCTGTCAGCTCTCATTTGGCTTAGAGACCTGCCATGTGTCACAGATATACCCTGTTTCCCTGAAAATAAGACCTCCCCGGATAATAAGCCCAATCGGGCTTTTGAGTGCATGCACAAAAATAAGCCCTTCCCCAAAAATAAGCCCTTCCCTGAAAATATTGCAACACAGCAGCAGCCATGAGGTGACACGCTTGCCACCTCCTGCACCTCAAAAATAAAAGGACCTCCCCGAAAGTAAGGCCAAGCACCTTTTGGGGGGGAGAAAATAAGACCCTGTCTTATTTTTGGGCAAACCCGGTATGTGTTCTGCTGCTTTTCACAAGGATGACAAAAGGATATTTTTCAAGAAAAAATATTCCATTGTTTAAGAAGAGCTGCTCCTCTGCTTGATTTTCATATAAACATTAACTGTGTTTATAAGTAAAGTGACTTCCAAAGGCTGATCTTTTAGGGCCGGTGAAAACATACACTGCATGCTGTGAGGACAACCTGAAAATCGCTTCAAAAGAAAAGCTCAATTATTCTCACAAAACCACTGCTCAGAACAACAAAACAAGAAGAGGACCCCAGCAGGTGAATTTCAACTTGGAAAAAAAAATCTCACATCACAGTAGAGATAGTAACTTTAGATCTACTCTCCAAAGAAATGGCTAAGTCCCGAATAATTCACAGATCTGGGGAAAATATTATTTAGCACGTTTCTAAACTACTTTCTCTCAGGAGTTTGGATGGAGCCGTAATATGCAGTACAGATAGTACCCAACTTACAATGACAATTCAGTCCAACATTTCTGTTGCTAAGCAAGACAATTTTTAGGTGAGTTCCCCCCATTTTACAACCTTTCTTGCCACAGTTGTTAAGTGAATCACTGCAATTGTTAAGTAAGTCTGGCTTCTTCCCCCTCCCCCCGACTTTACTTATCATAAGGTCACAAAAGGAGATCACATGACCCCAGGACACAGCAACCCTCATAAATATGAATCAGTTGCCAAGTGTCTGAATTTTGATCATGTGATCGTGGACATGCTGCAACCGTTGTAATTGTGAAAAATGGTGATAAATCGCTTTTTTCAGTGTCACTGTAGCAATTGCAATAAGACTTACACTCTGCTTCACAGTGCTTTTACAGCCCTCTCTAAGCGGTCTATAGAGTCAGCCTATAGTCCCCAACAATCTGGGTCCTCATTTTACCCACCTCAGAAAGAGGGAAGGCTGAGTCAACCTTGACCCTCGCGAGATTTAAACTGCCAAATTGCAGGCAGCTGGCAGAAGTAGCCTGCAGTACTGCACTCTAACCACTGCGCCACTGTGGCTCCTGACTTCAAATTGTCACTAAGTGAATGGTTGTAAGGTGAGGCTTACCTGTAGATACTATCTTTATTCCCCCCATTGAAACCAGGTGAGGTGTTTATTCAAAAATGGATGACTGCCTAAACTCTTATCTATGGCTAAATAAAAATTAGAATCCCTTGGGCTGGCTCTATGACTTTGCAAAATAAAGCAGCAACTAAAGCAGCCATCCTCCTGCCCCAATTTTTTTTCTCCTTACCTCCTTACTTATTTCTTTCTGCTAGTGGAAAGAATAAAGTATGCAGTGTAGCTGAACCTTTCATTCATGAGCTTATTCTTAAGCGCTATGAAGGTTTAAAAATAGTTTCTATCCTTGGGCTGTCAGGCTCTTAAACACAACCACAATCTCTCCACGCACATGCAGAAATGTATGACTAGTTTTTCTTCTACAACCCCCGCCCCACAATTACTTGGATAGGGATTATTCTTTATACTATTTATGTTGTTTGCATTTTTTGTCATGGATTGCACCAGTGAGACTAAAACCAATTTCGTTGTATACATGATGTACAATGAAAATAAAGGATATACTATACTGTTCATAGGTATAAATGGTGACCGGTCAAGCTTCTGAATGTGAAATGGGGTGGTGCTAGTTGCTCTTTCATTGTGCAAGATAGAAGGCCCTGAGTCAGTCCTGACATGCAATCACTTTATCAAACTGTTGGCAAAAGATGAACAGTTTTGACCTTCCTCTGTTCACCTTAAGCAGAAGCAAGACTAAGAATCTAAAAAAAAGTCTCTTCACACTGATTAAAATAAAGCTCTCACCTATCACTTGGCAAGGTCAGCCAACTGATCATAGCATAACTCCATCTCTCAATCGAAGTTACTACAAGGGTTAGTTGGGAACATAACACTAAATATCCTGTACATGTTGTGGCCTGCCAGCGTCCAGCAGGATTGGTGGCAGACTCAGACAGTTAGGAAGTTGGGGAGGAACATGGACCAGTCTGGGGAAGCCTCTGATGAGGGCTCTGCATCGGAGGCAGAGATGGGGCCAGGGCCGTCTGACAGTTATCAGCTGCCTTGAGTCAGAGATCAGTGGGGCAGAAGAACAGCTGGAGCCTGTTCCCAATGTGCGCATGCGTAGAGCTGCCAGGAGAAGGGAACAGTTAAGGAACAAGGGCCGACTCTTGAGGTAGATGGTGAATAGAGGAAAGGGGAGTGGAGTTTGCAGGGGAAAATTTGTTCATTTCATTAGTGTGAAGATTCCTTCGTGAGTCTCAGAGACTCCTTGTGTCACGTTCTGAGCATGCTCAATAAAGTTGTGTTTAAGCGGGAGTTATTCGACAGCTGATTGGCTTACCATCTGACAGCTCCGAGTATAAAAAGGGAGCTGTCAGATGAGAAGCTGCTGTTCCTGTCTGAAGCCGATTCCACACTGTTAGCTTGTTACATTGAGGAATAAACTCGTTAGCCTCTTTATTCCTGTCTCCGCCTCAGTCATTCCGGCCATAGCCCACGGTCCTAGTACACAATACCTTGACAATTATTTTCTTGTACAGCCTTGCGAAGATATCGGCCTGGCAGCTCTCCAAGCCTGATAAGGTCTGTGGCTGTAAATTCAGCCTTGAAAGTTGAAAGTTGTGGGGACATGGAGTCTGCTTTGTGATTTTCGGAAGCCTAGGTCAGAACAGTACTGAAGGAGTTAGTCATCCTGTCAACGCCTTGTTAATCCATTATAATAATATTTTTTTTAATGGATGAACTATTTCAAGATTAGAGATCCTGCTTACGAGGTGTCAGACTTCTTATAAAAGAATGATGAAATCTTCAAAAGAATTTCACCCCGAACAACTTTATGCAATAACAAAGTCTTGAAGAACTTGGCAATCTCATGATATTTCAGTCATTTTTAAATATTAAATGGGGACAGGGTGTTGTATGCATGTCATAAGGGATGTCACGGGAACATAGAGCCTTGAGGAACTGAGTTACTGACTCCTGCAATACAATGAAATTAGGCTGAAAAAGCCAGAGAGGAAAAACAAGACAAAGATCTAACTAAGGCATATGCGCTATCTGATACAAAAAGTTCTCTTGATGGGCTTAATAGTCACTCTACAACAGTGGTGGTGAACCATTTCAGCATCGAGTGCCCAAAAGGGAGTGCACACTCATTGGAGACACAATCCAGAAGAGGAGCTGCCCAGAAGGCATGCGCACACTGGAAAATTAACTTCCAGGTTCCAGGGTGCGCACAAGCCAGCTAGTCTTCCAGTTACTGGCACGCATGCACACACAATGATCAGCTGACACGCGCGCATACTTGCGCCGGAAAATGGAAGATCGCCTCTTCAGTTTACAGCACTGCCACACGCACGAAAGCCAGCTGATCGTCGCATGCACGTGCACCAGAAACCCTGAAGAGGAACTGGAGATGCCACGCATGCCAGGCGACATGGCTCCGCATGCCACTTCAGGCATGCATAGGTTCACCATCAAGGCTTTACAACTTCCTTCTCATGCCCAGTGCACAGAGGCTGAGGCCCAATTCCATTTTAAGCATGATACCTTGGAAGAAGAATAAATCACAACAGTGATAAAAAAAATTAAGAGCAAAGATTTTGCATCTTCAACTCTCAAGAGTTCACTTGGAAAATCAAAATAGTTTTGTGATATTCTGGATAAACATTTATCCAGTGGAAAACTTTCTGGCTTTCAGGACAAACAGTTCTTTGTTTATAGTCATCTTTTACACCTTAAGAATTTTATAGTCTATCCTGTTTATATGTCTTTAGGCATGGTAGGAGGAAAGCGCTTTTAAAAGAAGAATTAAAGCCACATGTCTCTCTTTTAACTTCCTTTTTTCAGTTTTACAAAGTCTTTTTGTTACTGTTTGATGATGGAACATGTTGTAACAGAAAACCACTTCTCTCACTCCCAACAAAAATAAAAAAATAAACCAATTGGCAGACAGAAATATTCATGATACACAGTAAAAGTAAGAACTTATTTGGGGTAATCAAATGCAAGTCACTAAATCACAAAGCAGGTGATTTAGCTAACAGGTTGGCTAAGAAAAGTAAAGTGCATGAAAGGCTTCACAGAATGTAGCATGCCAATAAATAAAACAGCAAGTTGAAATAATTAGCAAATTTATCATTTCTCTTAAGAGAATCTCTGAATTTGAGGATTACATAAACGAGCAACACACATACTCTGACACAATTATAAGTCTCCTGAACTGTTGTAAGGTTCATTAGGGACTGTCCAAAATTAAAACAGCACGGAACAAAGTGACCTATGACTATTTTTCACACTTATGACCATTGCAGCATCCCCATGGTCAGGTGATCAAAATTTGGAAGCTTGGCAACGGACTCGAATTTGTGACAGTTGCAGTATCATATACTCCTCTTTTGCAACCTTCTGACCAACAAAGTCAATGGGGGAAACAGATTCACTTAGCAACCATGTTACTAATCTAAAATCAGTGATTCTCTTAACAACAGTGGCAAGGAAGATCATAAAATGAGGTAAAATTGACTTAACAAATACCGCACTCAGCAACATAGATTTGGGGCTCAATTGTATTCGTAATTTGAGGACTACCTATACTTGAAAAAAACTGCACTGTTAAACATAACAAGGATACAAAACAACTCCTCCTGACCTGGGAATCTATCTATCCTTTAACTCCCTTGAATCCAGGTTTGATTTATAATGGCTGAAGTGAACTTCAAGGCATCTGGACATTAAGACAGGGTGTTTTCTTAAAACAATACTACTCAGCATCATCTAGTAAAATTGCCATCAGTCCTCCAGAATCTGAAACAGATTTTTCCCTATCGTCTATTACATGAGATATTTAATTGGAAATGCCGGAGATTAGATCATCAGAAAATTTCTGGCTATGATCCTTTTGAATGTATCTGCCTGGTTCGAACCCGTAAGGAACTCATTACAGGATATAATTTCTCAACTTCAACCTCCACATTGCCTGTACAATTGTAGCCCTATTGACTTTACTTAACAAGACAGATGAATGTGCATGAAGGCCAAGAATTATATCTAAATTTTTATCTGATTATTTTATCTGATTATTATTATTATTAGAAAACTAAATAATAGTAGATTTTTGGAAATAGAAGATAACCCTATATAGCCCAGATGAACTACCAATTCCTGTTCCTATAGTGGTTCCTGCCACAACCACAGCTGCTAGAAATTAGTGTCATAGGTTCCTAGCCTTCTGAGGTGGGAAGCATGTGCACACATGCATATATTCAGAGAGAAAGGCATTAAATCCTAAAACAGATTTAGCATAATTTATAAATCAGTGATAAAATTCCAAAATCTTCAAACAGATGTTTAAACTTTGGACCCACCGTTCTGCATTATGATCACACTATTGCCTTGGGCATCCACAAATTCTTAGTCCAACCCTTGACATCAAAGATTGCCAGCCCCAATATATATGAAGAAGGGCTCCTGTTGCAAGATCAGTAATCTACCTGTATCTGTAAATCTACCATTCATGACACTTTTCCAATAAAACCTAAGAATTCTAATTGCTTTGTAGTTAGATATCCCCATTTTCTGAAGAAGACAAATCGCAATCACAACAGTCATCCAAAGTATAAATACATAGAGCACTGTGGAGCGAACTTACTACAGGAAGTCCTCAGGTTACAACTGTCATTTCAGCCCTGCAATTATGGTTGTAATTATGTTGGTGATATCATGAGACCGGACCTCATTATGACCATTTTTGGGATGGTTGTTAAGTCAACACAGTGCTGGTTAAGTGAATACCATGGTCATTAAGTAAACCTATTGTTCGCTATGGGGCAGTTTTTGCCGGAAGTAAACATCAGTTTCTGGCAAAAATGTCAAAAATTGTGGTCGTGTGACTGTGGGGGGGACAGACATCAGAACTTTGAAAGCAGGGTGTAAGTCCCTTTTTCAAGGTCCAGTGCAGTGGTGGATTACTACCAGTTCGGCTCAGCTGAACTGGTAGTGGTTTGATGGCCTGGGTCACTGGAATCAGCAACGACCCAGGCCTGCCATGCCCCCAAACCGGTTCCCCAGTCGGCACCATTGACATCGCCATCTTGTTCTGCGCAGAACAATTTTAATTGCACTGCACATGCGCGCACATGAAGCACGCACACGAGCGAACCAGCAGTAGTGCTGGCTGGAACCCACCCCTGCTCCAGTGTAACTTTGAACAGTTGCTAAGCAACCTGTCCTAAGCCAAGGCCTAGTGCCATGGATCCTGTCACCATTTAAAATGAACTACTAATACCTGGTTTTGATCGTCTTCTCCAATCCCTTCCAATTTCCTCTTGTATTCATAGATGGCTTCCTTCACATCATGCATTTCTGAACACAAGACAATGGCAGCATCCACCTTTGAAGGCCAAAGAGAGAAAGTCAAAATCTATTGAGAGTGAGGATTTCATTCTCTTCAATTGTATTTCTATTTTATCAGTGTCCTCTGTTAATGATCGCCTGGAATCTTATTTTTTTTAAAAACTGGAATGAGACATGGGCAACCACAAGCACCTTCAATCTCTGTACACCTTCAGAATTTTGTACCAATGAAGTAGGGTGGGAAAACCTCAAGAAATGGAGGACACTTTCTAATCATTTTTGTGGGAGATGGGTGGTTAAGAAATAGGACATACGAATAAATTAAATGGGTTTGGAGAAGAAAAACTCAATTTCTCCCCCTCTCAAAAATGCACCCTTCCTTTTTCCCTTTACTCAAAATGCTGACATAAAGGCACAGCTAAAATGAAAAATGTCCGTTTGAAAAAAACCTCAGCATAAAAAGCTTTAGCTTACTGAAAAATAGACAAACGGATAGAGGAAAACTATCAGAAGAAGGAATGGAGTTTTAGCATTTTAATCCGTTACGGGGCCAAATTAACTATTATGCTATACATGCTAAATAACTCTTCCGTCCAAAATGTGATCTCTATCTTAGTTTACTTTTTACATAGACTAACCACCCACTTCCATGTCTTCAGACAGTTTCTTCAATAAAACATCACTATTTTGGACAACTTTTTCCAATCTCACAGCCTCTTTCAACTCTGAATACTCGGAATTCTGGGAACTGCAGTCCCCAAAACCTCTGCATGAGCATCCGAGTTGAGGCAGGTTGTCTTTCAGTCAAAATGGAGAGAACTCAATATTTCTTTTTGTACAATCAGGCTCTTTTTCTCATTAATGGCTACATTAATGTCAAACACCAGGGAAATTAGGAGATTCAGGCAGTTCAAATGAGTATGAAGATTTATTGCAACCTTAAGCTCTGTACAAGAATCTGAGCTATTAATGGTCAAGGGAAATGAGCGGGAATTAAGGAGGCATTCAAGATAGGCTGAACTTAGATCTCTTTGTGTCCATGCAGGGACTCATGACTGATGATGAATTTGACCCTAGCTCGGGCTCTGCATAGTCATCTCCTACAATTAATATAATCAAACACAGAGGATTGTAATCTCTCTCTCACACACATAAACTATATGATACTTCATTTAAAGAAGGCACCATGAATTTGTCTGTGTAACTTCTGTGTTCGTCTGCTCAATTTGTAGAGTGTCCCAATCTTTATCAGAGGCTGTCACAGATTGAGACAAGTAACTCTGTCAGAGACATTAATTATCCTCAATGGGAATAAGGGGCAATGAAGCACAAGATCACTGAGGCTAAAGAAACAATATACAATTAGTTTCACTCACCTCTTCCACTATCTGTTGCCCATTGGGTACCATGTCAATGAAGTTCTGAATAATCCGAAATTGTTCCCTGGGTGAATATTTGGGAGACTGTGGAAGGCTGTGATTGGATAATGTTAAAGATATGCCTTAATGCATTGAATCGCACAACAGTTTAACAAACTTTCTAATTTTGCTTTTATTAAAATTATGTGATGCACTTCATGCTGCTCTCACAAATACCACTTAGTTAAAGAAAAAAAAAATACAAGCTCCTACTTGAAGCAAAGAATTTGTTTATATACAATCTTTTACATTTGGTGTACTATTACTATATTGGTTGGTACTACCGCAATTAAATAAAATTACATTTAAAAAGAAGTCATATCATTCATGCCGGCCACATGACTAGCATGTTTCTTCAGACAATGCTGGCTCTTCGGCTTTGAAACAAAGATGAGCACCACCCCTTAGAGTCGGGAACGATTAGCATATATGTGCGAGGGGAACCTTTACTTATAGCATTCATCTTGATCAAACATGAAATCTTGATGCCCATACTGAAAATAGAATAGAATAACAGAGTTGGAATGGACCTTGGAGGTCTTCTAATCCAACCCCTGCTTAGGCAGGAAACTCTACACCACTTCAAACAAATGGTTATCCAACATCTTCTTAAAAACTTCCAGTGTTGGAGCATTCACAACTTCTGGAGAAAAGCTGTTCCACTGATTAATTGTTCTAACAATCAGGAAATTTCTCCTCAGTTCTAAGCTGGTTTTCTCCTTGATTAGTTTCTACTCATTGCTTCTTGTTCTATCCTCAGGTGTTTTGGATAACAGTTTGACTCCCTCTTCTTTATGGCAATCTCTCAGATATTGGAACACTACTATCATGTCACTCCTGGTCCTTCTTTTCATTAGACATACCCAGTTCCTGCAACCGTTCTTCATATGTTTTAGCCGCCAGTCCCCTAATCTTCTTTGTTGGTCTTCTCTCCACTTTTTCTAGAGTCTCAACATCTTTTTTACATTGTAGCGACCAAAACTGAATGTAGTATTCAATGTGTGGCCTTACCAAGGCATTATAAAATGGTATTAACACTTCAAGTGATCTTGATTCCATCCCTCTGTTTATGCAGCCTAGAACTCTGTTGGCTTTTTCAGCAGCGTGTGCAGCACCTGCCAAAAAAATGCCATCACAGTTCTAGGCTGCATAAACAGAGGGATGAAATTAAGATCAAAATATTTTGTTCTCTTAATGTTGTATATAAAATACTGCTCAATAAAGTTTCCCAAGCCATCTATTTAACATCCTTACAGATATTCAGAAACCTTGCATTTTGGATGATACCTAAAACAGAAAATTATCAATCATTATGTAAACAATGCAGTTCAATCAATGCTTCACTGAGATAATATCCTAAATATATATAAGGGGAAAAGGTTTTTAATTCCTCTCATTTTGTGATACAACATCCCTAAGTTAGGAACAGAACTATTCCTAATTGATGTAAGAAGATTTTCAATGTCTATAAATAATCATGATTAATCCATAATCTCCATTTCATTTCATCCAAGTAGGAGAAGCTACAAAGCTCTTACTCTTGTTTTTGTAGGCCACCTTTACGGTGATAGTGGACCAGGGTTCCTAAGACCATGGCAAAATTGGTTGTCCCGACACCAGTTTGGCAACTAAACACCAAGGCAGGAGGTGGCTTGCTGGGATCTTGGAGAAGGAGCAGATTTGGACTTTCCTGTAAGACAGAATTATACACATTTGTTGGATCGGACACAACTTTGCAACTAACAACATAGAAAATAAAAATTAAATGTTAAAAAAACAATTAACCGCAACCACCCAGCCCCCAGTCAAATGAGCCATTTGGTGGGCTCCTGCATCTCACTCTGGTTTTCCCTGTCCAAATGGCAAAACCAAGTACCATATTTTTCAGAGTATTAAGACGCTGTCAGCCTCTGCTTTGCTGCTGCTTCGGCTGCCATTGAAACGGGGGAGGGGGGCATGGTATTTGGGAGGGGAATACTAATTGTGCTGGAGGAGGATCCTGGAGTTTGCTGCCTCTCTTGCTGCGCATGCGGAAGAGGTTTCCCGCCAAGGCCAATGGCACCGACATTCCATCTGGGTGATGCCTTTCGAAGTTATCTCACACCTGACACTTGGGAGAATTATGATTGGACTGTAACTGGGATGCCAAGGGGTGGGGAATGGGTTAGTCTATATATCAATCGCTTTCGCGCCTAAATAATCAGTCTTTCGCTTTGCTACGCTTCTAATCATTTATAATTAATAAAAGTACACTTGATTTCTATCAATGGAGTCTCGTGGTTTTCTTTCCTAATTATTCAATGGAGGAGTGCTGACAGACGCACCTTTTTCCCTCAAAAAATTTTGGCCTCCCAAAACCCTGCCCCCTTCACCAAAATGGCCATGAATAGCTTTTAGGAGGCTTCCAGAGTGCTGCTGGGGGCTAGGGAGGGAAAAAATGAGCGGAAAATGGACACTTTTTTGCTCGTTTTTGCCCCCGCCCCCTGGATCCAGGAACACTCTATAAGCCTCCTAAAGGCTATGCATGCCCTTCGTTTGACAACAAACAGTTTTCATGAAAAATGGACTGTTTTAGGAGGTCTGCAGAGTGCAAAAACTTTTTTCTTAATTTGCCTCTTCAAAATCTTAGTGGGTCTTATACTCCGGTGTATCTTATACTCTGAAAAATACGGTATTTTAAAGTTCACACACATTGTCCGTTGTTGCTCCAGTCCAAGAGAAGAAAACACCCATGGGTAACCAAAAAGGGGACAATGTCCTTTCTGGTCAACCCTTCTTCTTTTTGAACAAGCAGAAGTTTCGATTAGACGGCCTATCAGCCTCTTCTAAGCTTGGTTAGTATTGATGTTACCTAGTTGGGTAATGAAAGTGTTGCAAGAAAATAACCAAACTCAGAAAGCACAAAAGACCCCACAGGTCAACCCTGCGTTAACATATTCTCTATTACTGGTGCCTCTTCTAGTTCCGTTACTACCCATTCACTCTCAAATGAATTAAGATTAGCCTCAATCCTATTGGCCATTTAGAGAGCTCTCAAGACATGATCTTTCTAGCAAGTCTCAAGATCCCTTAGAAACAGAGAGCCCACAAAATGCCTTTATTATATAAAAGTTTTTAAACACTCTTACTTACTTCTGTTATAAGTATATTTCTTGTTTTCTATGTTTATTTTAAATGTATCTTTATTGTTCTGTTTTTATTGTTCCCTGACCAAAACCACATGTGCGATGGGTGGCTATATAACATAGATCAGGGGTGACACTGAGGGCCGCATCAGGGTTGTGTTTGACCTTGGGGGGCTGGAAGAGGCGTGGCCAGGGTGGGCGTGGCCAGCTCTACATCATTCATGGCGAGGGTACCTGCAGCCCTCTGCCAGCGAACCCTCCTGCTGCCCTCTGCCAGCGAAAATGAAGCTCAGGAGGGCTGTGTGCAGTCTTCCCAGGCTCCATTTTCACTGACAGAGGCATTGCGGGCCGATCCTTCGCTGTTTCCAGGGTGGCCCCATGGGTCAGATCCTGCCCCTGGATCTTGAGTTTGACACCCCTGACATAGATAGGTAGGTAGGTAGGTAGGCAGGCAGGCAGGCAGGCAGGCAGGCAGGTGATGATAGATAGATAGACAGACGATAGATAGGTAGACAGACAGACAGATGATTAGACAACTGTAGTAACTGTAAATATAACTGTAACTCTACACATCCTATTTACATAGTTTAATGCACAGAATAATAGCTACTAGCAAACAAACAAAATTTCTGCTGTTGTTGTGTGTGTGTTTGTGTTTATGTGTGTGTGTGTATCTTTGAATTAGTTTTGACTCCTAGAAAGTGCTTAGGTAAGGCCCTGCAGCTTTCTTCCCAAGCCTTTTATACTTTGATTGCCATTGTCATCTTCTTAGAGCTGAATGTGTGGGACTGGCTGTCTTGGTGCCTCAGACAGGACTAGAACTCCCTATTTCTAGCCTGATGCCTTAACCATTACACCAAACTGGCTTACCTTTTAATCTTATGTGATTTTTTTTTAATTCTTGTCTGAAGTCTCACATTATTTTTTAAATCTTTTTTTTATAGAAAAACAAAACATTCTCCCAAGAAAATATGCATATCATTGCAAGTGAATGGCTGAATTACTTCCCAAAACGAAGAAAGCCTCTCTCCTTCTCTTAATCAAATTAACTTAACATATTAAACACGGTTTAGAATCTATCCTGGAATTACTTTAACTCTGAATTGTTCCCATAACACTTTGCATATTTTTAGTATCTCCCAAAACTGTCTCCAGCCTTAGCAAAACAATGGAACATCCAAAGTAAACATTGGCACTGCAACTAGCATTTGGATGCCCATTAATTAAATTCAGTATTATAGATTTGACCCAACCGCCAAAAAACTAAGCATTTATTTTAATGGTTTTCAAATAAACGGGCCCTTCAAAACTTGCTGGCTTGTGCAGTAATTCTTTTTATGGTGTGTGTGTGGGGGGGGGGGGCTTAGACTTTTTAAGTTTGGCACAACAAAACGGTACAGTTAAGTCATGAGCCTAAAGCAAATATAGGCGTCTAGCAAATGCGTGTGTTCAAACACCAGCTAGAGGGATCCAGAAATAGACACATGAATCTTCACTCGGCAGATGTAAATACAAGGGGAAGGGGAAGCAAATGTTTGTAGTACCTCCACCTAACAGGAAGAATATCCAGCTTCTGCTAACAAGCATCTTGTATGTGCTTCCTTCTCCAAGCCAGCTTATTACTGTATTTTTCAGAGTATAAGACGCATCAATGTTTTGAAGATGCAAATTTTTTTTAAAAAGTTTTTGCACTCTGCAAACCTCCCGAAAATGGGCCCTTTTTTTCTCAAAAAAGGACGTGAATAGCCCTTAGGCGGCTTGTAGAGTATTCCGGGGGACGGGGGGGCGAGCAAAAAATGGCCCGTTTTCCACACAAAAGGGCCCATTTTTGTCAAAAAAAAAAAGGGTATCAGAAAGCTTACTCCTGGGAGCTGGGGGGGGAGAAATTGAGCAAAAAGCGGCCCATTTTCGGCTCCCTTCTGCCTTCCCAGCCACTAGGAGCTCTCTGAAAGCCTCCTACAAGCTATGCATAGCATTTTTGTGAAGGGGCGGGGTCTCAGGAGGCAAAAATGCTGTATTCTAATATTCCGAAAAATATGGTAAATAAAAGACAGCTTGTAGATTAACATCTGGCATCAGGTCTTACCCGGAGGAAACTGATGAAAGCATCAAACTGTGTTTCTAAAGGCGCTCCATCCACAGGGAAAGGCAGCCGATGGTACCTGCCGAGAAAAATGAATTATTTCCAGTTTTGGGGGGAAAAAACACCCTCGTTCCACATGCAGGCGAGCTTTGAAAGTGTTCTCGTATAGAGACATTTTAAAAAACATACTAAATCTAACAAATATGAACAAAAATATTTTATTTATTAAAGTAAATAAATTTTATTTAATTTATTTATGTATTAAAATGTATGACATACGGAATATGGTGATTGACATAAAAATAACATATTGGAATATTGAATAATTACCGTGTTTTTCGGAGTATAAGACGCACCAAGATTTTGAAGAGGCAAATTTTTTAAAAAAGGTTTTGCACTCTGCAGACCTCCCAAAAACAGGCCAGATTTTTGTCAAAAAAAGGGGCATGCATAGCCTTTAGGAGGCTTGTAGAGTGTTCTTGGGGGCTGGGGGGGCAAAAACGAGCAAAAAACGGCCCATTTTTCATGAAAACGGGCCCTTTTTGTCAAAAAAAGGGAATGTATAGCCCTTAGGCGGCTTATAGAGTGCTCCTGGGAGCAAAAATGAGCAAAAAACAGTCCATTTTTTGCTCATTTTTGTCCTTCCCGGGCTCCAGGAGCACTCTGGAAGCCTCCTAAAGGCTATGCACAGCCATTTTTGCAAAGGGGGAAGGGTTTAGGTAGGCCAAAAGTGCTGTATTCAGTGTATAAGATCCACCCAGATTTTCATCCTTTTTTTGATGGAAAAGGGTGCGTCTTATGCTCCGAAAAATTCGGTAAATAATGAAGGATTATAAATTGAATAAGCAAATAATGGAAGATTACAATTTATCACAAATGTTTGTACTATTATTAGAATTATATAAGCTAGTTAAAAGCAATAAATATGATTAATAATATTCTATTTGTATTAAAAGGTATGACACTTGGAATAGGGTGATTGGCATAGAAATGACACATTGAAATATTGAATGATTAAATAATGAAAGATTATAATTTAATAAAATGTGTATTATTACAAGAATTATATAAGCTTGTTAAATGAAAGAAATGCGATTAATACTGCTTTTTTTTTGTTTGCATTAAAATGTATGACACTCAGGTGCCACACTGTTCACCCATGGATATGCTTTTTAAAATTTTTAAAAAACGTAATAAAATTTAATTCAGCACATTGCGCATGATGAAAAGAAGGAAATCAGGTATAATTGCTTTGTCGTGTGACTGTTTCAATTATACATTTCTGTATTAAATCCATGGCTTTATTTTGAACCATGACAAATTTTAACCATGAGAAAAAGCCACGCTTTATTCAATCATGGGGATGAGGTGGCTCAGTGGCTAAGACACTCAGCTTGTCGATCAGAAAGGTCAGCAGTTCAGTGGTTCGAATCCCTAGCACCACATAATGGAGTGAGCTCCCGTTACTTGTCCCAGCTTCTGCCAACCTAGCAGTTCGAAAGCATGTAAAAATGCAAGTAGAAAAATAGGAACCACCTTTGGTGGGAAGGTAACAGCGTTCCGTGCGCCTTTGGCATTTAGTCATGCCGGCCACATGATCACAGAGATGTCTTCGGACAGCGCTAGCTCTTCGGCTTTGAAATAGAGATGAGCACTGCCCCCTAGAGTTGGGAGCAACTAGCACATATGTGTGGGGGGAACCTTTACCTTTACCTATTCAATTATGCCACTTGAAAAAGGATAGAGTTTGGCTAAATTTACAGTATGCATTAAGTCAAATCTGAACAAATGATAGTTTTCGACTCATAACCGTAACGGAGCCTTCCTATTGCAGTCATAATTTGTGATGGTTATAAAGTGGGTCATCATGTAAGCAGGCCTGATTTTACAACATTTTTGAGAGCCATCATTAGAACAAGGGAATAATTGAGTTGGAAGGGACCTTGGGGGTCTTCTAGTCCAAGCAGGAGACTCTCTTGTCACTTATGCCCACAAGCAGATCAATCCCGTGTTATAGGATAGGTTTGTATGCAGTTTAATTTGCCCTCCATGTTCTATTTCCGCTGTCATTTCTCAAACGTTTTGAGTGCCCTGCCTCTTTTGATGGGGAAATAGAAGGTGAATCTCTGACTAAATAAGGCAACGTGACAGAGACATAGGAATAGGAATAAGTTTATTTATAGGCCGCCCTTTTCCCTGAGGGGACTCAGGGCGGCTAACAACTTATAGGGAGGGGAATACAAACAGTGACATATAACATAACACATAATTAAAAAATAAACAACATTCATTCAACATTCGGGTGGGGGTGGATCAAATCTTTACCCCCAGGCCTGGCGGGATAGCCAGCTCTTGAGGGCTACGCGGAAGGTCTGAAGGGTGGTGAGGGTACGAATCTCCACGGGGAGATCGTTCCAGAGGGTTGGAGCTGCCACTGAAAAGGCTCTCCTCCGCGTAGTGGCCAGCCGGCACTGGCTGGCAGATGGCACTCGGAGGAGGCCTAATCTATGAGATCTAATCGGTCTCGAGGAGGTAATCGGCAGGAGGCATATGACAAGTAGGCAGCTTTACTGATTGGTTTGGTAGCTTCCTGGAGACCTTTGTGTGGCATGGATGTAGGTCACAAAGGTGGAGGAGCAGGTAAGCTTTGATAGGAGGATAAGGGAGGCAGGTCATCTCTTTGGGAATTCTCATGGCTTTATGACTCCATCCCCGCAGGCTAAAGTGACATTTGCTGTCAGTTATCAGAGTGAATATGCTTTTCTAGAAGTAGGTTGCTCTTCAGTGGGGCTCCTGGACTCTGAGGAAGCTTCCCTCTATTAAGAGAAAAGGCTGAGAAAGTGCCTGTTGAGAGTCAGTCAGGATCCGGGTGGGGGCTGAACTGGCATGGGGGAGAAGGGGCAAAGAGGTGGAATGGGATGGGTAGGAAAGGTGATGGGGAGAGGGAAGGGGGACAAGACAAAGAGGGAAAGGAAGATGATGAAGAAAGAAAAGAGGAGGGGGACGAAGAAGTAGAATAGGTCCAGTAGGAGAGAGGAGGAAATGGTGGACAGGGAGAGGAAGATAGGGACAAATAAGGGGGGTGCAATTCTAATGCCTTCATGACTTCATCCAGGCAGGTTTATTACCAGAGCTAAAGGAGAGGGAGGGTGGGAGGGAAGATGGGGAGAGGAGGGGAGGAAAGGAGAGGAGAGGGGAAGGTGTCTAGGGAAGAGGAAGGGGTGGATGACATGGCATAGCAAGAGGGGGGGAGTGGGAATAGGAATGGGACAGGAGATGAAGGGCGGGTAAGAACAAATGTGGGGGGGGTGAATACTAAAGTTTTCATGACTTCATCCATGCAAGTTAGCAGAGATAAGCAAAAACAATTAGTACAGAATAGAATTAGAATGGAAGAGAATTAGAACAGAATTAATAGACATGAATTAGATTTAGAGCAGAATTAATATTAGAATTAGAAGATATACTAATTCACACAACTACAACTGCAGCACAATTAGAATAAAATAAAATTAGAATGGAGTTTAGAATACAATAAAATTAGAATAGAATTGGAATTAGAATAAAATTAGAATTACATTAGAATTAGAAACAGACTAGAATTAGAATGGAATTAAGAATTAGAATAGAATGAACAAAATTAAAATAGAATTGGAATTTCTGTAGAATAAGAATAGAATAGAAATGGAATGAAATGAAATAGAATTTAAATAGACTACAATTAGAATGTAGTTAGAACAGAATTAAGTAAACACGGCAATCATTAAGAAAACTCATTGTTGTCTATGGAGTGATTTTGTCAAAGGTGTTTTCTGCAAAAATGTCATAAATTGTGATCATATGACCACAGGACCAGTCATTTTATAATGCAGAGATAAATAACCAGATATCTGTGGGAAGCAATCTATAATAATCTATACAGCCTGGACATCTGGGAAGCTCCCTGTCTCTCCAACTTTAATTTTGATGTTCTTAATTAGAAATAATAATTTTGAGGGAGAAGTATGTATGGTACCAGGCTCCAGCACCTGAAATCATAAATTTTAGAGCCGAGGTGGCGCAGTGGCTAAATGCAGCACTGCAGGCTATTTCAGCTGACTGCAGTTCTGCAGTTCGGCTGTTCAAATCTCACCGGCTCAGGGTTGACTCAGCCTTCCATCCTTCTGAGGTGGGTAAAATGAGGACCCGGATTGTTGTTGGGGGCAATATGCTGACTCTGTAAACCGCTTAGAGAGGGCTGAAAGCCCTATGAAGCGGTATATGTCTAACTGCTATTGCTATTGCTATTGCTAATTTTCTTAAACATGGGGAAAGAGGACAGCTACATTTAACCCTAAAAAAAGCCCATGGAAGCTACGATGGTAGTAATTGTCCTGGAGATCGAACAGATTTGTTTCAATTAATTGTTATGGCTTTGCCTTTGAGGAAATATTTTCTGCCCATGTGACAGTCACAATTACTGTGGCGGTCATTTTGAATCCCGACTTCAAGTAAGAGCACCCTGGATTTCGCTCTAAATTTTAATAAACCTATCAGCTCAAAGAAATGGTCTACATTCTTGGAATACAGATAGTCCTTGACTTACAACTAGAATTGAGCCCAAAATTTCTGTTGCTAAGCAAGGAACAGTTTATGATCTTTCCTGTCACCGCTGTTAAGGGAAACCCTGCTGTTGTGAAATGAATCACGGGATCGTAAAGTAAATGTGGCTGTCATCATTGACTTTGCTTGCTGGAAACTGTCTGGGAAGGGTTCAAATGGCTACTAAATGACCCTGGGATGTTGCAACTGTCATAAATACATATCAGTTGCCAAGCAAACAAATTTTGATCATGCGACCATGGGGATGCTGCAATACTCATAAGTGTGAAAACCAATGATAAGTCAGTTTTTTCAGTGCTATGGTAACTTCAGTCATTAAATGAATAGTTGTAACTTGAGGACTACCTGTAATGTTTTGTAATGTTTTACTTAAGTAAAACAGAGAATGGTGGGGGGAAAAAAATAAGGTCAGAGTTAGTACAATTATTTATTAATAAGGGCAAAATGGTCTTCCACTGAAATTTACCTGTAAGATGGCAGCAGGAAAACAGGCCTCTTGTACACTTCCTCTGTCACTTGGATGTCTTCTTCACAGAAGATTTTGACTGAATGTGGCTCATCTTTGAAATGTTCAATATCATTGTAGACGTAATATATATTCTCACTCAGCTGGGCAAAGTCATGGATCTTCAACAGATAAATCCAAGAAACCAACCTGAGAAGAAGCTTGCTTTATAAAACATTATCTATAACCTGCTGTCAGGCAGTTTTCTTCCTTAGACCTACTTGCCGACTTTGCTAAATGGTTTCCTTTGTAGAGATAGAAAGGAAACGGCTCTGATTCTGCTCCTCTCAAGTTGTCCATGCAGACAATGGACCAGGGGTGGTATTCACTTACCTTCCCTACCGGTTCGCAAATGTGAGCGTACACGGATTCACTTTTGGTTTAAAAAAAAGGGCAAATGGGATGCTGTAGAGCCGTGGCAGGTGGGTGGGGCCAACCACGATTTCCGTTACTGGTTCGGGCGAACCAATCCGAACCGGTAGAATAAAGCCAATATTAAGATTGTATCATTCTCATTCCCAAATGTAAACCTCGGAGAAATATTTCGTACTATTGTGATGACTCCCCCGGATGCTTCCCCAGATTCCTTTCCAGATGTCAGCTCGGAGGAGGATGAACTACTTCCGGGCACGTCTGGAGCAGGGGTGGGTTCCGGCTGCTGCTACTGCCAGTTCATGGACGAGCTTCACACGCACGCTTGATTCATGCTACATGCGCAGTACTAAAAAAAATGCTTCTGCACATGTGCAGAAGCAAAAATCAAGAGAACCTGTTTGGGGCGTGGCAGGCCGATTTACTACTTACTTGGCCAAATCAGTCCGAACTGGTAGGAACCCACCTCTGGTCTGGAGGGGAATTGGTCAATGGCTATGAGCAGCCATCTGAGAGGAATTTGGCTGCAGCAGGACAGCCCTGAGGCTTCAGGTGGGGAAAAACACACAGCTGCAGCCAGTCAGCAATGAGGAAGAAGAACTGCCTTCTGTACCTGATCCCAGGACAGGTAGTGCAGAGAAAAGGCAGCAGCAGCTGAGGTCAATCAGATTATTCACGAGGAGGCAGCTTCGCCCTTCTTGATGGGCTGCACCAAAAGCTGGCTATTTAGCACAACAGACAGATGGAGGCAATGCTGGGAACAATGTGTTCATTTCCTAGCTACGTGTTTCCTGCCTTGATTTATATTGACACCATACCTGGATTGTGCCTTGTGAACTCTGGACTTTTCTTGCCCCATGAACCTCCTTGTATTGTGGATTTAACTTTGCCTGTTGGGTTTATCTTGTTTGGGAAACACAAGTGCCTTGTGGACTCATTGGCCATTGCTCTGTGGACTAGCATTGGTCTGTGTTTGACTTAATTGGGACAGTTCTGGGTTTCTGGTGAAGGGAATTGCTGGGGAATATTAATAAACCCACTAAACCACCGTTACATGTGAGTGAGTAGGCCAGCAGAACTATATAGTAACGTAATTAAAGCTGTACTACTTTTTTAAAAGCAATGGTGTCTGGAAACAAAATAAATCAGAATACTCAAAATAAATAAAAAACACATTATGAAGAAAGTGAAAGTTATAGAATAAATAATATTACAGGTAGTTCTTAACTTATGACTACAATAGAGTCCAAGATTTTACTCATAAGTCATTGTGGTTGTTAAGTCAAAGATATCACATGACCAGATTTGATTTTATGACCATATTTACAATAGCTGTAAGCCTCCAAAGTTGTTAAATGATTCATGTGGTCATTAGACAATCAAATACAGTTGTTAAGTGAATCCAGCATATTGAAAGGCTGGAGGTTTTTGCCATTGTTTGCAGAGGTGGTATTCAGCAGGTTCTGACCAGTTCTGGAGAACCAATAGCAGAAATTTTGAGTAGTTCGGAGAACCACTAAATACCACCTCTGACTGGCCTCATCCCCATCTATTCTCTGCCTCCCGAGTCCCAGCTGATTGGGAGGAAATAGGGATTTTGCTGTAACCTTCCCCTGGAGTGGGAAGGGAATGAGATTTTACAGTATCCTTCCCCTGCCATGCCCAACAAACCATGCTACAGCCACCAAGCCATGCCCACAGAAATAGTAGTAAAAAAATTTTGAATCCCACCACTGATTGTCTGCCAGAAAATGGCAACAAAAAATAATAATAATCACAAATCGTGAGCATGCGCCTGCGGAATGCTGCAATTAGTTGTAAATGTGAGCCAATTGCCAAGCACTTGAAATGCAATCACATGATTACAAGGAGGAGTGGGCAGTCATAATTCTGAGGATGGGTCATCAATGTTTTTTTTAAAGCCCATTGTAATTTTGAATGATCATGAAACAATAGTTTGTAAGTGGAGGATTACCGGTAATAAAAGTGGAAAATATATCTGAAGCAAATCTCAAATGCAGTGCGCCCTCAAAAATCACCTCTTTTCGAATAGAGACTTCCAGGTCTTCTACTTTGCCTCCTCTATGCTGATTATGTAGGTTCTCCTTCAAGTTCTCCTTTGCTCTTGGAGTGTAGGGGATGAAATCATTGTCCATACGCAGAAAAAGTACAGGCTCTTCACGAATGCAAAACACAATGCATTCCTGCAAAGAGAAGAACTGTGTTGGCTAAATTCTCGAGAGAGTATAGAGAAATGCTGATTTACGTACAAAGCTTTTCTTGTCTGCAATAATGATCTACAAGTTCACTGACACGTTTTCCACCTTGCCCTTCAGGGCACTTGTTCAAGGGCAAACTTCTAAGTGTGCAAGAGAACAAAAGATACACTGCAAAAACAACAGATTTCTTCTGTTGTTAGGCAAAAGTCAAAGATACGTCAAAATGCCTATGGAGAGAAACTGGGAGTTCCACTGTTTTCTCCCATCTAATAACATGTGCATAAAAGCAAGTGCACATATCTATAATGCATTTGAACCCTGCTTGTGAGAAAAATATGTGGGGGCTACAACGGTGCTTTTGTCTTGACACAAATAGGCATGCAGAACTTTCAGCCAATGTTAAGCCTTGGTGGTGCAGTAGTTAGAGTACAGTACTGCAGGCTACTTCTGCTGACTGACTGCAATTTAGCAGTTCAAATCTCACCAGGCTCAAGGTTGACTCAGCCTTCCATCCTCCTGAGGTGGGTAAAATGAGGACCCAGATTGTTGGGGGCAATATGCTGATTCTGTAAACCACTTAGAGAGGGCTGTAAAGCACTGAAAAGCGGTGTATAAGTCTAAGAGCTACTGCTATTGCTAAGCAGAGGCGTCCAATCTTGGCAACTTCAAGACTTGAGGACTTCCAACTCCAAACATTCCCCGGTCAGCCATGTATTTCAGTTTGGTTTTCTTTCATATACGGACCTTATGACCATCATTCTGGAGCTTCTGCAGGACTTGCTTGAATCCACCAAAGCTGGGCTGCCCCATCCCAAACACTGCATATCCTCCTTTGGCCTGCCGAAAGTTGGGAGCGCCACAAGTGCTGGAAGTATTCAGGACATCTGCTTTGCCATATACATCACGGACCATAAAATATTTCCCCTACATGGAACAATAACAAAAAAAAATGGAGAGATATCAATGTGCAGAACAGGTAGTGTAAGCATTTGGTTAATTAACATCCTCACAAAAATAACATGATTGAGAATTTGCAGAGGACCAGGCATATTCATGGAAGACAGCCCTATTATGGTCATTGCCTATTAATGCTCAACAATAAACATTCAGCAATATTATGTGCTTCAATGCATCGTTCGTTGGGCAGGGAAGCAGAATAGGAAGGCTGCATCATGATTCTTGGCCTCTGTTGCCCATTGTGAGAAAAGAGATGCTGATTTTTTGGCCCAGAAAAGCTCTTTTTTAATGATTTTGATCACCACCTCCTTTTGAATATCCATACATAATCCGCAACATTCACCTGGACAAGATAGTGTTCTGGAGTAGATTCTGTAATCCGCCCCACAGTATAGCTGGCTTTCATTAAGTCGTCATGTATTTGAAATTCTTCTTTGCAATTGTAGCTGTAAGAAACACAGGACAGAAGTTGTGTGATTGTTTTTTCTGCAACTAAAATATCTTTTTGGGGATTAAAAAAGCATTGTAAGATTCCATTGCTTAATTTCCTATTCACAGAAAGTTGATACATCTTACGCAGATGGTAAAGTCTGCCACAAAATAATCAAACTCACAGCCATAAGTCAAATTGTTTGGTGTAACGCTACTATTTTATCCTGAACATGTATACATATTTTTATGTAGTCTATACAAAATTACAATCCAATTAATAACATTAATTGCATCTCCAAGTTACCTTGAAAAATTAAGAACCACCGTATTTTTCAGAGTATAAGATGCACCAAGATTTTAAAAAGGCAAATTTTAAAAAAAAAAGATTTTTGTACTCTGCAGACCTCCCCAAAATGGCCCATTTTTTGCAAAAAAAGGGTGGGGCATGCATAGCCTTTAGGAGGCTTGTAGAGTGCTCTTGGGAGCTGGAGGGGGTAAAAACAAGCAAAAAAATGGGCCGGTTTTTCCAAAATGGGGCTGTTTTATTGTCAAAAAGGGCCCATTTTTCACTCATTTCTTCCCTCCCCGGCCCCCAGGAGCACTCTGGAAGCCTCCTAAAGGCTATGCACAGCCATTTTGGTGAAGGGGGCGGAGTTTCAGGAGACCAAATATGTTGTATTCAGTGTATAAGATGCACCCAGATTTTCACCCTCTTTTTTGAAGGAAAAATGAGCGTCTTATACTCCGAAAAATACGGTAGATTCTTATATCATTCTTGTTATACTTTAAATCAATTAACAATACACAAAAAGTATTGAGAGAGAGAGACAGACAGACTTATTTGATTTGATTATCTATGAACTTGGACCTGGGTAGCAGAAATTGTTACGTTGTGCTTCACATGGTCAATAACTTTAAGTCATTTTTCCATTACAGCAACTTTCCAACATATTTGCCACCATATGAAAATTCTCAAATCAATTTCTGCTTTCCAGGCTCCTGCTACTACCTGTCTGGCTGTAACCAATTACAAAACTATCAATTATTTGTTTCAACTTAGTAAAGCCAATATGGCCATTATCTTAGATAATGGGCTCAATTGTGATTTGTTTCGTTTTGCAATTATAAAAAAACAATCAGTGCAAAAAGACAGAAAAGGTTTTCAAGATTACCACCCATGACAAAAACTATTACTTTGTTTTCTCTAACAGCATCCTCAGAACTCCAAGATCCCACAGAGATCCCAGAGATGGTCCTAGGCATAACAACAGTGTATGGCTGAATTCTGAGGTGTATCCACCTATCCAGCAAAGAGAAAAATTCATAGAGTAACAGAATTGGAAGGGGCTTTGGAGGTCTTCTTTTCCAACCTCCTCCTTGAGCAGGAGACTTTAGAAAAATGGTTGACCAATCTTTTTTTGAAAGCCTCCAGTGATGAAACACCCACAACATCTGAAGGCAAGCTATTCCATTGGTTGACTGCTCTCACCGTTAGGAAACTTCTCCTTAGTTCTAGGCTGCTTCTCTCCTTGGTTAGAGATTAAGTTAGACTAAGAAAAGGAAGCAGAGGATAATCTAAGGAGCTTGTGCAGATGACACTTGGTAAAGCTATGTTTTGGGACTATTTTCTCTGTCTATAAAAGCCACTTGTTTTGTTTTATTTTTCAATATCCAAATTGTGCCTATCAGTTCATAAATGTTGCCTGTTCTTCATTTATATGCTTAAGTTTCATAAACCAATTATGAGGCAACTCAGTTTTAAGGGGAAATAATATATATGATCAGATTGGGAAAACCTCTTTTGGGAGAATGAGATGGACATGAATTACTTAGCTTTTATATTCAGCTATGTCATTCCTCTCTTGACGTGCAAGTTTTATATGCCAACAAAAACTTGTTAATTTTATTTTATGCTGTGGCTAATTTTTTTTTTTTTGGGGGGGGGGTTGTGAATAAGAATAAATATTCAAACTGTCATACATGGGGCCGGTTTCTGTGTGTGTGTTACACCAACAAAGACCCACCCTAACTTTTGACATTCTGGAGCTTCAAGATTTTTCTCCAGCCCATTCCCATCTGAGATAACAAAATCAGGTGGGGAACAGAATTCCTAACCATAATCCACGGCAAATGGGCTATAATCAATTTAGTAGGCCACAAGAAGAGATGGCTCGTTTTAGAGAAGCCTTTATTAATTTGGTGTTCCCCAGATGTTTTGTCATCCCCAGGTATGAATACCAAGTTCACACACACAATATAAAATATGAAAGGGAAAAAAATGCTAGGTCTCCTTTCTTAGCCTAACTCTTTATATAGACAACATTACAGCCCTTAGAAGACCACGAAGCTCCAGAAGATTGAGACAAAAGATGAAAGGATCTGCAGAGAATATAGGTGGTGGTTGCAACTCACGTAATAACAACAGGAGCCACCTTATTAGTAATGATAGACTTGGCTTTGTTATTGTGGAGGCCAATGGTCTGGAAGGAGTGGATGCTGAGGGAATGGTGATCCTCCATGGTTCCACTGCCGTGAATGTTCTCAAATGTTGCTGTTGCTACTGTCTGCTGAGCTGTGCTGGCAGTTGTACCCATAATCCACAGGCAACTGTACCAATAAAAATAATCAGAAGATGAATAAGCAGAAGGGAAATGTTAAGACTTCAGTATTCTGCAAAGAGGAAGGGAGGAAGGAAGGGAAGGTGGGAGGGAGGAAGAAAGAAAAAGACACATAGACAGGTAAAAAGGAAGGAAGGAAGGAAGGAAGGAAGGTAGGTAGGTAGGTAGGTAGGAAGACAGACAGACAGACGGATGGACGGACAGACAAAAAGGAAAGAAGGAAGGAAGAGGAAGGGAGCGAGGGAGAGAAAGAAAAGAAAGAAAAAAAGGAAGGGAGGAAGAGGGAGGAAGGAAGAAAGATAGACAGAAAAGGAAGAAAGGAAGAAAAAAACAAATATATTTAGGAAAAGGCAAGCAGGATTTTGTTTGCATGCATGTATTTATTTACAGGACTTATATGGCTGAAGAGCCAGCTGATGGCAAAATTTAAGGGATGAGAGCATGCCCACCCTATCTAACCTAGTAGGACAGAGATACCTTCAACGAGAGGTGCTCCCACAAGTAACCTGCTCTTCTGCCACTTAAGGCTTTAAAGGAGATAACCAGCACCTTGAATTGGACCCAAAAAGCATCTGGAAGCCAGTATAATTGATGTAGCCATGCTCTTACTATTTGACATTGTTATCTTCCCCATTTCAGAACCAGAGCTTTCAGACTCTGTTCAGGAAAAAACTGGGGATTTCTCAGGCATTCTTCACAAAACTCTGGATGAAAGGCCGAGCTGATGTTGCATAGGAATGAGGAGCCTACAAGAATGTTTCAAGCATCATTCTAGGGATTAAAATCTTGGCATTCTGTGGCAGATAATGAAGAAGTTCTTGGCAGTGCTGAAAACATTGCCCAAAACCGGGGAAAAAATAAATCACAAGCCAGTGATCTATTGCTGTCCCCACAGCCCATTCTGGCAACTCTGACGACTTCCAAAGTAGTCGTTTCTTTAATAAAACAAGGTAAACACTGAGTAAATAGTCTGGAAAGTATTTAGAACCATCCATGATCCTGCAGTGTTGTGACTTGCAATGTGATTACAGCTTCAACAAAGTCCTATTAAAGAGGTAGTAGTTAAATCAGTAGCACACCGAACAGTGGATTGGGCCATGACTTTATTTGTAGAAGTTGAGTCAGCATGTTTCTTTATAGGTAGTGACTGCTAGACCCAAATATTAAAAACATGGTTGAAATCTTGCAGGGTGGCAAAATATTCTAAGATATTAACCACAAGCTTATTTTGGTATTAACACCTGCAAGTATCCACATGAACTGTCAGAAGTCTCCAGATCTTATCAACCATCCAAAGAACCAAACATTAGGTAGTATAGTAAACATGTTTTTTTCATCCTGTTCCCATGAAGTTTTTTCTCAGACTAACTAATAGCCCAGCATTGCCCGGGAATTTATTTATTTATAGGGGGAAAATGTCCAGACCAAACGTAATTTCTAATGTTGGATTTTCCCCCTTACCAGAGGGAGCCCCCTTGTGGAGGACTATGAAGCCATTACCATGGCAACTCCACTGCGCTATACAGTAGAAGCCATTTTACGGTGGGACAGTAGAAGCCATTTAAAGGCACAAGCTGCATCTTAACAGAACACACACACCGAGGGGTGTTAGGGGTGTCTTATCCCCACAGTATTTTTTCCAGAGAGTAAGTCATCTGTGTACAAAGTTTGGTTGAAATTGCTCAAGGTGTTTCAGAGTTAGGCTGGAACACACACACACACACCCATATATATTTCTCTCCTCCTTCCTTAGAAAGGAGCCAGCTGTTCTGAACAGCTTGAACTTGTCTTGTAAACATCTTCTTCTGGGGAATTGAGAATGAACTAGAAGGGGGGGTGGAATTATTTAATCAACTTATTTGACTGTCAATCTCAAACAAATGTCCTTGGGCAGCTATTAAAAGTCAATAAAACCCAAACACATATAAAAAATTAAAAGGCAGCAACTAAGAAAAAATCACAAACATAAATTACCATAACTAGAAGATGGGTTCCTTCGCACATCTTGTGCCCCGGGCTCTAGTATAAAATTTGTTCTTTGAAGACGTTATGAAAAGCCAGGAGGGTTGGAGTTAACCTGGTCTCCAGAGGGATGATGTTCCCACGGGTACACAGAAAAGCTTCTCCTTATGGGACAGTCCAGGAAATTAATGAACCAATTGGGATTGTTCCGGAGCAGGGGTCTCCAACCTTGGCAACTTTAAGACTTGTGGACTTCAACTCCCAGAGTTCTTCAGCTGGCTGAGGAACTCTGGGAGTTGAAGTCCACAAGTCTTAAAGTTGCCAAGGTTGCAGTGGTGGGTTACCAATTTTTTTTACTACCGATTCGGGCATCCGGGCAGGTGGGTGGAGCCTCCCTCCACTGCTATTACTGGTTTGCCTGATCCAGGCCGAACTGGGAGCAACCCACCTCTGCAAAGTTGGGGACCCCTGTTCTGGAGGGTCTATAGCAGGGGTGGGTTTCGACCGGTTCGCACCGGTCCCTGCGATCCGGTTGGTCGCCGAACCCGGAAGTAAGTAACTTCCGGGAACGGCGAAGCCCCCCCCCGCGCCCGCGCGCGCCCGCACACCCGCGCCCGCTCCTTACCCGGTTTTTACGAATTCTGCGCTTTCCACGCATGCGCAGAACGCATACAGCGCCTGCGCGATCCTCCAGGAGCAGCTGGAGCATCGCGCAGACGCTAGTACGCATGTGCGCGCCGCGTGCGTGCGCGAGGACGCCGCGTGCGTGCGCGAGGACGCCGCGTGCGTGCGCGAGGACGCCGCCGGCCTCGTTCCAACCAATCCGGTTGGAACGGGGCGAGAAACCCACCCCTGGTCTATAGCATGATCTAATCAAAGTCCTCATGGCCATCTGGAATGAGAGGGTGATGGGGGCTAAGAAACAGATTGCATCTGGGCAACCTCTCCTGTCCCGGGGGCCTAGATGAGAATCTAGAGCAGCACTGGTAGAGAACGAGGAGCAAACCTGATTGAACATGTCCTTATCACAATGAGGCCTACTTCCTCGTGATATGGACAGCAAAACATTTGTCAGGGTTCCAATTAATACCCTCAACGAAAGAAGACTCCGAGGCTTGAGCTTCCTCAAAGTTCCATTTTATTAAAGGTGTCATATTGGCACATCTGGGAAAACCCGAATCTGAAAGCTTCCAAGTTTTTCCCACCCAAATGAAAGTTCAATTCCCTTTCTAGCACCCACTTAGCAATAGCAATAGAAGTTAGACTTATATACCGCTTCATAGGGCTTTAAGCGGTTTACAGAGTCAGCATATTGCCCCCAACAACAATCCGGGTCCTCATTTTACCCACCTCGGAAGGATGGAAGGCTGAGTCAACCCTGAGCCGGTGAGATTTGAACAGCCGAACTGCAAAACTGCAGTCAGCTGAAGTAGCCTGCAGTGCTGTATTTAACCACTGCACCACCTCGGCTCTGTCCATCACATGGTCCAATCAGGCAGTGTCCCAACTGGAGATGCCTCCTAGTCACACCACTCCAGGTACAGGGCAAGATGTCCTTGACTCTCTGAGAAAGGGATGTTATTTAGACTATATATCTCCCATACTCCATATAATCCCCACCTCCCAGTTTCCCACAGCAATAAATAGCTTCCAGGCCTGACAATAAGGGTTTCTGCCCTTATTGCATCCTACAGATAGCCACTCATTTTTGAAAAAAAGCAAAGACATAATTGATTAAATAAATCAGTGCCCCCTAACTTTTTGGGCACTCTTTCCATGGAAAGTGATTTTTCCGTGGACCAGAGGGAATGTGGTTTGTGTGCTGCCTGTACCCCGTGGATGGGGTTTAGCTTGTTTGTGCGGCCTGCTTTCTGCCATGCTGCGGCCTGGTGCCAATCCATGGGCCAGGAGTTGGGAACCCTTGAAATAAGCAACTAAGTTTAAAAATAAGCAACTGAAAACTGATGGTTGGCCAATCTTCTTCGAAAGAATCTGTATCAGGGGTGGGTTTCAACCGGTTCACGGCGGTCCCTGTGAACCGGTTGGTCGGCAAACCCGGAAGTAAGTAACTTCCGGGAACGGCGAAGGGCTCAGCCGCCCGCCCGCTCTCCTTACCCGGTTTTGATGAGTTCTGCGCTTCCACGCATGCGCAGGACGCATACAGCGCCTGCGCGATCCTCCAGGAGCAGCTGGAGCATCGCACAGACGCTAGTACGCATGCGTGCGCCACGCGCGTGCACACCGCACGCGTGCACGAGGACGCCGCCGGCCCGGTTCCAACCAAACTGGTTGGAACGGGGCGAGAAACCCACCCCTGATCTGTATCATGGTCTATCACATATGTGTTAATGTGAGAGAAGATGTTTTGATTGGCTGCTTATCTTGTCATGAAATTTCTTCTGGAATTCCGGTTGCTACTCTAATTCTAGCAGTGGTCTTTCTTACTCTATGGATGGGCAGAATTTTCATGATCAACTTTAAAAAGAACGAGTTAAATTTGTTTTGCATGCACACAGCCTCCCTCATGAAATGAATATTTATAATCACATAGTTATGGTATTTTAAAAATTCATATATTCACTGTTTTACAGACTGTGGCCTACTTCATAAGATCCTTTGAGTTCAGAACTTTCTATAAAGCACAGTTCCAATTTGTTGTTTCTGTGACAATATAGCAAATCATTTTTGAGTACTTTGGTTCAATTTTTTTTCACCCTGCTTATCACAGTTACTGATGGATTTACACTGTTGTATTTATGATGCACTGAAGATTTTTACTACTTGGATTAATAGGTGACGGCATTCTGCCAAATTGCAGAAGCAATAGCCTGTTTCCCCAAAAATAAGACCTCCCCAGTTAATAAGCCCAATCAGGCTTTTGAGTGCATGAGCTAAAATAAGCCCTCCCCCGAAAATAAGTCCTCCCCGAAAATATTGCAATACAGTAGCAGCCATGAGGTGACCACGCTCGCTGCCTCCTGCACCTCAAAAATAATAAGACCTCCCTGAAAATAAGGCCAAGCACTTATTTCGAGGGTCAAAAGAAAATAAGACCCTGTCTTATTTTGGGGGAAACGCGGTAGTAGAATAGAGTCCAATTGGTTGAAAAGTCTTTAGCCTTCCGCAGAATTTTTTAGTCAAAGTTGCATGCATATTATAAGACACGGAAGCAGTAATTCTATCTATCTATCTATCTATCTATCTATCTATCTATCTATCTATCTATCTATCTATCTATCTATCTATCTATCTATATACACAGACACACACACACACATATGTATACATACTGTTTCAAATCTTGAAACATGAAACATAGAACTGCTGAGAGCAGGACATCTTCATTTCCTTGTAGTTGCTATTCTCACCTTTGTGATTCATCCAATTACCTAGTAAAAATTCATTAACCTCCTAATCTATTTTGAGTTTAAGGGAATGGTACATATGATTTTGTACAAAATTCAGGTTCAATCTTCATTTTCCACACTAGAAAACAGACCCAAAATCAGAGTGAAATCCTCCCGGTTCAGCCCAGTTTGGCCGAATCAGTAGGGCCGAGCCGGTAGTAAAAATATAGCTTCCAGTGATCGCGCGGCTGAGGTGAACCGGAAGGGAAAAATGCTTTAAAAAGCTTTTTTTAAAAAGCTGAAAGTGAAAAAAAGTTGGCCACGCCTACCCAGTCACATGAAACCCTCCCACCAAGCCACACCCACAAAACCGGGGGTGGTGGGTTAGATTTTACCACTGCCCCAAATAAATCAAAAACCTGCCATGATTTTGTGATTTCCCTGTACCTCAACACACTTAAATCACAGGACATAGAATGCTAAGGATGGAGGGGACCTTGTAATACAGGTAGTCCTCTACTTACAACAGTTCATTTACTGAGCATTCATAGTTAAAATGGCCCTGAAAAAAGTGACTTATGAATATTTTTCACACTTATGACTGTTGCAGCATCCCTATGGTCATGTGATCAAAATCCAGACACTTGGCAAATATTTATGACAGTTGCTGTGTTCCAGAATCATGTGTCCACCTTTTGCAACCTTTTGACAAGTGAAGTCAATGGGGAAGCCTGATTCCCTTAACAATCTTGACGGTAACTTAACAACTGCAGTGATTCACTTAACAACTGTAGCAAAAAGATCATAAAATGGGACAAAATTCACAACAAATGTTTCGCTTAAACAACAGAAATTCTGTGCTCAATTATGGTCAAAGACTACCCGTATTATGTATCATCACCAGCTTGGAATTGTTTTTTGTTTTGTTTTTCCTTTTGGCGAGGAATTCAGAATTCAAAATTTGAAATACAAAATTTAGACAGCCAAAATAGGACAACTTTCTAGAGAGAATTTTACATTTCCTTAAAATGCTGTCATTTCTGGTTAATGTTTATTTCATATACATTGCCATCATAAGTTACAGCAAATACTTTATCACTTTTCTGAATAATTTAGAAAAAAATAGTTTTTGAAAGTCAAGGCAAATTACCTTCTAAAAACAGGCAAACAGAAGAATGAATAGCAGTTTAATAAGTTTTTATTTCTTTCTTGAATTATACTCTATCTTTGTGAAGGACAACATCCTTTAAGTCTTAACCAGGCAAAAGAGATTTACCACTTATTTTCCAAAACAGGAAAAATACTGTAACCTTAAAAAGCAAAGAGAATAAACAAAAAAGCATTTTAATTTCTTTGGAAGAAGTTCCGCATTCTACAAAATCGTGCTTGATCCTTTCCTACATAAGGCTGCATTACTATTACTATTAGTCTTCTCATCGTTCCCATCACCCATCTCCTCTCACTTATGAGTGCAGGACTATAACTGTTGCTTATATCCCTACGATTTATATTGATATTGTTTCCTAGTATGATTTGATTGCTTATTTGTACCCTATGACTATCATTAAGTGTTGTACCTTATGATTCTTGACAAATGGATCTTTTCTTTTTATGTACACTGAGAGCATAGGCACCAAATTCCTTGTGTGTCCAATCACATTTGGCTAATAAAGAATTCTGATTATTTTTTTTCTCGTTAAAACTGAACACCCTTGATGCATCTCCATTCTCCTTAAATGTAATAAATCTTCCTTCTAAAATTATAATGTCTATGCTCTACTTTTCCTGTACTTCATGCAACACTGAGAAGCATACTGATAGCTGGAGAATCTACAATACTCAGGTATTCTGGTTGGGAAACTAGAAGAAACCAGCTTAAGGGAAGCTGAATTATACTTGTACTTGTACTTGACGCCTCTTCACCCATCGTGGGTATAGGCGACTTCCATGGAAATTTGACGCCACTGTGTACGGCGATCCATGGAAGCTGTTTCGGCTGGATATACCCAAGGGGACGCCAGTCCCAAGGGTCAAAATTATACTATTTTTTGATTTCATCCATCCCAAGAGATGTCCTCGGAGAAGCAGTTGGGATTGTGACATGCAACTTGGGGAGGGATGTAGTGGAGCACCTCCCCAACCTGAACAACCCCTCTTGTGGGAAGAGTACCAAGTTGGGATTGTGTGCATTAGAAATATGAACTGGATTTACACTGGCTAACCTGGGCAATGGCACCATCAGAAATATAAGTTCTACAGAAGAATTATTGAGCCTGTCATCTACACCTCTATAACTGTCTGGTTTGGTTCTGCAACCCAACAAGACAGACATAGACTTCAGAGGATAATCAGAACTGCAGAAAAAACAATTACTACCAACCTTTCTTTCATTGAGGACCTGTACACTGCACGAGTCAAAAAGAGGGCTGTGAAAATATCTACGTACCCCTCACATCCTGGACATAAATTGTTTCAACTCCCACCTTCAAAATGACACCATAGAGCACTGCATACCGACAACTAGACACAGGAACAATCACTCTGCTAAACAAATAATTCCCTCAACACTGTCAAACTATTAAGTCTGCATTATTATTATTATTATTAATCTTCTCATTGTTCCTATCATCCATTGCCTCCCACAAATGACTGAATGACTAACTTTTTGCTTGTATCCTTATAATATATATTGATTGCTTCCTAATATGATTTGATTGCTTATTTGTACCCTATGACTATCATTAAGTGTTGTACCTTATGATTCATGACAAATGCATCTTTTCTTTTATGTACACTGAAAGCATATGCACCGAAGTCAAATTGCTTGTGTGTCCAATCACACTTGGCCAATAAAGAATTCTTTTTTTTTGCCTCACTTTTAATTTACAAACATGTAAAAACCACACACACTACTTCTGTCTGTCTGTCTGTCTGTCTGTCTGTCTGTCTGTCTGTCTGTCTGTCTGTCTGTCTATCTATCTATCTATCTATCTATCTATCTATTATCTATCTATTATCTATCTATCTAATACTACTGATAGTATCAGCTGATTTTTGTGGCCTCTTCTTGTTTTTTTGTCCCTGCCTTGGTTCCTATTCAGCAGGCTGAGCCATTCATTCTACCCACACATCATCACAAGATTCGTATTGTCAAGAGGGATGGCTGACCTTCCAGGTTCAAAAACACCTTTGTGAATGTTACACTTGCTTAAAATTGAATGTAAACTTTTTAGGGAAATTTAAAAGGGGAAAAATGAACAATAACCCATAAAACTGCCCACATTTTTTGGAGGGGATGAATAGAGACCAAAATGAATGACAAATCAGCAACCACTCTTCTATTGTCCGATGAAAGTTTTAAAAAAATGTTTTATCAAAGAGATCTGTTCTAGACACAGTCTCTACTCCTATTAATGGAGATAATTTTTGTGAGAGCTGCTGCAAGTCCATTAATGGAAGCACTTTTTATGCCAAAGCAAGGGGGGGGGGCACTTGATGCAATCTACTGTATCCATTACAACTGACATCATGCTCCCAATGATTGATGGTGTTCCTCCTTTTGTACATTCCCAAGCCAACTCTCCTAACCACCCACACCACAAGATTTCTGACTAAAGGCCAAACTAATACATTCGCTTGGCCATCCCACAGGCCCTAAACCAAACCTAAAGAAGTCACATGTCAAAAACAACTCCAGTGTTGGGGAAATTTGTGTGACTGGTGCGGGCTGGAACTTGTGCTGGTGTTGTGTGAAAGAAGGCTTCAAAGAAAACACAAAGTTTTCATTTGTTCCATTAATATCTCTATTTGTTTTGAAGAGCACAGAGTGCTGTACCTTTAGCCCAGGGGTGGGTTCAGGCTTCTGTTACTGCTGGTTCGCTCAGGGACGTGCTTCAGGCACGGGCACACAGAAGTACAAAAAATTGCTTCTGTGCATGGACAGAAATAAAAAACAAGATGGCGGCACCGTAGATGGTGCTGCAATAGAATAAGATGGTGGTGCAATAGAACCACTTTGGGTGTGTGCCCGGCCCAGTTACTATCTACTCAGCTTTAGCCCAATTAAGGAGACTGAAACATTGGATCAGACCATTCTAGTTCTATATGGGTTATTCCAAGAAAGGCATTTAGATGTTAATGAAAAACTCACACTGATCGGCAGATGATGCTGTTAATATGGCACAGCAATATATATCTTACAACAGTGATGGCAAACCTTTTCGGCACTAAATGCCAAAAAGGGAGGGAGCATGTCATTTGTACTACTATAGCTGTCTAATCTGGTACAGAAACTGAACATGACAGGCAGAGACTTCGATGGATAGTTAGGATTGCAGAAAAAACAATTGCAACCAGCCTGCCTTCCACTGAGAACCTGTATATTTCATAGATCAGAAGGAGGGTTGAGACAATATCTGAAGACCCCAAACATTAACTGCTTCAACTTCTCCCATCAAGATGCCACTATAGGGCACTGCATGCCAAAACAACTAGACACAAAAGACAGTTTTCCCCCATGCCATCACTCTGCTAAACACATAATTCCCACAGCACTAACTTTTGCCTAAGTACCGTGTATATATATATAGTGTATATATGACCCTATAGTAGGGCTGTATTACTATTATCCTCATCTTTCTTACTACTTACTTCTATTGGAATCTTATGACTATCACTTTGTTATATTTTGATTTATCATTGTAACCTATGATTTTATTATTTATGACTTCGTTGCGTGTATGTGTACTGAGAACTTATGCACCGGAGACAAATTCTTGTATCTCTACTCTACTCTACTCTACTCTACTCTACTCTACTCTACTCTACTCTACTCCCCTCCCACCCCATTCCATTCCATTCCACTCAGCAGATATCTAAAATGTGATCTCAGTTCAGATACAGAAAGCATACTGCGAGTGTGGAGGGAAGTATCTGCAAGCTGAGAAAGCACAAGTGACCCAAAATTACTACATATCCCAAAGTTAGTTTGAAGCTGATAAGTTGTTACCTCATTTTTTTTTCATTCATCTTATCTTCAGACAGACATTTAAGGATAAATTAGGTAAATTCAGAATTAATGTTACTGAAAGATGGTAACTGGCAAAAGAGTAACCAGAAAAAGTTTATAATCAAGTGGAAAATTGAATTGGGGCTTCCTATCCCAATATTGATAGGATTCACATTTCATGCTAAGCCATGTTTGCTTAATCACAGCTCGTAAAAGCACAGGGACTGGATTCGCATATTATGCTACACCAAAACAAACTCATATTATTGTATAGCTAAGCCAAAACAAGGTGAAGAGAATAAATTAGTCAATACAACATACTGTTATTAAGAAATTAATTTAGCCATCTCAGCTGAAAGATGAATAAATCACATTTCTTTCCATTTATATGAGTGACAGAGGCCAAACAATTCATCTTTATGGCTGGCTGTCAATGCAGATTAACGTTTAGATGTCACTGCATCTGACCACGAACAAATACACATTTTAACAGATCCCAGGAGATGAGAGGACAGAATACAACTCACTCCCATTTCTTGCTTCAGCATTTTCACTCTATCAGAAGGTGGCTTTGTACGCAAAGACACAACAGCCCAGGATCCCAAAAGACTACAGCAAAACGCAACAACTCTGCTTCCAAAGACACAATAGCAGTGTTGTTTCCCTGCCAGCCACTCGTGGGGGGTGGGAGGGAGCTCCATCCCTCCCCTTGAATTGTCCTGTGCCACAGTTATTCACACATCTTGAATTTACATTCCACCATAAGAAGAGAGACTTGGCAGGAATCAGAGACAAGCCTAACAATGGGCTAAATTTAGATAGTGTGGCTAACAGGGAAGAGAATAGGGGCCCACAGTTGCAGGATGCATCTGTTTAGGTCTCCGCTTCTACTTAGCAGGAGGGATTCCTTTGGCCCTGTTTTTGTTTTAGCTAAGAGAATCAGTGCAAAGAAGAAAAAGCACTTATACACACACACAAGCGCGCGGACACACACCTTTAGCTCCCCTCCCCCCCCCAAAAAAACCCTTTCATCTGAGCCAGACTCATGCATGACTTAGCAATTAAGTAGGACATCTTGAAAATTGTTTCTGGCTTTCAAGTCATCTCAGCGCATATTTTGCAGTCAAGTTAAGGTGAATTCCGCTTCCTTTCTATCTGCTCCAAGGAAAAGGCTACGCATGACAGCCAAGCGGAGAGACTTTGCCATTGCAAACACTGGCAGGGCGAAGTCATTTTCTGAAAATCATAAACTGCTGTTTGGAACCCCAGGCCGCCGTTCCCCATTTCATCCATGTTTTTGGCAAGCCGAGACATCCTTTAGTTAGTAGCTTGGCAAGCTAACATCTTTTCACCTCCCATTTGCTTCGGTTGAGTTCATTTCTTTTCAAGACTGCTCTTCTTTCCAACAATGAGAAGGGGAAAAGGGCAGTTAAAAACTCACAAAAAGGAGCTAGCTGGTTTACACAATCAGCGTAAGACACGGTTCATGCGACGTCTTTGGGCTTTTTGGAAAAACAATCCCATTTTTGACGTCACACCTGGCAGAGGGGATTCTACTGAAGTGCTGGGGTGTAAACTTCCTCCAGGAACATGGAAGAAGATATTTAACAAAACCAATCCTCCAACTTCACTTCCTAGGGTTCAATTCTTGATTTGAAAAAAGAAAAAGATCCGTAAAGTTAAACAATACTCAGAGGGACTAACTCAACAGGAAAGAGGAAAGTCACGCAAGAGAGACAAAAGCATTTCCATCCTCAAGCAGCGTGTTGTAAAATCAGGGCACATCTGTATATGACCTGAACCTCCGGGACAAAATGGAATTAGAGCAAAGGGCAGTGAACAGGGGAAATGTTATTGTAGCAGCCAACAGCGGCTCGTAGTTGAACAGGTCAAGACGGAAATGATTTCACCAAACAGGTTGTCTTTTGGCATTTCCCAGGAAGCATCCGGAATATGCATTTGTTCCTTTGCCATCTCAGGGTCAAAAGACAACTATATATTTTTTTAAAGGCTCTTTTCCAACAGAGAAGGCCTTGGTAGAACCATAACAGTATCCTTACAGATCAGGGGTATAAAACTCAAGGCCCGTGGGCGGTTCCATCCCACAGGGTACTTAGATCAGGGCCACCTTGGAAACAGTGAAGGGCCGACCAGCGGTGCTTCTGCCAGCGAGAATGGGCTACCGAGCTCTGTTTTCAGCTGCCACGGCCTCCTGCAACCCTCTGCCAGTGAAAATGGAGCTTGGAAGGGCGCCCCCAACACGAGTGATGTTAAGCTGGCCATGCCCATCCTGGCCACACCCACTCTTACACCACCACCACTCCGAGGTCAAACACAACGTGATGCGTCCCTCAATGAAATTGAGTTTGACACCCCTGTTATAGATCCTAGTTTGAGCTCTTTGTTTTGAACAATTTTAATTTATTAGGATGAGATTGACAATGGGACAATCCTGGGTACAGACAAAATAGAAGCCAGCATATCAAATGGCAGATATAAGGATCAGATTTTGTCAGCCAAAACCAAAAAATCCTGCACTGGAATAACTGCAGTTAAAAAGACAAAAACAGGAAACTGCAATTAAAGTTTTGGATGATAGACTCTTTAAAAACACATTTATCTGCATATCCAGTACAACATCAATTCTATTAATACTTCTCCAGAAATAAATTTATTTATTCAAGAGATGCATTTTAATATGACAAGGGGACAATTTGGGCATTTTGCTCTTCTCTCCAAAATTCCAAGACTCTAGTTTTGCAAAATTATAATTCATTTTCTCAGTGTTTTCAGTATTTTTAAACAGTCAAATGCTTGTTTTATTAATTATAGGAAGTATCAAGAAATAAAGCTGAATGTTAGAATTCTATTTATCCTATAAACTGCCCAGATTCACTTAGATGAGATGGATTGTTTATAAATTTGATAAATACATGAAGATAGTACTCTACATGATTCAAATGTCTATGTATTACTTTATGCTCTGTGAAGAAAAGAGATTTATAGTGAATTCATTTAAATTCTGCTTCTGCTGTTCAGCAGTGACACCTTCAAACATCTACCTTGACAGAAAGCTAAAAACATTGTGAGGGCAGGAAGGGGTATGTTTTTTGAGAACCTTGATATTAACAAAAGAACATTTTTGTATCTATTACTAGTTATGTACTTACATTTCTATCTGTTGAATATATACGGTACATACAATATGTATAGCTGGATTGCCTGTAGCAACCCAAGGCTGCAATCTATGCCAAGTTGTGTCTATGAAAGCAGTGGACATGGTAAGAATATTTTTACACCCATCTACTAATTTTGTGAAATGCCTATATCCGTGATGGCGAACCTATGGCACGCGTGTCAAAGATGACAAAGATGACGCTCTGTGGGCACGTGAGTCGTTGCCCCAGTTCAGCTCCGTCGTACATGCGTGTGTGCCTCCTGCCGGCCAGCTGGTCTTCAGGTCTCTGCCAGTCATGCATGGCAGCCAGGGCACATGCAGGTGGCACGTGAGCATGGATGTGGGGCTGCACACGCATGCACGGGGAGTGGGGTACATATGTGGGGGCAGAGGTGGGTTGGTGAGAGCATTGCTGATGGTTCGCTGCGCATGCACTTTTCTGCGTGCACGTGCTCAATTGACTATAAATTCTTCTGCGCATACACAGAACATAAAAAGATTACTAAAAAAGCACCTGGGAATCAGTTCGGGGGGGGTAATCCACCCTGAGTCGCCAGTTCTGCGACCCAGGCCAAAATACCACCGGTAGTGAACTGGTGGCAACCCACCTCTGTGCAGGGTGTGGGGTGCTTACATGGGGGCCGTGCACGCATTGCATTTGGGGGGTTCAGGTGCGCGCACACTTTGGGCACTCAGTCTGGAAAAGGTTAGCCATCACTGGCCTATATGATTCCTTGAACAGTGTCGTATCTAAATCCTAGCCTGGAAGCCTGGAGAACAGTTAAAGGTTCGAGAAAAAATAATACTTAACTCAGGGAAAAGGCAATAGATGAGACTCAATATATCTGAGGTTGTAATTATGCAGACACCCCAATAATTTGTCTAGAAACATGAAATCAATAAATAACACCATGATTTACAGCCTTCTTTACACTTAATAATTGTAATCAACACCAGGATCAGCATAATAGCAGGAAAGTTTATAAATAATGACTGGTCATCCCATAAAAAGTGGCAAAGATCACCAAAGTCCTTTCATGTAAGCATGCAAAATTCATCGGCGAGTCAGCTGCAACTCTGAGAAATGCTTTTAAGGAAGAGAAGAAAGTGGCTTCCGATCTCCCCCCTTATATAGGCAGGAAAGAACATCAGGCATGACATTCTTGAGGAAGGGGAAGAAAGGTTCCTGTTTTTCCTCGTCAAGCTGTAGCAACAACTTGTGCTGGTCGTTCCGTTAAATGAGAACCATGCCAAGAAACACATCCTGTGCGGCAGGAGAAGTATCTGTAATCTGTAACACCTCTCCCTCGGTTTTCACTGCACTCCTTAAATATATAGCAACACTAGCCGATAAGCTGGTGTTGCCCGTATATTTATTTATAGGGGGAAAATGTCCAGACCAAACGTAATTTCTAATGTTGGATTTTCCCCCTTACCAGAGGGAGCCCCCTTATGGAGTACTGTGAAGCTGTTACCATGGCAACTCCTCTGCACTGCACAGAAGAAGCCATTTTACAGCAGTACAGTAGAAGCCATTTTAACGCACAACAGGCTGTATCTTAACAGAACACACACCCCGGGGATTTTAGGGGTGCCTTACACCCACAGTATTTGTTTCCAGAGAGTAAGTCATCTGTGTACCAAGTTTGGTTGAAATTGCTTGAGGCGTTCCAGAGTTATGCTGGAAAATACACACACACAGCCATTTTTATATAGGTTAGTTTAGGTTAGTTTAGGTTAGTTTAGGCTAGGCTAGGCTAGGCTAGGCTAGGCAAGGCAAGGCAAGGCAAGGCAAGGCAAGGCAAGGCAAGGCACGGCACGGCACGGCAAGGCAAGAAGATGCTTCATACCGAATTAATTATATTCTGGGATGGGGAATGTCTAATACAGATGATATTTTATCTCATGTGTCAGGATTGAAGGCTTAAAAAGTCTTCCTGGCATTTATTTTCAGCACCGCATTAATGATTTTAGAGGGATTAGCTTTAACCATGATTATATATTTAATCTAGACAGGGATATTACCCAATTGCTAGCTGTTGAATGCATGAACCAGAGGCGATTATCCTATAGAATAATCTTTAATTTACAATGGTTTATTTACATGGGCAGGACACAGGGAAAAAGTACAGATTTCAATAAGGGGTTTTTATTGTTAGTCTTTAGTAAACAGAATCTGGGGCAGTAGAAGCCATTTTACGGGAGTTTAGTAGAAGCCATTTTAACGCACAACAGGCTGTATGTTAACATGATCATGATTTAGCATGTGATGTGATCGAATCCAGCCCATGGGGCCATCCAGGAAAATGTAAAATGTAAGGGTCTGGCCTGCGTCGCTTCAGCCCAGTCTACCCATTGCGAAGAGGAAACATGCCAGCAGTTTGGCAGTGGTGTCAAGATGGCCACACCCACCCAGTGCATTAAGTTGGCCACGCCTACCCAGTCACCCATACCTACCCAGTTGGCCATGCCCAAAGTCAACCACAGCCCTGATGTAGTCCTCAATGAAATTGAGTTTGACACCCCTGGTCTAGGGCATTTCAAGAGAAATTTCAAAGCCTTCTTCATAGTGAATTTATTCAGGCGCAGATCCTTTGAACAATATGAAATGTTTCTTCCTAGGTTTCTTGCCACCTGGGCTCAGCTTCCATTTACAAAATAAGTTGCCAATGGACTCCCTTTCTATCTCTTGACTCATTATGTCTAACCTCCCTTCCTTTACTTCCCCAGCTTCTGCACAATCTCTCACATAAGCTCAGCACTGGGTTTGCATATTTTTTGCAGAACACTAAACATGCTGCAAGAAACATTTCACCCCCTCTGCAACCGTGCAGTTCTTACATAGCACAATTGTAAGCCCATCCAGCACGGAGTTCATAGTACTGATTTCTCTGTTCCTTCATCTCTTCTCTCCCTGCACCCAAAATGTCCAGGTTTCAAATGGTAGCTTGCAAGATTGGAAAGATGACGCGGACTGGAAATAGGCAACTTTTCCTACTTCTGAATTATATAAATACTATGAGATGCAGAGAGCAGCAAACCAAGTAAGAGGTTTGTAACTTCTGACATATGGCATATCATGTATCAGGAAGATGGCTTATAACTTTTTGGTGTACGCCTTTATAATAACAGTTCTGTTCTTTGCAGTGGAAGAAGTATTCATTCACTCTTAAAAAAAAAGAACTCCACAAAAATTTACAATCCAAAGTAACATGATATGGGAAAGAGTTTTGCTATTCAATTGTGCCATGTTGCAGAATTATGGTTTATTTGTCTTTGAGCAAAATGTCAGTTATTTCAGGGGTCACCAACCTTTTGGACCCCAGGGACCACTAAATTCATAATTTTAAATCCTGTGGACCACTAATATGATCTGTCTAATGACCGGCTAGGTGGGCGTGGCTATGTGGCTGGGTGGGCATGGCCAACTTGATGTCACTCACATCGAGGGGCACCTCACCAGCCCCTACTTGCCCCTCCCCTCCCAGACATTCCTCATCCGCCTGCCTGGCTCTTTAGGGCTCCAACAGGAAGCAGTTGTTGGAACTAAGCAGCCACCATGAGAAAGAGTTGGCAAAACAGCTGGCTCAGTTCAGATTGGATATGGCCAAGAAAGAGGCTCAGTAGAAGCACCTTCCTGAGGACTACCAGCATAGGCTTTCCAAGCAGAGGGAAGACCGGCAGGAGCGCAAGGCCAGATACCGGCACCTGGAGGCTCACCAGGCTGAAATGGTCAGCCAGTTCCAGACCATGATGCAGTCCCACTGGAACAAGATCCTGTGGCTCTTTGCCATGAGCAGTGCTTCCCTCTAGCCTTCACCCAAAGCCCCGCATCAGGAGGTGACGCAGATCCCAAGTCAGAATTTCTCCCCCTCTCTGACCTGCACAAAAAGACCCAGAAGGGGGAAATTCTCTGCATCAACACAAGTATTCATTGCATGTATCCGTCCCAGGGGCCATTGTTAGTGGACCCCTGATTCTGCGCAATATAAATAAAATGCAAATAATTTTTCTGCATACCAGCAAAATTTTCTTGCGGACCACCAATTGGTGACCACTGCCATAAAGAAATAAATGCCAGAAAAAAAAATTAACAGCATAACAGATACAGTGTTTTCACTGTGTGCATACACAGAGTTGTCAGACAAAGGGAACAGCTAAATAACAGGGGTTGACTTGGGAGTAAGGACACAGGTGGACAATAAATGGCCCCTCCCAGAGGAAATAAAAGAGGAGCGAAAGGGGAGTGGAGTTTGCAGGAGACAATTGGTTTGCTTAATTGGTTCCGGACTCTCCAAGACTCCTTGTCAAGTTTTGCAGATATCAGCCTTTCAGTTCTCCAAGCCAGATAAAGCCTGTGACTGTAAATCCTCTCTTGAAAGACTTTGCTAGATATGAATGAACAGAATTCACAGCAAATAAAGGGTTTTTTTGTCGGGACCAGGAGTTTGCTTCATGCTCTTGGGAAGTTTAGATCAGAACACCAAAGTATATTTGGATAATCAAAATCACAGGGTCGCAGCACCTGGAGAAGTATAAAATCAAGTAGCCAGCTAGGTTCCAAAACATCATCAAGAGAAACTACACTCGGACTACTGAACTGTGTTCAAGCTAAATCAAGAAACTCTAGTTAACGCTGTAGCATCAGAGGCCATTCTTACAATTGAAGAAAAGGAAAGCAGACCTTATGAGAAGAAAGAGACTCTTAATCCTTACATTAAGCACAAAGACTAGAACAAAATAGTAAGAAAGAAATAACTGTTGAAAAGAAAATGTTCAGCTAGCAACAAAACAGAGCTTTGGGGTATTTTTGATCACACACTATCAATAAATTGAACTGTTTGTTAATAACACAAAGGCCCATGGCACAACTTTCTCGTATGTGGAAAGGAGGATCATTTTACTTAGCCACCAACTGGCCAAGATTTAGCTTGATCTACTCACACAAGTAGACACGGTGACTCAGTGGCTAAGACGCTGAGCTTGTCAATCAGAAAGGTCAGCAGTTTGGCGGTTCGAATCCCTAGTGCTGTGTAATGTGAGCTCCCGTTACTTGTGCCAGCTTCTTCCAACCTAGCAGTTCAAAAGGATGTAAAAATGCAAGTAGAAAAATAGGAACCACCTTTGGTGGGAAGGTAACAACATTCTGTTCACCTTCAGCATTTAGTCATGCCAGCCACATGACCACGGAGACATCTTCAGACAGGGCTGGCTCTTCAGCTTTGAAACAGAGATGAGCACCACCCCCTAGAGTCTAGAACAATTAGCACATATGTGCAAGGGGAAAATTTACCTTTATCTTACTCACACAAGCAACCTACACACAGGCCCAAAGGAAATGGGCTACAGCTGCTTCCTAGCCAAGTGCCAATTCTGGTGTTCTATTATCAAGCCATAATGTTATAACTTCAACTTAAAAGCCTACGTAACTATTCTAAATTGGATCATCATCTCTCCAGTAAACTGGATTAGGTACTAAGCTGAAACAGTTGCTCAGGGGGTGGAGGAATTCTTTGTTTTACAACTTTAGAACAATAAAGTTGGGCAAGCGTTCAAGTCACATCTGTTTTCAATATACTAAAGACAAAATTACATAAAGGGTTTTTTTTTGTCTTTGTGTGTGTGCCTTTGAGTCAGTGTTGACTCCTGGTGACTGATTGGACAAGCCCCTACAGTTTTCTTCACAAGATTTCTTTGGAAGTATCTTGCCATTGCTACTTTCCTAGGATTGAGAGGGAATGAATGACTCAAGGTCACCCAGGTGGCTTTGCGCCTTGAGACAGGAGTACAGCTCACAATCTCCCAGTTTCTAACTTGGTGACTTATCTTCATCAAAGTGGCTCTCAAGAAATTTAGGAGATAATTCTATCCAGAAGAAGAGTTATGTATAAGAAGGAAATGGGAAACATACTGTAGTTTCCGGCGTATAAGACACTCCGAACTTTAAGATGCACCTAGCTTTTGGGGAGGAAAACAAGAAAAAAATCTGCCTCTGCCTCCCAGCAATTTGCCTCCTTGCAGCAAACAGCAAACAGCCTGTTTCAGTTTCAGTTTCAGCCCAGCCTGATTAGCACAAGAAAATAAACCTGCCTCTGACTATGCCACTGAGCAATTTGCCTCCTTACTGCAAACAGCTAGTTTCAGTCTCAGCATAACCTGATTAGCACAAGCAGCTGATTGTCGGTTGGATCGGCCTCCCAACGGTCAGCTGTTTCAGGCTGCAGGATTGCCATGCCGCCTCTGTGGGCCCCATTTTCCGCCTCTGCATGACGCATTTTCAACCTCCGTATGCCTCATTTTCCACCCGTTCTGGTTGGTGGTGATTAGAATAGGCGGAAAATGGGGTGTGTGAAGGCGGAAAATGAGGTGCAGAGGCCAAAAATGGGATAAAGAGGCCGAAAATGGGCTGCGCAGTGGCGGCAATAGGCTATGGCAATCCCTGCAGCCTGAAACAGCTGATTGTTAGGAGGCTGATCCAACCGACAATCAGCTGCTTGTGCTAATCAGTCTGATTAGCACAAGAAAAAAAATCTGCCTCTGCGCAATTTCCCTCCTTACTGCAAACAGCCAATTTCAGTCTCAGCATAGCCTGATTAACACAAGCAGCTGATTGTCAGTTGGATCGGCCTCGCAACAATCAACTGTTTCAGGCTGCAGGGTTTGCCATAGCCTATTGCCCCTCCGCAAGCCCCATTTTCCCCGTTTGCTGCAAGGAGGCAAATTGCTGGGAGGCAGAGGCCAAAGAGTGGGGGGCGGTGGGTGGGTGGGGCTACATTCAGTGTATAACAAGCACCCAAATTTTTACCCTCTTTTGGGGATGAAAGTGCGTCTTATACTCCAAAAAATATGGTACTTTACTAGAATCCTCAACATGTAACCATTTGTTTAACAGCGAAATTCGTGACCACTTTGGAAAACTTATACTGCCACACTACCTCTTGCAGTTGTGTGATGCAATTCAGATGCTTGGAAATTTAGGTATCCTCTGATAGCTTTCCCCTTTGTTTTTAAAATGAATTACAGCTACTACTTAGAGGAGTTTACGGCCTCTACAATCCCGTTTGGGGATTATAATTAAAAACACACACCAACAATAATCAAGTAGCACATTAAGTGGAAACATATTCAAAAGTCTGCCTCCGACACACTGAATTTTCTACATTTTGGATTTGTGAATAACTGCAAATAGACATTCAGGTTCACAGAAAGATGTGCTTAACTGGTATCCTGTAGACACTGCATCAATTTCTATTCATTTATGACCGGTGAAAGAAACAACGGAGTCTGGGTGCCTACATTTTTCCCTATGCCCCTATAAAGCTGGCAATATTCGGTACTAAGAAAGATGGCTATTTATCGTCACTCTCTTCTTCCTGCTATACAGAGTTGTCAAAAAATAGAAATAAGAACAATAATAATCATCACAAGCCCATAGAGGCAATGTTATCATTTAGCTAACTAAAGTTTCCCATATGAAGTTTTAGGGTTTCAAGAACTCTTAATCCTGACATCTTAAAGTCTGCCATTATTTTGCAAAATTTCATTTGCTTAATGAAGGTATTGTTATCTATGGTTTTCATTTTCTTTCCTTCTTGTGCCAACATTAGTATTTTTGCTCTGTAAAAGAATGAGTTTTCTTGACCTAGAATAAGAGGAAACACATGCCAAAAGTGGGGGGGGGAACCCCCTCTATAGCCCTTCAGATAATATGAAACCATTCATATATGTAAGCTTTGGCTTAGGCACAACACGCTGCATATAAAAGGATTATATTTGGAAGCTCAACATTATGATTTTTGTTCTATTCATAGCAAAACCGCGGCTTCTCCTGCCAATTAGAGATCCCGAAAGCAACAAGGATCGTGTTTACAGGGCTCATCATCTTTTCACATTGCTCCAATTAAGGGGCCTTCAGAATTCTGCAAATTGTTTTTCCCAAAAGAAAAAAGAAAACACAACCCTGGGGCCAGTGGTGGGTTCCGGGCGATAAGGACCGGTTTAGCTGTACCGGTAGTAGCTGGGAGCAGCGGCCACCAGTACAGTGGCTCGTTTGGCCCACCCGCCTGCGTTCCATAGCTGTTCATAATGGGACCTGCCAATTGTGCTCATGTACACAGCGTGTGGCACCTGCGCAACCTCCACCGAGCAGCTGGGTATTGCAGGGTGGTGGCGTGCACGTGAGTAGAGAGCACGCATGCCCAACTAGGACGCCCAGCCTTGTGCACAGCGTACCGGTTGCGACAGGATCCGGAACCCACCACTGCCTGGGGCTATATAAATGCACAAAGAACAGTTTTAATCCAGGAACATTTCTTCTTCCCCTTTAGGAAAATTATTCAGAGTGCAGCACAAACCTGGTGAAGAGCACAAGGAAAGTCAACACTCCTTGGTTGAGAAGAGGAGAAAGGGATGAATAGACTGTCTTCCATCACAAGCAGGATGGGGGGATGTTATCCATTGAATGACTGGGGAAAACTTTTGTTATACACTTTTAAATTTATGCCTTTGTTTATTATTCTTATTCTACTTTGCTTTCAGGAGCTCAGACAGCATAAGTTGTATCCTACCTCAATTTTATATCCTTAATAGGCTCGACTGAAAAATAATGAGTCACCTCAATTCATCCATTGAGTTTCTATATCTGAGTGTGATCAATTGATCACCAATCACCAAATATTGGATTGAATTAAGGTAAAGGTAAAGGTTCTCCTCGCACATATGTGCTAGTCGTTCCTGACTCTAGGGGGCAGTGCTCATCTCCATTTCAAAGCCAAAGAGCCAGTGCTGTCCGAAGATGTCACTGTGGTCATTTGGCCGACATGACTAAATGCTGAAGGCGCACGGAGCGCTGTTACCTTCCCACCAAAGTGGTCCCTATTTTTCTACTTGCATTTTTTTATGTGCTTTCCAACTGCAATGTTGGCAGAAGCTGGGACAAGAAACGGGAGCTCACTCCGTTACGCAGCACTAGGGATTCGAACTGCCGACCTTTCCGATTGACAAGCTCAGAGTCTTAGCCATTGAGCCACCGTGTCCTGATTGAATTCAATTACAACAACACAAGTTATCCTTAAGGAGAAAAGACAGGGCTCCTCAACATGGAGGAGCTAAGCTTGCCTAATTCAGCATTGTCTCCCTCTCCCAAATCAATGGGGGAGCCAGATTCACTTAACAACTAGGTGATTCACTTAACAATTGCAGCAATTCCCTTAACAATAATGGCAAAAAAATATCATAAAATCAGCATAACTCCTTTAACAAATGTCTTGCTTAGCCAAAGAAATTCTGGTCCAAATTGGGGTCATAAATCAAGGTCTACCTGTATCTGCATTGCCAAAATATAGATTGCTGGAAAACTTGCAATAACTAAAAGGAGAGATAATAATCTACAGTTTCTTCAGGAATATTACATGTTTTAAAGTAGATGTACCATTCAACACTGAATTATTCAGAGAGCCTGCAGTTCAGCAAAACATTCTCTGATTGTCTACACTGAGGAGGACATAAATTTAATTTAGCCTGACAAATTTATCTACAGTAGTTATGTTCCTCATAACTATTAGCAGGTCTACAAGGCTGATTTAATTAGTGCAGGGTTTAAAAAACAAAGAGATACAATAACTCACAGTGGCCCAGATGGTTTTTAACTCTTGTAATATTTCTGTGTCTGAGGAATCCAAGCAATGATTTAGAACTGATGGAATGCTGGCTGAACAAAAGGAGTAAATTATTTTATTTCCTTACGTGAGTGCGGTTTTAAAAAAAAAAGATTCCAAAAATTAGCATCTGCTGATACTGGTGTTAGAAAACATCTCCAAGAATTGCAATCACACTTAGACTTATATACGGCTTCACAGTGCTTTTACAGCCCACTCTAAGCGGTTTACAGGGGCAGCCTTTTGCCCCAATAATCTGGGTCCTCATTTATCTACCTCAGAAGGATGGAAGGCTGAGTCAACCTTGAGCCTGGTGAGATTCAAACTGCCAAATTGCAGGCAGCCGGCAGTTAGCAGAAATATCCTGCAGTACTGCACTCTAACTACTGCGCCACCGTGGCTCCTTGTAACGAACCATTCTTTACAAAAGTTATAAAAATTTAAACAGCCCATAGGCCTCATTTATTAGTAATTACTAGTATTACTAATATTAGAAAAATTAGAATTATGAATGTTTGAATAGCAAATACAGATAGTCCTCATCTTACAACAAGTGAGCCCAAAATTTCTGTTGCTAAGTGGAAGATTTGTTAAGTGAGCTTTGCCTCATTTTTTGACCTTTCTTGCCACAGTTTAAGTGAATCCTTTGTTAAATATGATTGTTAAATGAATCCAGCTTCCCCAGTGACTTTACTTGTCAGAAGGTCACAAAAGGTGACCCCAGGACACGCAACCGTCATAAATAGGAGTCAGTTGCCAAACGTCTGAATTTTGATGAAATGTCCATGACAATAATGGTTTCCTCTTCCTCTTCTCTACTGGTTCGGAACTGGGAGCACGCATGGCGCTTCTGCGAATGCACAGAGCATTCATGATGACATCTGGGTTGGTGGGTGGAGCCTCCCACCACCACTGCTATAGGTTCACCCGAACCAGGGGCAAAACGGCAGAATACCACCTCTGGTCCATGGAGACGTGCAATAGTTAGAAGTTGAAAAATAGGCACAAGTCACTTTTTAGTGCTGTTAAACTATATGAACTGTGGTAGGTCAAGACTACCTCTACATGTTCAACCTGGAATAGGTAAAACCCTGGATGACTTGATTTAAAGCAAATGGTATGGAGTTATTGGATCTATGGCAGACACACACAAAAACAAGATTTGTTCTAAAGAAAACTACTCTTATCTAAAGGGTATATTATTCATGTCGAGATGAAGTAAATTACAGACATTTTTAATCTGTGAGGTTTTGATTTACGTGGGACAAAGGCAATGTTCCATGCGCCTTGAACTTTCACTCCGTTGAAAATATAGCTTCCACTCAAACAAAATTACAATCAGCAAACTATGATATACAATTTTGAAGAACAGCATGGTATATTTTTATCAGATTTATTTTTCCAAACTTCCTCCGTTCTTTCTGCTTCTGCAGTTTGACTGCTTAAAATCAGTAAAATGCATTTTATTTTCCAGATAAAACAATGCAGTAGCTTTTAACAGCAGTCAAGGCTAAAGCACGGAGATAGCAGAACTGACACAATATACAGAGAGACACATAAGTTGGAAGCATAACAATTTGTCCAAGACTCCTTACATTCCTGCCAAGGTTTCGGAGAAATGGGCAGATAGTCCAGAGCCAGGATTTGCTGCTATCTGTACTTTCACTCTCTTTTTGCTTATTTTAATATTTTATTGTTATTCACCCATTTGGTCATCTCATTACAGAGATTTAATCTTTCTTAAGACATAGATTTCTAATGGCACTTGCACCAAAGTAGCTGAGTTTTCATTCTAAGCTTAGAACGTAAAAATTCTGCCAAGTTGGTCCGTTTTCTTCCTAACAATGGCCAGCCAGGTGTTCCTGGGAAGGAAATACAGAAATTCTTTTGTTTGGTGAATACAATAACTCTGCTGGATCAGATCAAGGGCTAAGGATAATACTAAAGAACCTACAGAGAGAGGGACTTACATGAAACAGAAGACACACAAAGAGAGGAACAAATCTGAAAAGTGGAGTCAACTTTTTAAAATACCGTATTTTTCAGAGTATGAGATACTCCAAAGTATAAGACACATCTAGCTTTTGGGGAGAAAAACAAGGGGGGGTGGAATCTGCCTCTGCCTTCCAGCAATTTGCCTCCTTGCAACAACAGCAAATAGTACAGACAATATATGCACTGTTTGTGGTGTTACATTTCAGTCTAAACTTGTACAGATGCTATTAAAATTGATATGGCTTTCTGAAAGTATACATTATTCTCTGCTATTTAAAAGAAGATACAATATCACTGGGCCTCTTCAGATCAAGCATTTATTTTATAAAGTTTCTTCATTTTGTTAAGTTGTCTAGAACAATAATAAAGCAGTCTTGAGAGGAGGAGCCAATGTCGCAATGATATGGACGTGCAGTCTCGATGCTCCGAGACCGCAGCTGATACTTTAGCCACTGGGTGGTCAAATCGGACCGAAACCGTCCTGCAGAGATGGTGAAAAGGAAGAATATGTCTTGCCGATCTCAGGGACATCGCAAAGTCCCTGATCGATCCAAGAGAAGTTCTTCAAGCCATTGCTGATGTAGTTAGGGGGGCTCCAAAACAGAAGGATATGGAAAGAGAAAGTGTTTCCAGCTGGTGAGGAATTTTTACCATTTTAAAAGAGACTGCCTATAAAAAAACTTAGTTAATTTAAATTTAAGAACAGAAGAAATAAGCAGAGGAATTAAGCTTTGAATGGTTTTGGACAATTGGTTATCTTACTTTTTAAATGTTATTTTCATGGATGGAATTTATGCAAGCCTTTTAAACTGAAGTGATTAAGTTTTCTTCTTCTGTTTTCATTCTTATTTTTTGCAACCTATGGACTAAAATTCTCCTTCATTACTGCGTGTGTTTTTCCCTTTTTCTTCTCTATTTCATTCAAGAATTTGACTTTTTTTTAACGTAATAGAAAAAGATACAAAAAACAACAAAGAAAATTGTAACAACAGAAGGAAAGATGACACTGCTACTCAGAGGCTGGAAGTTTGTGTATTGGAAACAAAACACTTTTACTTTCCTCACTGATTATTGTGTCTTATACTCCAAAAAATATGGTAGTAATTCACTAAGGCTCAATTTCATTAAGCATGGCTGTAGTTGACTTTGGGGCCCCGGCCAGGTGTGGCTGACTGGGTGGGCATGGGCAGTTTAATGCCACTTGCCAAATTGCTGGCATGTTTCCTGTTCACACTGGGTAGACCAGGACGTCCCCGCAGGCCAGATCCATCCACATCATGGGTCGAATCTGGCCCGTGAGCCTGAGTTTGACACCCCCGCACTAAGATATAAAAAGGAAAAAAAAGGAATTGGAATATCAGATACAAACAGCAGATCAAAGGCCTGTCTAATCTGGGATCAATCAAGATGTCTGTGATCCTACAAAAGGGGTACAAATCCAATAGCAACTTTCCACATACACTTCTGCAAACAGAGCAATAATAAACGATAATCTCATTCTAGGTAATCTGCCTCAGTCCTTTTCTGAAGCAGGATTGGAGCAATCTAAATTCACATTTTGTTCACTCTCAGTATGAATCTCACCAGATTAACTCAGATTTTTCAACACAGGATGCCTTGAAACACAACAAAAACATACCACGATCCAAGTTTTTTCTCTGTAGTGGTTTGATTGCATGGTACATAGTTATAATACGTAAGCAGTTGAAGAGAAAAAAAATTGAATTTTACCTATATAAATAGGTAAATTTCTAGGTAAAAAAATAGGTATATCATGTAGTTATTTTTTGTTAAAAGATTGCATAGTTCAAATTATTACGTATATATTGACAGTTGGTCACTAGAGTTAATGCTCTACTTACAACATTCATTTAGCGGCCATTAAAAGTTAAATGACACTGAAAAACAGACTTGCAACAAGTTCTCACAATACGATTTTGCAGCATGGTCACATGATCAAATTTTGGTTGCTTGGCAACCAGCATATATTTGTGAGGGTTGCAGCATACTGGGTCATGCAATTGCTATTGGTCACCTTCCCAGCTGACTTCTAACAAGCAAAGTCAATTGGAGGAGCCAGACCCGCTTAATGATCATGTGATTCACTTAACAACTGCAGTGATTTACTTAACCATGGCAAATAAGGCTGGAAAATTGGGCATGACTCACTTAACAACTGCCCTGCTTAGCAATAGAAATTCTGCTCCTAATTTTAGTCATAAATTGAGGAGTACCTGTATAGATCTACCTTGTTCCCCTGAAAATAAGCCCTCCCCTGAAAATAAGCCCTCCCCAAAAATATTGCAACAGAGCAGCAGCCATGAGGTGATCACGCTCGCTGCCTCCTGCACCTCAAAAATAATAAGACCTCCCTGAAAATAAGGCCAAGCGCTTATTTCGGGGGTCAAAAGAAAATAAGACACTGTCTTATTTTTGGGGAAACATGGTAAATAAACCCTAATTGACCAAACAAAAATCTGGTGAATACTCTTTGCACTAAGCTAGTATAGGAATGCACAGCACCGTTTACACTTGTTAACTATGTGCATATCTGATTTGTTCTAATCCAGTGCTATCCACCAATTTCTTCCTATCTCACACTGTGCAGAACTTTGAGAAGAAAATCCCATGTCACCTATGTACATGTCCTTGAGTTTGGAAGAAAAAGTGAGATAGGAGAACTGCACCTAACTTCATTCAAAATATGGGAATAGACATACTGCTTTCCTTAATTTCCTAGGCAAATAAAGGGCAGGACCTTTCCTTATTTGAAAGCACACTTCACCTGCATGCAAAATAACAATTTAGGACAGCAAAAATCTAGGGAGGGGGGGATGAAACTTGTCCTTCAATCCTCCACCTGCTGAGAAATACAAAGGGAAACAAAACAGACAGATTTGATAGTCAATGCATCGAGATACTGTTGTGCCAGACTTTGCATGGACTTAAGCTGTGAATGAACGCTTTCAAGGCACATGAGAGGTTTTGACGAGGAAAACGTAGAACTTCCTGGCAACTTGGTCTAGTGGTTAACACCTGATGGATTATGTCCCTCCAGCTCGTTTTCAACTCTCTGCATCTCCTACATAATTTTCTTTACGGCAATCCATCTCCAATCTGTTCTTTCAGGTCTCCCAATGGTGCCCTCCTTTCCCATCGTAACTGAATCCGTCCCCTTTGCTGCTGGCTGTCCTCTTTCCTTCCACTTTTCCCAGCATTAGAGACTTCTTAAGAGAGCTGGGTCATCACATGTGTCTGAAGTAAGTCATTTATGCCTTGAGTGAAAACACTGGGTTGATTTGTCTGATGATCCATTGGGGTTGGCTGTCTATGGTATTCTTAGGAGCCTTCTCCAAAACCAAAGTTCAGTAGCATCAATACTCTTCCTACCCTGCTTCTTCAAAGCCTCAACTTTTGCTTCCTTGGGGTGTCACCATGGCTTGCTTGACTCTGATCTTTATAGGTATGGACACATCATAGTAGTTTAGTATCTTTTCAAGGTCTTCATAGCTACTCTAACAAGTGCAACTCTGAGACATATTTCTTGGCTGCATGTTGCTTTCCACTTGTTGATCCTAAAAGGAAAAAGCTGTCTATCACCTTGATGTCTTCATTGAAAGATAAACCTCTCACATTGCTTCTTAAATGATCCTTAATAATCCAGAATCTATAAAGGAACAATTGGCAACAGCTTTGAGGTTAAAACTGAACTCCGCTCCTCTGCTACATTAATGGCAATAGCACTTAGACTTATATATCGCTTTACAGTGCTTTACAGCCCTCTCTAATTGGTTTTCAGTCAGCATATTGCCCCCAACAATCTGGGTCCTCATTTTACCCACCTCGGAAATATGAAAGGCTGAGTCAACCTTGTCACACAGTTTGTTTAATAAAGGCCCAGTGAATTTATTCCACTAGCTTTGCTAAGCCAAAATCCAACAAACTACACATGACTCAGGGTGATGTGTGAATGCAGCTTGTAAACATGCTAAGGAAGAAAATACACCCCTGAACTGCCCATTCCCACCACAGCAGGAAAAGGAGGATCAGTCAATTTCTCCTCCTTAAAACCAGCCCCAAGAATGTGCTTAGATCCTTTTCAAAGGCTTTTTGAAAACACATCACGTCCTGTGGCTCAATACTACCACGATCAAATACAGAAGCTTCGGGATACAGGGTGGACTTTGATGTATTCTTAATTTTTTGAAATGGTTTGTCTTCAGGTATACACCGATCACCATATACATATACTAAACCCCCTGAGGTTTGTATTCAGTGTAGAAAACAAAGCTGAACTCTGGAAGGTCTCAAGGCCACCATATCTCCTCCTGTTATTGAGGTCATTCTCACCATTTTCTAAAAAGTACAATTTGCCATAATGGGGAATTTATGAAGCTCAGGAATTAAATTGCTGGGTTTTTGGAGTTCTACAATTTGTAGAGGGGAGAATGGAGCAAGATAGTCAGCAATAGTGTCTACAATAGGTATTCGCATTAACCTCGATGCAGAAGTAGAATCATACTGTAATTGATTGATGATGATAGAAGATAGATAGAAGACAGAAGATGGATGACGGACGGGTGGATATATGGATATAGAGCAGTGATGGCGAAACTTTTCAGCACCAAGTGCCCAAACCGAAACAAGCGTGCACACGAGTGCACTGGAGTGCCAGAAATCCAAAGAACAGCTGGCTGGCATGTGCATGCCTCTTTTTTGGCTGTTTTGGGGGGGGGGGGTTCGGGCTGTTTTTGGCATGAAAAACAGCCCGAAAGCACTCTCAAAATGGCCCTGGAAGCAGCCTGGTTTTTAAAACATTTTTCAGGCCACTTTCAGGCTGTTTTCTGGTGCTCTGTTGCCCACGAAGACCAGCTGGCCGGCGTGCCGGAAACCAGAAGAGCAGCTGGCGATGGTGCAAGTGGCCATAGAGAGGGCTCTGCATGCCACCTCTGGCACACATTCCATAGGTTCACCATCATGGATATAGAGAGATGAAGATAGAGACATAGAGATAGAAAAAGAGAGATAGACAGGCAGATGTTTTATTAGATAAATCGATCATATCAAATCTATAAAACTGATACAAAAATACAAAGAAATATAAAGGAAACAATAGGACATGCTTATAATAAATTGTCTTCGTGACTTCTTAGCTAAGATCAAGTCTAGTATAGGATTCCGAAAAACACTCAATGAATCACGTAAGCTAAGCCTCAATGTCACCATCTATGGCTTATCTCAAGGCTCAACTTGGCAACGTGTAAACCAACTCTCTTTTTACTGGGCGACTCCAGATGGGCTAGACTTGAATTCACATAGTGCCCAAACACAATGAAAAGACCTGAAATTCCCACCACCGACTCTTCCAAGCTGGTCTTCCATGTCTCCAGATGTATCTGTCAGCTGAGAAAGTCTTGAGCTTGATTGCCAATGTGCAGTTGTTACCCATTTGTTAAAGGCTTTCCAGATGTCACACCAGCCCAATGATGAAGCCAGATTTAGTCAATGACACGAGGATTGGATATCACACCATGACTGCTGGGTTGCTGCTGGAGTCAAGAGGAATCCCATCCATTTCACATATTTTTCACATTTGAACCAGTGCACACAAATTAATCTCAGCATTTCACCAATATACCTTCCCCCAACTCCCTGTGAGGTTTCCCATTCTCACTGCTTAAACAAGAGCTTCTATTGTAATAAAACTTGAGCATCCGTGGCCTAATGCCAACATCCCATGAAGCAGACATTATCATTCAGCAGGAAGACACATTTTTAAATCCTGGATAGAGATAGCAGAAGATGATACTTACACAAATCCTTACCCATCATTTTGCCATCTTCTTCTTCCCCAGGTTTTATCTCTTATTGCTCAAATATTATACACAGTACATCATGTTCAGAAATGTTTGAGAGTTGGGGTGGTAATTTATATGTTAGAGGGAAGAGCACAGATTCAAGAAGATCTAAGGATGATCATAGGATGAAAGGAACAGGATGTGATTAAACGGATTGAAATGTAACATTTTATACCTGGGAAGGATATACAGAATGAAGATCCAAGCATAGGAAAACATGGCTTAGCAGTAATACTTGTCAGTGAGATCAGAATGTCCTCGTGAAACACATAAGCCATCAGCATGAGGCAGGTGAGGTAACAGAAATACTCAGTCTAGATCAGTGTTTCTTACCTTCATCCATGTTAAGATAAAGGTAAAGGTTTCCCTCGCACATATGCGCTAGTCGTTCATGACTCTAGTGGGCGATGCTCATCTCGTTTCAAAGCCGAAGAGCCAGCGCTGTCTGAAGACGTCACCATGGTCATGTGGCTGGCATGATTAAATGTCAAAGGTGCACAGAACGCTGTTACCTTCCCACCAAAGGTGGTCCCTATTTTTCTACTTGCATTTTTACATGTTTTCGAACTGCTACGTTGGCAGAAGCTGGGACAAGTAACTGGGACAGCTCACTCTGTTATGCAGCATTAGGAATTCGAACCACTGAACTGCCGACCTTCTGATCGACAAGCTCAACGTCTTAGCCACTGAGCCACCGCATTAAGATGGTGGATGTCAAATCCCTGAATTCCCTAGCTATCATGTTGGCTGGTGAATTCTGGGAGTTGAAGGCCACTCATCTTAACATTGCCAAGGTTAAGAAACATTAATCTAGATCATGAAGAAGGGACTGTCCACTCAATTCTGTCCTGATAGACCCCCATTTGGAATAGATCATGTCCAGTTCTGGGCATCACCATTCCAAAAGGACAGTGCCCGGCCTAAGCCAGGGACAAGACCACTCAGGATCCCACTGCATCCAATCTTTTATTTGCTTAGATCCAATGGAGAGAATCTTGCCAAACTAAAGTTATAACAGTCTAACTCTCTAGATATATCTTAAGGTATTCTAGGTTGTGGTTGCCCTGAAACTCTTTCCTTCTCTTGCATACAGTGATTGGATAATGTTAAAGATATGCCTTAATGTATGGAATCGCACAACAGTGGAACAAACTTTGTAATTTTGCTTTTATTAAAATTATGAATGCACTTCATGCTGCTCTCACCAACACCGGTTAGTTAAAGAAAAAAAATACAAGCTCCTACCTGAAGCAAAGAATTAGTTCATATACAATCTATTACATTTGGTGTACTATTACTATATTGGTTGGTACTACTGCAATTAAATAAAATTAATTTTTTTAAAAAGCCGTAGCATTCATGCCAACCACATGACCATGGAGATTTCTTTGGACAGCGCTGGCTCTTCGGCTTTGAAACAGAGATGAGCACCACCCCCTAGAGTCAGCAACGACTAGCACATATGGATGAGGGGAATCTTTACCTTTACCTATAGCATTCATCTTGATCAATCATGAAATCTTGATGCCCATACTGAAAATAGTATAGAGGAACAGAGTTGGAAGGGACCTTGTAAGTCATCCAGTCCAACCCCGTTCAAGCAGGTGACCCTAATTTGCTTAATCTGGGCTTCACTCTGGGTAACTGTGTTGTCAAAAGATACCCTCTCTGCTCCTGCTGCTTCCTATGCCATCACAGACCATGATAATTGGAGTGATGCAGGGGAGGATTATCAAGATGGTGAGGGGTCTGAAAATGAAGCCCTAGGAAACAGTTAAAGGAACTGAGTAAGTTTATCCTTCAGAAAATATTAACTGAAGGAAGATGTGATGGCAATCTTCAGATATGTGAAGGGCTGCCAAATAGAAGAGGAAGTGGACATATTGTCTATTGCCCTAGAAAACCAGAACCAGAACAACACCTTAAAACTCATAATAGCAGATTCAGGCTAGAAAGAATTTCCTAATGATTGAGCAGGAGCAGCCTTCCCCGGTGACCAGACAGGAAACACAACCAGATGAGCTAATTCTACTTTATTGTATGGCTACTTTAAAAGTCTGATAGGACAAATCTTTGGTGTCTCTTTTGTATCCTGAGAAGGTTTCTTCTCTGACTCTCTTCCCATTACACGGTGGCAAAATATGCCCTATCTTATCTGACCATTCTCTAAGCACCATCTCTTCTTCCCCGCACACCCGCATGTGTCCCAAGATCATCAACACATATCATTATAGGCAGGCATACAGTATAAAGTGGCAAACTCTTCTTTACAGAGACATTCAGAGATTGAATGGCTACCTGCCAGAAATGCTCTAGCATAGGGGTGTCAAACTCAAAGCCTGGGGGCTGGATCCGACCCATGGGGTGTTTAGATCTGGTCCACAGGACCAACCTAGAAACAACCAAGGCCCACAGTGCCTCTGCCAGTGAAAAGGGAGCTCGAGAGGGCTGTGGGCAGCCCTCCCCACCTCTGTTTTTGCTGGCAGAGGGTTTCAGGAGGCCATCACAGCCGAAAATGGAGCTTGCAAGTGCCAAAGGCAGTTCTCCCAAGCTCCGTTTTCACTGGCAGTGGGTTGCAGGAAGCCATCAGTCGAAAAGGGAGCTCAGGAGTCCGTTTTTTCTGGCACAGCACTTGGGCCACCACAGGTACCCCCGACATAAGTGACATCAAGCTGGCCACGCCCCCTGGCCACGCCCCCCTGCCCCCCCCCAAAATCAAACACAATCTTGATGTAGCCCTCAATGAAATTGAGTTTGACATCCCTGCTCTAGCAGAACCTGTGCTGAATAGGGAGTTGAACTAGATCAGGGGTCCACAACTCATGAGCTATAGCCCACTACTGACCTGGCCACACAAGCGATGGGCAAGCAAGCGTGAACAGCTCCACTTATGTGACCAGTAGGCGCTCGCACTTGCTCGTGACTGCTGTTCACACAAAACCATCCTCTCCTCCTCTCCCCGCCAAGCTACCGAGCCGGGAAAGTTGTAGTCTGTTGGACTAGATGACTTCTAATGTCATTTCTTATTCCATTATTCTGTGTACTCCATTCTCAGCATCATGAAATTCTATGGTACATTACTTGAGCCTGCCCCATGTGGGATTCTTCTTGCCTATCAGGGAAATAAAACTGAATGCTGGGTGGGAGTGAGGAGACCCAAGCTACCTATGGCAGGTTGTAGTCAGGTCATTCAAACACCACTACCACCACCACATACACTTTGCCAAATATTCCTTTTATCTCACGAAGAAAGGCGGTAAACCACTTTAAACAATGCAAGCATTTGTAGAAATATGACCATTTTGTTCCACTGGCAAAGCAGGCTCTAGCCCAGTGGTGAAATTCAATTTTATTTACTACTGGTTCTGTGGGCGTGTTGTGATTTGATGGGCATGGTTTGGTGGGCATGGCAGGTGAAGGATACTGCAAAATCTCCATTCCCACACCCCTCTGGGACCAGCCAGAGGTGGCATTTGCCGATTCTCCGAACTACTCAAAATTTCTGCTGCCTATTCTCCAGAACCTGTTCTGAATCTGGTGGATTTCACCCCTGCTCTAGCCTACAAAAAGTTATGGCATAATATGCTGCTTTCTTATAACAGAGGAATCCATCATTCTCCATTGCAAAAAACACAGGTCAACATAAAACTCTGTGGCATACTCCTTGTGGTGTCTTCCCAAGCCACACAGAACAGGCTTCTCACTTCATCCATTGGTGTTTTACTCTGGGAATTCCAGCCAAAACAGCATTTCTTAAAATATTTCTCAAAATGTCACAGAAGGCATTTTTCTCTCCACCCTTATCACCACAAAGGGAACTCACTTTTTTCCTCTGTGCTTTTTTTTAACTTTAGCTTTTTCTTTGCTACTGGACTGTATGATGTTTTGATAACTAGTTTAGAACGCTCTTCAGATGTGTTTGCCAGAGAAAGCTGGAAATTTTCCTAATCTGGCAAGAAAAGAATTTATTTATTTTTTAAAAAAACAAGAAGGCACAAATCCAATCCATTTGGAAATGCATAGTCCTGGGATCAGGATTCATTTCCAATCAACGTCATTAAATTCCGGGTGCAAATCTACTTCATCCAGTCAGTGTGGATAACATAAATCATCTCTTTGGCTGTTTTTCCACTACCCTAAATTCTAAGCTTCAATAATCAAAATAAAGTACATTCTGACTGAGAAACTCTGTCCTATCTAAAAATACATCATGACCCCATCAGCCACAATAGATACAATGATCTCTTTAAGACACGGAACAAATTCTGTATGTAAACATGCTTTCTTTAACTTTCCAAAGTATATCAATGTTTCCCTGACATCTCATAATCTGCCAGAGTGTGAGGAATTGTGGCAATTATTACATGCTCCTGCAGCACATACATGAAAATGCAACTTTCCTGCACCCGTGTAGTTTTACTATGGCCATAAAATGAAGAAGAGATTAGATTCTCAGCATTTAGAGAACAAGCAACAAGTGAGATTATCAAAAAAAAAATTTACAAAATTCTATAAGGGTAAACAATATTTTATAGTGCTTGGACATCTTGATGTTTATAACCTGCTAAAAACATCCCCCAGCCCAGCCCCAAAACAACTTTTGAAGACAGCCAGAGAAACTAGCAGCAAGAAAAATCTATTTTCCAATCCCACCAGATTTTTAAGACTCCAGAATTAAGGCTATATAACATTATAATTGAAGAAAACAGAAAAGTGGGGGGGGGGGAGTCCACACAATATACCTGATTTTTAGCTGCCAGGGAGAACATCCAATTTCCTCTCTTTGCAATGAGGAATTTAAAAAAGGAAAACAAACCAGCTGACTCAAAGTAAAGGCACCCAATCTTTCCAGAAGAGCTTTCAAAGAGATTCCTGTTCTCTCTCCAGATTCTCAAGAGGTTCCTTCAAAGTTGGCCATGGTTGATCCTCTCTGGTGGTGAAGCAGTTAAGCCCATCCTTGGGGACTGCGGGAGGAATGCCAGCCACCGATGAAGCGGAGACTGTAGCACTTTGTTTTCCAGAGATCAAATTCTAGCCAATGCCAATTAAAACAAGACTAGCGGAGAGCGACTGGAGCTGACCCTCTCCCTGGGCAAGAACAGCTTCCTCGACCATCTGTGGGCTGGAGCATGTGAGAGACAGCTCAGCTCGGGGACTTTTCTGCCAATGAAAAGCTGGGAGATTCCTGGCAACAGAAGCCACAGGCACTCAGCCGCCAAGTGAGGGGGATTTCGAAGGCAGGACTCTCTTCTTCATTCGTCAGGAAGGCGCTTTAAGAAAGCCTCTAGTGCAGCATCTCTCAAGCTTGGCAAGTTGGAAACGGGAGGACTTCAACTCCCAGAATTCCCCAGCCAGCCTGGGATTTGCAGTCCACCTGTCAACCTGCCAGAAACAGGACTGTAGAGCAGCAAGAATACTCTACACACAAAAATTGAAGGATACTTTGACTCAGGAGTGAAATTCACCCGTTTTTGACAGGTTCTGGAGAACCAGTAGTGGACATTTTGAGTAGTTTGGCGAACCAGCAAATACCACCTCTGACTGGCCTCCCTTTTCTCTGCCTCCCGAGTCCCAGCTGATAGGGAGGAAATGGGGATTTTGCAGTAACTTTCCACTGGAGTGGGGAGGGAATGGGGATTTTGTAGTATCCTTCCCCTGCCACACCCACCAAGCCACACCCACAGAACCCGTAGCAAAAAAAAAAATCACCATTGCTTTGATTCCCACCACGGACGAATAGCTGTAAAAAAGGGATGGGAGTTATCAGAGATGGCTAAATTGACAAGCTTTGATTAAAGGAAAGAATGCCATTAATTTTGTGTTTGTTTGGAAACTGCTTTTGGACTTTGTGCTTGAGGTGGGAAAAATGAAACTTTAATTTAGGTGTTGCTGATTAGATAGGTTTGTTGTTATAGAAATGGCAAGTATATATTATTTTATAAAAGTAAAAAGTCATTCCCTTATTCTATTGCTCCAAAAGGAATCATGTCAATGCTCCCCCCTCCTTTACTCTACACTTTTTTCTTTCCTCTTTTCCTCCCCTATTTCCCATTATCTTTATTTTCCTTTGCATTTCTGTATTTTATATTTTGATAAACTAAAAAATATATTTACTTTGAAAAGAGAAACACAGCTCTCTCTAGCATCTAGTTGCCAGTAAGCATCTGCAAGAACCTTAAAAAAAAAAAAGGTTACTGTAACAAAAGCAGATAGTTTCTAAATAGCTCCTTTCTACCATCATCCACTTCTTACCTTTAATGTTAATTTCTTCCGAAAGAGAGGGAGGGGTATCAGCATTTCCCAAAATTGAAGGGAAGGAAAGACAAGTCATTGGAAATGAATCCTCTTGGGACTTCTCAAATAAAATCCTAAAATCCCTCCACCAAACAAACATGTTCATAAGCAATATTTGATAGAATAGTTAACAATTACTGCAGATAGTCTTCAATTTATAACAGTTCATTTAGTGACTGCTAAACACTGTTAAAACACTACTTTTGACCATTTTACACTTATGACCATTGTAGCATCCCCTTGGTCATGTGATCAAAATTCAGACACTGGGCAACTGACTCACATTTATGACGGTTGCAATGTCTCGGGGTCATGTAATCCCTTCTTGCAAACTTCTGATAAGCAAAGTCAATGGAGAACCCATTCAGTTAACAACCGTGTTAGTAATTAAGCAGCTGCAGTGATTTACTTAACAACTGGTTGTAAAGGTCATAAAATGGAATAAAACTCACTTAGCGACATAAATTGTGGGCTCAATTCCGGTCAGAGGTCAAGGACTTACCTGTATGAATGATTTTAGGTAAAGGTAAAGGTTACTCTCGCACATATGTGCTAGTCATTCCTGACTCTAGGGGGCAGTGCTCATCTCTGTTTCTAAGCTGAAGAGCCAGCACTGTCCGAAGATGTCTCCATGGCATGTGGCCGGCATGACTAAACGCCAATGGTGCACGGAATGCTGTCACCTTCCCACCAAAGGTGGTTCCTATTTTTCTACTTGCATTTTTACATACTTTCGAACTGCTAGGTTGGCAGTAGCTGGGACAAGTAACGGGAGCTCACTCCATTACACGGTGCTAGAGATTCGAACCGGTGAACTGTCAACCTTTCTGATCAACAAGCTCAGCGTCTTAGCCACTGAGCATAAGGGTGAGACACTGCTGTCTCCCCTTATGAACAATATTAATAATACCTAATTCAAATGCAACACCGCATGTTGCCTGCCTGGGTTGTATGTGAATTGCTTTGGTGTCTAATTCATATTCTCTCTGTTTCTGTCTCTCCCTCCCTCTCTCCCTCCCCCTCTCTCTCTCACACACACAGAGGCACACACGTGTCAGAAAAAGAGCCACTCTTTAACACAAAGGAATCAAAGTCTGTCCAACTCCATTTGCTTACACTCTTTGGGGAACATCCTTGCCAGCATCTTCCCAAATCTTCTTTTGATATTTCCCCACTCCTGAAATTATACTGTTGACTCACTGAGGGTGCTTCCCCTCCCACTCTAGACATAACTGTACAGCAGCACAAACCACTTTGCTTCTTTTAAAGTAGGATCCGCTCTCCTGCTAGATAATAGCAACTTGTAAACCAACTCCAGACAAAAGAAAGAAAGATAACTTACTTGCAATCATCATGAACAAAGAAACATAAATAAATCAAAGGCCACACAAAAGAACCAGATTTACTGTGGATGATTCATTTAAGGCAATTCTCATAGTAAAATTTTCCTAATCCTGGTGGGATAGCTATCGGAACGTTGACTTAGCTACTTCCCAAAGAACAAGGACAAAAGAGGGCCGGATGGAGTAATTTCCTTCATTTCCTCCTTCCAAGGTACTGTGACACACACTGCAAAATGTATCTGTCCATATCTCTCTCCACACCTGCATTGGCACCCTGATACAGGTGACCTTGAGGGCACAGATAAACCTCTAAGTGGCCTCAAAAGGTCTCAGGAAGAGTGCTAACGACCAGATGACTGCAAAGGAATAGCGTATTTTTCAGACTATAAGGCGCACCTTTTTGCCTCAAAAAAGGGGCTGAAAATCTGAGTGTGTCTTATACACTGAATACAGTATTTTTGGCCTCCTGAAACTCCGTCCCTTTTGCAAAAAATGGCCATGCATAGCCTTTAGGAGGCTTTCTGAGTGCTCCTGGGGGCTGGGTAGGGCAAAAATGAGCAAAAAACAGGCTGTTTTGTGCCCCTCCCCAGCCCCCAGGAGCACTCTATAAGCCCCCTAAAGGCTACGCATGCCCTTTTTTTTTTTGACAAAAAAGGGCCTGTTTTCATGAAAAACTGGCTGTTTTTTGCTCATTTTGGCCCCCCCCCCCCAGCCCCCAGGAGCACTCTTCTTGAAATTCTGGGCTGGAACGACATACTGAAAGAAGAAAAGCAAATGATGACATTCCTGCGAAAAACACAATGGCAGACGACTCACAATCAGAGATGGGTTCCTACCGGTTCGCACCGGTTCAGTGGAGCCGATAGTGGAAATGGCGACTGGGTCTCTGAACTGGTAGGGATGGCATGCTCGCCACGCCCTCGAACCGGTTCCCCGATTGCCGCAGCATGTATTTTTATCATTTTTAAATGTTATGTGGATGTGCAGACTTATTTATAGGCAACTGTGCATGCGCGCAGAGCGCGCATCAGGCATGCAAGTGTAAAGCTAGCAGTACTGAACTGGCAAGAGTTTCTTCTACGATATACCATGCTTAGGAGGGGCTAAGCCTAGGTTTTACACACACACCAGGGAGCCCGGTTACCCTGCATTAAAAAGAAATAAACATGCTCTGTCTTGGTCAAGAAAAATAGCAGGAGCACCTACATTTTAACCAGATTTCTCCTTCCTCTTTGGAAATTTTCTTGATGGTCAGTATGTTTAAGCTGAGGAGCCCTCTGGGTAAATGCCAACCACAGAGACTGAAACACACGCTCTTTAAATGCGATATTTCTTCCGCAAACACCACTGACTTGTGCTGCAGCCACCAAGCAGAAGCCAAATATTTACAAGATATCATCAGGCTGAAGGAAAATAGTGGGGAAAGGATCCAAGGCAATAAATATCGTGAGGAATGTAAATGGAACCCAGAAAGTGCCCGAAAATGGTAAGGAGTAAAAGGCTTAAAAAGTCTGCTCTCCTATTCTGGATTAAGGCTGCGCACCTTTCGAAGATTATTCAAAGTCCTGCATTGGATGTCGCATAAGTATATCACTCTCCTCTTTATTAAAGCAGCCATGTTTTTAGGCTTGCTAGAGTAAAAAGAGAAGCTACTGCTTTAAAAGTCACTTTCAAAATTTCACGCCATAGAGCAGGAGTCACCAACCTTTTGGACCTCAGGGACCATTAAATTCATTATTTTAAATCCCATAGACCACTAATATGACCTGTCTAAAGAGCAGTTGGATGGGCGTGACCAGGTGGCCATGTGACTGGGTAGGCATGGTCAACTCAATGTCACTCACGTCAAGGGGTGCCTCGCCAGCTTCTGCTTGCCCCTCCCCTCCCAGCCCCTCCTCGCCTGCCTGCCCAGGCTTCTTAGGGCCCCAACAGGAAGCAGTTGTTGGAACTAAGCAGCCACCATGAGAAAAAGTTGGCAAAACAGCTGGCTCAGTTCAGATTGGATATGGCCGAGAAAGAGGCTCAGTAGAAGCACCTCCCTGAGGACTACCAGCATAGGCTTTCCAAGCAGAGGAAGACTTGCAGGAGTGCAAGGCCAGATACCGGCACCTGGAGGCTTAGCAGGCTGAGATGGTCAGCCAGTTCCAGACCATGATGCAGTCCCTCTGGCTCTTTTCCATGAGCAGTGCTTCCCTCCAGCCTTCACCCAAAGCCCCGCACCAGGAAGTGAAGCAGACCCCAAGTCAGGATTTCTCCCCCTCTCTGACCTGCACAAAAAGACCCAGAAGGGGGAAATTCTCTGCACCAACACAAGTGCTCATTGCACATATCTGCCCCAGGGGCCATTGTTTGTGGACCCCTGATTTAGCGCAATATAAATAAAATGCAAATAATTTTTCTGCATACCAGCAAAATTTTCTTGCGGACCACCAGTTGGTGATCACTGCCATAAAAAAAATGAATGCCAGAAAAAAAAATTAATAGCATAACATATGCAGTGTTTTCAATGGCCTTAAGCATTTCTTGCAACCCATTTTCAAAGCACAGCCAGCCTTATTATGGAATCTGGGTTTTCTTGCAGCCCTTCAAGCTGGCACAAGTAAGTAAATTTTATTTTTGTCAAATCAACAAAGAGGACATCGGAAATGGCCCTGGAGGACAGGAGGAAGAGCAAGTCAGTGATCAGGTAAGAAAGGATTAAACCCAGATGAAGAAAATAACAGAAAAGTGTCAGGCAAGTTCCTCTCCAGTTCATATCGAGATAAAGGGATGGAGGTGAGGGTGGGAATAGAGCCGTGATAGCGAAACTATGGCACACGTGACTGAAGTGGCGAGTGGAGCCATGCCACCCATTCCTCTTCCAGGTTTCTGGTGCGCATGCGACATGACAATCAGCTGAAATGTAGCAGTGCCAGAAACCGGAACAGCTGGTCTTCCATTTTCTGGCGTGAGCATGTGCACTTGCCAGCTGATCATGCACAGCAGTAACCAGAAGAATTGTTGGCTGGCGCAAATGTGTGCGCCGGAAACCGGAAGTTCATTTTCTGGCACATGCATGCCCCTGGGGCAGCTCCTCTCTCTAGTTGCGGCCTAGACGAGCGCAACAAAGTGCTCCCTTTTCAGCACTCGGTGCCACGCGCGGGCACACTCCCTTTTTGGCTCCAAGTGCCCAAAAGGTTCGCCATCAGTGGAATAGGGGGAAGCACACTCAGGCATGTAAGATTCTGTTACTATAGAATTATAGTTAATCTTCCAATAAAAGTACTCTCAATCTATATGATACAAGTTTTTTAGTTTGGTCTATTACACAGGTGTCCAATCTTGGCATCGTCCCCTCAGTCATAGAAAACAAAGCCATCACATTACTGAATTTACCTATGGCACAATTTGGATGTTCATATCTATAGTTAGAGCTGCAATCACATCATATTCAGTTTTGGTCGCCACGATGTAAAAAGATGTGGAAACTCTAGAAAGAGCATAGAGAAGAGCAACGAAGAGGATTAGGGGACTGGAAGCTAAAACATATGAAGAACGGTTGCAGGAACTAGGTATGACTACTTTAATGAAAAGAAGGACTAGGGGAGAAATGATAGCAGTGTTCCAATATCTCAGGGATTGCCACAAAGAAGAGGGAGTCAAACTATTCTCCAAAGCACCTGAGGGTTGTTCTAAAGAAGCAATGGGTGGAAACTAATCAAGGAGAAAAGCAACTAATCAGTGGAACAACTTGCCTCCTGAAATTGTGAATGTTCCAACACTGGAAGTTTTAAAGAAGATGTTGGATAGCCATTTGTCTGAAGTGATGTTGGATTTCCTGCCTAGGCAGAGGGTTGGACTAGAAGACCTCCAAGATCCCTTCCAACTCTGTTATTCTATTCTATATGCTAACACATTTACTTTTTTTTTAATTCCAAACCACTTTGAGAATTTTTTAATTAAGGAGTGATGTATAAATATCATTGACTTGTGGACTTCAACTTTCAAAATTCCCAGCCAGCCGTACTAGACACACCTGCTCTACCATTTAAGGTTGACACATTCCTTATTATTCAATTGGATCTCTGCAATTCAAGTTACCACCACAAATGTCAAAGTAATCATTGCAATATTTCCTTTCAAGGCAAGATTTCTATCTTTGGAATATGAAATGTAACCCACTAATTACTGGAGGTCAGCACGAAGAGAAGAAATTGGGTTTGTAAAATGTTACTTCACCGTAGAAAACCATTTTAGTAGCAATAAAACATTTTTCTTTTTTACCCCTTCCTTTCTCCTTTTCCTTCTGTATCGGGCAGGGAATCCACGGGGCAAAAAAGTCAAGATGTCAGTCACAACAGTGCAAAACAAGTCCCGGCCACGCCCTGCAACCAAGAACCCTGAGTCCTTTTAATTTTAGTTTTTAAAACTGAAGTGGAAAGTGGAAGCTGTTTGATTTTTATCATTCTGTTCAGAGAGCTTTTTAAACGAAAAAGTTTAATTAACGAAGTACACCAGAGCAGGGATTTCAGTAATACCCATGTAAGCGAGGGAAGGATGCAGCCTTAAGGCTCTTCACAAATATTACTTAACAAGATTTTTTGACCAAATGTTTTAAAGCACAAACTTAAGCAAAGGCACCATGCTTTGGAATATACAGAAGTTTGAGCAGTGACTGCTGATTAAAAGGGGGGGGGGGGAATCATTTTACTTCCTCTGTCCTCCCGACTTTTTGAACACAGGTTGGTTGCCAGGCAGTTTCCGGGCAACCATGATTTCCTCTCACAGATATTTGCTATTATACCACAATGCTGTTTGTAAAGATACAGGGTTAAAGTTAGGAACTAGGAAACAGCTCAGCATTGTTCTTGTAAGGCAAGGAAGCCTGCTGATCTAAGGAGATGAGGGAGGGGAGGGGGAATAAAGGAATTATGCAGACGTAGACTCTGCCAAACTATCTTTCTCATGCGGTGTTTCCCCAACCTTGGCAACTTTAAGATATGTGGACTTCAACTCCCATATTGGCTGGGGAATTCTGGGAATTGAAGTCCACGAGTCTTAAAGTTGCCAAGGTTGGACACCCTTGGTCTAGAGCAGGGGTGTCAAACTTCATTTCATTGAGAGCCGCATCAGGGTTGAGTTTGAACTTGGGGGGGGGGGGTCGTGGCCAGCTCGATGTCCCTAGTGTTGGGGCACCTGTGGCGGCCTAAGTGCTTCTGCCGAAGAAAATGGGCTCCCAAGCTCCGTTTTTGGCTGTGACAGCCTCCTGCAACCCTCTGCCAGTGAAAACTGAGCTCGGGAAGGCTGCCTTTCCATACTCAGTTTTTGGCTGCGATGGCATCCTACAACCTTCTGCCAGCAAAAATGGAGCTCAAGAGGGCTGTCTGCGGCCTTCCCGGGCTCCATTTTTTCCTGGCAGAGGCACCGTGGGCCAGTCCTTCACTGTTTCCAGGGCAACCCTGCAGGCCAGATCTAAGCACTCCGTGGGCTGATCTGGGCCCCGGGCCTTGAGTTGGGCACCCCTGGTCTAGAGGGAAGCCTACAAGGAAGAGGAAAGAGGGCAAAAAAAGTTCATTATCTCACAACTTGTAATAGTAACTAGGCAGAACTAGCCTGTCTAAGCAGCCTCTCTTCCAGGCGTCAATTTAAAAATACAGGACATTTTTGCTCTTTCAACACGATTACAGAATGATTCACTTCATTTAATGCTTGTTCAGGCAGGTATTTTTTTGTCTTTAATACTGACACCCTTCCCTTTTATTCACTGGTATATTCAGTTATATAGTTTTTTACTTTCATTTCTACGGAGTATAAAAACCCTTTAAAAACCTGTGTAATGGTGACCCCTCCAGGCAAAACAAGGGATGCCTCTGCAAATATTCAATACATTTACAAAAAGAAATGTTACTAAGTAGTGATTAATTCAGCAGCAATCAGCCAGCTAAGAACTGAAGTCCTAAGACAGATAGGATGAGTTAGACTCAAGTACTGCTTCCCACAGATTTAACAACTGCTCCTTGGTTCAATTGATTGTATGGATTAAATCACTGGAGTTGTAAGAGTTTTCATATTGTTAAAGAGGAACAGCAATTAACAGATCTTGCTCTGCCTACTCAAAAAAGGACAGCTTCTTCCTTTCTAAAAAAGAGAGAAAATTAACAAAAACTTTGTTATCACTGATTGTCTCTATATAGGTACTAATTTGAAAGTAGTGTCCTTGTTTGAAGTCTTGTGCTGTAACTTCAAAACTTCCTTCTAACAAATTATAGAGTACTTGGACTAACTATTTTTGCTGCCAGTGACGTGCAGTCAGGGGAGGCAGGGCCTCACCACTGTCATCATGAAAAGAAAAGAAAAATTAAAAGGAAAAAGGCTGAGGTAGTTGCTGCCAGAGTCACAGTGGATGAATCTGCTTAGTGCTTAACTGTTTAAAAAAGCCTCTAAAAAAATGCCCTCCACAGGAGGAGGCGAGAGAACCACGTGCCTCATTTAGTCTATCTTTATAATCACTTGAGCAGAGTTAAGCAAGGGTTAAAAGCCGAAAAATTCCTTATGTAGATGAGGCACGTGGTTCTCTCGCCTCCTCCTGTAGAGGGCACTTTTTTTAGAGGCTCTTTTTAAACAGTCAAGCAGAGTCGTCCATTGGAGACTCTGGCAGCAGCTAACCCAGCCTGACTTCAGCAACTCTTGCCTTTTTCTTTTTATATTTTTACATTTTCATCATGGCAGACAAGAGCAGAGTTGAAATCCTCTGTGACACAGCTGGAAAAGGTATGTGGGTCGGAGGGAGGGGGCAGGAATTCAAAATTAATGTAATTTGTAAGTAATTGTATTATTGTAAGTAATTTGTGTTTGTGTGTGTGTGTGTTTTACCCACCTCTGCTGGCGCACAGGCTGGCACTTAATTTTTTATGTGGGACATAGCGGCCGGCAGGGCTTTTGGACATAGCAGCAGGGCTTTTGGACATAGCGGCAGGGCGGCTTTTGCCTCTAGCATCGGGGCGGCAGGGCGGCTTTTGCCTCTTGAAAGCTCTTGAAAGCTCTGCTGCGGGCGAAAGAAAGCGCTTTAATCAGTGGGGTGCATGCCGGGAGAGAGGAGAGAATGCTCAGGCATTCTCTCCTCTCCCCCCGGCACGCAACCCACTGACTAAAGCGCTTCCTTTCGCCCGCCTGAGCTCTACTGCGGGTGAAAGAAAGCGCTTTAATCAGTGGGGTGCATGCCGGGAGAGAGGAGAGAATGCTCAGGCATTCTCTCCTCTCCCCCCGGCACGCAACCCACTGACTAAAGCGCTTCCTTTCGCCCGCCTGAGCTCTACTGCGGGTGAAAGAAAGCGCTTTAATCAGTGGGGTGCATGCCGGGAGAGAGGAGAGAATGCTCAGGCATTCTCTCCTCTCCCCCCGGCACGCAACCCACTGACTAAAGCGCTTCCTTTCGCCCGCCTGAGCTCTGCTGCGGGCGAAAGAAAGCGCTTTAATCAGTGGGGTGCATGCCGGGAGAGAGGAGAGAATGCTCAGGCATTCTCTCCTCTCCCCCCGGCACGCAACCCACTGACTAAAGCGCTTCCTTTCGCCCGCCTGAGCTCTACTGCGGGTGAAAGAAAGCGCTTTAATCAGTGGGGTGCATGCCGGGAGAGAGGAGAGAATGCTCAGGCATTCTCTCCTCTCCCCCCGGCACGCAACCCACTGACTAAAGCGCTTCCTTTCGCCCGCCTGAGCTCTACTGCGGGTGAAAGAAAGCGCTTTAATCAGTGGGGTGCATGCCGGGAGAGAGGAGAGAATGCTCAGGCATTCTCTCCTCTCCCCCCGGCACGCAACCCACTGACTAAAGCGCTTCCTTTCGCCCGCCTGAGCTCTGCTGTGGGCGAAAGAAAGCGCTTTAATCAGTGGGGTGCATGCCGGGAGAGAGGAGAGAATGCTCAGGCATTCTCTCCTCTCCCCCCGGCACGCAACCCACTGACTAAAGCGCTTCCTTTCGCCCGCCTGAGCTCTGCTGCGGGCGAAAGAAAGCGCTTTAATCAGTGGGGTGCATGCCGGGAGAGAGGAGAGAATGCTCAGGCATTCTCTCCTCTCCCCCCGGCACGCAACCCACTGACTAAAGCGCTTCCTTTCGCCCGCCTGAGCTCTACTGCGGGTGAAAGAAAGCGCTTTAATCAGTGGGGTGCATGCCGGGAGAGAGGAGAGAATGCTCAGGCATTCTCTCCTCTCCCCCCGGCACGCAACCCACTGACTAAAGCGCTTCCTTTCGCCCGCCTGAGCTCTGCTGTGGGCGAAAGAAAGCGCTTTAATCAGTGGGGTGCCAGGGGAGAGGACTGCCTCACCAGCCATAAACTTTACTGCACGTCACTGTTTGCTGCAGACTGTAGGTAGTCTGCACCAAAAGGGACGTGTGGCTCAGTGGCTAAGACACTGAGCTTGTCAATCAGAAAGGTCGGCAGTTCGGTGGTTCGAATGCCTAGTGCCCTGTAACGGAGTGAGCTCCTGTTACTTGTTCCAGCTTCTGCCAACCCAGCAGTTTGAAAGCATGTAAAAATGCAAGTAGAAAAATAGGAACCACCTTTGGTGGGAAGGTAACAGCGTTCTGTGGTGTTTAGTCATGCTGGCCACATGACCACGGAGACGTCTTCGGACAGCGCTGGCTCTTCAGCTTAAAAATGGAGATGAGCACCGTCCCCTAGAGTTGGGAATAACTAGCACGTATATGCGAAGGGAACCTTTACCTTTACAGGTAGTCTTGAACTTACAAAAGTTCATTTAGTGACAGTTTGAAGTTACAACAGCACTGAGAAAAGTGACATGGACATTTTTTTACATTTACGACCAATGCCATATAATCAAAATTCAGACGTTAGGCAACTGACTTATATTTATGACAATTGCAGTGTCCTGGGGTCACATGGTCACCTTTTGCAACCTTCTGACAAGCAAAGTCAATGGGGAAGCTAGGCTCACTTAACAACTGTGGCAAGAAAGGTCGTAAAATAGGCCAAAATTCACTTAACAATCATCTTACTGAGCAGAAGAAATTTTGGGCTGTATTGTGGTTGTAAGTTGAGGACTACCTGTATAAAGTCTGACAGCAGATTATTCAAAAACTTAACTTTAGTCACAAACTAGAACAAAAGACAACTAGCTTTAGTGACACACCACAGCTGAATATAGGATTAGTTTCATTTCCTATTCTAGAGAATACAACAAATTCCAAGCATCCATAATCATATCTGATTACAACTTGATTAATACATAAGAAAATCCCAAGACTGAAAAAAGTTGAAAGAAATATCAAGCAAAAAACATCAAGATGGCAATGGCAGGTGAAGGAAATATGCTAGAAGTTAAGAGTATTGCATGGCAGAAATACCAGATATGTCAGTCATCAATTGATACTTCTTACTAATACCGTTTCCCTGAAAATAAGACCTCCCCGGATAATAAATCCAATCAGGCTTTTGAACACATGCACTAAAATAAGCCCTCCCCAAAAATAAGCCCTCCCTGAAAATATTGCAACGAAGCAGCAGCCATGAGATGACCACACTCACCGCCTCCTGCACCTCAAAAATAATAAAAAATAATAAAGCTTATTTTGGGGAGTCAAAAGAAAATAAGACCCTGTCTTATTTTGGGGGGAAATACAGTAGCAATAACACTTATATACCACTTCACAGCCCCCTCTAAGAGGTTTACAGAGTCAGCATATTGCCCCAACAATCTGGGTCCTCATTTTACCCACCTCTAAGCAGGAGAAATGCAAAACAAGCTGTAGAAGTAACAGGATGAAGTGCCAGGTTTAAACTACAAAGGATATTTGGAATACTATACCCTCATTCTGGCAAATCATCAAATGAAGTACTGTAGCTTCAGTGTAGTATGCAACGCAATTCTTATTCACGCGATGTAGAGCATTTGGATAACTTCTACTGAGTCCGGGCCAGCTAAATAAAGGAGAGACGTTGATAACTGATCGCTTTTATACTGCTGCCAAGAAAATCTTATGACTCCATGGAGGCCATAAAGTCATGGGAAGTCCAACTATACCAAACAGAATTCAAACCTTTCATATAAACCTGCAGCTAGTTTAGGAGGGATGATGGAAGTAGTCATTTCCAAACAGCTAGATTCTTGTCCTAGATTCTTACCTATTTAAAAACAAAAATTGTAACGCTGTAACGCAGGGGTGTCAAACTCGATTTCATTGAGGGCCACACCAAGGTTGGGTTTGTCCTCAGGGGGCCAGGGTGGGCGTGGTCAGCATGACATCACTCATTTTGGGGGGCATCTGTGGTGGCCCGAGCACTCTGCCAGCGAAAACAGGCTCCCAAGGTTTGTTTTTGGCTGCAACGGCCTCTTGACACTCCTGCTGTAACAGTTATCCCTTAAAAGCGATCCGTGCAATCAATCAAAGCTAACTCAATCATGAAAAAGCCTACGCGGTGATACCAAAAGTAGGCAGAAATTATGAAGGTCTTTTAAAGTTTTCCTGAAATTCTTAAACTTACACCTTTACAGCTAGTCCTTGACTTACGACCACAATTAAGCCCCACATTCCCACTGCCTCCCACAGCTCTTTCTGAGCCTTTCCGGCTCTCACCTTGTCCACTGGTGATAGCTGCCAGCGCAGGTTTTCCAGGGCATTTTAACAACCCTCGTGGCTCAACCCCTGAGGGGAGCGGAGGAGCGCTTCTGCTCCTGAGAAGCCTCTGCATCAAGGGCTGCCTCTAGGAGGCATGTGTGCCCAGTTCTCCTGCTTGTCCGGCAAGGGTCCTCACTGAGTGACTCCGTCTCACTCAGTGGCCAGGGCAGCGTGCCGCCCCAGGGGGCTTGTGGCAGTCCAGTCCTTGCAGGAGGAGGCTGTGTGCGATGGAGGGAGGCAGGATTCGCCGGGTCCAAGTTTATTTTCCTTAATCCTTTGTAAATTACTGGAGGTCCAGAGTAGTGCATCCTTTCCCTTGAGTGGGATGAGTCAAAATATGGGAAGTCCTGCTGGCCAGGGGGCATTGCCCAAAGAGCTTATATGACTCATCCAATCATGAGAGGACAAGGTCAACCCATTCTGGATACTCCTCCCCGCTCACTATGGAGAATTAACCTAGTACATAATTTGCAGGATGTGAAGGTACTATTGCACGTAGCACTAACCCTCAAAATTCTGTTTTCTATTTTAAAAGTTCTTTGAAAATGAGACAAAATGAAACAGGCCATGCCAGAACTCAGACAAAGTGGGGAATGGCTGAGAGCCTGCAGTGTGACTGTGGTGCTCTGGAACAAACGATAACACATATGCTTCAAGAATATCTCCTCAGAAAATTTCAAGGCACCTGGGATGATCTCATGCCAGCCACACCAGAAGCAGTGACTCGATTAGCTTCCTCAGATATCGAATTATAACATCTATCCCACTGCAATTATATGGCTCCGTATTATGGCGATTTAATTATGGTTTTAGCTTAATTTAATATTTTATCTCCTGCATTGTATTGTCCATATGTCTTTCTCAGTGTCTCTCCCTTGTTTTCTCTTTTATATGTAGCTATTCCAAATGGTTCATCTTGGAAAACTAATTCTTGGTGGTGGTGGTGGGAATTCTGTATGTAAACAAATCAGAGATCTTCTCTATCTCTAATTTTATTTATTTATTTATTTAGCATATAACCTATGACAGACATCAAGCAATCACTGATATACAAATTTGGTTTAAATAAAGCATCAGCAAACATACACAGACATTCTGTGTGTGTGTGTGTGTGTGTATTTGCTGATGCTTTACTTAAACTAAATTTGTATATCATACACACACACACATATAATACAAATTTAATTTAAATAAAGCATCAGCAAATATACACACACACAAACACACACTTTATTTAAACTAGTGATTTACATGTAAATCAGTGATTACTTGACCTCTGCAGAGGCCATACCCTAAATAAATAAATAAAACAAGACCGAACATAATTGGAGAGAAGAGAAGATCTCTGATTTGTTTACATACATTTTTTTTTCACCAAGGACTAATTTTCCAAGATGAACCATTTGGAATAACTACATATAAATAAGAAGACAAGAGACCCTTGTTGACAAGGGACCATCAACAAGGTACTTTCTATCACATGTGGTGGACTTGTCTCAAAGCTAAGGAATTTTGGACGAAAATTCAAAAACGGTTGGAGGAAGTAACGGAACAAAAAATTGACATGAAGCCTCAGCTGTTTCTTTTGGGAATAATAAAAGGAAATATAAGCAAAGAAATTCAATATATTATGCTTCATACGTATAATATGAAGCAGCCAGTATCTCATTTGCCCAAAACTGGAAACAAAACACCATCCCCTCAAAAGCAGAGATCATAAAAAAAAGGTGCTAGAATGCGCCTAAATGGAAAAATTAACGATGGAACTATGGGATAGAGAGGAAACAGAGTATTATAAGATATGGAATAGGTGGTATAATTGGCTTGAAAAGAGATATAAAATTAATGCATAATGAGTGTATAGAAAATATAACAAAAGGAGATGGTACGTATTCAGAAATCAAGAGAGATGTAAATGCTGTATATGTATGTATGTATGTATGTTTTCTGAGGTTTTCGCGAGTGTTAGTATGTAGGTCTCTAGTTATTCGGGTTTTCTCCCGCGTAAAATTGGAGATGTCTTGGCGACGTTTCGACGAAGTCTCATTTGTCATCTTCAGGCTTCTTCAGGCTTGGTGCTTCCAGGAGCAATGTGAGATCTCAGCTGTTTCTTCCTTTTAACTGCCAGTGGGGGTTTGACCAAGGACCAGAAGCCAGACTGCAAATGCACAATTAGCCTCTTTAAACCACTCCTATCCTTACATGAAACACAAACCCCCAACCAATCAGGACACACCTCCACCCAATCAGGACACAGCCAAGCTCCCACCCAATCAGTTCAAACCCCCACTGGCAGTTAAAAGGAAGAAACAGCCGAGATCTCACATTGCTCCTGGAAGCACCAAGCCTGAAGAAGCCTGAAGATGACGAATGAGACTTCGTCGAAACGTCGCCAAGACATCTCCAATTTTACGCGGGAGAAAACCCGAATAACTACACACACACACACACACACATGTATGTATATATGTATGTATGTATGTATGTATGTATGTATATTTTAAAAATAATAACCATGAAACAAGGGGGTATATGTATGAAACAATAGGCTGTAGAATGGAAAAGTAGAAATTAGAAAAAAGAATACCGATAGCGGAAAGCTAATTGTGATTTTAATGTTTAAAAATGCTGAATAAAAATGATATTTTAAAAAAAGAAGACAAGGTAGAGACAGTTGGCTACTCTGGAAGGTCACATCCAGGAAACCAACCAACCAACCAACTATTGACTCCATAAGATTTTGCATCGCTCAGCCACCAAAATGAGGGGAAAACATGTCAATAGTGCTTCGGCAGGACTCATATGGCAAACACAATCTGAGGTTTGATATGTAGCCAAATCCTTCAGGGGAATCCTTTAAAATGTTAAATATTGTTCCCAGACTGGACACTGCTTGTAGCTCCCAACGCAAAGCAAACAAAATTCCTTCCTAATAGAAACTAAAAAAAAAAAACCCACTCTGCCAAAGTCCTCAAAACTAGAAAAAAATTGATTTTATCAACAACTGTCCCAAGGGAAACTGGGGAATGTGCCATACTGCCAGTATTTTTAGAAATAAATACACAGAGGGGAGGGAGGGAGGGAGGGAGGGAGGGGGAGGGAGAGAGGAAGAAGGAGAGGGAGAGGGAGAGAGGGAGAGAGGGAGGGAGAGAGAGAGAGCGCTAAGGAGTCAACGGAACAGAAATAAGTAGTAGTACTTTTAACCAGCAATGTAGATTATAGTATCCTCACTCCAACCTGCTGCTCTACACTTATGTTGAATGCAATTCACATCATCACCAGGTACTATAGGTAGATCTTGACATAAACCTTTTGTTTTTTGAGTGTTCAAAGTTACCACTGAAAAATGTGACTTCTGACCAGTTTTCACATATACGCCCATTGTGACATCCCCATGGTCACGTAATCAAAATTTGGCGCTTGGCAACTGACATGTATTTATGACTTTTGCACTGACCCAGGATCGTGTGATCACCGTTTATAACCTTCCCAGGTGCTCGGCGGAGCATCGCGCAGGCTCCGTACGCTTGTACACATGCGCAAATGGCCCGGTTGGCTCAAATACAGGTAAGGGCGAGCGGGTGGGCTCTCCAAAGCACCGTTCTGGTACGGTGGCTGGCTGGGGCATACCGGCCTGAACCCATCACTACTGTAGATGTATTTACTAAAGTATTAAACACTCCCCCACTCTGGGGCCCATAAGAAATAGCAAAGTTTGAGTAGAAAGTCAGTCACAGGCAAGAAAAGACCAATAGTAAAATATAGAAGACTTGTTAAATACACCCTAGCCATGTCATGTGATTTGGCCATTTCTGAATACACAACAGCTGTACATATACAAGCCACAGAAAATAAATTTCACCTAAATGTTAATATCTCTAGATAATGGCTATACTTCCAAATAATAATAGCAGGTGCTATTTCATGATAATGGCTATACTTCCAAATAATAATAGCAGGTGCTATTTCATGAATGTGAAACACAAGCCTAAATAACTTCCAGTGTTTTAGATTACATCCCTTATCAAATCCTGACCAATGTTTTGAATAGTATTTCTCAACTTCAGTCACTTTAAGATGTATGGACTTCAACTCCCAGAATTCCCCAGCCAGCATATATCTTAAACTGACTTGTAGAAGCACTGGTTTAGAAGATGAAGTAGTAAAGTCCTGTAGTTGACAAGACACACAACATACTATACTTGCACTAAACCCATTGAGATTTGGGAACTAATGATCCAGATCCCTAATTCAAATTCAGAGAGGAAAATTCCATCCATCCGTATCAGCTAATATTTAATTACTAAAACTACAAGACATCTTATTTGGAATTAATATTTCACTCTTATGTCCAGTAACTTTATTCGTGCTGCTAGCAATTAGTAACATGAATCAGAGGCTTATTTATTTATTTAAAACGTATATACTCACCCATCTCACTTATTAGATTCTGGGTGACTCACAAATTTCCTCTCTCCTAATTAGACTCATTTTATTTCATGTCCCAAACCAAAGCTAAACAGCAATAAATCAAATTAAGCTCCATAGTAACGTATTTAAGACCATGAATTTCTGCACTCTACATTATTCCACTTTCGGTCCACCCACGTTTTTTATTCAAATGCTTTGTTTACCTCTCCATCTGCCTACCCAAAACCACCCAGGCCTGCATTTTCAAAGCCATTTAAAAACTACTACATCTTCCTTCCTCCCCCACCTCCCCATTTCAAAGAATACACAAAAGAGGCAAACAAATCTTTTAAAGCCCTCGGTTGCATGTACACTTGGAACAGGCTGTGTAGTCTGGACCAGGGGTCACCAACTTTTTGGACCTCAGGGACCACTAATATGACTTTAAAAAAAAAAAAGATAAATAGTATTTAGTGCCATATAAAAAAATGCAAATAATTTTTCTGCAGACCACCAAAATGTTCTCACGGACCACCAGTTGGTGACCACTGGTCAGGACTACAAGCAAAAACTAATATATCTGCAATTGACCCAAACTCATTCTGACACTGTGTTGTAAAGCAACTACACAACCGCGTTTGCCCAGCCGGCTAGGCTAAAAACGTGACTGAAATGTAATTTTAACCAGTGTCTGCGTTTAAAGCACATGTTTAAAACCACGATTAAGGTGCCTCCGTTTATATCATCCAGTAGCCATGGTTCGCTGGGATCATAAACTAACCACAATGGTTGGACTCACGTTATAAATTAAGCCACGGATTTGATTCATAGTTCTCTGTACGCATCGCTTGTTGAGCGAATGAGGGTCCCGGTCTACCCGCAAGGTTCAATTCCCTTCTCTCCCGAATCCTTTTTTCCTGAGAAAAGTGCCAGTAACACACACCCGTCGGAACTTACGCTTAGGAGTAAACAGAGTTTACACTGGAATGTAAACCTGAGCCCACCCGGTCCTAGCTCCGTACAAATTCGAGCCCGGCATCCGTTCGCAGGACAGAAGCTCAAGAACGGCCAGCGAAAACTGCCTTTCCCCGCTGAGCTCGGCGGTAAAGCGGCGCAGAGCTCGAACCGCCCGGGGAACAGCCGCAGCGCTTCCTGCCGGGGGAAAAGAGGACGGAGAGGCTCCCCCCTCCCCGCCCCACAAGCCGCGAAAGTTGCCCCCCGCCCCACTCGCTCACCGGAAAGGTCGCTGCATCCCCCGCCGGCCCGGCGAGCGAACTGGAAGCGGTGGGGCGCAGAGCCAGCCCTTTGTTCCCTTTTGCGCATCCACGCGCCGCTGGGGCTTCTGGAGAGCGCGCGACTCTCCTACTAGGGGAGGCTGGAGGAAGTTCGCACCGCTCCCCTCGGCTCCGCTTGTTGGCGGGCGTTGCCGGCGATAGGTCCGACGAAAGAGCTGGGGGGGGACGGAGGAGGCACAGGCGCAGCGACACACACACACACAAACAGTTGGTTTCAGCCACCCACTCCCTCAGCCAGTCTCATCACCATTTTTGATTGATTGATTGATTGACATTTGTCAGACAGAAACGAAAACAGAAATAATCTAGATATAAAAACGTCTCTGTGTGTGTGTGTGTGTGTGTGTGTGTGTTTTGGTTTTAGCCTCCCCCCTCAGCCAGTCCTACCATCTTTTATTTATTTATTTACTTACTTACTTATTGTAATTTGTCAAACAGAAACGAAAACAGAAATATGTCAGTGTGTGTGTGTGTGTGTGTGTGTGTGTGTGTGTGTGTGTGTGTGTGTGTGTGTGTTCCATCATAAATACTGTGGTGGTAAGCACCCCTAACACTTCTCGGGGTATGTGTTCTGTTAAGATCCAGCCTGTTGTGTCATTCTGCCATGCTGACTTCTACTGTATAGCGCAGTGGGGTTACCATGTCAACGGCTTCACAGTACTCCACAAGGGGACCCTCCAGAGGTGCAGTTCGGCCCAGATCAGGCAAACTGGTAGTAGCGATAGTGGGAGACTCTGCCCACCCGCCAATGTTTCTGCGCATGCACAGAAGCGTCACACATGTGCGTGAGCAAACAGGAGCACTCCGGAACTGGTAGTAGAAAAATTGGCAACCTCTGGGGCTCTCCCAGCGGTGGGATTCAAAAATGTTTACTACCGGTTCTGTGGGCATGTCTTAGTGGGCATCACATGGCATGGCATGATGGGCGTGGCGTGGTGGGCATGGCAGGGGAAGGATACTGTAAAATCTCCATTCTCTCCCCACTCCAAGGGAAGGTGACTGCAAAATCCCCATTCCCTCCCGATCAGCTGGGACTCAGGAGGCAAAGAATAGATGAGGATGAGGCCAGTCAGAGGTGGTATTTACCGGTTCTCCAAACTATTCAAAATTTCCGCTACCGGTTCTCCAGAACTGGTCAGAACCTGCTGAATACCACCTCTGGGCTCTCTCTCTCTAGTAAGGGGGAAAATCCAACATTAGAAAATACGTTTGGTCTGGACATTTTCCTCCCATAAATAAATACATGGGCAATGCCGGGTTATCGGCTAGTATTAAAATATAATGACAGGGACAGATAGGCATGTTAGGGCACATATGCCCTCCCACTCTACAGACCTTTAAGTACCAAGTGAGGTCCACGGAAGTCAATTTGTGACTGAAACTGTGAAAAATTGTAGCTGAGACAAGTGAATCAGGCAGAAAATTCCAAACTTTGACAATTCTTTTTAAAAAAATGTATTTTTTACAGTCAAGTTTAGAATGGAGTTTAAAGTGGTGGTTTGCACACGTATTATTGCAATTAAAACAGAAAAAGTCATTTACAGGTAAAACATTACTATGTACAATTTTACATACAATACCTAAGTCGCCCCGCAAGCCACACAGTTCCAAATTATCCAGACCAAGAATTTCGAGCCTAGTAGCATAGGGTATTTCATTATGTACAGAAGAGTGCAAAATGTTTATCTTAAAATACTTCTCAACCCGTTCAATTGTACTAATGTCAGATATATGGTAAGGATTCCAAACAGTTGGATCTTCCGTGTTGTCCGTCACATCTTAGCACTTGTGGTCTCTTTTCCCAAAACATCCCAACCCGGTAGTCCTCGATCTGCAACCTCAATTGAGCCCACAATGTCTGTTGTTAGTGAGACAGTTCTTAAGTGAATTTTCCCCATTTCACAACCTTTCCTGCCACAACTATTAAGTGAACCACTGTCGTCGTTAAGTCAGTGACACGATTCTTAAGTAAATCTGGCATCGCTGGTCAGAAAGTCGCAAAAGGGAACCATGTAAGTCTGGGACACTGCAACCGTCATAAATACGAATCAGTTGCTAAACGTTTGAATTTTTGATCATGTGACCATGAGGAGGCTGCAATGATTGCGTGAAAAAGGGTCATGAGTTCCTTTTTTTCAGTACCATGGTAACTTCGGTCACTAAATGAACTGTTGTAAGTTGAGGGATATCTGTACCCCCCAAACGCTTGAGTTTGCACAACTTGGAGATTTACTAAGTGCCACATTGGCTGGGTTGGTGCAAGGACTGATGGGTGACTTTATGGTTCAGGAGCTGTATTTACCTTAATATGTAGAATTCAGTTTAAAACTTTAAGGAAGCAGCAAACCTTTTGCTTGGATTCTTGGATTTATATCTTCCATCTCTCTTGAATGTATTGGTTATCTTATGTAGGAAGATAAATATTAAGTTTCTTCTGGACCTTAAGTGGCTTGCTTTGATAACAATTACAACCTGGGTCTCTTTCCAGGTTTAAATATTGATGGGGCCATGCTGAGGAAATAAGAGAGGAAATAAGCAAAACTTTCCGTGACCCGTCAAAACCGCGGTCCACAAAAGCGCGCTCAACGAAAGCGTGCATTTGACGTCATCACAGCGCAACGAAAAAAATTTAAAATTGAAATAAAAATAAAATTAAAGCAAGCCGATTCACATAAAGGTAAGGGTTAGGTTTAGGGTTAGGGTTAGGTTAAGGGTTAGGGTTAGGTTTAGAGCGTTAGGGTTACGTTTAGCGTTAGGTTAAGGGTTAGCGTTAGGTTTAGCGTTAGGTTAACGGTTAGGTTTAGGGTTAGATTTAGGGTTAGGTTAAGGGTTAGGGTTAGGGTTAGGGTTAGGGTTAGGTTTGGGGGGGTTAGGGTAAGGTTTTTGCTTTATTTTTACATTTATCGATCACAGCGCAATGTTTTCGTCGCGCTGTGATGACGTCACGTACGCGCTTTCGTCGAGCGCAATTTTGTCGTCCGCGGTTTTGTGGTGGAACCAAACTTTCTAGTGAGCCGAATTAAAGTAACAAACACAAGCATAAACGGTTTTATGCTTAGTTATCCTCACATGTATGACTGTCACAATGTCCCTGAGGTCTTGTGATCAAAATGTGCATGTTGTCAGGCCAGGAAGCTATCTTTTGCGTTGGGCTTTCAGGCCTGCCACATTCAATGCTGTGGGGAACTGGGAGGAGGGATTATATGGAGTATGGGAGATATACAGTCATCATAACATTCCTTTCTCAGAAAGCCAAGGAAGTCTTGCCCTGCACCTGATGTGGTGTAACAGGGAGGCATCTCCAGTTGGGACGGTGCTTGATTGGACCATGTGACGGACATGTGGGGGTTGGGCAGGGATTTGAACTTTCATTTGAGTGGGGAAAACCTGGAAACTTTCAGATTCGGATTTTCTCAGATGTGCCAATAGGACATCACTAATAAAATGGAACTTTGAGAAACTTCAAGCTTCAGAGTCTTCTTTCGTTGGGGGTGTTACTTTGAACCATGACATACGTGTCCAACTTGGCTTCCGTCAAGCAGATATCAATAAAATTGAAAGCAAAATGCGATGTCTTACTTAGTGACCATGTCAGTTAGCGATGAAGCTTCCAGTTCCAATTGTGGTTAAGTGATGACTACCTATAAGTAGCAAGTGATGAGGTTTTGCTGGGTTTGGTATTTGGGGTTTTACTTAGGAAAACCTCCCAGAGTCACTGTAAGTTGGGCAGCCATATAAATGTTCTTAACAAATAAAGACCAAGAGAAGAGAAGGCACTAAGCTTTGACAGTTAGCACCTGGCCAATATGCCTAGATTCAGAAGCCAAGCAAGGATGGGCAATCGTGGTTAGAATTCTAATGGAAGCCCACTAAGGAATGTAAGGATTATTAAGCAAGATTGGGAAGTTGGTTGGGAAAAGAATCTCAGAGAAAGGCAGTAGAAAGCCAATTCCATCCTGTTCTGCAATATTTTTACCCCATCTTGCAAAACTGAATTGTAAAACAACAAAAAGGCTTGAGCATTTCATGTTTAAACTTCAGCATTTTGCTTCCTGTCACCTCTCGTTTCTTCCAAAGCAGGGAGTTCCTGTTGTTTAGAAGTAGCCAAGAACAAAGCGAGTTCCTTTATGCTTGACCCTTTTCTCATCACATTGAGTCAATTGTTGAAATGCATCTGTGTCTTTGATTAACAGTATTTGTTTGTGTTCTTTGTATGATGATCCCGTCCTTGCACTGCCACATGCATCGCACATGGACAGGATATTGCACAATTGTGGTGCAGGTCTCATTGCCAGGAATTTCATACAATAGTTAAGCTGAAATTTGGACATAGTCTGATGAAAGTTGGAAAAGAGCTATAAACCTTTAGTAAATTACCGAAAATGCCCCAAGGCAAACACCCGTAATGACAATCTAGAGAAAAGACAATAAGGCACATCCAGTAATGAACTGCAATCAAACTGAGGTAGTTGAAGAAAGCTTGCCCAGAAAGAAGTTCTGAATCTTCTGGTTGATTTCTGCATCATTTACAAGAAAATCACCAAGGATTTCAGGTTTATAACTGCAGCAGTGGTGGGATTAAATTTTTTTTTTTTACTACTGGTTGTATGGGCATGGCTTGGTGGGCGTGGTATGGCTTGGTGGACATGGCAGGGCAAGGATACTGTAAACATCTCCATTCCCTCCCCACTCCAGGAGAAGGTTACTGCAAAATCCCAATTTCCCCCAGATCAGCTGGGACCTGGGAGGCAGAGAATAGATGGGGGTAGGGCCAGTCAGAGGTGGTATTTACTGGTTCTCCGAACTACTCAAGATTTCCGTTATTGGTTGTCCAGAACTGGTCAGAACCTGCTGAATACCAACTCTGAAGTCTGAACTGTAGACAATAAGCAACTATTTTCCCTATTTCCCCTTACAGGCTGTAGAGATTCTATTGAATCCTTCCTAAAGACCTAGGATAGGCAGATGTGGTTGTTTGATAGTGTTACAGATATTGTTGCAGGATGTAAACTGTTCCTGCTAAAACTGTCTTTTGCAATTGACTGATAATTTGATAAGAGTTCAAGTGATGCTCAAGTTGCTTTGGGATTGCATCCAAGGTGCCTCTTACTATTAGTAATGCCTTTGCTTTCTTTTGCCACAGTCATTCTACTTCTATTTGCAGGTCTTTGTATTTTGTTATCTTTTCCAGTTCCTTCTCTTCTCCTCTCCTCTCTTTTACCCCTTCCCCTCCGCTCTCTTCTCTTGTCTCCAGGTTCTGCCGTGTCCACTATCCAGACGTTTTTGTCTTTCTTAGTGACAATTGCAAGAATATCTGAAGGGCAGTGAAGAAGATGCATTGAAGCAAGTATACCAAGAAGACTTATTGAAAACTGGAGAGACCAAACTGGCCTACAATAAAGACCAAATGATGATCAGAAAGGAGGCATGGAAAAACAAAGCATTACATGGCCAGTATATTTAAAAAATAATAACATGGAAAACAAATAATAGCAAGACCTGGCAATGACTGAATATAGGAAAGTTAAAGAAAGAAGCAGAGCAGATAATTCTGGCTGCACAGAATAATACTTAAGACTTTGTTGTATACACACAGACACACACACAGAGATACACACACACATCTATATCTCTATATCTCTATCTCTATATATCTATATCTAATATATCTACCTATCTACCTACCTACCTATCTATCTATCTATCTATCTATCTATCTATCTATCTATCTATCTATCTATCTATCTTCTAATATTGTGATGCTTTTAATTCTCTGTTAGCCACACAGAATCATTTGGCAAATCGACATCCATGCACATTGAATAAATAAATGTTATTGAAATCAAACAGGAGAGGAAGTTTGGGTTTTGATTCGGTAATCCTTTTCTTTTTAACTACGCTCCATTTGATGGATCTTAGGAATCCAGGAAAGGAAAAAAATGAAATTAATTTCATAAACTTGAAGTTCTCCCACTCCTAAATTGGGTAGAAGTATTACATACAAGACCCACTTGAAACTCAGGGAGAAAAAAAACAATTATCTGATCAGTATGACAGAGAAAACTGAGTATAGTTTATGTTTTTTCCATTACAAGAAAAAATATATATATAAAATCCTAGCAGGCTCAAAAGAAACAGAAACAGACTTACGTGTTGTAGTATAGATCTAACTGGGCTACATATTTTACAAAGGGTGCGTATATAACATGGACATTATCAATGAGCTGTCGCAAAGGTAGTGGGCTCCAGCAGCGGGAAATGTGGTGAGAAGCTTGTACTATGTTGTAAGGAGAGCCCACATTAGGAAAGAGTTGTAAAATGGAAATCATGTGAGGGGACCACTGGGGAGAGAAGAAAACTTGTGATACTGATGTTTTGGACTAGGAAGTAAGCAGGAAGAGAAGCTAGCTGTTAGAACAGGTTATTTTTCTAAAATGACCAACAATTGTGGCTACTGAAAAAGGTAGCCGCCATCGGGTTGCCATCTGTGCCACCCTATAAATGTGTATGAAACTATGACTAGAATAGAATAGAATAGAATAGAATAATAACAGAGTTGGAAGGGACTTTGGAGGTCTTCTAGTCCAACCCCCTGCTTAGGCAGGAAACCCTAAACTACTTCAGACAAATGGTTATCCAACATATTCTTAAAGACTTCCAGTATTGGAGCATTCACAACCTCTGGAGGCAAGTTGTTCCACTAATTAATTGTTCTAACTGTCAGGAAATTCTTCCTTGGTTCTAAGTTGTTTCTCATTTGTTTATTTATTTATTTTATTTATTTATTAGTTTCTCAAACATGTACACGATAGCAGATATGTATGAACATGGACATGAACAAAGGAAATGAATACAAATAAATGGGGACAGTAGGACAGGGACGGAAGGCAGGTTGGTGCACTTATGCACATCCCCTTTACGGACCTCTTAGGAATGAGGTGAAGTCTACAGTAGACAGTTTAGCTGTGTGGGTTTGAGGATGTAACAATCGAGTCAGGTAGAACATTCTAGATCAGCAGTTCAGCGGTTCAAATCTCACCGGCTCAGGGTTGACTCAGCCTTCCATCCTTCCGAGGTGGGTAAAATGAGGACCCAGATTGTTGGGGGCAATATGCTGACTCTCTGTAAACCGCTTAGAGAGGGCTGAAAGCCCTATGAAGCGGTATATAAGTCTACTGCTATTGCTATTCCAGGCGTTGTCCATTCTGTTGCTGAAGTTTTATTTTTTACAATCGAGTTTGGAATGGTTTATTTCAAGTTTGTATTTATTGTTTGCCCGTGTATTATTGTGGTTGAAGCTGAAGTGGTCATTGATAGGTAGGACATTGTAGCAGACAATTCTGTATACAATTTTATATGATTCGTGAATGGGGGACCAAATAAACTGGGAAGGTAGTAAGATGGAGAGAAATAAATATTAAGATAGAAACCTTCAAAGGCAGCAGAATAGAAACCAATGGCACAATTAATTCAACCTGAGTTAAGGATAGCTCTGCAATTCCTAAAAGCAATTCAGAAAAACAAAGCCTATTCATGGAGGCAGTTTCATTCCTTCTGCTTTCCAACATGCACATTTAGTGAATGACTCACAATGATGGTTGCAAGGAAAATCAACCTTCCATGGTGCCATTAAATTTTCAGCCTTGCTTAAAAGATTGTCTTCCAAAATCTCGGAACCAAGACAATCCACGTTGCTGCTCACCAGCAGCTACTGAAATGAAAGTTATCTCTGAAGTTAAAGAATCTGAGAAGAAGGCAATCACAGCAAAACACTAATAACTACTATGGAAATAATTGCTCTGCATATCTTAAAATATACAAAATATCCTCAACTTACAGGTTGATTTAGTGACTGTCTGAAGTTACAATGGCATTGAAAAAAAGTGACTAATGACCATTTTCAACTTATGACTATTGCAGAATCCCCAAGGTCCTGTGTGTTCTGACCTGGGCTTCCCAAGAATATGAAGCAAACTCCTGCTCACGACAAAACCCCCTTTTATTAATTTACTGTGAATTATGCTCATTCACATCCAGCAAAGTCTTTCAAGGGAGGATTTACAGTCACAGACCTTATCTGGCTTGGAAAGTTGCCAGGCGCAGTGGTTAGAGTGCAGTGCTGCGGGCCACATTAGCTGACTGCTATCTGCAGTTCGGCGGTTCAAATCTCACCGGCTCAAGGTTGACTCAGCCTTCCATCCTTCCGAGGTGGGTGAAATGGGGACCCAGACTGTGGGGGCAATATGCTGACTCTGTAAACCGCTTAGAGAGGGCTGAAAGCCCCATGAAGCAGTATATAAGTCTAACTGCTATTGCTATTGCAAAACTGGACAAAGAGTCGTCTCAGTGAGTCACGAACCAATTAAGCGAACTCATTGTCTCCTGCAAACTCTACTCCCCTTTCGCTCCTCTTTTATTTCCTCTGGAAGGGGCCAGTCATTGTCCACCTGTGGCTTTACTCCCAAGTCGACCCCTGTTCTTTAGCTGTTCCCTTCATCTGGCAACTCTGCGCATACGCACACTGGGAACAGGCTCCAGCTGTTCATTTGCCTCACTGATGTCTGAATCTGAAGGCAGCTGATAGCTGGCATACAGCTCTGCCCCCCCTCTGACACAGAGCCCTCATCAGAGCCTTCCCCAAACTCCAGGACTGGGCCATCTTCCTCCCCAACCTCCTCGCTATCCAAATCTGCTGCCAGCTCCACTGGCCGTTGGCGGGCCACAACAACGTGATCAAAATTCAGCCACTTGGCTACTGGCTTATATTTATGACTGTTGCGGTGTCCCGGGGTCATGTGATCACCTTTTACGACCTTCTGACAAGTAAAGTCAATGGGAAAACTAGATTCACTTAACAGTGGTGTTACTAACAACAACTGCAGTGTTTCACATACCAGCTGTGGCAAGAAAATTGGAGCAAAACTCATTTAACAACTGTCTTGCTTAGCAACAAACATTTTGGGCTCAATTGTGGTAATTTGAGGACTACCTGAATTGATGATCTTGAGGGTGTCAGTGAAAAATATGAATATGTGAACACAATGGAATTTAGAACTGGTGCTCTAATGCTAAATACATTTAAATGTGTCTTTCAAAAAAAGTAAATTTAAAGTAAAAATAACCTGAGCATCTGCAATAATAAACATGCCTGGCCTTCCACTTCAGCCTGTATTGAAAAAATAGGAAACAGGAAGAAAGAAAAGGTGCTAAATATACACCTTTGTCCAAATGGCACCTGACTTTTCCAGGTGCAGATGCCAGATTTCCCACTGGCTCCATTCAATGACGGTCTTTGAATAGAATGGTTCATTTGATGGAGGGACCCTGGATTTATGCTTGGAGATCACCATATATCTACATTACGGTATCCCGTTTCCCTGATTGGGTAGGGGTTGTTCCTTGATAGGAGAGAGTTTGGGGCGAGGCATAAAACATCTACAAAGTGCAATGAATCCGCAGCAATTTTACAAGATCTGTCTGGACGTCTTGTTTTCTCTTTCCAAAACAGCAGTGAAGATGTCAACATTCTCAGTCTCAGGCAACAACCCCATAACTGGCTCCAAGAAAAACTAATTAATTAAGGGCTGGGTGGCATTATTTACTGACTCATTCATTCATTCAATTTCTCTATCTCCTCATTTCAATAAAAAGACTCCGGGCAGCTTACAATTCAAAAAAGTATATTGCATCTACAACAGGGGTGTCAAATTCGATTTCATTGAGGGTCGCATCGGGGTTGTGTTTGACCTCGGGAGGTCAGGGTGGGCATGGCCAGGGTGGGTGTGGCCAACGACATCACTCGTGTTGGGAGTGCCTGTGGTGGCCCAAGCACTTTGCCAGTGGAAACAGGCTCCCAAGCTCTGTTTTCAGCTGCAATGGCCTCCTGCAACCTTCTGCCAGTGAAAACGGAGATCGGGAGGGCCATGGGCAGTCCTCCCGAGCTTCGTTTTCACTGGCAGAGGCACCACGGCTGGTCCTTCACTGTTTCCAGGGTGGTCCCATGAGCCAGATCTAAGTACCCTGCAGGCCAGATCCAGGCCCCTTGAGTTTGACATCCCTGGTTTACAATGTATGATCTTGGAAAGCTTGAAAATATTATCAAATAGAAAAAGCTGCCACCTTCCCCACCCCATCATTAGGATCTACTGTATGCCCCTGATTTGAGTTTGCCTCTGGGTGACTCCATAGAGGTAAATATATTGTTTTCTTCAGCAACGCAGGTTTTCTTCGACTTGGTTTATTTAACAACCATCCAAAGTGATGACGGCCTTGGAAAAAGTGACTTATGACTTGTAGTCACACAACAGGTTATGTGATCGCAATTAGGATGTTTGGCAACCGGCTCCCCTTTAGGACTGGTTGCAGCATCCTATAGTCATGTCTCCATTTATGCCGATTTCCTGGTTTGAATAGCCGGTTGCAATATCCACCAAAAAGTAAACAGGGGCGAAGCCAGATTTGCTTAATGATCACTTGATTCATTTGCCAGCCACCATAAAAAATTACTCAATGGAGCTCTTGTCTCACAATCAGGAGGCTGTGAGTTCGAACCTAGGTAGAGGCAGATATTTCTCACTCGGGGCACACTGAGAATTTGAACAAAACTCCGCATTGGCAACAGGAAGAGCATCTGGCCATTTAAACACTCTGCTTGCTCCATTTGGTTGCCCAGACACCACCCCGCAAGGGATTGTGGGATTATTAAAAGATGATTATGATCATAAAAATTATTCAAAAATTGGGTCCAATTCCACTTATGACCACAATGGCTTACGAAGGAAACCCAATTGTGGTCGTATGTTATAGGACAGCATGTAATATGGAGGTAGTTACTTCTTGGATGTTTGTTCCATTTCTGGCCTAGCCTATTCATTCCAGAATAAAAGACAAAAATATAAGGTTAAGAATTTAAAGAAATTGAAAGAAACAGAAAAAAGCTAAAAACCACTCTATGAAATAGAAGAATGATGGGTCTAGATGAACTATTAGGACTTTTACTATAACATTTGGGAAATAATGTGATAAATGTCACTTTTGTGGATACGAAGATATTTAGTTTTAGTCATAGCAGATATTAGATACTTTGTTATTTCAGAAATCGGACACTAGAGGGAACTAAAGATTCTAGGCTTAAAAGAAAAAAGAAAAAGGATTGCCTTTTGTCTTTAGTTACATTGGAATAAAATGACAGAAAATGGTATGACATTTGAAATATTCCAGAAGAGGATTGAAAACTGGGAACAGAAACGAAAAGCTACAATGTCGGCAATGAGGTCTACTACTAGGGCTAGATTATTTCCTGAAGATGTTAAAGATGTTCACTTGCTTCCAGAAACTGTAAATGTTACAACACTGGAAGTTTTAAAGAGATTAGACAACCATTTGTCTAAAATGGGATAGGGCCATGATGGCAAACCTACAGCACATGTGCACAAGTGGCACGTGGAGCCCTCTTTGTGGGCACGCAAGCCGTTGCCCCAGCTCAGCTCCACCATACATGTGCGCATGCCTCCCCCCAGCCAGCTGATTTTTGGGTCTCTGCCGCACATGCAGGATACACATGTGCATGGGAGGGGGAGGGCAGGAAGGGCCAAAATGCCCCCTTCGCAGCCCGTTTTTGGTCCCAGGAGGCTTCAGGGAGGCCTGCTAGGCCCAAAATGGGGCACGGTGGTGTGTGGGGCGCCCCCTTCGCAGCCCGTTTTTGGTCCCAGGAGGCTTCAGGGAGACCTGCTCGGGTCCAAAATGAGGCACGGGAGGGGAGTGCAGGGGGTTGCGCAAATATGCATAAGGGGTGGGGGGAGCAGAGGGGTGTCGCACCCTCATGCGCAGGGGGCAGGCCACATGGGGGTCATTGCATTATGGGTATGGGCGGATGGTGGGTGCTGTCATGCACACACACACACACTTTTGGTACATGAGGACAAATAGGTTAGCCATCACTGGTATAGGGTTTCCTGTCTAAGCAGGGGGTTGGACTAGAAGACCTTCAAGGTCCCTTCCAACTCTGTGGTTCTAGTCTAGTCTAGTCTAATCTATGAAAAAAATGTCAGATATGAAAGAAAATACCTTGGAAGATTTATACAATAAAAAGTTCGAACAAACCTCAACTGATGCAGAAAAATTAGAATGTATAGTTAAAGAAATTGTTGAAACTCTGGAAAATTTTAAAAAATGTGGGTTATAAGAATGAGTTGCATCCTGACTCCTTACTGGATTTACAAAAGGTTTTCTAAGAAAGCCTTTGAGATGGGGAAAATATCAGAAGAAATTAAAGATTAAAAAAATTTTAGGAGCAAAAGAAAGGAGTACAAAGTTGATTTGTCTGACTAAAAGCAAACTAAATTCAGAAATTAAACAAAGAAACAGAGAATAGAAGTTGCAAGGAAAAAGAAGAGAGAGGAGGAAATAAATAAAATGGTTAAAGGAGCGACTTCTGATCTTCATTACAAAAAGTATATATAAACCTACTGGTTCTTCACCCTCCATAAAGTTATTTGCAAATATCTCTTCCTCCCATACCCTATCCCAGTGATGGTTAACCTTTTTGGTGCTGTGCCAAAGCGTGCCCCAAACTCAAAAATGCAATGCAAGTGTCCCCTGCACATGCCCCCTGCCCCCACCCAGTTTTGGCTTCCAGATTGGTGCAGGAGGCTTTTCAGGCCCAAACTGGGGAGTCGGGGGGGGGGGGGGCTCGCGAGCTCCGCAGTTTCTCCCCCACGCTCCCAGGCTTTCTCCTCGATTGCTGTCTCCCGGGCCTTCCCCAATCTCCACTGTTTGTCCCCAGCACCCCTAAGCTTTCTCCTCCATTCCTGCCATGGAGAGCCATCTACGGAGGGTGGAACCTGCAGAGATTGGGGAAGGCACAGGCAGCAGGAATGCAGGAGAAAGCTAAGGTGCAATGGGGGAAGAAAGGTAGGGCATGCTGGGGGAAACTGCAGAGATCGGTGAACGCCCCACCTTTGTGCAAAGACCAGCTGGCTAGCAGGAGGTGCGTGTGCATGCGCAGTGGAGCTGGGATGGGGTGACGGCTGGCGTGCCCGCAGAGAGGGCTCTGCGTGCCACTTGTGGCATGCGTGCCATAGGTTCGCCATCACGGGCCTATCCCTTATCTATATTGAAATCCATAAATCCTTAGCATTTCAATCTTGCTGTCAGCTTGCATATGTTTCATTACCCAACTAGGTAACATCATCAGTGCCAGTCTAGATGATGATTAAGAGCCGAGGTGGCACAGTGGTTAGGGTGCAGTACTCCAGGCCACTTTAGCTGACTGTGATCTGCAGTTCAGCGGTTCAAATCTCACTGGCTCAAGGTCGACTCAGCCTTCCATCTTTCCGAGGTGGGTGAAATGAGGACCCGGACTGTGGGGGCAAGTTGCAAACTGCTTAGAGAGGGCTGAAAGCCCTATGAAGCGGTATATAAGTCTAATAAATAAATAAATAAATGATGTTACCTAGTTTGGGTACTGAAATATATCTGCAAAAAAACCCAACCCAATTTTAGAGAGCACCAATTGACCCTTCAAGATAAATTATTTTTGAACTAGTGACATGTGTGAACTTCCAAACTCTAATTTCAGTGTAGATCGCCTGGACTCCAATCTAAATGGAGCATTTGAAAATAGGCAATAATGGATTAAAGAGGCCTATCAGAAAGATGCAAGGTGTAACCATTGCCTTATCAAGAAGCTACATAATGAAAGGGTGAACACCAGTTGCCATAAATAAACATGGTATCCTGTGAATGTATCTTCAGGGGAGATTAAGAGATTGGAGTAAAATTTCATGCAGTAAAAGGTGATAATCCAAATATACTAAACCCAAGTTCCTATGATAATATTTAGTGTATTAAATATTGTCTCTACATATAGTTGCATGTGGTGCAGTGGACTTGTCTGGGCAAGTCCCTCCAGCTCAGCAGGCAATAAGATGCGCATGTGCGTTCAGTTTGAAAAACAGGATGGTGACGGCAGCGGCTTTTTATGTGCGTTCGAGACATCCGGTAGTTTTTGGCTGCCTCCAGCCAGCTGCCACTGCCGGAAAGTGGCTGGCAAAGAGGTAGCAGTTGGGAGGCTTCTTGCGGTTCCACCACAAAACCGCGCTCGACTAATCCGCGCCCGACTAAACCGTGTCGCTGACGTCATCAACAGGGCGACAACAGCGCGGAGACAGAAGCATGCTGTAAACCTAAACCTAAAATTAACCCCTAAACCTAAACCTAACCACCCTAAACCTAATCCTAAACCTAATCCTAAACCTAACCCTTAACCTAACACTAAACCTAATCCTAACCCTTAACCTAACTGTTATAGCCCAGCAACAGCCTGTGCTGCGTTCTAATTGGTCGGGCGAAGCACAGCCTGTGATTGGAGGTTCTAATGACAGTTGGTGACCTGAGGGTATAAATACCGGACAGTTGTAACGGATTTCTGAATCGCTTGTCATCTTGTCATCTGGTACTAATAAACATCATTACTATCATGATCCATGGCTCCTGCGTTCCTTTCACCCAATCTTTAAAACTGGCGACGAGGGTGGGATATGCGATTCCCGCAGAGCCTGGAATAAGAATAAACTAAACAATAAGCCAGTCGCAACGCAACCAAGCAAACGCGAACAGAAAATACTTTGAAGACCTGTCAGAGCTGCAACAGCAGTTGCCACTGCCTCAGGTTTCGCCTCCGATCAAGCCAACCTGAGTAGATCCACAGGCACGGACTCCTTCAGTCACAGGGACGGGCAACCTATGCTTAACCTTGGCTGGAGCCGCTGCCTCTGCTCAGGGATGAGCTACAAATCACGTTGGCTCAACCGTGGCTGAAGCTGCCTGTCTGCCTGCCTCTCTGCCACGAAAATCTACCAGACACAACTCTAGAGTCTATCCGGTCTACTGTTAGCTACTGTTACAAACGTTCGTGTTGCAATAAACGGTTACTGTTGCCTAAGAAGCCTCTGATTCTAGCATACAGCTTTCCAGCCTGCTCTACTGCCTCCCGAGAAGCCATAGACATAGACGCTGCAGTCTTTCTTCCTCCAGAGCCAACCGCTGCTCCACCTGGGTTTTCCACAGCTGCCAGCCTTCCAAGGCCATTTGCATTACAAAGCTGCTTGCCTCCCAAGGAGCAACGCTAGTAACTCTGGCCACTCAAAAGCCTGCCTGCTGCCTTCCTAACGAGCCAGGAACAACTCAGCTGCCTCCAAACCTTCCAGCAACAGGAAACCCTGCCTGCATGCCGATCGAGTAAAGCCAATCCACAAAGCCTCTTCATACACAAACTTACAAGTTATACTGCCTCCCTGCCGCTGCTGGCCGCTGTTAGATTCAGGAGCGAGCCAAAAAGACTTGATTGAAGGTCCTGAACCAGTTAACTGGTGGGGGGGAATGCAAATGTGTATATGTAAATGGTGTATTTGCAAATAGGATATGAGGATGGAGTGTCTGGTTAACTGGGGGGAAGGAGAGAACACAAATTTGTAGGTGTTGAACATAAACACAAGAACACAAAAATGCAATTAAATTGTAAATGCAATAAATAAATAGATAAAAAAATGCAAACAAATAACACGCTAATTGACACGTATGTAAATAACTGGGGGGAAGGAGTGTTATAGCCCAGCAACAGCCTGTGCTGCGTTCTAATTGGTCGGGCGAAGCACAGCCTGTGATTGGAGGTTCTAATGACAGTTGGTGACCTGAGGGTATAAATACCGGACAGTTTTAACGGATTTCTGAATCGCTTGTCATCTTGTCATCTGGTACTAATAAACATCATTACTATCATGATCCATGGCTCCTGCGTTCCTTTCACTCAATCTTTAAAACTAACCCTAAAGCTAACCCTAAAGCTAACCCTAAAGCTAACCCTTGCCTTAAGTTGAATCGGTTTGCTTTCAAAGCGCTATTTAAAGCGCCCTTTTTTCTCCGCGCTGGCTGTTGTCACCCTGTTGATGACGTCAGCGACGCGGTTTAATCGGGCGTGGCTTAGTCGAGCGCGGTTTTGACGGGTCACGGCTTCTTGCAGTTGCACCGAAAAAGAGAGGTTGCCTTCCAGAGTCTGGACCAGCCGCCGTGGGAGGAAGGTAAGCCCGAAGAAAGAAGCAATTGTAGGGGAGGAAGCAGAACTAGGGCCCGGGCCTCTGAAGGAGCGGAATCGGGATTGGAGAAGGGAGAGTGGGCAGTAGGAGGCCTTGACAGATTAGGGGTAGAAAATAGGTAGATAGGTAGAAATTCATTTTTTTTCCTACTGGGTTCTGTGGGCGTGGTTTGGTAGAGGGTCATGTGACTGAGTGGGCATGGGCATGAGTGACGTCGAGTTGGTCATGCCCCCACCACCCCAAGCCATGCCCATAGAACCAGTAGTAAAAATATTTGAATCCTACCACTGCTGGGTTGTAAGAAGGGAGGTTTTTATTTATTTATCAAACTCTAATGGGCTTATAAACTGCAACTATCTTGTTTTGCACGCTGTACACACACAGTATTATAAACTTTTTTTTAACATAAACTGAGAAAACATCATTTTAATAACTCAGTTGAATGCTAACTCAACAGGATTTTAAATGACTTGGAATCACAATTAACCCTCAGTTAGGGAAAAATAGAAGGAAAACAATTAGTCTGCTTGATTTCTGGAACATTACTTCCCAAGTAATCATTTACAGGAATACGATAGCGCTCCTTCACAGTATACAGATACACCATTTTGTATATAGAAATTGTTTCAAAATGTTTCAACATTTTAAATAGAAAATGAAATGTAGATGCAAGAACATTGCAGATATCACAAGCTTTTCTTAAGCTCAAATGATAACTTTATGCTTTAATTGGGCTGGTATTGATTGGAAGAGTATTACCTTGTTTTAAAAGCAGTCCGTCAGCTGTTGCCCTTCACCTCAAAAAGTTTATTTTATCTTGACACTTCCTTGTCTAACTTGTTCACAAGGCAAAAAGAATCATGTTGACATATCAGTCCTACTCACAATCATACATAAGGCTCCGAGTTATGGCAGTGCGATAATGTGCAGTTCTGTTTATTGTAAGGCAGAATTTCATTACTGATTGTATTAAGCGTAATCTACAATTTTAAAAAAAAATCTGATAGGCGTTCACACTTCAGGCTTCTACTGCGTCTATTAAAATTGAAGGTTTTTTGAAAAACTTGATTAAATGTTATTTCTTCCGGGGAGGAGCCAATGTCACGATGAGATGGTTGTGTGGTCTCAATGCTCTGAGACCACAGCCAATACTTTTGCCACTGGGTGGTCCAAACGGACCTAAACCGTCCCGAAGAGACGGTGAACAGGAAGAATACGTCTTGCTGATCTCGGGGATATTGCAAAATCCTCGAAAGAAGCAAGGTAAGTTCTTCAAGCCAGTGACAAAAATTCCAGCCAAAGGCTGACAAAGTCGGGGTGGCCCAAAACGGAAGGATACGGAAAGAGAAAGTGTTTCCAGCTAGTGAGGAATTTTTATTGTTTTAAAAAAGAGTCTGCCTATAAAAACTCAAAAACCAATTTAAATTAAAGAATAGAAGAATCAAGCGGCAGAATTGAATTTGGAATGGTTTTGGACAGTGGTTATCTTACTTTTTAAATGTTATTTACATGGATTGAATCTATGCAAGCCTTTTGAAACGGATGGATTAAGCTTTCGTCTTCTACCTTCTCTTTGTGACTCTCTGTAATTTACAGACTAAAGCTTTCCGCTTTCATTGCCATGGGTATTTACAAAAAGAAACTCTTTAAGAGTGTCTCTGCTCCGGAGGCTGGGAGGTACTCGGAATTTTGAGTATTCAAAACGGAACTGTTTTTTCTTTCTTTCATGGATTGCTTTGACTTGGCGCCTCAAGGTGGTATTGTCTTGGCTACACACTGATAAGAACACACAGATGTCCCTTTGATGTTCGACCAACGTTCTTTGTGAATCTATGCTTTAATTTTGTTGATCTTTTAAGCTAGAGTAGCTGTGTTTGTCAGAATGACACAATCCCAAGGAAAAATAGAGGTCTTGACTTTGCAAAATATACTTTCAGAACTACAGAAATTATTAAATAGAGAAGAGAAACAACTGGAATACCTAGAGAACATAACAAGAAAATATGATGAAAACATTGAAAATGTTCATCAAATGCAGAACGGGGTGATTGAAATTCAAAACACCGAAGTGGAAAATGAATATAAAGAGACTAAACCTGCTGATATCTATGGTAATTGGTTTGTTCCTGAAAATGGAAAGAATGGAATACAGAAAGAGGAATTAAATGGAGAGGAAATATACTTCAAGGGTCAAGATATAGAAGAAGATAAAATTAAAGAACCTATGGACTTAAAGAAAGAAATTCCACTAGCAAAAGTTTTGATAACACTGCTGACAACCAAACTGAATAAGGAAACAGAAAGAGGGAATCAAGATTATATGAGAGATCTTATAAGCAAGGAGTTGCTAAGAGAAGTCCATACAAAGCTGATCAAGAAGATGACTAGAGGATTGGTACCACAAAGGCAGAAGATATGAGATTGTTTTATTGGAAAGATACAGGTTGATAGATGGAAGAATATAACTTAAAACTAGTTAAACTTAGTGAAACTTAGTAATAATAGATATAATTATATTAATAATTGATAATGATAATAATGTATACAATGTGTAGTGTTATGATAAGTAATAATTGGATATGAATATTGAATGGTACCCATGAAAGGAAGATTAGAAATCCTTTTGGATTATATATAAAAGTTAATAAAAAAAGAATCAAGTTAGATACAGTTAAGTTTTGATTATTAGGGGTAAAATGTTATGATACAGGATATAGTCAAATAAAGGAGGGATAATGATAACAACCTATATACATATACACGAGTATAATATAAGGAAACTAGATGAAATTGCCAACAGCGATTTGGAAAGGAGGATTAGAAAAGTCTGTTATTAAATATTATGGATGTTTAGCTAGAATAGGACATAAGGATTCAGTGTTATTGGAGGATTTTAGAAATATTAAATGAAATGCCAGTATGTGGTTATGTATTAAATTGGCATATTTTATGATGAAGAGCGTTTAAATAATTATAGTCAAACATAAATGGAGGTATAAGAGTAACATGTATAAATATTTGAGTTAAAATACTTGAGTTAATATGAATTATGTTTGATGACTGTGGAAGAGATGCATGAAAACCTTTTGTAATCAACTGATACACTTTCTACAGTATGTATGGATGAGAATTTTTTAATGTTGTTTTTTATGTTTAAAAATAAAATAAAAATGCAAAAAAAATGTTATTTCTTCCATCATGTTAACAGATACTTTCTACAGCTAAAGACAATAGTTTTCCCTCTTTGGAGGTATTTAGCTTCTTTTATAGCAGAGAAATATTGTTGCTTTCAATTAGTTCCTACAGCCTGATGTATCTTGGTTGGGTTAAGGCTAATTTTGGGTGGGGGGGGGGGAGAGCAGCCAGTGAAGTTGCCATGAAGTTCTGATATTACAGGAAATTACTGTTTTCCTCTCCCATCCCACTCCTAGTAAATCAGCTTAGACTGATTTCAGCTTAGACTAAACTGCCATTAAAATAAGATGCTGCATCCAAAAATTGAAATCATGTAACTCTTATCATATACAATTATGGAAAAACCAATCTATTTAACGTGTATAGCCAGGTTGTAAAGGCAAGTGTTGATTCCGTTTATTAGAACTAAAATACAGGTAGTCCTTGAGTTTCGACAGAGATGGTATTCATCCGGATCTGACCAGTTCTGGAGAACCGGTAGGGGAAATTTTGAGTAGTTTGGAGAACCAGCAAATAGGCTGGCCCCGCCCGCGCGGCTTCCCAGATGATCTTCTTTTGTTGCCCTGAACAAGAGAATGGAACTGGAAATCAGGTTAAGGGTGGGGAGAGAATGGGGTTTTTGCAGTATCCTTCCCCTGCCACGCCCACAAAGCCATGTCTTGTCCACAGAACTGGTAGTAAAAAAAATTTGAATCCTGCCACTGAGTTACGACCACAATTGAGCCCAAAATTTATGTTGCTAAGTGGAACATTTCTTAAGTGAGTTTTGCCCCATTTTACAACCTTTCTTGCCACAGTTATTAAGTGAATCACTCTAATTGTTAAAGTTACTATGTGAATCCGGCTTCCCCATTGACTTTGCTCGTCTCACAAAAGCTGATCACATGACATGGAACATAGCAACGGTCATAAATATGAACCAGTTGCCAAGCATCTGAATTTTGATCATGTGACCATGGGGATGCTGCAATGGTTGTAAGTGTGAAAAATGGTCATAAGTCACTTTTTTCAGTGCCATTGTAACTTTGAACAGACACTAAATGAACTGTTATAAGTCAAGGACTACTTGTAGACCAGTGGTGGGTTTCATAAATTTTTGGAACCTCTTCTGTAGGTGTGGCCTGCTTTCCGGGTCCACTGGTAGAACCTCTCCTAACCGGTTCGGTAGATTTGATGAACCGGTTCTACCGAATAGGTGCGAACTGGTAGGAACCCACCTCTGTTGTAGACCCTAAGAAGATCTTGAACCCTACATTATGAAGCAACAGTTTCTTTGACACCCCCCAAATTCTTACGTTAAAGTGGAATTTTCAATGCAAACCCTCACTCTTTTTCTGGAAAAATATAAAAACTCAACTGCCATCACTGATCGTTGAACCAATACAGTTACAGCTACACCAATTTTTTACATTTTGAGTTCCTGCAGTAGCTTAGGGGACATACCACAGCAAGCAGCTGAAATAAAGCTACCCTAGAATGTTTTACACCAGGGTTGGGCGTCAAAACAAGGAGTGCGCTGCTGGGGTTTCGCAGGGGTTCGGGGGAATCTCTAGCTAAGGTTCTGTGCAGTTCGGAGAACCCCCAAATCCCTCTCTTGGCTGGCCCCACCCACCCTCCCCTCCACAGAGTCCCCACACATCCCCTGGACGCAGATAAGTGCAGGGAGCACATGGAGGCTCGGGGAGGGTGACAAATGGGCCTACTGCAAGTTTGGGAAGTTCGGGAGGGCCTCAGGAGACCGGGGAGGCTGTTTTCATCGTCCCGGAGGCTCAAGGAAAGCGTCCGGAGCACAGGGAGGGCAAAAATCCCCTGCCACAGGAGGCTGACTAGGCCATGCCCATCATTTATTTATTTGTCAACAAGTACAAGGAAACAAGTAGGAAAAACACATGAACAAAATATGGCCATCCCCACCCAGCAACCAGGCAGAGACCCCCTTGCTAAATTTTTTGAAGCCCACCCCTGCATCCACCTCACCCCTAAAAACAAAGTTTAAAGTGTTGCTTTCAAAAAAGGGAATAGCGCTAGCATCCAAGGGACTCCTGCTAAGACCACTTGAGAGACCGCCTGCTGCCAATTACCTCCCAAAGACCCGTTAGATCGCACAGGGTCGGCCTCCTCCGGGTTCCGTCCACCAGCCAATGCCATCTGGCTACTACCCGGGGGAGGGCCTTCTCTGTAGCAGCTCCGGCCCTTTGGAATGAACTCCCCGCGGAGATCTGGACCCTCACCTCTCTCCAGGCCTTCCGAAAAGCCATCAAAACCTGGCTGTGCCGGTAGGCCTGGGGTTGATGAGTTCCCCTCCCCTCTCGACTGGTATGGCTGTGTGATTTTCGTGTATTTTAATTATGTGTATTGTGTTTATGTTCCCTTTCCCCCCTGAGTTGTTCACCGCCCTGAGTCCCTCCTGGAGAAGGGCGGCATACAAATAAACCAAATACAAATACAATATAATACACAGTTCACTTCGGAGATCAGGAAGAACTATGCATCAATTGCTGAACTGCATTTGCCAAAAGGGCATTAAAATGTGTGAGAAGAAAGCAGAAGGAATAAGTTACTTTGAATAAATAACATTTGCATCGTTTGCTTTGGCATGATCTCTTAACAGGCAGCAAACCAAACTAAAGTGTTCATTTTTACCTTGAAATGTCAAAGGGTCAGCAATTTTTTTTCCATCCTCCTATGATAGATTGTTGCTATCTAAAGATTAAAAAAAACAGAGGTATGGAAAAGTGTATGTACTTGCCCCTTTTAATGATAATTCAGAACCACTTTCTGGTGACTTGTGTGCTCTACCTGTATTCCTAAAACTACAATTCAACGTGGCAGAAATGAAACAACCCTGAAATTAAACATGCAAAGTTTAGTTTTAACTGTTACAGAAACGGTGCATAAATAGTAAATTCCATTTACTCCTTTACAGATTAACATCTGGCCTGACCACATACATAGGTGTTCTGACCCCCCCCTTCTCCGTCCAGGAACGAAAGCCAAAACAGACATACGAAAGAATGTTTTAATTAGTCCAGACTCTTGTTGGCTGCAAGCCCAAAATAAACAAAGAGATAAGCTCTCTGGCAGCAATTAAACAAGCTTCTCACAGCAAACCACTTATCCAAGTTGGTTTCTCTGAATCATGAACGTGAACGAGAACGTTGACTCCTGCCACCAGGGCGTGGCACAAACAATCTCTCTTATACTCAGGAGATGATCTTAATCAGCATCAGCTAAGCACAATCATCTCCTACAATTACCCAGTTGTTCCTTCCGTCGAGTAGCCCTTCGACGAGGTGCATCCTGAAACAACTCACAAGTGTTTTCCTGAACACTACCTCTGATCCATTGCTCTGCCGCCACCTGGTGGCCAACCAGTCTCTCCTCGCCCTGCTCGGAGTCGACACCCTGTCCAGGGTCCTCCACCTCCTCCAAGGCCGACTCATAAGACCCCTTGCTGTCGGAGTCTGGCGGCAGCTCCAACGCCTCCTGCCGGGCCACAACACATAGGTAAGTAGCTCTTTAGAGTGAGCTACTGAGATATCATTCCTAGAGGTAACTTTCAAGTAGCCCAAAGTTCAACGAACGAGATTACCAATTGCTTGAAACAAAAGGGTGAAGAAAAACGTGGACCTCGAAACTAAAATTAGCAAGGATCTGTTTACATTAGACATCCCAACTTTTTTTTTTTTTGCAGGTCTAATTCAGAGTTAAAGCTGCCTTTTTTTAATGACAGCAATACAATATTTAGGCATACATTCCAGGATTCTTGAATATGTAAAAAGGAAGATCAAGGAGTGAAACAACCTGGAATTAAGGAGAAACTTCCTAAGAGTGAGGACAATTAACCACCTCGCCTTTAGAGATTGTGCATGCTTCATCACTGGACATTTTTAAAAAATGACTGGGCAGCCACCTATTTGAAATGGTATGGGGCAGGTATCTGCAACCTGTGGCTCCGGAGCTGCATGCGGCTCTTTGGGTCTTCTGTTGTGGCTCCCTGTTGGGTGATCCCACTACTGGCTGGCCCTGCTCCTTGCCCTCCTTTCCCAGTCACTCCTCGCCTGGCCTGAGAAGGTAAGGGTGATGACGGGGGATGGAGAAGTGGCCCGGGCTGATTCTCCAGTGTCTCATTTGCTGGTGGCGGCACCACTCCACTGGAGGAGTAAAGAAGCTCATGGTAGCGGGAAAAGGGGGCTGGCCCCATTGAAACTTGCATGGCCATCCTGGGGGGTCAGGTTCACCCATCAGCTGGTCTCTCCCTTTCCCTGTATCTCTTGCTCTCTATGTCTCTGTGTATCTCTGTATCTCTCGCTCTCTGTCATTGTGTCTCCTCTCTCTCTCAGAAAGCCAGTGAGCTCTCCTTGGGGCTGTTCGCTACTTTTCTTTCTTCTTGGCAAGTTTTTGGAAATCCGGGCTGGCTGAGGAACAAGTGTTAGCCATAGCAGAGACTTCCCTTTGGGCGACCCTCCTCCCCCTCTTGCGGCCACCTGCAGCAGGGCTGGGAGGGTGCACATGGTTGGATTAGATGACCTCTGAGATCCCTTCCAGCTCTATTCTGATTGATTGAAGATCGGTGATGTTCGTGTAAATATTGTTGGTTTTTTTGAGTCTTTTCCCCCCGTGTTTTTTATCTTGGTACTGCTTCACTTTCTTTCCCATCCGTTAAAAGAGCATATTTACTTTAAATAACGTGGGAATCAAATCTTTGCTTATGAAAACATCAGCTTGAACTACACAGATTTGTTCAATTAATAGCACAAAAGATATCACAAAGACCACGGCAGATTTTCAAACCAAATTCCTTGATGTTTCCCCTTAAAATTACAATCTAAAAGATGGCTTTTGTCAGGGTTCCAAATAGCATCCAAAAGTAAATCAGAGTCCAAGGCAAAGTATTGCTCAAAGTTCCAATTTATTAAGAGAGCCATGTTGGCACATCTGGGAAAACCCGAATCTAAAGGCTTTCCAGTTTTCCTCACCTAGTCCAAAGTTCAAGATCTTGCCCCACATCCACAAGTCCATCACATGGTCCAATCTCCCACTACCATGCTGGCAATTCCACCCATCCAGTTCCGGTCAGGTGCAGAGATGCAGAGACAAAGGATGACCTTGGCTCTCTAGAAATAATTTTGTTATGGCTACATAGCATCTCATTCCTTACAATCCCCCTCCCATTTTCCCACAATAGAAAATGCATAGTAGAATAATAGAAAGTGTGGCAGGCCAAAGTTCCAAAAGAAAAAATGGCTGTAGGCCTGACGACTTTACTTTGTCAGAAAACAAAGAGTTTTATGTGGACTGACCATATTAAACCACTTTATTTTGATCTGTGCACTCATAAAACTGGGACGATTATGAACCTGCTCCAAGTTAATTCTGTTATTGGACAAATTCAGATATATTTTTAAGGTTGTGTGTCTAGGAATAGGACCACTGTTTTTCTTTCCTGTTTTAGTGCACAAAGAAGGGACAATCTCCATACCAAGCATGGCGAGGGAATGAAGCAAAATCCTGGTCCTAAATTTAGCCATTCCTTATATGCCAAGACAGTAGCGCAGTCATTTTAAGTGAATGAAAGCAACCAGCCTAACCCCATGCTCTCGACTTGGTATCAACCAATAAATCTTTTATGGCTGTACCTAAAATTTTATAGAACAGTGTAAAATATCTGTTTCCAAACTACTTCTACATTTCCAGTATAAGGGAACTATGCAGTATATGCGTTCCTTCCTTAAAAAATTTTTACAATAGGAAAGTAGTTAGAAATTGAATGTGTCTGATTCAGTTGTGTCTGATTATCTTGGGAATTCCCTAAATAAGGGAGGTAAACCTTGTCTCAAAAGACTTTTTGTTTTGCAGTGAGTGTAAATCTATATATATATATATAAATGGCTGTGTGTGTGTGTGTGTGTTCCAGCAGAACTCTGGAACACCTGTAGCAATTTCAACCAAACCTGGTACACAGATGACTTACTCTCTGGAAATAAATACTGTAGGCGTGACACACCCCTAAAACCCCTCAGGGTATGTGTTCTGTTAAGATACAGCCTGTTGTGCCTTAAAATGGCTTCTACTGTATTGCTGTAAAATGACTTCTACTGTACTGCCGTAAAATGGCTTCTACTGTGCAGCACAGTGGAGTTGCCATGGTAACGGCTTCATAGTACTCCACAAGGGGACTCCCTCTGGTAAGGGGGAAAATCCAACATTAGAAATTATATTTGGTCCAGACATTTCCCTCCCCCCCCCCCTAAAAATAAATACCCAGGCAACACCGGATTATCGGCTACTTGCTAATACATTCTTATGGATGGACTCATCTACCCATCCTTCTAATGGAGAGGTTTTCTATTCCTCCCCACTCCTTCCAGAACCTGGAAAAAAAATACAGGTCAGCCTTGATTTACAACCATTTGTTTAGTGACTGTTACAACAGCACGGAAAAAAGTGACTTATGACCATTTCACGCTTATGACCAATGCAGCATACCCAAGGCCATGCGATCAAAATTCAGATGCTTGGCAACTGGCATTTATTGATGATGTTTGCAGTGACCAGGGTTCATGGTACCCCCTTTTTACAAAGTCAATGGGGAAGCCAGATTCACTGCATTGTAGTGATTTCCTTAACAAGTGTGGAAAGGTAGCAAAATGGGGACCCAACTCACTGAACAACTGTCTCACTTAGCAACAGATTTTTTGGATTCGATTGTAAGTCGATTACTCCTTGTATTGCATGAAAGGAAAGGCCATCCATCCTGGGATCTCAAGCAAGAAGAAACAAAAAGAAAGAAAATTTCCCTTAGATCCCGCATTTCCATATTGCCACGATAATGGGAAAAGCACATACACACACATACACAGGCATTTTGGTTTGATATAATCAAGGTCTTTATTGATCTCACTGTAACAGCAACCATTGGCGAGAGTGTTTTCCCAAACACCTGTTTCAGTAAAAATCAGATACTTTACAGAAGTACCCAAGGATTTTTCAGACAACCTTTGATGGGTTAAAATAAGAATCCTGGGGTTTAGTTAAACATGGATGATGCGCCAAAAAAAAAAAAAAAAAGGAACATGGGAAGATACAACTAGTTTTTAAATGTATTAAGAACATTCAGTAATCTTTTTTTCTGGCAGCAGCCTCTACTCCCAACGCCGACAAATAAAGAGAAAACAAGCTGCCACACGCAATGTCTGAATGAGACCTTTGCCCACCTTAAGGCAAAGAAAGGCACACCGGTTTGCCATCCTCATGCAATGAAATAGGCAATAGAGGGAAGATGGGAGGAGGAGGAGCAAGAGTTTTCTGTTCCTCAGATAAATGAGGACGAAGGTGCTGATTGATTTTCCCACATATTGTTTGATTTACAACCATTTTATAAATAACTGGTCCTTCTAACACGGATTTCTATGTTAGATGAATTATTGTCGATGCTTGGAAAGCCAGGTGTATGAAATGTCATCAGCTAAACCAGATGCACCTCATAATCAATCCAAAGCATTTTCCCTGATGTTATTTCTTCTAAAAGTAATTTACATATATATATATATATTTATATATATTGGGATGTATATATTTACCCATACACATATATTATTCTTGCATTCACCCTCTCTCCACAGTAGAATTCTCTTTAATGTTCAAGAGTTACCCAGTTTTGCAGATGATCGGCAACCACACATCTCTTCCAACCTGCCACACCCCTGTGAAATTGCAGGATGCAAGAGTCAAAATGTCCAAGCAACCTATCACCATGCAACATCTGGTTTAGAATTTATTCTTTTACCTGTTCTTTGAAATTCCAATTCCTTAGCCTCAAGTGGAAACAACAGCCTTCAGAGAGACATGCCTATCAAAAAGTCCTTCATGGACTCCTCACCACTGTGAAGATTAACTGAAAGATCATCTCACATCCATCAGCAAAATCTAATCAGCAAGATAGAGAAATGGGATGGGGGACAGACATTGTGTTTGGTACCAAGTTCCTAACTGCAGAACTAATCCAGAAAGTTTTAAAACAGTCCTGAGGTTCACTGAGAACTCAATGCAACAAAGCTTAACTGTCCAACTATCAGTTGGATACCAAGGAGCGATCCATGAATGATGATGAAGAGCAGAAACCTGAGGGGGACATAGTATTAGATACTACAGGTCTAGGACAAAAGAAGTTTGATATGGAAATCAGCACTCTGGATGCTACTTCCTGGATGAAGATAGCTGCAAGCAGGCCAGGAGCTTGCAGAATATCTATCTATCCAGCCTCTCAGCCACGAATATCAAAGTCCATCTAGTCCTAGAGCCAGGCCAAAACCAATCACTCAGGCAGACAAGCACAGAGAAAAAATTAAGGAATGTATTTTTTCCCTCCCCAAACAAGTAGTCTCACACAAATATCTACTCAGGGCATGTTTTTTTCTTAAGAGCTAAAAGGTTTATCATTCAACACCTGGTCAAAAAGCCCTGCCCATCTATCTAGTAGATCCCGATTCAAATGTAGCCTCCTGGCTAAAAGACTGGAATACTAGCCAACTTACAATGGAAAGCTCATTGTTAATCCAATCCTATCTATGTAGACAAATGCCAAAAACAGTGGCAGAATTGTGAGCTCTTAGGTTAGGCCCTAGAAATCCTCATTGATGCATTGAGCTATCTTTGGTGAGAGCAAAGGGCAACTTACCATGGATCTGTCCAAGTGTTATCTCGGAGTCAAAACAGATTTTAGCCATAACACTGAAGATTTTCCAAGGCCACTATAAACATCCTCTATTAGTTCTATGTAAAAAAGGTCTTATTATACTATAACAGAAATCCTTCACAGTGGTCAGCCATAGCAAGTATTTAAAATATTTTAATTCTACTGTTCCTACACCTAAAATATTTCAGTCTTTCCCATTATAGAAACAAGTGGCTCGCTTTCCAGAGTTGATGCAAATAATTACCTATCCTCCATTATTACTATTTTTGGTGAAAATCAGCAAATAACTCAGGATTACAAAAGCGGTCTAGACCAGTATTTGACAGCCGCAGCAACTTTTAGACAGGTGGATCTCAATTAGGGGAAATTCTCCCCGAATTTCCTAGCCAGTATCAAACACCTAGACAATTGAACTGGAAGAGTTTTTTTTTAACTAACAAACCAAGTCGAAATGCTGTTAGCTAACGGGATAGAATTTTTATTTTTTCCCCACAAAGAACAGTGTGTGTAGTAATTGCATTGTTAAGCACAACAGTAAAGAAATAAACAACAGTCAAATATTCAATGGTCTCACTTAATTGGAGGGGATGGAAAGCAATACTCAACCCCTTGCTTGATTTTCTTGCTAAACAAGCCTAAACTGAATTGGCAAAGAACTGCAAACAACCTATGATAGTTAAGTCTTGTGTTAATTTTCTATTGTAGGCATTTTCTGCATTTGCTCATTCTTAGGCATGTGAATTACTAGATTTTTGCACAAGTGTTCATCCCAATGCAGGGAATCCAGGTACTTTCAATGAAATGTTTTCAAATATGTATTATTGGTGTGAGGGTGACTTCTAGTTCAGCGTGTCTTCCACCATTACTACACTATATCTAGATGGATTTTGCTATTTTTTTTTAAATCATGATGTAAATAGCTTCTGGTCATTCAGGCTCAGATTGTTATCTGGAAAGTTGAGAGGTTCCAGAATAGCCAAGCTGGTCCAATTTATCATTAGTTTTTCATAAAGAAAATATGGCATCTCCTAAGTACAAAATGTCTGCCATTGATTGCCAAAATCTTTTTGTGTGTGCAAATGTTACATAAAATGTCCTTCCACCTGCAAAAGCTATTTGCAAAGGACAACTTCCTTAAGACTAGGCATCCTTGTTTGATATTTTCACTAGCATTTGCATAATTACTGGTAGAATATGGCCAAAAGTCAAGATCAATGTTTCTCAACCTTGGCAATTCGAAGATGTGTGGGCTTCAACTCCCAGAATTTTCCAACCAGCCAACAGTGGTCAAGAGACAAATGAAATCTCATCCCTTTTTTTCATGTGCTGCATGCACAAGACCTTAAAAAGGAGCTTCAATCACAATCACCTTCACTTTCTCTACTCCCCCACTAGATATCCCTCAATGTGTTTGTCTGCTGGCCTAATCCTAGATAAATCCAAAGACAGACTCAATAAATGAATTTTAATTAATAATTTTCAGTCAGTCGATTACATCTATACAGTATTTCAACATGAAATTTTAAGAAAAAGGGCAGAAAATCAAGGAAAGCATGTTCTACATCAGATATAAATCTGTTCCTTTTCGTTAGCAAAAAAAAAAAAAGGAATTGACTAAAGCCTGCAGCCTTACTTACCTCAAATGTTTGGCATGGGTTCACTTAGCTCACACTAGAGCTTAAAATTTATCAGCTATTCCAAAGTTTCTTTACAAAAAAAAAAGCAGGGGAAATAATCATATATAGCACTGGAGGCTTCTGTTTAGAAGAGAGATACAACACTAATTTACTGACAAGAGAGATTGTGGTTCTGAATTTGAAGGACTGCAAAACAGGTTAGCCATTATTTCTACCCTTCCAGCTACTGGATGGAATTTTTTTCAAGTAATAAAAACCAGCTGCAAAATTTTTTAGTGCCTAGTATTGTTATGTCTTACATCTTCTCTGCAGGTTCTCAAAAGACTGATAACTATACTGTGCTGGGGGGGGGGGGATAGATTCCGCAGAAGAAAGCAATAAAGGAGTCTTTTTCCCCCCTCTATAGCTTTCTCTTCTTTTATTATAAAATGCAGCTTTATTTGTAGACAAGGATAGGAGATCCAGTCCAAAAGGCATGGGAAAGAAAATAGGGACTGAACCAAGTTTTAGGGAAATGGAACATAACTTGTTTCTTAATGACACTCATTATTTTCTCAGAACCATCGGTAAGGTTATGAGTATGCTGACTCAATTTTATAAATTGGGGGAAACTGTAGCAGAGACAGACCAGGAGAGTTTTATCCAAAAACATGAGGAATCCTGCAGTACAAGAAAAATCTGTTCACTCTGACTAAGGGTCAATCCTTCCCTCTGGAACACGCCTTCCTTCAGCTACGTTTATATGGAACAGACTTCAGAAGAATCTGTTGTTTTTACAAGCAGCAACCGATTTGTGAAATCTCATGGAATTCTCTGATAAAGGAGTATTTTTTTAATTATGAAAAATGTGTCCCATTAACGGTATTTTACTAGTTAAATCATTACAAGGGAAAAAGTAACATGCCAAAGTTAATTCCCAAGTTCCAAATATCTTTAAAAAAAAATACAATGAGAACAAGGTCTATTAGCAGTCCCTCAAACTCTATTCTTAACCCTCTCCTTCCCTCGCTGGACTTAGCTGAACTGGGATTGTGATTAAAACTTCAGTTTTGCCCAATTCTGCCAAGCAAAGCTGTATCTCTCCTCTCCCACCAACTGAACGGCCAATGAAGGGAGTTTCCAGACAGAAACACTGGAACTCTCTGTCTGTGTTCTGATTTATGACGGAACATGCAGGGCGTTTTAGAAGTCTCCTGGCCCAAATCCAGACGCTTGCGCTGCACTTCAAGGGATTCCTCCCTTAACCAGCTGCAGCTTAGTCACAGCATTGTCGCCCACTTTAGAAAGCAGCAATCTTTCCCTAGAGACATTGAAAATAGGAGATTATTCCTGAGACATCAACAGTTACAAAGCAATTTTGCTTCTGTATTATTCACATTTTACAGTAGGCGAAACAAAATAAAATCCCGTCTTTCTTACATGCCTCCAAAGCTACCACAAAGGCAGAGGGGAAGCAAAAACCCCGTACTCTACATTTTAGATCACAATCCCTCCCCCCTTTCTAAATCTAGTCAATTATGATAAGTCACAAATTTATAAAGAGAATTAAGAGCCAAAGTCACTTTCCAGATTTGAAAATACAGGTGAGTCCAAGAACTGAACCTAATTATTAAGTCATTTTATAGGCCAAAATCCAATAGGACGAACATATTCTCAGATATTCTTCTAGAAGTGAAGCCTACATTAAAAACAAGTATAGTTGCCACATTCCCTGAGGCTGTATCACTTCCCACTCCCAATTATGCCTGAACAATAAAATCCATGTGCAAAATTGCCACATCGGTGTGACCTCCCCTCTAGGGAAGCTAGCACAATTCAGTCATTCTGTTTTTGAGGTAGCACATGAATCACTCTTGGAAGACTTCCTAAAGGAATCAGAGGCAAATATTTTAGAGAAGCAAGAACCTTAGAACAGCAGAATCTCCACCCCACCCCCCCACCCCGTCGCTGTCAGATAGCAAGACCAAGAGCCAGAGATAGTGAAAGTTGCAGTCTAATGACATCTAGGTGGGTCATGGTAGCTTATCCTTGCCTTAGAGGCTTTGTTTTCAAAATAAAGTTATAAAGGAGGAAAGCATCACTGAAGACAGGGACTGTGGATTTGCTATCTTTAAAAAAAACCCTACCTCATGTATGTGAGGTCACAGCAAGCATTGTCTTAAGCAGTATTCCCTCTTCTGAGAGAAGGAAATACGTCTTCCGCTGTCATCACTGTGGTTTTTGTTAAGTCTGGGTCCTAAAACAATTAACTTTTGAAAAAAATCTGCTTTCCATCTATTGGTGACATATTTTTAAATGAAGCATTATTATTTCATTAGCCTAGGACAGGGATCTCCAAACTTGGCAACTTTTAAAATTTATGGACTTCTACTCTCAGAATTCCATTTTGGCTGAGGCATCCTGGGAGATGAAGTCTTAAAAGTTACCAAGTTTGGAGATCCCTGGCCTATAAACAATCTAATATTGCACATTCTCACGGTGCAAAGTATCAAGGGACCATAAAGTCATTGCATGAATTTAGCCATTGGCTGTATTAAACTGCTCCACCAATTTTCTTTGTCATGATAACTGTTTTTTTTTCCTTCACAAGGAGACCTCAATTGCCTATGAATTCCTACAGAGAGAGATCCCACTTGCTCTCTGCAACAATTCCAGGCAAACACAAGTTCACTCATGCCAAACTAATCAACTTGGGAGTTGGGTCACCAGTAGGTGGGAGATGGCCAATATATCCAAATAAACAGAATAAAGTGAGATCATCAGCAACTCTTCCTCCATAGTGACCCTGGATCTACAATAGGTCCAAGTGATTGATTTAATAATGTATGAATTTGAGAAAGAGAAGATAGTAACCGAGAAACAAGCGGGTCTTGTTCAAAAAATGCAGTGAAATCTTTCTGATTAGTCACCCTTTCAAATTCATTTGAGGTCATACATCATGAAATCAGCACTTTAACAACTTAATTATTAATTGATTCTTAAGGTTCCCTAGTCCACCAAGACTTTTTCACAAATTTCGTTTTTTTAAAAATTGGTCCTAGTTATGCTTTATTTCATTCTTTTTGCAAGAAGATGCCCTTGCCAAGAACCCACCAGATGTGATTGAGCAGCAAAAATTAAAGACTGAAGAGAAATAGTATAGAACAGTGTCTCTCAACCTTTGCAACTTTAAGCTGTGTAGATCAACTCTTGGAATTCCGGAAGCAGATTCCACGCAGCTTCAAATAGCTGAGTTTGAGAAACACTGGTAGAGAAGCCCATCAAGTGTGATACTCCCCAATTATATTAGGAAAAGATGTGGTTCATTTTTAATACTGGGGCCAGGGGAGTGGAGTTAAATGAGGAAACTGGAGAGAAACCTTTTTGAGGGGGAATGATATTGGGACAAAATGCGAAGTGAAATGAATGCATGATGAAGTGATGATTCTAAATTATTTTATCTATTTTTTTTAAAAAAAGAATTTTTGAAGGGAAGCAGAAAAGAACTTCAATAATACTCTTTTAGGAAAATCTCACAGCAGCCCCCACATGAAAGAGTATACTAACTAAAAAAGACAAGTTGAGCAACAGGATTCAGAAATATAAGGGAGATATAACATAGGAACCAGTTAATAAATTGACATCAATTTAACAGCAGTTAAGGGAAAGGAGAACAATGGCAGTGTCATGTCACTTCAAACATATATCCACCCTTTCCATGCCCCTTGTGTGTTTTGCAATAAATATCCAATTGTTGATAGAAGTTAAATTCTCGCATGTGCATGTTTTGAACAGTTGTCTCTAAAGTGCGAGAAGCCAAGGGACACTCCTTAGCCGTATAAATTTATCATGGGCTCCAAGTCAGTCATAGGGAGTGAGTAAGGCAAGCAGAGGAGCGGGGGATGGGTAGGAAGCATGGTATGGTTAATGGAAATCAAGGAGAGTCCTCTTATCCTTTGGCACTTCAAAAGCTGAAGTGAAAATTCTGTGGAAACAGCAACTTCTTCTTTTTCTTCTTTCATCCTTCGAGTTATTGAACCTGATGATCAAAATCAGATGTGCACAGGTGATCAGGAATTGCTGTCTCTTCATGGTTACCCTCAGGAAAAATCAGATGTCCATCTCAAATTGAGCATCATCACCTGGTTGAAAGACAAGAACACATGCAAATCAACAGAAAATTTTTAGGGGAGAAACTTTACAGACATGTTTTTTTAAATCTCCTAAGAGGGCATTTGAGCCAGACCTCACTGACACATGTAGGTGGCCAAAGTAACAGAACAGGCAAAACCACTAGAAAATGCAGATGGAATATGCCATTTAAACGTAGCTAGGTGGTGATCAGAATCATTGGCTTAAAAATGGTACCCTACAAAGAATCTGGCTGGCAGGTTTGGGGAGATCTACCTATGCTTAAGTACTCAAGTATGCATTTTGCTTATTCTTGATCTATTTAATTTAAAGGCTTCTTTATCGGAGGAGAGTCGACTATTGCAACCAATACCTTTGCTACCTTCTGCTGCATGAGGATGTAACCAAAATAGAAAATGTGTTTTGAACTAAAGCAAAACAAAAGAAAAAGAAAAAAAACACCCAGGATATTTTAAAAGTTCTGCTGAAATGCTTCCAATCCAAAATGGTTAAGGAGAAACAAAACTCAGAACTTTTTGGTTGTTCCAGATTGTGGGCAAACCCCCCCCCCCCCATAGCATCGGTGAGTGAATTCATGAGGTAGGCATCCTGGTGCATAACTTTCCCTCGCTCCATTCCTTCTCCACGTGATCTGAATGCCTGTTTTTTTTTTTTTTTGCTACAATGGTTTCATGCTCCACCAGCTCTCCTATGCACTGTTTCAAATTCCTTCGCTTCAACTGATGATGCTGAAGTGGTATCTCTTCATAGCATACATTTACCAGGTGGTAAGATAGACTGCTAATAAACTTAATTGATAAAAATACCATATTTTCTGGAGAATAAGAAGCACCCCCCTAAAAGAGGCTGAAAATTTGGGTGCATCTTATACTCCAAATGTAGCTTTTTCAAAGCTTTTTTTCAGCCTCAATGAGGCGCTAATGAGTGAAGTGCTTTGCCTGCTTTTCTCATTGCTTTTCTCTCCAATGATCAGCTGTGCTTTAGAAGCTGTTCTTTTATCCCTAAACAGGGAATAAAAAGCGTACACATGCTCAAAACCAGCAAACTTATGTGCTGAAGCTGACCAGACTAAGGACGCTAGCCAGATGAATATCTGGTAGGCAGAATTTTGTTTTCCTATTTTCCTCCCTAAAAACTAAGGTGTATCTTATACTTGGTACAATAAAAGAATGGTTCCTGACGTGACAACTGTGCAAAGAGGTACCATTTCTTTCCTAGCTTTCCTTACTCCATTAGCTTTGTAGACACACTATATTGCCAAGAAAAACCACCAGTCTTGATTTTTATCGAGATCATCTTCTGCTGCATTATGAAATGTTTCGTGCATATCCAAAATAAAACTGCCTCATCTCACTCTGTATATGGGCCAATTGAATAGAATAACAGAGTTGGAAGGGACCTTGGAGGTCTTTTAGTCCAATCCCCCGTCTAGACAGGAAACCCTATACCATTTCAGACAAATGGTTATCCAACATCTTAAAAACTTTCAGTATTGGAGCATTCACACCTTCTGGAGGCAAGTTGTTCCCCTGATTAATTGTTCTGCCAGGAAATTTCTCCTCAGTTCTAAGTTGCTTCTCTCCTTGATTAGTTTCCATCCATTCCTTCTTGTCCTGCCCACAGGTGCTTTGGAGAATAGGCTGACCCTCTCTTCAAGAATAACTTGACTCCCGCTTCTCTGTGGCAACCCCTGAGATATTGGAACACTGCCATCATGTCTCCCTTGGTCCTTCTTTTCATTAAACTAGACATACCCAGTTCCTCATATGTTTTAGCCTCCAGTCCCTTAGTCATCTTTGTTGCTCTTCTCTGCACTCTTTCTAGAGTCTCCACATCTTTTCTACATCATGGTGGCCAAAGCTGAATGCAGTATTCCAAGTGTGGCCTTACCAAGGCATTATAAAGTGGTATTAACACTTCACATGATCTTGATTCTATCCCTCTGTTTATGTAGCCTAGAACTGTGTTGGCTTTTTTGCATTAGGACTCCAAGATCCCTCTCACAGTTAGTACTATTGAGCAAGGTACCACATATACTGTACCTGTGCAATATATCCATAAGACATTCCACTTTGGGCATGGAGCACACAAAGCCATATGATCTGAGCATGGTAAAGTTCATGCATGGAATATTTGGGACATTTCTCACCTCCAACATTTTTTTTAGTGTAAATTCAAGTTTTAGCTTGCGTTTTATATCTGGCCTTCCCTCCTTTACTTCTATAGTTTGTTATTGCTTTGCTATAGAGTAATCTTTGACTGAAATAAACTTTGAATTTGAAATACAAGATGATTCTGTTTGAGACCAGCTGCATAAACGAACAAATATGTGTAGATTCTATTAGCCTCACTTATCTCATGTTTTTGTCCAATTCCTATTTACCAATAAAGGATAATATTTGTAGATTAAAGTTGTGCTCTCTCAGCGTGCTCGTTTTCTTGTTTTATAACCCAAACTGGTAACACCTTCCGTGGTTGATGATGTTACTTAGTCTGGGTAATGAAACATCTGCAAGAATACAAGCAAGCGCAGAAAGCACCAAGGACCTCTCAATTCCTATAGCCTATACTGGGTCTCAGCTAGTTCCTCTAATGGATCAAGTCCATCTCATAATGATATAACCAAAATTGTATGGCAAAAAATATGTCCACTTTACCTCCACTTGAACTATTTTATTCCATTTTGAAAAGATAAATATCTTTTTAATAATTCATAGCTATTGAATTGCTATGACACAGAAGGCAAAAGGGCAATAATCCACCATTCAGTTCCTACTATATATGATTGTTACAACAGTTCACTGTTCTCTACAAGCAGAAGCTCTCTAACCGCATTAGAGAGAGAGAGAGAGAGGGGAAAAAACATCTACAGACAGGAAATAAATTACTTGATCCCAGGGTAGAACTCGTATTTGAACAATATCACAGTGCAGGAAATAGAATAGCTCTGTATCACTTCCCATCCTGGCTATAAAGAACAAGGAAATCAGTAATAATACATGTTTCTTTCCCCCCCCCCCCCCAGAAAAATATCTTTGTTTTTTGGAATAACAGGTAGTGGTCAACTTATATTACAGTCACAATTGCAACCAGAATTTCCATTCCAAGGCGATGAAGTGAGTTGCGCCCTATTTCACAACCTTTTTATCACAGTTGTTAAGAGAATAACTGCAACTGTTAAGTGACTCACATGGCCACTAAGCGAATGCAGTTTTCCCCATTGACTCTGCTTGTTGAAAATCAACTAGGAAAGGAACAAATGATGATCACGTAACCCTGGGATGTTGCAATGGTTGAAAACCCAAGCCGGTAGCCAAGCACCCAAAATTTGATCATGTGACTATGGGGATGCTACGATGTGTGAGGATTGGTAATAAGTCACTTTTTTCAGTGCTGTTGTAAATAAATGGTTGTAAGTTGAGGACTACTCGTGGCAGAGAGATGGATCGATACTGTCAATTGCAAGTAAGTATTTGGCATGCATGCTGGCGCTGCACTTTGCTTCTGCTATAATGCAAATGTTCTTACCAATTATAGGCTTCCCCTCATGATTGTTCAGATTGTTAACTTCCACTTTGGAATCTTCTGTCACAGAACCAGGACTGGTAACTCCTGGGATATTGGGAAGGTGGCAAGGAGGGGTCTGAGCCATGGGAGAATTGCGCCGATCTAACAGAAACTTGCGGTCATAGATGATTCTGGTACCTAGAGAGATGGAAAAGGAACAAAAGTAATTGGCATATCAGAGCCACTATGCTGAGACGGACATTATAGGGCAGTGGTGGCGAGCCTATAGCATGTGTGCCAGAGGTGACATGCAGAGCTCTCTCTGTGGGCACGCTTGCTATTGCCCCAGCTCTGGTTCGGGTCTCTCCCTTGCATGCACACGTGCCTCCCACTGGCCAACTGGTCTTTGGGTCTCTGCTGCACGTGTGGGATGCAAATGTGTGTGTGCACCCGTGGCCTTGCAGTTTGGGCAGGGCACAGGCACATGCACGTAGCATGCACACACACCTTGCAGTTTGGGTGCGCGTGCGCACTTTGAGCACTCAGTGCCTAAAAGGTTCATCATCACTATTATAGGAGGAGAGCCATGTTAGTCTATGGGAGCAAAAGAAATCAGGAGTTTATGAAGATCTTGGTGCTCTCTGAGCTTGGTTGTTTGCTTGCAGTTATTAAATTATCCCACTAGATAACATCGTAATCAGTGCCCAGAGCACCAAGGACTCTTTAGTTCAACCCTGAGCTACATATGTTGTCTTCTATTAAAATCAGAAGTTTGGCAGCACTGTTGCTGATTAACTATTTTTTTTTACTAAATTTTTACTTAATCATTGTTTTTTTTTTCTTTCAGGCAGATAAATCATAAATATTTGTGGCCTAAATCCTCTGAGTTATTGTTTTGTCAATTGCCAAGCCCCTAAGTTATAAAGAAAGGTTGCAGCTCTAAGGAAGTATCACACTCCACTGAATGCACTTTAGTTTATAACCAAGATATAAACTAAATATTATATACCATATTTTTCGGAGTATAAGATGCACCAAGGTTTTGAAGAGGCAAATTAAAAAAAAATTTTTTTTGCACTTTGCAGTCCTCCCAAAAACTGGTTTTTTTTTTTCAAAAAAAAAAAGGGGGGGCATGAATAGCCTTTAGGAAGCTTATAGAGTGCTCCTGGAGGATGGGGGGGGGGGATGAGCAAAAAACGGCCATTTTTCATAAAAAAAGATTGAATGCATAGTCTTTAGGAGGCTTATAGAGTGCTCCTGGGGGGGTTGGGGGGGAAGTGAGTAAAAAACCGTCCGTTTTTCGCTCATTTCTGCCCTTCCCAATGCCCAGGAGCTCTCTGAAAGCCTCCTACAGGCTCTGCACAGCCATTTTGGTGAAAGAGGCGGGGGTTTTGGAGGCAAAAAATGCTGTATTCAATGTATAAGATGCACCCAGATTTTCAGCCTCTTTTTTAAGGGAAAAAGTGTGTCTTATATTACGAAAAATACAGTAAATCTTATATATAAGAAAGCAAAAAAGCCAGTTCAGGTCTAGTAATTAAAGTGCTGGATGACTTTGGGCCATTCATGCTCTTTCAACCCTAGGAAGAAGGGAATGACAAACCCTTTTAGTTGTCTAGAAGTTGGATTCAAAGGCACCAATTAAAGTATGTTTAGTATAAAACCTAAAACTTTAGAAACTTCCCCCTTTTGCAACAAGGATGGCTCCTGACTTCTCAACCCCACCCACTATATCCTAATCTTCTCCAAGCAGTTGACTTTGGGGTTTGGATACACTCACCAGGTTAGGGAAGGCTACATTACCCTGAAAACAAAATAAAGTATCTTCAAGAAAATGAAATCTATCTTTTCTGTTTATTCCAAAGCTGACAATACCAGCTACTGATCAAGAGTCAAATCTGAACCATCAATAGTTAATACATGAGGCTTTGATAATTCAACTACAAGCCCCAACACTGAAGCCTTTTCATACATTGGTACAGAAATCTCTAATGAGTCAAAAAATGAAGAATATGAATCATGGTTTGCTATTCAACAACAACAAAAAAAAAAGCCACCACTTATGCCCTACTTGGAAAACAGAGGTATAGGATGGAGCCATTTTATATTGGCCTCTTCGCTGGCAGCATTATTCACTGACTAGAATGCTATTAAAAGGCAAAGGTTCCCCTCGCACATATGTGCTAGTCGTTCCCGACTCTAGGAGCCAGTGCTTATATCTGTTTCAAAGCCAAAAGCCAGCGCTGTCTGAAGACGTCTCCATGGTCATGTGGCTGGCATGACTAAACGTTGAAGACATATGGAATGCTGTTACCTTCCCACCAAAGGTGGTTCCTATTTTTCTACTTGCATTTATACATGCTTTTGAACTGCTAGGTTGGCAGAAGGTGGGACAAGTAACGGGAACTCACAAGTATGCAGCGCTAGGGATTTGAACCGCCGACCTTTCTGATCGACAAACTCAGCGTCTTAGCCACTAAACCACTAGAATACCAATACTTGGTTTAATTACTGGCTTGATAGCCAATATTTCTTAAAAATATATTTAAAGTGATACATCCTAGGAAATTATCCCAGGGCTGTTCAAATCCCATTTTCATTTGAATTCTCTTTCTTTGCTGAGCAAAATAATTGTTCCTTTCTCGGGTCGTCTTAATGCTTGCTTTGTCTTCTGTTGGAGCCTTCCTTTGCTAGCAACATCCCTGCTCATGTTTTTCTCTCTCTATTGGCTGAGACCCTCAAAGCTTGGCAATCTTCCTCTTGCCCATAAGGAGTTCCAACCTCCCATATTCCTTGGTTGGGTCTCCCCGACCTACCTATGAAACATTCAGTGGCTTGGCTTTGCCTACAAATTACTGCTGAAGGATGCAGAAATATGATGGGGGAGCAGTTGAGTCTGAGACATCCTTTCCCACTGGAGATAACAGGGACTTGCATGTAACAGGTAATCCCTGATTTGCAACCACAATTGAACCCAAAATTTATGTTAAGTGAGACATTTGTTAAGTAAATTACCTTTTTGCCACCGTTGTTAAGCGAATCACTGCAGCTGTTAATAATATGGTTGTTAAGTGAATGTGGCTCCCCCATTGACTTTGCTTGTGAAAGGTGATCACACGACCTCCTGACACAGCAGTCATAAATGAATCGGTTATCAAGCATATGAATTTTGATCACATGACCATGGGTCAGTTATAATGCTGGTGTGAAAAATAGTTGTCATAAATCACTTTTTTTCAATGCTGCTGTAACTTTGAATAGTTACTAAATGAACTGTTGTAAGTAGAGGATTACCTGTACTTTACTGAGGGGAGTCATGTGGTTTTACAGCAAGGAAAGGTTTTCTTTTACAGATAGAAAGGGGTTTCTGGAAAGATTAAACTACCAGATGGCATCTGACATACATCTGTGGCAAACTGGATGCAGGTTTAGTCAAACCTCTGCTCTCACCCAGCAGGGCACATTTTCATCCAGTGTCAACACATTGGTACCCACCAGATGCTTTAGACTCATACTATGGCAGAATGGTAAGCAATTATAGGAACTGTAGTTGAAAATATCTAGATGCTAGCAAACTGTGTACTCCTTTTTTAAGCTGAGACTTGGGGTACAAGCAGAAAATAAGTCTCCTGCTGCACCTTTACCTGCCCAATTTAAACTTTTGAGTCTGCGGAATCGATTTCTCAAAAATGATTGGCACTAGTTGGTCTATTATCAAAGGGTTTAAATGCATGTATTCCTTTCTGGTTCATATTGAAAATAAATCACAAATCTCATTTCCTTCCTTCCACTAGAAGCTCATCTGAACAGCATCACCAGCGTTTTAATACTAAGACAATAACAACACTGCCTGGCTTTAATCAAATTAAAGTTAAACTTAATTTAATTGATCTAATTGACGAAGGGGAAGTGTGCGAAGGGGGGGAAAAGGAAAGATGGCAAACTATTAACTCTAAGAAAAGGAACTTTTACAAATCTTTACAGTACAAATAAAATGACCGTTGGCTTACCTGAATGGTCGTTCTCTGGGCGCTGCGGGAGAGTCCAAGCATGGTTAAATTCAGTCTATTCGCCCAAGGACTGAAGTTGGACCTATCCTGACCTCTGTCATTCCCCTGGGAATACAGTCTCTGATAGGAGGTACCCAGGTTAGAGAAGTCCGACCCTCGAAAGGACTGCCTACGAAAAAAGGAGTTTCCTTTCTTCTCAGGCTTCTCGTTGGTAGATGGGAGTACTTTCCTTTTGTCCTTGGTTTCAATTAAGAACTTCTCCAAGGACTCCCCAAATAATTGGCCGCCCTTAAACGGGGCGGAGGCCAATTTCCATGTTGCCTTCATGTCTGCCTTCCAATGACGAAGCCACAGCAGGCGGCGTGAAGTCACGTTGGAAGCAAGTGCACGGGAAGCAAATTTTGCAGCATTGAGTGATGCATCAGCTGAATACTCCACTGCTGCAATGATTTTATTGAGGTCATGCCTCCACCTGATGGGGGATGTGCCCTCAGCTGCCTCAGCCACAGAAGCGAGGCCCTAGTGAAGAATGAGGCCAAGGAGGAGGCCCTGATAGACCAAGCGGCCGCTTGGTGAGTTTTGTGGCATGCTTTTTCTGCCTTTTTATCCTCAGCTTTGAGTCCCTCGAGGTGGTCAGCTGGGAGGACCGAATTAGAGGTAAGAGAAATGATGGGTGTGTCCACCTGTGGCAACTGTAACAGATCATCCAATTTACTCTCAACTGAGTAAAGAGTCTTGTCCACCCCTTATGCAGGATTGACTTGAAAATGGAGGGGCGGAAGAGGCCCGTAAAAGCAGGTTTGTCAGGAGGAGGGTTTTCATCCTTAGAAAATTCCTGCTCATCCACATTATCATCCTCCAGGACTGATGCCTCAGTAGCTATAGAGGTGCCTGGAGAAGGAGGATCCACAGACTGAGTCTTTGGGGCAGACCCTTTGCTGGACTTGGCCTGGGTGTTCTTAGAGGCTTGGAGTTTCTTATGGATGCCAGCCTCTATGCCCCTTTCAATGGCCTGCTCAACGGCCCTCTGAATGTTGGCTGGTAGATTGGCATCTGCTGAGGTGCCTGGTGACTCCACCCCTCCATCAATGGGGTGACCAGAAGGAAGTGGGCCTTCCTTGAGTTCATCACAGCCAAAGGGGCAAATTTCCTCTTGGATTGATGAGGACTCAGGGTAATCCGCTGCACCTTTCCGGAGTCCTCAGAAGTTGTCTTGCAGCGCTCCGGGCCTCCACCGAGGTCCCCGAGCGATTTGGGGCAAAAACGACAGCTGGGGGGAAAGGAAGCCTCCTACATCCCCCAGTGCTTGCCAGCAGCTGCTGGACAAGCGCCCACGCACCACAGCATCATTGTTTAAAAGGCGCAGTTCCTCCGGACTCCCTCAGCCTGTGTAAATGGAAATGATCCTTTTCTTGCCCTAACTAGCAACAAAAATAAGAAAAAACTAGCTAATTCTTTGAAGACTGAGGAACTCTCCAAAAACACATCCGACTGAGATGGACTGAGTTTTTGAATTGGCCCTCAATGAGGAAGGGAGGCGTGGTCAAAAGAATTAACTCAGTCCTTGGGCAAATAGACTGAATTTAACCCATGCTTGGACTCTCCAAGCAGCGCACCGGAGAACAAGTGGACAATGAATAAGATGATCCTCAACTGATCCTACTGCATATCTGATAGCTTCCACTTCCCACTTTCATCACATTGCTCAATTATTTGCCAATTTTTTTCCACTGCACATTTCGGCCTCCATTTTCTCTACATAGGGGTTAAGTCAATGAAAGGTATGTAACATCAGTGCTATAAGCAACCATATGTAGTGGATTTTACTGTAAGCAAAATGGCCCTTTGTGGCTCGGGCGAAGGATAGCTAAGAAACAAATTTCTCCCTTGTGTTCCATCATACCCCTATGTCAACTGAGTGTGACATCTATTCAGCACCATCTGTGCATTCCTAGGGCACATAAATAACACAGGAATCGAACCTCCCAAGCTTGTAAACAGCCTGTCACCCAATCAACTCCTCAGTAACAATCAAGGCTGAAAGAGGGAAGGTCTGTTTGTTGCCCTTTTTTTTTCAAGGAACAAAAAATGTGGAGTGGTCAGTGTTAAATAAAGCAAAGGCGAAAAATAAAATAAAATATGTCAGTTGGCATTTTTTTCAGTCCCGTTTACAAGAATAAACCTCATGTCAAACTCTTAAAATGGACAAAACATTGATGTTTCAGCTTAAAACTGGAGCCGCAGAGGTCTCACAGAAGCCATCACCTGAGACCCCATGGTTGTTATTTTAGAGAAAAAGCAGGAGGCAGAAGAAATATGTACATCTCCTTCAGCTGCAGAAATTAAAGGAAGAATGTAAATTTGTAACTCTATGCTTATAACATACCCATCCTTTTTCATTTACATTTCAATTCTACCCTAAAGCTCTGCCATAAGAGTGGGGGACATGCAATTCTACAAATCTGAGCCCACTGTGATGTAGTGATTAAGGTACTGGACTGGCACCAAGAACATGTGAGTTCTAGTTCATCCTCACCTTGGACCTTTCTGGATGATTATGGAACACCAAGTTAGGTTCAATTCCTGTTAACCTCAGTGACATATTTGACATATCTACGGCTTTCTTGGCAAGTATTGTATTTTGCCACTGCCTCTAAATTTCCTAATTTTGTCTACAGCCCTGGAATTTCCTTGATGTCTTCCACCCAAGCACAATCCCACTTAGCTTCTAGGCCCAATCTGCCAGATTTTTTTTTTGTACATAGTAGTAAACATGCTTGAACAGCATTCCACTTTGCAGTGCTTTGTTGCAGGATCTTGCAACTATTAATCTATTGATACAAAACATTTGAAAAGACCACTCTTCTGTTTAAAACTGTAGATAGCAGTAGGCTTTAAGTGAATTTGAGCTAGAATTTAATCGCTTGACACTTTTTAACAGCATATCGAATGAAAATTTCTGAGTTAAGACGAGCTATAGCACATGTGTGCCTCTGTTCAAAGGAACAATCCCTAGGTTTGAATCTCTCATCTGTAGCTCTCAATTTTACATTTGTTCACTTGGTTTCTCTTTACATCTGTATTTTTATGTGGCTAGTTACTAGGAAAATTACTAGAAAATGGACTTGAAGTAGTTCTGAAGGTCCCACGTTCCCCAAAGGAAAATGGTAGATTTGTTCCATGCCTTCTCCTTGGTTTTCTAACATATGTGTGTGTGTGTGTGTGTGTGTATGTGTGTGTGTGTGTGAGCACGCACACACAACTGGTTAAATATCCAAAGAAAATACTGGTTGTTGTCATTGACCCTTTTTTACTTACCAGGTGAACATATAATTATTTAGTTAGATTTATAGTCTATTGCTTCAATTTTGATTACTCAATTTTGGGGTGTTATTTTTGGAAATAACTCAAAGCAACCCTTCTCCCCCTCCCCCCTCTCTTGCATGAAGTGCCCTTTTGTTCATAAGCACAGTGGTATCTGCAGCAATCAATGGTGACCTCAGAATCACAGTACGAGCAGCTCCTCACATAAACCTCACCCCTGCATACTTGCACCATGACATCTAAGGCAAGTAAGCAAAATGCATTTGCCTGATGACATCTTCACACGCATGCCATCGTTTCCCCCTTGGGCTCTCTCTCTGTAGATGCCTATATAATATCAATTGCACTCACAACCTGAATATCAGAAATGGGGCAGGAGTGCAGTTCAAGTGGAACAGTCCAATTCCACCAATATAATTTCTTAGCATTAGTGACTCAGTGTATAAATAGCAATTCTGGAAGAAATGTTAACAAATGGCTGGTGATGAAAAGCAGCATAATCTGTAGTTTGAAAAGCAGCATAGCCCGTTTCTCCGATCAAATATATTAGTTTGCTAATTCAAACATTCTGAAAAAATGCTGCATAGGGGTCAATATAATAGAGTTCTGTCCAATTTAGGTCACTTCTCACAAAAATTCTTGCGGAATACTTACTGTATTAAAAAAAAACCTCTTATGTTTGACCACAAAAACAAATACCAGATTTTGAATTTTGGACAAATCGAGGCCCACAATAAAGGAAAAATCACGATACTTTAACCTACCTCACAATACCTCTGTTTAATTTGCATATGCCTACTTACTTCTGTGCACCAATACCAAATTCTGGCTCTTGATTTTCACATGTACTTTTAGCCAAAACAACAGCCTCTACTAAGACATTTCTGAATGCTGACTTCTTTTTTCCAGTATTATGAGGAAGATAAAATGAAATAACAAAAAAGGTGAGCAATTCCCACTCATCATGAATTGAAGACCAGCAGTCGGCAGTATCCTCATAATATCTGCATTTAAAACAATCCATTAACTCACACAACTACAGTTGCCTTAATGCAGAATCCCAAAAGTCCATAGAAAAGAAATGTAATTGTGGGTTTTTTTTAAGTCAGTGGGGATATCTCTCAAGGAGAAAGTTTTAACTTTTGGCTATGAAAACATATTCAGCCAATGGAGCTCATCAAAGCCTGTTGAAATATTGCTTTGCAGAGCAAAAGTGATGGTGCTCAGAAGTTCATTATTTTTTTCTCTAGGCACTGGGTGTAATTTTTGTTTTGCTGACCTGGGCTGGGTTCCAGCACCCATAGCAAGTAGCAAGGCACACTCAGTGCTTTCAAACGACACATCACAAAATTAGAGCGAGAAAGGAATGTGTCTAACAAAAGCACTTTTGTAAAAGTGAGGAAGAAATCCAAACATTGCCAAACGTCTGTATTTTGCCTTCTGAAGTTTCTTCTGGCTGTTAGTTCTCCTCAACCAACAAGTTGCTGTTCTTTCAAAACCCTTCTTTACACAGATATAGCCACCTTCAGTACTCTTCCTTACTATTTTGATCTGGAATCTGAAATAGGCTGTTAACATTTCTTTGGTTACAGAACAGTTCTTCTCTGTTGCATATGTACATGTATAAATACCCTTCCATGTTTTCAAAATTATTTTCTTTCTTGTTTAACTTACCGTATATACTCGAGTATAGGCCGACCCGAATATAAGCCGAGGCACCTAATTTTACCACAAAAAACTGGAAAAGTTATTGACTCGAGTATAAGCCTAGGGTGGGAAATGCAGCAGCTACCGGTAAATTTCAAAAATAAAAATAGATACCAATAATGTTTTTGAATATTTATTTCAAAGAAAAACAGTAAACTAGCGGTGTATTCAATGAAATACTTCACTCACCTCATGATGCTGATGTCCCGCTGTGATGATGATGTCCCGTGCAGCCGCGGGAGCGATGTCCCGCCTCCTATGACACACGGCACAGTGATTCCTATCATTGGATCACTGTACCAGAGGAGGTGGGACATCGCTATGTGGCTGCTTGCCATAACAAGGAGGAGGTGGGACATTGTTGCAGAGCGGCAGGAGGGGGAGGAAGGGGAATCGTAAGACAGCCCTGCATTACATTAGAACGTGAGGAGGGGGGATGGTGCGGTGCGCGCTGCGCGGCAAACTGACACAGAGGGAGGGGAAACTCACAGGGGCACTGGGCCATTCACGAGTGTCACCCAGCGGCATGGCCCCGCCCCTTTTTCTCCTCCATTTCGGGCAAATTTTTCACTGACTCGAGTATAAGCCGAGGCAGCTTTTTTCAGCCCAAAAAGTGGGCTGAAAAACTAGGCTTATACTCGAGTATATACAGTATACCTCATCTTTCATACATGAGCTTATGGTGGCAATCATAGCATTTCTACATACTTTTCCTACAACTCTATGACATAGGCTGCACTGAGAACGAATGAATGGTCCAAAGTCATTCAGGAAGCTTCCTGAGGCAAAAGTGGACTAGAATTTGATGCTTTTGCATTGTAGGAACTACTTAAGATTCTGTAAAATCCAGAATTAGATACTTGGCTTTGAAAAACCAACCAGCCAACCTTTTACACTGGTAACTTTAAAAAAATTTTTTTTTGAAATTTAGAATCATTAAATGAACAGAATCATAAAATAATAAGGAAATTTATATTTATAAACTGCTGCTTGATTATTTTCTTTGCAACTACTACTTTAAATATCTGAATTTCTTCTTTTCTCATATTTATGTTTAATGTTGCAATGCTAGGTTCATCCTCCCTAGGTTATATCTTAATTTAGCTAAAAAAGAGTTTTCACACCTTTAGATAACCAAGGATTTCAATGCATTCAAGCTTACACTGAATTACTGTATTTATTTATATAGAGAAATGTCAGATTCAGATGCCTGGAAAAATTGTAATATCTAAAACTAAAGTAATGGAATTTCAGCTGTGCAATTTTAAATAACCTTTAACAACCTTCCACTTAAGAACAAGGACAACCTGCTCACACTCTAAGCAAAAGTTTGAAATTAGTGTAGAGTCTGTCAGTTGCTTCATAAAGGAAATGGGATTAATGTCAAGATTATGAAGAGAATATCAATTTGACTGTATCAGCCCTCCATTCAAATTATACCTGAACTCCATAATGGGGTATAGTAAAATTAATCTAATTCAAGCATTAGGATTCTTTAAGCCTTGCAGATTCCAGCATGGTTACCTCTTTCATTGTAATCAATGGGAATCTATTTTTAAATTGTGGTCATGCTACACTGTTCTGCATACCAGGAGCAGCAGCAGCACGAGGGGGAAAAACTAATGTTTTTCAACTTTGTATATTGTACTCTACAAGTAGCCTCAACTTAAAACTTGTGCAAGTACAGTTTTAAGTCATGACAATCATAAAGTAGGGTCATTGTGTGATCAACCTGATTTTATGAACTTCTGGTAGTGGTCATTAAGTGAATCAACTGTTTGTTATGGGAACTAAATACTGCTTTACAGCAAAAGCATTGTAAGTTGCAGTCTCATATGAGACTGTAAGAAAGTGCAAATGGCTATAAATTCAGTCTGATTGCCAAGCGCTCAAAATATAGGAGGGGGTGGCTAATGGAACTTCAGAACTATGTTGTAAATATGTTTTTTTTGGGGGGGGGGTTATCAACTGTAACTTCAAACTTAAACTAACTGACCAGTTGTAAGTTGAGAACTACATATGTAAGACAGAAAGCAACATTAAGTGTTGACTGGTTTCGCAGAACTTTTATATTTGACTTGGATGCCATCAAATCTTCCCAGATTCTCAGCTGCTCACAAAAAACCCCCATATAATGAGGGGACGGGGCGGAAACTTGTGGCAATGATTCCACAACAGGGAAAACAGAGAATATAAATATCAATCCATCAATTTTAAAATGCCTTCTGGATGTTAAACTATGATGTAATTCGCTTGTTTGTGGGTTACCAAATTACGGGAATTTAAAGATTGTTTTCCATATCGTAATATGTTTACCAACTAATGTGAATCTCATAATGTATTTAATAAACCACAGTTAATGAATAAATACAACCATAATAATTAAAATATAATATTCTAGCAGAAACTGTCACGTTTCCCAGCTACTCCTTATCAATTGTGAATATTTATGCTAGCTATTTATTTTAAACAAGTCTGCTATGTCTAATTTTCCCAACTTGAGTTCCTTGTAGGTGTGTGGATTTCCACCCTGAATTCTTCAAGCAGAAATCTAACTTTAATTCACATATCTGGAGAGCTATTTTGTACCAAATCTTAACTTTGTACCTTCTAATAAAAAGCACCTTATCATTTCATCCTGATTCACAGTGCTGTGCCCTTTCCATTTCAAAGCAAGTTCTGGGCAAAGAAATGACATTCTAGAAATTATATAAACTTCCAAATTTATACTGCTATCTGGCATGACAGCTGTTAACTTGAAATGTATCCTTAATAGTTTTGAGCTTGCAGAAGGAACTGTATCATTGACAAATCAGCAAGGCAGCATATCTTACTTTCTCCCCCCATTACCAGTAATTTTGAATGTGAAATATGAAAGTATAATTCAAAGCTGTAAACAAAAGGCCCAAGAAGGAACTTGGTGCTCATCAACTTAAAAAAAAGTTTGCAAAGACCAAATCAGTTTGTAGCTATCTAAAATCTAAACCATGGCCACAAAATATAATAATCAGCTGTTAACTTTGAAGTTTACCAGAACTCAGCAGGATAAAACAATACACAGTTGCCCATATAAAAATCAAGGCAATGTGCAAACAAGTAAGACAGAGGGGTGTGGGGGGAGAGACATGACATCTGAGAACCAAATGATGATAACAAGTCTAATCACAACACAACCCTTAAGTGGTCTAGTGTCAATGAAAGCTGGATGTCACAACAATAGGGTCATAAGAATGTTTTTTTACAACATTAGAGACTCGGTGGCACAGTAGAGTGCAGTATTGCAGGCTGCCTTCAATTTGGCAGTTCAAATCCCATCAGGCTCAATGTTCAATTCAGCCTTCCATGGTGGGTAAAATGAGGGCCCAAATTGTTGGGGGCAATATACTGACTCTGCAAAACCTCTCATTGAGAGGACAGTAAAGTCTAAGTGTGCTATTCCTATATTACTGTCAGATATTTTTCTCTGGAATGTCTATTAGTTAATCCAGCGTTTTCAGTAGTGGGGACAAAGTTAGACCAAGCTATTAAAGCTTCTGAGCAACTTAATGCATTTAGAGCTAAGAAAAAAAAAGTCAGTCATAAAGCACCAAAGTTTCAAACCCAGAGTGGACTTATGTAACAGCAATATAAACAGCTGAAAACACCAAGTCTCCAGCATTACCATTTTGCAAGTAAATTTACTATTTAGCTGCACACCTGCACCTATCACCTCCCTTCACTTCTACCGCTTCCAAACCAGCTCGCTCCACGTCTAGGAAACAGAGGCTAATCATTAGCTGAGGGATCCTGCTTGCTCTCTTATCTCCTGCTCCACTTCAATGCAGGGCCAAGACATCCCCAAATAACGTGACTGGGCTCATGAACCCAACCTCAAAGGCTTATTATATACACAGCAAAAGCGATTTGGAGAAAACTACAAATGCGTTTCCATAGGAAACTCAGAAGCAGCACGCGGTGACTGTCGGCCTAGTGTATTAAAAGATAAAGGTTCCCCTTGCACATATGCGCTAGTCATTCCCGACTCTAGGGGACGGTGCTCATCTCCATTTCAAAGCCGAAGAGCCAGCGCTGTCCACAGACATCTCCGTGGTCATGTGGCCGGCATGACTAAATGCCGCAGGACTGTTACCTTCCCAACAAAGGTGGTTCCTGTTTTTTCTACTTGCATTTTTTACGTGCTTTCGAACTGCTAGGTTGGCAGAAGCTGGGACAAGTAATGGGAGCCCACTCCATTTAGGGATTCAAACCGCTGAACTGCTGACCCTCTGATCAACAGGCTCAGGGTCTTAGCCACTGAGCCACCGAGTCCCTGAAAATTAAGGGATTACCGGGTTGTAAAAAGGGAGGTTTTATTTATTTATTTAAATCTATTGGCCATCAAACTCTGACTTATAAACCTATTATATCATATCAGTATAGTATATTAATTATATATGATATGATATATCAGTGTTTCTCAACCTTGGCAACTTGAAGATGTCTGGACTTCAACTCCCAGAATTCCCCAGCCAGCATTCGCTGGCTGGGGAATTCTGGGAGTTGAAGTCCAGACATCTTCAAGTTGCCAAGGTTGAGAAACACTGTGATATATGATATTATTAATAAACCTAGGCAGGGCAGCCGGCTGACGTCCCCAAGGGCGGCTGGTAAACAACACAGGCACGCCAGCCGTATTTCCACGCGGGGATCCGGGTGTTTTGGGGCAGGGGTGGGGCGGTCTCCTCCTTACCGAAGGGAAAGCGGTTCCCTCTTACACGAGGGAGCCGCCGTCCGTCGCCTTCCCTCGCCCGCGGCTACGGTCCCTCCCTCCCGCTCCTCCCTTCCCCTATTGTGCAACAGCCGCGGCGTCTTGAGGCTCTCCGGGGCCTTGTTTACAAATACCTCGCCGCCAGCCCCAGCACCCAGAGGCCAGGCCTAGGCGGCGGCGGGAAAGCAGATCATCCAGCCCGCTTTCTCTCTCCTGGGCAAGACGCGGCTGCCCGAGGCTTTGCGGCCCAGGGCTCGGCCCACCTGCAGAACAAACGGGTCCGCCGTCCCTCACCCCTCCTTGCAACCGCCGCAAGGAGAGGCGTCTCTCCCCGCAATGCTCCGGCTGGGAAGGCGAGCGCTGACGAGGGCGCGTCACGTTTCCTGAGGGGAACCTCGGACTCTTTCCCCCCCCTCCCCCGAGGACGCTTATGGGAGGGGATTAGGGGGGGGGGTCCCCTTCCACCGCCAAGGCGCCTCAGACGTCCATACACACCCGCTTTTAAGGCGCCCCGGAGATCAAGCGCTCCAGCCAGGCCAGGCGCACGCCCCCTTCCCGCTGCGGTGGGCCTGCGCCCGGCGCGGCTCAGTCTCGTTTCCCCTCAAGGGGAGTGCCAGGCCCGGAGTCGCGCCTGGCTTTTTCCTGGCCGCCTCCTCCTCCCTCCCCCTTCCCACACACTCCAATTTACCTCCGGGCGTGGTGGAGAAGAGGGTCCCCCCGGGCGTGGTGCAATAGTCATGAGGTAGCTGCGAAGAGTCGCTGATGGGCACCGTCCTGGTGGGGATGGCGCGGCTCTGGCTTTGCTGGTGGCCGCCGGAGGAGGACATCTCCCGCTTCTTATTGTCCCGGGTGGGCGAGGGGGTGGAAGGCAGGGAAATCCGGCAGCTGCGGAGGGGAAACCTGAGGGGAACGAAAACGGGGAGCGAGGAGGCAGCGGGGCGAAAGGAAGAAGGGGTGATGGCGGCGGCGGCTTCCTTCAGGGACGAGCGGGCGTGGAGGCAGGCGACCGCTTCTCCGGCTCCGGGGCACTTTTCTTTCCGTCACCGCCTCCACCGCCACCTTCTCCCTCGGCCTCCGCCAGCAGCAGGAAACGAGGGGCTCGGAAGGCGGAGAAAGGCGGGCAAGGCCGAGCCAGGAGGCGGGGACGCGACGGAGACACCCGCCCGCCGACGAGGCACGTGGACGCTTCTCTGCTTGGGCCAAAGCGGAACGTCTTCGGGCTCTGAATAAGCAGGAGCCCCGGAGGGGAGGCCTGTTGGGCTCCGTCCCGGGTAGCGGTGACGTTACGCCCGAGGGGGATTTAGCAGGGAAGCGGGATTGCTTATAAGCCAGAACGATTGTTTTGGATAAGCCCCCTTGAGGTGTGGGGCCCCCACCCCTATTTCCTCAGCCTTAAAGAATTGGGAGCAATACAGGTAGTACTCAAATTACGACCACAATTCTGAGCCCCAGATTTATGTTGCTAAGTGAGAAATGTAACAGAATGAAAGGAACCTTGGAGGTCATCTAATCCAACCCCCTGCTCATGCAGGAGACATGTACTAGGGATTCGAACCGCCGGAACTGCCGACCTTCTGATCGACAAGCTCAGTGTCTTAGCCACTGAGCCGCCTAGTCAGGCTAAGCACCTAGTTAGGTGAGAAAGTAGGCACCTAGTTAAGTGAGTTTTGCTCCATTTTTATCAGTTTTCTTGTCATGTTTGCTAAGTGGATGACTGCAGCTCTTAAATTAGTAACACGGTTGTTAAGTGAATCTGGTTTCCCCTTGACTAGTACTGCAACCGTCGTAAAGGTGAGTTATGAATGTAAATCACATGACTATAGGGATGCTGCAATGGTCATAGATGTGAAAAATGGTCATAAGTAACTTTTCAGTGCCATTGTAACTTCAAATGGTCACTAAACAAACTGTTGTGAGTTGAGGACTATCTGTAATATTCTAATCTCCAACTTCCTCTTGAGATTCATCCAGAGCAATTTTTAATAGATAAGGCAGCACGAACATAGAATATGGGACATTGTAGAATAATTGTAGATAAGATAAAGTTGCAATCCAATGAGGAACAAAACAAAGCTGGTTCTTTGTGAACTTTTGTATGAACAGGATATTATGTGCTGAGTTTGATGCAATTTATTTTCAAGTAGTATAAAAAGCAAATCATTGAACCTGCTGTAATAAAATTTTTCATACTGGAGCAATTTCTATTCCACCTTAAAGATCTCGAAATAGTATGCAAAATTGTAGAGAGGTTTAGTTTTCAGAATTACACAGTACTTGGAAATGGGCACCATTTTGTTGCAAAATATCTATATCACGCGCACACTTCATATAAGCATATACTTGTGTGGAAAATAATAAAATGAGCACCCAAATCAATGCATATGTCCTGTCATTAGAGATTTTTTTTTTTAGAGATTTTATTAATATTTGTAGGCCGCCCTTTTCCCTGAGGGGACTCAGGGCGGCTCACATAAAATCAGGGAGGGGGAATACAAAACAATGACGAAGACACATATAATAAAAGTAATAAGCAACATACATTCATCATTCGGGAGGGGCGGCTATCCTTGTCCCCAGGCCTGACGGGCTAGCCAGTTCTTAAGGGCTGTGCGGAAGGCCTGGACGGTGGTGAGGGTACGAATCTCCACGGGGAGTTCGTTCCAAAGGGTCGGGGCTACTACTGAGAAGGCCCTCCTCCTTGTGGTTGCCAGCCGGCACTGGCTGGCCGATGGAATACGGAGGAGGCCCAACCTGTGAGATCTAATTGGTCGCAGGGAGGTAATTGGCAGAAGGCGGTCTCTCAAGTATCCACTGCATAATCAATTGGCCTATCTGCAACTGCTTATCTGCCGTTCAACATACAATATTAATTTAGGCCAGGGTGTCAAACTCGCCATCACGGTGGCATCATGTGATGTATCGGGACTTCCCCTCCCCCTTCCCTAATTCGGCTGTGGGTGTGGCCAAAACGTGACGCCTCCAGCCTACAGGCAAGGAGTTTGACAGCCCTGATTTAGGCTGTTGGACCTGAAATCAATTTATAGCTAATTCCATACTTTCTCCAAACATTTTCATTAGGTAAGACATATCAAAAGACAAGAAAGCAGTTGACGTTGGAGGCCCAGAGTCTATACTTAAACAATGGTTCATATGAGCTAAAACTCAGGAGTTTTTACATTATGTTAAATTGGGACAATTGTGTGTATTCTGTAAAATCTAGAATTGTTATTTTTGTCTGTTATTTATTTCTTACTTGATTGCAACACATGAACCAGTTGTTTATTTCCTTGTATTAATCAGTCTTTGGCAAAATTATTGTTAAAAACGTGCTAGTGACCAAAACAAATGCCAGAAGGGAAAACTAAATTCACCTAATTATATATAGGAATTTGTTTACTGATTATGAAGCTTATTTATGAATTCAATTACAAATAGTTGCCTCTAAGTCTGGTTCACTGTGACTCCATGGACAAGTGCTCAACATTACAACTGTCTTACAGAACAGCTCATACTGTAGGTCTTGTAAAAATATTTTTGCAATATTTAGATTTCAGTTATCTACTGCTTCCTACTTTGGTCAAACCTGCCAAACATAGTTTTTTTCTCGTCAATCATGAATGTGCCTCACCTATCCCAAGTTTCTGCTTGCTAATGCATTGTCTCAAGGCACCATCAATCCCCACTTGGTTTAGTGCTGATTGATTCATGCAGTCCATGATACTGTACTCTGAAGAATCACTCCCATACTTAAACATTAAAAGTTATATATTTACTCTTACTATTTTTCAGTGTTGTACTAAAGGCATGATCCTTTGCAATCTTATCTTTGTCATTAACATCCCTCCCTAGAATTACGTAACTTTATCTGTGTATTCATCTTCGACATATTATGGTCAACTATAAGAATTTAGCTTCATATTCCTGTCGGCTTTTTAATAGCAATAGCAATATAGCAATAGCAGTAGACTTATATACCGCTTCATAGGCCTTTCAGGCCTCTCTAAGCGGTTTACAGAGAGTCAGCATATTGCCCCCAACAATCTGGGTCCTCATTTTACCCACCTCGGAAGGATGGAAGGCTGAGTCAACCCTGAGCCGGTGAGATTTGAACCGCTGACCTGCTGATCTAGCAGTAGCCTGCAGTGCTGCATTTAACCACTGCGCCACCTTGGCTCTTATGTTTAATGTTAATGTTTAATAAAGGTTCCTTTCATTCCCCATTTTTAACTTTCATAATAAGTTTGTATTTATACTTATTGTCAGCTGACAAAATGACATCATAAACAGGTAAAGACCTGTATTGAGCAAAATTTTCTGTGCTCAGGAGTAAAAAGTGTCCTTGATTCAGTGTGATTCACTTCCAAATAACCATGCTTAAGACCAGACTATAAAATCCCATGAGAGGGGCTTATGCTTCTATTCATGCATAACTGGAAACAACTAAAGACTCTATTGTTAATCTTTTATTCTGTGTTCCCCATTTCTACATAATAGATTTGGTGGGTGTTCTGTTTAAGAACAAGGAGTTGAGAAAAGCGTAAAATCCCCATTATTATTATTTTTATTTTTTTTAACTTTAAAGTTAGGATGATCATTAGACCTTTTAGCTTTTTACAAATATTTTCTTGCAAAATTGTTATTCATCAGAAAAATGTATCTGCTGGATTGCAACTGGGCAACAAAATCATGCTTCTCTATCTCTTATCCCAAACATCCTAGCTTTGCATTCTCTACACACACACACACACACACACACACACACACACACACACACACACACGGATCCTTGGTTCAATGTCATGCTCTACTTAGAAACCAAAAAAAAAAACAAAAAACAGAATACTGTATACTATAGACATTATGGAGTACAGTGGAACTTCTGGTCACAAACACTTCTGAGCATGACCAAATTGGCTTCCGACAAGAAAATTCAAAAATTTTCCCCCACAGCCAATTTACCCTTTTGCGCCATTTTTTTTTTTTTTTTTTTTTTGTAAATGCCAAATTTCCAAAATTAGGTTCAGGTCACAACCAAATTGGGTTATGACCAAAGTTATAGAACAACACTGTGACTAGTGGTTCTACTGTAATTAGTATATTTTTATTTCATAAAAAAAAACAATATATTCTGCATTATTCTTAGGCATGGGCATCTAGTTAGATATGAATGTTTCTAGTACTTTTCTCCAAGGAAGAAAAAATATTTTTCAGGTCAGTGAAATGCCAGTAACTTGATGTGGTGTGTGCGTCATGATGAAAATGAATACAAAACTGATGATGACTAGTATTAAGAAATCTCGAGTCAGCAATCAAGCATAACTGAGGACTGCATGATTAATCCTCTGGGCAGAGGGTGTGTGGAGAAAATATTTTGCATTGGTAAGGTCTACCAGGAATCAAAAAAGATCCCTCAGTCCAGCGCAGAACTCTTAGGGTTAGAATGACATAGATTTTGGCATAAAGCAGCTTCCTATGTAATAGCAATAGCAGTAGACTTATATACCGCTTCATAGGGCTTTCAGCCCTCTCTAAGCGGTTTACAGAGAGTCAGCATATTGCCCCCAACAATCTGGGTCTTCATTTTACCCACCTCGGAAGGATGGAAGGCTGAGTCAACCCTGAGCCGGTGAGATTTGAACCGCTGAACTGCTGATCTAGCAGTAGCCTGCAGTGCTGCATTTAACCACTGCGCCACCTTGGCTCTTTCTGTATGTACATTTCTGAGAATTATCTTTATTAACTTGATTTTGCTCATCAAGGCTCTAAATTCAGAGTCTTCCTTAAAACAGCAGCTTTAGGCTTAGCTGCAGATAGATGAAAGAAGGAAGTATAAAATACCAAATCTATTTGTGGGTTTTACGCTTTTCTCAACTTATTGTTCTTGAACAGAACACCCACCAAATCTATTATGTAGAAGTGAGGAACACAGAATAAAAGATTTACCAATAGAGTCTTTAGTTGTTTCCAGTTATGCATGAATATAAGCATCAGCCCCTCTCATGGCCAAACGTAAGAATGATGTTATGCAAAAATTTCTACTGAGGAATCTCAAGATGGCTTTCATAACTCTTCTTACACATTCTTTCAATACCTAGGAGAAGGGCTGTGTGAATCTGGCTAGGAACAAGTTAGTGAGACCTTTTGGAGTAAGAACATAAAACTTTTGCTGCATTAGCAAAAACTAATGGAGACCTAAACAGAAGCATGATCAAGTTCACTTCACTCATCTACCACACAGGCAGATATAGACATTTGGACAATGTTTTTGTTTTTTTTAGGATTCAAATTGGGTGGGTTGCTGCTGGTTTTGCTATGGTTTTGCAACACGCGTGCGTGCACTGTTCAACGTAAATTGTTCTTTGTGCATGCGCAGAACAATTTACAGTGAACTGTGCACGTGTAGTCAGTAAACTAAAAACCAAAACGGCAGTGGGCAAGCGGTGGCAAGGGAACCAGTTCGGGGACGTGGCAGGCCTAGGCCGCTGCCAGTTCTGCAACCTAGGCCTGAATTCCACTACCGGTTCGGCCGAACCAAGCTGAATCGGGCCTTACTGGAAGCAACCCACCTCTGATTCAAATAGAAACTTATTAATGTTTGGTGTGAAGTTTAAATAGCTGAATTATGGCTAGTGGTTAGAGATACAGATAGAAGTGAAGGGGAGGATTTATCACTAAAAAGTAATTTATTCTTTTTACTGTGGCTTTTTAATAATGCTAATGAGGCAGTCCTTTTTGAGTTTTAAAACTTTATTTCAATATTTGCTTTTTCATCAATTTCAATATCTTAATCAACATGGGGGAGAGGGAAGAAATATAGTATCTGACAGCTTTATCAAAGTATCAAGAAAATGGACATGATAATTTCATAGAATATGCTTATGTTTGCCCTTGTGATGCATTTGTTGACAGTTATTCCAGATTGTTCAATATTGTCTTATTGCAGCAGCTTAAATTAAAGAATAAGCATGCAGCATCTGGTTGATTTGTCTGGGCTCAGAAATCAAGCATGACTGGATTATTTAAGTGTAACACTTGTTAAGAAATCACAGGGCTGTTGGCCAGAGTGAAACTCAAAACAGCTTCCTAGGAGGAGCAAGTAGCAAATCATTTATACGTTCTTGCCTAGAAAACTACATGCATGAACCATGAAATTTGAGCCCCGAGGAGACTTTGTCTTTTATGCAAATATTTGGTGCCACAAAATTGCTTACAGGTAATCATCAATATATGACCACAATTGGGAGACAGTTAAAAAGCCGTGCCCCGTTTTGTGACCTATTTTATTCTAGTTAAGCAAATCACTGCAGGTAAGTAAATCATGCAGTTGTTAAGTGAACCCAGCTTCCCCCAATTACTTTGTCAGAATGTTGCAAGTCCTGTAAATGCATGGCGATTGCAAAACCCTGACTTTTGATCATATGATGGTGGGGATACTGCAACAGTCTTAAATGTGAGGAATATCATAGTTGCCTGGCACTGTAGCACTGGTGAATAAACAAATGGTTGTAAGTGGAGGATTAGCTATAGTTCTTACTTTCTCTTTCAGCTGCAACTGCTTCCAAAGTCACTCCTGTACTACATGAAAAAAGATATTTTGCTTATGATATGTGAACTCACAGGAAAAAGGAAGAGGGAGGGAAGAGGGGCAAGACTTCAGCAACCTAAATATATAGTTAAGGAATTTATCTCTGAACTGAAATGAGATAAGAAAAGGAAACCAACAAACTTTTTCCAGCCTAATTGACAGAAGGGACCTTCTTATTAGTAACAGTCAGCAGAGGGCCAAATATTTCAGATGTTTGTTCAAGGTGGAACAGAGGTGGGTTCCTACCAGTTCGCACCAGTTCGGTAGAACCGGTTCGTCAAATTTTTGAAACCCACCACTGACAGACACACACATACACAGAATGACAGACAGACAGACAGACAGACAGACAGATTCACACAGAGAGTGAAAGAGAAAGAGAAAGAAAGGAAGAAAGAAAAAGAAAAAAGAAAAAGTGAGAGAGAGATGAAAGAAAAAAAAGAAAAAGGGACAGAGAGACAAAAGGAAGGAAAGAGAGAGAGAGAGAGAGAGAGAGAGAGAGAGAAAACATGGCCGGCAAGCCACTCCCACCATGTCACATGGCTGGCAAGCCACTCCCACAAAGGAGGCCACACCCACAGAGTAGGTTCGAAATTTTTTTGAAACCCACCACTGAGGTGGAACAAGAGCCCAGTCTGGGCTGCTTAGCTAATTTTTATTTATATATTTATCAAATTTATACACACACACACACACACACACACCCATTTCATGTGATGTGACTATGGTTAGTGTATAATGAATTTCTCTAATATTGTCTACAGAGATACATTTGTGATTGTGGTGATGATAAGGATGTTGTTATCCATTCAATCATATCTGACTCTTGGCGATTCTTTGGGCCAGGTCTCTCCACATTTTCCAATCTTGCACGGTTTTTCTATGCTCTGGCTGGTGGTAGTTTTGATGATGTCCAGCCATCCTGTTCTTTGACGGCCTGGTTTCCTTTTACCACTAACTCTTCCAAACATAATTGCTTTCCCCAGTGAATTCTCCTGCATGATATGCCCAAAGTAAGTGAGGTGGTGATACATTTGCACCAGCTTGCAAAATTCAACACTGCAACAGCTAATAGTTAACCTAGAAATGGAGCTATTAACTAGGAGGAAATGAACTGTATTATTCAGGAACTCTGCTGGGCTTTGGGGGGGGGAGGATAAACACCCTCCCTCTCAAGGTCTAAGTAGTGAAAAGAAGGGCTAGGAGTGACATGACAGGAGTATTCCAATATTTGAGGGGCTGCCACATGGAAGACAGGGTCAACTTATTCTCCAAAGCACATGAAGGCAGGACAAGAAGCAATGGATGTGTAGGAAGTTAAAACCCACCCCTCTCCTAGAAAAATGAAATATCCTGGGAAATATTGAAAAGGTAGAACATTTCCCTGGATAAGAAATGGAGAAACATGTTTTTAGGTAGGAAACAGACTCCCCCTTAATAGCCCCCACCTTTGTCAATGGGCCATTAAAATGCCTGAGCCAGTCTACTCTACATAGCAAAGGTAGGATTAACCCTCTATAGAAACTCACCAAAAAGCACTTGGGAAAATTACATCGGGCAGCAAGGCAACCAAACCTGGACTCAAAACACAGCCTACAGAGTTGTCCCTGCATAGTCCCATGGGAGTCTGACATCCAATCAGAATACAAGCTCAACATCAGTGGCCAGAAAGGGTGTAAGACCCAGGCACTTTCAGCATTTTGGCCTCTTTTTATTTATAATTTATTTATTTATAAAATTTATATGCCGCCCAATCCCAAAGGACTTTTTCTTCTTCACCCAACATCTGGAAGCACGTGATCCCCCTTTTCTGTTCAGGGCCTCAATCCATGTGGTCCTGTCCACCATTAAAACATCTTTCCAAGTTGCACCCATGTTTCCAGTGTCTTTTTCCCCACTTGGAACTGAACCCAGAAGGACATTTCTTCCAACAGATGGAAACTAATCAAGGACAGAACCAACCTAAAACTAAGGAAAATTTCCCTGATAGTAAGAACTATTAACCGATGGAACAGTTTGCCTTCAGAATTTGTGGGTGCTCCATCAGTGGAGATTTTAAAGAAGAGATATGACAACCATTTGTATGGAATAGTATAGAGTTTCCTATTTGAGCAGGACTAGAAGACCTTCAACTGTTATTCTGCTAACTAAGCATACATAGTTATTTATAGACCATTGGCTGTTTTCTGGAAAAGGGAAGTATGCACATGGAAACAATTTCCCTGTCTATGGAGATTCTCCATCACGGTTGTCCCAAAGGTGCTTTTTTCAAGAGGCAACTGGACTTTCTGGTGTTTCTTTGAAGACATTTCCCTTCTCATCCAAGCAGCTTCTGACTCAGAACTGAAGAAGCTGCTTGGATGAGAAGCGAAACGTCTTCCAAGAAAAACAAGGAAGTCCAGTTGCCTCTTGGGAAAAAAAAAAGTATCTTTGGGCTAAGAGTGTTTGACTGCATCTTTTTTTTCCTTTTTTCTGTTGATCATGTCCTGGAAGTGAAACCGACCTCCTCAGCGCCTAAATTCCTTAATTTACTTGCAGGAAGTTGTGTTGTTGTAACTATACTGCAAAAGGCAAACACCAGCAAACCGAACTCAGCTGTCACTTCTTAGTCTCTGCCTTGGCAAGAGATTTAAAGGGGGGGCGGAGGTTGCCGTTACTTTCTCTTGAAAGATGCCTTTTCATTTAAATTGCCCTCCCGCGGAACCGTGCAGGGAAGAGCCTCCACCGTCACCCACGAGAGAGGGCGCTCGTTCTGCCTGGCTTCGCTTCACTTCCCCGGCTTCATCGCTTGATGATTGGTCCCGGCCTTCGGGGCTCTTCTCCGTCCGGCTGGTCGGGAGAGCTTTTCCATCCCCCCCCCCCCGGTGCATTTAAGCGGAGGCCCAGCTGCTCCCGTCCTTCTCCATGGCCGCGGGAGGCGAGCTAAGAGCCTCACCGGTGCACCACGCTCCAGCAGCCGCCCGGAAGGGAAGGAAACCTGGCTGTCCCTTTGCGGTAAGCGTGGAAAAGCAACGGGACTGGTGGGCGAGAGCAAAGACCCCCGCAGCCTTCATTGCGCTTCGGGGAACCTTGTCTTGGGGGGGGCAGAGGATGCCGCGCAGAAACCGCCGGTTGAAACAGAATAAAGCGCAACCGGAGTGCACAATGGATCTGCCTTCCCGGAGATAGGGAACGAGAGCTTGCGCACACAACACGAACTTCCGGGAGTGGTGTGAAGCTCTTGTGAGTTCCAGCACGTAACTACAGAGTGGCTGTGGTGTGTGCTGTTCCTTTGTGAATGGCTGGTCTTCCGCTCGGGCTGGCTGCGCTGAGCGAGGATGTTTCACAGATGAACAAAGAGTTGGAAGGGACCTTGTAGGTCATCTAGTCCAACCCCCTCCCCCTCCCCCTCAAATGATGCTGTTGGAAGAAATGTCCTTCTGGGTTCAGTTCCAAGTAGGGAAAAAGACACTGGAAACTTGGGTGCAACTTGGAAAGATGGTTTAATGGTGGACAGGATCACATGGCTGGAGCTCCTGAAAAGAAAAGGGGGAAATCACATGCTTCCAGATGTTGGATGAAGAGAGAGGGAGATGCTGAAAGTCCCTGGTTTTATGCCCTCTCTGGGCTTTGATCGTGTATTCTGATTGGTTGTCAGACTCCCATGGGACCATGCAGGAGCAACTCTGTAGGCTGTGCTTTGAGTCCAAGTTTGGTTGAGCATTACTCTTCCCAGGTTGAGCATTAGTTTTCCCTGTGGTGAGATGGGCAAGGGGCTAATACTATTATGCTTTAATCCCATCACCCTTGAGCTGGAGGGGGAGATCTTTGTTATGTAGAATAGACTGGCTCAGGCCTTTAAATGGCCCATTGACAATAGTGGGGGCTGTTAAGAGTGAGTCTGTTTCCTGCCTAAAAACATGTTTCTCTATTTCTTATAAGGGAAATATAATATTATGCCTTTTCAATATTTCTCAGCGTATTTCATTTTTCTAGGAGAGGGGTGGATGCTAATTTCCTACATTGCAAAGCATTCAGAATAAGTGCTTGGAGCTGCTAAAGCAGTTACATCTTTGAGAGGTTCTGCCTATTGTGGTTAGCTTGTGTTTTGCTCAATCCATTATCTTCCTTTCTCTAGGCCTCAAACGGGTGGCAAAAGGTGGACTCTTTTAACTGCAGGCAAAGAGGGGATTGACTAAGTTTCTTTAAGTGCACCACGCAAACACAGATTGTGCTGAGACGTCTAGTATTCCACTGGATTTATTGCAGGATTCGAAGAAAAGGAGTTGAGCTAAAACTTTGTGGAATAATTGCATTTGGCCTGGATTGTGTATGCCAGGGGTGTCAAACTCGCTTTCATTGAGGGCCGCATCAGGCTTGTGTTTGACCTTGGGGGGGGGCAGAGTAGTGTGGCCAGGTGAGTTTGGCCTAGAGGTGGATTTCTGCTGTTTCGCCCCGGATTGGGCGAACTGGTAGTGGCAGTGGTGGGAGGCTCTGCTCACCCGCCCGGACGCTTCTGTGCATGCGCGCACATGCGCACGAGAGAACCGGTAGTAAAATAAATTGAAACTCACCACTGGACTGGCCAGCTCGACGTCACTTGTGTTGCGGGTGCCTGTTGTGGGCCAGGTGCACTGCCAGCGAAAATGGGCTCCCGAACTCTGTTTTGGCTGCGACAGCCTCCTGCAACCCTCTGCCAGCAAAAACGGAACTCGGGAGCACCTCACACGGCGCTCCCCAGCTCTTTTCGTTCGCAAAGACACCCCTACCCTTCATGGTAGTGGATCTGAGTACTTGAGAGACCGCCTTCTGCCGATTACCTCCCTTCGTCCCATCAGATCGCACAGAGTGGGCCTCCTCCGAGTTCCATCTGCCAGTCAGTGCCGACTGGCGACTACGCGGAGGAGAGCCTTCTCAGTAGCAGCCCCGACCCTCTGGAACAATCTCCCCGTAGAGATTCGCACCCTCACCACAGTCCAGAGCTTCCGCACAGCCCTTAAGATCTGGCTATCCCGTCAGGCCTGGGGATAAGACCTTCATACACCCCACCCGAATGTTGAATGAATGTTGTGTTTTATTGCTATTATTATTTGCATTCACATATTATTTTTACGTTTTGTCTTGCACCCCCTTCCCATGAGTTGTAAGCCGCCCTGAGTCCCCTCAGGGAAAAGGGCGGCCTATAAGTGACAATAAATACCAAATACCAAAATACTTCGCTTTTTCCAGGGCGGTCCCATGGGCCAGATCTAAGCACCCTGTGCCCGGATCTGGCTCCTGGGCCTTGAGTTTGATACCCCTGCACTATGCTGTAAAATATGTCTATTAACTGCAGGTAGTCCTCAACTTGCAACGGTTTATGTAGCGACCATTCAAAATAACAGCGGCACTGAAAAAAGTGACATGACCATTTTTTCACGTTTACTACCGTTGCAGCATCCCCATGGTCATGTGGGATCAAAATGTAGACACTTGGCAACGGACTCATGGTTGCAGCATCCCAGTGGCACACTTTTGCAACCTTCTGACAAGCAAAACCAATGGTGAAGACAGATTCATTTAACAGCCCTGTTACTAACTTAACAACTGCATTGATTCACTTAAGAGCCGAGGTGGCACAGTGGTTAAATGCAGCACTGCAGGCTACTTCAGCTGACTGCAGTTCTGCAATTCGGCTGTTCAAATCTCACCGGCTCAGGGTTGACTCAGCCTTCCATCCTTCCGAGGTGGGTAAAATGAGGACCCGGATTGTTGTTGGGGGCAATATGCTGACTCTGTAAACTGCTTAGAGAGGGCTGAAAGCTGAAGTGGTATATAAGTCTAACTGCTATTGCTATTGATATTAACAACTGTGGCAAGAAAGCTTGTAAAATGGGCCAAACCTCACTTAACAAATGTCTCAGCAACAGAAATTTTGGGCTCAATTGTGGTTGTAAGTCGAGGATTACCTGTACACCCTAGACTAGTTTAGCATAGGTTCAACCTCCTGTGACATCACACTACTGTGGATGATGAAGCTGGATCAGTGGTGGGTTTCAATTTATTTTACTACTGGTTTGCTCATGCGCGCTTGCACGCACGCATGGCACGTCTACTCATGCGCAGAAGCATCCGGGCGGGTGGGCGGAGCTTCTTGCTGCCGTCACTACTAGTTCACACGATCCAGAACTAACCAGCAGAAACAAACCTCTGAGTTGGATGCTGTTCACTTTTGGCAGTGTTTTCCAACCTTGATAACTTGAAAATGTGTGGACTTCAACTCCCACAATTCCCCAGCCAGCTGGGGGATTCTGGGAATTGAAATTCACATGTCTTCAAGTTGCAAAGGCTAGGAAACACTGAGTGATGGCATATTAAACTCAATTGTTGTGGTTGTCCAGATATATTTGGAGAACACACAATTATGAATGAGTCATGCTTCCTAGAAGAAGGTTGATTCAGAAGATAGAACAACCGTTTGGACTACAGGAGTTGCTTTTTTCCAATTCTAAATGCACATTTGCTTTTTCCAACCACTAGAAGGCAGTAAAGATATACAGAAAAACTTTTGTGCCCTCAAGTGTTCATCTGGGCATAACACAGCTCAATCATTATTTATACTGATATCCATGAATTAATCTGGTCGAATTTTGTCACCTCTACCCTGTTTCCCCCAAAATAAGATCTCCCCGGATAATAAGCCCAATTGGGGGTTTTGATCACATGCACTAAATAAAATAAGCCCCCCCTGAAAATATTGCAACACGGCAGCAGCCATGAGGTGACCACGCTTGCTGCCTCCTGCATCTCAAAAATAATAAGACCTCACCGAAAATAAGGCCAAGTGCTTATTTCAGGGGTCAAAAGAAAATAAGGCCTTGTTTTATTTTGGGGGAAACATGGTAATTCTGCAAACTAATTAAACAGTACTGGTTCAAAATGCAGATCTTTGTAGTATCTCTCTATAAACTGAATGCCGTGGCATGACAAAACCGCGCTCGTCAAAATAACGGTGATAAAACCGCGTCGCTAAAGCCGCGACGTCATCACCGCACGTCATCACTGCCGCAACAACAGCGCAGCGATAGAAGGGCGCTTTAAAACAGCGCGGCGACAGAAAGCCGATTTAAATTAAGGTAAGGGTTAGGATTAGGTTTAGGGGTTTGCTTTAGGGTTAGGTTTAGGGTTAGGGTTAGGTTTAGGGTTAGGTTTAGGGTTAGGCTTAGGGTTAGATTTAGGGTGCTGAGTGCTTCGGAAGGCGCGGATTTGCCCTCCGCGATTATGTCATCGCAGTAGGGTCGCGTTTTTCCTTAGCGCTTCAAACGGCACGGATTAGCCCTTCACGCTTATGTCTCCGCGGATAAGGGCTTCGCGGATTTGTGGTGGAACCACTGAATGCAGTCCTTTCACACACAAAAAAACCCCAAATTAGATTGGCCTTTGTATAAATGTTGAAAACCATAGATGGCAATATTAGAACAAGACTACTATAGAAGATCAGTAACTACACATCTCTTAAGCCTCTGCTGTGCTGAATGGTACTGTAGCGAGGGGGGAATGTTTGTTTAATCTGGCTATAAAGTGCAGGACTTCGGAAAACAGAAAATTCTGTTTTCACTTTGTCATTATGGGATACTGAATCTAGATTAATGCAGGGATGGGAGTGAATTTCAACCACTGTAGAATCAGGCTGCAGCATAACAAAATTGACAAAAGTGAAGGGTGTTATGTTCTGGGTAAAGAATGGAGGAAAGGCCTGAGTGACTTCTAACAGCTCCTTATTCAATACTGCCTGTGAGGCAACTGTTTCTCCCTGGCTGACCCAGGTCTTTTTATAGGGAAGCTGATCAGCCCACAACCAATCAGGAGAGAGTATTTTCCCGCTCCAACAGAGGACCAGACTGAGAACTTCAACTGACAACTATGTACAATACGTAACAAAGGGAAAGGGGGGGATCTGAATACTTTTCTGAATGCACCGTATGTACATGCACAAATTGGTCCGTTGGTACAATGTTGGTTGTCTCAGAGTCAGACCCACAACTATGTTGTAGCTGATGACCTGGGCAAGTGCTTACGCTGCTCATTTTGTAGGTGGGCATATCCTCCTAGCTTGCTCCAATGAATTTCACATCACTGGGGAGTGAAGGTCCCTAGCAAAAAGAAAAAGAATTAGCTAAAAATAGGAGGGAAGCAGAAACCCTTGTTTAAATCAGGGAGGTGTTTGGGAGAATTCAGATTTGACAGCTTTGAAAAGGCAGCAGTATATAGGTTTTTGGCTTCCATTTTAGGAGAATCAGCCAGAATTTTCGGAAATGACTCAGCTTTCACTCTGAAATAGTAGCTTCTGTTTTGTGGATCTGGAGTGCCACAAGTATGTGAGGGTAATTCGTTGACTATTAGCTTATAAAAGGAGACCATCCTTTGGCCTTGGTTTCTGATTCTGGCTTGTTCATTTAAAAAAAAGAAGCAGCCAGAAATGCTGAATCACTTATCACCATGACTAGTGTTGTCTAAAGTTGTTGCTTTTTCACAGCCATTATGTGATTGGATCATATTTTACTTCCAATATCCATAAATGTTTAAGTGAAAGACATTAAAGATTAGGCTACTTTATCCTGGCCTTCTTAAAACCTAGATGAACGCTTTTTAAATGTCAACCAATTGTTTAACTGTAAATACAGGAAAGTAAATAAGGGGGGGAAAGGTGAGTCAAGGAAAAAGCAAAATTGGAGAGTGAGGGGTGCAGAAAAAGAAAAGAAAAATACAGAAAAAGAATAACTTCCATCCTATAACTTCAATACAGTTAAAACTAAAATATATTCATCTTGTCCTCTAAAATTAAGCACGCAAGTAATCCTTGACTTTCGAACAGAGTTGAATCCAAAATTTCTGTTGCTAAGCAAGACAGTTAAGTGAATTTTGCCCCAATTTGAGATCTTTCTTGCCACAGTTACTGAATCACTGCAGTTAGTAACACAGTTGTAAAGTGAATCTGGCTTCCTCATAGACTTCGCTTGTCAGAAGGTCCCAAAAGGTGATCATATCAGAGGTGGGTTGCTACCGGTTCGTATCGGTTTGGGCGAACCAATAGTGGTATTTTGGCCTTGGTCGCAGAACCGGCAGCGACCCAGGCTGGCCACGCCCCTGAACCGGTTTACCGATCGCTGCTGCCATTCCCGGCAAGTTCTTTAGTAATTTTTTCATGTTTTGCGCATGCGCAGAACAATTTATAGTCAACTACGCATGTGCAAAGCAAACCAGCAGCAACCCACCCCTGAATCATATGATCCCGGGTCACTGCAACCATCATAAAAATGAACCAAGTATCTGAATTTTGACCAAGTCACCATGGGGCTACTGAAGCAGTTGTAAGTAGGAAAATTTGTCATAAGACACTTTTATCAGCACCGTTGTAACTTCAAACAGTCACTAAATGAATAGTTTTAAGTTGAGCATTACCTTAATACATAAGTCGGACCTGCAGACATCTTTTCTTTTGGGTCTTTGGCTTGCCACGCTTCCTATTATTCTGCTATGCATTTTCTATTGTGGAAAAATGGGAGAGGGGATTGTAAGGAGTTAGATGGTATGTAGCAGGGGTGGGTTTCAACCAGTTCGCACCGGTCCCTGCGATCCGGTTGGTTGCCGAACCCGGAAGTAAGTAACTTCCGGGAACGGCGAAGACCCCCCACGCGCCCGCGTGCGCCCGCGCCCGCTCCTTACCCGGTTTTGCCGAATTCTGCGCTTCCACACATGCGCAGGATGCATACAGCGCCTGCGCGATCCTCCAGGAGCAGCTGGAGCATCGCACAGATGCTAGTACGCATGTGCGCGCCGCGCACGTGCGCGAGGATGCCGCTGGCCTCGTTCCAACCGAACCGGTTGGAACGGGGTGAGAAACCCACCCCTGGTATGTAGCCACAACAAAATTATTTCTAAAAAGCCAAGATCATCCTTTGTCTCTGCACCTCTGCACCTGACTGGAACTGGATGGGTGGAACTGCCAGCATGATGGTGGGAGATTGGACCATGTGATGGACTTGTGGGTATGGGGGCAAGATCTTGAACTTTCAACTAGTTGGGGAAAACTGGGAAGCTTTCAGATTCGGGTTTTCCCAGGTGTGCCAACATGGCTGTCTTAATAAATTGGATCTTTGAGCAATACTTTGCCTTGGACTCTGATTTACTGTTATTTGGAACTCTGACACTATAATTAGTTCTAATCATCAAATCCCAAAGTTAAAATTTCATTTCTTTCAGATTCAAGCAAAAATTCCAAAAGTGGTTTCCAAGTGCAAGCAAAGCTAGATAAAGTATTTTATTTAATCAAAGTAGAATCTTACAAGTCTTAAAGTACAAGTCCTCCTGTCTCCTTTATACGCCCCAAAATTAGGGTGGGTCTTTTTTGAACCTCTTTCAGCACACAATATCCAGCTGCAGTTGGACTTTATCTTTTCTGACCATTTCCTTAACAGGTTCTGTTGGCCCAGTCTCTGAAGAGTTTCCCCACATATGTTTACAGACCTTTAATCCATTTGTAACTTTCTGACATCAAACTTTTTTTATCCTTATACTGGATGTATTCCCAATTCTGACAGCCAATTTTCATTTCAGGGTTCAAATCTTTTAGAATCTTTTTTTCCTCCACCACCATGGGTCCAAAACTCCTTGGGCCAAAATGGCACAATGCACAGTTTTCCCAAGACTTGTAAAATGGCTGTTTCAGGTTTCTATCCTCATGACTGCAATGAGTTTGGGAGGTCTCCATTACAGGGTTTGAATCTTTAAGGTTGGTTCGGCAACCTAGAATCACAGATGGTTTTCTCAAGCAATTCTCTGTCTCCGACAAAGATGGCTGAGTTTGCCTCCGATTGCATTCTGGGAATATTTCATTTTTTTTTAAAAGGGTCTATATTGATTCTGTCACTGCCAGTCTTCAATTTTGCAGGCCTCCTTTCAGCTCTAACAGCCGCTGGGCAAACTCTGAAGAATGGCCTCTAGGTTCACCTTGTCGCTCTGGATTTCCTCCAAATCTTCTTCTAAGGCTTCCAACGATGCCCATTGTTGCTCAGTTTCCTGAACCAAGATTGCCAGCATCTGATTCAGAGCACCAGGTCCTGCCAGGCGCGGCCTCAAGCTTGCCATCTGGACCTGGCCCCCTCGGAGCACAGCTGCAGACTGATCCAAGTTTCTTAGTTTGGAGAGCAGATGCTTGAGGGCCTTAACATTAAACGTTTAATCACCTTTTTGCTGTTTATTAAACTAATAAATTTTTAAACTTGTTGCAGGATCCAATCTGGGTTGGTCACCAGAACATTTGTCTTCTGAGCTTTTGGAATCATGCTGGAGCCCATCTTCAGGGAACTTCTCTCTAGCAGAGAGTGTGCAGATTGGATCCTGCAATGTTATCCTTGGACGCTTACATTCACTTTCCTTCTTAAACTTGTATTTAAAACTTTGTTCATTAAGGATTGAAAGAAACTTACTCGGTGCTGTCAAATCTGTTGATCCAACAAGAAATTTCTGAAAGTGTTTAGAAAAGGAAGTGCGTGACTTTAGTATTCTTTCAAAACCACTGACTGCTTCAGCAAGATGGCTATTTCCAGAGGTTTCAGTCCATTGGAGACTGCTATATTGTGGTCTCCTCATGAGGAGCAACTGTCTGGAGCGCTTGTGGGTTATCTCAAGCCATCTTCTTATCTGGAGAGTTTCAAAGAGTCAGTCTTCTTGTTGGCTCTTCATTCCGCCATTATCATCATCTCACAGAGCTGCCTTCAGTCCTTTATTTCTTCCTCTAGAAGTTAAAAATTTGAATGAATGTTTGGTGGAAACTAAATGTTAGAGTTTTCTGTATCTCCTAAGCTTCTTGCTTGTCATTTTCTGAATTCTTGCCATATACCACTAGTGGTACCTCAATACTTGACTGCTTCAAAATCCATTACATTTGGTACTCGATGCAAATTTTGACACAAAAACGTTGTCCTGGTATTCTTTGTTTGTTTGGTAATTCGATGCATTGCAAAAGGAAGTGGGGAACAGCTGCAGAGGGCAGACAGGAAGTCTGCCATGCTGTGAAGGTCACTGATATAAGAAAAGGGACAAATAGGAAGACCTTCCTGGCTGAAACAAAAGAGTCACGTGATAAGTCACATGATTTGTTTGGTACTCATCCTCTCTAGTCAGCCTCCCGGAACCAATTAAGTACTGAGGTACCGCTATAGATGAAATTGCTTATTAAAGTGTATCTCCTAAAGTGAAAATTCATTTTAATAAGCAATCTGGAAAAAAAGAGATTTACAGTTAATAAATAAATCCTGATAAACAACAATAACCTCTATAAACAGAGGCTCTAATACAGGGCTGTCAAACTCCTAGCCTGCAGGCCGGATGTGTCATGCAGTGGCCATACCCACATCCGGTTTCGCGAAGGAGAAAAAAGTCCTGAGACATGACACCGCCGTGACGACATGAGTTTGACAGGCCTGCTTTTCCCAAATTTACTTTCTTTTGTTTCTGATGAAGAGCTGTGCTCCAAGATCACCTGTTTATTGAATTTGTTTCTGTGAAAGGCCAGCTCATAGAAGGAACAATCTATTGCTTCAGGTACTGTATGTCAATCTGTTAAACCAGGGGTGTCCAAACTTGGGAACTTTAAGGAATTCAACGCCCATAATTCCCCAGAATTCTTCATGTTGGCTGGGAAATTCTGGGAGTTAAAGTCCATAAGTCTTAAAGTTCCCAAGTTTGGACATCCTTGTGTTAAACATTAGCAGACCTCAGTAAATTTTAGGCACAAATTGTCTTAATTTTTTTCTTTCTTTCAGAAAATCTGCTTTCTAACCCTTTGTGTGGTATTAGCACTGTGGCACCTCCTTTGATTTTCTGTTTTTTTTGCTTAGCTGTAGGACCATCCTTAAAAGATTTTCATGGTTGGGCATACCTGCATGGAGAAAAAAATGGGTGAAGCTGTTGCCAGAGTAGCTAAGAAGGTGAATGAAACAGTTGAAAATCAAGCAGATTCTCTTGGTAAGTTAATCACTGTTGGGTTTTCCCCCCCAGAATTTAGGATACTATTACAGGTAGTCCTCGACTTACAAGCACAGCAGAGTCCAAAATTTCTGGTGCTAAGGGAGATATTTGTTAGGTGAATTTTGCCCCATTTAATGACCTTTCTTGCCACAATTGTTAAATGAATCACTGTCCTTGAGTTTATCGTCACTAAATGAACTGTTGCAAGTTGGGAATTACTTGTATATATTAAACTAAAATTGGTGTTTTTCAAACTTGGAAACTAGCTGGGGAATTGTGGGAGCTGAAGATCACACATCTTACAGTTTGAGAAACAAACAGCAGGAGTTAATGGCTTTTCAGGAGACATTCTCAGCCTATCCTAAAAATGAGAGACTTCCTGTCCATTCTCCTAGAAGTGCCAAGAATTGAGCCTGTAACTAGGTGCGTCATTCTTATACCAAGCTGTACCATCAAACTGGTTTTCTACAATAGCAATGGGGAAAGAAGGGAATCACTAGATCAGATGTTCTAGCCTATCACAATCCAGTCAAGTCTCCGACAGTGAAGAGGGACCAGATTGGGTTTTCCAAACCTAGATAGCTTATATCACAGTGTAACAACTCCAGACATGCATATACTGTATATCCTAGCGTGCATATGACTGCAGTCTCAACATCATATTAAATTTTAAACCATGGTTGATTTCAACCTAGGGTTGTACAATATACAGGGCTGGGTTTCGACCGGTTCGCACCGGTCCCTGCGATCCGGTTGGTCGCCGAACCCGGAAGTAAGTAACTTCCGGGAACGGCGAAGCCCCCCCCCGCGCCCGCACGCGCCCACACACCCGCGCCCGCTCCTTACCCGTTTTTTTCAAATTTTGCGCTTTCCACGCATGCGCAGAACACCTGCGCGATCCTCCAGGAGCAGCTGGAGCATCGCGCAGATGCTAGTACGCACGCGCGCGCCGTGTGCGTGCGTGAGGACGCCGCGTGCGTGAGGACGCCGCCGGCCTCGTTCCAACCGATCCGGTTGGAACGGGGCGAGAAACCCACCCCTGACAATATACCAAGTCAAAGGCATACTGACCACATTATGACTTGGTTCTCATATCACAACATGCCATGGATAGTTTAACCATAGTTTGTTGAGCAAACTGCAATTCACTGGATTTGAACAATAAACCATATAGACCCGAATGTACAAATCAATGTGGCTGTTGATTTGCACTGTCCTAAGTCAGAAAAAACCCCAAACTGCAGTATAACAGTATTGTATGTTATTAAAGAGGATAAGGATAATTTTGTACAGTTGAAAAGAAATTACTCTTGTAATTAAGGAATGGATCCAAGGCATGTACCTATTTTTGAAAAGTCTTTTTTTTTTCTAAAAATCAGAACATGTCATATTACATTGCTATATAAACTAGATAAGCTTAGGGACTGAATTAACTTTATATTGTTATCTATAGTTACCCTATTTCCCTGAAAATAAGACCTCCCTGGATAATAAGCCCAATTGGACTTTTGAGTGCATGCACTAAAATAAGTCCTCCCCCAAAAGTAAGTCCTCCCTGAAAATATTGCAACCCAGCAGCAGCTATGAGGTGACCACGCTCGCCGCGTCCTACACCTCAAAATAATAAGACCTCCCTTTCCACCATTTGGGGAAAGACGGGGAAAGATAGTATTATGTTTTGTTATTTTTTCTTTTATCACAGCTTATATTAATCACTATAATACCTCAATATATTTTCTTCACTGTATACTTATAATCATTATATAATCACTGTATAATCATCATTTCTGCTGTTGATGTAGTATTTTCTTTTGCACTGAGCCAAGGTGGCGCAGTGGTTAAATGCAGCACTGCAGGCTACTGCTAGATCAGCAGGTCAGCGGTTCAAATCTCACCGGCTCAGGGTTGACTCAGCCTTCCATCCTTCCGAGGTGGGTAAAATGAGGACCCAGATTGTTGGGGGCAATATGCTGACTCTCTGTAAACCGCTTAGAGAGGCCTGAAAGGCCTATGAAGCGGTATATAAGTCTACTGCTATTGCTATTGCTATTTCACCATTAGAAATAATTTTTATTCCTAAAATAATTAAATGGTTTGAATGGGACCTGGAAGCCTAATGGCAACCAACATAGCAACATATTGCAAATTTGTTTTGGCAGGTTTGTTTGGTAAATAATCTTGTTGCTATATTTTGCACCAGCTACAACATGGGTGTCAACGTGTCATGTTGCTGTCACGTGACATTTCGGGATATTTTCCCCCTTTGTGGAGCTGGAGTGGGTGTGATCTATGCGTGATACATCTGGCCGACGGGCCTCCAGTTGGACACCCCTGAGCTACAGCTTTCCGGTTGTAGGCAGCCTATATAAAGTATGTCACAATAGTCTAAGGCATGACTACTGATGTCTTTGACCATCTTTGAGAGGAGCACAGGCCTTTCCTGAATCCTGAGGATAGTATAATTGGGATGTGCAGAAGTCTACTTGACTACTGGGAACTCCATCATGGGTATTGATCTGAGTTGTTTTATTCAGATCTGCACCAGGTTCTTATTAACTTCAGGCCACTGACCCAGGATCTCTACATCAGTGGGGTGTAGGAATAGCTGATAATTTAATGTACCAACTAATTGAAAATGAAGATTTTAAACTAAAAGCCCAGATAAAGTGTTGTAGAGGGCATGCTAAGCTAATAATGGCTTTTGTTAAATTTTGGCTTTATAAGGGCTGTAAATTCATTTGTTATCAGGGGTGGGTTCCGTCAGTCTCTACTGCCGGTTTGTTCATGGATGCACCCCACGCGTATGCGCGTTGTGTGCACATGTGCAGGGCAATAAAAATGGTTCTGCATATGTGCAGAAGCAAATAACAAGATGGCGGCACCTATGGCGCCGCTGGGAGAATGGTTCGGGGGCATGGCAGGCCTGGGTCGCTGCCAGTTACAGTGACCCAGGCTGCCAAATTACTACTGGTTTGGCCGAACCAGTCCGAACTGATAGGAACCCACCACTGTCTGTTATGATTTATAGACCAGTGTGTAGGTGGTATAGTGTATCAAATAAACAACCTTTAACTCATCTCTGGTTAAACAAACCAGTAATTATAAATAATTATTTTAAATATAGATAGTTCTTGACTGTGATTGTTTGAAGTTGTGATGAACCATTGCTTTTCTGTCCATGTTTAACGAGCTTTTTGAATGAATAAATTTGGCAAATGCAAATGTTTCCTTGGCCCAGTTCTGTTGGATTCTTCTTATGTGTTTATTTATTTTATATTTTATTTTATATTTTATTTGATATATTTATTTTCACTGTTGCTTCCATGGATGTCTCTTTTATCCTCACAATTTATTTTAGAGGTGGGTTGGGCTGTGAGAGTCTGTGATCTTTATTTTTGTCTGTGTGTGTGTGTTTTATTGATTGTATTGTAACTTATTTGATTGCACTACCCAGCGTTGTTGAGAATCAGGCAACATACAAGTTTATTGTATAATAATAATAATGAGAATTCAATAGGTAGATAGCCAGTCTAAATGTCTGGCTGACTGTACAACCAGTCGTTATAATAATATTATCTTTTAGATTCTGCAGATTATAAAAGATTATCCTAAATTACTGAAGAAAATGAACCATTAGGTCGTGAATGCTTTATCAATTTTATGGTTTTTAAATGATCATAGCCAACATGCGATCTGGGGAAAAAAACACATTTGTTTTAAAGAATTGTAGACAAGTAGAGTACTACGTTTGTACCCCCAAATGTTTTAAAGCTTCTTTTTAGAATTGAATTCAAAGTAATGTAAGTTTGGATAATATCCCATTTAGCAGTGTATTTCTGAATAGTAATTGCTAGGAATATAGCCAAGGAAGTGTGCTATTTTTAAGTCCGGCATGACTGTCTACAACTGTAAATTAATATGTCTCATAAGTTGACATGATTAGGCAGGTACTCCTCTATTTATAATTGATTGTTCACAATTGAAATTATGATGTGGCTGAAAAAAAATGGACTTTAGGACCTGTGCCTGAAGTTATGGCTGATTCAGGGCCCATAAAGACACATGATCAAAATTTGGGGATTTGGCAGCCTGCCCACACTTATGATTGTAGGGGCGCTGCAACTCCCCCCACCCATCTATCTCCTACCGATCTATGCTGTTTTGACACGCACACATCCTGGCACAGCAGCCCTCGGCAGCAGCAGTGGCTCTGGGGTTGGTGTGGGGGCAGTGCAGTTGGAAACCTCTATTTCAGCCCCAGTGCCAGGACTGCTACTGATGAGTGCCACTGTGTAAGGCAGCCAAACTGTGTAAGGTAGGAGGGAAATGCCTAGGAATTCTAAACGCTCCTTTGTCTGGTGAGGGGGGCTGAGGTTTCCAGGGTGTGGTAGCTTTGTGCTGCGCCACTGGATCAGGCTGGGATAGCTGAGACTTCCAGAAATGGCTGATGCTTTGTGTACCACTACAGCAGCCCTCCCTCCATTTTGTGTGCAGTCTGGACCTCCCCCACCCACCCTGCAGATACCCCTGCAGGCCCTATCTGTGACTCTCTCTGCTTAACCCACAACTCTGGTTTAACAGTGGGATTAATGAGTGTTGGCCTTGTGGTCACTAAGTGAGGTAGTCTTACGGTAGTATTCGTGTCTTGTTTTATGACTGCATCACACAGTGACTAAAATTCCAGTCCCAATTGTGGTCGTGAGTTGAGGACTGCCTATATTTCAGATTTGTGACAGGTAGTCCTCAACTTATGGCTGTAATTGAGTCTACTATTACAATATCAACTCACTGCAGTTATTAAGCCAATCACCCATATGATCACCCCACTCAACGACCACCGCCCTGGTCCTCTCAGGCACAGATGCAAAGTAAATAGCCATAGCTGTCATCTCAGAAGCGAACCTGGCTGAAGCCATCTTGCGCTGCCTCATAGTTGCCACGAAGCCTGAGAGGGGGAAGGGAGCGGGAAAGTAGATGGCCCGGCTAACTGCCAAAACAAAAAGTTTTCCTGTGGGAACCAAGGTCATCGTAACAAGTGGCTGTTGAAGGTGCAGAGGAGCGACTAAGTAGCCTACCAGCTGTATTCATTGGACAATGTAACCATTGACATATGGAAGCGGGGATGTTTGCTCTTTTAATTAGCTAAAAACCGCAGGAATTTCTAAAGTTGGTTTTCACTGGCTGTGCCGATATGATGTATCCAATAACATGTTGTTTGAGGAATCTACCTGCCCTGGAGTTCTGCTTTCAGTGGGTACATTACTCGGAACGCTAACAATAGCACTTATATACCGCTTCCCAGGGCTTTACAGCCCTCTCTAAGCAGTTTTACAGAGTCTGCATAGCCCCCAACAATTTGGGTCCTCATTTTACCTCCTTCGGAAGGATGGAAGGCTGAATCAAGCTTGAGCCGGTGAGAACTGAACTGCCAAATTTCAGGGAGCCAGCAGTCAGCAGAAGTAGCCTGCAGTGCTGCATTCTAACCAGGGGTGGGATCCAACCGGTTTAACCACCAGTTCGCTGAGCGCACACTTTGCTTCACTCGCACACGTGCCGGGACTGCACACGTATGCGCAGTTCAGAGAATACTTACCTTTTGGATTGCTGCTTGGGAAGGGAAACAGCTGAGGCATGGTAATCTACTCTGCCCCGCGACTCAGCTGAGAACATAAAGGTTGGTAAAGTGCAGGGGCAGGCAGATGGGCCCACTTAATCGTGGGAGCGAACCGATTCGCTGATCGTCGGAGCTACCGGTTCAGGCGAACCAGAGAGGGATTGGGTTGCTGCCAGCATTACTGCCAGTTTGGTGCGCAGTAATTTGTGTGTGCACTTGCACCTAAAAAGGTCTGCGCATGCGCAAAATGTTAAAATGGGGGGGGATACATTTCTTCAATGAAAATTGTTCTGCGCATGCACAGAAATGAAAATCAAGATGACGCCGCCATAGGAGAACCGGTTCTGGGGCATGGCAGGCCCAGGCTACCAAGTTACTCCGGTTCAGCCGAACTAGTCTTGAACCGGTAGGAACCCACCTCTGGAATCGGTCCGAACTGGTAGAATCCCATCCCTAATTCTAACCAGTGCGCTACCAGGGCTCATGAAGTGAAAGAGCTGCTTGCTGAAAAAGGCCAGGCAGTTCCTCTCTGAGCACAGAATAGGCAGGCTGAGCTGGAGAAAGGAAGCTCGGATCTCAATGATCCCAGTTTCTTTATCCAGTCCAACATGCTGGCTCCCCTCTCTAACCTTTCTGGTTGCAATCGCTTGACTTTGTGAGCATTGCAACATCCGCTAACTTTGGGTGCCAGTTCTAAGTCCCTTCGCTCAGTGCCATCATAATTTCAAACAGTCACTGAATAGTCAGTTGTAAGTTGAGAACTGCCCATGCTGAATAAGCTGATTGAGAGACGGCCAATACTTTTAAAAACAACTTTTTAGATCCCTCCTTTTGTAAGCTTTAAAGTTGCTGCAGCATCCATTGCTCTCGGAGCTCATTGGAAACAAACATATAAGTTATTATGCTTGGAATTCCAGAAGGTGGAGTAGTTTCCCAGTAAATCAAGAAGCATATTGAAAACTTTGGTAAGCAAAATATCAACATTGAAGCTGGCTTAAAGATGCAATTATATCCTAGTCTCTCTGCCTCTGTTTTTTTCCCCAATTGAATATTTTCATTTAGAAATATTCAATTGGAAAAAAAAATATTTCATTTAGAAATATTCAAAGTTTTCTTCATTCGAAACAGGTACTCTCTCTCTCTGTCTCCCTCTCTTTCTCTCTCTGTCTCTCTCTCACACACAGACACAGACACACACACATTCTGAAAGTGCTGTTTACAGGTTTGTCCTTAGGTTTGGTTGAGGAACCAGTCAAAATTATTCTGCTCCAAAATCAAAGCATCCTCTCACTATTACTCTTGAGAAACAGCGAATGAGCTCACCACCCAAAACCAACAGCAAAGGCAAGAAAAACCCTTGTATAGAAGTACCACTGAAAGTATTCTTAAGTATAGTAGTCCTTGACTTATGACCACAATTGGTCATAAGCACCGCTCCCTATAGTCAGCAATAATTAGCAGAGTAAAATATGCAGGGACTCCTTACAGTAACTGATATTAGAATGAGTTGGACAGTGGGCTTATTCGCACAGTGACATTTTATAACTTCTTGAAATAATAAAAGTGGTTTTATGGATTTTTTTTTAATAGATAAGGGATGAGATGTGATGCTTAACTTATTAGGGAGTGAAGAGTTATTAAATCTGTTAATATTTGTGATGAATGTTGGAATTGTAATTACCAACAGTGGAGATTTCATAATAAAGTTCTGATATATAAAATAGGTTTTGCAGTCAACCTCTATTCCTTCCCAAGGAAAGTTGAAAAAGGAAAGAAATTACTGTTTTTTGTACCTCTCGAATAAAACTAACATGTGAGAAGATAATTGGCTGGGCAATCTCATGACAGGTGGCTCAATGAATATTTCTGCCCATGAGCTGCTCGGATCATGTTATGGGAAAACTTCCAATGGCAATGACAAATGCCGAAGCATTTGCAAAATCATAAATAACTGCATAAGCTTCTTTGTCTGTTTGGAGGCCCTCTGGAGGGTCAGTGCAGTTATGTAAAAAGCAAGAAGACAATGCTCATCAGATGAAGATTCAGATTGGAAGGTGGATCAGAAACATATTGTTCTGACCGAGGCTTCCCAAGAGCATGAAACAAACTCCTTGTCCTGACAAAAATCCCTTTTATTAATTTACTGTGAATTCTACTCATTCACAACCGGCAAAGTCTTTCAGGGGAGGTCATAGACCTTATCTGGCTTGGAGAACTGACAGGCTGATATCTGCAAAACTTGGCAAGGAGAGTCATGAACCAATTAAGTGAACCAATTGTCTCCTGCAAACTCCACTCCCCTTTCGCTCCTCTTTTATTCCCTGTGGGAGGGGCCATTCACCATCCACCTGTGGCCTTACTCTCAAGTCTACCCTTGATCCTTAACTGTTCCTTTCGTCTGGCAACTCTGCGCATGCGCACACTGGGAACAGGCTCCAGCTGTTCATCTGCCTCACTGATGTCTGACTCTGAAGGCAGCTGATAACTGTCAGATTGCCCTGGCCTCATCTCTGCCTCCAACACAGAGCTCTTATCAGAGCCTTCCCCAGACTCCAGGACTGGCCCATGTTCCTCCCCAGCCTCCTCACTGTCCGAATCTGCTGCCAGCTCCGCTGGTCGGCCACAACACATGTTAATAAGGAGAGTACTTTATAGATGACCTAGGCAAGTGCACAAAATTAAGCGTGTGCATGTGTACGCGCAGATTAACACCTGACACTCTATAGAAATGAAAGTTGGACTTGGAAGAAACATGATAGAAAGACTATTGATACTTTGAGCTTGACATTTCCTAGGAATACCTCAAGTAACCAAGAGAACAACAAATGGATTATACATACATGGAGCTAAGTGACTGATATTACTGAAGAAAAACAGGCAGTGAAGCTGTGGAAAAGAAGGAGGAGGCATTATTGATGATCCCAGCAGAGCAACACAGATTGGCAGGTTGAAAGATTGGACAGTGGGAGACAGATGCTATTGTGGATGGATAAATAATGCAGTAGCAGAGTGCAGTGGATCAATTCATCTGCTGACTTTCCAAGAAGGCTTCGAAAAACAGAAATTTTGTTCCTCCTCCTCCCTTTAATATAGGAAAGGTTAGGTACAGGAAGCATAAGCAAATTATTATTATTAGTTAGCATATGAGCTGTGGGGGCGCAGTGGTTAGAGGGCAGTATTGCAGGCTATTCTGCCGACTGCTGGCTGGCTGCCTGCAATTTGGCAGTTCAAATCTCACCAGGCTCAAGGTTGACTCAGCCTTCCATCCTTCCAAGGTGGGTAAAATGAGGATTCAGATTGTTGTGGGCATTATTCTGACTCTCTAAACCACTTAGAGAGGACTGTTAAAGCACTGTGAAACATGATAGAAGAGAAATTAAACTTCTATGGGGGTATCGCAGACATAAATGAATGTCCAGTTCAGCTGTCCAGGTGATCTGGTGTTGCTTTTTGTAGATCTTCTAGGGCAGTGTTTCTCAACCTTGGCAACTTGAAGATGCCTGGACTTCAACTCCCAGAATTCCCCAGCCAGCGAAAATTCGCTGGCTGGGGAATTCTGGGAGTTGAAGTCCAGGCATCTTCAAGTTGCCAAGGTTGAAAAACACTGTTCTAGGGGACCAAAGAATGCATGTTGTGGGCAATCTTGCACAATACATTTAATAGTTTGCATGTCAGCACCACAATTGCAACAAGGCGTATCTTTCCATCCCCACTGATACAAGGCAGAAGGACGTCTTCCGATATCATACCTAATTCTAAAAAAAAAGGAAAGAGATTAAAATAAGTTAAGAAGCTTCTAGCAAGTTCTGTAAATAAACATGTACTTTTAAAAAGTTAGGCTTGAAATTAGAACATACACAACCATCGAGGACATAAAATTACTATATGGTGGAAGTATAAGCACAAATTATTTTCTTGTTTTGCATTGTACCAGTAAAGTTATAATGTGATATTAGTTCCTATCCTTTTCTCCAGTTCCAGCACAAGGCAACTTACATATATTCTCCAGTGTTTAAAATTAATCCTTTTGCTTCTGCCGTTCTGAGTTACTGTACCAGAGGTGGTATTCAGCAGGTTCTGACCAGTTCTGGAGAACTGGTAGCAGAAATTTTGAGTAGTTCAGAGAACCGGTATATACCACCTCTTACTGGGCCTGCCCCCATCTGTTCTCTGCCTCCCGAGTCCCAGCCGATCGGGAGGGAATGGGGATTTTTGCAGTATCCTTCCCCTGCCATGCCCACCAAGCCACGCTCACAGAACCAGTAGTAAAAAAAAAATTGAACCTCACCACTGTACTGTACCAATCTCTTGCTGGCATTGGGAGACAGATGTACGCGGTCCACATAATAATCTCTCTAGCCTGGGACTCTCTGGTTCCCGACTTTCCAATCTATTTTATCACCTCCTTGATTTTCTCAAGAGGAGAGTCAGAGAGGTGACTCTGAAGAAGGCATGCCCTATCCAACAAAATGAATTTTAAAGTGTAGAAAAGCAAAGCTTTACATTTAGGCAGGAAAAAATCAAAGTACAGATTTGGCGAGACCTGCCTCAAAAACAGTAACTGTGAGAGGGATCTTGGAGTCCTAGTGGATGATCATTTGAATATGAGCCAGCAATGTGCAGCAGCCGCCAGAAAAGCTAATACAATCCTGGGTTGTATAAACAGAGGCATAGAATCAAGACCATGTGAAGTGTTAGTGCTGCTTTACAACACCCTAGTAAGACCACACCTGGAATACTGCAAACAATTTTGGTCACTATACTACAAAAAAGATGTTGAGACTTTGGAAAAAGTTCAGAGAAAAGCAACTAAGATGATCAAAGGCAAGGAGATTAAACCATAGGAAGAATGGCTGCAGGTTTTGGATCTGGCAACTCTAAAGAAAAGAAGAATTAGAGGTGACATGATAGCACTATTCCAGTATTTCAGGGACTGCCACAAAGAAGAGGGGGTCAAATTATTCTCCAAACTACCAGAGAGCAGGACAAAGAAATGGTTGGAAACCATTTCTGGAATTAAGGAGAATCTTCCTAAAAGTGAGGACAATTAACCAGTGGAACAGCTTGCCTTCAGAAATCATGAGTGCTCCATCAGTGGAGGTTTTTGAGAAGAAACTGGAGACTCACTTGTTTGAGATGGTATAGGTTTTCCTGCTTGAGCAAAGGGCTGGACTAGAAGACCTCCAAGGTCCCTTCCAGCTGTTCTGTTTGGTTAGTAAAGCATGGATTAATCCTGGGAACAGAAGAAGAAACTTATAAAGAAATTTAAGGAAATTTAAAGTCACCCCATCTTAACTCTCTGATATAAGAGAAGGAAGGAAGAGAAACTCAAGTCAGGCTTTCAAGAGTTTATTACTGTAATCTACTGCCTGATTCCCTGAAAATAAGCCCTCCCGGGGATAATAAGCCCAATCAGGCTTTTGAGTGCATGTGCTAAAATAAGCCCTCCGCCCAAAATAAGTCCTCCCCAACAATATTGGAGCAGCCATGAGGTGACCATGCTCATCGCCTCCTGCACCTCAAAAATAATAAGACCTCCCCAAAAATAAGGCCAAGTGCTTATTGCGGGGGTCCAAAGAAAATAAGACCCTGTCTTATTATGGGGAAAATACTGTAATTTTCCAATATTTACTGTGGCATCAGTTTCGTGACCTGGTGTACCTCAAAGGGATGAAGTCCCCTTCGGGGAAAAGGGCGGCATATAAATGTAATAAATCCATATAAATGTAATAAATCCAATGAAACATAGATATGAAGGCAAGCAGAATCCATTTAGCTTAAAAGAGAAGCACGTACAGCACCCAGCTAGCAGGAACCGAAACCACACAGAAGTTCCCTCATCCTCTCAGGTCACTACAGTATAATGTGGTGGCTCATGACTCCAACATTAAATAATAGACAATTGTTTTGCAAAGAACTGGGCATCAGAAAAGGAGAAACACCTGGAAACCAAGCTTTGCAAATTACATTCTTGTCTAAGCCCTTTCTCTCATAACACCTCTGAATTCTTCCATTGTTCTACCCGAAATTATTAACTGCAGCCCTCGGTTCAGAGAATGGATCTGAACAGCGGTAGCTGCACTTTTCCATTACATTTTGAAAAGAATTGAATTCAGCTGGCTGATCTCTGGTGCTGCGTGATCAGCAGTCAGTGTTAATTCAGTTGAAGGCTCCAGGATTATACAGCATAAATTTCCCAATTTCAGGTTGTGGGTTAGAACGAAGGTAATCCAAAGTTGCTAAGGAATTTGACATTCTGACAAATTGGTTATCAACAGACACCAAGAGATACACTCCATCTCGCTTCTGGGGGCGGAGCCTGTCGCCGAAGAGGGCTCAACGGAGCTCCTCTCAGAGATCTGATCTGTATATCTAAATAAGATCATAGATATCACCCCTTTTTGGCTAGAAAGGGGCAGGGAGTAGCTCTGTGGCTAGGGTCTATTCGTAATCCACAGCCTTTTTCTTTTTTTTGGCTGTGGACGGAGATTAGATCCAGCGTAAGCGGAGCCTTTATCTCCAGCCAGTTCTTCTCAGCTGCCTTTTTTGCAGCCCTAGACAGGCGACTCCCCCCCCCAGGACAAAGCAAAGTTGTTTGAAGCTAGGATTAATACGGGCGGGTCCCACCCCTGTGAGATTTTTGCTTTTATTACTATCTTAAACACCAGCCTCATTTGTCCCAGAGGCTTCTTTGTTTAAACGGACTTCAAAATGGCGATTTCTCTCCGTTGGTGACTGATAGGGGATGTACTTAGCCGGCTTTACCTTCCTGCAGACCGCTCCTTAACAAAATAATTTTTTTTTTTGGAAACAGAGGGGAGCGAGAGCGCTGTTTATTTGTTTATTTATAATGGCACCCAGGTCAAAATCAAAGCGTTTCTCTACGAAGGTGCTTAAAGAATCTACGAATGAATCTAAAGAATCTGCTATGAAATCGCTGCCTTTGTCTCCTACGCCCTCTACTGGAGAATTCTTAACACAGGAATTTTTCTTTCAAATGCTTAATGATTTTAAACAGGAAATTAAAGAATTTGTATTGGAGCTATATGGTAATTTAAAGTCTAAAATTGCCCAAATGAAGGCGAATACGTTTGTAGCTGTGTCTGCCCTGACAGATTATACCGCTGAAATGGAGAATAAATTGGAAAGCTTGGAGGAGGCTAATTCTAATTTGACTACTAATATCCAAACATTACAACAAAAAATTAGAGATACTCAAGAACAGCTCGTTATGATAAATTTTAACAAGAAGGCATTTGCAATAAGAGTCAGAGGATTGCGCGAAAAGGAGCGAGAGAATTTGAAACAGACCTTTGTTGAGGCCTTCAGCCATGCGGTGGGAAGCCCGGGACTTAATTTTGATTGGCAGATCCGGAAAATCTATCGCCAGAACTCGATGGTAGCGGAACAGCGACAGCTCCCGAGGGACATAATTATATATTTCTCCACAAAAGAATCCAGAAATGCGATCATGCAAAAATTTTACAATAACAGGTTGCGAATCGATGGGCAGGATCTGATTGTTTTCAAAGAAATACCATCCCAGATGTTAAAAGCAAGAAGAGACTATACTTTTTTAACTAAAGAGCTTATAAACCACCAGATTCAATATAGATGGGAAGTCCCAGCCGGCATAACAGTCACATTTGAGAATCAAAGATTTCGTCTCAATTCTGTTTCGGAGGCTCGAGATTTCTACTATAAGACTCTGAAGGCGGGACTTCCTGAGTCACTTGGAAAAGAGGAGAGACAAGCCGAAGGAGAAGGCAAGCAGCAGACCACATGGCTGCAAGATGGAGGGGGTAGCTCTCCCTCTCTCGGAGAAGCAGAAGAGCGGAGATCGAGGATTTAGACATTCCAAAATATTCGCCAAAGTGTTGGATTGAATGGGGGTTTGCGATCTCTCTCCGGTAGAAAAAGTGGAACTGGATATTGGTGGTGTGATATTGGGACTGAATTATGTGGATGCTGAATGTATACTTCACGGGACTTGTATGTCTGAACTTTAATTTAAACTGTCCAGGACTCTAAAGTGAAGAGAGTGGAGATGGTAACTTTACTGAACTTAAGTTGGGGAGGAGGGAGCTGGTGCGAATTATTGTTTGAAAATAAGGTTAAGAAAGATTATTTGGAGGGACTATGGGAAATAGTGGTAAACATCAGAGAAGCAAGGTATAGAGCAAAATGCATGCGGAATGATTTATGTTGTTTAAATGCAAGGGACGAGGGTAAAATGCATGCGAAATGATTTACGTTGTTTAAATCCTATTAGAAGGGAAAGCTTGATGAGATTATTTTAAAATAGAAGGCAAATTGATTCTTGTGTAAAGTATATGTGGAATGATCCATGCTGTTTAATTCTTATTAGAAGGGAAAGTTTGGTGAGATTATTTTGAGCTAGATTGTATACCGATGTCTGCATAAATTTGTATAAATTTTTATTTGAATATAAGGTTAGCTCGATGAGAGTATTTTAAGATAGAATGCAAACTGATTCTTCTGTAAAGTATTATTTGAATATGTGGAATGATCCACACTGCTTAAATCTTACTAGAAGGGAAAGCTTGGTGAGATTATTTTGAGCCAGATTGTAAACTGATGTCTGCACAAATTTGTATAAATTTTTATTTGAAAATAAGGTTAAGGAAGATGAACTGGAGAGCCTACAGGAGGTTGGGGTAAATAACAAAGAAGCAAGAGACGAGAATAGAATACATATAGAATGATTTATACTGTCTAAACATAAATAAAGATGGGGGGCTGAGCTTAATACAAAGAGTTCTTTTTTTCTTTTTTTCCCTTTTTTTCTTTTTCTTTTTCCTTTTTATAATTTGTAATTTCTTTTTTATCTATTTTTTATATATATATTACTTTTATTTTGAATTCATACGATCATAAGATACCTTAGAAGGGGTTTAACAGAGGGCAGTGCCAGGTGTGGGCCCTGGGAAGTCGGGGGGACTAGGGATGGGGATTTACGGGGGGTGGGTGGGTGGGTGCTCATATAGTTTCAATAAGAAGAAGAATGCACTTGTATACGGTTGTTCTTTCTTTTTTTCTTTTCTTTCTTTATATTTTTTTCCTTGGTTTATTTTTTATTTCTTTATTTTTTATCATATTATAGATCAATAAGAGTTGAATAAAGGAACACACCAAGGGGAGAGGTAGAGGGAAAGAAGAGGGAGGAGTAAGGAAGGAGTAAGGGGAATGTAAGGAGGGTGTAAGGGGAATGCTAGGAGGAAGGGGAGAAAGGAAGGTTTGAGGGGAAAGGGAAGTAGGGAAGGGGAGTGTTAGAGGGAGGAAAGGAAAGTTGGAGGGGAAAGATGGGGTGTATGGAGGATGGAAGTGTCAGGTGGGGTTGTGAATGATGATGAGTTGTGTTTTCTTTTTTATTTTATTTTATTTCTTTTCTTATAGCAAATATCCAGTATATAAGTGACTGTAAAATGGAATGTGAAAATGAATAAAATATATATTTAAAAAAAAAAAAGAGATACACTCCATCTCTATGCCGTTTAAAAGAGAAGCCACAGCTACTCTGCATTTCACAACCAGCAAACATCACTCTCCCCTTCCCTGATGATATTACAGAGCCTATGAATAAAACTGGGAACCAACTAAGCTCAGAGAAAATAGAATATATAAAACTTAGTCTGTTCAAAGAGAAAATGAGAAAATGCAGAAGATCATGTCATAATTTATATTATGAGATCAAATTCCATATATTAGCAGAGGAGAGCTGCACACTAAGAACCACAGGTGATCTGGATTAAAAATGTAGATAAGAAACACTAAATATTATAGAGATATGAGTATAGATGGTTGAATGTTAAAGCTATTGTATAGGAAGTATTTTAAACAGTATTGTGTTTCAGATCTAAATACAGTACATTTACAGTGACTAAAATAGAAGCTAACTATATTCACTTATCAAACCGAGTGTTTATACTACACTAAAAAGCATAGTGTGTGAATTAGAAACTTGCTAGATATTATATAGATACAAATATAGACAGTTGAAGAGTAAAGCTATTGTATAGGAAATAGTAGCTACATGGGTTTACTTATCCGAGTGATATTTCATCTGTGTTTGTATATTATGGCTTACTACAAGGATTGTCCAACTGTGGATCACGAGCAAACATTGTAGCTTTCCAACTGTTTCTACATCTGTTTGTTCAAAAGCCCATCTGGGATTCTAAGAATACTCTTTCTAATCTGTTCTTTGAATTCATTTCTTTAACTGTACAGCCAACAATCCTCTTCAAAGACTCCCCGCCCCAAATCTCCATGCGCTTTTCCTGAAATTGCTGGGAGCAGAACCAAACTCTGACTGAGAGCCAGTTTGGTGTGTGCAGAGAGGATAAAAGAACAAGGAGCGCATTGATGCTAAAATGATAGCTGGCACTGTCAGGATAACTGAGCATGAGTTCATTGGTTTGGTTCATAGGGAGGAACACAATTTCATTTATTGTTCTAAGGTGTCGTACAGAGTATAACAACTAACTAACTAACTAACTAACTAACTTATTTATTTATTTATTTATTTTGATTGTCTCTTTTGAGTGATGTGTAGATGTTGTTTACCTCTCTATACCTGTTAATGGCTGATTTATCTGAGTGCCAGGTAGGTGTGGGCGGTTTACAGTGTCAGCATACAATATTTCCCCCAATAATTGGGGTCCTCATTTTACTGACCTTGGAAGGCCGAGGCAATAACTTTTTCTCCCTATGTTTCTTCTACATGCTGGCTAGATTAATGTTAGAATATGGAGGAGTTATTTGCGTGTTCTTCTCACGTACAGGATGAGAGCAAGTTCTCTGCCAGTTCACCTGAAAAGAGCGAAGACCACTTTTACCAAGAGGAGGAAGAAAATGTGCTCATTATATTCCTTTGCTGCAGGAATATTATTCCTACATTTACTGAGGTTTTATGTATTTTTGAGGGGCAGGGCTTCAGAGAGAAGTTATAAGATAGAAGAATTCAGAGCTGGGAGATGGGATGGACTATTGCCTGACATCTGAAATGAAGTAGAGACAATAGCTCCCCACGTTTATCCTCCAGATAATTTATTTTTTCATTTCGGACCTGCATGCTGTGTTTGTCAGTGAATATGGTTCATACTTAAGTGGGAGGAAAACAGAAAAGTTTTCCTGGCATCACTATTACTTTGATATTCTAGTCTGTTGCAGCACCCCATCCTCAAGATAGATTTATATTTCAAAGAAGTGTATCTGCTGCTGATTCTTCTACTGCAAGCATCTAATCCTCACGGACAGCTAATAAAATGTTGATGCCTCACAACGCAGCTTATTTTGTTCCGGAACACTCAATATTTCTTCTCTCACCCCTTCCTTTCCTCCTTTGATGTCTTCCTTTAGATTTGGCAGATTGCAAATTGATGACATTCCCCATCGCCCTTTATAAAGTCATGAGGCATGTGGCTGAAGGCATACATCTCATCACGCTGGCCAATAATGAGCTGAAGTCTGTAACCAGCAAATTCATTATCACTTTTAGTCAGCTGAGAGGTAGGTGTACACCTCTGCAGGCAACAAGCAAAAGGAAGTATCTCTGTTGTTGCTATTACTTTTCCAAATGTCAGGACTTCTTCATTTTAAAAATGTATTTATGCCGCGTGTAACATGTTTTTTTCTCAGTAACCATGAATACAATGTTATAAATTGATAGTAAAACAGTAATTATCAAAATATAGGTAGTCCTCGATATAGTTTCTTGTTTAATGACCATTTGAAGTATTCTGTCCTAGGCTTCCCCAAAAAGCAGAGTCCTGGTCCCCCCCAAAAAACCCTTTTTAAACTGAATTTATTTTATTTAATTCCTCTTATTCACATTCAGCAAGGCCTGGCAAACAGTCTTTCAAAGGAATATTTATGACTACAGACCTTACCTATCTTGGAAAGCTGCCATGTAAATATTTTCCAAATGAGGTGCTGTGCAAGGAAAGTCTAGGCACAGAGTCTCTGAGATTCACGGACAGATCTTCACACTCCTGAAATGAAACTAACAAACAAATGAACGGATTGTTTCATGCAAAAGCCCACTCCCCTTTCTCTCCTCTTTTATTTACTATGGGAGGGGCCAATCATCTTCCACCTGTGACTTTACTCCCAAGTCTACCCTGATTTCTGAGCTGTTCTTTTCTTCTGGCAGCTCTGTGCATGCACACACTGGGAACAGGCTCTGGCTGCCTAGCTCCGTATGCACCCAATCACTGCCAGAGAGCCTCGGCCCCGTCTCTGCCCCCGACACAGGGCCCTCATCTGAGTCTTCCCCAGCCTCCAGGACTGGCCCATGCTCTCCCCAACCTCCTCACTGTCTGACTCTGCTGCCAGCTCTGCTGGCGGGCCACAATACGAAGTTACAATAGCACTGAAAAAAGTGACCTGTGACCGATTTTCACACTTAGTGACACCTTTGACTGATTTTCACACTTGAAGCATCCCCATGGTCACGTGATCAGAGTTCATATACTTGACAACTGGTTCCTATTTATGACAATTGCAGATTTCCAGGTTCGCCTGATCGCCTTTTGCAGCCTTCTGACAAACTCAGTGGAGAAGCTTAAAATTCATTTAACAACCGAGTTAACTAATTTAACAACCAGAGTGATTCACTTAACAAATGTGGTGAGAAAGATGGTAAAATGGGGCAAAACCTGGCTTAACAAACAGCTCACATAGCAACATAAATGTTGGACTCAATTGTGATAATAAATCGAGGACTACCTGTAAACGAGTCTTTTTGGGGAGAGATAAGTGGCAAATAAATTAATAATAAATTAAATTAAATTTTCCCTCTCAAACGTTACAAGCAATGAGATCATCTTAGCTTCTCACAGCCTCACAAATGTATAATTTGAGAGGTAAGAGCTGAACGTCAGAAAAATTTACACATGGTAGACTTCTGTACGATGTTTATTTTTCAAATTTTAGATTGAACCTTCCTGCTGTTGTGATGACATTGTTACTCTGCCTTGCAGCAAAAGTTTATATCTTTCATTTTCTGTAGACTTCTCTGCAATGTGGAATAATCCTGTGTCCTTCAGTAACCCACCAGTTTTATTGTTTTCATTTAAGCCAGAGGTTCTCAAACAGTCTCATTCCCATGGGTATCTCAGCAGCTTAGAGGATTTTTTTTAAAAAGAAAAATCAAACTTACATGGATAAAATGGAAACACTTTCAAAACGTACTGGCCTTCACTATACAAGCCAGCTTCAGGCAATTGTGAGAATCTCTTGATAGATTAAAATTTAATTTTTAAAAGCAAGAGGTTATGCCAGCTCCATTAGTTTCATTTGGAGGGAGGTCACTCAAAATCTTTTATCACAAAGTGAGCAGAATAGTGGCACAACTCTTTTGCCAGTAAAATAATTTATAACATTGGTCTCTGTTGCCAATCGTTTGGGGAACTGGGTGTTAAAATACTGATTTCATACAGAATAGAATAGAATAGAACTTTATTTATTTTTTCAGGCAAGAGCTGCACTTGATTTTTGGATAGTGGCCATATTAAACAGAATAACAGAATAACAGTTGGAAGGGACCTTGGAGGTCTTCTAGACCAACCCCCTGCTTAGGCAAGAAACCCTACATCACGTCAGACAAATGGTTATTCAATTCCTTCTTTAAAAGTTCCAGTGTTGGAGCATTTACAACTTCTGGAGGCAAGTTGTTCCACTGATTAATTGTTCTAACTGTCAGGAAATTTCTCCTTAGTTCTAAGTTGCTTCTCTCCTTGATTTGTTTCCACCCATTGCTTCTTGTCCTACCCTCAGATGCTTTGGAGAATAGCTTGACTCCCTCTTCTTTGTGGCAGCCCCTGAGAGAAGAATATCTAGCACAGTATATTCTAAAATGAATAAATGATTCCCTGACAGATTTAATTACCTCCTCAAAGGTTCAAAAGAATTTTGCGTTTTATTAAGATTGTTGAAAAGTGGTAAAAGTTAAAGGGCATTTGAGGAATATGTAGAATGAAACTATAATCAAATTGCTGTGTATAAATAACATGAGCTTTGATGAAATATATACCAAGGAAGCAACATTATGTGGTTGTAAAGAAGGATTAATGAGGTTTGACAGAGGCGCAGAACAAAACTGCATACTGTATTTTGATAAAGCAATTTTAACAGACAAACAATTGAGTGGCTGAGTGAATAATATTTATAAAGGAAAGATACATATGGTTGCTTATGTTTATTTTTAAGGCTTTCTGTACTTTATTATTCAAAGGTACTGGAGTATATTGTGTCTCCTTACAAATCATTTAATCATTGATTGAATGAACATTTTAGTAGCTGTGCAAAAATATGAAATGATGAAAGGAAAATTTAAGCGTCCTTCCTACTATAATTATCAATTATCTTAGCTGTGTCTGTCGTATACTGTTGAAGTAAGTCATCTCTAGCATTGTCTTTAAGAATGCGGTGGCTCAGTGGCTAAGGTGCTGAGGTTGTCGATCAGAAAGGTCGGCAGTTCAGCGGTTCGAATCCTTAGTGCCACGTAATGGAGTGAGCTCCTGTTACTTGCAGAGGATGGAATGATGAGAGCAAAGTATTACTGGAAGAAAAACCCGGTCCGAACTCAAGCTGGGAGAAAGGTGCTGGAAATAAAATGGAGGCTGACTGACTACAAGAAAAGGAGGTTTATTTGGATTTCAGAAACTTCATTGACAGCAGCAATGTTTGTGGTAGCTCACCCCTTGATTTAGGAATGGATAGATTTTTATAGTGTTCTGAGATGCTCCAGGGGGTTGTACAATGTAGTGAGGCCTTGTGTCTTTTGCTATTCTAATGGTGGTGGATTAATTCTATTATGTCCTAAAGGTCATGTCCTATTCTTAGAATTTGGAGTGGGTGTGTGTAAATTTTAATCCCATCAGCTCAAACCTTCTGTGTGTTTTGTTTATGAATAGATTGGCCCAGTCTTTCTCAATGGGCATGAAATATCCATCTCTAAAGATTTGAGACTTCTGCTATTAAGAAAGACTGGGTATGCTTTCTGCCTTTAAGGACATGCTTTCTCTATTTCTCCTTTGGGAAAATATTCTATATTCTGCCTTTTTTAATATTAAGAATGAAGGAAATTTTAACCTGGAGAGAGGGGGGCTTCCTATAATTACAGTGTTATTACCTAAAATGCAAAATATGTAAGCTTTATCATATAGGAGAGCCAGTATTTTTGAAGATAGTAGTTGACCTGTCTCCCTGGAGATTAATACTAACCTGCACTGGGAGACAAGCAATTGAGGGCATTGACATGCCATGCTATAACAAGTGGCAATTTAGAAGACACCCAATTATCTTTTTTGTAGCTGGTAGGATCTCTCATGATTGTGACACAGAATGTGCCTGCACAATTATAAAAAAATAATAATAATCACCTGGATCTCAACATTTTGAAAACTGAAAGGGTACTATAAATTGTGTGTGTGTGTGTGTGTGTGTGTGTGTGTGTGTGTGTGTGTGTGTGTATTAAAAAGAAAACCCTACTTCCTCAAAAACCTAGCAAAATTTCTGGGTTCAGTGGTTCTAATTCCTGTAAAAATAAAGAAAAGGAAAGTAGACAATTTAGTTTTATCTTCTTTGGTTTGGTGCGTTGCTATGACAAAGGACCATCTACTGCTACATCTGCTTTTTTATTCTTTCCCAATTCTTTCGATCCATATGAAAAATTTAGTGCCATGATTCATCTTTTTCAAAACTGCAAACATGACAAACCCTTCAAAATTCTCAAAAGCTTTTTTCTGTATCTGGAGAGTTCAATAAAATAAAGATTTTTCTTTTTGGTCTCATTCTGGTTTTTGAAAAGGCAGCCTTGCATGAGATAAGTTGCTTAAAAAGAAGTTAAGAATATTATCAATTCAGAGTTACTGGCTTCTAGGACAGGGGTTAGCAATCCGCGGCTCTAGAACCTCAAGTGGCTCATTCATCCCTCTGCTGCAGCTTCCTGTTGCTGATTTGCTCCACAATTAATACAGTTTTCGGTTAGGACACCCTGGGAGGAGACTATGGTGGGGAGAACCAGACTTCCAGTTGGCTCCAGAATTGAATGGGAGGCTTCCGGTTAGGATCTTTGTGTCTCTTTGAGTGTTTAAGGTTGCCGACCCCTGTTCTAGGATATCACCATTTTGTTTGTTTGAACCAGATATAATCTCTGTAATCCAGTTCCTGCTTTTCTTTTCTTTTAATTTTTTAATTAGATTCTTGGTGTTTTCTGAATTTGTTTCTCAGCTTGGAGGCATCTCATTACCAGCTAGGTAACATCATCAGTGCGTGGGAAAGATGTTTAAGTCAACTCTGAACAGGTAGACCTTAACATACAGTCTTAACGGAGTCAGTCCATTACATTGTATGTTGTAAGGATTGTACTGTAAAACAGTTCCTTTTTTTTTTTTTTACAGCAGCCGTTAATTGAATTCCGTGGTCTTTAAAAGAACCAGTGGTTTTTCTATGGGTGTGGTTTTGCCAAAAATCAGAGATAAGTGCTGGTTTTCAGCAAATCCATTGTAAAACATCGTCACTTGAGTATGGAATGCTACAAATGCAGCCATGTTTGCTAAGCACCTGAAGTTCAGGCTTGTGACTTTGGAAGAGTCTGTCTGTGATAACATCCGGTTGTTGGTTTTTTTGTAATTTTGAATGTTTGCTAAGCAACTGGTCATAAATCAAGGCCTACCTGTAAATTCTCCATTAAGCTAATTTCCTTCTGCTCTATTCAATTAATTTAATTTTTCTTTTGACCCAAAAAGGGAGCTCCATCATAATGAACGCTTATCTGAAACAAATGTTACAATATTCATTTGAAAAATATTTTAATTACTGTTTAATGTTTGGTAATTAAGTAATTTCATTGTGCCATTTCCCCTCACACTAGTCATTTGTTAAACTATAAAGAATTACTGGACTTTCTATTTTTAGAACTTTCTTTTCTTCTGCTACTATTAATGTTATAATTTGTTTTGCTTGAATTTAATGAATAGAAACTCGTAAGGGTAAGGTTACTTATTATTCTTCCTAATAAAGCAGAAAGAATCATAAGATCAGACATAGCCCTGCTGGATTCTTCTTTTCCTCAGCTTGAAGAATTTCTTATGGGAAATTGCATACAGGGGAATTAACTGAACAAACACATCAACATTTAGAAATGGCACATGATTCTCTTAAGGCTAATATTAGACCCCCACCAATTAATGACTCAAGTCTGAGAAAAGAATAACCTAATAACAAGAGTTAGAAGGGACTTTAGAGGTCTTCTGGTCCAACCTCCTGCTCAAGCACAAGATCCTATACCATGTCAGACAAATGGCTGTCCAGTCTCTTCTTAATAGTTTCCAGTGATGGAACACCAGAGGTGGCATTCAGCCAGTTCTGACATGTTCTGGAGAACCGGTAGTGGACATTTTGAGTAGTTTGGAGAATCGGCAAACAGGCTGGCCCTGCCCCCTCTGTCTCCCAGCTGATCTTCTTTTGTTGCCGTAAACAGGAGAACGGAGCTGGAAAGCAGGTTAGTGGGGTGGGGAGGGAATGGGGATTTTGCAGTATCCTTCCCCTGCCACGCCCACAAAGCCACACCACGGCCACTAAGCCACGCCCACAGATGCGATAGTAAAAAAAAATTCAATGCCACCACTGTGGAGCACCAACAATTTCTAAAGGTAAGCTGTTCCATTTAATAATTGTTCTTACAAATTTCTCCTTAGTTCTAGATTGCCTCTCTCCTTGATTAGTTTCCATGCACTGTTTCTTGTCTTTGCCTTCTGGTGCTTTGGAAAACAGGTTGACCACCTCTTGTTTGTGGTGGCCCCTCAAATATTGGAACACTTGCTTTGCACATTGCAAAGACACTGGAGAATTGCAGATTCCCTTTAGTTCCAAAGTCTCGGCCAGCAGAACTGGAGAAAGAAGAAACCACATTATAATTTGGTAAAAATAATTTAAAGTTCAGTCTTTATCTGAGAATTAAAGTAAAGAAGATTGGGGAAAGAAAAAAATTCATCTTGGACACAGACAGCCTACTGGAAATTTAGTAAATCTATATCAAATTCACATTTTTGTGGACTGAAGAGGTAATAGAAGAACTAGAAAAATGAAAGTCCTTTATAACTTGGAGATACAATAATTGAGATTTTATCAGATGAACCTCCATAAATACATAAGAAAGGAATATATACAGGATGAAAATCTTGACAAGTCAAGAAAAATACTGACTTTTTAATGTGTTGAGTACAAATGTGGATTTTAAAACTTACATTCCTCTCACAGAGAGAGGAAATGCTCTTCAAAAAAGAAAATTATTTCATTATTTTAAAAAATTGAAACAAGTTATAGGATGTTTACAAGAAATGCATATAGAAAAAAAGGATACCAAATATTTGATCCCCAAAATTGTGGATGAAGAATTTATGTTAGTGAAATGAAGAATTTATATTAGTGGGAGTCAAAAGGAGAAATGAGATTGTTCTGAATATACACCCCTAATTACAACCAGAACTTATTTCAACTGATGATTTTGGCAGATATGCAGTTGTGAAATTCAATTTTATTTTACTACCAGTTCTGTGGGTGTGGTGTGGTAGGCATGGTTTGGTGGGGGTGGCAGGGGAAGGATACTGCAAAATCTCCATTCCCACCCCACTCTGGGGCCAGGCAGAGGAGGCATTTGCCAGTTCTCTGCATGAGACCAGTTGGGACTTTGATTTGTATTTGTATTTGTATTTTATTATTTGTATGCCGCCCTTCTCCGGGAGGACTCAGGGCGGCGAACAATTCAAGGGGGAAAAAAAAGGGGAACATGAAAGACAAAATACAAATAATAAAAGTAGACAACAGTCGCACAACCATACATGTCGAGAGGGGAGGGAACTCATCACCCCCTGATAATTGATAATGGGAAATTATGCCCCAAACAAGAATAAAGTAACATTTTATAATGGATACACTAATTGATGAAAGTTGGTCTTTGATAGGAGACTGGAATGGTGTAATCTGCCCATAAAAAAATGAAATTTTGATAAAGACATTCAAACAACACAAGGTGTAAAATATCTTTTTTAATATCATGGACTTAGATTTAGAGCTTGTAGATGCATGGAGATATAAAACTGATGATGTAAAAAATACACTTATCTTTTTAATGAGCACTGATTATGTTACCTAGTTTGGGTAATGAAATGCCTGCTAGAAAATAATCAAACTCAAAGGATCCCTCTCATTTTCCTGAAAGACGTAAACAATTCTCAACAAACGACATGCTTTGGATATCTAAGAATTTTGTTCATAAAATTCAGATAATGCCATAGGCCCTTTTCAGACCACAACCCAATGACGTTAGCATTTAGAAAGAAAATGTTCCTTTAGATCATGGGTAGTCAACCTTTTTATACCTACCACCCACTTTTATATCTCTTGTTAGTAGTAAAATTTTCTAACCGCCCACAGTAATGGTGATTTATAAAGTAGAAAAGTCAATTAAATTAAAAAAAAGGAAAGTGCTTCAGTATCGGACAAAACCCCTACCGCCCACCATGAAAGCTGGAATGCCCATAAGTGGACGGTAGGGACCAGGTTGACTACCACTGCTTTAGATAGAGATTACATGAAATATTTCAGAAAGAAACAGGAGCAGAAATTTGTTTTAAAAAATGAAATATTTTTTCTTCTTAATAAAGATACAGACAATGATGGTTTAGGACACAATTAAAGCTTTTATGAGGAGCTATTCTATAACATGCTTAAAAAGAGAGAGAAACAAGAAACAAACAATTTTAGATGAGATAAACGTGAAAGGATAAGTATTAAACAACTCTCCATTGAACTATTTGACAGGAAATTAAACTTCTACAACAGGAGTTGTAACAGCAGTTGTCCTTGTTAACAGCACAAGAAATGGAGGTAAAAATGAACTACACAAAACAAAAGAATTTTGAATTTGCAAATGGGCCAGGGAAATGGTTGACATATAAACTGGAAAGAAAAAGAGGGGGGAAAAAATCAAAATTATATTGGAAATGTGGACAATATGAAGGATTATTTTATGTGAAGTATTTCTTGAAAATGCAGAGGGTACAATTCTTATTTTGGGAGATCTAGAGGGGTGTTTTTTGTTTTTTTTTACCATACATGGATAAAGCAATTTTATCTAATAGAAATAATGGTAAATTTCCTCAAAACCTCTTATTCTGCATGTCACTACAGTACTATCTCTCCTGGAGGTGTGGAAATCTAATCATCCCTCTAAGGGAAAGAGTATAATTTCTGTTTTCCAGCTTAACATACGGTAACTTGTTTGAGGATTGATTTATATTAGGTTTTAATTTACTCTCAATTAACCTTGTTCACGGAGGTGACAACTGCTCCTGATGCAGATGATAATCTGATAATTGTAAAGCTAAACAGAAACATTTTCACTCGAAAAGGATTCAATTAATTTTTGCTCTTACAAGAGGATTCCAACTGGAACAAACAGCTTCTTCCAAGTCAAAGTACTCCCTTAAGTCTTGCATATGTGATGCTAGTAAAATCATTTTTGAGATATTTGTTTATCTCTCGGGCATCATGAGAAAGATAACTGTGCAAAAATAGAAGAATGTATTACTGAATGATCTGGAATAATTGTATTCAAGGAATGCTTAATCCAATTTCTGATTTAGAATGAAAGATAAATGCAGTACAAAATTGAGTAGATTGACTGGGTTTAAATGAGCAATATGCAGTTATTAATCTGTATACCTGTATACAGACACACAGTTCTTAATCAAGATGACTGAAATGCATTAGAAAGTTGGAATCTTATGCAAATAAAATGAAGGATTTCTACACTGATCTGTATAGTAATAATCTACCAATCCTTAGAAAGTTGGAATATTATGCAAATAAAATGAAGGATTTCTATGATCTGTATAGTAATAATCTACCAATCCTTAGAAAGTTGGAATATTATGCAAATAAAATGAAGGATTTCTTATGATCTGTATAGTAATAATCTACATCTAATACGTTAGTCATTTTATTAAGTTTTGTGCATTTCTCTCTCTTTGTCATCCCCATCTGTGATGTTTTAGAACCGTGATGTTGAACCTATGGCATGCATGCCCCAGGTGGCACGCAGAGCCCTTTCTGCGTGCATGCCAGCCATCACCCTGGCCCAGCTCCCACTGGCCAGCTTGTCTTCGGATCTCTGCCGCGCATGCGCAAGAAGCTCTCGCATTGCATTTTGGGGACTCATGCACCACCCCTCTGCTCCGTTTTGGCTTCCAGGTTGGTGCAGGCCTGGAAGGCCTCCTGCAGCAACTTGGAAGCCAAACTGGGGCACAGGGGGGACACATGCGCCCCTCTGGTGCCCTGGTTTAGGCCTGGAAGGCCTCCTGCACCAATCTGGAAGTAAAAATGGATGAGGGGGGTGCATGTGCATGCACGGGGGAGGAGCACATCTGCAGGGGGCTGGAGCATGTCCCACATACATTGTGGGTGCGGGCATGCAGTGTTGCGTGCCCGTGCACTTTCGGTACACAACAACAAAAAGGTTAGCGCTTCACTGTTTTAGAATTTTAAAAATTCTTTCAAAATATTGCAGTGTACAATGCTTCCATTCATAACACCCATTCCATTTCTCATTTTCTAATAGTCATCCCATATTTGTTGGAGTTAAGTCCTGAGGGGGTGTTTTGGTGGATCCCCTCTGCCTCTATTTAAAGCCTTTTGAATGCCGCTTACCCATCTGCATATATTGCAGCACCCTTGAATACGGGTAGTCCTCTATGTGTGACAAAACTGAGCCCCACATTTCTGTTCCTGGGCAAGATAGTTGTTAAGTGAGTTTTGCCTGAATTTATGACCTTGCCACAATTGCTAAGTGAATTGTTGTGGTTGTTAAGTTGGCTCTTAAGTGAATCTTGGCTTCCCCGTTGACTATACTTCTCAGAAGGTCGCAAAAGATGATCACATGACCCCGAGATACAGAAAGCGCCATAAATATGAATTGTCAAGCACCTGAATTTTGATGACATGACCATAGGGATGTTGCAATGGTCGTAAGTGAGGAAAATGGCCAAAAGTTACATTTTTCAGTGCCGTTGTAACTTTGCACAGTCATTAAATAAATGGTTGTACTGTAAGTCATGGATTACCTATAAGTGGTTACTTCTCTCTATTTATTTATTGAAACTTACGTAATTTCATGTCTGGAGACTCTGAGTAACTTATAGTCTTAAAGACAAAAGGTTAGAAACAGAAACCAACTATAAACATCATATACATCTTTCTTTCTGTGTGTGTAACTAAGCTTATACAGTGGTACTTTGGTACTCATCGTTAATTGGTTCTGGGAGGCATGATGAGTACCAAAAATGATGAGTACTGAACAAATTTTCCCATAAGGAATAATGTGATTCATAAGGCAGTCTAGCTTGTGCATTGAGCATCAAACAAATGATGACTACTGGGACAAAATTTTCATGTTAAAATGCATTGAAATCTGATGAGTTTCAAAGCAGTTGAGTACCAAGGTACCACTGTATATTATTAAAATCAAAACATACATATTAAAAACACTGAACAAATCAACTCACAGTTCTCACTTGAAGCACAAATGACCAGGCTCTGATTATCCTACATTGAACACATAAGATGAAGACGTAGGACCAGGATGGCAAACCTATGCCACGTATGCCACAGGGGACACGCAAAGCCATCTTTGCTGGCATGGCAGACCCAATCGGCAAACTGGAAGTTTGGAAACAAACTCCCAATTGGCCCATTGGGCTTGTTTTTTGCCCTTCCCAGGCTCCGGAGGCTTTCCTGAAGCCTGGAGAGGGTGAAAATGGCCTCCCTTGCACCCCCGGAGGCCTGGAGGAGGCTGTTTTTGTTCTCCTCAGTCTTCAGGAAAGCCTCTGGAGCCTGGGGAGAGTGAAAATTCCTCCTCCCCACGCACACAGGGATTGCTTGTGCATGGGTAGTGGTGATGGATCACTTGTTCATGTGCAAGTGGGTGTTTGCTCGCGCATGTACAGGTGGGTGGGCACACATGCGTGTGAGATATCGCACACGCGCACAGTTTTGGCAAACCTTTAGAAAAACGTTAGTCACCACTGACCTAGGTCTCTAGAGAAGTCCCTAAAACTGGGAAAGAAAGAGAAGATAGTCAGAAAGAGAAGAGGATGATCATCAATAAGGTGGATAGACTCAGTTACAGCAACAATGAATGCATGGTCAGAAGTGCTAAAAGACATAAGAAGGGCAGATCATTATGGAGAAAATCTATTTGTGTAGTTTAGGGATGGGGAACTATGACCCCTTTATGACTTGTGGGCTTCAATTCCCAGAATTCCTGAGCCAGCCATAGTTGCCCACTCATAGTTGCTAGGAGTCAATAGTAACTCGATGGCACTTAAATCTTCAACACACTTTCTACTTTATTATTTTGGAATTATACATGTGTTATACTTTTTAAATAATTTCACAGTTCACTCTGAAATAATTACTTTAGAACAATGTTCTCTTTGTAAATTAATTCTGTTTCATGACTTAAAGAAATGTCTTGCATATGTCAGTTATTTATTTCTCCAAAACCAGGATTCTACTGTAATATTTTTTTCTGATCAAAACTACTTGCACCTGTCTATCCCAGTTCCCTTCAATAATTTGTGAAGAGTATGCTACTCCAGATAACCTGTCAAAATCCATATTCTTCCTCTAGTGATATCCTCACAAACAGATTCCATCTTATATGAAATAAATCAATACAGTTTTAAGTGAAACGAGGTGGTTGAGCAAATCCAGCTTCCCCATTGACTTTTCTTGTTGGAAATCAATTGGGAATGTCGCCTACGGTGATCACATGTCCCTGAAATGCTGCAACCATCATAAAAATCATCAAGTCATAAATATATGTCAGTTGCCCAGTGTCTGAATTTTGATCATATATCTGTGGGGATGCTGCACTTGTAAGGGCAAGAATGGGCAATCACATTTTTCAGTGCCATTGTAACTTGAACAGTCGATAAACAAATGGTCAGCCTGGCTGTCTTCCCTTCCCTTCAAGCTTACTGCCAGCTGCCATGGAAACGGGGGGGGGGAGCAATGGGTATTTGGGAGGGGATGTGTATAGGAGGTGGAATTTCTGAAAAGCAATGGAGCCAGCTTGTGTTGTTTAACATCTTCAAGGCCAACTATCTTGGGAAAGGCATGCACAAAGGGCAGATGAACTTGGACCGGAGATGTTCCCAAAACTTCTTCTTGGTTGACTAATGGACTCTAGTTCCCTGGCTACTGAGGCTCTTTTAATTTGTCTCTCCTGGTCTGTCTGTTTCAGATCTTGCCTGTTTTTTGCGGAAATCAGTTCTTTCCTAGTAAAAATATCTTTTCTCTGAATCTATAGAGTGAAGGGTTTTCTTTTCTATGGACTGATCGAACGCAGGTCTGAAACAGGTGCACGTTAAAAAACCAATTGAACATAACCCAAAGTCCACTCTGTAAATTGAGGATTTCCTGTATTAAAGAGGATCTATGGTTTTTCAATATATCCTGCTAAGGCCAATTCTTTTACTTTCAGATCATTTTCCAAATTAAGCTTGGAATTCAGTGGGAGTTCAGGACATATAAAAACAATGTTCCCCAGATTTTCTTTTTTGTTCCTGAAACGAGGCATAAGTGGCATCTTACTATTATCTCCTATGTTGTTTTCCTCTGTTTGTTAAGGTGTGCCATCAATTCCTGGTGGGTGAAATGCCAAAACCAACTTTATAAAGGTTGATGTGTCAGCCTAAAGGTTGATGTGCCACTCTACATGCATAATTGGGACCTTCTCTCTCCTACAGAGTTTTAATTATTTATTTGTTTTCTATATCTGGCCTTTAGGGATAGAAACCCTTTAGAATAAACTTCCAGGGAATATGATTAAAGTCATCATAAATGATGTCTTTAAAGACATTTTCAGAATGTTCCCTCAAAGGACTGACTTGATGAAGAGAAGAGGAATTTTAGCTGGAGCAGCCAAAGATGGTTTTCACTTGCCGACTTGGTTCCTTTGAACTTGTCCAAGAGTAGTTGGGGGAACAAATATACCAGTGTTGGCGAACCTTTTCAGCACCAAGTGCTGAAATGGGAGAAGGCTGGAAACCGGAAGAACAGCCGCCCAATGTGCATGCGCATACCGGGAAAATGATCTTCCGGTTTTTGTTGCACACCAGCCACCTGGTCTTCTGGTTTCTGGTGCGCATGCATGCCCAAAGACCATATGGTCTGCGTGCATGTGTGTGCTGGGAACCGGAAGGTCACCTTCCCAGTGTGCACATGCGCATCAAGCAGCTGCTCTTCCAGTTTCCAGCGCTCCTCCACGCGTGAAGACCAGCTGGCTGGTGCACCAGAACCGAAAGAGTAACGGGTGACGGCTCACATGCCCAGAGAGATGGCTCTGCGTGCCATTTCTGGCATGCATGCTGTGCCATAGATTCGCCCTCATGGGAATATACAATCCTTACTCAATACATCAATGAAAGTTTTGGACTCCAGAGGAGTTAAACAGTCAACAAGAACAGCCTTCTTTTGAATACACTTACCCATTCATTTCACTTAGACCAATATTTTCCAAGTTTGATCTTGCTGTATGAAAATGTGTAAATTTATAAGAAAAATATGTAGGAGGCAAACTTGAAGTAGAGAATCATCTTGTAGGCCAGTTTATAACTCTAAAGGGGGAATTCTTCTAGGAGTAGTATAATAATGACGTGGTACAGGATAACAGAGGTACTGAAACTGTGGCATAGTCTACAAGTATTTTTACAATGGAAAGTATAATAAATATGGCATGGGTCTGAGGTATCCGAGGAGCTAATGGGATTGGCCTGTGCAACGTGCTGCAATGGGATAAACCTACTGTACTTTGGATCCTGTTAAATAATTTTATCTGGGGGAGGAGCCTTTTCTGCTGTGGCATCTCTCTGGAATGTGAGTTTGGCTTCCACACTCCTGGCCTTCTGAGCCTTAACTTCTGGTCTCTAACCCTGAAAGGGCACACTATGCTGGGGGTGGCTGATAAGAAAGAGAGAACCTCCCCTTTCCCCGTGTTGCCTGTCCTCTTGGTTTTTAGTCATTATTTAGTCTTTTTAAATGTTTAATTGTTTTGTATTATCTTTTCATTTTGCTGTAAACCCCCCCCAAACTCACTGTAACAGTGAGATGGGCAGAATATAAATTTAATAAATACATACAATTTAATATATAGTTATTAAATTTAATAAATAAAATGATAATGAGCGCAACCAAACTGTTGTTTAGAACTAAAAAGTGAATGTTAAGACTTGTTGTTGAGTGTTTTAAATTGCGGTATTGTTTTGTTCGTGTTCTTTTTTCTTATTTGTACCCCCCCCCCCGACTTGGTTGTGAGCCACCCTGAGTCCCCTCCGGGGAATAGGGCGGCATAGAAATATAATCAACTCAACTCAACTCAACTCAACTCAACTCAACTCAACTCAATTCTTTGGTTATGACTGTTCCACATAGCATGTTTAGAGATATCTGAGGCACAATCACCCATGCTGTTAGTATGATTATATATAAAGGGTTATTCCTATACTGCTTCAACTGAGTCAGTCTAAACAGCTTTCAGGTTCATTATACAACATCATAATCAATAATAACTAATACGTAACAGTGCAATCAATCAAAGCCCACCTAAAATATACGATATATAAATATAGAGAACCCTGGAGCTTTCAAGGAAAGATCAGAAACCAAATTGTGTTTCTAACATACAATAAATACATTTTCCTTTCCCCAAAACCTTTTTATGCTGGTCCTGAGCGAAAAAGTCTAAAAAAAGGAGAGAATTGAGCAAACTATGTGCCCAATTTCTATCACAGACAATATTAGTGTCCCTGTCCAACTGATGAAAGAAACAAGAAGTCTGCGAAATCTAGAAAATGTAATGATATTCCTAGAGAAAAAGTTCTAATTATCTGTTTTGGCCAGTTCCATGTGGTGCTTTGATCTGAAGATGACAAGAAAGAAAATATGTTATATAAAATGCAAACAACAGTAATTGGCTCAACTTCTCATCAGTCTTCCCCATCCATTAGCAACCCACTGACATGAAGGTCCCAGAAGAATCTGTCAGTAGTACCTTACTTCAGGAGGGAAGAAAAATGGATGCTCGCACAGTTGCTTTTCCTTACTGACCTTTGGAATAAGCTTCTAACTTACTGGGTTTTCAGAAATTAATGGGAAAAAAGTCATTTAGGAGAGCTTTTGAATTATGAATATCATTATCAAAGTATCAACTGTATATTTTGCTTCATTTTTGGCACACACACCCCGATTTGTTTGTTAGACTTTGATTACTGTTTTATAGCATAGATGTTTTATTAGGGAAATTGGAATTCCATGTGTATTTTGATTGAAAGGGGACGTGGTGGCTCAGTGGCTAAGACACTGAGGTTGTCGATCAGAAAGGTCGGCAGTTTGGCTGTTTGAATCCCTAGTGCCGTGTACCAGAGTGAGCGCCTGTTACTTGTCCCAACTTCTGCCAACCTAGCAGTTTGAAAGCATGTAAGAAAAAAATATGCAAGTAGAAAAATAGGGACCACCTTTGGCGGGAAGGTAAAGTGATCTGAACTGGTGGCCTCCACCATTTCTTTAACTTGGATTCTGTGGAGAAATAATTCCTTTTCTTTAGCTTGCTTCTTTCACCCTTCAGCTTTCATCTGGGCTGAACTTATTTCTACTTCTTTTACCATACATACTTTTATACTCCCCTATTATACTTTCCTCAGTCGTTTTTTCCCCTAAGATAAAAGATCCTCATCCTTCCCAAAGAGTTGGACCAGCTCTTTCATTATTTGAGTTGTTTCTTCTTGCATTTTATTCTAGTTCTATGTTATCTTAGATTAAACAAATGTACAATTACTGTATTACTAAGATGCTACGCTTATTGATCAGAAAGGTCAGCAGTTCAGCAGTTCGAATCCCTAGAGCCACATAATGGAGTGAGCTCCCGTTACTTGTCTCAGCTTCTGCCAACCCAGCAGTTCAAAAGGACATTAGAAAAGCAAGTAGAAAAATATGGAGCACCTTGATGGGAAGTGTTCTGTCCCCCCTTCACGGCTTGTTAACAAACGGCAGGCAAACAAACTTAAAAGGAACTTTCTTTATCAGTTCTCGGCTCAGACTGGCTTCGAGCCCCAAAATAACATAAATATAGTCTCTGACCAGATAACGGAATGAAAAACAAAACAACTCTTACAAGCAATGCACTTCTCCAAGTGTAGCCTTGAATCAGGGTTACAGGAAACACAAAGCACTTATCCAAGTGTATCAAGCAATGTTGTACGAACCAAGGAACGAATGATGGAACGTTGACTCCTGCCACTAGGGCATGGCAGGTTCCATCCTTTTATCTCCAAAACCCCACTAACGAGCCCCAGCTGCATCGTTAATCTTGCATTCCGAAAAGACTCACAGAAGATTGCTGCTGAGATACAACAGGAAGGTAACAATGTTCCGTGCGCCATTGGTGTTTAGTCATGCTGGCCACATGACCAAAGAGACTTCTTCGGACAATGCTGGCTCTTTGGCTTTGAAACAGAGATGAGCACCACACCCTAGAGTCAGGAACGACTAGCACATATTTATGAGGGTAGGGTATTACCTGTCTTATTTTGATTGAGGGAGGAAGAAATCAAACAGCTAACTAAATGAAATATTTGATCATCCTTATTATTTTTATTTAAAAACTGCTCACCACCATTCTGCTCCTCACCAGAGATCATCCATACATTTAAATTTAAATGTAGTTTATTATCATTGTACGTATGTACACAGTATACTCATACAATGAAATTCACCTAACACCCAGAGTCCTGATCCAACACACATGACAATCCCTAAACACACCCCCACCTACTAAAAATTCCCCACCCCTAAACCACCCAAGCATCCAGACAACAGACCAAGTAAGTAATTACTTAAGTATTTAAGGCATTACATAAGTAATGTCAATACTGTTTTTGTCCCATATTTGAGCCTGAAACCTGACTGAAAGGGTCCAGATAATCTGTTTCCTCCAAGATCTTCTGGAGTTGCAACATCACCCCCTTGTCAACCACCTTCCCTAAAAAGGAAAGATGGGAAATGGAGGAAAATTGTCTAGAATGATGTGATCCAGTGATGGCTTCTTGAGGACGGGATGTACCAGAGCCTCTTTAAATCCAGCCAGGAACATCCCCCCCCCCTAATAAGGATGAATTATTTGAGGGACGTAATGTTTTATAATTAATTGAATATTTATTTATTTATTTATTTGTCATGTTTATGTAGTGTATATTGGAGGTGGTGACCCTTTGAGAACTGTATGCAACAACATTTCATTTTAATGTATACCGATTAGTGTTCATTTAAAGTGACAGTAAAGTTAGTCTAAGTAAAGGTAAAGGTTCCCCTCGCACATATGTGTTAGTCATTACCACCTCTAGGGGGCAGTGCTCATCTCCATTTCAAAGCTGAAAAGCCAGCAGTGTCCGAAGACATCTCCGTGGTCATGTCGCTGGCATGACTAAATACCAAAAGTGCACAGAATACTGTTACCTTCCCACCAAAGGTGGTTCCTATTTTTCTACTTGCATTTTTACATACTTTCAAACTGCTAGATTGGCAGAAGCTGGGACAAGTAACAGGAGCTCACTTTGTTACACAGCGCTAAAGATTCAAACCGCCTAGGTTCGAATCAGTCTAAGCCTGTCTAATTCACCATCATTGGGACTCACCTCCCTGATCCCTTCTGGGTAGCCTTAGCCAGCCAGAAGGGGCGTGAAACTAGCACACAGGTGGTGGCATGTACATTCTGGAGGACCCTGTCCAATTCTTGCTAGATCCAAAAGATCCAAAGTCCACTCCCTGGGCATCTCCATAGGACTTGCCTCACACTTGGCATCCAGCTGAGAATAGATCTGGGCAATTTTACCCTTTCGGTGAATAGAAAATCCCTCTGCAAACAGGCATCCAGGCATCTTTTCCTAAGGAGAGTCCAGGTGACACTAAAGAGGGCTGCTGGGACTAGCATCTCATGATTTGGTCAAATTCATTATTTGTTTTCCTTCAGTGACTCTGTAAGTATCTGTTTACCCTTTTAAGTTTTCTCCTCTGTGAAGGAAGGGGAGAAATGGGCCTGATGGGCTAAGAGAGGCCATATAAACATGATCCTTCCAAGGCACTGGCCATCTTCCTATTCCAGGCAGCCATTAGGACCTCCACAGGATCCTGGAGCAAATCAGGTATTTCCCCCATCTCTCTTTGGAATCCATTTGGCTCCATCAGTCCCGGGCGCAGACCAATCAAATGGGTAGAACCTCCCTAAGGAGAGGGTAGAATAAGAGAACTTCAAAGTCATCATGATGGGATCTGACCAAGACAGAAAAGAGCCCAAAATCAGCTCTTCTCTCAGAGCCACTTCTACAAGCCACTTGCCCAGAGTGAGACCAAACTCCTGAGTTGGACCATGAATGGCCTGGAAGAGGCCCATGGTTGTCATGGAGGCCATGAACTCCTGAGCTTCCTCAGAGGTCCGCTCCAAGAATGGCACATTGAAGTGTCCCTCATCTCCAAAGTCAATCCTGAGATGACCTCCTGCAGCTCAGACAGGGAAGTTGGTACCCAGCAGGGAGGCTGGTATAGTAGCAACAATCCCAACTGCCCCTACGAGCCAAAGTTCAGAAACAGAGTCCCACAGGCAGCAATTGTGGAACAGCACACCTTAGGGCTACCAGAAGTTCCCAGATTATAACCGTTACCCCTTCCTCCCTTGCCTTCCTCCCTTCCGAGGTGGGTAAAATGAAGACCCAGCTTGTTGGGGAAAATATGCTGACTCTGTAAACCGCTTAGAGAGGGCTGTAAAGTACTATGAAGCAGTATATAAATCTAAGTGCTATTGTTATTACTATTGGAAGAGCATATATCAGAGAGGGCAACACACTATACATACACACATGCGCGCACTCACACTCCCGGGCCCAGCCAGGTCTCAGTAATACTTGTCATTTTATCTAATTCTCTAAATTACTTCTTCAGAGCAAAGGGCATTTAGCAGAAAAGAGCAATTTGTTCCAGTGTTAGAAGCCATTGTGTGCTCCTGAACAATAATGTGGATACTCAGTTTTAAAAAAAAACAAAAACGGGGGATCCACAGACATACATCCTGGCATTGAAAGACAGAAGGTAGAGTACAGAACCACCAGACCAATAACTTCCTTGTCCTTTCGTGAATCAATCTTATGACTTAGTCTTGAAACAATTATAGTCCTTATATCAGTGGTGAAATTCATTTTTTTTTTACTACCGGTTCTGTGGGTGTGACTTGGTGGGCATGGCAGGGGAAGAATACTGCAAAATCCCCACTCCCGCCCCACCCCAGCGGAAAGATACTGCAAAACCTTTATTCCCTCTCCACTCTGAGGCCAGTCAGAGGTGGTATTTGCCAGTTCTCTGAACTACTCAAAATTTCCGCTACCGGTTCTCCAGAACCTGTCAGAACCTGCTGAATTTTACCCCTGTATTCTATCCCAACTTAACTGACCCTTCCAGAATTTTTTGAGAGAAGCTTTTGCAATTGAAAGAATGTACAGTAGCTCTTCCAAATTTTTACATTATAGAAGTGCACTTATCTTTGAGACATTTTGCAGACATACTAATAGAGATTTTTGGTCAGTGCCTAGAAACATTATAGCAAATGGGGTGGAAAAGCTGTAATGTTATGGAAGCCATTAGCCTTTATTGCTGTAATAATTCTACCAAAGGAACAAGGATGGATGAGCTCTCTGAATATTCTTACCCATCTTCGATCATTCTAAGCCTAAATAACATTTGGAGGCTCTGCTAGGAATGATGGGAACTTATCTAAAGGGCGTTAATCTAATAAAATGGTTGCAGGAATTGCAAAAAAGATCTTAGCGTCAACCAACTTCATATGTTTCAAGCTTTTGGGCTACGCATGTACAGGTAATCCTCAACCTATAATGGCAGTTGGCACTTGGATTGTCATCACTGCAAAGTGTGAGTACTTTGTTTAGCAACAGCAATCCAGGCTGTCCTGATTGCTGGTGTTTCATGAGTACTTCATGCCGGCTTCCCACAATCAAATTGATTGAGATGGAATTACAAGCTGCATTGAAAGGTTTGGGGAGGGTGCACAAGAGCCTTAGGACCACTTGAGTTTCTAAAACCTCCTCATTCTGTGGCTGAAATCCTCTGTGGCTGAAAATTCTTCTTGTATTTTGCCATGGGGCTTTCTTAGCCAGCCCACAGAAATGAGAGGAAGTCCTCTTGGCAGATGGCAGTGATATACGGCATTTCCCTGCTGGCTTCCCCATTGACTTTCTGGGGAAGCTAGCAGGGAAGATTGCAAATCCCATGATCACGGGACATTTGGCAACCAGGTGGAACTGCAGATGGAGAGCCGAGATTACAATCATGTGACTGAGTTCACTATAATGCGCTGTAATTTCGGGGACTAGTCACAAGTTCATTCAGCACCATTGCAATTTTGAACAGTTGCTGTACACCTGATGAATGAGTATTTGTGCAGGACTCCCTGCATAATTCCTCATGGACACAGACAGTTGTACCCCTATTTTTACTCTGAAATAGCCTATTTTGAGCAAGGTTAATTCTATTCAGTAAAACTATGGTGCTGTTGTAAATTTGGTGGATCCTTGACTTACCACCACAATTGCAACTGCAACCTCTGTCACTAAGACAAGGCACTATAAATGTTAATAGATAAATTGATGAAGTAGTGATGGTTAATGTACATTTAGCTGAGTGCATGGATTTATCATCTCGTCTGTTTAAAACATGGCCCATGCTGGTAAATGTAGCCCCAGGAGTCTGTTAGATACTATATGCTCTTCGCAAAGACATTTTTGGAATCTTCCAATTTGTAGTCGTGTCCATCCATCTTGTAAGAAGCGAGCACAGGGAGTTTTTCTTGATTGGAAGAAAATGGGCAAATTGCTTCCCACCTCTTCCTGCAGTTAGTTTTATACAGAGAAAAGGAACATTAGTTCTAAAGGTAAAGGTTCCCCTCGCACATACTACATGCTAGTCGTTCCCATCCCCAGGGGACGGTGCTCATTTCCATTTCAAAGCTGAAGAGCCAGCTCTGTCTGAAGACATCTCTGTGGTCATGTGGCCAGCATGACTAAATGCCAAAGGCACACGGAACGCTGTTACTTTCCTACCAAAGGTGGTTCCTGTTTTTCTACTTGCATTTTTACCCGCTTTCAAATTGCTAAGTTGGCAGAACCTGGGACAAGTAACGAGCTCACTCCGTTACGCAGCGCTAGAGATTCAGACCGCTGAAGTGCCGAGCTTTCTGATCGACAAGCTCAGCCTCTTAGTAATACAGTAATTGTATATTTGCTTAATCTAAGTTAACATGGAACTAGAATAAAATGCAAGAAGAAACAACTCAAATAATGAAAGAGCTGGTGTAACTCTTTGGGAAGGATGAGGATATTTTATCTTGGGAAAAAATGGCTGAGGGAAGTATAATAGGGGTGAATAAAAGTATGTATGGTAAAAGAAGTAGAAATAAATTCAGCCCAGATGAAAGTTGAAGGGTAAAAGATCCAAGCTAAAGAAAAGGAGTTATTTCTCCACAGAATACAAATTAAGGAAATGGTGGAGGCCACCAGTTCAGATCACTTTAGAAGGAAATATCAGATGAAAGGAAGACAAAGCCATTAATGGCTAATAATTAAATGTTACCTCTTGGATTAGAGGCCCATGCTTTGAATAAGCATCACGTAAAGCAGCAATATGAAAAGAGCTGATCCTCTTATTATCAATTTTTCCAAAGATATCTGCCTGACTTTTGTAAAACCCTTTTGCCTTTCATCTGACCCAGTATGGCTTTTCTTATTTAAAGCTAGTTAAGAAAGTTATATATTTTATAACAAGGGAGAAACTTTCCAATTTTCATCCCTTGTGTAAACTTTGCTGCTTTATTCTGATTCTAAATCAATATTGGAATCTTATTATATGTGATTTATCATCCAGAGTGCACCAATGTCAAGCTACGTCATCCTTTGTCAATAATCTGCATAGCAACAGGCATCCTGCATGAAAAAAAGGAACTGTAGCATCAAGGCTCAACCACAGGATATGTACCTTCTGCCCTAGTAGGTGTCTTGCTAGTTCTTGCTGCAAACACCTAACTTTATTAGGCAGTACAGTGGCGGGTTCCGGATCCCGTTCCAACCAGTACGGTTGGAACAGGCCCGGCGTTTCCCACATGGACACACGTGGTGTGTGCGCACACATGCAGAGTGCACACATGTGTCGTACCTGCCTGTGACGTCTCCACAAGCCTCAGTGATGCTCCAGCTGCTCAGCGGAACATCATGCAGGTGCTGTATGCATCATGCGCGTGTGCAGAAGCGCCAAAGGCTTAAAGGACAGGTAAGGAGCTTGGGAGGGCAGGTGGTCCCTCCGGAGCACCGTACCGAAACGGTACCCAGTGCTCCAGGCAGGCTCCAGTATCCCCATACCGGGGCGTACCACTTGCAACTCACCACTGAGGTAGTGCTTCATCTAATGTCCTTTTCTGAACCTGGCATATGAGATAAAAAGACCTGTGCTGCTGTCTGATAAATTGAAAGGTTAAAAAAAAATGAAATAAATATCGGAGCTTTCCTGGCACTGCAGTGTTAAGGCATATGGCTAGGGAAATCAGCTCTTTTTCTTTGTCATCTTTTTTTAGGAAATAGGCTAATCTCCCAAGAGATAAATACAATCAAGCTTTTTTTTAAAAAAAAAAAGGTAATGCAAAAATGTAGAACTCCCTTTTTAATTTTAAGTAGTCACACGAAACCATTTCATAGCAAAGTTGGTCACTATGAAGAATATAGTTAGTCAAAACCCAGAGAACTACTTCAAAGAATCTTTCTTAGAAAAATATATAGAGGAAATTGTAAGATTTAAAGGCAACTCTGCCTTTAAAGCGCCAGATTGTATAAACCACAGAATTACTGAATTTGTATAGAGGACTTAAATACCAGAGGCAAATTATGCAACAATTAACAAAATAAAAAAATAATCTGCAATATTTCTAACTAAAATATATTCTATTCATCTTTTCAAAAGTTGCCATTTTCTGAAATATATTTCTTTCTGCTTCAGCTGTTCCTAAACATTCCTTCCAGATCCTGCAGGACTCCTTTCAATCAATTCTGAAGCAATTGGAGATGGAACAGTTCTCATATCTTTTCTCAGTCTTGGCTCTGAACTACTTTTGACAAAAAGCATCCAAAGGAAAAACAAATCCTTTATGTAATAGCAGAATTGAAAAGTTGGAAAATTGGTACATGTAGACCAAAGTAACAAATAGGCTTGACAGTCCAGGGACAACAGGCAAAACAAAAAATGGCAGAAGAATTGAAAAAAAAATACTTAGGAGTCTGCAGGGAGTGGCCAAAAAAGTCAAGATAGCATCCATGATGGTGTGATAGAAACTCCACCCAATTTTTTGTTTGTGTGTGGCACTTGCACAGACATTCCTGGGTCTAAACTTTAAACCAGAAGTGGGTTCCTACCAGTTCGCACTGGTTCAGTGGAACCGGTAGTGGAAATGGTGACTGAGTCTTCAAACTGGTAGGGATGGCATGCTCGTCATAGCAATAGCAATAGCAGTTAGACTTATATACCGCTTCATAGGGCTTTCAGCCCTCTCTAAGCGGTTTACAGAGTCAGCATATCGCCCCCACAGTCTGGGTCCTCATTTCACCCACCTCGGAAGGATGGAAGGCTGAGTCAACCTTGAGCCGGTGAGATTAGAACCGCTGAACTGCAGATAACAGTCAGCTGAAGTGGCCTGCAGTACTGCACCCTAACCACTGTGCCACCTCGGCTCGGGTCATGCCCCCAAACCGGTTCCCTGGTCGCTGTGACTTCTTTTTTAAATCTTTTCAAATGTTCTGCACATGTACAAACCTATTTATAGGCAACTGTGCATGGGCAAGGATTTCGGTAATGTATTTTTTTTTGTTTTATTTTTCTTTTTGTTTTCATAGTCCATTTTTTTAATCCACTATTGCATTATAACCCCCAATTAAGCAAATATTTTCATATTCAAATTCATTTATTTTGTTGTGTAATTTCCTACAGAATTCCTCTTGTTTCTGATTTGGTGCATATATGACTATTAATAATATCGGTTTTTCTGTTGTCTCTAATTCAGTCATTAGCATCCTGCCTTCTTCATCAGAGTAGACTGCTTTGGAGTTTATTTTTTCCTTTATATAGGTTGCTATCCCTCATTTTTTTTTAATCTGCCAGTGCTGTATATAATTTCCCTATTTTTTTGTTTTCCAGTAAATGCCTGTGTTCCCTTTTAATATGCACTTCCTGTATACAGGTTATATCTGACTTCAATTTCTTAAGTTAATTAAACATCTGTGTGCTTTTTTGGGGTGTGTTCAGTCCATTCAAGTTTATCGAGATAATTGTTATTTCCTGGTCCATCTTTAGATGGGGTGTTTTTTGTTACTTCTGGTTTGTATCTGACTTTTCCCTCTCGCGCCTTCCCTTTCTGCTCTCTCTCTTTCTTGCCTCTGTTCTTTTTTCCTGTTTCTTTCCTTGTCTTCTGATGTTTCTTCCTCTTGACTTCTACTTTCTAGGTCCTCTTTACTTCCTTGTTCTTCTTCCCATGTGCAGTATTTTTCATAGAATTCCTGCGCTTTTTCTATATTCTCTATCTTATATCTTTTTCCTTGCCAAGATACCACTACCCCTTCTGGTACCAACCATCTGTACATTATTCTGTTTTTATTTAACTGATTTGTTAAAAATTGGTATTGTCTACTTTGTTCACGAATTCCCCCTTATCTTTCTGTTATCTATCTGTTTCAGTGTTGTAGCCAATGTATATAATGGGAGTGGGCTTGCTTGGAACTCTTTCCTACAGTATTCCAGCAGGCAATTTCAATTTCAATTGAGCCCAGAATTACAGTTTTTAGTCATTCTGGTTGTAAATTGAAGGATCATGTAATCAGAGCAGATTTTTTTTGACATTTTTTGCTGTACTTGCCAAGTGACTGTACAATTGTTATGTGAATCCATTTTCTCTGATATCTTTTTAGTCAGAAACTGAAAATAAACTTCAGAAACTGAAAAAAAAATGTTACAAATCATAGTCACGGGATAAAGGGGATACTGCAAATAATCGTGAAGATGAGTTGATTTCCAGAAGCCCAACATGTGATCGTGTGACCACATGATGGTGTACAGCAGTCATCATTTCAAAAACTGGATTATAAATAGCTTTTGGGGAAGGGTCATTTTAACAGTTGGCTAAGTCACCGGTTCTACATCGAGGACTATCTGTAAAGTATATTTTGATGTTTCTAATGCCAAATACTTTGGTCGTGCGTTCAGTGAGAGTTTTCCTTACCACATTTATGCCTCTGGGAAGGCTGGCTGTCATCTTTTTTTGAAGTCCACAGTGGTGGACTTCAAAAATTTCAGCAATGGGTTCTCTGTCCAGTTGCTGGATGGGCATGGCCTTGGTGGGCATGGCCTAGTCAGCCTCCTGCAGCACAGCGTGGGGGGGGTGTTTTAGCCTTCCCCAGGCTCTGGAGGTTTTCCTCAAGTCTCTGGGAGGGTGAACACTGTTTTCCCCAGGCTCTGGAGGCCCTCCGGAGACTGGAAATGGGCCCATTTCTGCCTTTCCGGAACTTTCCAGAGGCCCATTTTTCACCCTTCCTGAGCTTCTGCACAGGCCCTGTACTTACTTCACATCCAAAATGGGCTGCATGGAGACTCCTGGGAGAGGTGGGGTGGGGTCAGCCAGCAGTGGGATTTGAAAGTTCTCCAAACCGGCCATAACGTTAGCTACGGGTTCTATTGAACCCGGGTGAACCCATAGCAGCAGATGCAAATTACTTTTTCCTTCTCTGGGCATACATTTCGTGTATTTGGAACTCACCTTTTGTGAAAATAAAAATGTTAGCATTTCGGGCTCTGTACAATGTTTCCAACATTTTTTCCCTTGTATTATCCTGAGTCTACTGGAGCTCTTCAAGTGTATTGTTCATTACAATTAAAACTGCTGTGGATGCTGAATCTAAAGAACACTCTGGAGAGGGCAAAGAGCGGGAGATATATTTTTTTCTTTAAAAATGATTCTTGTTGAAAATGAACATAGAGCTCAGGAGCTTTGATGCGGTTCTTCCTATTTATTCTTTTTGTAAGGTATTTTTATGGCTGTGCATATCCCTTTTAATGCTGAGAAAAGTGGAAGAATATTTATGAATACCTTTCATAAATACTTTATAAATACTTTTATAAAGAATATGATTTGTGCATCTAAATCAGTTTTATCCCTTGACCTTCAAAGAGGTTATGGTATCCACACAGTAAAATGCTAGTTTATCTGAAATGCAGAGAAGCATTTAGGTGTGGTACTAGACTGAAAGTGGGGATATTTTGAGTTCTTATGGTGGAGCGGTTCGGTGGCCTAAAGGTAAAGACTCCCCCACCATTCGAGAGGTTCAATCCTAGCAGCGACAGATGTTTTTCTATCAGAGCACAAAGAGAAAATATCTGCTGTGAACTTTGCGTTGGCGTCAGGAAGGGCTTTGGGCCAGTAAATGCTCAGCTCCATTCAGTTGCCCTGACTCCATCCCGAATAAAGAGAAATAAATAAAGGTTGTAAAAAAGGGGGGGGGGAGTTGTTATGGTGCCAAATCTGGCTAAGAGACATTGGGACAGTCATTCTCTCTAAGCTCTAGGAAAAAGATACTGGCAAGCCATTTTAGAAAAATGTTGAAAATTCCATGGACCTATTCCCTTCGCCTCCATGAGTTGAGGGCATCTTCAAAGGACCATAACAATGAAAACATCTGCGATTCTTCCAGTTTGATTTATTTTTGATTATGCACCCTCAAATTAATGTCAACTCTGGCTGATGATATCTTCACCATGACAAAAGGTCATTACTTGGTCTTTCTATTATTTCCAATAATGTACTCATCAATACTGTAACCATACCATCTACTAGGCAGCGGCTTGTCGCCTTCTCTTTCCTTCCACCTTTCCCATTATTAGAGGCCTTTCTAAAGAGTTGGGTTTTTACATAATGTGTCTGAAGGAGAACAATTTGAGCCTGATCGTTTGTGCCTCTAGTGTGAACTCTTGAGCTGATTTGTTCAATGACTCATTTATTTGTTTTCATGGGAGTCTACAATATTCTCAGAAGGCTCCCCCAATACCAAAGTTCAAAAACATTTATTCTGCTCCTAAACTGCTTTTTCAAAGCCCAATTCTAATTTCAACAGAGTTTCGCAGGGAATTTGCTTATACTGGTCTAATCTTTGTAGCAGAGGTAGGTTCGTACCGGTTCGTATTAGTATGGCCAAACTGGTAGTAACTTGGCACTGGAACTGGCAGCGACCGGTTCTCCTATGGGGTCGCCATTTTGTTTTTCGGTACTGCGGATTTCCCCCCCCCCCCATTTTTTTTAAGGTTTTGCGAATGCGCAGACCTTTTTATTTGCAAATGTACATGCGTGCTGAAAATTTTTCAAGCACCGAACTGGCAACAATGCCAGCAGCAACCCACCCCTGCTTTGTACGTGTAGACACATGATGGCATCTTCTCAAGCCCTTTATGACTGCTCTACCAAGGGCTGATCTGGAGCATATTTTATGACTGCTTGATCCTTTACTGTTGACGGTTGATCCAAAAAAGCAGAAGCTATCTGTTATCTAAATATAGACAACTTCCCAAATGTAAAGATAGGAGGACATTTCTAATTTTTTACATCAATTGCACTTCTTAAAATGGTTGACAGATAATGGTTTAGAACAATACATTACATTTTTCAAAGTAATGTCCGATCATGACTGCTTTAAGCACTAATGATGTTACCTAGTTTCAGTGGTGGGTTTCTAAAATTGTTCGAACCTACTCTGTGGGTATGGCCTCCTTTGTGGGAGTGGCTTGCCGCCCATGTGACCGGATATGAAGATGCCGACGACACTTGTCAGAACCACCTTAAATTACCTCACACACAGCACTGGCATGCATAAGAATATGATGTAAACTTGTTTTTTTAAAGGCATCTTTGGTTTGCGTTAAAACAACTTCAACACATGCAATGTTCTGATTGCACCAAAAACGCAGTAGTCATCCTTTCACACGAACCGGTTCTACCAAATAGGTGCGAACTGGTAGGAACCCACCTCTGCCTAGTTTGGTAATGAAACATTTGCAAGAAAACAAGCAAGGATCCCTCGCTTTAAGCATCGTATTCTAATCTAGACATTATTATATTTATTGTAAAAAATCACCTACAATACAATGATTTCCATAGATTTCTGATTAGAAGGAATATTCATATTGTGTTATCTTCCAGGTTTTTACTATATGAATTTTTTGGAATAGTCAGTATTTCTAAACATCCATAGTTGAAGCCTTCTTTAGTGCTTAAAGGTTTGTGACATCGTTTGAATTTTCAATATTTCTGCATAAATATGACCTAAAATGAGATCTGTTCTCTATACAAGTCCTAAAACTAGGTAAAATGAACCCCAAATCTAGAGATCTATTTATTATCTTTCTCCCACTATAATTAAAAATAGGAATATTGCCCAAAGTCAACAAACTATGGGTGAATGATTGTAAGAGTCAGTTTGCGTGTTTATTGATTGTCCGTCCTGTCCAATTGCAGAACTTAATCTGGAAGGGAATTATATTCATCACCTGCCAGAAGAAGTCCGAACCCTGTTACATCTGAGAATTATCAACCTGTCCAGGAACAAATTTCACACTTTTCCTGACCAGTTGACTTCTTTGCAGGCTCTTGAAATGATCAACCTTGAAGAGAACGAGATTACAGGTAAAAATGTAGCTGTGCATTCAAGTGTCTCTTTGTTCAAATAGAATACTAGATTGATTTTTGCCTTCAATGTTTAACATTGTCTTAATGTTTGTAGTTTTTCCTTTGCAGGCAGATATTGTTTGACTTTTCATTTCACCATGCACTTTCCAAAACGTATACCAAGGTTATGGTTTTCATACATAATGTGATTGATTTTCATCTCACGATACTGCTATTTAGAAGTACAATGTCTCCTGGTGTGCCTCACTGTGCTAATCTTGTCAGAGCGGGGAAACTAATTAAACCTTGGTAGTTGTAGTTAATACTTTAATTGGAGACTGTTTAGGAAATCCAAGAATATTGTCTAATCTTAGAAGACCAAACAGTAGGATTTTTCTTAATATGGTACAAAACACAGACACATAGACTGTATTTGTTTTTTCCACACACTATTTTATTGTGCAAAATTAAATTCCTATCGTTTACTTTTAAATGTAATGCAAAGTCTGTGCTTGTTTCTATTTTCCCACACAGCTTATTCTATCTTTGTATTAGATAGATAGATAGATAGATAGATAGATAGATACACACACACACACACACACATACATAACTAAGTTTCCAAATATTTCTATTTTTATTTGATCTATATCAGTGATGGTGAATCTTTTTTTGGCTCGCATGTCATAAGGGAGAGGGAGCACAGGGGGGGGGTCGTGGGCAGGCGTACCGCACCCATAATGCAACGTGTGACCCCCCCCAGTGCGTATGCGTGCATGAGAGGTGCTCCCCCCATTTTCTGCATGCTTTTTTTGCCCTCCTCAGGCTCCAGAGGCTTTATAGGAACCTGGGGAGGGCGAAAAGAACTCCCCGCCCCTCCGGAGGCCCTCTGGAGGCTTCAGTGACCTTCAGGAGGCTTCCCTGAAGCCTCCAGAGAGCTTAAACCGACTCTACGAGCAAACTGGAAGTGACTTCCGGTTAGGGTCAGTTTAAGCACTCCGGAAGCTTCAGTGACCTTCAGGAGGTTTCCCTGAAGCCTCCAGAGGGCTTAAACCGACCCTACAAGCAAACCGGAAGTGACTTCCGGTTAGGGTCAGTTTAAGCCCTCTGGAGGCTTCCTCTGGAGGACTAAAAACCACCCTACAAACAAACCAGAAGTGACTTCCGGTTTGCTCATAGGGTCAGTTTAAGCGTTTTTCTATCTCGATGACTTCTCTGGCCCCAACCCTCCTATCTTTTTGTGAGGGCCTAAAGACCTGTCTCTGCCAGTCAGCTTGGAGCTCCAGTGGGGAACAGCTCAATGGAGATGGTTGATTGAGTAATAACAGATCCCATTTCCACCCATTCCGCCCCACCACTTGCCCTTGGTTTTAACGTCTAATTTTAACTTTTTATGTTTTAACTGTGTAATACAGTGGTGGGTTCCAGATCCCTTTCCAACCAGTACGGTTGGAACAGGCCCAGCGGCATCCACATGGACGCTTGCGGTGCGTATATGCATCGTACCTGCCTGCGACACCTCCGCAAACCTCCGCAATGCTCCAGCTGTTTGGCGGAGCGTCGTGCTGGCGCTGTATGCCCCATGCGCATGCGCGGAACCGCTGAAGGCTTTAAAGGACAGGTAAGAAGCTCAGGCGGGTGAGTGGGCCCTCCGGAGCACTGTACCGGAACGGTACCTGGTGCTCTGGGCAGGTTCCGGTACACCCGTACCGCCTGCAACCCACCACTTGTGTAATAGTAATTTTAAACTGCCTAGAGTTACCTTATGGCAGGGCTGTCAGACTCTCAGCCCACGGGCTAGTTGCATCACACACTACCCCCCCCCCACCCACCATGCTCAGTTTAATGAAGGGGGGTAAAGTCCTGATATGTCATGTGATGCCGCCATGACTGCATGAGTTTGACACCCCTGCCCTATGGTAATATGGGTGGCCCATATAAGTTATATAGATATAGTACAAATAAATAAATAGATAAACAAACAAACAAACAAATAAAAATCTCTCTAGGATTTATTTCCCCTGCTGCTGTTACTTCCCTTTTCCAATTTGGAAATTATTTTCTTTTTCTCCTTTATTTCAGCATGCCTCTGAGTTAAACTAGAGGAAACTGGGGGAAAATATGGAATGGCAGAGTCGCTTTTTAAACATTAAGCCAAGCAACAAATTGACTTTTTAAAAAAATAACTTAAAATAATGGTTTATGAATAGGTTCAAATGAGGCTACACTCTATCTGTAGTGAATCGATACTTGTTTACCTTGACTTCAAATATAGTCCTAATGTGTCTCCGAGGTAAATAGACCGTTTCCTAAGCAACTCTCAAACCTGTCTTTCCACCAACAGCTTCCATATCTCTCTCCCTTCGCAATATGTATGTAGGATTGATATTTGGAGGCAGGAGGAAGAATGGGCAACAGTGAGATAAAAGGCAGCTGAGCCCATAGAAGGTCTGACAAATATTTTGGAAGGGAACCTGTCTTGTTTCTTATCTGTGGACTTTCTCTTGTTTTTTCTTTTTTCTCTTGGTCCTTTCTCTGGTTTATCTCTTTTCTTTTGTCTATGATAGGGGTGTCAAACTCAATGCCTGTGGTTGAACTTGGGGCGGTGGGGGGGGGAAGCTGATTGGGTGGGTGTGGACAGCTTGATGCCATTCCCCAAACTACTGGCATATTTCCTCTTTGCACTGAGGAGGCCAGGACAGCCCCACAGCTGGATCCGACCACGGCAGAGGTGGGTTGCTGCTGGTTCAGCTGAACTGGTAGTGGAATTCAGGCCTGGGTCGCAGAACCGGCAGCGACCCAGGCCTGCCACGCCCCCAAACCGGTTCCCTCGCTGCCACTTGGCAGCTGCCATTTTGGACTTTAGTGACTGCACATGCGCAGTTCACTGTCAATTGTTCTGCGCATGCACGAAGAACAATTTACATTGAACAGCGCATGCATGCACAGCAAAATTGACTAACTTTGTTGACTCAGTTTTTATATAATACTTATTAATAAGAATATGTAGAACAAATTTTATATGGATTTAAATAATTATGAGCACTGATTCTACTTACATTGCTCATCTGTAGGTCTGGTTATGGGAGCGGGGGAGATTTGAGTTTTGCCCCAAAGTTGGTAGTGTTGGTTTTCTGCTCTTCTTTTTAGGGACCTGCTGTTTATAGGTCTTTGTCTTGTCATCTTCTAGAGTTCTTCTAAGAGTATCATTTCTAAAAAGACACACAATGATTGCATTTTGTCCATGCAAGCTCTCTTACTGGTTGACCCATGTGTTTGTTGACAAGTTTCTAGGTTCCACAAGTAAGTCTAATTCTGGAATGAAGGGCAGACTTTAATGGATAGTTAGGACTTTAAAAAAACCAATTGCAACCAGCCTGCCTTCTATTGGAAGGGGGGGGGGGCGGTGTTTGCAGATTGTCATGTGTGTTGAGTCTGGTCTCTGGGTGTTATGTGAATTTTATTGTATGGATATACTGTGTATATACGTAAAATGACAATAAAGTAATTTCATTTCATTCAGGATCTATATAATGCATGAACCTGAAAGAGGTTCTGAGACAATATCTGTAGACCCCTCACATCCCAGACAAACTGTTTTAATTGCTCCCCTCAGGATGCTGCTATAGGGCATTGCATGCCAAATCAACTAAATTCAAAGATAGTTTCTTTCCCCCATGCCATCACTCTGCTAGATGTTTGCCCTGAAGATATTTACCCATGTAATAGCACTTGTCATTTTCTTATCTTTCAAATCTTGTCCTCTTTGTCATCTTTCTCACCTTTTCATCTTTCCCACTACCTTCTCCTATTGGTATCTTATGATTTATCACTTGCTGTTTATATCTTATTATTTATGATTGTATCTTATAATGTATGATCTATGACTTATCACTTTGTTGCTTGTATGTATACTGAGAGAATATGCATTGGAGTCAAATTCCTTGTGTGTCCAAAGAATTCTCTTCCCTTCCCTTCCCTTCCATTCAGTGGTGGGTTTCAAATTTTTTTAGAACCTCTTCTGTAGGTGTGGCCTGCTTTGTGGGAGTGGTTTGCTGGCCATATGACTGGGTGGGAGTGGCTTGCAAGCCATGTGACTAAGTGGGAGTGGCTTGCCAGCCATGTGACCGAATGGGGTTCCACCACAAAATCGCGTTCGACTAAAGGGCGCTTGACGAAACCGCGTAGCTGACGTCATCACAGGGCGACAACAGCGCGGAGACAGAAGCATGCTGTAAACGCTAAACCTAAAATTAACACCTAAACCTAAACCTAACCCCCTAAACCTAACCCTAAACCTAACCCTTAACCTAACCCTAAACCTAACCCTAAACCTAACCCTTACCTTAAATTGAATCGGCTTGCTTTCAAAGCGCTATTTAAAGCGCCCTTCTTTCTCCGCGCTCGCTGTTGTCGCCCTGTTGATGACGTCAGCGACGCGGTTTAATCGGGCGCGCTTTAGTCGAGCATGGTTTTGTCGTGCCACGACCGAGTGGGAGTGGCTTGGCAGTCATGTGACTGGGTGGACATGGCCAACTTGTGAAATGTGGTGAAACTCACTTAACAACGCTCTTGCTTAGCAACCAAAATGTTGGCTCAGAAACTGGCATTTGAAGCATGCAAGTCCTTGCATCCTAACCCTTTAGAAAAAACCCCCAGGGGTATTCAAACTTGACAGCTTTAAGACTTGTGGACTTCAACTCCCAGAATTCCTCCTCCAGTCATGTTGGCTCAAGAACTCTGGCCTTGAAGTGTGCAAGTCTTAAAGCTGTCAAGTTACAAGACCCTTGCGCACCTAACCCTTTAGGGGAAAAAAAACCCAGGGATGTTCAAACTTGACAGCTTTAAGACTTTAAGGTTTAGATAGGACTCTTAGAGATGGGCGGGGCGATTTATGAACCAGCCAATCAGTGAGCAGCAGGTGGGGGGAGGGAGCCGGAACTGATTCTAAATGGCACGGTAGAGTTGTTGAACTTCTTCTATAGAAGAGGTTAGAACTGTCAGGAACCCACCCCTGATTCCATTCCATTCAATGCCCTGGTACCTTTAGTGTTTTCTTTAGTAAGTTGAAAAGTAAGGCAAAGAAAGCCAGACACAAACAGCCCAAAACCAGATTGTCCAGTTACGAAATCATGACACTGAGAGATGAACCTCTCCTCCTGCATTGACAATTTTCAGCTTGTAACTCTGAGAGGAAAGGGATGAATTTTAATTCTTCTATTTATATGGCTCGTATCTTATACTTTGCAACTCCTGGGTTAACAGCTCTTCTGATGCCTTCTATAAAGCTAGCTTATTTAGAGCTGGGCTCTTCAATTGTAGACAATAGGATTTCTCATTCCAATATCAATTTGAAGTCTTGGTCTAACATCTCCCTCTTCCACCCCCCTCTCTCTTTCTATATCTCTTCTTTCTCCTGTTGAACATTTTGATCTTACTTCCTGATAAAATATTGATGGCTCTCAAACATCTTCCTTTTCTCCTACGCTTTCAATTCACACTTCCTTTTTCTAAAAATGATTGTAAACTATTCTCCTGGCTTGACTCATTAGATGAAAGGACCTTTATCGTGGTGGCGCAGTGGTTAGAATACAATATTGCAAGCTAATTCTGCTGACTGCCAACTGCCAGCAGTTCGATGCTCAGAGTTGACTCAGCCTTCCATTCTTGCAAGGTCTGTTAAATGAGGACCCAGATTGTTTGAGGCAATATACCGACTCTGGAAACCACTTAGAGAGGGCTGTAAAGCACTGTGAAATGGTATAAGTGCATAAGTGCACCAGTGTGCCTAACATCCCTGTCCTAATATCCCCATTTATTTTTTGTACCCATTTTCTTTGTTCTTATTCATGTTTATTCTTATTCCTGTTACCTTGTACATGAGCGACAAACTAACAGACACAAACAGCCCAAGACCAGACTGTCCAGTTACGAAATCATGACACTGAGAGATGAACCTCTCCTCCTGCATTGACAGTTTTCAGCTTGTAACTCTGAGAGAAAAGGCATGAAAAGTCTAAGCGTGGCACGACAAAACCGCGGTCCACTAAAGCGTGCCCGATTTAAGCGCGTCGCTGACGTCATCAGCAGCGCAACAACAGCGACCGCGGAGAAAAAAGGGCGCTTTAAAAAGCGCTTTGAAAGCAAGCCGATTCAAGTTAAGGTAAGGGTTAGGTTTAGGTTTAGGGTTAGGGTTAGGGTTAGGGTTAGGGTAAGGGTTAGGGTTAGGGTTAGGGTTAGGTTAAGGGTTAGGGTTAGGGTTACGGTTAGGTTTAGCGTTAGGTTAAGGGTTAGGTTTAGGGTTAGGTTAAGGGTTAGGTTTAGGGTTAGGTTTAGGGTTAGGGTTAGGGTTAGGGTTAGGTTTAGGGTTAGGTTTAGGGTTAGGGTTAGGGTTACGGTTAGGTTTAGCGTTAGGTTAAGGGTTAGGTTTAGGGTTAGGTTTAGGGTTAGATTAAGGGTTAGGTTTAGGGTTAGGTTTAGGGTTAGGTTAAGGGTTAGGTTAAGGGTTAGGTTAAGGGTTAGGTTAAGGGTTAGGGTTAGGGTTAGGTTTAGGGTTAGGTTTCGGGGGGTTAGGTTTAGGTTTAGGGGTTAATTTTAGCTTTAGCGCTCACAGCGTGCTTTTTTCATCACGCTGTGATGACGTCAGGTACGCGGTTTCGTCGAGCGCACTTTAGTCGAACGCAGTTTTGTGGTGGAACCAAGTCTAAGTACTATTGCTATTGCTATCATCAGAAATGAATGCTGCTTTTAACCATTTAGTCATGTCCGAATCTTGGTGACTTTATAGGCAAGTGCATGCTACCCTATCAAGCACAGCTTGTTTCAATTGCATGTTTAACTTTGCATCAGGTTGGATCTTATCAAGCCACCTTGTGCTTTGCTTGCTTTTCTTCTTTGTCCACTAACCATTCCTAGCATCATTGCCTTGTGAGGACTATGGAGAGGATGTTTAAAAGCTTTGTTATAAAAGATAAATAATTCTATATGGAATAGAATATAAAGATGTGATACTATTGGGTGATTTCAGGATGATATAAATGGTATAATATAAATTTATCTTAAATTTAGAATATTTTACATAAAAAGGATATAATAATAGCTATAGTCAAATGAATGTTTAATAACCATAACAATTGTATACATATATATTAGAATGATGATATGAGTCTTTATGTAAGTTGCAAGTGAAGATTATTGTGAGAAAGCACAAAAGTTTTGTAACCAATCGACACACAGTAAGTATTTGGAGAAGGATTTTATGTGTTTATGTCTGTTTGTTTTATGTTTGTCTAAAAATAAAAACTTTTTTATTAAAAAAAAGAAAAGAAAAAAATAATGGCTGCTTTCTTGCTCTTCTGATTTATATTGTCGGTAGGGTTTTAAAATACAGTATATGTCTTATTATTCTTTCTGTATCTTTTCGAAACAAACCCAGCCTTATTGAGTTGAGTTAAAAGGCCTTCCCCCCCCCCTTTGCAAATAATGTATCATAGCCTCCATGTAATAAATATATAGCCTGCATACCTCTTCAGGTAGAGCCATTCAGCTCTTACATATTGGAGGGAAACAAAGAAAGCTCTTACTGAAGGGACATAATAATAGAATAGGTAGAATTAGTGGGACATAATAGTAGACTCAGTAGAATTGGTTTGACTTGCTGTTTTGCTTCTGTAAGAATTGCTTTGCTAAGAATTGAAATTGCCGCTGACATTTGCTTCTTATCTTGTTTTTGTGTACGACTCAGAGCCTGGTGCGGGTTAAGTCATACTTGGCAGGGTTGTTGTTGTTAGTTGTGAAGTCGTGTCCAACCCATCGTGACCCCATGGACAACATTCCTCCAGGCCTTCCTGTCCTCTACCATCCTCTGGAGTCCATTTAAGCTTATGCCTACTGCTTTGGTGACTCAATCCAGCCACCTCATTCTCTGTCGTCCTCTTCTTCTTTTGCCCTTAATTGTTCCCAGCATTAGGTTCTTCTCCAGTGAGTCCTTTCTTCTCATTAGCTGGCCAAGGTATTGGAGTTTCATCTTCAGGATCTGGCAGAGTCCAACTTTCACAGCCATACATTGCATCTGAGAAAACCATAGCCCTGACTATATGCACTATTGTTGGCAGGGTACTCAGAATAACCCTGCCTTAAAAACGGTAGGTGTTAAAGTTGAACTAGAAAATGTCTTCAACTAGCTTTCAACATTCTGTTTCATTAATGGAATGAGTGTTTTATTTACTACTAATAAAAATAGTTCAAGAAATTCAGGTGGTTCTTGTTTCCCAAACTTCCCACGATTTGACACCAACACATTCATGCTGTTCTTTTGAATATGATCTCCTGAAGTCATTTAGTTGTTTTCCTTTGTTAACTTTCAAATACAGTCTTTCTTTTTATTAAATGGCTAATTATTTAGTTGGAAATATTTTTAGCTGATCCATGACCTCCATTGTCAAATTAATTCCTGAAGAGATGGCAGCTGCTTCAGCCAATTTTTGATCTTCTGTCTGTTATGATTCCTTTTATCACCTGCCTTCTCGCTGCCAATAACTCAAACATTCTGTTGGCATTATCTGATGAGCATGGAAAAATATTAACAACATCCACAAAGACTTCTAGGCAAAATGGAATACCCAGCCTATATCTTTCTTGATATTTCTTTCTTGAAAAAGTAAATGCCAACAACTCTCATTTTTTCTAACTATGTCCAGATGTGAGATTTTCTAGCCTCACAACCATAGGGTTTAGGTCTAGATTTGGTTATTCTAGAACACAAAATTAATTCTTCATCAATTCTCTTCTAGACTTGCTTTTATCTTATTGCATCTTATATGTGTGCTTCAAGTTCAACCGATTAACAGATTGCTTGAGACATCTCTTGTAGTGATATGTGATACAAATTGATCAGGCCCTTCCCAAACCAAGATTCCACCTTCACAATTGACAGTTGATGTTATAAATATGGCATTAGATTTCTGTGAAACATAATAATACTGCCCACACATACAGTACCAAGATTTCTACTTCTGACTTAGGTCTCCACTGAACAAACTTTGAAAAAGTTCAAAAATCAGGTTTTTACTTATTATTTTTTTCTGAATGTGCAATCATAAATACTGATTTTAGCCAAGACTAGAAAGACCTATAGATTCCTGGATGGTTCTTTAGTTGGTGTGTTAGTGATTCCTGGATATTTTCATGCTGCAATCTTGGAGTCTTCGCTATGATTCTAAATATTTTCTATTTCAAAACTTAATAATATTTATTTCATTATTTGTGGCTTGCTTTTTTACCACTATGGTCAAGATACTCTCAACAAGTTATAATCTCCATGATGAAATCTGAACAATATAAATACATTTGCATAATTATGGTTGAAGTAGGGATAAAATAATGATGATGATGATGAAGAAGAAGATGATGATGATGATGAATTAAACTTGTATATTGCCCAACTCTCAATGACTCTAGGCGGGAAACAGTAATCAAAGAAATTACAATAAAATCAATAAGAGATAAAAGATTACAAGTAGGACAGACCAAAAGGAAGTACTCCCACCAGAGGTGATATTCAGCAGGTTCTGACCAGTTCTGGAGAACTGGTAGCTGAAATTTTGAATTGTTCGGAGAACCGGTAAATACTACCTCTGTGGGCCCTGCCCCTATCTATTCTCTGCCTCCCGAGTCCCAGCTGATCAGGAGGAAGTGGGGATTTTGCAGTAACCTTCCCCTGGAGTGGGGAGGAAATGGAGATTTTACAGTATCCTTTCCCTGCCACGCCCACGGAGCCACGCCTACCAAGCCACATCACACCTACCAACCCACGCCAACAGAATCCCACCACTTTTCCTTACCAAAGACCTGGGTGAACAGTCAGGTCATCACCCCTCTTCTGAACAAGATGGGTTCTGATGCGAGATGTAGTTTAATGGAAGGAACCCAGAGTGTATCAGCCCCACAAGATTAAAATGGTCAAACTTATACTAAGGGAGGCAGGCAGTCCCTCAAGTAACCAGGCCCTGTGCCATGTAGGATTTCATAGGTAACACTCAGCACCTTGAATCACACTTGGAAGCAAACTGACAATTAGTACAGCTCACAAAGCAGAGAGATTATAGCATCCTGAGGGCATGCCTATCACTGCCTATGCCACTATATTCGAGTTCAATTGTAGCTTCCAAATAGTCTTCGATGGCAGCTCCAAGAAGAAAACATTGCAGTAGTCAAGCCATGAGTTGACTGAGGCATAGTAGCTGTCTGGAGTTTATAAAGGAATCCATAAAAAAGCAATAAAAAATAGAAGGTGATATCTTTAGTAATTTATTTTCACTGGGACATGACATGACCAGTATAAATGGAATCAAAAGTTTGAGTTTCATATAGGGCAGAACTGGCCCAATCGACATCAATAGTTTAATGAAACCCATTACCCATGACTAACCATAGTTCTCTCTTTAACTGAACAGATTAAACTAGAGAGATTAAATAGTGGCAATCACATATTGAATGACATGTTTTATAAATAAATGAAACAAGTATTCTGTTTTGGTTTAACTTGTTCATTTACATTTTCATTTTTATAATAGAACATGGAGCTCTTTTAGTATTTAGCAGCAAAAAAATGCAAACATTCAGCAAATTTGAAAAATTATGAATATTTTTTAGTATATCTACAAAATATAGGGCATCATCTCCATGCCGCAATATTTTGTTTCTAATTAATTTACTAAAACACTTTTAAATTTGTTATTGAATAGTATAACAAATATATTATCTGTAAGATTAGTTAAAAAGAGGGATGAAAGAAAACATCCTTGAGAAACACTACAGCATGCATTTAATTTTAAAAATGTATGATCTTGTGATGATTAATTTAAACCGAAAAGCTCTTTTCCCAGTATTATTGCCTAATAAGATTGAATAAACATTCTGCTTTGGACTCATTACTTTTATTAATTAGAAAAATTAATAAAACAAAATCTGTATTATATGGATAAATAAGAGAGCAAGAAGTAGATAAAAGAATATAATGCATAATAGTCATGCATTTATAAAAGGAAAGAAAAAATAAACATTACATTTCCCCTCAATTAAACCCACATTTACATATTTAAAAGGTTTTAAAATGGCAGGATTTAATTGTGTCTGGCTGAGTAGAGTTGAAAGGAAATCAATTATAACAATAATTACACTGAGAAAAACAAATCATTTAATGTCAGTTTTTTATACATAAATGAGCAAATGACATAATGTCATATAAAATATGGTAACCCTAATCTTATGCTTAATTTTAAAAATTTGGATAGGGTACTGCAATAATACATACATATAATTATTTCATAATTATATTCAAGAATCAATGAATAGTGATGTCCCTTTACTCTTTAATCTTACAGTTCACTATTTAAAATTAGATCACCATTATGCATATTTATATTTATTATATTTCTATAATAAAATTTCATTTACTGGCATTTTATACCAGAGAGATTGTGTAAATGTAAGCAATTCCTATGAGAGCCGGTTTTTTCTAGTGTAGAGGTTGTACAGCCTTGGCAATTTTAATACCTGTGGACTTTAAATCCCAGAATTCCATACCCAGCTGGCTAGAGAAGTCTGGGAATTGAAGTCCACAAGTATTAAAGTTGGATAACCTTGGCCTAGTGGTTAGAGCACCAGGCTAGAAACCAGAAAACTGTGAGTTCTTTTTCTGACTTAAACGTTAAATCAAATTGGCCAGTCATATAGTCCCTCAGCCCAATTCACCTCATAGGGTTGTTTTTTGGGGAGAAAATAGAAGGAGGAAGGAGAGTTAAGTATGTCCACAACAGAGGTGGTATTCAGCAGGTTCTGACCAATTCTGGAGAACTGGTAGCGGAATTTCAGAGAACTGGTAAATACCACCTCTGACTGACCCCACCCCCATCTATTCTTTCCCTCCCGAGTCCCAGCTGATCAGGAGGAAATGGGGATTTTGCAGTACCCATCCCCTGGAGTGGGGTGGGAATGGAGATTTTACAATATCCTTCCCTTGCCATGCCCACCAAGCTACGCCACACCCACCAAACCATGCTCACAGAGTAAGTAGTAAAAAAAAATTGAATCCCACCATTGGTTCACAACCTTGAGTTATTTATGAAAATAATAAGGGTGGGGTAAAAAATGAATGAATGAATGAATGAATGAATGAATGAATGAATGAATGAATGAATGAATGAATGACTCTGGCTCTGAATCGGCAAATAAAAAAGTAATTGCAAGCCATCATAGTAACACTGGGAGGACAGTAAAATCAAGATGATGAGAGTGTTATATCTTTTTGTACATTTCAAAGGAGGACCGGTTCTATTCATTTAATTCCCAGGGAGCTGCAGTGACAAATTCTCACAATATGGAATGATGTGCTTCCCAAATAAAGCCACAATAATAAGGGAATACATTTTGCTAGAGTGAAGGCTCTTCTTTAATTGGGATAACTAGAGTCAAACCTCGGAGCATTGAATTTGGTTTTAAGCAATATTTAAATATAGCAATCCAAATCCTTGCTGCTATCTTTAAACGTCCAGCCTCAAACTACAAAATGTGGCTGAGACTAGAGATAGGACTTAAAGTTTGTCCTGAGGACTCTTGATTAAGTCCAAACAGTATTAAATTGGGACACAATCTAAATTCAACTCCATAAATTGGTTCTATATGGGTTGTTACAGGATGTTGTTGTGATGGAATCTGCAATCTGCATCTGAAGAAGAAGGGGGAAGGAGGGGGAATGAAATATTAAATACTGGATGAAAAATTAAAAAGCTACAGGAATTTCTCAACAGAAAAAAGGAAAAAGATATTGGGTATTGATATGAAATATTTACCCATTTCATGTTTAGAATAGTTTGGGCTTCAGATCTGATTTTTCTTTCTTTTTTCCCAGGGAAACGTCTGTGAAATATTGTTGGGTTTTGTTAGAATGTTATTTTTGAGAGATTGCCCATGATAAAAGTTGAAAGCTAGAAATGATTGTATTTATAAAATGTATATTAGTCTTCTCTATGATCATGTTCTCTTGAAATATTTTAACTATTTTATCTGAAGGTGACCAAGTTAAATGGAGTTATCCTCTCCTAATTCAGATCTATCTATATACCACTAAAACTCTTAGTGCTTGTCCAATTGTAACCTTCAAAATTATAACTTTTGGACAAAGCAGTGCATAATAGGGCAATTTTTTTTTGAATCTGTGGGAATTCATTGTTGGAATGTATTTCTATGCAATACCTACAGTAATATTCAGCCATTAATGGCAGTATTTACAAGTTTGGATCTATGGTATATGCTCTATGTTCTTTTGTTCTGAGTAGAATTTTCTATTTGCTGTTACAATTATATCATTGAGTAGTAAAGCACGTGGTGACTGTACTCTTGCTCTGTGTGGTACTTTATCTAAACAGAATTTCTCACAAGTTATGGGCCCAGAGACTGCATCCAAGCATGGAGCAGCAGCATAAACAGCCCAGTCATAGCCAGCTAGAGCAGGCATTTCAAACTCAAGGCCCGTGAGCCCGGATCCAGCCCATGGGGTGTTTAGATCTGGTCAGTGGTGGGATTCAAATAATTTAGCAAATGGTTCTTTGGCCTAATGATTTCTTCCAACAACCAATTCAACCAATGCTCAGAAAGTTAACAACCAGTTCTCCTGAAATAGTGTGAACTGACTGAATCCCACCACTGGATCTGGCACAGTGGGCCAATAGCAAAGGACCAGCCCACAGTGCCTCTATGTCACGCGCCACTCCATTCCATAATTAGGAAAGAAGACCAAGAGACTCCATGGGTTGGAAATCCAAAGTACTTTTACTAATTATAAATGGTAAGCGAGCAGTAGTGAAGCAAGATCTGAATAATATGGCGCGAAAGCAATTGATATATGGCAAAGCCCGTTCCCCCCCTTAGGATCAAAGCTCCAATCCAATCATAAGTCCTTCAAATGTCAGGTGTGAGATAACTTCAAAAAGACAGGCCAAGATGGAATGTGAAGGCCGTTGATGCAGGCGGGAAACACGTACGCATGCGTAAACCCCAACGACTGGAACATCCTAGAACATTCCTGCAGCAGACCTCCAGCACATCAATTAAAACCCTCCCACATACACGCCCCCCCCCTCCCATTTCATGGCAGCTGAAGCAGCAGCAAAGCAGAAGCTGACATCCGGCCGTCCCCCGGAAAAAGGCTGTCAGGCCTGGAAGAAAAAACAAACAAAACAGACAACACAGAACAAAACAGACAAACAACAAACAAACAAGAGAGGGAAAGGAGAAAAGTCAAGGCTTGTCGGGATAAGCAGCATAAAATTTCCGAAGCAAGCGGGGAGCACGAACGTGGGACTTATCAACCCATTCCGTGTGGGAGGGGGGAAAATGTTTCCAAGCCACAAGGTATTGGATGCGATTGCGGTGCCTGCGGGAATCCAGAATGTCCCGGACTTCAAAATGACGTTCCCCATCAACAAGCAACGGAGCAGGCGGGGGGTCATCTGCGGGCCGCAGGTCAGACACCCGAACTGGCTTGATAAGGTTGATATGGAATACCGGATGGATCCGGTTAAGATGTTTGGGCAATTGCAAACGAACCGAAACAGGATTGATAACTTTCAAAATCGGGAAAGGGCCAACATACTTGGGACCCAATTTCTTAGACTTTTGTGTGGTATGCAAGAATTTCGTGGACAAATACACTAAATCACCAACGTGGTACTCATAAGGCTGAGAGCGTTTCCTATCAGCCTGCTTCTTATGAGCCTTGTGGGCTGCGTCCAAGGTGGAACGAGTGAGGGGCCAAAGGCGACTGAGACGTTCACTCCAGTCCGCCACGGAAGGAACCTGAGGCTGGGCCGTAGGCAGTTCGGGGATAGGAACAAAATCATGGCCATAAACGACCCTGAAAGGGGTGAACCCAGTGCTGGAGTGAACCGAATTGTTATAGGCCACTTCAGCGTGTGGTAACAAGTCCACCCAATCGTCCTGTTGATAATTGATGAAACAACGTAAATATTGTTCAAGGACGGAATTAGTACGTTCACAGCCGCCATTAGTCTGAGGATGGTAGGCGGAGCTAAGGCCCTGGGCGGAGCCAATACGCGTGAGGAACTCCTTCCAAAACTTGGATGTGAATTGGACTCCACGATCGGAGATAATACGGTCGGGAACGCCATGCAAGCGGTATATGTGGGAAAGGAAGAGTTTAGCCAAGGCCTTGGCGGAAGGAATCTTGTGGCACGGCACGAAGTGAACTTGCTTGGAGAACAAATCAGTAACCACCCAGATAACCGTGTGCCCCTGGCTCTCGGGAAGGTCCACAATGAAGTCCATGGAAATTTCCTTCCACGGGGCAATGGGGCGGGCGACGGACTGTAGAAGTCCGTGTGGTTTCCCTGGAGGTTTTTTGGCGGTAGCGCAAACCGGGCAACTGGAGACATAAAGTTCAATGTCCTTTTTTAAAGAGGGCCACCAGAATTGTCTCTTCACGAGGTGCAAAGTTTTCACGAATCCAAAATGACCCGCCATCCTGGAGTCATGAGCGCGACGAAGGACCACAAGACGTAAGGAAGCGGGGATGTATAATTTAGCTCCAATCCACGGTAGATCGTCTCTCATGGTGCATTCGTCCCGATGGTTCAGGAACCAGTCGTCGTGAGGGAGAGCTGCTTTGAGGTCAGAAAGCAGGTCGTGAGGCACGTCCTTTTGGGCCTTGGTCTGGTGACGTGTGAGCACCGGAGCCGCCAAGAGTGGTTGGACGATACTCAGCCTGGAACAATTATACTGAGGTAACCGGGACAAAGCATCGGCCATGAAATTCTTTCCACCCGGGATATACTTTAGAGTGAAATTGAAACGGTTAAAATATTGGGCCCAACGCATCTGCTTTGGGGAGAGACGGCGAGGCGTGCGCAACGCCTCCAAATTTTTGTGGTCAGTCCACACCTCAAAAGGGTGTTTAGAGCCTTCAAGGAAGTGGCGCCAAGTAGCGAGGGCCCAACGAACTGCAAACGCCTCTTTCTCCCAGACCGCCCAGCGTCGTTCCGTGTCAGTGAGTTTACGTGAGGTGTACGCGCAAGGCTGTAAGGTACCCTGGTCATTGGCTTGTAGCAGAACAGCCCCAACTGCGACATCACTGGCATCAGCTTGGACAACGAAGGGTTGGTTGAGGTCAGGATGTTTAAGAACTGGTTCAGCGGCAAAAAGGCGTTTAAGCTTTTCGAACGCCGCCTGGCATTCCATGGTCCAGTCCAAAGGCTTACTGGGTTTAGGTTTTGGGTCGCCTTTAGTTTTGAGCAAATTAGTAATAGGGAGAGCAATGTCGGCAAAAGAGGGAATAAATTGACGGTAGAAATTAGCGAAACCCAAAAATTGTTGCAGTTGTTTACGAGTTTTGGGAGCGTCCCATTCAGTGATGGCCTTTACCTTCTCAGGGTCCATTTCAACTCCATGAGGGGAGATACGGTAGCCCAGATAGTCAATAGTAGTTTGGTGAAACTCACACTTAGACAATTTGGCATACAAGTTGGCTGCACGGAGTTTTTTCAAAACAGTGCGCACCAGATTGACGTGGTGGTCGTGAGAGCGGGTATAAATGAGGATATCGTCCAGATATACGATAACGCCCTTATAGAGATGATCGTGCAGGATCTCATTAATAAACTGCATGAATACAGCAGGAGCCCCCTGTAGGCCAAAAGGCATGACCCGGAACTGGAAACAACCAAGAGGGCAGTTAAAGGCGGTCTTCCATTCGTCCCCCTCCTTAATGCGAACCCTATAGTACGCTTCACGCAGGTCCAATTTTGTGAAGATGCGGCCCTTCCCCAGTTGCGCCAATAAGTCCTTCATCAATGGGAGTGGGTAGAGGTTTTGAGAACATATGGCGTTAAGGTTCCTAAAGTCACAACATAAACGAAGAGACCCATCTTTCTTCTCACGAAACAGCACAGGGGCCGCCACTTTGGGTCGGGCCGGTTCAATGAAACCACGTTTCAAATTTTTGTCAATGAAAGAACGCATCTCCTCCATTTCCCTGGGTGACATGGAGTAAATGCGGGGTTTTGGGAGTTTGACCCCGGGCAAAATGTCAATGGAGCAATCAGTAGGCCTGTGGGGGGGCAGAATGTCCGAAGATTGCTCGCTGAAGACTTCCTTAAGATCCAAATATTCTTTCGGAATTTTCTCCTCTCCTGCAATCCTCTCCTGCCCCCTAGCGGCTACTTCAGGAACGTTAGTGACGTCAGGTTGGTTTGGAGAGCCCTCCCCCACTGGAGGCAATTTGGAGCGAATACGCAAGCGGCCTGTCCGCCAATTTATGTGAGGGTTCCACTTCCGGAGCCACGGGATGCCCAAAATAAGTGGTCTGTCCATGCCAGGTGCGACCACAAAAGAGATTAATTCAGTGTGGGTACCCATTTTCATTTCCAAAGGCTCAGTAAAAAAATGGGCGCCCCCCCCCCCCGCAACCGATCCGTCTATCTGGCAAAAAACAATAGGGGTTTTCAACGTGCGCAATTTGAGGCCTAATTTCTCAACCATGGCTGGGTTGATCATGGACCGGGAACAGCCGGAATCCAGTAATGCTAGGAGGGTGGCAGGTGTCCCCTCAGGAGGAACTTTTAATTCAATAGGGAGTAGAAGGGGCCCCTTGTTTGAACTCACCCAGTGAGGTGAAGTGTCGTCATCTGAGTCATCAGAAGAAGAGGAGTTAGCATCCGCGTCATCCTTCAAAGGTTGGGGAAGAGGAGGGGGGTTGGTTTCCCCAGCGAAAGCCGTTTCCCTCTTCTTCTTTTCAGAGCCTCTGGCAGGTTTCTCCTCACGTCTGGGAGGGGGTTGGGCAGAGAGGGGTGATTTCGCCCGACAGAGGGGGGCGGTATGCCCAAGCTTCCCACAGCGAAAACATGTTAAAGGTCTGGAGGAGCCAGAAGGGGGCTCCCTCGCGTCGCCTCGGCGTTTGGAAAGCGCTTGAGTAGTAGGAGGGGGGAGGGACTTGGCAGCTCTTTCTTTTCGCTTCCTTCTTTCTTCAGTGGCATAACGCAGACGAATTAAGTCAAGCTCCGCGTCAGCAGCATGCTCAAACCAAGTGATTAAACGCCTCGGCAGGTTACGATTGACACATTGTTGATAAATGTCAGCGTTTAAGCCTTCAGCAAATCTGTCCAGAAGTGCATCCTCCCCCCAGCCTCTCATGTACTGAGACAGACATTGAAATTCCTGGATGTATTGGGCGACCGGTCTATCGTCTTGGTCAAAGGTTAAAAACTTTAATTTGTTCCGCTTCTCAGTTAACGGGTCATCAAAACGTTGGCGGAAAGCCGCCATAAAACGGTTGAAATTCCCCAAGAGGGGAGAACCAGACATATGCAAAGCAGTTGACCACGTAGCCGCTTCACCATCCAAAGATAAAAGAACCATTCTGACCCTTAAAGTGTCAGATTCAAAGTCCCGCCCATATATTTCCATGTAGTTAAAGACTTGCATAAGAAAGGAGGGAAGGGTGGCTGAAGCACCATTAAAACGCACAGGCAAGGGAGGAATTTTAGCCATCCGATGTCGTCGAGGGGGGGCCTGGGGGGGAGGTCCCCTTTGATCAGCAAAACCTCTAGCCGCAGGGGGTGATACAGGCCGAGGGGGGGGTGGGGGAGAATCCTGGCGTGGGTGACGTTGCCAACTTCTCCAGTCTCTTTCCTCCTCCCCCCTCCTGTCCTCCAAAAATGTTTGACCCCAATAATCAGGTAACTCACTCCGCTGTGGTTTTCTCACGGGGCCCTGGTGTTGATAATTTCTCCATTCAGCTTCATCGCCTCTTTGGCTCCAATAGTCAGGGAAATCACCCGCCTGAGGTTTCCTCACGGCCCCTGGCTCCAGCGAAGTTTGTTGAGGTGGTCTCTGGGTGAGTCCAGCATTCCAGCTTGTCTCTATTTCTCTTTGCCCCACTGAAGTTGACCAACGGGGTAGGGGGGAAGGCTCAGGCTGATTGGAAATTTGTAGTTGAAATAAATCTTCGTGCAGAGGTCGGTCAGACGGGCTGGGCTGGTGTAAAGAAAGGTCGGGAGGTCCCAGTTCACTGGAATCCGTTCCTCCAACGGCGCCTTCCTCTTCTCTGGTCGGAGAAGACATTATGTCCCTTCTCGGTAGACGTAAATCTCCTGGAAAGGGATATTATTCAGATCTTGCTTCTTGTCACGCCCCACTCCATTCCATAATTAGGAAAGAAGACCAAGAGACTCCATGGGTTGGAAATCCAAAGTACTTTTACTAATTATAAATGGTAAGCGAGCAGTAGTGAAGCAAGATCTGAATAATATGGCGCGAAAGCAATTGATATATGGCAAAGCCCGTTCCCCCCCTTAGGATCAAAGCTCCAGTCCAATCATAAGTCCTTCAAATGTCAGGTGTGAGATAACTTCAAAAAGACAGGCCAAGATGGAATGTGAAGGCCGTTGATGCAGGCGGGAAACACGTACGCATGCGTAAACCCCAACGACTGGAACATCCTAGAACATTCCTGCAGCAGACCTCCAGCACATCAATTAAAACCCTCCCACATACACGCCCCCCCCTCCCATTTCATGGCAGCTGAAGCAGCAGCAAAGCAGAAGCTGACACTCTACCAGTGAAAGCAAAGCTGGAAGCTGGTTGAAGGAGGCTGTTTCAGCAAAAAACGGAGCTCATGAGGGCCACAGGAGTCCCCATGAGCTCCGATTTCACTGGCAGAGGGTTGTAGGAGGCCATCACCGAAAATGGAGCTTGGGATCCTGTTTTCCCTGGCAAACCACTTGGGCCACCACAGGTGCCCCTGATATAAGTGACATCGAGCTGGCCACTCCCACCCTGGCCTCCCCAAGATCAAACACAACCCTGATGCGGCCCTCAATGTAATCAAGTTTGATACCCCGAGCAACAGGAAACAAGAGCAAGATACAACAACAGAAAGAGGACTGCAACAGAAGAAAAGAAAATGGACCCTGACACAGCTGCAACAAAGATTTCAATTGTAAATCTGACAAACCAGAACTACCAGTCTTGGAAATTCAAGATGAAAATGCTGCTAATAAGAGAAGTACATCGAACTGTGTAAATTAAACTAAGCCAGAACAACCTTCAGATGAGTGGACAAAGATCAGAAATCTCAGAGAACAATCTCTCTTAGTATAGAACAGGGGTATCAAACTCGGGGCCCTTGGGCTGGATCTGGCCTGTGATGTGGTCCAATCCAGCCCGTGGGGCTATTGTGGAAAATGTAAGGGGCATCACTTCGGCTTGGTCTACCCAAAGCGAAGAGGAAACCTCAGGCCCGCATCGCTTTATCCCAGTCTACCCAATGCGAAGGAAACATGCCAGCAGTTTGGTGAGTGGCGTCAAGATGGCCACGCCCACTCACTTAACTACACCCAGTAAGTGGCGTCAAGCTGGCCACCCTCATCCAGTCAGCCACACATATACCCTGAGGTCAACCACAGCCTTGATGTGGCCCTCAATGAAATTTAGTTTGACACCCTTGGTATAGAAAATGATCGAATCATACATACTGTATATGTAAATATGAAAGTGCTAAAGAAACGTGGGAAGGATTACAAAAGATGCATGAAAGAGCTAATATCTGTGATAAACTATATTTGATTAGAAAGTTACACCAAACCAAACTGATGAAAAGCCAGCATATGCATAATTACATAAGGCACACATTGGAAATGGTTGAACACCTGAGAAGTATATATAGGAGAAGAAATAAAAAATTTTCATGTCATAGCACTATTACTTAATGGTTTACCAGAAAGTTACTTAGTGGTTTACCCTTGTCCAGTGGTGGGATTCATTTTTTTACTACCAGTTCTGTGGGCGTGGCTTGGTGGGCGTGGTGTGGCTTGGTGGGCGTGGCTTGGTGTGCGTGGCAGGGGAAGGATACTCCCTCCCCACTCCAGGGGAAGGTTACTGTAAAATCTCTATTCCCACTCCAGAGGAAGGTTACTGCAAAATCCCCATTTCCTCCCAATCAGCTGGGGCTCGGGAGGCAGAGAATAGATGGGGACGGGGCCAGTCAGAGGTGGTATTTACCGGTTCTCCGAACTACTCAAAATTTCCAGTACCGATTCTCCAGAACTGGTCAGAACCTGCTGAACACCACTTCTGTCCTTGTCACTGTCCTTGATGCACCTCCAAATGATGAACTGACTTTGGAATTTGTTAAGGGCAAGTTTGTAAATAAATATAAGTGTAAAAGAGAAAGCATTAATAGTGACAGTGCCTCTGTAGCAGAGTCTGCTTTAAAGAGGGAAAATAGGAATAAAAACAGTTACACAAAGCCAAAAACATGTGAATGCTTAGCCCACCAGAAAAAGAGCAATTTAAAAGATGATTGTAGAATCTGGAAAGCTAGAATGGAAAAATAAAACTAAATTACAAAAAGCCATAGGTTTGAAGGAAGAAACTGACTTCAGATAATGAGCATTCTTTTCAATCCAAAAATTGTATCTCATCTTTGCAAGCATGCTGTGTTGATTCAGGAGCTACAAGTCACATGACAAATTTCTTTTTTCATCAGAGTAAAACAGAAAAAAATCACCACAGCTAATGGGCAAATAATAAAATCAGAAGGAATAGGATATGACTTTCTTTACTGTCCTGTTTTATGGAGTGTAACCAGAAAGAGAATTGTGAAAATGTCCTGTATGTCTCTGCTTCTGAAACTAATCTTTTGTCAGTGAAGAAGGTCACAAAACAAGGCAATGCACTTGGTGATTTAACCTGATAGGATATGTGGATGGGGCAGGTGACTTAAATCCACAAGCGGTTTCTTGTTCAAATTAGTACTATAATTTGGTCCAGCAAGAAGCAGATCTCAATAGCTTTGTCTTCCAGAGAGGCAGAATATATTGCTACTGCCTATGACAGTCAACAAGCTGTGTGGTTACGTCAATTGCTTGAAGATCTTGGAGAGCCAATGTCCCAGTTTACAGTCTTATATATGAAGACAATGTATCAAGCTTGCTTCCAATGAGAAGATCAATGCAAGAACAAAGTATATTGATGTCAGACATCATTATATTCATTATTCAGTTGAATAAAATGTAATTGTGGTTATGTATTGTGAAACTAATAACATGATGCAGATGCTTTGACAAAACGGCTTGTAAGAAACAGATGTATAGAACTGAGATCTGAAATGGGACTAATATAAAGAGTAGTTGTTGAGTGACGATGTTGGAGTTCATTGTTGGAATGTATTTCAATGCAACAACTACAATAGTATTCAGCCAATAGATGGCAGTATTTAAAATGTTTGAATCTATGGTGTATATACTCTATGTTCTTTTGTTCTGAGTAGAGTTTCCTGTTTGCTGTTATAGTTATATAGTTGATCAGTAAAGCGCATGGTGACTGTACTCTTTGTTTGCTCAGTGTGATGCTTTATATAAACAGAATTTCTAATAGAATCTATGAACTTCAAATATGCCAATTTAAAACAAAACAAAATCTGGGACCCAATATTCCAATGAAATTGAAACAATTAGTGGTACAAGAAAAGATGGGAAGGGTTTATCCCTGCCTCTTTTCTTATCTCCTCTGGTCCCTGTCGCCAATTGTCTGGGCCAAGTAATAGCAGTTAGACTTATATACCGCTTCATAGGGCTTTCAGCCCTCTCTAAGCAGTTTACAGAGTCAGCATATTGCCCCCAACAACAATCCGGGTCCTGACAGGTGAGTAGTAACTGGCTGCTTTGGAACTGAGGCTGAGATTTGAAAACTTTTTAATGGGGCTGGGCAGCAAGGGAAGGATGAGTGGATAATTTGGAAGCTTGCTGGAAAAGTAGAGTTGGCTGAGAGGTGCTAGCAGTTGATGGGTAGATCTTCTTCCTCCTTGTGACCCGACAAATTGCACACGACAAAAGCGTGCCGACAAAACCGCATCGCTAAAACCGCGATGTCATCAATGCGGCGACAACAGCGCGGAGACAGAAGGGTGCTTTACAACAGCGCATCGACAGAAAGCCGATTTAACTTAAGATAAGGGTTAGGTTTAGGTTTAGGGTTAGGTTTAGGTTTAGGGTTAGTTTTAGGGTTAGTTTTAGGGTTAGGTTTAGCGTTACGTTTAGGGTTAGGGTTAGGTTTAGTTTTACAGTGCGCTTCTGTTGCCGCGCTGTTGTCAGCGCGATTCAGTGCTCATTCATCGGAGCGCTTTAGAACTCGCGGTTTTGTCACCGCGGTTTAGTCGGGCGTGGTTTTGTTGGTGAACCCTACCTCCTTGAAGGGACGGGACCTTGGGGACACACCAGGATGGAAAATAGGGATGCAGCTTTCCTTGTAGGCAGCAGCTCCTTTTGTTTTTCTCTTTAGGTAATGAAATATCTCTGAAACAATGACTCAATGGATCACAGCCTTTCTGGCTAACTACTAAATTGCTGGTAACCTGCTGTGCTGACATTGGTCTCAGCAATTCTTTTAACTGAAATTACCTTTTTTGAGATGGCAACCTTATTAGAGTATAAACAAACAGCATGCTATCCAGGCTACTTTGCAGTAGTGAGTTTGGTTCAATATTTGAAGTTCAGAATACTCATATTTATTTGATTCAGTAAAAGTTATTTTTAAGAGGCAGGGCCTAACTTTTTATAGTTAAGTATTTTTATTGGAATTTTATAGGAACATTGCAGATTTGTGGAAATTTTATAGGTACTTTTAGATGAGAGTGGCTGGACAAATCATTTTAGAGCAGTCCTATTGAAATCAACATCACTCAATTTCTACTTTAACTATAATTAAGGATCCAATCTAATGTCCTCAGTTATTTGTATGTACTGTAAAAATAACTGAGGACATTAGTTATTTGTATGTACTATACCAGGGATGTCAACTCGTGTAGTCACAGCATTGTCACAGCGTTGTCACGTGATGTATTGCAACTCCCCCCCCTTCACTAAACTGTCATGGGCGTGGCCAGGGCGTGAGCATCAGGCCCATGGGCCGCATGTTTGACATCCCTGTATATATTATTTTTGTGGTCACTTGAATGCACATTTGCTTTACAAGAGAAAAGCAGTTTTCAGTATTAAACTTGTATCAACATGATGCCAAGAATACATTCTACATTGGGGGCTTTCTTTTTTTTCTCCTCCAGAATCAAAGTAGTGGGTTAAATACACTTGTTCAGATATAAACGAATATATTTTGATTCCTTGCATTACGTCTGTCTTAATGTTTGGCTTCATTTCTTTAAGTTCTGTTTCAGAGTGGCACAGTTTGGATAAGCCTTATATTGAAGACTGTGGAGAAATTGACTTTGGAAAGCGGGCTTTAAAGAAAATAAGAGAGAGATGTACACATGCAATCTTAGAAACAATTTCAGACTCAGCAGGTTGTACTGTAAAGAGTGAAGCCATTTAACAGGACAAGACAAAGAACAAGTAGTGGGAAAGGAGCAGTGGTGGGTTCCGGATCCGGTTGCAACCGGTACGGTGCACGGGCCGGGCATCCACTACACGAATGTGCGCACATGCGCGCACATGCACGCAGCACACACATGCGTAGTTAGCGCCCATGATGCTCCGCGATGCCACCGCAACACTCTAGCTGTTCGGCGGAGCGTTGTACAGGCACCATATGCTCTGTGTGCATGCGCGGAAGCCCTGAACAGCTCAAATACAGGTAAGGAGCATGGGCAGGTGGGTGGGCCCTGTGGAGCACCATACCAGAACGGAATCTGGTGCTCCCAACAGGCATTGGTACGTCCGTACCGGGGCATACCGGTCATATCTCACCACTGGATAAGAGGCTTAAACAGATGATATCTAAGTGAGATATCACCAGAATCCATCATAATTCTAGTCAAGCCAAATGATCAAATTAATTGAGATGGGGGAGGGGCAGTGGTGGATTAAAAAAATTATTACTGGTTCTGTGGGTGTGGCGTGGTGGGCATGGCTTGGTGGGCGTGGCAGGGGAAGGTTACTGCAAAATCCCCATTTCCTTCCAATCAGCTGAGACTTGGGAGGCAGAGAATAGATTGGGGTGGGGCCAATCAGAGGTGGTATTTACCGGTTCTCCAAACTACTCAAAATTTCTGCTACCAGTTCTCCAGAATTGGTCAGAACCTTCTGAATACCACCTCTGTTGTGAACTTAACTCTCCTTCCTTCTATTTTCTTCACAAAAACCAACCATGTAAGGTCAATTGAGCTGAGAGGCTGTGATTGGCCTAAAGTCACCAGTTTGATTTAACATTTAAGTCAGAAATAGAACTCACAGTTTTCTGGTTTCTAGTCTGGTGCTCTAACCACTAGGCCAGAACTGGTCAGAACCTGCTGAATACTACCTCTGGGGAGGGAGAAATTAATTTGAATTAAATTAAGTAGTTAATTTGGAAATAGGAAAGAAGACATATTTTTCTAAAGACGGAACCTCCACATCTTGATGAAAACCTCTACATAGGGAACATCTTACACATATTTCTGTTTGTGCTTGGAAATTGTATTTAGAAATATAAGAAACCTAATATTCTGCTTCAGTAAAAAAAATAAGACTGGATAATGCTGAGTTTGCATTGTGCTGTATTTTCCTAATAATTTGGGAAAATGTTTGCTCCTGCTGTAAAAGGATAGAAGGTATAGAATACCACTTCCATTGAAAAGAAATCAAAAGTCAGTAAAGAAGCATTTTCAGAAATAATTCTCCTTGTATGCAGTGTGTCATTTTCAGTTTCTCCCTGCATTGTTACTCAAAGCTATTTACTACTTTTATCTCAGTGGTGTTACAAAGCTAGTAATTTACTTTGACTTGACTGCACTTCAGATTAGTCTTTCAGTTGCTCTTAATACCCTGATAATGTGCCATATTTCCAACCAAGTGTATACATTTTGTATTTTTTTTTAAAGAATGTTTGAAATTCCATTTAATAATAGGTTTTCAATTTGTTTAAATGGGAGGTTGGAGATTTTCAACAGAAATAAATACTTAATTATTTATTAGCTGCTACTGAATCAGGCTCTGTTGGTAACTGATGAATGAAAATCCACCCTCCTCCTTATCTTTAGCAGTTGGTCATATCTCTTCCCAGGATATTCCAGTAATCTCTTTGATCTTGTCAATTGCCTTGTGCAGATTGCTTCTATTTCTCTTTATCTTGACAAATATATTCATTTTTTCAAGTCCATCATCCCTTCACAACAGGTGTCCAAAATATCTGAGATTTGCCTTGCATAATTCAAAAGCATTTATTATCTTTCCTACTGTGTCCAGATTTTGCAGCAAGAAAACGCACAAAAAGCACAGCACTGGAGTTTTTTGTGTGCGTATGTGCGGGGGGGGGGGGTGCTTGGATATATCTTTGTTAAGATCTGATTTAAATTTGTCCCCATTAGCGTTGATCTCTACTACTTCTCTAGTGCTTTGTCCAATTTGATTGATAGTTCAGGAAAGCAAAGTATGCCTCGCCTTCTTCACTTTTTCACCAATATAATGAAACCGGTAAAAGCACATTCTTAGACGCAGCCATGTTTCAACAAACATGCATTTTTTGCAATAAACCACATATTACCTGCTAGGGTTTTACCAGTATTTATATATCTTAAAATTTTTCCATCTCTTGGCCCATCTTTAGAAAATGTTTCACCAAAATACACAAATTCATTTCCTTGCTTAATTTTTTCAGTATTTACATACACATATCAGAGGTGGGTTCCTACCAGTTTGGCCCGATTTGGATGAACTAGTAGTGGTATGTCGGCCTGTGTCGCAGAACCAGCAGGACCCAGGCTGGCCACACCCTCGAACCGGTTCCCTGATCACTGCCGTTGCCTCAACCATCTTTTTGTTAATTTTTGCACATGCACAGAACAATTTCCATTGAACTGCGCATGTGCATGCAGCGCGCGCACAAGCAAACCAGCAGTAACACCAGCTAGAACCCACCCCTGACACATATATTATATACATATATTACATACCAGTGTATTAGCAGCCATGGTGGTGCAGTGGTTAGAGTTCAGTACTACAAGCTACTTCTGCTGACTGCCAACTGCCTGCAATTTGGCAGTTCAAATCTCACCAGGCTCAAGGTTGACTCAGCCTTCCATCCTTCTGAAGTTGGTAAAATGAGGATCCAGACTGATAGAAGCAATAAGTTGACTCTGTAAACCGCTTAGAGAGAGCTTGGAAAGAACTGTGAAGCGGTATATAATTCTAAGTGCTATTGCTATATCTTGCAAAACTCCCATTTTCCCAGTCAAATTCAGAAAACATACTTCAAGCCCATCCTTTATCACTCTATCTTTGAAAATCATTTTGGTTCTCATCCCACAACAAATTAACCTGCGACCCCATTTCTGCCATCACCACATGCATTCCTGATATATTTATCAATAAATACACTAAACCCAGGAATCCACTTGTGGATGCTCCATCACCAGACGCTTTCAAGAAGAGACTGGCCAGCCACTTGTCTGGAATGGTATAAGGTCTCCTGGTTGAGCAGCGGGTTGGACTAGAAGATCTCCAAGGTCTCTTCCAACTCTGTTATTCTATTAAATAACCAAGAGACATCACAAATCCTTACCTCGAGGCTGAAGCATCCCTTTTATTCTTTTGTATGATTCATTTTCATCATTTATCACACTCAGTAACCCACTTCAACTCCATATTCATGCAAAATGTTTCAAAACCTGCTAAGTAATATTATCTGTTCCACATTCACAACTTTTTATCACCAGTATATTCTTCTTGAATTCTCTGAATTTTTCCGTTTCATTTTCAGTTGCATAACATTCCTTCCCCCCCCCCCCAATATTATGACAGAATCTAGATGAATGGCACAGCTATAGGATCACCATGACTATTGCTCTGGGGTGGGGTTCCTGAACCGGTTAGTACCGTTTCGCTGTGCGCGTGCTTTGCATGTGCATTGGCCACATATTGCTTGCACGTGTGCATTTGGCTAAAAAGTGCTCTGCATTTGCGCAGAACCATGCCAGCAACGGCAGAAGACACCGGAAAACCAGTTCGGGGGCGTGTCAGGCCTGGGTCTCTGCCGGTTCTGAATTCTACTGGTTCAGCCAAACCTGGTTGGACTGGCAGCAACGCACCTCTGCTATTGCTACAATGCGAATTGCTTACAGATGAACTCAACATAAATTAGTATAAGTATAATCTTTATTGTCATTGTACAAAATAAATACAACGAGATTGGTTTTAACCTCACTGGTGCAAAATTATAGCAGAAACAAAAAAGAAGGAAAAAGAAAAAAACCCAGCATGTGCATGGAGTGATTGTGGTTGTATTTAAAAGTCTCACAGCCCAAGAATAGAAACTATCTTTAAACCTATTTGTTCTGCTGGCTATACTTTGATTCTTCTGCCCGATGGTAGAAGTGCAAAGAGACACTGAGCAGGGTGTGAATCATCTCTGAGTATATTTCCTTACTCTGCTAAAACAGCGAGATCTGGAGATGTCATCCAATGGTGTCAGAGGGCAACCAATGGTTTCTTGTGCTGAATTGATCACTCTCTGTAGTGCTTTCCTGTCTGCAGCTGTTAAACCAGCATACCATACTGTAATGCAATATGTGAGGACACTTTCTATGGTGGACCGATAGAAAGAGGTCATCAGCCGTTGTTCCACCTGATTTTTTTCGCAGGACTCTAAGGAAATGAAGTCTCTGTTGGGCCCTTCCAATCACCAGAGACGTGTTGTTTTTCCAGCTGAGATCTTGACTAATAAGCACTCCCAATAACTTAAAAGAGGAAACCCTTTCCACATAGCCCCCCTCGATATACAGTGGGGCAGGTTCCTCTCTGTGCTTCTGGAAATCTAGCACCAGGGGTGGGTTTCAACCGGTTCGCGGTGGTCCCTGCGAACCGGTTGGTCAGCGAACCCGGAAGTAAGTAACTTCCGGGAACAGCAAAGGGCCCACCCGCGCGCCCGCACTCCTTACCTGGTTTTGACGAGTTCTGTGCTTCCACGCATGCGCAGGACGCATACAGCGCCTGCGCGATCCTCCAGGAGCAGCTGGAGCATTGCACAGACGCTAGTACGCATGCGTGTGCCGCACGCATGCACACGCGTGCGTGAGGACGCCGGCAGCCCCGTTCCAACCGAACCGGTTGGAACGGGGCGAGAAACCCAGCCCTGTCTAGCACCATTTCCTTTGTCTTACTAGTAATAAAAGTTTTAATGACAGCTGAAAAGAATCTAAGTGTATAGGTAAGATGGATCAATAAGATGCTTCTGCTTTGGAATTACAATTTAGTTTAGTTCCTGCAGCACCCAAATCAATAAGAGTCACAGTGGGAAAAGAACAAAATCTTTCCTACTTTTCTTACCAGCCCTCATAAAAAAACCACATTGCCAGATACTCGCTAGTGTCTAAGAAAAGCTAACCCCCACTGATCAATGTCTCCGCTATTATTCAGACCATGCATAAAGTGTTTGAACTAGTAAGAAGCATAAAATCAAGCATAATATGTACCGGATAGAAAGAAAAATCCAAGAAAATAAAAAACAAATGTCGAAAGTATAGTCTCTGCCCTAATGATGATAATTCAAACTATCAAAGAGAAATGGAGTCACGGAACACAAACAGTTATCTAAATGTGCTGCAGAACACACTGGAAAAAAAAACATAGCTTTAGAAGCCAATAGAACAAATAGAAAAGGAAGATCTGAGAAGCAATCAAAGGTGAAATGGATTGAGAGAGAGTGTTCTCAAGTCAATGCCATTCCTTAGCGACCACATAGATTCTCTCCAAGAGTGATCTGCCTTCAACTTGACCTTTCAGCTCTCTCAGGGGTGCATTCATTGCTGTCATAATGGAGTTCATCCTCCTTGCTGCACAAACATCCTCCTTTTCTCCTCTTTAACTTTTGCCAACTTTATGGACTTCTCAAAGAAATGTTCACCTAATGTTCCCTCACTTCTCAAGGGTGTTCACCTAATGTTTCTTGGATACGTCTATTTGAGCCTGCCCATTTGTGCCTTGAGTGAAAATTCTGAATTGATGTAGAGTGATGGGATTAAAAAATTTTTACTACCAGTTTGTGGGCGTGGCCTGGTGGCGTGGGTGGGGAAGGATACTGCAAAATCCCCATTCCCTCCCCACTCCAGGGAAAGGATACTGTAAAATCTCAATTCTCTCCCCATTCCAGGGAAAGGATACTGTAAAATCTCCATTCTCTTGCCACTCCAGGGAAAGGATACTGTAAAATCTCCATTTTCTCCCCATTCCAGGGAAAGGATCTGCAAAATCCCCATTCCCTCCCCACTCCAGGGAAAGGATACTGCAAAATCCCCATTCCCTCCCCACTCCAGGGAAAGGATACTGCAAAATCCCCATTCCATCTCCACTCCAGGGAAAGGATACTGTAAAATCTCCATTTTCTCCCCATTCCAAGGAAAGGATAGTGTAAAATCTCCATTCTCTCCCCATTCCAGGGAAAGGATACTGCAAAGTCCCCATTTCCTCCCCACTCCAGGGAAAGGATACTCTAAAATCTCCATTTTCTCCCCATTCCAGGGAAAGGATCTGCAAAATCCCCATTCCCTCCACACTCCAGGGAAAGGATACTGCAAAATCCCCATTCCCTCCCTACTCCAGGGAAAGGATACTGCAAAATCTCCATTCCCACCCCATTCCAGGGAAAGGATAGTGTAAAATTTCCATTCTCTCCACATTCCAGGGAAAGGATACTGCAAAATCCCCATTCCCTCCCCATTCCAGGGAAAGGATAGTGTAAAATCTCCATTCTCTCCCCATTCCAGGGAAAGGATACTGCATCCCCATTCTCTCCCCACTCTAGGGAAAGGATACTGCAAAATCTCCATCCCCTCCCTACTCCAGGGCAATACTGTAAAATTTCCATTTTCACCCCACTCTTGGGGGAAGGATCCTGTAAAATTCCCGTTCTCTCCCCACCCCACTAACCTGCTTTCCATCTCCATTCTGTGCAGGGCAACAAAAGACAATTCAGCCAATCAGCTGGGGCTCTGATCAGATGGGACTCGGGAGGCAGTGAATAGACGGGGGGCAGAGCGAGTCAGAGGCGGGATTTACTGGTTCTCCAAACTACTCAAAATTTCCGCTACCGGTTCGCCAGAATTGGTCAGAACCTACTCTGATTCATGATCTGTTTCCATATTTTCATTGATCTTCCCCAACACCAATCTTCTGGCACATTTAAGGCTGTAGCTACAAAAGCCCAAAGCTCGGTGTTACTCAAGCATGTTGCTAGGTAAAATTTCTGATGTTCTGAAGTAGGGAAGAGAAACGGAGAGACGATATCCATTGCCATTCCTTGCACCAGAGAGATCCCTGACCAAGAGATTCCATGCCAAATCAGCACAATCCAAAATTGCTCTTTTATTTCTTTTCCAAACAGGAAATAAAATTGGGGGGAGAGCATGGGATGACAGATCCGGACCCCATCCTGCTTTGTCTACCCCAGTTCCAAGAAATGGCAGGAAGGCTGATCATCAGTCTTGCATCGGATTAGGCAAAATGGCTGTGAAACTAAATATTGAACTTTACTTTGGCTTTTATTTTAATTAGGACCGCCACTGAATCCTGCCATCAATAAGTTGGAAGTGAAATCATTTGTTACAACTGATTGTTCCTTCCTTGCCTTTTTTTTTGCAATATGTGCTCTAGGGCTATGTGGTGCTTCAAATATGGTGTCTCAAGGGTAAATACTTCAAAGGACACAAAGGTAGCATCTATTTGTACCACCTTAAAGCAGCTGCATCTTTTTCTGCAGCCAGGCCCACAGCTGCTTTAAAGTGTTGCATGTAGACGTTACATTTGAGTTCCTGCGGTGGCCACAGCACTTTCTGGAGATCAAATTGGAAGCACTGCACAGCCGTAATATGTTAATGACATCTTTTGCATGTCACTATTCACAGAATAGTTCTGCTTCTGTTTTCATTTATCACATGGGTGTCAAACTTGCTGCATCATGTTGCCATCACGTGATCTTTTGCCATGTTTTTTACCTTCACGGAGCTGGAGTGGAGTCACCTGTGTGTGACAGTCCGGCCCGCCAGTTTGACACCCCTGATTTATCACAATCCTGGATACAAAGAAGAAGCATGTTTAGTTTATACTCAGTCTGTAATTGTGCATAAATCTGTGATGGGTAGCAACAGTAAGCCCAATAAATCTGGATAAATCCAAAGATTCTCATTATCTTAACACTTAGGCTTTATTAATGTGTTAGTGAATTTACCCAGATTTACACATTATAGTAAACCAAAGCTCACCTGAACACATTTTTCTTTTAGAGCATTGAGTGAATGTAACCTCAGTTTCCCATCTGGGATGTGATTAAAGGAGAATTTAAAGATTGTAATTACTAAAAGATAAAATAAGTGAAGAATTCTGGCTCTTGGAAGAAATTAAAAACAGATGATAGTCTGAATTCCCCTCAGACAATTCCAAATCAAGTAAAAGACAAATCATTTCATATTCAGAACCGCAGTTACAGACCGAGCTATTATGATAAATTATAAACTAACCATGCTTCTTTGTATGGAGAATTCACCTCTCTAAAAACATCCAGCAATATAAGTTATTTTGTTTGTTTTATTTATACATATAAACAACCCACATATCTTAGATGATTAATTGCATCAAAATTTAATCTGATTCCTTGGTTGCCTGGTGATTTGCAGCAAAAGTCCATCCGTTGTTTCACAATTGTACCATGTCACACTTAAGAAATAGTTTTCAAGCAGAAAACACATCTAAATGCAAATGAGTAATGTATATAAATATAAATAGCACATAACCATCTTTCAAAGAAATATCAGTTACTAATTTATTACTGCAGTGCGAGGTGGCAAAGTTCAGTATTTACATTGGCAGTGCCCTATGAGATAGATAGATAGATAGATAGATAGATAGATAGATAGATAGATAGATAGATAGATAGATAGATATAGAATCTTGAACTCTCCTAAAAATATGACTTCCAGGTGTAGCTGTGAAAGAAGAGACAGACATTGTGATCTCTGGAACTTAAAATATATTATCCACTTAGCTTTTGTTAGCCTCTCCTAACATCGTCAGAGCGTAAAAACTATTGATCAATGATGCATAAAGGCAAATATCTCTTCAGTGGTAGTTTTTACATTCTGACGATGTTAGCAGAGGCTAACAAAAGGTAAGTGGATAATATATTTTAAGTTCCAGAGATCGCAATATCTGTCTCTTCATGTGTGTGTGTGTGTGTCTGTGTGTGTCTGTGTGTGTGTGTGCACGCATGCACACACAAGCATGCATTTATATTTATATTCAGCAGCAGCTCCGATATTGCATTCAGTACAAACAAAGAGGCATCTCACAAGTTGAATGGACATCACTGCCTATTACTTTAGAAGTGAAAGCTTATATGTTAAAATGCATATATTCAAAGAAAATGGCAGAATCATTGAATAGAAGAGTCTTTTTAAACTTGGAAGCAAGGAAAAAACCGGCTCCGAGTTATCTTTTCCATATTTTAATTTTTTTTTCATGAATGATGGACTGCCATCTTTATAAATAGCTCTCTGATCAATCTGCAGTCCCTTGCCAATATTTCACAAAATGCGATCTATTTTGGAAAATCTTACCTTGCTTGCTATTGTAATGCCACTTAGTCAAGCAGTCTTTTCTAAAAAGTAATGTTAGATTTCATTTTAAGTTAATACAGATAGCATAGGAGATGTTCCTTTTAACAAGGAACAGAAGCTGAGAAAAGGCATATTCTATTCACAGGTCTGCGACTAAAAAGCTGTTTGATTATTTTCATCTAATTTCCATGTATTTTGGTGTGCTGAAAACAAATAAAATATTCAAAAAACTCCTAGATGTCATGATTTGCCACAACATGCAAAATTGTCTTCAAATTTATCATTTTTTAAATTTTTGTTATTTTTTTAATATTGAACTCTCAGCCTTCCAAGTAGGAGGTAAGTGTCTTCACCTCTAGGCCACCACACTGCTATGTCCCAGTTCTTGAATATTTCAATCAAAGATTAAATAAATTGTTTATTCAAATAAGCAATGATCAAACAGTGCTTAAACTCATTTTATGAACCTCAGAGAAGTGAGGATGGGCGATGAATCAGTGGTCAAAGTGATAATTTCCCCCCATTGAGTTAGCTGAAGGACAAAAATTTTCCCCCTTGAGTTAGCTGAAGGACAAAGTTACAGTAACACGAAGGCATAATTTGGGGCCATGTTGTACAGTAATACCTAATGTATTTTGTTTGGTTTTGGTATTTTGGGAGCCCAGTTTGTCTGAGTCAACATACGATCCTTAAAACTAGGGCTACCAGCACAGAACTAGATTTTTCTGTATTTTTTGTTTCACCTCCACTTAGTGGCTTTCTAGATTTTTGCATCTACAGTTAGCCTGAAAATATCAGTGGCTTTCAGTGTAATGCTCGTTGGTCTAATATGACCAACAATTACCCTGTGTGATCATCAGTAGAGTCTTACCCCAGCCTCTATTCCCAGATAGTTCAGCCTCTGTTAATTATAATTCCTCCCACGAGCTGCTGCCTAATGGCCGTGTAAGAAAGGAAAGATTATAGCTAATATACTTTGGTAGGGTCAGCCCTTCTGGGTGAATCATGCAGAAAACATGACTAGCTGAACTAATTCTGTTTTGTTATATGGCTGCATTAACAGAATCTTGTAAATCTGGGAGCACAGGTAATCCTCGTCATTTGAAATTGTTAACACAGAGACTAAAGGAGGGCCCAAGAAGAGCGACATGGTGGTCTAGAAGTGGAGTTTTTAACCTCAAAATCAGGAGACTATGAGTTCAATCCTAGGTAGAGGCAGATATTTCTCTCTCTGGGCACAAATAAGAAATATCTGCTGCAAACTCCGTGTAGGCATTAAGGAGGGCTCTACCGTTTCAGTCAGCTGAGCTAAAAAACAAGGGAATATAGTATGGGAAAGAAAGGAGGCGGGAGGGTGGGGCCAACCAGAGGTGGTATTTGCCAGTTCGCCCAAATCGGCTGAATACCACTTGTTTTGTGTATCACACATATGTATTCATGTGCTTCTTCCAGCAATCCCCTTATCAGATTTAATTTGAATGCTTGATTTGAATGTTTTAGTTAATAGTGTTCTATAACCATAAGTGTTCCTGGTAATCTCCTATCCACGAACTAACCAGGCAGGCTCAACTTTGCTTAGCCAACAAGCTTAAAAAAATTAACTAGGTTAACTAGTTAACTACCACCTGATTAATTGGTCTCCAGTTCTGTTAAAGAAAGGTGGGGGAAGGTCTATTGTGAGACAGGAGCAAGAAGTATTTAAAAAAATAACCCAGTGTTATTTAAAATTACTGAGCTATAGCAAACATATTAGGCATAGATGACTAATTATCTAATTAGAAAGCAAGCATTCATCTCCTGCTTAATTATACATGTTTAATTTCATTTCAGCATTACCATAACCCAAACATTAACAGAGCCCATTGCTTCTCAACCCCAGCAACCTTAAGACATGTGGACTTAAAATTCCCAGAATTCCCCAGCCAGGGAAATTTTGGGAGTTTAAGTCCACCTGTCTTAAAATTGATAAAGTTGAGAAAAAAACTGAACAGAGCCCACTAAACAAAACAGGGCAAAAGAGACAAAAAGTCTTTTATACACTATGGTTGAAAAAGAACCCAAAATGCAATAAAATTGTAATACAGTTGGAGGACCATTTGCTGTGAAAAATAGACAATTACATTTTGGGTAGAATTGCACTTCTTTCAACTAGAGGGGAAAAAAATCTCATTGAGAAAGATTGAGCATTATCTTGAAGTGGAATTTTTAATGACTGATCTTCAGACTCATCTTTGAGATGAGTTTCTACCCTTAGAATTACCTGTTTTTCCATGCAGAATTTTCTTTGTAACGTCAGTTGCAGTTTTGCACATTATTTGCCAGCAAATACCAGAGACGGGCAGGTAATCATTAGTGAAGACAAGTACGGACGAGAACATGATGGAGAGCATATATTCCATAAGCCATCTTAATAGACAACATTTGCAAAGTGATCCTTCATTAGTTCATCCAATTTCAAGGAGGCAGGGCTGGTTGCAACGCAGCCCTTATTCCATACTCTTTACATTTTCATGCGTCCTCTCCATTTTAGATACAACATCTTTATTCAGTGCCTGTCTATTTTCATGCTTTCCCATTAACATTTTTTTCCTCTACTGAGAAACAGGCAGTGTTGATTCATGAAAGCTCGCCTACGAACCTTGAGTTGACAAAATATTGCAATCTCAAAAGCATAAGTGCATTTCTTCTGTTTTACTGGTTTCTAACATAGCAATTATTCCCCCCAACCCCTTAAAATTCTCATTTATTAAAGCAGCTGTGAGGAAGAAAGCAAATCTAAGGCAGGTGTCAAGGAAAGAGCATTTAAATTACTAAAGAAATGTGTGAATTGTATTCGTAGCTGCCTGTTCCAGATGAGACTGTGTCTAAGAATTCAAAAGCTAACAAGAGACAGATGAGATGGGGAGGGGCAGGAAGGATGAGAGAAAATATATTGTAGGAGCATAAAATAATAGTTGTGAGAGAAATCAAGTTTTCCCTTTAGAAAGCACTGGTTTACACATTTAATAGCAGTCAATGCATGTATTCTCATCTTTTCTATTACCTTCTATTATTGGTGTCATTACTATTATTATTATTACTCTGTTGTTTTGTATGTACACTGAGAGCTTCTGCAACAGAGATAAATTCCTTGTGTGTCTAATCACATTTCACCAAATTATTCTATTCTATTCTATTCTATTCTATTCTATTCTATTCTATTCTATTCTATTCTTGTCCAGTCAAGTCTACTCCACACCACACCACACCATACCATCTCATCCCTTGGATTCTGTATCAGAGGACCAGACTGTGTCCGAGGGAGGGGTCAAACACATCATAAGTCATGAATACCTGCACTCCTGCAAGAGATCTAAGTCCAGCCCACTTGGAACGCCTTCTTAATTCCCACTCATTCCCCTTGACTGTTAGTAGCTCAGCTTCTTGTGGAAATAAATCTCTACACTCATTTGAACTGCCTGAATCTCCTGATTTCCCTGGAATTTGACACATACAAACTAAGCATTATATGAAATATTTCAAAGCCTTGAAATAGCATTACAGGTTTTATTCAATGCTATGGTTTATTCGTAGTGCCAGTAGTATCAACTTTTAAACTACATTTTCTGCAAAAGTGTTATCAATACACTACTTATTTTCTGGATTTGCATTGTTTAGCTAAAACCTCAAAGCAAAAATGTTCATTCCTTTCATTCTCCTGATGTAATGGATGTTTGCTGAGATAAACAATGCAGAATGAAAAGCCCATTAGGCAAAATTAATTAGTTGCAAGAATGTTGATCAGTTGGCAGAGGGATTTCTGAGTTGTTTGTTGTCCTTCTGAGTGCAACGTGTGACTGCCGCTTTCCAAATAGGACTCTTCCCCCATGAAAGTGGGGGGGGGGGGCAGGGAGGCTTCTTGCAATTTAATTGGGCTCTTGGAAACTATCTAAAGACATCCCTATTCAGGGGTGAGATTCTACTGGCTCGGAATTATTCGAACGAACCGGTAGCTCCAACCATCAGCTGGGACCGAACTGGTTTGCTCCGATGGTGAAGTGGGCCTGCCTGCCCGCCCGCCACTGCACTCACCTTTATCTTCTCAGCTGAGTCATGCGCCCCAGCAGTAATGTGGAAAGTCCTTTTTCTCAAAACTGTGCATGCATGAGCAGTGAAGTGTGGGCTCACCAAACCAGTTGTTAAACTGTTTGGATTCCACCACTACCTATGATTTCTGGAGTATAATAAACAGGTGATTTGCTGCCGTGTTTCCCTGAAAAAAAGACAGGGTCTTATTTTCTTTTGATTCCCCTGAAATAAATGCTTGGTCTTATTTTTGGGGAGGTCTTATATTTTGAGGTGCAGGAGGCAGCAAGCGTGGTCACCTCATGGATGCTGCTGTGTTGCAATATTTTTTGGGAGGGCTTATTTTTTGGGAGGACTTATTTTAGTGCATGTGCTCAAAAGCCCGATTGGGCTTATTATCCGGGTAGCTCTTATTTTCAGGAAAACAGGGTATTCCTTTCTTTAAGCATTTTTGAAAATTTACAATACTGGAATTTCCTAGAAATCTCCCATCCAAATACTAAAATTAACTTGGTTGTGTAGCGATATGGAGTAGAAGGGAAAATGTAATGGGTGCACATTCAGCATTGTTCAGGTGTACCATAAACGATATGCTTCCTTTTCAAGAATTGGACTATCCCAATAGGTGATTGACTTTCAACCAAAATCAGATATTGCTTTTCAGCTCCAGAGCCTTGCTTAGCCCTGCCAACCAGGACTGATTCTGCTTGGGCTCTGATAAGCCCAAAGATTTTCCTTATTGTATACCGTATTTTTTGGAGTATAAGATGCACCTTTTCCCCTCAAAAAAGCGGCTGAAAATCTGGGTGTGTCTTATACACTGAATACAGGAGCATTCTATAAGCTTCCTAAAGACTATCCATGCCCTTTTTAAAGAGAAAAATGGGCCATTTTTTTGCTCGTCCCCTCCCCGGAGCACTCTGCAAGCCCCCTAAAAGCTATTCATGCCTTTGGGCGGGGGGAAACGGGCCCATGTTCATGAAAAATGGGCCATTTTGGGGAGGTTTGCAGAGTGCAAAAACATTTTTTTATTTGCCTCTTCAAAACCTTGGTGTGTCTGGAGAAGGAGGAGCCACATCGCAATGTCACAACGTGCAGTCTCAATATTCCAAGACCGCCATTGACATTTTTGCCGCTGGATGGTCCATTGAGACCTAAACCGTCCCGTAGAGATGGTGATCAGGAAGACAAAGCCTTGCTGGTCTCAGAGATATCACAAAGTCCCTGATAGACCCAAGGGAAGTGCTTCAAGACGGCAGTAAACAGGCAGCTCCCAGGCTGATGAAATCAGGACGATCCAGAAGAAAGGAAGTGAAAAGAGAAAGTGAGTCCATCTGGTGAGGTATTTTTTCTATTTTGCTAAAGACTGCCCAAAGAAATGTTTCTTTAAAGCCAAATTAGATCCTTAAGCAAAAGAACTGAGCGGCGAAAATAACCCTAATTGGATTGCTGTGGAAAGTTTTTTTTTTTTTTGTAACTATTCTTTGTGGATTGAAGTGCTCGCAACGTTTTTTTATTTCTTCTCTTAAAGTGAACGGATTGATTATTTTTCTTCTGCTTTTTGTTGCTTTAGTTTTTGACTTCTGGATTAAAACCTTCCTTCTTATTTTAACAATTCTTCCTATTACTTGTTATTAAATCTCACTAAAAGAAATCTAAAGAACTTTGTTTCCTATAAGCCAGAGATAAATATTAGAAGGTGAAAAATTAGCATACTGCCACTCGGAGGTCAGAGGCTGGGGTTTTTGAAACAACAAAGTAAGTTGGATATAAATTCTAAACAGTAAGTTGGAAAAGGGGGGGGGGAAGGTTTAGAAACTTTATTAATTGACTTTTATTTAAAAGATGTTATAAAGGCGTAATGTTATTGGAGGGTTTTTTGATATAGCTAATGTATGCCATTATGCGGTTGTGTCTTTAAGTATGAATGATTTGAGGTAAACGCATGTTCAAATAATTGTAGTCAAATGAGAATTGTGGTACATTAATAATAAGATATACAAAGATTTTTGATTTAAAGTGTATAATCTAATATGAACTATAAGTAATGACTGTGGAACAAATGCACGAAAGTTATCTGTAGCCAATCAACACACTTTCTACAAGATGTAATGAAGGATGATTCTTTTTTTGTGTTTTTGTTCAATTAAAATAAAAAAATAAAAAAAAACCTTGGTGCGTCTTATACTCCTGTGCATCTTATACTCTGAAAAATATGGTATTTGCCTGCACCATCCTCATTACTTACAGTATCTGGGTCAATTACCAAAGCCATAAAATAGTGGGTTTTTTTGTCCTCAGCTGTCAAGTTCTATGGGAATAAAAGGGAAATTCAGGCTAGGTTCATAAAAGCACTGCACTTTATAATGAACTAAGTTCTTTTTTCTGACTACCAAATTTCTAGCCAGTAGAAGTTAGAGAGACGGAAAGGACTTCCCTTTGTCATATAGGCTTAAACATTAAAAATCAAAGCAGATATGTAGCCTTAAGCAAATATTATGCTGACCTACTAAATGACAGGCTGTTTTTACTGTGATTTCCATAAAAAATCCTCCCTTCTGACAGACTGCTCTGCTAAAATGAAATAATGCATCTTGAGTGGACCAGCATCTGTCAGTAGCTAAAGAAGAAGAATTATACAGCAATTGGTTCTGAATCCATTATGTAAACTAAGGAAATAGCTCTTCCTTTTCAAAACCAGATAATTGGGGAGAGATAGAGCTACAGTCGGCTAGCCTCTATCTGGGTTCACAAAGTAAGAATATTACCTTCGCGTGGTGAGCTTGAAACTGTAGTGTGGAACCTCTACACAAATAAGGAACATCCAAAATGTATGTTTATTCAGAAGCCAGTAAGTTGAAGTCAATCACAAGCTGAGCTTCAGTTATAGTCACTGCATGGACACAACCATGAAATTTTCTTGACCACAGGATAGAAGTGATTTGCCATTATCTTTTTGTGTGATATTTATTCAAGTCCTGTGATTTTTCTGACAGTTTGAAATCTTGCAGTTGGAAGAGAATGTCTAGGGCAGTAATTCTCAATTTTGGCTATATGAAAATGTGTGGACTTCCACTCCTAAAATTTCCTCTGGTGGCTGAGGAATTCTGGGAGCGAAAGTCCACACATCTTCAATAAGTCAAGTTGAGAAAAACAGGTCCAAAATTATTCTAATGTTGTTTCTAATTTGCCTTTTAGGTAAAAACCCATTTTGATCAGAATGTATAAACTCAATCAAAAATCTTTAAAATCTTTTGGCAATTATTGAAGCAAATATTTTATAGTCTGCATTTAATAGGGATATTTGCCTGTAATTCTTTATTATGTTTTCACTTCTCATCCAAGAAACTTTTTCCTTTATTTGGTTCATAACTGAACTTGGATGAGAAGTGAAACATTTTCAAGAGAAAAAACCCCAAGAAAGTCCAGTTGCCTTTTGGGAAAGCACCTTTGGTTTCTCAAAGCAAGGCAAGTCAACACCCAATGCCCATCTAATTTCTAGACTGAGAAACACAAACAAGATATCTATTGAACCAGAAAATTTATGAGAAAAAGAGACCTTAGATTTAGACTACAAGGAAGATAGCAATAGCACTTAGAGTTATACACAATGCTTTACAGTCCTCTCTAAGCAGTTTACAGAGTCAGCATATTGCCCCCAACGATCTAGGTCCTCATTTTACCCATCTCAGAAGGATGGAAGGCAGAGGTGGGTTCCTACCAATTCAGACCAGTTCAGCTGAGTAGGTAGTAACTCGTCTGTCTGCGCCTCCGAACCAGTTCTATTGGCAGCGCCAATGGCAGCTCCATCTTGTTTTCTGCTTCTGTGCATGCGCAGGAGCTATTTTTTCACTTATGTGCATGTGTGCATAGCGCGCATCAAGGACGTGCCCAAAGCACATTTCTGAGCGAACCGGCAGTCAAACAATCCGGAACCACCCCTGATGGAAGTTCTGAGTCAACCTTGAGCCTGGTGAGATTCTAACTGCCAAATTGCAGTTAGCCGGCAGTCAGCAGAAGTAGCCTGCAGTACTGCACTCTAACCACTGCGCCACCTAGAGACAAGATAAGCAGTGTCAGCCAATTGCTTAGAATAACTTTGCAATGAAGGAGCTTATCAGGTAGCTTTGCTGTTTCAAGATTTTTCGGTAGCTACAACTGAATTTATGCTGGAATGCTGTCACTAGGTTTTGGCATTAGTGTTGATTATGTGTTGCCACCTGCTGTAGGCTATTCTGAATTAGCTATACTCAATCCTATCATTCTGCAAACAGAATTTCCCCGGAGAATTCCAAGCATTTGGATTCCTCCTGTACACCGTGCTAGTCTGGTGGCTTTCTAGAAGCCTGAACCACGTCAAAAATAGTGATAATATTGGATACTGGGCCTTTCATAATTAACTTGCCAAATCATAATTGAGATGTGAGTAAAAATTTGTAAGGAGGCAAAATGTACCATTGAACAATTAGATAGCCTCATGTTTTTCTTAGATCAAGCCAAGTAGAACATGAAACACGAATAAAAGCTGTTCATCTACCTTTTCACAACATTATTTTTTTAAATGTTCGTTTTTTTAACTATGAGGCTGCTGTAGGAGCTACTTAGCATGAAACTAATAAATCAAACGATATGGGAAACCACTACCATGCAGAGAAGGAGAGATCACACATTACATATTTGTGCAATTTGCTAACTAGGCAGGGGTGGGCTGCCACCGGTTTAACAACCGGTTCAGTGATGGTGCGCTTTGCATGTACATGCACACTTGCATGCATTAAAATAAAACACGCATCAAAATAAAACAATTTGAAGCTCAGCTGCTTATCTTCTAAGACAGCCCCGTAAGTAGAAAAGTGGAGGCTGTACCACGTGGATCAGCTGAACTAGAAAGAAGGAAATATATATCTTCTCTTTTTTGCTGTATCTAAACATTGTTAATTAGGATATAAATCTCTCCTGTGTGAAAAAGAAAATTTAATCCCTGTCAGGTTATAGGGGCAGGTAACAGAGCAATCACAGAATTTATTTATATTGACCTTTCCTAGCAAGTAATTTAGAGATATAGATACTTTTATTTATTCAAGTAAGAATCATTAATCATTATGGACTATACAATCAAATAAAGATGGCTCATTTTGATGCAGTTGATGCTGTTAATCCCAGAATATTAATCCCAGCATTTTGGGGTCATTTTGATTTGTTTTGAAAAGTGTTCTCTTGAGTTCCAGAAAATTGTAATAAAATCAGATATTAACTGAACATACAGTACTGAAGAGGATTGGGTGACTAAAAATTAAAATAAGCAATAAAAGCTATTGATTTTTTTTACCTCTAAAGCAACCTAATTCTATTCTAGTGATACATTTTTATGAACTGAGGAGAGAATGCAAACCAACAGAGATTTTCCATAACTTATGAAATCATAATAAAAAGATTGGCATTCAATCATTCATTTTTAAAATTGTTTATAAAACTTATGATTGAATAAATAGCATTAAAAGCACACCTTCTTGAGAAGTAAATGAACTAATTTATAGCTACACAATAAAAACAGATTTTGGCACCTTAAGTACTTGCAGCTCTAGCATAGCATGAATTTTCATGGACTTCATAACCCATATGGATTTTTATTCTTATATTAAAAAGTCAAATGTCTCCAAAGAACTTGGACTGGCTCCATAAAGCCAGTCCGATGTGAAGGTTAAAGAACATGCAGTGGGAAATCTAGATTGATTAGGTTGGAAGTGTTGGGAGAAATATCCATCTGGTTCAGTTCCAAGCCAGGAGAATGATACTGGAAACATGGAGGCTGATTGGAAATATGGTTTAATAATGAAGCAGAATCACCAAACACATGGTTCTGGGCAGCTGCTGACCACATGGAGTTGAGAGTGAGAAGTTTTTATACCTTCTCTTGGGCTTTGCACTTGAACTTCCTGTTCCTGTACAAGAACATGTATTGTATTGACTGTTGTCAGACTCCCATGGTGCCATGTACAAATCCTAGGAGTTTATCTGAGCTAAGCTTGGTTGAAGTTTGGCTGATTGCAATGAAGGGGCTTGTTGGGCAATTCCTATTGTGGGTGAGGGCTAACTCTACCTTTGTTTAGACCAAGGGTGTCCAAATTTGGAAACTTTAACACTTGTGGGCTTTAGCTCCCAGAATTCTGGGAGTTGAAGTCCACAAGTCTTAAAGTTTCCAAGTTTGGTGACCCCTGGTTTAAACCTTGCTGCAGGAGTAATGGATTACTAAATCTGCATTTCTAAAAGCTGGCCTCAGCTTAGTATCTGCTTGGCGGCAGGGAACTGGGATTCTGAGTTTCTGTCCCCCTTAAGATTTGTATTCCTCTTTTAGGGGAAATATTTTATCCTGCCTTTTTAAATATTTCTCAAAAAAATTCATTCTCCTAGGAGAGGGGTGGGTGCTAACTTTCTGCAGAAGGATAAGAAGAGTATTAGGCCAAGCCATCCTCAGCCATTTGATTGAAGAAGGGTTTTTTTGTTTGTTTTTTGTGAGACCCATCCATGATTTCTCATAGTTTTGGCCAGTTCTGAAAGACTTGGCAAAAAAAATATATCAAACTTACCATTTCCACATGGCTACCGGTTTCCTACAAGAGAGCATCATGAGGATGTTAGCCTTCAGGCATTGTTTGAATAACTGTGTAATTCAATCTGTTTTTATTGCATGGAGTTTAATTCCTCTTGCAGCAGGGGGTGTTTGGCCTCAGGCAAGCCGGGTCTGTTTTAACTCTGCAGTTAAGGAGGGGTGTGAATTTTGATCACAGGATCACGGGGATGTTGCTACTTGCTGTAAATGTGAAAAACAGTCTTAAGTCACTTTTTTTCAGTGCCACTGTAGCTTGCTCACTAAATGAATGTTTGTAAGTCTAAGTCTACCTGTATTTCTTCTCCTCCCACAACAATAACCCTGGTAGGTTGAGCTGATAGAGAGGTTTTTTTAATTGATCTAAGACCATATCCAGGGACGGGGTGGCTGAGAGGAGAGGCGAAACAGGGTCATACTTCGGCCGTAAATTATGTGGGGCAGAGTTGACTTTACTTGGGTAGTTGCTGGCATGTTGCTCCTAATAAATGACTGGATTTCTTTTGAAACTTGGCTCGAGACTCCTGGTTTAATTAGGGCATCCAGCAGAACCTTGACAAAACTTTCCTTTTGGCAGAGTTGATGACTGTCATAGAACAAGGGGCCAACAGATTGATTGACACCTCAAAACGTCTCCCCAGATAAAGGAGAGGAGCTAGGATCACCCATGTGCTCTATGCAGTTGCTCCCTGCAAATAAACAATTAAATAGCAGTCTCCTACAGGTTTGCATTATTACCTGATTTACTTCGCTAAAGTTAATATATACATATTATTATTTCTGGTAATTCTTAATGGAGTTTTGCTGGTTAAGATTGAATGGCAAGGCTTTATAATTTGTGTATAGATAAGAGATAAGATTCAGTGCAATGCGATGTGGTGGCTCGGTGGCTAAGATGCTGAGCTTGTTGATCAGAAAGGTCGGCAGTTCGAATCCCTAGCGCTGCGTAACAAAGTGAGCTCCCGTTACTTGTCCCAGCTTCTGCCAACGTAGCAGTTCAAAAGCACATAAAAAATGCAAGTAGAAAAATAGGAACCACCTTTGTTGGGAAAGTAACAGCATTCCATGTGCCCTCTATGTGTTTAGTCATGCCAGCCACATGACCACGGAGACATCTTCAGACATTGGTGGCTCTTTGGCTTTGAAACGGAGATGAGCATCGCCCACTAGAGTCGGGAACGACTAGCACATATGTGAGAGGGGAACCTTTACCTTTAAAACCAAATCCAGTGTGACTGATTTTTAAAAAAATGTATATACAAAGAGTTTGGTAAACAGAGAGAGAGAGATAAAGAGAGGTCCCTGCAGATTTTACTCTGCTAGTTGTTGCCAACTATAGTGGCCAATGCTCATCTCCAGTTCAAGGCCATTGAGCCAGCGCTCTCAGAAGACATTTCTGCAGTCATGTGGCCAGCATGACATCATGCAGTGCTGTTATCTTCCCACCAAAGTGGTACCTATTTATCTACTCACATTGGCATGCTTTCTAATTGCTAGGTTGCCAGAAGCTGGGGCAGGAGGGGAACTCACCCCGTCACGTGGTGCTCGGGTCTCAAACCTGGGCTGATGGCTTCCCAGCTGACAAGCCAAACATCTTAACCACTTAACCACCACACCACTCTCAAAGTGTCTGGGGTTAGATAAGCATGTTAGGGATTAAGATGGACAAGCAAGGTACAGCTTTTTTTGGTTTGTGGGGTTATTTAAAGCATCTGGTCTATTCCATGCATTTGTATAGCACTAATGGATAATCTAAATACTTTTTTCTTGAAATAAGGAATATAGCTCAAGAAATCTGAGTCTTTTTAGTGTTTTTAATGAGAAATAATCCATTGTGTTTTCTTGTCTTCTTATAGACACCCCCATAAACTGTAAATCTATCTTTTAGCATTATTATATGGCTGTGTCATAACAAAGAAGATCTCATACTCCAAGTAGTGCAAGAAATTAGTGAATTCTCCAGAGTGATAGTTAAATTTAGTTCTTTTAGATTGTCTGTAGCATTTTCTAGCATGGCAACTCCTGGAGGACCCATTGCTTTCCAACACACACTTTTTTTCATTAGTAGACAAGGAAGTTGGCAATTACATATTCAGAGGGAGGCAATAAATCTTGAAGAATAGATTGTGCTCTCATCTTTATCATATACAGGTAATCCTTGACCTATAGCCATTCATTTAGTGACCATTCAAAATGAAACATTGACCTATGACCAGTTCTTGCATCTATGACTATCACAGCATCCCTATGATCACATGATCAAAATTTGGGCATTTGGCAACCAGCATGTATTTACAAGGGTTACAGGTCATGTGATCGCCACTTGTGACCTTCCCAGCTGGCTCCTTACATACTGTGTTTCCCTGAAAATACGACCTGTCCTGAAGCTAATGCCTTGCCACATTTTTCGCATGGGCAAAAATATAAGCCCATTCCCGATAATAAGCTCCCTGGACAACCCTCCCCTCTGGCCAGGCAGACCACTGCTCATCAACCTAGCGGTATCCCAAAGGTGCCAAGCCGTGGGAGCTGGGGTGAGGGAAAGGCGTTCATGTTGCTTGGCACTTTCAGGATACCGCTAGGTTGGGGAGTGGCATTCTGCCTGGCCGGAGGGGGGAGTTGCCGGGCAGCTGCTTCCTTGCAAACTGGCTCCCGAGGAGCCGGGCACAGCCTCATGGGAGAAGCAGCCATGAGGTGACCACACTCATGAGCAGCCGCCTGGCAACCCTCCTCTCCAGCCAGGCAGAACACCATTCACTGACCTAGGGAGTATCCCTAAGGTGCCAAGGCACGTGGCACTCTGCCCATTCCCCAGCTCCCACCACTTGGCACATTTGGGGTACCCCCTAGGTCAGTGCATGGAGCTCTGCCCGGCTGGAGAAGGGGGTTGCGGGAGCACCTGTTCTGCCCCGCCATGCTCTGAGCATAACTTCTTCTCCGGCTTCTAAACTCCAAAACTTGCGGCCGAGTCTTCCAGCAGTGGCCGCTCTATGGTTGTGGGCTGGCTGCTGAAAGACTCTCTGTCCAGAAGACTCTCTGTCCAGCAGCCGGCCCACAATCATGGGAGGGAAAGCCAGATCTGCTTAGTGACTGCAGGTTTTCCTTAATAAGTGCAATGATTTGTTCAACAGCTGTAGCAAAAACAAGTTGTAAAATTGGGTGCAACTCACTTAACAACTGCCTTTTTAAAAATGTATTTATTTATTAGTTCGTCAGACATGTACAAGATAGCAGGTGTAAGTATGAGCATGGACATGAACGAAGGAAATGACTACAAATAAATGGGAACAGTAGAACAGGGATGGTAGGCACGCTGGTGCCTTATGCATGCCTCCTTTACGGACCTCTTAGGAATGGGGTGAGGTCTACGGTAGACAGTTTAAGGCTGACGCTGTGAGGGATTGGGGATGTAACGTTCAGATAGAGCATTCCAGGCGTTGACCACTCTGTTGCTGAAGTCATATTTTCTGCAATCGAGTTTGGAGCAGTTTACCTTGAGTTTGTATTGATTGTTTGCCCATGTAGACTTGAGGTTGAAGCTGAAGAGGTCGTTGACAGGTAAGACATTGTAGCAGATAATTTTGTGTACTATGCTTAGATCAGACCGCAGATTGTCCAATTGTTAGAATTGGATTGTCCAGTTGTTGGAATTGAGTTGTCTTATTGTTGGAATGGAAATTCTGGTTGTAAGGCCACCTGAATGGGGAATTAAGTTTGCCTGAAATTTGGCTGAAATTTTAGGACAAAGAGTATCTCTAGTGGAGCTAACTCTGAAAAAAAATCTAATAGTGACAGTAGAGTAGGAATAATTGAGGTTGAGCAATTTACCACCATCAGTACAAAAAGCTTTGTGGAACGCAAAGCCCATATTTTGCATCTTTCTTTTTCAGTCTCATTTTTTAGCAAAGTGGGATCAATCACTCTTAAGTCAACCACATTCTTGACAAAAAAAATCCCAAAGGACATGGGAAATATTTATTGATTACATGTTTATTCTAACTTTTTCCCAAGATCCTAACTTTATCCCCAAATTCTAATCTTAACCCAGCCTTGAGAGGAAGATTGAACCAAGGGAAAATTAATTTTCATAGCCAAGGAGGACTTAAATCTGTGTCCCTCAAACTGTCCTCCAACATCATAACGACTGGACTATACTGTATATCTAGTGACGTGGAGCCACAGAAACATGTGACATCTGTTTCTCTATGTCATTAAAGGCTCAATCGTCCAGGTCAAAAGTACCTGAAAAGGTAAAATCATGGCAACTGGACCAAAGTTTGTTAATCTGAGATGCTTTGTTACTAATTCAAGTAACTTCATCAGTCAAAATAAAAAAAATAGTTGGACAGAGTCAGAAAGTCATTGGAATGTACTAACCCTAATGTGCTAACTATATATATTTTATTGTGACTAATGAAGTTAGTTGTCTGAATAATGAAATTTCTCATGGAAAACAAGCTTTGGTCCAATTGCCATGATGCAACCTTTTTAGCTAGATACTAGCTGTTAACCTGGCGTTGCCCAGGTATTGGTTTAGTTAGTCATTTGTGTACCAAGTTTGGTTGAAATTGCTCTAGGCAGTCCAAAGTTTTGCTGGAACATACACACACACAGAGGCATTTTTATGAAGAATGAAAGAAGGAGGAGGAGAAGAAGAAGAACAAGAAAAGAAGGAGGAGGAGGAGGAGGAGGTGGTGGTGGTGGTGGTGGTGGTGGTGGTGGTGGAGGTGGTGGTGGTGGTGGTGGTGGTGGAGGAGGAGGAGGAGGAGGAGGAAGAGGAGGAAGATAATATGTTCCTCTACTATTTATGCTATACTATGACTTTTCTTAATTTGGGAGACATACATTTTCTCCCCTGCTAAACAACTCTAATCTGTTTCCAGCTTGGTCTTTCTGATTTCCTATTTCAGCTTTAAAGGATAGTTTGCCCCAGAGTCCTCTGTCTTAATATGTGTTTTTCTGAAACAGCAATAAAAGGCCTTCCATAACCTGTCACTTCCCTTGACTCCTTTAACTTTTTTTTGTAATTTTTAAATCTGCAGTGGTCAACAAAAAGCTTTGAATGATCCTGCCCTTAAATGATTTTCCAGTTTGAGGGAATAAAGAAACCTTTCAGAATTTGTCCTCTGACCTGATAAATCTGCTAAGCCCAAAGTGAGGCAGGCAATATTTACTGCAATTGAATTCTTAAAAGGCCATTCTTCAAAAGTGAGCAAAAGCCAAGTATTTTAGCTTTGTATAAATGCAAGGATATTTAATTTTAATTGACAAATTTATTTGTTTCCTCGCCTTTTTTATAGAGGTTTTCGCTAATTGGCTGCCCTAAAAAAAAAAAAAGAATTCTCACCCATTCCTCCACATTTCCTAAGCAAAAGCGTTCCTATTTTTGAAAAATGTTGATATTCAGGGGGGAAAAGATGCACATCACTTCTACTGCTTCACTGAGTTGGCACGGGGTGGACAGATACAACTGTGTATCGTCCTCATATTAGTGATATTTAATCCCGTGCCGGCGTATGATCTCACCCAGCAGCTTCATGTAGATGTTAAATAGGAGGGGGGACAGGACCGAACCCTGCGGCACCCCATAATTGAGGGGCCTAGGTGTCGATCTCTGCCCTCCGACCAACACCGACTGCGACCTGTTCGAGAGGTAGGAGGAGAACCACTGAAGAACGGTTCCTCCCACTCCCACCTTCCGCAACCGTCGCAGAAGGATACCATGGTCGATGGTATCGAAGGCCGCTGAGAGGTCAAGGAGCACTAGGATAGAGGAATGTCCTCTATCCCTGGCCCACCAGAGATCATCGATCAGCGCGACCAAAGCAGTTTCCGCGCCGTAACCAGGCCTGAAACCCGACTGAAAGGGATCCAGATAAAGTTAGTGCTGGCTTGGATGCCCTGCCACATATGCCGTGTGTCACTGCTGTTCGTGAAGTATTCTTGGATGCTCTGGGCATGTGCAATGAAATGAAGTGAAATGTCTTCAAGGAAAAACAAAGAAAGCTCAGTTACCTCTTGAAAAAGCACCCTGGGTTCAAGTTCAACCAAAGATGAAAATCTGTTCATTACATATCTTATCTCTTAAGGTAAAGGTTCCCCCCACACATATGTGCTAGTCGTTCCCGACTCTAGGGGGCAGTGCTCATGTTCTGTTTCAAAGCCGAAAAGCCAATGCTGTCTGAAGATGTCTCTATGATCTGTGGCCCGCATGACTAAACACCGCTGGTGCATGAAACGCTGTTACCTTCCCACCAAAGGTGGTTCCTATTTTTCTACTTGCATTTTTACATACTTTCAAACTGCAAGGTTGGCAGAAGCTGGGGCAAGTAACGGGAGCTCACTCTGTTACGCAGCACTAGAGATTCGAACCATCTTTCTGATCGACAAGCACAGTGCCTTAGCCACTGAGCCACCACATCGCATCGCACTGCATCTTATCTCTTACCTATACACAAATTATAAAGCCTTGTCATCCAATCTTAACCAGCAATACTCCATTAAGAATTACCAGAAATAACAACATGTATATATTAACTTTAATGAAGTAAATCAGGTTCATACTTCTTTACTTTTCACACAGTAGCTTATTTTTTTAAAAAAACACTTTTCTTTGTCCCATAGCTTATGTGTAAGCAAATATTTAAAGCATCATTTGAATTTATTCAGGACACATTCATTTAGAGCTACTAGAAACAACAACAAATTAAAAATTCACCTTTAATTGCTTGAAAGAGTGTCCCACAAGTTAATTTAATTTGAAGGCTCTGAGCTGCAGCTTGGACAAAGTTGACGGTCCTTCAGTTCCCAGTGCACCCAACCTGTCTTGTTGTTGTTCAGTCACAAGTCATGTTCCACTGTTTGCGATCCCATGGATTATAGCACACCATACCCCTGGACAGGGGTGGGATTTAAAATTTTTAGCAACTGGGTGTGCGTAGCCATGCTGGGCATACTTTGCCTCCTGCACCATGGGGTGTGTGTGTGTGTGTGTTGTTAAATCCTAACGTAAGTCCTCGACTTATGAATGACAGCCGGCTCCGGCTGAGCCGCGCCTGATTGGCTAAGGCGCGGCTGGCTGAGCTCAGGCTGTTTACACCATTCCTATGGGTTGCCCTGCTTGACAGCTCCTGTATAAATAGCTGTCAAGTAGGGCGAGGTGCTGAACTCTGTATATAACCTGTTACCTGGTTCTGTTAAATAAAGCTGTTCTTCATTACCTCAGCTGTTCCACGTCTCTTTAATCAGCTCAGTCTTCAATAGTTTTCACCCTTCCCAGGTTCCGGAGGCTTTCCTTGAGCCTCCAGGAGGGCAAAAGTGGCCTCCCCCGGGCTCCAGAGGTCCTTCGGAGGCTGGAAACAGGCACATTTCCAGCCTTCCGGAACTTCCGGGAGTCCGTTTTTCACCCTCTCAGAGCCTTGCACTTACCTGGCATCCAAAATGGGCCACGTGGAGACTCTTGGGAGGGGAGGGGCAGGGTGGACGGGTTCAGCCTGTCCTCACAACTACTGGTTCAGATGTAAACCAGATGTAAAATTAGCATCCGGGTTGCCCGAACCGGCTGAATCCCACCCCTGCCCCTGGTCCTTCACTATCTTCCAGGGTTTGCCCAAACCTCATCTCATCTCATCCTCTGTTGTTTCCTTTTGCTTTTGCCTTCCATCTTCCCCAACATCAGGTAATATAGTACAAATCTGTAGGAGACTGCTATTTTATGGTTTCTTTCAATGGAAGAACTGTATAGAGCACTTACGGGTGATCCAGATTCTCTCCTTTATCTGGGCAGAAGTTTTGATGTGTCAATCCATCTGTTGGCACCTTGTTCTATGACAGTCATCAACTCTGCCAAAAGCAAAGCTGTCTTCAATCTGTCATTGTTTTCCTGGAAGTCCATCTTATAACCTTTCTATCTATGGGTGGCTGCACATGCCCTAACTCTGTACAGATGCAAATTTAAAAGGGGAATATGCAACCAGTCCTTAAATGTATTTGCGGGGGGTGGGGGGCAATGATGACGACAAAGGTGTATCCTAGATCTGAATAGCGGATTGGCAGTGATATACCTTGATGTAACGTAAGAGCCTTTCTCAGTCCAAATAAAAGTGTCCAAGGCTCAACCTCAGGCCTTCTCCATATAGTTTTGTCACTGAATTACATTCCTCAAATGTATTTCAAATTAATGTTTTGAATATATTGAATATATATCCTGATGGTTAGCAACATTAACCGATTTCTCAAATTTTAAAAGAAACATTGGTAGATGAATTGCGTTTGACGTTACGTTTCTTCTTCCTACAGATGTTCCTGTTGAGAAACTTGCTTCCATGGAGTCTTTGCAGTGTGTGAACTTAAAATCCAACCCATTAAATGAGGAGGTTCGGGTGATTGCCAAGCCACTGATCAAGTTTGACCTTCTGACCTCTCCAACTGTTCCCCATGTCTGAAGCCATGTCTGACCTGGATTTGCAGTGAAAGAGGGAAAGGAAATGCCACGTTTGCTGAGCTAAGCCACTCCTAAGCTGCATCGCTCTGCATGTGTTAGGTTTATGAGCTTCCAGAGTTGCAAAAAGTGTGATTTTTTTTTTCTTTTGCAAACTGATGGAGGTTGCAGCCAGAACTATTATCTGCTAAACTGCGGATCCATCGAAAATGTGTGACTAGAGAGGGGCCTTTTCATTGAATGATGAAAAAGAGAGAAGGGAGGACACTGCCTGCCTAGGCCATAACCACAGAGAAAGAGGAACGGCAAAAGTGACCAACTGTGTGCCTAGGAGATGATTAGATGGTGTGGATGGGCACCTTGTATGGCTGAGAAAAGAGGAAAACAATTTGTGGTTGGAAAATTGCTTGCAAGTTCATGAAAAAAGAACAGTCTTCAACTTGGGTGAATTTAGATTCCATTCTTTCATGTTTTATCTTCTCCACTTGTACCCAAGGAAAACCAAGGAGCACTTGTTTCTTTACTTACAGTGCTAGCAAAGGACAATCAAATCAAATATATAAAGGATAAATATACATCCAGAGTCAGAGATACTCTAAAAGATTGATGTGGTTTCAGGGGTATAAAATATAACCTGTCAGGGGCAAAAGATCAATACCATACATTAAGTTGCAACACAGAAAATGTATTCAAGCCTACACACAAGAATCTAGTCAACTAAAGTTCAGTACTTAATTGGTGATAAGTGCCAACAGAATTTAAGAGGGGTTAGACTTTGACCATTTCTGGGAACATAACAACTCTAAGGTATTGACTCAACCCACCAGTTCCAGCTGATCTTTGCCTACATAAACTAAGAGATTCTGTAAAGATGTGGATATAAATCTAATCCTAGTACAAAACTATTATCATCTGCCCATAAATAAATTATTCTGATAATTTTTGTGCTGTATGAACCAATATTTAAATCTGGGACAGTGATTTGATTTACAAAGGTTTGTGCTTCCAGTAGCCGGCTCTGTGAAGAGCCGAGGTGGCGCAGTGGTTAAATGCAGCACTGCAGGCTACTTCAGCTGACTGCAGTTCTGCAGTTCGGCTGTTCAAATCTCACCGGCTCAAGGTTGACTCAGCCTTCCATCCTTCCGAGGTGGGTAAAATGAGGACCCGGATTGTTGTTGGGGACAATATGCTGACTCTGTAAACCGCTTAGAGAGGGCTGAAAGCCCTATGAAGCGGTATATAAGTCTAACTGCTATTGACATCAAAAAGGTGATTTTGTAGATTTTGTACCTTTTATTTATGAAGCATTTTAGCTATCCCAGTCTTCAAAATCCAAGCAACCCTATAAGGGAGAATAGCTCAGAGTTGAAATGAGGGGTCCTTGGTGCTCTCTGAGCCTGGTGTCAGAGTTCCAAATAGCACCCAAAAGTAAATCAGAGTCCAAGGCAAAGTATTGCTCAAAGTTCCAATTTATTAAGAGAGCCATGTTGGCACATCTGGGAAAGCCCGAATCTGAAAGCTTCCCGGTTTTCCCTACCTAGTTGAAAGTTCAAGATGTTGCCCCCACACCCACACTCCATCACATGATCCAATCTTCCACTATTATGCTGGCAGTTCCACCCATCCAGTTCTGGTCGGTTTAGAGGTGCAAAGACAAAGGATGACCTTGGCTTTCTAGAAAGAATTTTCTTATAGCTACATAGCATTTCACTCCTTACAATCCCCCCTCCCATTTTCCCACAATAGAAAATGCACCCTGAATGGAATCTTGCTAAATTTAGCAAGGAGATTAAAAAGACACGAAATGACTGGTGGAATATAATTTCAACTTTTGAATTTAACAAAATTCTGAAGATTGGTTTTATACGGTAGATATGAACAGTAATGTCAAAGCGCCATTATAGTTTTCACCAGGATTCCCATTTGAGAAAATAAAAGGACTGGAACTTTGCAAGTGATACAACACTTTTACAATTTCCTCATCCCTTCTAGATTTGTGAACAGTGTAACTGTTGTGTATTTAAATGGAAACCTGTATTTAATCTTTGCCCATGGAACAACCAGGCACCCTTTAATAAAAGTAAAACGTGGCTTTATTTGCTGCTTTTAAAAAAAATCTAAGAAAAAAAACCTGCATGAAATCTTCATTTTAAGTAGCTACAGCATAGTAAAGCTAGTTGTAGTTTATTGGGAGGTGGGGAAAAGATTCTTGAGAAATGTCTCTTCTCTGCCTGCTTTTCCCTTTTTTCCCCCTTTCAGGATGTGATTGACAAAATCCCGTGTTTTGACAATAAAGAACTTGAGTTTTTGAAATCAAGTGGCTTCTCCGAGTGATTTTGTGCAGATAATGAAATACCAGATTCAAAGATGGAAGTAGGGGTGGGGTTGGATCGGTTTGGGCGAACCGGATGCTAATTTTACATCTAGTTCGCCGAACTGGTAGTTGCAAGGACTGGCTGGCCCTGCCCACCCTGCCCCTTCCCTCCCAGGAGTCTCCACACAGCCCATTTTGGATACCAGCTAAATGCAGGGCCTGTGCAAGAGTTTCGGAAGTCCAGAAATGGGCCCATTTCCGGCCTCCGCAGGGCTTTTGGAGTCGCTAAGTGTGAAAATGGTCGCTAAGTGTGAAAAATGGTCATCAGTCCCTTTTTTCAATGCCATTGTAACTTTGGTCACTATACCACCTTTCTGGCCACAGTTCTTAAGTGAATAACTGCAGCTGGTAAGTTAGTAACATAAGTGAATCTGGTTTCCCCATTTGACTTTGTCAAAAGGTCACAAAAGGCAATTAAAATGACCCCAGGACACTGAAACTATCATAAATATGAATCTGTTGCCAAACATCAACATTTTGATTGCGTGACCATGAGGATGCTGCAACGGTCGCTAAGTGTGAAAATGGTCGCTAAGTGTGAAAAATGGTCATCAGTCACTTTTTTCAATGCCATTATAACTTTGGTCACTATACCACCTTTCTTGCCACAGTTCTTATAGTGAATAACTGCAGCTGGTATTTTGTATTTTGGATAGAATCTTTTTTTAAATAGTCTAAGACAATTTTAAAAAAGAATCCACACAGAATAAATTGAAGTAAAACATTTCAAACTATTCCACATAGAATAAATTGAAGTAAAACTATTTTTAAAAAATCTATGCACAATATATTTCAAAGTGTTGTGCATAGAATTTTTAAAAATGGTTTCACTTCAATTTATTTTGGATAGAATCTTTTTTTAAATAGTCTAAGACAATTAAAAAAAAGAATCCACACAGAATAAAACTATTTTAAAAAATCCCATGCTCAATAAATAAAATATTATTTTAAAATACATAAAAAAATAAAAGAAAAAAAACCCAGCTCACTTGCCAGCAGGCACAAGTGAGCACTCCAAGTCAATCCAGAATGATGTAGATGTTAATACAAAGAACTGAGCAAATTAAAATGGTGAAATTAGTCAGGGAAATATTTTTCAAAAAAACTTTGCCACCATTTTTTCCACACGAGCCGACCGCCAACCTCCGTGCCCTTCCCCTCTGGAAAATACAGGAAGGAACACTCGCGACTTCTCTAGCCAAGTATTTCCTGTAGCTCTATGGTACTAGGTCATCTTTTCTTATAAAAGTAAGTAAAATGGGGGGGGTCTGTTTTCTTGCTTTAACGTTTTATCTTCAATGAAAGTACTGAGACACAGAGAGGGTTAGACAGTGTCTTTTGTCTTGCCCTGGTTAGGATTTCTTAAGCAAATCCACTGGGCTTTCAACATGAAGTCAGAAAATCGGGACTTTTTTAAAACGCCCCAGGACACGGGACAAATTGTTATAAATCGTGACTGTCCCGCCAAAATCGGGACGTCTGGTCACCTTATCCATGACCACATTGACAGGGCAAGTCAGTAGAATATAAACTGAGAACAAATCCCACTCCTTACAAGCACCTAGTTGAGTAATGAAATGTCAGCAACAAAACAATGAAGCTCAGAGAGCACCAAGGACCCCTCAAGAAGTTTTCATTTGCACCTCAAGTGACAATATTGGGACCACAGCCATAGAAGGATGATAATTTAATAGGCGTTGGATTCAGTCTTCTGCAAAATGCCGACTGATTTGAAAACCAAACATTACACTGCTGCTCAGTTACAATTGTTTGCATTTGACTTGAATAGTGTAGGAAGTTAAAACCCACACCTCTCCTAGAAAGATGAAATATCCTGGGAAATATTGAAAAGGCGGAATATTATATTTCCCTCGATCAGAAATAGAGAAACATGTTTTTAGGCAGGAAGCAGACTCACTCTTAATAGCCCCCACCTTTTTCAATGGCCATTAAAAGGCCTGAGCCACTCTGTTCTACATAACAAAGATCTCCAGTCTTCAGGTCCAGGGTGATGAGATTAAGGCATGATAGTAGTAGTCCTTTATTCATCTCACCACAGGGCACCTGGGAAGGAGTAATGCTCAACCAAACTTGGACTCAAAACACAGCCTAGAGAGTTGCTCCTGCATGGCCCTATGGGAGTCTGACAACCAATCAGAATACTTTTCTTACACAGGAACAGGAAACAAAGGTGGGGCCGAACACAGAATATAAAAAACTCAGGGACTCTCAACAAGCCCCTTCTCTTTTTTTTCCTTCTTCACCCAACATCTGGAAGCATTTGATCCCCCTTTTCTGTTCAGGAACTCAAGCCATGTGATCCTGTCCACCATTAAACCATCTTGCCAAGCAGCCTGCATGTTTCCAGAGTCTTTTTCCCCACTTGGAACTGAACCCAGAAGGACATTTCTTCCAACAATAGCAAGTAAGCTTCTTTTTTAAAAGAACAATTTCATTTTTACTCCACGAAATGGATAGATAGAGAGATAAGGTATGAAACTTCAATTCCTGTGACAATATTAAAGGGAAATATGATCAGATACTATTACTCAGGAGAGAGAAAACTCTGAATCCTTATCAAATGAAATAGATTTTATTATCGCTTCTGGAAAATAAAATATATTTGGTACCGACTTCTTATTTGGATTGCTTGGTTGCTTTGTGGTGAGAGGAATCAATACAGTTGTCTGTTTTCCAGAGCTGATCTTAAGATTGCTCTGATTCTACTTTCTCCCTTGATAAAGGAAGTATTGTTATGATATTCATACGGGTATAAAAGAAATATACTCTACTCAACAGGAGTAGAGCTTTTTAATTTGTTCAATTGCATTTTGATGAGAAGGCTATAAGCTGAGCCTCCTCTCACCAGAAGTTTTGGGAAGTTGGCAGCACTTTATCTTTTTGAGTTATCTTCAAAAAGCTGAGCTGCATCAGATGTAATTAGTATCTGGATCAGAAGTGCCAGGGGAGTTGGGAAGTTTTAAAACTCTTAGCAAACATTTCTGGACTGCTGCCAAGAACGCTACCCAGATGTCTCCACGAAGCTACAAAGAGCTGAACTTGGATCAAGGAAATCTGTCAGCCCCTTAAAGCCATTTAAAAACATGGAAGCCTAATTTCTTTGCTTCCCCACCAGCTTCACTGTCTCTAATATTTTAGTAAAACAAATGAAACAAAACAAATGTTATTATATTTATGGAGTTACTTACTAGGCATGTCTAAATTAGAATAAAATAACCAAAATATCTTTACAATCCCCAAGACATGTCACAACTTTCAAGCACCACTAATGTTTTGAACAGGGATGTGGTGGCTCAGTGGCTAAGATGCTGAGCTTGTCGATCAAAAGGGTTGGCAGTTCAGTGGTTTGAATCCCTAGTGCCGCGTAATGGAGTGAGCTCCCGTTACTTGTCCCAGCTTCTGCCAATCTCGCAGTTCGAAAGCATGTAAAAAGGTAAGTAGAAAAATAGGGACCACCTTTGCTGGGAAGGTAACAGAGTTCTGTGTGCCTTCGACATTTAGTCATGCCGGCCACATGGCCATGGAGACATCTTTGGACAGTGCTGGCTCTTCAGCTTTGAAACGGAGATGAACACCATCCCCTAGAGTCAGTAACGACTAGCCCATATGTGCAAGGGGAACCTTTACCTTTACATAATGTTTGGAAATTGAAAGTTGAAAAATTTGACACATCCTAAAAAACAACCACCGAATTCTTATCAATTCTGTTCCAGGTGGAGAATATTTTTCATCTCAGAATTAAATGTTCTTCCATGGCCTTCTTTCAAGATTCTCCATCATAAGCCTCCCTTTTTCAAACTAATGTGTGGCCTCATACACCAACCTCTTCTTTTCTCCTATCCTACTCCCATTTTTCTCTCTTCTGTCTTCTTCCCTTCCAATTTTCTCTCATCCTATGGAGTCCTTGGTGGTCTCTGACCTTGGTTGTCTTCTTGCAGATGTTTCACATTTCCCATCTAAGTAATCTAAAATAGAGAAGGCATTTGCTGGTGGAAGACTAGATTCAGGATGCCAAATCTTGATGGTAAAACAATCAGCCCAGTAAATTAAATAGGATAAGGCCAAGATGGTGGACTTATGGCACACGTGCCAGAGGTGGCACACAGAGCCCTCTCTATGGGCACGTGTGCCATCGCTAGCTGCTCTTCTGGTTTCCAGTGCTGGTCTTCACAGGTGCTGGAGCACCCGGAAAAATGCCTGAAAACAGCCTGAAAAACGACCTGAAAAATGGCCAAAATCCAGTCCATTTTCTGGCTGTTTTCAGGCCAAAATGGCATGAAAAAGACCTGAAAACGGTCAGAAAAATGGCCTGAAATGGCCCAAAAAAGGCCTGTGCACATCAGCCAGCTGATCTTTGGGTTTCCGGCACATGCACATGTGTTCTGGTTTGGCACTTGGTGCCGAAATGATTTGCCATCACTGGGATAAGGCAATGATACCTTTTGTATCTTCCATTCGTCCACTGCAATATCCAGAAAACAAGAACAATGACAATTTTTAGTTGCACAGCAATGTTCAAACTTCCTAAGAAAACTTTCTTCGTGGCTTTCTTAAAGGTCTTACAGTAAGTGCAGGGTCAAGCTGCTTCAAACACTGACATTTCAGAAGTAAATTAATTAAATGTCAAGCTTACCCTGGAGTAAACTGTTACGTCTGTTGCTTTTGGAGGATGTGGTTGCTACTGTATTATTGCTCAGGAAAAAAAATATATAGCCAGCTGCAATCAAAGTAGGTGCAGATGTTTTTGCAACATTGAGTTTACACAAACTTCTGAAAGGTAAAAATCATGGGACCGGATGAAAATACAGGTAGTCCTCCTTAAGGACCACAATTGGGTCTAGCAACTCTGTTGCTAAGGGTTATTGTGATTAAGCAAGACATCACATGACTGCAAGTTGTGATTTTAGTGCTGGCTCCTCTATTGACTTTGCTTGTCAGAACTCAGCTGCGCAGCTCACAAATGGCAGTCACAACGTTGCGGGACACTATTGTAAATTATGTTACATTGTTATGTTGTGTTGTGATGTGATTTTATGTTATGTTTGTCAGTTTGTTGCAGAAAAATCAAATCCAGAAAGCACATACAGATAACTGTTTTAGCTGGATATATTAACTTCTTTATATACATAATAACAGATGAATTGGTACAGTACCAATAGTATATTCTTTCAACATGGTAGAAGTTGCAAGCAGAACATAAGCAGGAGAGAACAGCTTCATCTCAGAGTTCAGAGCAGACAGAGAGGTTTAGATTAGTTTACTTCTCAGAGCAGCAGACTCAGTGCTCAGAGCTTATAGACTAGTTTCAGTTTCAATTCTCAGCACAGTTCTGTTTCAGCTCTCATTGACTGACTTAGTTGCTATGCCTATTCATTGGCTGGTCTTGTTATCATGTCTCTCCCAGTTATGAATATTCTGACTATGTTATGCTGTAAAAATATGATATGTGATATTATATGATATTATATATTATATTACATTATTGTAAAATATTTTAAATTATATTGTAAATGCACCCTGGTTGCAAAGCACCCAAATGACAATCACATGACTGCAGAGACACTGCGATAGGCATACATTTGATCATTAAATGACTTTTTCAGTACTATCACAACTCCAAACAGTCACTAAACAGGGCAGTCTATGGAGATTCTCAGTCATCCAGATCATGGTTGTCCCAAAGTTGCTTTTTCAAAAGGCAAACTGGACTTTGTTTTTCCAAAACGAATTTCAGCTGCCTTTTGAAAAAGCACCTTTGGGATAAACAGGGCAGTCTTTACATAAGGTTTGCCTGTTATTGGCTTTTTTTCAAAGAATCCAGGAATAGTATTGAAGCTCCTAGGATGGATATCTCCACCAGCACTGTCGCTTCTCCACTGCCTCTCAGCTTTTCCTGTTAAAACATAGCCACAGGACAAAGAGGCCGAAATTTACTCTTCTTATCCCTGAGGGATATATTACCAGATGTGTAGAAGAAAGAGCAGTGGCACCAGAACCAAATTTAAAAGGCACAATACATATTTATGGTATAATAAAGTTTACTAGCAAAATCAGATCACACATGCAGGATATAGTTCATTCGTTTCACATAAAACTTGAAAAAGTTGAAGAGTTTCTCAGGTTGGAAGTAAAAACTTCTCATTTGAACTGCAACTCTGGAATTCCTCCTCGACTTAAAAGTATTTCTTTCTAAGCAATTCTTCCCATTCAGTTATGTTCACAAATGAGGAGAATTATAGAATAGAATTAGTATTGAGCAGATTAGGGCAGGGCAGGGCATAGAATAGAATAGATAATAGAGTTGGAAGAAACCTTAGAGGTCTTCTAGTCCAGCCCCCTGCTCAAGCAGGGACTGACTGTCCAATTTCTTCTTAAAAGCCTCTAACCCACAACTTCTGAAAGCAAGCCAGTGCACTGATTATTCTCGCTGTCAGGAAATCTCTACGCGGAGGAGAGCCTTCTCAGTAGCAGCTCCGACCCTTTGGAACGATCTCCCCGTGGAGATTCGCACCCTCACCACCGTCCAGACCTTCCGCACAGCCCTTAAGACCTGGCTATCCCGTCAGGCCTGGGGATAAGATTCTAATCCACCCCACCCGAATGCTGAATGAAAGTTGTGTTTTATTGTTTTATTGTTTTATTTACGCACTGTCTTATGTTTTATCTTGCACCCCCCTTCCCATGAACTGTAAGCCGCCCTGAGTCCCCTCAGGGAAAAGGGCGGCCTATAAATAACAAATAAATTCTAAAATTCTAATTCTAAATTCTCTCCTTATTTCTAGCTTGCAGTTCTCCTTCATATGTTTTCCTCTCTTGCTTTTTGTCCTGCCTTCAGGGGCTTTGAAGAATAGATGGACCTGTCCTTCTTTGTGACAGCCTCTCAAATATTGGAAAACTGCTACCCTGTTTCCCTGAAAATAAGGCCTCCCCGGATAATAAGGCCAATTGGGCTTTTGAGTCCATGTGCTATAATAAGCTCTCCCCCAAAAATAAGCCTTCCCTGAAAATATTGTAGCACAGCAACAGCCATGGGGTGACCACAGTCGCTGCCTCCTGCACAGTTCCTACTGGTTCGGACCAGTTTGGCTGAGTAGATAATAACTCGGCCAGACACGCACCTGAACCGGTTCTATCCTTGGTGGTGCCATCTTGATTTTCTGTTCTGCACATGCGCAGATTGTTCTTCATTGCAGAACAATCTTCATTGAAAAAATGTAATCCCCCCCTTTTTTTAAATGATGTGTGCATGCACAGACCTCTTTAGGTGTAAATGTGCCTAAAAATGTACGAATGAAGTGAGCACAAGCGCACAGAATTTTTCAGGTGCTGGACTGGTAGTAATGCCAGCAGGAACCCACTCCTGCTCCTGCACCTCAAAAATAATAAGACCTCCCCAAAAATAAGGCCAAGTGCTTTGTTGGAAGAAATGTCCTTCTGGGTTCAGCTCCAAGTGGGGAAAAAGACACTGGAGACATGGAGGCTGCTTGGAAAGATGGTTTAATGGAGGACAGGACCACATGGCTTGAGTCCTGAACACAAAAGGTGATCACATGCTTCAATGTTCAGTGAAGAAGAGAGCCGAGAGAGAGAGAGCGAGGAAGGGGCTTGCTGGGCTTTTTATAACCTGTTCAGTCCCACCTCTCTGTTTCCTGTTCCTGCGTAAGAAATGTATTCTGATTGGTTGTCAGACTCCCATGGGGCCATGCAGGGGCAATTCTCTAGGCTGTGTTTTGAATCCAGGTTTGGTTGAGTTCTCAGATGCCATGTGAGGAGTGGGTAAAGGCTAATCATGCCTTAATCCCATTACCCTGGAGCTGAAGGGGAGAACTCTTTATTATGTAAAGGGACTGGCTTGGGCATCTTAATGGCCCATTGACAAGGGGGTGGGCAGGAAGCTGCAGGGAGCTACTTTGTCTTTAAAAACATGTTTCTCCCTTTTCACATCCAGGGAAATATAATATTCTGCCTTTTCAATATTTCCTAGAATATCTCATTCTTCTAGGAGAGGGATGCATTTTAACTTCCTACAGCTTATTTCGGGGGTCAAAAGAAAATAAGACACAGTATAAAGTCCCCTTAGTTTTTCTTCTGTGCACCCTTTCTATAGTCTCAACAGATGGATTTCTTGTTGAGATGGGAAGCTTCTTCACAGTGACAGTAATACAGTTGTGCTAGGACTGGTCCCTCTTCTCTTTGCCAGCTTATCAAAGATGTTCCTCTGCCATCTCCCTAGACCTTGAGTTCAAAACTCAGATTTTCCTTGATCCTAAATTACTCTGCTTCTCAGCAGTGCTTTCCCCCTCCTTGGTCTATGATGCCCCCACCCCCAGTTGCTGCTATTCCCTTTTATTCTTTTTCCCCCTCTGGACTTTATTTATTTCATACATTTCTAACACCATCTGTTTGCTTGCAACTCTGGATGGCTTACAAAAGATTAAAAGATCAGTGGAAAGATCATATTGGAAAGACGACTGTGATGGAAAGGAAAACTAAAATCAGTTATCACAATGTAATGAATACAGCTCCATCAACTGCACATGCTGATTAGTGGAGACACACACCAGAGACTTAAGGGAAGAGTCTTAAGTTCTTTTCTAATACCCAGCTGAGAGCTGGGGGATAGGGAAACTGTTCAAAGGACAGACATGACAACAGAGATCCTCTTAGATCTCATCAGGTTTGCTTGCATTTGTGTCAGAAGCACCAAGGTGCTTCCAGATTGAAAGGGTTAGTCGGTGACATCACCGTTGTCCAGGGGGGACACAGTTGGAGGCTCCTTTCATGTCTTGGGCAGGAGCTAGAGCCAAGGACGGGAGCTCAACCCTGGCTCACGGTGTGTCATGCCTCCGTCGGAGCCTGAATCCACAGAGAAGGACAAGCAGGAGATGGGCTGATGGAGGTTGAGGGGGTGGCCTTCAGAGGAATGCGGGGAGGAGCAGGACAAGGCAGCCCTGGGCCCTTTTGGCTTAGGACAACCTGCCAGCAGGGAGAAATGGGAGCAGGAGGACTGAGAGAGGGCAGGAAGTGGAGATGAGGAGCGACACAGCTCAGACAATGAGCAAAGACTGCCCCCGCTTGATCCCTGAGCTCGGAGAGTGGAGAGGAGGTAGGAACAGCACAGGCCAACCTGATGAGTCAGGAGGAGAGTGCCCTGCACCTCTTCACAAGGCACGCCTGGAGACTGACTTAAGGAGATGCTGTGGGGAGGGGCGTTTGTCGGGAACAAATGCTGAATTTGTGGAGTTTTGTGTGCCGCTGTCAACGTCTGGAGTTTGCAGTACTTCTTGCCTTGCTCCTTGCTTTGTGGACTCATTGTCCTGTTCCTTGCTTCGCGGGCTCATTGCTTTCTTCCTTGCTTTGTGGATTTATTGCCTTGTTCCTTTGCCCGCTGGACTTCTTGCTTTGAAGCCGTTGTGCTACCAGCGTCTTGCTGGACTCCTCACAACCAGAATATGCTGTGTTTGTGTGGTGTCTGTGCGTGCACGCGCGCGCCTGTGGTGGGTTTGAAATTATTTTACTACCAGTTCACTCGTGCTCGCGCAACGCTTTTGCCCATGTTCAGAAGCATCTTGGTGGGTGGGCGGAGCCTCCCGTCGCCGCCACTACCAGTTCACCTGATCCGGAATGAACTGGCAGAAACCCACCTCTGGTGTGAGCGCTTTGCTCCGGGACTTGCGTTTGGGGGACAGTTGGAGCAATAAAGGGAAGTTTTGAACTTCCTGGCTTTGTGCCTTGTCTGATAACATCACATGGGACCACTCGGGTCTCAAATATGGGCTTGCTAACCTCCATCCCAGCATCCTAGCCACGCACGCCACTGTACTCCTTATCTCATCAGATGATGTTACTTCACTGATGGGACCTGGAGCATGCTATCTAAGCAGATATTATAGGGCAAGCAGAGCATGGGTGGGTTGCTACCGGCATTACTGCCAATTCAGTGCACGCGTGCACATTTACAGCAAAAAAGAATGTTAGAAAAGGGGGGGAAATTACATTTCCTCAATGGAGATTGTTCTGCGCATGCGCAGAACCAAAAAATCAAGATGGTGCCACTGACAATAGAACCGGTTCGGGTGCGTGGGCAGCCAAGTTACTACTTACTCAGCCAAACCTGTCAGAAACTGGTAGGAACCCACATCTGAAGCAGAGGGAGTTGGAGGTGGTGTGACAAATATCCTGACCTTGGGCCATGAATGGTTTTATAGACCAACATCTTGAATGGCATCCAGAAGTCCTGGAGAAAAACCATTGCAGTAATAAAATTATATCACATACCAAAGTGCATGCATAATTACTCATGATTATCACTGCTTTGTGAACCATTGCAACTTAGGAGTGGTCTCCAAGGAAAGCTGCATTGCGGTATATCAGTTGGTTGGTACTATTGAATTTAACTTTTTGCTCGCTTTTAGTGTGCTCATTTCATTGGCCTCTTTGCTCTCAAAAGAGATATGGAAAAACATTTTTGCCTTTCAATTGCCTTCATTTGCATTTTAGGTAAGTGCACAAAAGATCTAATCTGATTCGTTTTACTCACTATTTCCCCCTCATATAAATGGCCCTTGAAAGAAACAGAATACTATAGTTGTCAGCTGGTGACATATTTCAGAAAATGTATCAGGAAGACAGCATCCTTGCTATTAAAATATAATAATTAGTCTTAAAATCTTTAATTGCCTAAAACTGTAGAATGGCAAAATCCTCAAAACACTTTTAATCTTTGCAGTTTGGTTCAGATATATTAGCACCATCTAAAATTCCTGATCTTTTATTACCATAGAGATTTCTGGACAATTTTAAATCTACCATATTTTTCTATGCACACTTAAAGTGTGTTACTAAACTAGATATTCGCTTTATCTAAGAATTTTGGAATAAAAAATTGGATTAGTACAATTTACTTGTTAAGGGTTTTACAGATTAGGTACGCCTCCCGTGAATTTAAATTGATTTTAATTCAAGGAAAGATCTACTTTCATGTTAGCTAGACACCACACAGAATGAATGCTAAAAAGGATTAATTGTTGGCTTCAGTATGCTGGAATTGTATAATTACAGAAGAGAATTTACATCCATTAATTTACTAGTATGGTTTAAGAATAGGAATATGAATTTGGAATTTATCATTATACTAAAAATTATGAATTCACTGAGGATGAGGTGTAGCGAAAAGAAAAAAAATATAATTATCTTAACCACAGAAAGATTACACTACCTTAGATGTGCAATTTTGGACTGGTGTGTGTTTGCTCTGCAATGAGCTGACTTGTATCCCTGACATGGAATCAATGATCAATGTTACTCTCTGGCCACTGTTCTGTTTAAAATCATTGTTAATTACTGGGAGTCCTACAGGATTGACATTGCTGGGAGTTGAAGCCCATAAGTCATAAACGGACCCTAGTTCCCCACCCTTGGCCTATATGCTAAAGCTGGGATGTCAAACTCAAGGCCCGCGGGCCACATCTGGCCCACAGGATGCTTAGATCTGGCCCATGGGGCCACCCTGGAAACAGCAAAGGACCAGCCTGCAGTGCCTCTACCAACAAAAATGGAACCCAAGGGGGGGGGCACACCCATTTTCGCTAACACAGCGCTGTAGGAATCTATCCCAGCTGAAAATGGAGCCTGGGGAGGCACCTGGGCCACCACAGGTGCCCCAGACACAAGCGACATCGACCACACCCACCCTGGCCATGCTCACCTGGACAGCCCCCCCTGGCCTCCCGAGGTCAAACACAACCCTCAAGTTTTACACTCCTGTGCTAAAGCAATGCTAATGTTAATCATTTCAAAAATATTCACACACAGATAGGAAGGACATAAAAATGGAGAGCATTTCTAAAAGAAAGCTTATGTTGGTAGGAACAGGAGCAAAAAAATGGATGGAAAATCAGTCAAAGATTAGTCCTAACAAACATTAAAGCCCCAAGTTTCAGTCGTGGCTCAATGGTTATTTTCTGTTGACGAATGGATGGGATGCGACTCTCCTATGGCTTTATCTGCTAAAATATCCCCCCCCCCCAATTTAGTGAGTTGCAAATGTATAGCACTGTACTTGGCTAGGAATTGTGGCAATTATAGTCCAGTGCATCTGGAAAAACACAGGCCTGATCTGTTGTCTCCTGAAAAGGCTTCGACACAGGCGGTATTCAGCCAGTTCTGACAGGTTCTCGAGCACTGGTAGCGGAAATTTTGAGTAGTTTGGAGAATCGGCAAATAGGCTGGCCCCGCCCCTGCTGCCTCCCAGCTGATCTTCTTTTGTTGCTCTGAACAGGAGAATGAAGCTGGAAAGCAGGTTAATGGGGTGGGGAGGGAATGGAGTAGGGGGGTTCCAGCTTCTGTTACTGCCAGTTTGCTCAGGGATGCTCTTTGGGCGTGCACGCGCTTGTTGCACGCTACGGACGCATGTGCAGAAGTAAAAAAATTCTTCTGTCCATGCGCAGACGCAACGAACAAGATGGTGGTGCCTACAGCACCGCCAATAGAACCAGTTCGGGCTTGTGCCCTGCCGAGTTACTGCCTACTCAGCCAAACCGGTCCGAACTGGTAAGTAAGCCACGCCCACAGAACTGGTAGTAAAAAAATGTGAATCCCATCTCTGGTTCAACAGCCTAAAATAATTAAGCAGAAAAATATGCATATGTAATGATATTCAATAAAATATGGGTTTTCTGTTTGATGTTCAAGATGGGATTAAAAAGGTGGCCCAACAATTCTCCCCCACCTTTATCACTATAACATTGATTAAACATAAAATAATATTTACATTCTACTCAGTTAAAATAAGCTTCAAAGGCATCCTGGAAAATTTATGCAACATTTATGATATTCAGACGTGAATCCCCAGAGGGTAAAGACAATGAAGAGAAAGAAAATCCATCTCTGTACATACAAAACTGTTATTGTTAAATATTTAACACATATTGTTATGTCCAGGCTCTAATGGAAAAAAACTGACACTGTCTCCAGTTTATTACCTCCATTTCTCCACAGTCTCTTCTAAGAAAAATCTAGCAAAATCTAAGTATATCTTAGATTGTTGTCCTTCCCAAGATGCACAGCGGTAACTCGAAGAGGTAAGACATCTTGCTGTTCAATGATTAATTCCTTGTGAACTACATTGGCTGTATGTAACACCGCTAGCCAAAAATGAAAATAAACCTTAAAGAAAGATCTCAAAAAGTGATACTTGGAAGCTGACCTAACTTTTATTTCTGGAGAAGTTTTCACAGCCTACTTCTTATTAGTCGTACAGATAAGAATGAAGTGATCTGTTTTGGAAAATTACTGTGGGTAGTTTGGCAGCCTTTGCACACACTCAGTCAATTTCTATGTCCCGATGCAAGGAAGCATAAACCCACCACTCGGTTCAGCTAGCACAGGAGTCAGCACCCTGCTGCTCTGGAGCCGCATGTGGCTCTTTCATCCCTCTGCTGCAGCTCCCTGTCATCAGTCGGCTCCACAATTGATAGGAGTTTCGGTTAGGACAGGGAGAAGAAAAAGGGATGCTGCACTAGAAGGAAACTCTATGGTGAGGAAACTGGACTTCCGGTCAGCAGAGGAAAAACGACGCCGTACTAGGAGGAGACTCTATGGTGGGGGGGAACAGGACTTCCAGTGGGCTCCAGAATTGAATGGGGGGCTTCCGGTTAGGACCTTTGTGACTCTTAAGTGTTTAAGGTTGCTACCAAAGGATAGGATATTAATGTTGGGAGAAAACTCCATCTGGTTCAGTTCCAAGCTGGGAGGAAAAATGCTGGAAACAACATGGAGGCTGATTGGAAAGGTGGTTTATTGAACAGAACCACAAAGACAGTTCCGGGTCAGGTGGTTGAATGAGTGGAAAGAACGTTATAGGTTTCTGTGACTTTGATGTTTGAGCTGTTCTGGAGGTGGTACAAAGGGTGTTTGACAATTCCTATTGGGGCTAATGGCTTTCATCCTGTGTTGGATCTTGAGTGAGGGGCTGGTTTCTAATCCTACCATTCTGCCTTTGTTAGCTGGAGTTTCAAAATATCTTGTCTTGAATGGATTTTTGCCTGCAATATTTACTTTGCCTATGAATAGAGCTATCTAGATACTTGTCTTCTTCTTTCATATAGGTTGTGGCCTTCCCGAGCTCTGTTTTCACTGGCAGAGGCACTGCTGCAGGCTGGTCCTTCACTGTTTCCAGGGTGTCCCTGCAGGACAGATCTAAGCACCTCGTGGGCTGGATCGGGCCTGTGGGCCTTCAGTTTGACACCCCTGGTCTAAGAAACTGTAGACAGGGTCTCTTCTAAGATGTTTGTCATGTCCACATTCTCTCTGTGGGCCAGGCTGTCTCTTACCTGATCATTGCCTAGTCTGTGGCTCTCCTTCCTCCCAAGGACCATTACCATGGTGGCGCAGTGGTTAGAGTAAAGTACTGCTGGCTGATCGCCAGCAGTTTGGCAGATCAAATCTCATCAGGCTCAGGGTTGACTCAGCTTTCCATCCTTCCAAGGTGGGTAAAATGAGGACCCAGATTCTTGGGGGCAATAGGCTGACTCTGTAAACTTCTTAGAGAGGGCTGTAAAAGCACTATGAAGCGGTATATAAGTCTAACTGCTATTGCTATTACAATTGATCATGCCATTATGACTGCAATTTTGGCTTTTTTAATCTTCTCCAGAAGATGCCCTAAGAACCAACTTTTCTAAAACTACATTTCCCACCGAAACTTTGGCTCATAAGCCCCTCAATGGGTTGGCTTACCCATTCAAGGATACAGGAACAATCAAGTGTGTTCTTGCTTTGAAAGTACCATGGTGCAGTGCACACATGGCGAGACACAAGCAAAAACAAAAAACAAAACCCGCGCTTTTCTTGCCTTAAATTACTTTGCAAGAAATTGATTTCTAAGAAGTGGGCAATAACAAGGAAAACTACAGGGAGAAGAATATGCCTAGATACAGAAGCAAGAATCAGATGGCCAGCCTGTTTTGATTTATTGCAGGTGGCAAGAATGATAGATGAAGAAGACTGAGAAAAGGGAGGGAAGAGAAGGAGGAGGACAAACTTGGCAACTTTCAGACTTGTGGACTTTAAGTCCCAGAATTCCCCATCCAGCATGGGTGGAAATCTTTTTTTTTTACATGCCAATTAGCTTCTTAAAGAAAACTAGACTAGCTGTGTCAGAAGAAATGTCTTTCTGGGTTGAGTTCCAAGTGGGGAAAAAGACATTGGAAACATGGAGGCTCCTTGGAAAGATGGTTTAACGGTGGACAGGATCACATGGCTTGAGCTCCTGAACAGAAAAGGGGGATCACATACTTCCAGATGTTGGATGAAGAAGAAAAGAGAGCGAGATCCTGAAAGTCCCTGGTTTTATGCCCTCACTGGGCTTTGAACCTGAGCTTGTATTCTGATTGGTTGTCAGACTCCTATGGGGCCATGCAGGAGAAACTCTCTAGGCTGTGTTTAGAGTCCAGGTTTGGTTGAGCATTGCTTCTTCCCAGTTGCCCTGTGGTGAGATGGGTAAAGGGCTAATCCTATCAGGCCTTAATCCCATTACCCTGGAGCTGAAGGGGGAGATATTTGTTATGTAGAATAGACTGGATCAGGCCTTTTAATGGCCATTGACAAAGGTGGGGGCTATTAAGAGTGAGTCTGTTTCCTGCCTAAAAACATGTTTCTCCATTTCTTATCCAGGGAAATATCATATCCTGCCTTTTCAATATTTCCCAGGATATTTCATTTTTCTAAGAGAGGAGTGGCTTTTAGCTTCCTACAGCTGGATTGAAAAGTACTTTATGGCCCAAGGACACTCAACAACTTTCCTTGCAAGGTCAGAATTTAAATGTTATTCTTCTCTCTCCCACTTTCAACAAAGGAGAATATTTGTAGGCCAGGTTGAAATGAGGGGTCCTTGGTGCTCTCTGAGCTCGGTTGTTTCCTTGCAAATGTTTCATGAAACCTCTTCATGAAACATTTGCAAGAAAACAACCAAGCTCGGAGAGCACCAAGGACCCCTCAATCCACGTTTACTGCCTATCCCCTCTTCGCAAGACTGACTCTTATCAGTAGAGCCTTCCCTTGACATTTTTCTATTAGCTTTGAATAATAGACAATGGCCCCGCAAGCATTATTTCAGCACCAGAGATGGGGGAAAGATTTCAGCACCAGAGGTGGGGAAAAGGTTTTGTGAGGGGAAAATGTGTTGCCAGACTAACATTTCATCTGTTCCTGTTTTCGCCTTTAGCTTTCTTATTTTCACCTCCTTTTTCTTCTTTATGATTTGGCCACAGTTTTCTTTGCTATCAGATTTTTTTGCTTAGCAAAAGTTACCATAAATTTTTTCCATTGGGGTCATGGAGAACTGGTATCTGGCCACTCATGTCCTGTGCGTGTGTTTGTGTGTGTCTGTGTGTGTCTGTGTGTCTGTGTTTCTGTGTATCTATGTAGTGTGTAGTGTATACACACATGTATCAGGGATGAGTTCCGGCTGGCACTACTGCCGGTTTGCTCGTGTGCACGCTTTGCATGTGTGTGTTTGATGTGCACTGCGCACATATGCGCAGTACAATTACAATTGTTCTGCATGTGCAGAATTAAAAAACAAGATGGCGGTGCCAACAGTACATACATACATACATACAGACAGACAGACAGGCAGACAGATTCAGAGAGAGGGAATTCTCAGTTTGTATGTGTTTGTGCATACACGTTTTTATGTATGTATATGTGAATATCTCTGCCTATATCTTGGTATACACATTTTAACTGCTCCTGCTCATTAGAGCGTTTCAACCTTGCGGCAGCTGCATCTAATTTCAAACAGTATTTTTCCTCCCTGTTCAGCAATTACGATTGCCCAAACCACCACCAAACAATGGAATTGTAAAAAAAAAAAGAAAAAGGTGGTGGTGGTGGTGGAAATACCTAGAGGCTCAATTGGCACAAAGAGAGCTGGCAAGGCTGCCTTTCACCTTTTCTCTCCGGGGGAACAAAAACAAAGCACAAAAGAATTGAGTAGATGCGGGATATTTTGTCAGAAATGCTAAATGCGAGCAGCTATTGCTCTGCTCTTACATAAGAATCTTAATTTGTTAAAATCTGCATCAGGTTCTACCAGTGTTGAGCTTTTGCATCAGGTAGGGCAGGGATGGGATTGAAAATTTTTACCAACATTTCTGGAACTTCAGGGAGACCCGTTTTTCGCCCTCCCAGAGCTTCCACGTGGGCCCACGAGGGCATCTAAAATGGGCCGCATGGAGACTCCTGGGAAGGATGGGGTGGGCGGGGCAAATACCGGTTCATCGAACCGGATGTAAAATTAGCATCCAATTCGCCCAAACCGTTCCAAACTGGCTGAATCCCAACCCTGAGGTAGGGCATGAAGAGAATTCTTTTATTTTCCTTACGTGGAAAAGCACTGGCTTTTTTGCTTTGAAACAGAGATGAGCACTGCTCCTAGAGTTGAGAATGACTAGCACATACGTGCGAGGGCAACCTTTACCTTTACTTTACAAATCTTGGGAGTTATGGAAAGGTCTCATAGTATTGATTAAAGCCTGCTTCAGAACAATTTCTTGCACAGGTTTGGTTTGCTTGATTATAAAATTTTTGATCCAGATGGAGAATAAAATAGAACTTTTACACGCACAGTTGATGTACGGAAGCCAACTCAAGTGATAGTTCTATTGACTGCAACCACCAATACAAATTAAGGGCTCACACACAAAAATCCTAGGACCAAGAGGGACCTTGTAGAGAGATGGAGATGTAGACTGTCTCATCATGAATCATTCTCTCTCTCTCTCTCTCTGACTAGGGATAGGGGTGATCTTAACAGAATATCAAAATAACAAGAGTTGGAAGGGATTTTTGGTGTCTTCTAGTCCAACCCCTTGTTCATGCTGGAAACCCTAGACCATTTCAATCAAATGGTTGTCCATGTCGTCTTAAAAACCTCCAATGTTTGAGGTCTTTACAATTTCTGAAGGCACTGCACTGCTTAATTATTCCAAGTGTCAGAAAATGTCCTCCTAGCTCTAGGTTGCTTATCTCCTTGATTAGTTTCCACCCATTGCGTCTTGTCCTGCCTTCAGGTGCTTTGCAGGAAGTTAAAACCCACCCTGCTCCTAGAAAAAGGAAATATCCTGGGAAATATTGATATTTCCCTGGATAAGAAATGGAGAGACATGTTTTTAGGCAGGAAGCAGACTCCCTCATAATAGCCCCCACCTTTGTCCATGGGCCATTAAAAAAGCCTGGACCAGTCTATTCTACATAACAAATCTTTCCCCTCTTCAGCTCCAGGGTGATAGGATTAAGCCATGATAGTGTTAGCCCTTTGCCCATCTCACCACAGGTCACCTGGGAAGGAGTAATGCTCAACCAAACTTGGACTCAAAGCACAGCCTAGAGAGTTACCCCTGCATGCCCCCATGGGAGTCTGACAACCAATCAGAATACCTCCGGTTCAAAGCCTAGATAGAGAGGGCATAAAACCAGGGACTTTCAGCATTTCACTCTCTTTTCTTCTGGAAGTATGTGATCCCCCTTTTCTGTTCAGGAGCTCCTGAACTGAACCCAGCAGGACATTTCTTCCAACAGGAGAATAGCGTGACTCCCTCTTCTTTGTGGCAACCCCTGAGATATCTTGATCGAAATTCCTCCATACGAAAGCATTCTCTGTGCTGGAAAACCAGAACAACCAGAGAATGGCCTCAAGCTCAGCCTAAAAAACCAAACTCTTACTTGTGAATGATGGCTAACACTTCCAACCTAGACTAAACTGATCTTCTGAAATAAAACCTGATTGGTTGTTAATGACACGGAGCCTGTGACATGGCTCTCTATTATAATACAGACGTTTTAAAATAATAACCCTGCTGGCCTGTAAGGATAATTTACTTTAACTTTGAAGTCTTTTTCCTTACAAGTCATCTGAAAAGGCAAGCAGTGGTGCATAAAATCTTTGCTATTTATTGTCGGGCATTGTAAAAGCTGCCACTGTAAGAGAACATGCTCTACATGGGGCAGCCCTTGAAGAGCATTTGGAGACTTCAGCTTGTCCAGAATGCAGCCGCGCGAGCGATCGTGGGTGCACCTCGGTTCACCCACGTAACACCTATCCTCCACGAGCTGCACTGGCTGCCTATCGGTCTTCGGATACGCTTCAAGGCGCTAGTCGTCACTTATAAAGCCCTTCATGGTATTGGACCTGGGTACTTGAGAGACCGCCTGCTGCCAATTACCTCCAATAGACCGATTAGGTCCCACAGATTAGGCCTCCTCCGAATCCCATCCGCCGGCCAATGCCGACTGGCGACCACCCGGAGGAGAGCCTTCTCTGTGGCTGCTCTGACCCTCTGGAACGAGCTCCCCGTGGAGATTCGAACCCTCACCACCCTCCAGGCCTTCCGCAAAGCCCTTAAAACCTGGCTATTCCAACAGGCCTGGGGCTAAAGAGCTTTTGCCCCCCCCTCGAATGGTATGGTTGTTGTGTGCTTTTTAAATTGTGTATTGTTTTGTTCGTCTTTTTTATTCTTTATTTGTACCCCTTCCCTTGACTTGGATTGTGAGCCACCCTGAGTCCCCTTCGGGGAAAAGAGCGGCATATAAATGAAATAAATTCAATTCAATTCAATTCAAGTATCTCTGTTCAAGCATAAAAGCAGCCATGTCTTCTGGAAGATTTATGTGGTTGCTTCAAAGACTGTCCCCTACTTTCCCACATGTGTGTTATTGCACAACTTTGCTTCCTAGTAGTTACAGCAAGTGTTGTCTCATGCCAGGGAAGTTATGGAATCCATTTATTTAGTTTTATCCAGTGCAAGGGAAGCACCTCTGTTCAAGCATGAAAGCAGCCGTGTCCTTCTGGAAGGTACTGTTCTGATCCAGGCTTCGCAGAATCATGAAGCAGACACCTTGTCCCAGCAAAAAACCCTTTTATTAAGCTAATGTGAATTCCTCTCATTGACATCCAGCAAAGTCCCAGCAAACAGTCTTTCAAAGGTGAATTTATAACCACAGACCTTATCAGGCTTGGAGAACTGCCAGACCAATATCTTCCAAATGCAATGCTGTACAAGAAAATACTTGGCAAGGAGTCTCTGAAAGTCACGAACAAATTAAGCGAACTAATAGTCTCCTGCAAACTCTGCTCCCCTTTCGCTCCTCTTTATTCCCTATGGGAGGGGCCATTCACTGTCCACCTGTGCTTTATTCCCGAGTCGGCCCTTGCCCCTTCTCCTGGCAGTTCTGTGCATGCACTGGCTGCTGGCAAGCCACAACAGGTACATGAAGCTGCTTCAAAGATCATTCCCTACTTTCCCACATGTGTGTTATTGCACAACTTTGCTGCTGAACAGTTGCAGAAGCATTGCCAGTGAAGTTATGGAAACCATTTATTCTGTTTCATAAAGGCACTCAATCAAAACACAACTCAAGGAAGCACAGGCAATTAAAAACAACAAATATGAAGTGATGCATCAAATATATGAAAACCTATTAAGCTAGAGCTTCATTATTTTCTTTCTTTTCATTCAATTTATTCTTTTGAGCTGGAGAGATGAGTGGAGAACTCTTAAGAAGCACAAAGCATTCAGATGCAAATCTATACAAGCACATCTTATTCAGTCTGTAGTTGTGAAAATCTTGGGGAAAACAGACTGCCAATTAGGGATATTCACAAGGGTGGATGTCAAAAAATTAAGATAGGGAGCTCAAAACCTACCCTTATAAAAATAAGTTGCAAATGCAACTCCTCAATGTGTGTCTCTCTCCCATGGCTTTCCACACTGCCAATCATACGTAAACTAAACAAACTCAATTACCTGAAGCCAGTATATATGATAGCATCTTACTGACCCAATAAATCCTTCAAAAAAGTCGCAAATGACCTTGTAATTCTATTCAGGAAAGGAAAGGTCTGTTCATCATTAGCGGTGATGGCAAAATGGACCGCTTTAATTAGCCCATATGGCGCAGTGGTTTGAATGCAGTATTGCAGACAAACTCTGCCTATAGCCTGGAGTTTGATCCTGATGGGGCTCAAGCAGTGGTGGGATTCAAATAATTTAACAACCGGTTCTCTGCCCTAATGGCCAGATAGGTAGGTGTGGCTCAATGGTCATGTGACTGGGTGGGCGTGGCCAACTCAACGTCAGTCACATCAATGGGCACTTCGCCTTAGCTGTTACAATGTAATGAGGGTTAACTGGAGAGGCAGTTTCTGTAAGCAGGGCAATAAAGATTAGGCTAGAAGCAACACCAGAATGTTTCCTTCCTGCCTTCCTTACAGGATTAGCCCTGTAAATTGCCAGCGGGGGGGGGGGGGTTCTTTCAACAACCGTTTCTCTGAACTGCTTAGAAAGTTAACAACCAGTTCTCTCGAGTAGGCATGAACTGGCTAAATCCCACCACTGGGCTCAAGGTTGATGTATCCTTCCATCTTTCCAAGATTGGTAAAATGTGGGCCCAGATATGCAAATAAAGTTGACATTGTAACCCACCCAGAGAGTGCTGCAAAGTGCTATGGGGAGGGGAGACTCTATAAGCCTAAAATGCTGTTGCTAATGAAAGAAAATGATAAATCTCATTTTATTTCCATTTGGAAACTACTTCTGGATGTTTTTTAGTCAAAACAAGGGGGGGGATGACAACATTTTGCTCTTAGGTTTTGATGATTAGAATGATTTGGTAATTATAGAAATGGCTTGAAATGGTGTGAAATGTTAAGCAAAAGGATGATGTTTTAATTTTGCAATCTACTGCACTGAAGAGAATTGGAAGTTATGATTTTTTTCTCTTTCTTTTTGCACTTTTCTCTCTTCTTTTTTATTTTTCTAACTTTTGTTTCTTCTATATTTTTATCTTAGATGGAAACTTAATGAAACTTTTGTTAAGTCATTAAAAGTTCAGTGTGTTTTACCCCTGGGTAAATGCGCACGTCATTGTAGACTTTAAATCAAATTGTGTTCTCAATCTTTACCAGCCCCAATTTGTACATGAAAATTGGAGAAAGAACTCTATGAATTAATTGCATTCTTCCTGTAGATATTCATCATAGTTTGGTCATATAATTTAAGATTAAAATTAAATAATGATAAAACTTAACGGGAAATTAAAATTGTTTGAGGGGGGTACTTTGAGGCACAGCATAAGTCATTTTACTTTGAGTAAATAAAATTAATTGAACAAAATCTGCTGCATGAAAGATTCATGAGAACATTTTAAAAGCAGGGTTTTTGTTTTTAATTTACCACAACCTATCCCAGCAAATCGGGTTAGACTACCGTATTAATAATCCCAATCAGCATTATGGGTTTTGTAATCCATCCTTCCAGGGAAGAAACAGGGCCGCACTAATACATTTTTGAATTTCCAGACACGCCTGGGTATCATGTCATAAAGGCTACCATTTCAAGGAATTGAATTTGATGATTCATGTGGTCTCCTCCAGCTGTGCAATGTCACACTTCTGGATTTATGTTCCTTAAACCCGACTGCGTTAACCTACTTATCTGATTTGCACAAGCTTCCCACGGATCCACTTCTTCTGAATTCACACAAATAGGAGGCACCTAACAAAAGAAACCGCAGGAGTAAAATCAATGAGCCAATCAGTTTGAGCTCTTGTCGATCCAACTGGGTAGAAATAGGGAAAGAATAGGAAGTGGAACATGATTTTTTTCCCCTACTTGTATCATAAAGATCTTTGTTATAGAATACAGCAAGGGAAAAACACTTCCTGACAGCTGTGTTTCCTAGCTTTTCTGAAGGGTTTTGTAGGAGATGACCAGGCTAAGCTTGAGCGGGGTGGATGGGGGTGTCAAATGTGTCATCAGTCAAGAATCCCTTCATGCCCACAAGAGATCTAAGTCCAGTTACTATGAATACGATTGACTGTTATCCCCTGCTAATTTCACTTGGCAATTATTAATTCAGATTCATGTAGAGAGCTTAAGCCAGGGATGTCAAACTCCCAGCCCGCAGACTGGATGTGTCACGCACTGGCCACGCCTAGGTCTGGTTTAGTGGAGGTGGTGGGGGGGAGGGGAAGTCCCGATAGTTCATGTGACACCGCCATGACGACGTGAGTTTAACACCTTTGGGTTAAGTTTACAATAAACCTTTATACCCATTTGAACTGTCTGGATCTTCTGAAATTCCTAGTGCTTAATAAGTTCCTAAGTTTAATCAATATCCATGCCAATAGGACATTGATCAGAGTTGAGCACCAAAAATGATGACTCGATGGCCCCTAAGAGTGAGCTTTTCTATATCTTTGTGCTACTATCTAGTGCTTATCACAATTTTTACAGCCCATATCTGGTAGCCCTCAGTAAGGTAGTCATCAGATCCATTACAGTAGTCCTCAACAACTACAATTGGGACTGGAATGCCCATCATAAGTTGGTGCAGTTTTAAAACAAGTCAACCCATGACCAGACCAAATTTTATGACATTTTTACTATAGTCATTAAACAAAGCACCATGGTCATTAAGTGAATAATGGGGTCATTACGTGAATCACATGGTTGTAAAGCAAATGTGGCTTCCCCAGATGACTTTGCTTGTTAGACAATCACAAATGACAATCACGTGACTGCAAGATGTTGCAATTGTCATCAGTGCACAAAGTGTGATCACCTGACTGCGGACATGTACAACAGTCATACATGATGAGTTATATCACTGTTGCTAAGCCTGTTGTAACTTTGAACCATTAAACAATGATCATAAGTAAGGATACCTGAAGCTGGATATAATGGCTCTTTAATAAACTTAAGAATCAGGGAGAATAGCAGACTAATAGAGTTGGGAGGGACTTTGGAGGTCTTCTAGTCCAACCCCCTACTCAAGCAGGAAACCCTATATCATTTCAGAAAAATGGTTATCCAACATCTTCTTAAAAACTTCCAATGTTGGAGCATTCACAACTTCTGGAGGCAAGCTGTTCCACTGGTTTATTGTTCTGACTGTCAGGAAATTTCTCCTTAGTTCTAGGTTGAGTCTCGCCTTAATTAGTTTAGCAATAGCAATAGTTTCCACCCATTGCTTCTTGTCCTGCCCTCGGGTGCTTTGGAGAATAGCTTGACTCCCCTCTTCTTTGTGGCAGCCCCTCAAATATTGGAACACACAGCTATCACGACATCCCTACTCCTTGTTTTCATTAAACTGGACATGCCCAATTCCTGCAGCCATTCTTCATATGTTTTAGCATATGAAGATGATATATAAGAGGATATAAGGTATATAACAGTGATGGCTAACCTTTTCCAGACTGAGTGCCCAAAGCACCCAAATCCCCAAACAACGCACATGCTCCCTATACTCACACATGCATGTGCGTCCCCTCTTCATGCCCCCTTGCATGCACGGGTAGGTGTTCGCACGCCCCCATCCCCCAATGCATGTGTGGCAGAACCCTGAAGATCAACTGGCTGGCAGGGGCGCACACGCATGCTCAGCGAAGCCGAACCGGGGTGACTGCTGGCGTGCCCACAGAGAGGGCATGTGTGCCACCTCCAGCATGCATGCCATAGGTTCACCATCACGGGTATATAAGAAGAGCCGCAGCCAAAACAATGATCAGATAAGAGAAATCTTAGTCCAACAGCCAAAGTTACTTGAGAAAGTATCCCAGATTTGACTCTTCCTACTTATGTTTAGGAAAAAGAGAGAGGGGAGGCACATCCAGACTTGCAAGTTTCTGTTCCTTAAATCTATAATAAAAGTAGTATTAGCTTATTAATCTTCATGACTTTCTTAATCTGATCTATCCTGAAGGACTGATGCTGGTGAGGAAACAATTCCATCTAATTGACTATCCTGCATCAGAAGTTGAGCAATATTTCATCCTTCTGATGTTGGGCTGGACGTCAATAGCTATCATGACCTGTGATGAAAACAAAGAGCTGTGTTGCATTTATTTCCTCAAGAGCAGCTAATGACTCCCACAAAGCGATTGCATTATTTAGATTTGCACTACTTGAAATGATATTTCTATGGAAAATAGAGTCATTGGTTACATCTTGACAGATAAGAAAACATTTTAGGGATTCGTTTTTGTATGCATAATAATGAAACATTACAGTTAAGGATAAAAAGAATTCACTTATAATGTAAATGTATGGTTAACAAAGCCAGAGTAGTTATAGAAAAGAAAAGAAAAGCAAAAAAAAAATCTACTGTATATTCCAGCAATCCTGTCCTATTTTGCGATACTATGCTAAACACTCACCTTATTCAATTACGGTACATTAAACATTTGCTCTAATGTAATAAGAAATGTATTTTATTTATTAATTTATTTTGTCAAGAATGTATAAGATAACAGATATAAGGATAAACAGGATTATGAATTACAGGAAATGGATACGAATAAGGGTTCCACCACAAATGCGCGAACAACAAAAGCGCGCCTGACTAAACCGCGGTGAGAAAACCGCGCTGACAAAACCGTGCTGACAAATGAGCGCTGAAGCGCGCCGACAACAGCGCGCCGACAGAAGCGCGCTGTAACCCTAACCCTAAACCAAACCCTAACCCTAACCCTAACCCTAACCCTAACCCTAACCCTAAACCTAACCCTAACCCTAAACCTTACCTTAACTTAAATCGCGCTTCTGTCGGCGCGCTTTTGACATCGCGGTTTTAGCGCCGCGGTTTTGTCGGTGCGCTTTTGACGTTTGCGCATTTGTCGGGTCACGACGAATAAGTGGGGACAGTAGGACAGGGACAGCAGGCACATTGGTGCACTTATGCACGCCCTTTACAGACCTCTTAGGAATGGGGTGAGGTCAACAGTAGAGAGTCTAAAGTTAAAGTTGTGGGGTTTGAGGATGAAACCATAGAATCAGGTAGTGCATTCCAGGCATTGACCACCCTGTTGCTGAAGTCATATTTTCTGCGATCGAGTTTGGAGTAGTTTACCTTAAGATTGTATCTATTGTGTGCTCGTGTATTGTTGTGGTTGAAGCTGAAGTAGTTATTGACAGGTAGGACATTGTGGCAGATAATTTTGTGTACTATGCTCAGGTCAGACCAAAGGCAACGTAGTTCTAAGTTGTTTAAGCCCAAAATGTTAAGCCTGGTGGTATATGGTATTCTGTTGTGAGCAGACGAGTGGAGGACTCTTCTTGTAAAATATATCTGGACTCGTTCGATTGTATTAATGTCTCATATGAAGTGCGGGTTCCAGACAGATGAGCTGTATTCGAGAATAGGTCTAGCAAAGGTTTTATATGCCCTAGTTTGCAATACAATATTACCGGAGAAAAAACTTCGCAAGATTAGGTGAACAACTCTTAATACTTTTTTGGCAATGCTGTTACAGTGAGCTCTGGCACTTACCGTATTTTTCAGACTGTAAGATGCATCGGAGTATAAGACGCACTGTGATTTTGAAGAGGTAATTTTTTTAAAAAAAAGTTTTTGCACTTTGCAGACCTCCCAAATCCTCTGCACACCTCGTTTTTTGAAGGAAAAAAAAAGGCAGAGGGTTTGGGAGGCTTATAGAGTGCTCCTGGGGCTGGGGTGGAGGGGCTAAAAACGAGCAAAAACATCCTGTTTTTTGCAAAAAAAGGGGGCATGCAGAGCTTTGGGAGGCCTTGGGAGGCTTCTGGGGGCTGGGGAGAGCAAAAATGGCACATGTAATCTGAAAAATATGATAAATCATTAGAAATGAGCACTCCAAGGTCCTTGGCAGAGTGAGGGTCATCCATGAGGTCGCATCCACCCAGCTTGTATTTTGTGTTCTGATTTCATTTGCCAATGTGTAAGACAGAGTATTTGTTGGTTGAGATTTGGAGTTGCCAATTGTTTGACCATTCTAACACACAGTCAAGATCTCTTTGTAGGGCAGCAGCATTGTCAGTGGTGTTGAATAGTTTTACATCATCAGCGAAGAGAACGCACTTGCGTATGATATGATCACAAAGATCATTTATGTAAATAGATTCCGAAACAGAATTAGTTAAAGATTGTATGATAAAGTGGGCACAAAATTTTGAAGAACCAATAATGATAGATATATGGTAAAAGATATGGGTAAGAAATGTAAAATTTACGCAAGCCCAAAATCTGAGGGAGAATTTCTACAAGATGTTTTATAGATAGCATTTAGATTGCAAAAAATTGGCTTGTATGTATCCGAACCTACAACCTAAATGCTGGAGATGTGATTGTGCAGATGCTATGTATTATCATATATGGTGGACCTGTAAAAAGGTCAAAGCATTTTGGATAAAAATATGGTGGATTATGCAAAATATCTTTAAAAAGAGGATAAAGTTTATCTCTCAGTTATTCTTGTTAGGTATAACTACTGACTGTGCTGTTATAGAGACTAATTTGATTCTGAACCTAACAACAGCAGCAAGACTGTTGGTGGCGCAGTACTGGAAGAAGGAAGATTTGCCTACCATTCAAGAATGGACATTAGCAGAGATGGCTAAAATATCAGCATATCTCAAGGATCATTCAGACGAGAAATATAAGCTGGAGTGGAGAAGATGGATTGATTATATTCAAAATAAACATGGGACTAAGAAACTCCAGATAGCTTATGATTGAAGGAGCAAGGAATCATATAATTTGTTTAGAGTTAGCTTAACAAAAGGCGAGTTAAAGTACAAGTGAGGGATGATGCTAAAGTCTCTTAGTTTATTTTGGAATATGATTGTTAAAGATTTATACCCTGTATTTGCTCTGGGAGGTTGGGGGGGAGGTGGGTTTGGGTGGGGAAGGGGAGGGGAGGTAAATATTTGTAAAACTTTTTCAAAACTTTTAATAATAATAAAAAAGATCATTTATGTAAAATATAGAGAGTGTGGGTCCTAATAGAGCCGAGGTGGCGCAGTGGTTAAATGCAGCACTGCAGGCTACTTCAGCTGACTGCAGTTCTGCAGTTCGGCTGTTCAAATCTCACTGGCTCAAGGTTGACTCAGCCTTCCATCCTTCTGAGGTGGGTAAAATGAGGACCCGGATTGTTGTTGGGGGCAATATGCTGACTCTGTAAACCGCTTAGAGAGGGTTGAAAGCCCTATGAAGCGGTATATAAGTCTAACTGCTATTGCTATTGCTATTGCTAATAGGCTGCCTCGGGGGACACTGCTGTTAACGGGTGCAGGGTTTGACAGAGTGCTCCCTATTTTGACTACTTGTTGCCTGTTTGACAGGAACACAGCTATCCACTTATGCAGGGATCCGGAAATGCCGTACGATTTTAGTTTTAGAAGTAGTTTGTCATGTACCACTGAATCAAAGGCTTTACAGAAGTCTATGTAAATTGCGTCTATTGCTTTACCCTGGTCGAGTTGTGTAGTCCGTATGTTTTTGCAGTGTAGAAGTTGCAGATTACAGAACAATTTTTTCCTGAAACCAAATTGTTTGTTACTAAATAGTATAGGTTCTTCTTTTTAATAAACTATTTAATATACTATTTTTTCCCCCTTTGGCAGAATCTTCTTTTCCCCCCATTTTACACACACAAAGGTTAGCAGGGTCTAAAATCCCAACTGCAAGTGCACATGGACTAGCCTCAATTGCACATCATCAGCTACTCACATTAAGTGAATTTCAGGTCACATTATCGTGACCTGGCATCAGTTTACAAATTGCTCTAAATCGAACAACACATTATTCAAATTCACAATAACCACGTCCTACCTGTGCCTACCTGTACATTTTTCCACACCACCTGCTACCCATTCTAGGCACCCCATGAATAAAAAAAACCATGCACAGCACGGTATATTAACATAAATAAAACACAGATGTGGCATTAGATGAAACAGTGGCTTAAATTATTTTGCACCTTCTGGCCTATTGAAAAAACATGACAGAAAAAAAAAATCAAAAATTAGTTGGAGGAAGTAAAGCTGCTGCTTTTGGGAATAATAAAAGGAAATATAAGCAAAGAAATTCAATATATTATGCTTTATATAATTACCGCAGTCAGAATCTCGTTTGCCCAAAGCTGGAAACAAAACACCATCTCCTCAAACGCAGAGATCATTTAAAAAGGTGCTAGAATGCATGGAAATGGAAAAAATTAACTATGGCACTAAGGGATAGAGAGGAAACAGAGCATTATAAGATATGGAATAGGTGTTATAATTGGCTTGAAAAGAGATGTAAAATTAATGCATAAGGAGTGTATAGAAAATATAACAAAAGGAATGGCGTACATTCAGAAACCAAGAGAGATGTAACTATTGTATATATGTTGTATATATTCTAAAAATAATATGTATGAAACGATAGGCCATAGAATGGAAAAGTAAAAATTAGAAAAAAGAACACCGATAGTGTAAACCTGTAAAAGTGTAATTGTGATTTTTAATGTTTAAAAAGGCTGAGTAAAAATGATATTTTAAAAAAATCGTGACATTCATACTTTTTTGAAATGCTGGCAGAGTAGAATCCTGTAAAAAGATAGCCTAGAAGAATTAATGAAATATTTTAGGAAATATTTAAAAAGCAGGATAAAATATTTCCCCCAAAGGAGAAATAAAAATCTTAAAGGAAACAGAAACCCAGCTCTCTCCCCAAAGCAGATATTTTGGTGCACATTAAGAAAGACTGGGCCAGCCTATCAACAAGACAACTATCTTCAGACAAACTACCTTCAGCTCCAGGGTGATGGGATGACCCCTCAGGACATGATTAGCCCTCTACCCATCTAGCACCAGGGCTTACTGCATTTCAAAATTCCCTAAGGACATTGCATCACCCAGCAAGGTTCTGATGAAAGAAATGTCCTTCTGGGTTCAGATCCAAGTGGGGAAAAAGACACTCCCGTTACTTGTCCCAGCTCCTGCCAACCTAGCAATTCGAAAGCATGTAAAAAATGCAAGTAGAAAGATAAGGACCACCTTTAGTGGGAAGGTAACAGCATTCCGTGCGCCTTTGGCATTTAGTCATGCCAGCCACATGACCATGGAAACGTCTTTGGACAGCGCTGGCTCTTCGGGTTTGAAACAGAGATGAGGACTGCCCCCTAGAGTTGGGAACAACTAGCACATATGTGCGAGGGAAATCTTCACCTTACCTTTACCTAGCCCCAAAATAGGCAACAGTGGACATCTCCTATGGCACTCCCAGCCAATCTATTCAGTGAATCCAACAAAGTCTATAATGTTTGTTCTACCAAAAATCTGGCTGGGAGAAGAGAAAGATAAGCAGATGAGCAAGGTAGATTTAGACAAAGCAGACCCACAAGGCACTAGTGGGCCATCTACCAATTGTTAATTTAAAAAAAATTGGACAGCAATACCCTTATGCTTTTATCAATGTAAAATTGACATTGATTCCAACCCAAGGCATAAACTCCAACACTTAGATTTATCAGCGGATGGCTTGTTTTGCTAACGAGGAGGGAGCATGAAAACATGGTCGCTCAAGTTAACTATAATAAAGCTGATTGTTGTCTTGCAGAGGTTCCAATCTGCCAAGAGGCGAAACAGAAATTTAGCTCCCCTCCTGTTTAACATCTCTCTCTATATTTAATTTAATGGTTGCTGTAAGCTGAAGGACAGATATTTGGCAACAGGGCTGTATGCTGAGAATGCAGCATCATTGCTTCATAGGTGGCCTTTAGGAGATGCTTGCAAGCAAAATTCTGCAGGAAGAGGGGCTTGCAAGTAAAAGTTAAGGTTTTCTCCGGAAGATCTAGCCATAAACATGAATGGAATAGGAATTAACAAAATGGAGCAAGTTTCAGCTTTCAAATATCTTGAGATTATTTTTCAAACTTCTGGACATTGGCAACCTAGAGCAGGGGTATCAAACTCAAGGCCCGCGAGCCACATCTGGTTCACGGCATGCTTAGATCTGGCCCGTGGGGCCACCCTGGAAACAGCGAAGGACCGCTGGCCTCTGCCAGCAAAAACGGAGCTCTGGCAGAGAACTGCAGGAGGTTTTTGCAGCTAAAAATGGAGCTTGGGAGCCTGTTTTTGCTGGTAGAATGCTTGGGCCACCACAGGTGTCCCCAACACAAGTGACATTGAGCTGGCCATGGCAACCTTGGCTATGCCCACCCCAGGCCCCCGATGTCAAAACACAACCCTAATGTGGCCCTTGGTGAGATCAAGTTTGACACCCCTGATCTGGAATCATCTTTGCCCAAACCATTAATACTACTAAGGCAATAATGAACATGATTTACTCCAACATTGGTAGATACTTACAGGTAGTCCTCAATTTAGGACTACAACTGTGGCTAGAATTCTGGTCAATAAGCAATTGGTTTTTTAAGTGGGTCATCATGTGACTAGGCCCAATTTTACAACAATTTTTATTGCGGTTGTTAAGTGAATTCCACAGTATCCTTCAGCAAATCCAGCTTCCCAAATTAACTTTGCTCCTTGGAAGCCAGCTGGCAACTAGTCTTAGACTTACTTCAGAATCCTTTATAGCACTCTCTAAACAGTTTAAAGCATCAACACATTGCTTCCAACAATCTGGGTCCTCATTTTTAATCATGATCACGCAACTGGCGCACACTGCAACTGTGGTAAGTGCAAGCAAGTTGCCAAACACCTGAATTGTGATCACCGGACTATGGAGATGGTACAACAGTTGTACCTGTAAAGATGAGTCATAAGTCACTTTTTCTAAGGCTGTTATAGCTTTCAACCACCATGAAACAAATGGTCATATGTAACTGGATGTAATGGGGCTGTGAGAATAACCTTAAGGGTCAGGAAGAAGAGCCACACAGCCAAGACAATAGTCAGATAAAAGAAATCTGAATAAAATGCTGAATTAAAAATGGTTTTAAAAAAACAACGAATCTTTAAGACCGTCCCCTCCCACACAGACAGGCAAGACACCAGAGCTTGGCGTAGTAGTTAGAGTGCAGTTCATCAGGCTACTTCTGCTGCCTGCCGGCTGCCTGCAATTTGGCAGTTGAAATCTCACCAGGCTCCAGATTGACTCAGCTTTCCATCCTTCCAAGGTGGGTAAAGTGAAGACCTAGATTGATGTGGGCAATAGGCTGACTCTCTAAACTGCTTAGAAAGGGATATAAAGCACTAGGAAGCGGTATATAAGTCTAAGTGCTATTGCTATTGCTATATAAACTGACAGCAAACCCCAGTCCTTTCTAGCACTAGTTCAGTTAATGAAATGTCGCCAAGAAAACAAGCAAGCTCAGAGAACACCAAGAACCCCTCATTTCAACCCTGAAACTACAAATATTCTCCTTTATTGGTAACAATTTAAGCTAATTGGCTATCCTGTGCCAGGACTGGGCAGCCTTTCATCATTCTTAGTGGAGAATGGATCAGTGGATCAACTTGCCTCCAGAAATTGTGAATGCTCCAACACTGGAAATTTTTAAGGAGATATGGGATAACAGTTTGTCTGAAGTGATGTAGGGGTTCCTGTCTAGGCAGGGGGTTGGACTAGAAGATCTCCAAGGTCCCTTCCAACTCTGTTATTCTATTCTGTTCTGATGTTGGGATGGACAGGATGGCAATGAGTGGATGTAGATCGATCAGATGTTTCAACCAAAAGCCATGCAGCTCATCTTCACCTGGTGCTGCTCAATCCTTGATCTTTCTTTTCTAGGGCTGTCAAACTCCTGGTCCACGGGCCAAATGCATCACATGCTGGCCACACCAACACCTGGTTCAGTGAAGGGGAGGGGAGTCCTAATATGTCACGTGACACCACTGTGACAACATAGGTTGGACACCCCTGCCCTTTTCTCTACCTTTTCTGCTGTCATTACAACTTCTTTCATTTCACGTTCTCTTTTATTCTTATCCACCTAGCAGTTCGAAAGCATATAAAAATGCAAGTAGAAAAATAGGAACCCCTTTGGTGGGAAGGTAACAGCGTTCCGTGCGCCTTCGGCATTTAGTCATGCTGGCCACATGACCCTGGAGATATCTTCATACAGTGTTGGCTCTTCGGCTTTGAAACGGAAATGAGCACCACCTCCTAGAGTCGGGAATGACTAGTACATATGTGCGAGGGGAACCTTTACCTGTAGAAATGTTTCTGATATAGCAATACCACTTATTTATTTATTTATTTATTTTATTTTATTTTATTTTATTTATTTGTCTTGTATGCCGCCCACTCTCGGAGGACTCCGGGCGGCTCACAAAAGACAAGGGAAAGGGGGGAAACGAGACAAAGACAACATATTAAAAACAAAACCAACATTCACAATTTCCGTGGAGGTAGATGCTTCTCAGCTCCCCCCAGCCTGCTGGAACAGCCAGGACTTGGTGGCTTTGCGGAAGGCCGGGAGGGTAGTAAGGATCCGGATCTCAACAGGGAGCTCGTTCCAGAGGGCCGGAGCTGCAACAGAGAAGGCTCTCCCCCGGGGAGTCGCCAGCCGACATTGGCTGGCAGATGGAATCCGGAGGAGACCTAACCTGTGCGATCTAATTGGTCTGAGAGAGGTAATCGGCAGGAGGCGGTCTCTCAGGTACCCAGATTTATATTTGCTTCACAGCCCTTTCTAAGCAGTTTATAGAGTCAGCCTATTGCCCCCAACAATCTGGATGCTCATTTTACCTACCTTGGAAGGATGGAAGGTTGAATCAACCTTTGACTGAAATTAGAAATTCTGCCTATAGTACGCAATTTGAGTTTTGTATCTGCTGATCTTCAAGAATCAATACAAAGCTGGCCCTTGACTCACAACAGTTCATTTAGTGACATCGGTACTGAAAAAAGTGACTTATGACCTCTTTTCATGGTTACGACCATTGATTAATAGTATTACTTGTGGATAACTAATTTAATGAAATGTTTATTATGTAAAAATAAATTTGAGGATATAGGTTATTATTAGTAAAACAGAACAATAGATGGAAATGATATGTTAAATTTGATTAATTTGGAGAGGCAGCTAATGATATTGTTTATATATTAGGAAGAAATTAAAATTTAAGCAGAAAAATATGGAATGAAAATAAGATGACTGAAATGTAAAATGAAAATATGATGTAAAATGAACTATGCATAATAGAAGATATAAAGGGGGGAAACCCGGACAACACTTAGTTTAAAAAAAGAAGTTAAAATATGTAACAAAAAAAACACCTTTTTAAAAAAAAAAAAGAAACCTTGGGCTCAATTGTGACTGTACCTTTAGTCGGTTTTGGGTGGCCATGCATGGCATAGCTCATAGGCCTTCACCACGACAAGACAGTAATCCATGAAGGTGAGTTTAACATACTACTTTAAAATCTTTTTGTCTTTAAAGCAAATTTTAAATTAATCTAATAATTAAAGATTTTTTTTTAAATCCCAAAGCTCCGCTTAGGAAATCAAAAGAAGGGATGATGTTTTTGGCTGGTTGAATCAAACATTTGATTGTATTACTTTTCAAGCTGAAGCTCTCAAATGTGGCACAAGAAGCCTTTTGATGATGATTTCTTTCCAGAGTAATCATCTTTCTTGCTTCTGCTGCCCATAATGGCTATTTTCAGAGGGTAGGAAAGCCATCTGCGGCAACAAGTGGCTTTTCTCTCATCCATCACGCAAAGAGGTGAGGTTTTTTCCCCCTTTCTGAACATCATGGCGCTGTTTTCTTTTTCAAAGCATGAATGATCACCTGCTACAGATGCCAAGGGAACTGGTAGACAGTTGGTGCTTTGGCAAGTCAATGGAATGAAAATGAGGCTTTTCCGATTTTCGGTGGTTTCAGCTTGGCACTGAGGGAAGGAAGAGAAGAAAAGAGAAGGGGGAAGGGAAGGAAGAAGGAAGGGAGGGAGGAAAGAAAAGAAGGAAGGAAGGAAAGGAAAGGAAGGAAGGAAAGAAAGAAAGAAAGAGAATGAATGAATGAATGAATGAATGAATGAATGAATGAATGAATGAATGAATGTCTGGTCATTTCCAGCTCATTTGTTGATGAGGTTACCTTTTCATATGAGCAATGGAAAAATATATTTTAAAGCAGAGGTGTCAAACTTGATTTCATTGAGAGCTGCAACAGAGTAGTGTTTGACCTTCCCTCCCACATGCACGTGTGTCAGGGGCCCAAGCTCTCTACCAGAGAAAACAGGTTCCCGAGTTCCATTTTCGGCTGTGATGGCCTCCTGCAACCCTCTGCCAGTGAAAATGGAGCTCAGGGCCACATTTTCGCTGGCAGAGGCACCAAGGGGCGGTCCTTCACTATTTCCATGTGGCAAGATGGCCAGCTAATAAATTTTGCAAACAAACACACACACACACACACACAAGCAAACAAATAAATAGGGCCAGGCATGACCAGGTATATAAAATCTTATAAATACCACTTGACTCAACAGTCAATCACTAAGGGGGGATAATTCTCAGTCCACAAATTCACAAGGAAGTAATGCCAGGGAGGGCTGGACTTTCTCAGGTTGGACAAGGCCTGCAGCCCATTTAGATCAGGGACCATCCGAGAGGCCCCTCGGGACTCACCTCCTGCCCAGCCTCCAGATCAGGTCTCCAGCCCAGCTGCCCAGTGCCAGAATCAAAAAATGGGGAACAGAGGCACTGGCAGCTGTGGTGTGTCCTCTCCCCATCTATAATCTCTGGACCAGAGGAGAGATGGGAAGAGAGAATTCGGATGCCATTCTTGAGCCTTTCCATCTAAATGCTGAAAGAAACGCCTGTCTGGTTGAAGGTAGTGTAATATTGGTGGGCAGACTGAGACTCGGCACCTGGAGTTGTTCCTGAAGTGGCTGGTTAGAGAAATCAGGACACCCGGTGGAGAAATGGCCCAGGTTCAATGGTGTAGGTGCATGTGGGAGGGAGAGGGAGAGGGAGAGGGAGAGGGAGAAGGGTAGAGGGAGAAGGGAAGAGGGAGGGAAAAGGGAAGAAGGAGAGAGAGAAGGGGAGGGAGAGGGGGAGAAGGAAAGAGGGAGAAGGGAAGAGAGAGGAGGGAGAAGGCGAGAGGGAGAAGGGTAGAGGGAGAGAAGGGAAGGGGGGGGGAGGAAGAGAGAGAGAAGGAGAGGGAAAAGGAGAGAGAGAAGGAAAGAGGGAGGGAGAAGGGAAGAAGGAGAGAGAGAAGGGGAGGGAGAGGGGGAGAAGGAAAGAGGGAGAAGGGAAGAGAGGAGGGAGAAGGTGAGGGGGAGAAGGGGAGAGGGAGAGAAGGGAAGAGGGAGAGAGAAGGGACGAGAGAGAAGGAGAGGGAAAAGGAGAGAGAGAAGGGAGGAGGGAGAGAGAAGGGAAGAGAGAGAGAAGGAGAGAGAGAAGGGAGGAGGGAGAGGGAGAAGGGGAGGGAGAGAAGAGAAGAGGGAGAGAGAAGGGAAGAGAGAGAGAAGGAGAGGGAAAAGGAGAGAGAGAGAAGGGAGGAGAGAGGGAGAAGGGGAGGGAGAGAGAATGTGTGAGAAAACACTGTGAAGCAATTACAAAAAACGTACCTTCTCAGATGTGGGAAAGTCCAAAGCGTGAGAAAACTCAAAAGCACTCCACCAAGAATCCCAGTTAGATATCAGTTGTGGGGGGAGAGAGAGAGAGAGAGAGAGAGAGGGAGGGAGGGAGGGAGGGAGGGAGGGAGAGAGAGAGAGAGAGAGAGAGAGCGCTTTTACAGACTACCAAGTTTCTGTGAGAATTCCCTAACTTCACTGAAGTACGTTCCTACAATCCTGTTTCAAGACCTTGATTTTCTCAAAGGGTTGAGAGGCTGACCTCAAGCAGGGAAGATCAATTTGGCTTTCCTTCCCCAGTGGTACATCAGGGTCATCAGGCCAGGGGTCACTTGTTCCTGAAAATGCACCTTTCCCTAATTGGCTGGAAGACCAGCAGGCCCTACTTCATACTGTCATTCCGTGGACGAGAGTAACCCAGAGCAGGGATGGAAGGTTCTTATGCTGCTGAAGAGCATATGATTTCTTGTGCAGGGCTGCCAGAAGAGTTCTTCTCAGCCGACAGCAGCCAAAAGGCGATGCACAGACAGAAATGGGTCAAGGAGGGATAGGAGGCATATGTTTCCTCCAAGGCAAGGAGGTTTGGCACAGCCCCCCACATTTGATACTGCTGTCACTGGCAAATGCTTCTGGAAACAGTCATTAGCTGCATCTTCTACAAGGTGTCAAAGGAGTTGCGGAATTATGAATGCAGGGTTGATGTAGGACAGGAGTGTCAAACTCGATTACATTGAGGGCCGCATCGGGATTGTGTTTGATCTTGGGGGGCCAGGGGGGGGCATGACCAGGAAGGGTGTGGCCAGCTTGATATCACTCATGTTGGAAGCACCCATGATGGTCTGAGCACTTTGCCAGTGAAAAGGGGCTACCGAGCTCCGTTTTCACCTGTGACTGCCTCCTGCAATCCTCTGCCAGTGAAAATGGAACTCGGTGCGGTCCTCCTGAGCTCTGTTTTCACTGGCGGGGGCACCAGGGGCCAATCCTTCACTGTTTCCAGGGTGGCTTCACAGGCCAGATCTAAGCATCCTGCAGGCTGGATCTGGCCCACAGGCCTTGAGTTTGACACCCCTTAATCAGTTTGGAGTCTTTATGCCCCATTGTCCACCCCCACCCCCATTTTGTCTGGCACCAATTTGCCTTGACCGTTAGTAGATCAGATTCTTGTGCATAGGTTCCATGAAATAAACTTGGACAAGTAGACATGGACTTGCAATTACAACTGAACCCCAAATTTCTATGGCTGAGATCATTGTTAAGTGAATTTTGCCCCATTGTAGGACAACTTCTTGTCACAGCTGTTAAGGGGATCACTGCAGTTGTTAGTAACCCAGTTGTTAAATGAATCCGGCTTGCCCATTGACTTTCTTTGGGTGATCACATGACCCCAGGACAATGCAATTGTCATAAATACATGCCAGTTGCCAAGTGCCCAACTTTTGATCACATGACCATGGGGATGTGGCAACGTAAGTGTGAAAAACAGTCACAAGTCATTTTTTTCCAGTGCTGTTGTAACTTCAAACAGTTACTAAATAAACTGTTATAAGTTGAGGACTACCTGTAATACTTTTGAACTCTATCCTGGCTCCTGACTTGTTGCATCTGACAGCTGATGCTGATGACTTGTGCACATCTTCCAAAGGAAGCATTCCAACAGTGTAATGCTGCCCTCATCAATTTGATGAAAGCAGGAAAGAAATACACGGTGGTTAGGAAAAAGAAATTAGATTCTTTTCATTTCAAATTTGTCTCACCTTCTGAACACTGCACTTTAAGAAGGTGTCAGCTACCACTTATGCTTGTTCTTTCCTTTGCTACCATGCAGAGACAATCTGCCATGAACTCTGGGGAGGGAGAAAATGCTTGGGCAAAGTGAAAATAGCTGCTGTATCTCCCTGAGATGCTGCTTCAAGGTTGCCCAGTTGGGAGAAGAAGACAGCTGCATACCAACCAATGCTCTGAAAGCATCTTGCTTGAACCTGTTTGGTCATGGGAGGGAGGTCAGTGATGGGAGGTAGTTAAGGGAGAGAAAAGTTGGGATTTTGGTACATGCTTCTCAGCTCTGGCTATGCATTATTGTGGTGCACTTCTTATAAAACTAAACCTTTCTCAACAAATGGCGCCAAGGATCATTTTTATTTAGAGCAGTGGTGGGTTCTGGCTTGGCGTTACCTCTATTTGAGCCAACCGGGGCATTTGCACACGTGCATGCAGTGTACAGTGCCTGCGCGACACTCTGCCAAGCAGCTGGAGCATCACAGGGCAGTGGTATGCATGCATGCGCAGAGCGCATGCATATGGTGGACGCCTGGCCCCCTCGCAGCATAGTGGATGCAACGGGATCCAGAACACACCACTGAATTTTAGAGGTTTAAGCGATGGCAGATGTGACAGAAAGATTCTGAGAGACTTGATCAAGACTTATTCCTGGTCAAGTTCCTGAAGACCTCCCCAGTCAGAAAACAATTCTCAATTAATCCAAGTGATTCTTTCCAACAGATGCCTAGACTATTCCTTGTTAGTCCAAAAATTCATTTATCATTTTAGAATATATTGCAGTAGCAGAAAGTTTGAGTACACATAAAACAATAATGCAATTGTTTCTGTTCCAGAGTATGTTGCAAACAATGGTTAATATTTTAATATATTTAGGCTACAGAATACATCAAACAATATGTTTATTAAATAATGGTTGGGCTGTTGGTGAGAAAAGAGAGTAGACAAAGAAAAATGGTGAATGACAAAACATTTTGACTCTGAACTGAAAAACTGAAGGTTTTCTTTGCTTTTCTTTATTTTTGGAGGACTAATTAGATGAGACTATACCCATTTTATCCAAAGATTTTATCAAGACTAATTAGACCCAAAGAAATAAACAATAGCTTGTCCACCTTTTAAAATATGCATGCCAGGGCTAATTAGCTTGTCCTTGATGGTTAATTAAAATGCAAAAGTCTTTTACAAGACAGAGAAACAAAGACAATTGCAGTATTCCTTTAATTAGTAACACCGGAGATTGGCTACAAGAATTTTAAAAGGTTTTATGTGTGATTATAGGATTGCTAGAAGCTAAAGTGGTAGAAAGCATTTTAATTACTTCTAAATTGTAATTGGTGGACGACAACTCTGTTATTGTTTCTGTTTAAAACAGAGACCATTTTGCAAATAATAAAAATAAAAGTATGTCATGCATATAAAAAACCATACAACCTATATTAAAAATAAATAAAATAATGCATATTATATATAATATGTATTGTTATTTACATTTTATATATAATACTTGTATTATATAGTGAGAAAGTGCATAGAATAATGTAATATCTATATTATAGATATATCTGTACAATATACAGAGAGAAATTGAAAATTGTATTTATCTGTGCAGAGGCAAGAAGGTTCCACACCCATTTGCACTATTCAGGGGACCTTGAGGTCACAGATAAACTTCCAAGTGGCCTCAGCCACTCTCAGAAAGAGTACTAATGACCAGATGACTGAAGAAAATATAAACCCTTCATTCTTCCACCATTCAGTCAGAACTGAAGAAGCATCTTGGATGAGAAGCAAAAGGAAAAACAAACTCCAGTTGCCTTTTGGGACAACCATGACCTAGATGACTTAGAACTGTGATGGCGAACATATGGCACGTGTGCCCAAAGTGGCACGTGGAGCCATGTCGCTTGACATGTGTGGCATCGCCCGTTCATCTTCCAGGTTTCTGGCGCACATGCCCGTGTGATGATCATCCGGCTTTCGTGCGTGCAGTAGTGCCAGAAACCGGAAGAGCTGCTTTTCCAGTTTCTGACATGTGCATGGCCCCTGGGCTGCTCCTCTTCCAGATTGTGGCCCTGACGAGACGTGTGCGCTCCCTTTTCAGCAAAAGGTTTGCCATCACTGACTTAGAATCTCCATAGACATAAAAACAATTAAAACACGATAAAGTAAATACAATTCAAGTAGCTTCCAAGTTCCAAGAGATATTATAATCCATCAAAATGTCATCATACAAGAAATTCTGTGCCAAAAAAAACTAGAGAGGGAGGGTGGGAGGGCGGGAAAGCAGAAACAGTCATTCTTTTAAAAAGAATCGATCGTCTTTTTGGATTCAACTGCTTTGCTGTTCCAAACAGCCGAAGATCCTCAACGCTTGACTGTTGGCAGTTCCCCGATCCTTCTGTGAAACGGCTTCTGTGGAAAGAGGTTTTGCTCTATGCTCACCTCTTAACAAAGCAAAGCTTAGCAAAACATGATGGGACACTGCTGTGTGTGTCTATGAACGTTAATCATTTGGCATGTCAGAGAGCATGACACTGATTAGAGCTGAGGTGGAAATAACGACCCAGCTGGTTGCCAGTCCGAAGAGGAGGCTAAAATGTGGGTCTTCCCACTTCTATTATGTTATCTTAATGCTGCATCTGCATCTAAAAAATGGAAATGTTTGGCATGGGTTTCCTGAAGGTAGGTGATCCGAACATTAATCTTTGCAGAGGTAATTTCCTTTGCAGCTATGAGAAGCACAAAGCACAGCTCTCACCTATAATGAATTGGAAAAACCATCAATTCGGAAGCAGTGCCTATGTAGGAAATTAGTTACCCTTTCTGTGGGCATGTGTTGGCACGAGAAAGGAGTGAGAGCACATCTTAGGAACAGCTGTGAATTAAACAGTATACAATTCCTGCTTTATAATTACAGACTGCCTTGTGTAGAGAAAAAAAGGGTGAAGTAAAATGTTTAACAGAATAACTGAGTTGGAAGAGACCCCGGAGATCTTCCAGTCCAATCTCCTGCACAAGCAAAAGCTCCAGAGGTGGTATTCAGCAGGTTCTAACCAGTTCTGGAGAACCTGTAGCGGAAATTTTGAATAGTTCAGAGAACCGGTAAAGAACGCCTCTGACTGGTCCCGCCCCCATCTATTTTCTGCCTCAATGGTGTGATTCAAAGAATTTTACTGCTGGTTCTGTGGGCGTGGCTTGGTGCGCGTGGTATGGCTTGGTGGGTGTGGCAAGGGAAGGTTACTGCAAAATCCCCATTCCCTCGCAATCAGCTGGGATTTGGGAGGCAGAGAATAGATGGGGGCAGGGCCAGTCAGAGGTGGTATTTACCTGTTCTCCAAACTATTCAGAATTTCCGCTACCAGTTCTCTAGAACCTGCTGAATACCACCTCTTCTCTGCCTCCTGAGTCCCAGCTGATCAGGAGGGAATAGGGATTTTGCCCCCTCCCCCTTCGTATTTGTAAGCCGCCCTGAGTCTTCCGAAAGTGGGCGACATACAAGTTTTTTTTTTTTTAATAAATGTTTTTTAATTTTAGTTTAAAACAGGTACACATCTTTCTTTACATCTGTAGAAAATGTATCAATCAATTACAGATAAGTTTTGGTACATCTCCTCCACAGTCAACCAATATAACTCATATTAACTAAAACATTATTATATATCCATTTTCATTTAACTGTAATTATTATTTAGAAATATTGATGAAAGAAATAATCTTGAACAATCCCTGCCCACACCGGTGGGGGAGGAAAAAAGAAAAAAAAAAGAAAAAAAAAAAGAAAGGACAGATAAAAAATAAAAATTAAAATAAAAAATAAAAAATAAAAATAATATAGAAATAGACAAAAACGACAAGAGACAAGGCAGGAAAACAAAACAAAACACAGGTGTCTATCATGAGAAAAAAAAGAAGTATATCAACTGGTTACAACATGCTTTGGTGCTTCTCTTCCATTAACTCATATTAATTCAAATATCTTAACTCGAATATTTACCATATCAACATCATTATACCTCCAGTTTTAATTACCTATGGTTATTTAAACATCCTTCATCCTTAGCTATGCATTACATAATTAATCCATAACACATGCTGACAATTCATTTACTTATTTGTAAAATCCTCTATTATCATCAAATCCTCATATCCTATTTTAGCTGGACATCCATAATATTTAATTATATCATATGTCATAACATTTTCCCAGTGTTGATTAACATTTAATTGTATGTATTTTATTTAGTTTTTTAATAGTGATAATTATTGTAGTTAATACTCTTTATGTATAATCTTCCAATTGTTAGTTGTCATATCAACTCCACATTATATACATTACTATCAATATCAATTGTTATTCAACTATATCTGTTACAAGAAAAAGCAATTAGGTTTAACTAGTTTTCAATTGTATTCTTCAATCTATCAGCCAGTTCCAAATTATATATATTACTATCCATATCAGTCATTATTCAGCTATATCTATTACACATTAAGGTAATCAGATTTAGCTAGATTTTAAATTACGTTCTTCCATCTATCAGCCAGTGTCTCTCCAATAGCAAGATCTTCTCCAGCCAATTGCCACGTGTTGGATAAATTTACCAAATGTTTTCATAAGCAAATCCAGACAAAGATATTTTGGCACCTTTAGACTCTGAATGTCGGTGATGAAATAATAATGTTGTCCTAGGCTTGCAAAATTTTCCAAATTAACTTTAATTCTCAAGGGTGGATTTTCCATTCCTCCTGCACTCTGTCTTTTTAAATGAGTCTTCTTTATAACTCCCCCCCTCCTTTCTTCCTCTGAGATAAACCAGACACCATTTCTCACATTTTCCGTTTGTATTTCAGGAGCATTTAAACATTCAACGATCTCAGTTTTTGCTTCATATTTTAAAATCAGATGATCCAATTTTCTTTCCAGTTTTTGATAAGAATCAAAGAGTCCTCTGCATGCGGAAAAAAGTATCTGAAATGAAGGGGAAGAAGGCGGGGCTTAGCAGTGAGAAGATGGAGTTTCAGGCTACTCCTGAAATTCCTCTATACCGAAGGATTTTTGGACGGGTTCTTTGAACTCTAGCTGTCCCGTAGACGACAGTGAAGGTGAGGAGAGACCCAGGACCTCAGAGACACCCGCAAGTCTCTGGGGGGGGGGTATTAACTCCTCGTGCCAATTCCTTTTTGGATTAGCTGCGTGCTAACTGAAACTGCAGGTTGCCCCTAAGAATGGTAGAAGTGATGTCATCTGGTAAGCTGATTTTATTATCCAAGAGAGACTGTTCGCGTTAAAAACTTAAGATAACTGAAACCAAAGAACAGGAAAATTTAGCAGCGAATTGGCTTTTTTAATGGATTTATGGCTGGTGGTTACTTTACTTCTTAAATGCTTCAAGAAACTCCTCGACACCCTCCCCCCTCTGAATCTCCCTAAGTGGATCGTAAAATTTATTTTCTACTAATTAGTCCGTCACGATTCGACACTTTTATTACTTTATTACTTCGCTTTGTTTACGATCAGATAAGATTGCACAGCATGTAAGAAACTAAGAAGTCTGTGGGGAAAAAAAAGAGCTTGCAATTTTTAACTGCGACACATCATGGCGTCCCAAAATACCTCTAAGACATACAAGTTTTAATAATAAATAAATAAATAAATAAATAAATAAATAAAGTATCCTTCCCCTGCAATGTCCACCAAGCCATGTCCATCAAGCCACACCACACTCACCAAGCCATGCCTACAGAACTGGTAGTAAAAAAAAATTGAATCCCACCACTGAAAAGCTCCTATTCCATTTCAGACAAATGCCTGTCCAATCTCTTCTTAAAAACTTCCAGTGCCCCCCCCCCCAACTTCATGAAGGCAAGCCATTCCACTGGCTAATTGTTCTGACTGCCAGGAAATTTCTCCTTCATTCTAGGATCTTCTTAGCTTTTAGTTTGGAGTTGCAAAAGGGAGGGGCTCTTTCTCAAAGGGCAAAGAGATAGTGAAGCTTGGAATATCCAATGAGCAGGTAGAGGGCAAAGTCGGAACCTCCCTAACAATTCGCAGTTTATAACTATGCTGATAATTGCTTTAGTCTGGCAAGATTCTGTCTATAGGTGAACAACAATAAAGAAACTACTCAGAAGTATTTGCATGTTCTTGGTTCTTTGGGCCTGACCAAAGGAGCCATAACTAGGACCCATTTTAAGAGTCTAATACTTGTGGCTTTATTTTATTTATTTATGGTATTTTTCAGAGTATAAGATGCACTTCTCCCCCACCCTAAAGTGGGTGGAAATGTCTGTGTGTCTTATACAGTGAATGTTGCCAAAGTCCCGGCCACCCACCGGCTCCCACCCTTCAGCCATTTTTGGCCTCCACGCATCACATTTTCACCCTCCATTTTAGACTCATTCCAGGCTGCGAGGATTGCCACAGCCCATCGGCACTGATTGCTGCCTCTGCACATTGAGTTTTAGGCTTCCATGTTTTTGGCCACCGTACACCCTGTTTTTGGTCTCTGTGCATCACGTTTTCAGCTGATTCCAGGTGACAGGGATCGGTAGCAGCAGCAGCAATCTCTGCTGCCTGGAACAGGCCAAAAACGTGATGCACAGAGGCTGAAAATGCAACGCATGAAAGTGGCGATGGGCTGTGGTGATCCCTGCAGCCTGGAACAGCTAATTGGCAAATTCTGGGAGGCCAATCCACCCATGCTGAAGCTGACCAGATTGTTTGCTGTTTGCTGCAAGGACACTAGCCATATAAATATCAATGGATACTGGTAAGCAGAGGCAGATTTTTTTTTCTTGTTTTCCTCCCCAAAAACTAATGTGCGCCTTATACTCAGGGATGTCATACTCTGAAAAATATGGTGTGTGTACATACATACATACATACATACATACTTAGTTAGTTAGTTAGTTAGTTAGTTAGTTAGAGTCACAACCCCTGGTAAGCCCCAATTATAGGAGGAAGCTGGGGGCTTACCAGGGGTTGTGACTCTAAATATATACCTTCTTCCCTGGCTTCAGCTGATAAGGAGGAGACCTGTGGCTTAATGGCTAAGACGTTTGCCTAAGATGCAATACAACACAGGTTCGAATCCCAGTAAGGGTATGGCTAGCTGTTGAGAGCTAAATAGCTTGAAATAGATCTATACTAGTCTCCCTTTATTTATTTATCAGCACAAATACAACAAAATGTAACAAAAAGGCAACAGTAAAAATATTGGGTTTCTGCCTGGATGGTCTCTTATGACGAGCCGAAGGACAGAGAATGGAAGTAGTGATCTTCCTCCCATATTTGGGCATACCAGGGGTTGTAAAAATCATATATATATATATATATATATATATATATATATATATATATATATATATATGTGTGTGTGTGTGTGTGTGTGTGTGTGTGTGTGTGTGTGTGTGTGTGTGTGTGTGTGTGTGTATATGCATACCAGGGGTTGTGACTTTAAAGTATATACCTCCCACCCTGGCTGGCTGATAAAGGAGTCATTCTCTGTAGCTCAAATGGTTAACTCCCTGCCTGGGAGGCAATAGAGCACAGGTTCGATTCCCAAAAAAACTTGGGTATGGCTAGCTGATGAGAGCTAAATAGCTTGAAATAGATCTATACTAGTCTCCCTTTATTTATTTATCAGCATAAATATAACATATATATATATATATATAGATAGATAGATAGATAGATAGATAGATAGATAGATAGATAGATAGATAGATAGAGAGACAGAGACAGAGAGACAGAGAGACAGAGAGACAGAGAGAGATGATAGATAGATAGATAGATGATAGATAGATAGATAGATAGATAGATAGATAGATAGATGATAGATAGATAGAGATAAACAGACAGACAGACAGACAGACAGACAGACACACACACACACACGTATCGATATCTGATAGACACATACATTGAAAGTTTTATATATAGAGAGGTCTAGGAGCCTAAAGGTATTAAAATATCCAGAAATTCGGTCAGTGCATTTGAGCTCCCAGAAATAACGCAGAGTTAACCTTCCTGGACAATACCCCATTAAGCAATATTGAATGAAGGCTCCGCTTGTTCGATGTTTCACACTGGCAGAAGCACTCTGCATCAAGCTTCAAAGAATGTCAAAAAATGTGCTTTTGCATCAAAGGATTTGCAATTTCACAGTGGGTGAGGCAAGGGAAAAAAACAACCCAGAAAAAATTGAAGGTGGAGACTGAAAGAGAAAGGCAAAGAAAAGGCCGTTGCCCGCTTGTACCACAGGTGACAAACTTGGTGACAGAACAAGTAATAAATGGCAACCTTTCCAGACTAGTTTTCTTTAAACAATCCCTTGAATTTAAATAGCAGGTGGCTACAGAGTTGGTTAGGCTGTCTCCAATTGAATTGTTTCTAAACAATTGTTTCTAAAGCTGAAATGCTGAACAGTGGCCTCTTGTGGACCGTGAACCTTTTTCTGGAGCTCGAAAAAATGCTTGGCGGGGCTGTCCTCCATAGGAGCACATCAGGGGTGGTTTTCACTTACTTTCCCTACCGGTTCGCAAGTGTACGTGTGTGTGTGTGCACACGCACGCGAGCACACATGGTATCGGACCTGGGTACTTGAGAGACCGCCTCCTGCCAATTACCTCCCTACTCCCACGGATTAGGCCTCCTCTGAATACCATCAGCTAGCCAATGTCGACTGTCGACCCCTCGGGAGAGGGTCTTCTCTGTGGCTGCTCCGGCCCTCTGGAACGATCTCCCCGTGAAGATTCGGACCCTCACCACCCTTCAGGCTTTCCGCAAAGCCGTCAAGACCTGGCTGTTCCGGCAGGCCTGGGGCTGATGAGTTCCCAGCCCCACTTGAATTGTTGCGGCTGTTGTGTAGCTTTTAATCTGTTTTTTTTGTATCTTGTTTCTGTCTTGTTTGTTTTTTGTATCTCCCCCTTCCCCACTTGTTTGTTAGCCGCCCTAAGTCCCTCGGGCGGCATACAAGTATAATAAACATAACATAACAAACATAACACACGCTTTGCGCACACACGACTGGCCATGCAGACGCGCATATGCTTTGCTCAAAAAAGGTTCGTAAATAGAACAAAATAGAGCCTGGGTGCAGTGCAATAGAAATTATTCTGTACATGCGCAGAACTGAAAAACAAGATGGCGGGAAACTGGTTTTGGGGGCATGGCAGGCCTGGGTCACTGCCTCTTCCAATGACCTAGTATTGGTTCAGTCAAACCAGTCCAAACCAGTAGGAAACCACCACTGATGGGTATAAGTTGTAACATTGAGGAGGTGACCCACTCATAAACACCCTTAATCCTCTACAGGCAGCTCATTCATTTAGTGATGTTCAAAGTTACAACAATATTGAAAAAAGTGACTTATGACCATTTTTCACCATGGCCATGTGATCAAAATTCAGATATTTGACAACTGCTTCATATTTATGTGATCTTTCGCAACCTTCTGACAAACAAAGTCAATGGGGAAGCCGCATTCACTTAACAATTTGTTCCTTAACAACTGCAGTGATTCACTTAAGAACTGTGGGAAGAAAGGTCATAAATTGGGGCAAAATTTGATTCTTAACTACTGTCTCGCTTAGCAACAGACATTTGGGGCTCAATTGTGGTCGTAACTTGAGGTACACCATATTTTTCAGAGTATAAGACGCACCATCATTTTGAAGTGGTAAATTTAAAAAAAAAAGGTTTTTGCACTCTGCAGGCTGCCCAAACCCTATGCATGCCTCATTTCCCCCCCCCCAAAAAAAAGTACATGCAGAGCTTTGGGAGGCTTTTAGAGTGCTCCTGGGGGCTGGGGGGGGCAAAAACAAGCAAAAAATGGGCCATTTTTCACAAAAATGGACCGTTTTTGCACCAAAAAAGGGCATGCAGAGGCTTTGGGAGGCTTGTAGAGTGCTCCTGGGGACTGGGGGGCCAAAAACGAGCAAAAACGGCCCTCCCCAGCCCTCAGGAGCATTTTGCAAGCCTCCCAAACCCCCTGTACATCCATTTTTGCAAAGGGGCTGGGGTTTCAGTAGGCCAAAAATGCTGTAGTCAGTGTATAAGACGCACCCAGATTTTCACCCTCTTTTTTGAGGGGGGAAAAGGTGCGCCTTATACTCCGAAAAATACAATACCTGTACTCAGTATAAAAAGAACATGAAGCCGATTGTGAGAACTGTTGAAGACTGGACTGATTGAAGAGACGTGGAATGGCTGAGGTAAGTAGAACAGCTTTTATTGCAAAGGAACAGCAACTAGAATAACCATGTACAGAGTTCAACACCTCGCCCTGCTTTACAGCTATTTATACGCGAGCTGTCAAGCAGGGCGACCAATGGAAAAGGTGCAAACAGCCTGCACTCAGCCAATCCGGTCACAAGTCGAGGACTTAACAAGAACCTCTTTCCTTTTCCTCCCCCTCCACATGTTGTCTGGTCATTTGCTGAAAACCGGAAAGATGAGAAGCTGCCCATCACGCCACTGAATATGAAACCCAATGTGAAATAGCCACATATTTGCTCTTTCCAAAACCAGGCAATTTTCTTTATAAGTGGAAACCAGGGGTCCAGTCATTACAGTGGGGGGGAAAATAGACTACAAACAACCAGAAGGCACTAAACTTCTACCCCAAAGCACTCATAATCTGATGGAAGAAGCTATGGGCTGGCAGGATGTTAGAATTGCCTCAGAATAACAGATTTGGAAGTGTTTGGAAGTCTTCTAGCCCAACCTCTGCTCAAGCAGGAGACCCTATTCCAGTAATGGCAAACCCACTAAGCACAGGGTGCCCAAACCAAAACATGCGTGCATGCTTGCTGGGGATACCAAATTAAGGCGGGACGTTAACAAAATTATCTCAGCGACAGAGTACACTGCTTTTTGGGGAGGCCCTAGATCCTGTCCTTGTTGAAAATAAGGACAAAAAAAGGTCATGCCTTTGGTCAACAAAAAATCTGTCCGCAAGTGTTCCCAGAATTATAGGAGGCAGCCCTTTTGGAACTCGGAGCAGCCATCTACCTACTGCCTATTTTCAAGGCACAGATAGGTCCCAGGACCGTCAGCCCTTTCATGACAGAAACCGTCAACAGTCCTTCTCTAAATGTCCCTATCGCAGAGGGTCCAGCTCCAGACGCTTCAGATGTTATAAATGACCATCAGTGGACGGCTCCCATAGGAGGGTGTCTCCAGCTGTTCCATGCCCAATGGGAGTGGATCACGTCGGACCAGTGGGTCCTTCAGACAATACACATACGTCTAACATTAGAGTTCGTTTCCCCCCCTCCCCGACACTTCGTTCGGTGTCCAACCCCCTCCTGTCCAGTCAAGAGGGCTACTACTTATTTATCGCAAAGTACCAACACGGCAATTTAACCTGAATAATGAGGTTTTACTACCTAATATAATGATAAACAAGGCAGAGTTCAGCTAATTGTTCTAAGAAAAATGTGATAAATGCACTTTTATGGCCTCTTTTTTCTACTTTTGAAATGTCACGTTTAGCAACAATAAAAGAGAAAAATGTTTATAATATCATTTCTCAAATTTTCTCCCTCTCTCCCTTTTTTCCCTCCCTCTCTCTTTTTCCCTCATTCTCTCTTTCCCTCCCTACCTCTCTTTATCCCTCCCTCTCTTTTGCTCCCTCCCTCTTTCTTTCCCTCCCTCTCTCTCTTTCCCTCCCCCTCTCTTTCCCCCCCTCTCCCTTCTCCCCCTCTATCTTTCTCTCCCCCCTCTCTCTTTCCCTCCCTCTCTCTCCCTCCTCTCTCTTTCCCTCCCTCTCTTTCCCTCCCTCCATCTCTCTTTCCATCCCCCTCTTTCTTTCCCTCCCTCTCCCTCCCTTCTCCCTCTCTCTCTTTCCCTCCCTCCTCCCTCTCTCTTTCCCCCTCCTTCCTCTCTCTCTTTCTCTCCCTCCCCCCTCTCCCTCCCCACTTTCTTTCCCTTCCACTCTCTCCCTCCTCCCCCTCTCTCTTTCTCTCCCGCCCTCCCTCTCTTTCTCTCTCCCTCTCTCTCTTTCCCTCCCTCCCCTCTTTCCTTCCCTCCATCTCCCTCCTCCCTCTCTCTTTCCCTCCCTCTCTTTCCTTCCCTCCCTCTCCCTCTTTCCATCCCCCTCTTTCCTTCCCTCCCTCTCTCTCCATCTTCCCTCTCTCTCTTTCCCTCCCTCCCTCTCCCTCCTTCCTCTCTCTCTTTCCCTCCCTCCCTCTCTCTTTCCCTCCCCCTCTCCCCTCCCCCTTTCTTTCCCTCCCTCTTTCTCCCTCTCTCTTTCCCTCCCTCTCTTTCTTTCCCTCCCTCTCTCTCTCCTCCCTCTCTCTCTTTCAGTCCCTCCCCCTCTCTTTCCCTCCCTCTCTCTCCCTCCCCCTCTTTCTCTTTCCCTCCCACTCTCCCCCTCCCCCCTCTTTCTTTCCCTCCCTTTCTCCCTCTCTCTCTTTCCCTCCCTCTCTCTTTCTTTCCCTCCCTCTCTCCCCCTCCTCCCTCTCTCTCTTTCCCTCTCTCCCTCTTTTCCCCTCCCCCACTCTCTCCCTCCTGCGGGATAAATGCGATGGAGCTGGGCTGGGGTGACAGAATGTGTGCCCACGGAGAGGACTTTGAGTTCCACCTCTGGTACGCATGCCATAAGCTCGCCATAGGCTACTGTAGGTGATAGGAGAGATCAAAAGTTCTCAAATCATAGACAATTAGAAAAACTAACATGGTATATGAAACTGTGGATAATAAGTCGCAGTCATCCAAATCATCCAAACCTTCAGGAGCAAGGATTAGATCAGACTTTTTTTGTCATACTATACACTCTGCCTTGAAAATTCTTCATGTGTCCCATTTGATAAATGAACATTCTTAGGCGGGGGGGGGGTGGGAGGAAGATTATTTATCTGCAATTTGCCTGATCAGTCACCAAGTGTCGTAACCATGGTAGTGGGGGGGAGGTGTACCCTCTCCTCCTTTTCAGGCCATCCTTGTCTTCCCCTTTTCCTACGTGCCGACTGACTCAGTCTGACAAGCTTTGCCTCCTGGCTGAGCAAGAAGCTAGAGGAGAGAGACTCGGAGGCTCAGGAGGGCAAGATAGCAGAGTAAAGGTAGTTAGCTGGCTGTGTTTCAAGCACCAGGGAGCTGAGATTTCTCTCCTGCTGCGTTGCTGTGGATAAAATACCAGCAACTTGGAATTAAAGGAGATGGGAGATATAGAAGAGACCCATCCTTGACCCATTGCCCTGAAGTTGGGGGGGCTGACGGGGATTTCAACAGGACCCTGTCCAAAACGCATCTCCGGGCATGCAAGGATGTTTCCCACTCTCCTTTTAAACCAGGGAGGGAAATAAATTGAAAAATCTCTTTATCTGTTCCCCTGCAGTTCTAACTGAGGACTTCAGCTGCCTTTAACCAAGTGCTGCTTGCCAACCACCTGCTCTTGAAACAGAAAGGAGAAAGAGGCACGCCGCTTTTATTCATTCCGGAACCCCAAAGGTCAATTTAGGAGGGAAATAGAAGTGTAGAAGGAAGCAGGTATCTCAGCAAGCCATCCGCAGCTCTTGAGAACTGTGGGGATAGTTTCAGGCTAGCTTTCCTGCAAAGAAATAACCCCGTTTTCTTGCCTCTGTGTAAAGAGGGGGTAAGCCTCTAAAAAGGAAACATGGAGCATCCCTCAACTCACTACTGAACCATCGGTTCAACTGATACCATTGGAGAAGAAGCTGCGAATTAACCACAGCATGGAAAACGAGGAAGGTAAGGGCCTCTTCTTTTCTTGGAAAACCTGGTCTGTTTATAGTTTGTTTCAAAGCCTGCTAAAATCTTGGCATTTTGTTTTCTCAAGTGACTAATTCAAAACCTGTAAAATCAAGGAGTTACCCGAGATCTGGCAGCAATCCCAAATAACTTCTTTCTTACATTTTGTTTTTCCCATGTGGAGAATATGCTTTATTGTTGGAGAGAGACGGAGAGAGTGTAAGTGAAAAGAATCCACCCGTGTTTGTTTTCTTTTGGTTTTGGAACTTATACATTCTGGATGCTTGAGAAATCTACATGTTTCTCCCACCCATTTAAATTTAAATTAAGTTACGGTATTTTATGCAATTTCTCATTCATACACTTTCCACGGCTGATTAGGTTGCTCTTGGCACATGCCATTCCAGGATAAACTTGGGAGTATTGTATTCTTGGGTTATTTGAGGCATACAGCTTAAAGCATTCCCTAGGAACATCTGCTAAAACTACTGTATCTGCTGTCCCTCTAGCACCCTTCCAACACCTGTTGCAGGAAATGGAAGAGGGGGAAACAAAAGTCCATTCCATATACATTTTATTAATTAGAATATAAGCATAAAATCTGAGAAGTTCCAAAATGTAAAACTATGGCAATCCATTCTGGTTGTCCATCCATGGAGTTTCATCACGTAGCTCTCCTAGAATTGAACCACCGCAAGATCTAAGTCCTTTTGAGATTAATTGGGGGGGGGGGGGATAAAGATCAAATATTTCTCTTTCCCAGATGTTTTCTTTTTGCATGGCTAGAGGCAATAAAATTGTTTGCTCCTATCACAGCCATGTTTTTGGGCGACTCCATAAAACTAAACCCTTTTGGCTTGTGCATATAAACAGGATAAAAGGTATCATTTTGGGAACAATGAGTAACCTGCTTTTGTGAGTGCGTGTGTGCGTGTATGTGTGTGTAGCATCTCCCTTCCTGTCTGCGTGAGGATCTATGTGTTTCTTATCATCTTCTGGACAATAAATCTTGACTCTTTAGATTCTTAATTTCATGCTCAGGGGCTTGCTAACAACACAAGCATACAGATAACAACTTTATTATAGATCAGATACTTAGTCTGTCTCCCTAGGGAACACATGCACAAAAATCAAGCTCTTATGTGTATATCTGCTCCAGACTGTAAATGCAAGGCATTTTCCTCCTGTCTTTTGGTGTCAATGGAATTTTGGCTACCGTCTTCCCAATCTTGAGATTGGGGCTTCCCAATCTTCTCACTGTTTATATAATGGCTCTGTCAAGCCTGAGAAATGATATTCTTGCCTCATCCACTTCAGCGCTTAATCTTTCCACCTTCATGAAGAACGTGCATCTTTCATTAGGTTGATTTTTCTCTTAAAATAAACATTTGATCTTGCTTGGGGTATCCAAATGGCTCCTATGTCCCCTGGTTTTAGATGTTCCTCTAGCTTTTTTCTCAAGTTGAGAGAGTTTCAAAGGTGCCAGTTCTTCTTGGGATTTCAGTTTTCCAAGAAGGATATGAAAACTCAAAACACTTGCTAACCAAAAGGGTGGCAATCTACATGCTATGGCGGTGTTTGAAATTGCACTGCTAGCATTTGGTGTCAGAATCAATTTTTCAGCAAATTCCCAAATCGGTCCCAAATCATGCTGCCAACCCATTTTGCCACCACTGATCCAATTTGTGCATATTTTCAGAGAGATTTTTGTTCCCATATTTAAAAATGGCACACACTGTTATTGCACCTTCTCCTCCCAGTAATTTCTCTATCCTTCTGATGGCATCATCATCTGTGGCCAGTGGGGACAATTTTCAGCCCATAGTCCACGGAAAACTTCCACCTTTACATTAAAGGTAAAGGTTCCCCTTGAACATATATGCTAATCATTCCCGGGGGGCGGTGTTCATCTCTGTTTCAAAGCCAAAGAGCCAGCGCTGTTTTTTTTTTTTCCAATTTATTTTTTATTTTCCATTTTCATAACATATAATCACATGTATACTATTACATAGATAATATCATATTGTATTAATTGATAATTACGTGAGTTCATCTTGCCATCAACTCCCAGAAAAAAAAAAAAACTAAGAAGGATAAGAACCAGTTATTGGCTCTTCTGCTCTCCATACACCACTTTCTTCTGCCTCTCTCCTCCCCCTCCTTACCTCCTTTCTTCCCTCCATCATCCTTTTCTACTCTACTTCCCCCTTCCTTTCTCCTTCTCCTCTCTCCTCTTTCCACTCCTCCTTATTCTCCTCCTCTTCCCCCCCTTACCCTCTCTCCTATCTCTCTCTTCCTATCTTTCTTCTCTCCTCTGCTTCCCACTCTTCCTCTCATTCACTTGGTGTAACAGAGCCAGCGCTGTTTGAAGACATCTCCATGGTCATGTGGCCAGCATGACTAAATGCTGAAGGTGGATGGAACGCTGTTACTTTCCCTCCAAAGGTGGTTCCTATTTTTCTACTTGCATTTTTTACATGCTTTGTAACTGCTATGTTAGCAGAAGCTGAGACAAGTAACGGGAGCTCACTCCATTACGTGGTGCTTGGGATTCGAACCAACAAACTGCCAACCTTTCTGATCAACAAGCTCAGCATCTTAGCCTCTGAGCCACCATATCCCTCTACCTTTAACTCCCCATAATTCCTACGTTCACACAACTTGTTATACCCAAAGAAATAAACCTTTTTAAAGGTTGGATGTCCCCCTTCACATAGCATGTTGACACAATAGTCAAATTCCCACAATAACTATAAAGGATCCAAGCTCCTTAAAGTTCAGTCTAGTATACTGAATCTCCTTTTATTCTAGTCTAGTGTACTGAGTAGCCCACATTTTTGTTTTCTGCAATGGTAGGCTATTCGTGTAGACCAAAGATAAGATGAGGGATTTGCATTAAAGCCCTACAACTAGCTTGTAGTTTCTAGAGGACCTCAATGCTTTCATATTGCAGAGAAGCCCACTCTCTTTCTCCTTTTAGCTCAGCACATATTTTCTGTTCTAGGGGGGATGCATTTCACACGTCCTGGTTTTTGGGACAAAAAGATGACTCATTTTTTTCTCTGGCAACTCCTCTGCAGAAAGCTGCTGTTTTCTTTGTCCCTACTCCGGGCTCAATATTTTAATTGGGAAAAAAAGTCCCATCTCCGGATGTGATCTGGCTGATTATGGCTGACGTCTTTTAAAAGTCTCTTGGCACAACTACAGTGTCGAAGCATCCTATCTGAGAGATGGGAACAGCTGTGGTCAAATCTCATTACATCTTCAAATCTAGCACAAAAAAAGGAGCTGTAAGGAAATCCTGAATACACCTTGATTTATTTATTCTCAACCAAGATCCAAGAAAATATTGGGAAGCCAATGTCAGAATTGAACTGCTTAAATCTGACATTAGGTTTAATTTTCCAAGCTGATGGAGCAGAAGTCAGAGAATCTCAGCATTTTCAAATGGCATGTGGACTTCAAGGAGGGAGCTGGCAGGTGAATGGTTACAAAACCTCTGAGATGACAGCCCAGGTATCAATAAATAAAGACTCCCTCGATATGAGCAACAAAGGATCAAATACCATTTGAATGACTGGCGTATTTATTGGGTTACAAACCTGTGTCCTCAATCTGCTGCCCTTCTTCAAATAATCTGTAGCATATAGGAGATGGCAAGAGAAGTATTCTGGAGGAGGCTTGATAGGAGAAGGCACTCATAGATGTGTGCAGACTAAAAATCTGTTTTCAAACAGAACAGTCGGCTGGGCTTCAAAAATTTCAGCAACACATTCTCTGCTCGGTTGCTGGGTGGATGTGGCCATGGTGGGCGTGGCCTAGTTGGCCTCCTGCACCACGGGGGGAAAGGGGGCATTTTCACCTTCCCCAGGCTCCGGAGGCTTTCCTTGAGTCTCAGGGAGGGTGAAAAATGCTTCCCCCAGTCTCCAGAAATCCTCCGGAGGCTGGAAACAAGCTCGTTTCCATCCTTCTGGAACTTCTGGGAGGACCATTTTCCCCCCTCCCCGAACCTCCGTGCGGGCCCTGCACGACTTACCTAACATCCAAAATGGGCTCTGTGGAGTCTCCGGAGAGGGGAGGGATGGGCAGGGCCAGTCAGGGGTGAGATTTGGAGGTTCTCTGAAGCAGCCATAACGTTAGCTACAGGTTCTCCCAAACCCAGGCAAACCTGTAGCAGCCCACCTCTGAGAACAGTCCCACATAGATTTCCATAGAAGTATGTCCCGTTTCTTATACTCTTAAGTCCAGATCAGTTACTCCAAGTTGAACAATTGCAGCCTTTAGTGTTTCCTTTTTAGGTTAAATAATTATTCCTTTAGGAAGAAAATTCTGAAAACAAAGGTTATGTGCTGGTCCTTCCTAAAATACTGCATAGTTCAATTAATTTTCAAGTATTTTAAAATGTTCCCATAGAAGAGGATATATACAGGCTCAAAGTGGAACTGTGGAGTTCTTGGCAATCTCTGTGGTTGTTTCTTTACAGATGTTGCCTTACCCAACTAGGTAACGCCATCAGTGCAGGGGAATATGGTTTCCTGCCTATTTACATGCAGCTGTTTGTCTTGGCAGTTTTGGGGGTGGAGGTGTTCCTCCTTGGTGATTCCTTGATTAGATTAATATTGCTTTTTGCTTAATGGTTTATATGGTGCTGATCCCTGCTTATCTGAGTATTGCTGCTACAGTGGCTATATTGTAGTCTTTTTGTTTCCTTGTTAGGTTTTCTTATTGTCTCCTTTGAATGGTGGGGAAATGTGATTTATCTCTACATGTCTATAGATGGCTGATTTGTCTAAATGTCAAACTTCCATGAATTCCCTAGTATTTTTGGTTTGGTTTAGTCTAAATTACTAAAGGATTCGTAGTTGAAACTGTGGCTGAATCTGTCCATGTGTTGTGAAATTAAGGAGTTTTCATCATTGTCTTCTGAAAGCAGTTGGTGTTTTTAGATGTGTTCTGTAGTCTTCTACCTGTGGCTGTTGCAGACCTGCTGTATATTTCTCCATGAACCCTGTATTTTCCTCTTCTTGGGCTACTGGGTTATTTTGCTTGCTTAAAATATTTGGGAGAGCTTTAGTTGGTTTGTGTGCTACAATGATGCTGTATGGTTCTAGCAGTCTGACAGTTGTTTCTGAGATGTTTTTGAAGTATGAACATGTTATCCTTTTCACACATTGTACTGGTTGTGGTGTGAGGCACTTTTTTTGATAAAATTGTGTTGGTAACCAAGATGTTGCATAAATGGTCTGCTTCCTCTGGTTCCTGTTTGCCACAGTTTGTTTGTGCTTCTCTGAGTTACATTCATATATAGCCCCTCTTGCGAGAGGTTGAGTTATTACTTTGGTAATAAGGAGCACTAGGATACCACAGGTTGCTAACTTTGGGTTTTGCCAATTAGATACATTCGATGTTATAGAAATCGGTTATATATATCATTAAATAAAAGTAAAAAGTTGAAGTTTTATGTTACTACCTTATTCTACTGTACCAAAAAGAGTCAGAAGTCAACACCTCTTTTTTCTTTTCTCTCTTCTCCTTCTCTCTCCATTATCTTTATTTTCCTTCATATGTTTTTTATTTTATATTTTGATAAACCAATATGTGTTACCTAGGATACTACAGGTTACTTTCTGGTAGACTTGGGTTTCCATTTGTCATTGTGTCCTGTGCTGATGAGTTTATTTAGAGGTCAATACAAGGCATGCATCCATAGTTTCAGGCAGTGGTGAAATTCAATTTTTTTTACTACCGTTTCTGTGGGTGTGGCTTGTGAGCGTGGTGCAGCTTAGTGAGCGTGGCTTGGTGGGCATGGTAGGGGAAGGATACCATAAAATCTCCATTTCCACCCCACTCTGGGGCCAGCCAGAGGTGGCATTTGCTGGTTCCCCAAACTACTCAAAATATCTGCTACCGGTTCTCCAGAACCTGCTGGATTTCACCCCTGGTTTCAGGCCTTTTTTACTAGTGCTTCTTATTATGATGAAGAGGTTGTCTATATAACAGATCCATACTTGTGGCTGTATCCATGGGAGTGCTGTTTTGACACTACATTGCAGCCTCTGTCATGAATCCTATGAGTGGTGATCCCATGGATGTCTGATTTGTTGGTATATTTGTGCATCCAATTGAAACTAAGTAGTGCGGCAGAGGATGATGGCATCCATAATGCTTGGTATTTTGACCTTAGTTTTATTTGGCTAAGTTGGGTGTGTTGCAGTGGTGAGTTCCTACCAGGTTGGACCACTTCGGACGAACCGGTAGTGATTTGGTGGCCTGGGTCGCTGGAACCGTTGGCGCCACCATCTTGTTTTTCAGTTCTGTGCATGCACAGAACAATTTTAATTGCACTGTGCATGGGCGCACAGCGCACATCAAGCTCACACACGAGCGAACCAGCGGTAGTGCCAGCCAGAACCCATCCCTGGTGTGTTGTGTAGTATTTATGCAGTGAATTCTTTCACTAGTTCTGGATCGGTGGACATGAAGAGGGTTGTGTTCTGACCCAGCCTTTGCAAGCAAAGAGAAACCACCGACTCACGAGTAACACAAACTCTTTTTTTTATTTAGATCAGGGCAGTCTTTGTTCCCACTGGATCAACAAAGCCAAAAGTAAGTAGTCACAAATGAAAGTCTTTTCACCTTCTAAAACAGGGCCTGAAGCAGTCTCTGTTCACAAGAGAACACAAGATAAAAAGTTCTTTCAAGCATTAGCCAAGCAGAAGTAGTCCCTCTTCACATCAGCTGAGGCAAATTCACTATTATTTCCCAGCAGGGAGATTCCGTTGACATCTCAAATATAGAGCAATTAGTTCCAACAAACCTGGCTCTGGCAAAGGAATCTGACGTGATTGATGTACACTGGAAAATGAACTGTTGTCTGCCACGACTGGCCACTTCCAAAACCCCTACCATTTATTTCCCAGCCAGGGAGGGGCTGGCTATTGTCTGCTTTTCCCTGAGATCCGGCTTATTGCTTTCCTTTGCTCTCCTCTCCTGTCTTCTCTAAGCATATGTGACTCTGGGATGGGCCACGTGTTAGTGAACCTGCGATGATAATTTTATTTATTTATATATTTACAGCACATACCCCTGTTTCCCTGAAAATAAGACTGGGTCCTGAAAATAAGACTGGGTCTTATTTTCTTTTGTGTCCCAACATCAGATTAGGGCTTATTTTTTGGGGAGGTCTTATTTCCCCCCCCCCCATGTACAGGAGGCCCACTTCTGCTTGTTTGCAGTGGGGCAGGAGGCTGCGAGGCGTGCCAGTGCCACTGCCATGGGGAGCGTAGTTGCCCCATGTGTCCTGCATGGGCTTATCTCAGAGCCCCCGCAGCCAGGCCACCCACGCCCTGACACCTGCCTCCCCTCATGGCTGTGGCACTGACACACCGCTTGGCCTCCTGCTCCATTGTGGCCGTGAGCAAGCAAAAGAAGTGGGCCGGTGGCCACGTGGGCTCCTGATGCACATAGCTGCTGGTGCTGCTACTGAGAAGCAGGTGTTGGGTCGTGGATGGCCTGGCTGCGGGGGCCCTGAGGTAAGTGAGTGCGGGGCACATGGGGCAGCTATACTACCACCCTGCCTCGTCTTGTGGCCGTAGCACCATGAGCAACATGACGGAATGGGTGGGTGGCTGCACAGGCTTTTAGGGTTTAATTTGAGTGTAGGGCTTATATTAAGCACACACATATAAAAATATGCTACGGCTTATTTTTGGAATAGGTCTTAGTTTCAGGGAAACAGAGTATATGACCACCTATCTCATATAACAATTCTAGGCAGCTCACAACATTCACTAAAATACAGCTAAAAACAAAACTACCCTTCTCCTCAGGAACCAAAGCAAACAGCCTCCCAGCTCAACTTCCATCCTAATCCAATACTTGAGGTGGAAAACCCAGGTTTTCCAGCCCTCTTGAAATCTACAAGGGTACAAATAATTCTTGGATCGATTGAGTTAATCATGCACCTGAGCAATATAGTCTTATTCCAACTCAGATAAGAGATGGTCTAAATAAATGATCTTTCATAGGAGAACCCCGCTAGCTTGGAATAATAGCCTTTTATTAAGGGGGTGTTTCAAAGTCTCTTGATTTGCTGACTGAAAATAACAAAAATGGAAATCGTTCTGCTTACAAAAAGTGCTCTGGCTAAGTTCCAGGTCTCATACTGTGATCTCTTCATGCGGACAATCATAACACAGTTCACTGAATCAAAAGTGTGGGTTCTGGCAATCTCCACTCAGAGTAACTTGATTATTTTTTTTAAATCACCCTTCTGTGGACAGAGTTGTACCACAATTTCTCCAGAACTGATGTAATATCCCATGTGAAACCTTAAAATTTGGACCTTCATTCAATGGATGCAGGGGCCAAACTGAGATTTCATCAAGCAGCTAACAGAACAAATAACCAATTGTTCTGAATTGCTCCCTTGTTCCGAAATCTGATTACAAACAAATAACAATTGTTCTGAATTGTTCCATTGTTCTAAAAATCTGTCTGGGCAATATATGTCCTTTGTGTTGTTTAATCTATGTGGTGATTAGAGATAGAACATAAACAGAAGGTGCATGTTCTGACCTAGGATTCACAAAATCACGAAGTAGACTCCTTGTCCTGACAAAACCCCATTTTTATTAAGCTAATGTGAATTCCTCTCATTCATATCCTGCAAAGTCCCAGCAAACAGTCTTTTAAGGGTGAATTTTACAACCACAGACCTTATCAAGCTTGGAGAGCTGCCAGGCCGATATCTTCACAATGCTGTACAAGAAAATACTTGCCAAGGAGTCTCTGAGAGTTATGAACAAATCTTCACACTAATGAAACAAAGAAATGGTCTCCTGCAAACTCCACTCCTCTTTTGCTCCTCTTCCCTCTGGGAGGGGCCATTCACCATCCACCTGTTGCCTTTACTCCTGAGTCGGCCCTTGTTCCTTAACTGTTCCCTTCTCCTGGCAGCTCTGTGCATGCGCACATCGGGAACAGACTCCAGCTGTTCTTCCCCACTGAACTCCGACTCCGAAGGCAGCTGATAACTTTTGGACGGCTCTGGCCCCATCTCTGCCTCCAATGCAGTGCACTCATCAGAGCATTCCCAAGACTCCAGGACTGGTCCATGTTCCTCCCCAACCTCTGAGTCTGCCACCAGCTCCGCTGGCAGGCCACAACAGTGCACAATGAAAAACCATGAATGATATTATTATGCAGTTGATGCAAATTGAGACAAATGGATGCAAAGGATGAAAACCCATCAATTACGTAGACATTCAAGGGGATCAGATATGTCAATTATGTACATTTGGATTGAACGGAATGGGTGGGGATAATGGATGTGGCTCATTCTTCAGGAAGAACTGAATTTGGCAGGCATATTCTGTGCTGTTAGACCTTGGAGTCTAAAGAAGGGTTGTTGTTTTTTTCCAGTTTTCCCCACTAGACTAATTATGCAAAATGAGTTGATTGACTGATTCTAAAGGTTTCCTATAACATAAGTGAATGAAATTAATTTAACCTCTGTGTACGATAGTGTCTCTTTGGGGCAAATTGAAGTCTGTGGGAGTTCCCTGGGTCAACTGTCTATTTTGGTGGGTATTTTATTGGTTTATCTATTTACCCAATTCATATAGTCATCTACAGTATCTCACAAAATGTCCATTCTTCTACATACAGCACATTAATCTTCTAAGTGACCCTATGTTGTGGAAACATCATTTTTCTTTCTGATAACCAGGTGGCATTATGTTTAATCCTTTTCACTCCAGGGTAGCTTAGCTATCAAGAGCCTAAATGCAGAGTGGGTAATTTCAAGGGTTTCAGCAACTACAAACCATCTCTGAATTAACAAATTCAACTTTTCCTTGGCATTCATTATTAAAAGAGAATATCATATGCTACAAATTGACATTTTCTTCAGAGGGCTTAAAATAAGAGGATAGAAAAACCTCATGCTTGGAATATAATTGCTTTATTTTCCATAGTTTATCTGGTTGTCTTGAAAAACAATCCATGGCCACTGAGATGTGGGTGTCCCCCAAGCAGAGGTGGGATTCAGCCGGTTCGAACTGGTTCATCCAACTGGTAGTGGCAATTACAGAGTGTCTTATACTCCGAAAAATACGTATATACATCAGTGGCAGTGACGTGCGGTCAGCTTTAGCCCTGGTGAGGCACATTTTAGACTTGTGGACTTCAACTCCCAGAATTCCACAGCCAGGCATGCTCAGTTCCAATTTAAAGCGACAGCATTTTTCCCCCTTGCAAAATAAGTTTTCTCATTCTTTTTCTTCTCCCTCCCCCTCCTTCCTCCCTCTCTCCCTCCCTCCCCCCTCTCTCAAACAGACACATGCACACAGAGAACTTCGATCCCTCTCTCATTCACTCACTCTCAAACACAAACACAGAAGTTGGATTGGATATATTTTCCAAAGGCTTGAAAACAGCTCCTCTGCCATACCCCCTCCTTCCCCTGCTGCCTTCCGATCAAACTTTTTGAATTCCTCCCCCCCTCCCCACACACGCACCTTTTCCAGCTGTTTCAGAGACTATTTCAACTCTGCTTCTCCCTGCCCTGCCCTGCCCTGCCCTCCCCTCTTGAAAAGCCAGAGCTCTGTCAGACTGAGCTAGTTGCTCCCAGAGAACTCTAAAAAGCCTCTAAAAATGCCCTCTACAGGAGGCGAGAGAATACGTGCCTCATTTCCATAAGGAATTCTTTGCTTGTTAACCGTTGCTTAACTCTTAAAAGGCAAAAAAATCCTTATGCAAAAGAGGCCCCTAGTTCTCTGGCCTCCTCCTAGTTAATACTGAGAGCAGACACCAAGCCACTGTGACTTGAAATCTGGTAGCAACTACCCTGGCTTTAATTATTTTAAGAAAATTATTTAAAATCCTTTCCTTTCTCTGAGGAGACTGGTGAGGCCCCGCCTCCCTTGCCTCTAGTGACTGCACGTCCCTGATCAGTGGTGGGTTGTAGGCGGTACACCACGGTACGGGCGTACCGGAGCCTGCCCAGAGCACCAGATACCATTCCGGTATGATGCTTCGGAGGGCCCAGCCGCCTGCCCAAGCTCCTTACTGTTCTTTTAAGTCTTCAGCACTTACACGCATGGCACGTACAGGACGTGTGCGATGCTCCGCTGAGCAGCTAGTCGTGGAGATTTGCAGAAGTGGTAAGATGCATGCGCGCACTGCACATGTCCATGTGGACACCGCTGGGCCCGTTCCAACTGTACCGGTTGGAACAGGATCTGGAACCCACCACTGATATACATGTGTATATGTGTAGCACGATTAAGCATATTTCTGTCTGATCTTTCCTTCTAGCCAGCTTTCTCCCCCAAGCATTGAGATTGGGAGAGGTTGGAGCCCCAGAGATGGTTTGATTGGATTCATCAGGGAAACGGCTGCTCCACTTATTTAAAAGTAGGGCTGGACCTTTCTGTTTTTTTGAACCTAGCCCTTCTTAACATTCAGGACACACCAGGGGTGGGTTTCAACCGGTTCGTGGCGGTCCCTGCGAACCGGTTGGTCGGCGAACCCGGAAGTAAGTAACTTCCGGGAACGGCGAAGGGCGCGCCTGCCTGCGGTCCTTACCCGGTTTTGACGAGTTCTGCGCTTCTATGCATGCGCAGGACGCATACAGCGTCTGCGCGATCCTCCAGGAGCAGCTGGAGCATCGCGCAGACGCTAGTATGCATGCGTGCACCACGCGTGTGCACGAGGACGCCGCCGGCCCCGTTCCAACCGAACCGGTTGGAACGGGGCGAGAAACCCACCCCTGGGACACACATAACATACTTTCATACTTCAACTATCAAGTTACAGGGATTGTGGTTCTTTTGGTTTTGAATCTGGGCAACAAAGGTGATGAGGGAGCTGGAGGCTAAAGCATACGAAGAAGGGTTACAGGAATTGGGTTTGTGTAGTCTAGTGAAAAGAAGGACTGTGAGTGACGTGATAGCAGTGTTCCAATATTTGAGAGGCTGACAAAAAGGGGAGTGGGGTTCAACCTATTTTGCAAAGCACTAGAAAGCAAGGCAAGAAACAATGGATGGAAACTAATCAAGGGGAAAAGAAAACTAGAACGAAGGAGAGATTTCTTAACAGTGAGAACCCAAAGGTGCTTTTTTCAAAAGGCAACTGAACCATCTTGTTTTTTCTTTGAAGATGTTTCACTTCTCATCCAAGATGTTTCTTCAGCTTTGACTGGGTGGTGGGGAAAGATTTATACTCCTTGCATTTGCATTCTTTTAAAGAGTCTTTGAGGCCACCTGGAAGTTTATCAGTGTTGTCGGGGTCACCTGAGTAGTGCAAATGGGTTTAGAGTCTTCTTGGAACTGTGTTGTAGCCTGGAGATAGATGATGTCATATCTCTCCCCCTCTGTTGAGAGGTGTTCAGTTTTGACATAGATGGCCTCTTTGACCCCTCTCGCAAACCAGTGTCCAAAATGTGGACTTTGCTATCTTCGTAAGAATGGCCTATGTCTTTTAAATGCAAATGACCAGCTGTCTGCACGGAGTATAAATCCTTCCATTCCCCACCATCCAGTCAGAGCTGAAGAAGCTTCTTGGATGAGAAGCTAAACGTCTTCAAAGAAAAATAAGGAAGTCCAGTTGCCCCTAAAAAAGCACCTTTGGGATAACTATGATCTGGATGACTGAGAATCTCCATAGACATCTAACAGTGAGAACAATTAGCCAGTGGAACGATTTAACCTTCAGAAGTTGTGGGTGCTTCATCACTGGAGACTTTCAAGAAGAGACTAGACAGCTGGAATGGTATACAGCAGTGTTGGTGAACCTTTTCAGCACTGAGTGCCGAAAGGGGGGTGCATGCGTGCATGTGTGCCAGAAACCAGAGAGCAGCTGTCCAGTGCTCATGCACACGTTGGGAAGATGATCTTCTGGTTTCCAGTGCATGTATGCGCACCGGCCACCTGGTCTTCTGGTTTCTGGTGTGCATATACACCGGCCAACTGGTCTTCGTGCACACATGTGCACCAGAAACCAGAAGACCAGGTGGCCAATGTGCATGCACACACCGGAAACCAGAAGATCATCTTCCCAGTGCACGCATGCGCACCGTAGGGCTACTCTTCCGGTTTCCACTGCTCCTGCACATGGGAAGACCAGGTGGCCAGCACGCAGGAAGAACAACAACTGATGGCTCGCGTGCCCAGAGAGATGACTCTGCATGCCACTTCTGCCACACGTGCCATAGGTTCTCCATCACGGGTATATAGGGTCGCCTGTTTGAGTAGGGAGTTGGACTAGAAGTCCTCCAAGGCCCCTTCCAACTCTGTTATTCTTTCTTCCTTCTCCTCCGCAGGTGTCATTCCACATCCCACCAAAAGCAGCCCACCATTCTCTAAGAACACGAGCCATGGCGAGACCTACAAGGGGAACTCCACCTTCTCCCCCTACTATCAACATTCTTCTCCAATAGCATGCATGTTCATCGTTGCCTATGCCTTTATCTTTTTCATGTGCATGATTGGCAACCTGTTGGTGTGCTTCATTGTGCTAAAGAACCGGCAGATGAGAACAGTCACCAACTTCTTTATCCTCAACCTCGCGATCAGCGATGTCTTGGTGGGGATTTTTTGCATGCCAACCACACTGGTGGACAACCTGATTACAGGTAAATGAAAACCGAAAATATTCAGAGAATATCGAAAAAGGGGAAAGTGAAAAGAAATGCTAAGATTCCCCCCCAAATATTTAGGGTTGCCAACTAATTTACAAGAAGAATGGGCTTTGAGGTTTCATGATTTTGGAGAACATCACTAGCTCTGATATGAATGTCTTAAAATTTTAAATTATGAAATGAAGTGATGCAAATTTTCCATTAAAAAATTATTGTTCCGACAGCATTTGATTTGATTTGAAAGTGCAGCCTTCATTTTGTAGCTTAAGTCAGCTCAGGTGCCAGTGGCACAAATACTAGTTTTGGATTTTATACACAGGTTATACCATATTTTTCAGACTACAAGACACGCAGGTATATAAGACGCACTAAGATTTTGAAGAGGTAAGTAAGAAAAAAAAGTTTTTGTCTTCCCCAGCCCCCAGGATCACTCTGCAGGCTTCAACAGGGCTGGGGGGAAGGCAAAAACGCCCCCATTTTGTGAAAAAACGGGCAGAAAACATGCTTGCAGAGTGCTTCTGGGGGCTGGATAAAGGCAAAAATGGGATGCAGTGGTGGGGCTTCGGGAGGCCAAAAATGGCTGTATTCGGTGTATAAGACATACCAACATTTCCATGCTCTTTTAGTGGGGGGAAGGTGCGTCTTATATTCTGAAAAATATGGTAGTTGTAAAACACCGTAGGTATATTACTTGCCTGCATTTGCTCGGGGGTGGTGGTGGTGGAGTAAAACATTTTACTTTTGTGATTAACTTGTATGAAATCTTTCCCTGGAGAGGGCATAATTATGAAAAGTGATGGAACGTGTAGTTTGGATGTTGAATCGGGACTTGTACTTTTGTCTTCTTTCTGAGACATTTATTTATTTGTCTAATTTATATAACTGCCCATCTCAAAAACAAGTGATAAGTGCAGCGGGCAATGAAATTATATTGCTGAATGGCATCATCTATCTAATCTATCTAATATACTCATGTTGGAAGCACCGAGGGACTTCTGGATTGAAAGGATTAGCCAGTGACATCTCTGTTGTCCATGGCAAAGGACACCCTACTGGGCACCAGGCAGATGGATGTAGGTTTTTCTGCGGACTGGGATGGGTGTGGTTTCATATGCTGCCTGGATTCTGTGTGTACATGGATGGGGCTTTGCTCATTTATGCGGGGCAGTTTCTGGCGGGCCGCAAACCAGCACCGGTCTGTGGCCTTTATTCTTATCTAGGCTTCACAAAATCATGAAGCAGACTCCTTGTCCCGACAAACCCCCTTTTTATTAAGCTATCACATCCAGCAAAGTCCCAGCAATCAGTCTTTCAAGGATGAATTTACAATCAGAGACATTATCAGGCTTGGAGAGCTGCCAGGTTGATATCTTCGCAATGTTGTACAAGAAAATACTTGGCAAGGAGTCTCTGAGAGTCGCGAATAAATCTTCACACTAATGAAATGAACAAATTGTCTCCTGCAAACTCAACTCCCCTTTTGCTTTTCTTTATTCCCTAAGGGAAGGGCGATTTACCATCCACCTGTGCCTTTACTCCCAAATTGGCCCTTGTTCCTTAATTGTTCCCTTCCCCAAACTCCAAGACTGGCCCTTGTTCCTCCTCACCCTCCTCACTGTCTGAGTCTGCCACCAGCTCTGCTGGCTACTGGGTGGCAACAACAACCTTGGGGACCACTGGCCCAGGGAATGCCCACTTGGGGGTTCCTTTCATGTTCCTGGCATGAGTTGGAACGAAGAATGAGAACTCACCCCACCCCATGGCAGGTCTCAAACACAGGCTTGTCAAGCCAGCATCTTAACCACATGAACCACTATGCTCCTATCTACCAAATAATGAAAGTCTTATAGACTTTGCTTCATGCAATGATACAATGACTGTAACTGTGAAAATGAACGACACAGAGATGGAAAACAGTGAGCTATTTAACAGAGGTGTTAGATGGAGAATTTTGCACATAGGAAAAACATAACCAAATGCCTAGAAGCCGTTAGTTCTGTCCAGGGTTATGTCTATTGATTAGATTTGTCTACAAAGCTTATCTTGACTTTTGTTTCCAAATTCCAGTGGTCACTTACAGATGAGTGCCAGACTTTCGAAAGCAAATATTCCGAGGAAAGGTCTAGATTCAAATCCCTATTTGAGTACAGTATGTACTTGATAGCTTTGGATTTGACATTCTCCGTCTCAGCTCAATTCACCTGATACGGTTGTTGTTGAAAGAACATTAAAGAAAAATCTCTTGTAAGCCCTCTTGAGCTCTCAAAGCAAAGTTCAGCTATAAACACAGTAATAAATACATAAATAAAATCAATGTGTATCTGATGTTCAGAGAGTGGAAGGTGAACCTATAACGAAATACCTAAGAAAACAGGTAAGGTATCTATCCATGGGTTTCTCTATAGGTCAATCAACACAACCATAGAATTAAGAATGAGGCATCCAGATCCCAAAAATAGATTTGGTCTGCTCTCTATTGCAGGCTGTAGTTCATCATGTGGGGCTGCAACAATTTCTAAATCCACAGATGTTGGGTTATACAGAAATCAAAGATGTCATTTGAAAATCTCTGACTCTAGTATGTCTAGACTCAGGGATGTTTTTCAAAACTTTTAGCAACCGATTCTCTGCCCAGTTGCTGGATGGGTGTGACCTACTTAGCCTCCTGTACCATGGTAGGGGGGGAGTTTTTGCCCTCCCCAGGCTCTGGAGGCTTTCCTCGAGCCTCCAGGAGGGTGAAAACTGCCAGACATCTGGAACTTCCAGAAAGACCATTTTTCACCCTCCCAGAGCCTCTGTGTTGGCCCTGCACTTAGGTGGCATCCAAAACAGGTCACGTGGAGATTCCTGGGAGGGGCAGGGTGGGGTGGGTGGGGCCAGCCAGTCCTTTCAACTACTGGTTTGGCAAACCCAGAGGTGGGTTCCTACCAGTTCGCACCAGTTCGGTAGAACCGGTTCGTCAAATCTACTGAACCAGTTAGAAGAGGTTCCACCAGAAAGCAGGCCACACCTACAGAAGAGGTTCCAAATTTTTTTGAAACCCACCACTTACACACACACACACACATACACATACACAGACAGACTCACACACAGAGAGAAAGAGAAAGGAAGAAAGAAAGAAAGAAAGAAAAAAGAAAAAAGAAAGAAAAAGTGAGAGAGAGATGAAAGAAAAAAAGGAAAAAGGGACAGAGAGACAAAAGGAAGGAGAGAGAGAGAGAGAGAGAGAGAGAGAGAGAGAGAGAGAGAACACATGGCCGGCAAGCCACTCCCACCAGGTCACATGGCCGGCAAGCCACTCCCACAAAGGAGGCCACACCCACAGAGTAGGTTTGAAAAAATTTTGAAACCCACCACTGGGCAAACCAGATGTAAAATTAGCATCCGGTTCACCCAAACCGGTCCGAACCAGCTGAATCCCACCCCTGTCTTAACTCCCATATTTGTCAGTTAATTTCTACGTAGCCACAAGAGGATGAAGTCCAACCCTTCTTCAATGCTGTTGAACTTTATCCAATTTTACATGAGCAGGAATCATCAATCCAGGACGACCCCTCAGTTACAGACCGGTTGTGTCTGGGGCATTGCTACCCCACCCAGAACCATGAATCCCCAGATACAAAGGAGCTGCGTCCCCACAGTTTTACTAGCTGAAGTTAAAATAAATTCAGCTTACGTTTAAATAGCAATAGCACTTAGACTTATATACTGCTTTTTAGTGTTTTACAGCCCTCTCTAAGTGGTTTAGTCAGCATCTTGCCCCCAACAATGTGGGTCCTCATTTTACCCACCTTAGAAGGAAGGAAAGCTGAGTCAATCTTGAGCCTGGTGTGATTCAATCTGCCAAACTGCTAGCAGCCGGTGATCGCACAGACTAGGCCTTCTCTGGATCCCATCTGCCAGCCAAGGTCGGCTGCGACCCCCCAGGGGAAAGCCTTCTCTGTTGTAGCTCCAGCCCTCTGGAACGAGCTCCCTGTGGAGATCCGGACCCTTACTACTCTCCCGGCCTTCCGCAAAGCCACTAAGTCCTGGCTGCTCGGGCAGGCCGGGGGGCTGTTGAAGTATCCAGCCCCACAGTAACTATGAATGTTGTGTATTTTAAATTGTTGTTTTGTCTATTTATCCCCTTCCCCTTTTTATTGTAAGCCGCCCGGAGTCCTTCGGGAGTGGGCGGCATACAAGACCAATAAACTATAACTATCAGCAGAAGTAGCCTGCAGTGCTGCACTCTAACCACTGTGCCATCTCAGCTCTTGTTAAATTTAATATATGTTAAATTTACTTTTTGTTCTGGCTTCATCTCCAACTGTCAAAAGCCAGGGAGAAAATAAGTTTTACATCTTTGGGCTAAAATCCAACCTAAATGATTCTTTCGATTCTAGGCAATATTTTTTATGCTTCACTGAGGCTGATATTTATTAGATTCTGGTTTAGGGAAGTACAAGAAAAGATAGTGGGATGACAGACAATTCATTTGCTTTCAATCCCTTTGACCTAAAATAAATGATAAGAAAAGGTTAAAATGCAAACATTGCAAATAACATATGGAAATGAATTGGAGGTTTGGCCAGAAACATCACATACCTTCTCCTTCATTAACATAAATCCTCATTCCAACAGAGCAACTTATTTTATCTCTTCTCAGAAATTCTTCAGGGCACAATTTATTGACAGCTTTAAACCGATATGTGGAATTATCACTCTCTAGGGAATGCTTGGATCTTTACTTGAATAAGACAAGCCTATGAATTTCGCCTGTTCCAAAAAAGAGAAACTGTTTGGTGGGGCTTAAGATTATAACATAGGACAGTGTTGGCAAACCTTTTTGGCACCGAGTGCCGGAAACCGGAAGAGCAGCCGCCCGGAGTGCATGCGTGCCCCAGGAAAACGATCTTTCAGTTTCCAGCACGAACATGCACACCAGCCACCTGGTCTTCCAGTTTCTGGCATGCATGCATGCGCAAAGGCCAGCTGGCCAGTGCGCATGAGTGCTCTGGAAACCAGAAGAGCAGCCGCTCAGTGCGCATGCGTGCACCGGGGAAATGATCTTCTGGTTTCCAGTGCACATGTGTGCACCGGCCAACTGGTCTTCTGGTTTCTGGCATGCATGCATGTGCGAAGACCAGCTGACTGGTGTGCATGCATGTGCCGGAAACTGGAAGATCATCTTTCCGGCACAGGCACGTGCATTGGGTGGCTGCTCTTCCGGTTTCCAGCACTCCTGCACGTATGAAGACCAGCTGGCCAGCACACCAGAATCCGGAAGAACAATGGGCAACGGTTCGTGTGCCAAGAGAGATGGCTCTGAGTGCTACATCCGGCACATGTGCTGTAGGTTCACTATCAGGGACATAGGGCAAGGCTGCTGGGTACCATAATCTGGAAAGCAGCAAAAACCAGATAATAGCATGAATTGAACATATCTCTGGGGACATCTTCAAATGTCCTAGCTACAAATACAGAAGTCCATCAGTCCCTGCTCAGTTGCCTGTGGTCGGTGTAGCAGAATATTTGGTCTTTGAAGATGCTACCATGGTTACTGGCAAAACGTCTGAAAATCATCTGTCCAGACCACTAAACCCTGAAACCCAACCGTGCCCAGCAGATACAGGTAGTCCCCAACGTACAACCAGAATTGAGCCCAAAATTTACGTTGCTAAGTGAGAAATTTGTTAGTTCAGTTTTGCCTCAGGTTATGATTTTTCTCATCACGTATGTTAAGCGAATCATTGCAGTTGTTCAGTTCGTAACATGGTTCTTAAGTGAATCTGGTTTCCTCATTGAGTTTGCTTGTCAGAGGTTCGCAAAAAGGGGGACTCGTGACCCCGAGACACTGCAACCGTCATAAATGTGAGTCAAGCACCCAAATGTAAATCACGTGACCATGGGGATGCTGCAATCGCCATAAGTGTGAAAAAATGGTCATGACTTTTTTCAGTGCTGTTGTAGGTTTGAACAGTCATTAAATGAAGTCATTTTAAGTCAAGGACCACCTGTTTTGATGAAAATCCACACACCCCAAGATTGACTCAGCCTTCCATCCTTCTGAGGTGATTAAAATGAGGGCCCAGATTGTTGGGGAAAATATGCTGACTCTGTAACGCACTTAGAGAGGGCTGTAAAAGCACTATGAAGTGGTATATAAGTCTAAAACTCTAAGTGTTACTGCTATCTCTCATGTTCCTCTCTGCCTGTCAAATAGATGTTTAAAAATTATATTAAATTACAGTTCCATATTTCTGTTCAAGGCACCCGGTGGCTCAGTGTCTACGATGCTGAGCGTGTCAATCAGAAAGGTCAGCGGTTCGAATCCCTAGCGCCACGTAACGGAGTGAGCTCCTGTTACTTGTCCCAGCTTCGGCCAACCTAGCAGTTCAAAAGCACATAAAAATGCAAGTGGAAAAATAGGGACCACTGTTGGTGGGAAGGTAACAGTGTTCTGTGCGCCTTCGGTGTTTAGTCATGCTGGCCACATGACCACAGAGACATCTTTGGACAGCGCTGGCTCTTCGGCTTTGAAATGGAGATGAGCATCACCCCCTAGAGTCAGGAACAACTAGCACATATGTGCGAGGGGAACCTTTACCTTTACCTATTTCTGTGTAATTATCAGAGCTAAGGATAAATTAATTTTCCTCACATTATACCTACACATGAGCAGAACTGAAGATATGTTTATTTTCTCAAAGCAAACTGCAAATGAGTTCTGAGGTGCACCAATCGATATAGAAAGATGGAAAGCATTTTTGAGAATGTCCCCCCCCCCCCTGTAGCTTTTTATCTTGATTTTTGTAACGTAACCAGGAAGTTGCACTTATGCAGCCAGCTGGCACTTTAAAATAAATCAGATTTTTTTCATCAGGGCTTATTCAGTGTGGGCAGGCAAATTTTGAGCGAGTGAAAACACACTTTCTTGTTATGTAAAGTGTTGGACATCTTAAAAGCATATTTATGCTTGTGAATGTTGATTAGCTCTTTAGAGCTACATTTGGCAATCCATCGAGCGCATTCTAATTTTAATCAAACAGCATATTTTGCTTTTAATATATTTAAATGTTAACAATTATTGTTTTATATTTTTATAATGATTGCATTTTAATTGTTGTTTTTGTTTGATTATTGTACTCAGCCCAGAGTCATTTCTTCTAAAGGGGTGACTGTGCCAATTTAATAAATGAATGAATGAAAAATACACTTAAGAACCCACGACAATGTTATTTTTGCCATATATTTCCATCAAATGACCACATTTTCTGTCTTGATTTTAAACATTTGTTTCGAAAACCTGACTGTAACCTTGTAGGCGAAATTGGGATGGGGGCATGGGAGGAAATCCGAGAAAAAGTCAATGATGAATGTATTTTTCCTCTGCAAATGTTGTCAAGAAAACTATATGGATAGAGAGCTAACAAACTGGTACTCAACCCGGAAAAGACCGAGTGGCTGTTGTGTTTTCCTCCCAAAAATTTGGCTAATGTTCCAACAATCAGGCTGGGGGGGCAAAATTTACACCCCTCAGACAGGGTCCGCAACTTGGGAGTCCTCCTGGATTCACAGCTGAGTTTTGAGCATCACTTGTCGGCTGTGACCAGGGGGGCATTTGCCCAGGTTCGCCTGGTACGCCAGTTGCGGCCCTACCTGAACCGGGAGGCTCTCACAACAGTCACTCGAGCCCTTGTGACCTCTAGGCTGGAATACTGCAATGTGCTCTACATGGGGCTGCCCTTGAAGAGCATCCGACGACTTCAGCTAGTTCAGAACGCGGCCGCGCGAGTGATTATGGGCGCACCACGGTTCGCCCATATAACACCAATCCTCCGTGAGCTGCGCTGGCTACCTGTTGATCGTCGGGTGCACTTCAAGGTCCTACTTACCACCTATAAAGCGCTCCATGGTAGTGGATCTGACTATTTGAGAGACCGCCTCCTGCCAATTAGCTCCCTGCGTCCCATCAGATCGCACAGAGTAGGCCTCCTCCGAATTCCATCCGCCAGTCAGTGCCGACTGGCGACTACGCGGAGGAGAGCCTTCTCAGTTGCAGCTCCGACATTATGGAACACCCTCCCCGTGGAGATCCGTACCCTCACCACAGTCCAGGCCTTCCGCACAGCCCTGAAGACCTGGCTATCCCGTCAGGCCTGGGGATAGGATTACTCTCACCCCGCCCGAATGTTGAATGAATGTTGTGTTTTTATGGATAATTTTCTTTTATTCACGATTTTTTTTCCTTTAAGTCTTGTCTTGCACCCCCTTCCCCTCACTATTGTAAGCCGCCCTGAGTCCCTCCAGGGAAAAGGGCGGCATATAAATTCTTAATAAAATCACTAAAAAAAAAAAATGTGTACATCCACCCAGGAATATGTTCAAATTGATATGAATTTTTTCACACTGCTTTGAGAGATGGCAGAGCTCAAAAAAAAAAAAAAAAATTCATATGAAGGGAAAATTCAGAATATATTTTTGGACATATTTCTGGGTTTCATTTGCCAGCACTACTTCTGTGCAAAATGTTTCTTCTGACTAATTTCTCTATAAACAGTCTCCATATAATGAATAGACAAACCGCTTAATCTACCAAGAAACAATGTATATTTACTTCTTTTTTGAACAAAAGGGGGGAAATAGTGTTATGGCTGAAAGGAGATGAGAATTTATTTCCAGGACATTTCCCTTATTCTTGCTAAAATGACAGGGACAAGGTTCAGTGTAAAATGTAGGCCAGACTAAGAAATCCAATGTTATGTAGGACAGTACTAATTTTTTTGTACGTTCATAGCAGGGGTGGGTTTCAGGCGGTTCGCAGCGGTCCCTGCGAACCGGTTGGTCGGCGAACCCAGAAGTAAGTAACTTTCGGGAACGCTGAAGGATCCACCCGCCCGCCCGCGTTTCTTACCCGGTTTTGACGAGTTCTGCGCTTCCACGCATGCGCAGAACGCATACAGCGCCTGCGCGATCCTCCAGGAGCAGCTGGAGCATTGCACAGGCGCTAGTACGCATGCGTGCATTGTGCGCGTGCACGAGGACGCCACTGGCCCTGTTCCAACCGAACCGGTTGGAACGGGGCGAGAAACCCACCTCTGGTTCATAGTAACAGAATCTTGCAAATCTGAATATTATTTTCCTTTCTTTCCTTTAACTTTGAGGGCCAAGCCCCGTTTATTGACTTGGCAGCAACACTCCCTGCATTATTCAAGGTCATTCCCTATAACCTCTACAATTCCCCCTTACATATTCCTTATCCAAGCCAAAGGAATTATTTCCACCCCTAAACAAAGTCTCTCTCTTCATGCTTTCCTTGCAGAAAATAAAGTAGTATAGTCAGAGGTGGGCTTCAAAAATTTCAGCAAAGTACTCTGCCCAGTTGCTGGGTGGGCGTGGCCATGGTGGGCGTGGCCTAGTCAGCCTCCTGCACCACCGGGGGGGAGGGGGGCGGACGGACACACACGTTTTCACCTTCTCCGGGTTCCGAGGCTTTCCTCAAGCCTTTGGGAGGGTGAAAACTGTTTCCCTCAGGCTCCAGAGGCCCGTTTCCAGCCTTCCAGAACTTCTGGGAGGCTCAAATTCTCCCCCTCCCCAAGCCTCCGTGCAGACCCTGCACTTCCTTGTATCCAAAACAGGCTGCGTGGAGACTCCTGGGAGGGGTAGATGGGGCCAACCAGATTTGGAGGTTCTCCAAACTGGATATAATGTTAGTTACGGGTTCTCCCAAACTCGAGCAAACCCGTAGCAGCCCACCCCTGAGTGTAGCACAGGTAGCCCTCAAGTATCGTGGCACGACAAAACCGCGCTCGTCAAAATCGCGGTGATAAAATCGCGGTGCTAAAGCCGTGACACCATCACCGCGCGTCACCACTGCCGCGGCAACAGCGCGGCAACAGAAGGGCGCTTTAAAACGGCGCCGCGGCAGAAAGCCGATTTCAATTAAGGTAAGGGTTAGGATTAGGTTTAGGGGTTTGTTTTAGGGTTTGTTTTAGGGTTAGGTTTAGGGTTAGGTTTAGGGTTAGGTTTAGGGTTAGGGTTAGGTTTAGGTTTAGTGTTAGGTTTAGTGTTAGGTTTAGCGTTAGGTTTAGCGTTAGTTTTAGCGTTAGGTTTAGGGTTAGGGTTAGGTTTAGGGTACTGACTGTTTGGGAATGCGCGGATTTGCCCTCCGTGATTATGTCATAGCGGTAGGGTCGCATTTTTCCTTAGCGCTTAGAACGGCGCGAATTAGTCTTCGCGCTTATGTCTCCGCGGATAAGGGCTTCGTGGATTTGTGGTGGAACCCTCAAGTATAAGACTACAGATGAACCAGAAATATCTGTTGCTAAGCAAGACGGTTAGATGGGTTTTGCCTCATTTTACAACCTTTCTTGCCACAGTTGTTAAGTGAATCACTGCAGTTGTTAAGTTAGTAACACGGTGGTTAAGTGAATCTGGCTTCCCCATTGACTTTGCTTGTCAGAAGGAAACACTGCAATAGTCAAAAATACCTGCCAGTTGCCAAGCATGTGAATTTGGATCATGTGGTCACAGGGATGCTACAATGGTTGTATGAAACGTGTGAAAAACGGTCATAAATCACTTTTTTCAGTACCATTGTGTTTTTGACCAGTCACTAAACGAATGGTTGCAAATCAAAGACTTACCTGTATTGCTCAGCTTAACAAAGGCAGAATGAAAGTGATTAGCTACCAAAAATCAAGCCATCTGCAATTGAGTGCAACAAAATAAAGAAATTGCCCAGAGTAACTTGGGGGAGGTGGGAACAGGCATTTCTCCACTTGCTAATAAGAAAGAAGAAAGTCAGTTTGGTTCAGTGGTGGGTTCTGGATTCCGTTCCAACCCCGGAGTTATCAACATGCACGGGCGCAGTGCGCGCATGCGTTCTAGTATCAAATGACACTTCCGCAAGCCTCCGCAATGCTCCAGCTGCTCCACGGAGCATTGGACAGGTGCTGTATGTGCCATGCGCATGCGCAGACGCGTCAAAAGCATAAAGCACAGATAAAGAGGGCGGGCGGGTGGCACTTAGCCACCTCTGGAGCACCGGAACGGAACAGTACCTGGTACTCCAGGCAGGATCCGGTATACGTACCACCTGCAACCCACCATTGGTTTGGTCTAGTGGTGAAGGGATCAAGCTAGAAACCAGGAGTCTGTGAGTTCTAATCCCGTTTTAGGCAAATGTAAATATCATTTAAATATTTAAATCAAAACAACTGGGTGACTTTGGGCCAATCCTTCTCTCTCAGCCTGACCAGGGGTGGGATTCAGCCGGTTCGCAACGGTTCAGGTGAATCAGATGTTAATTTTGCATCCGGTTTGCTGAACTGGTTGTTGCAAGGACGCAGCCCGTTTATCATGCCAGGTAAGTGCAGGGCCCACGCGGAGGCTGTGGGAGGGCAAAAAACGGGCCTCCCAGAAGTCTGGAATCGGGCCCATTTCCGAGCTCTGGGGGGCCACCAGAGTCCAGGAGAAGCTGTTTTCAGCTCAGGGAAAGCCGCCGGAGCCTGGGGAGGGCAAAAAATGGGCCTACTGGAAACCCTGGAAGTCCGAAAAAGGGCCCATTTCCAGCCATCTGAGAGCCTCCAGAGCCTGGGGAGGGTGAAAATCCCCCCTCCATGGTGCAGGAGGCCGAGTAGGCCACACCCACCGTGGCCATGCCATGGGATGAGTGGCACATACATTTTATAAATAAATACACTGGACATTTTTAAACAGACTTCAAGAAGAATAGTGCTCTCTCATACATACAGTAGCTGACAATCATGTGGGCATGGAGACCCCTAGTGGAGACTGCAAAACATTGCAATTGCATATTGCTGTAATTTTGCAATTGAATGAGCTTTCTAATCAGCCCAGTGATATAAGCTTGTGATGTTTGGTATTTAAATTTGCAAACCCAAATCATTCTCTATAATGAAATAGTAATTACTAGTCTGGAGTGTCCATGAGGGGGTGGAGTGGTGATCACAAAAATAAAGATGACAGTTTCTTCATCACCCAGGCAGATAATCAGAATTGTTAATCAGGTAGAAAATGGGTTGATTATCCCCTTTTGAGCAAAACGTTTTAAGCTGATTTAAGATTGTTCTATATTTTTCTTATATTGTTTATGCATTCCTTATTCTGATGCCTCCCAAAAGAGATCAGTCCCAAATTTCTCACCCTGGGAATATGGGAAATTGAAATCCAAGTTTTATGGAAGATACCAGGTTTATTTACTTATTTATTTACTTACTTATTTAATTGAAATCATTCAAAAAGCCACCCATTTTATGTCAAACTTTGAGAAGCACTCAAACAACAATGAAAACAACATTACTGAAAACAGCATAATACATACATCAACTAAAATAATGATGGCTAGCCTTTTAGTTGTTCCGTGCTAAAAGTGTGCATTCGTGTGTGTGCCCACACCCATAATGCAATACGTGCGCGAACCCCCTGCACTCCCCCTCTCCTGCTCATGGGCATGTGGACCCTCCCCCACACTCCATTTCAGGCCTAGCAGTCCTCCCTGAAGCCTCCTGGGACCAGAAATTCCCCCACACTCCCCCCACCCCTGCACATTCACATGCACCCCTGCCCCCCCAACGTTTGTGTGCATATCCTGCATGCACCCCGCCACCCATGCATGCGTGGCAGAGACCCAAAAATCAGCTATTTGGTGGGAGCGTGCATACACGATGGAGTTGAACTGGGGTGATGGCTTGCGTGCCTGCAGAGAGGGTTCCACGTGTCACCTGTGGCATGCGTGCCATAGGTTCGCCATCATGGCACTAAAACCGATGTCAGCCTCTGCTTTGCTTGCTTGCTATTGGCTACCATAGAAACGGGGAGGGTGGGGGCATGGTATTTGGGACAGGAATTGTATGGTACTGGAGGAGATATGTAAAGGGGAGTTTTGTTCTCACCATCTTCTGCGCATGCTGATGGTTGATGTCAGTCGTGCCTCCATCAGTAACTAAGAAAGAAAACTCCCAACTCCATTGTTCATGGAATTAAAGTTACTTTTACTGGTTATGTAAAGATAGCAGTGAAAGAAAAGCAAGATCTGAGCCAAAAAGGCGCGAACAAGTACATATCAATGTACTTGTCTATTACCCAGCCTCCTCCCTCCAATTACCCCATCCCAGTGTCCAGTCTGCAGCTCCCTAAGGTGTCATGTGGAGTGCATCTTCAAAAGGCCTCATCAGGTTGGTATGTGAGAAAGTTGGTCTTGACCAGGTCTAAACATCGGCCATCAGCAAGCACAGAAGATGGTGAGAACAAAACTCCCCTTTACATATCTCCTCCAGTACCATACAATTCCCGTCCCAAATACCATGCCCCCACCCTCCCCGTTTCTATGGCAGCCGATAGCAAGCAAGTGAAGCAGAGGCTGACAATAACAAACATTCAAAATCTGGCATTGAAGTTAAACTTCCAACATCCTTGTTTGACAGCAGTACAATTTTATTTGAATGAAATAAATGATAGCCCTCCTCTGCAAAGCCCCTTTCATCTTTTCATTAAGACGAAAGGTCCATTTGGCACAATGTTTTGCTGGACCTCCTGCTGTGGAGAAATTGAATTGAATTGAATATTCTTTATTGGCCAAGTGTGATTGGGCACACAAGGAATTTGTCTCTCATGCTGAAGCTCTCGGTGTACATATAAATAACAAAGATACCATAGATACCAATAGGTTATCTAGATACCAATAGAAGGTAATAGGAAAGATGAAAAGGATGATAGCAATACAGTCCAGGAGTGGGTTGCTGCCGGCATTGCTGCTGGTTTGGTGTGCGGACAATTTTGCGTGTGTGCCTGCACATTTGATCATAAATGCAATAAAAATTGCTCTGCGCATACGCAGAAGCAAAAAATAAGATGGTGCCGCCTATGGCATTGCCGGGGAACCAGTTCGAGTGTGTGGCAGGTTCCAGCGACCCAGACTACCAAACTACTACTGGTTCGGCCGAAACGGGCCAAAACGGTAGGAACCCACCACTGATACAGTCCTACTACATGGTAAGTGTACTTAGGCAAACACAATGTTGTGGGCATTATGTGTTTGGAAGAGTGCTGGCATGGGGAGAAAAACTGTGTCTGGTTCTTTTGGCATAAAATGCCCTATAGTCGTGATGGTGAACCTATGGCACACATGCTGGAGGTGGCACAGAGCCCTCTCTGTGGGCATGTGCACTGTCGCCAGCTACATTTCTGGATTCCATTGTGCACATGTGCACTGGACAGCTGGTCCGCCGTGCTTGTGCATCAGCCAGCTGGTCTTCGTGCAAAGACCAGCTGGCCGACGCATATGTGTGAACCAGAACCTGGAAGAGAGTAGCTGGTTGGTGCACATGCGCTCTGGACCACCTGGCTGGCGTGCATGTGTGTGACTGATCTAGAAGAACAGCTGGCCGCAGAAGAGAGCTGATCGCCATGCACATGCGCACCCGCCAGCTGCTCTCTTTCGGGTTCTGGTGTTCCGGCGCCCGCTCCAGTTTCAGTACTCAGTGCCGAAAAGGTTAACCCTCACTGCCCTATAGATCACTGCCCTATAGCAATGTCCCGAGGGGAGGAGCTGAACTACTTTATGTCCAGGATTTGAGGGGTCTGTAGATATTTTCAAAAATGTTTTGGAGGATAGTAAGTTAGTATCATCTACTGTTATTGGCTAATCATCTTACTTTCATTCTATGTATTTATATGTTTCTGTTATATGTATTATTTTATAGTGTTGGCTGACAAGAATCTATAGCTGATGTACAAAAGTGTACAGCAGTGCAAACAAGTAAATCAGAGAAATTTTATGGATTTTTTTCCCCAACTGTGTTTTGGATGATTTTATTCTATTAAACTCGGAATTCAACCTACTATTTCAGAGGGAATCATGGTATTTACTATTTTTACTCATTATTATTGTCTTAAATAAAAAATATCTCCCAAATTCATACATTTTGGGCCTTATCCCTTGGACTCCACCATTTGTACGACTGGACATCTTAGATATGAGCATGCTCAGACCCAGTTGAAGCAATGGATTTCAATCGTGGCACGACAAAACCGCGCTCCACTAAAGCGCGCCCGATTAAACTGCGTCGCTGACGTCATCAGCAGGGCGACAACAGCAACCGCGGAGAAAAAAGGGCGCTTTAAATAGCGCTTTGAAAGCAAGCCGATTCAAGTTAAGGTAAGGGTTAGGTTTAGGGTTAGGTTTAGGGTTAGGTTAAGGGTTAGAATTAGGTTTAGCGTTAGGTTAAGGGTTAGGTTTAGGGTTAGGTTTAGGGTTAGGGTTAGGTTAAGGGTTAGGTTTAGGATTAGGTTTAGGATTAGGTTTAGGGGGGTTAGGTTTAGGTTTAGGGGTTAATTTTAGCTTTAGCGTTTACAGCGTGCTTTTTTCGTCGCGCTGTGATGACGTCAGCTACGCGGTTTCGTCGAGCGCGCTTTAGTCGAACGCGGTTTTGTGGTGGAACCGATTTCAATATATCTAAAAGTCCATTCGGAGCAATCAATCAAAATATACTTACAGTCTTCTCTAAGACCATACATCATAAGAGACGAGCATGCAACGTCTATAAAAAAAAATCTTGAAACTGTGAAAAAATCCTAACACAATTTTTAAATTGTTTATGTCTCATTTCATAATCCTAGCATCCACATAAATAGATATTCTCCAGGACAACCTATCCCTAATCTTATTTTTCAGGTCTTCCAAACGTGCCCCCATTATCTCTGTAACTAATTCCATCTTCCTTGCTGTTAGTTGTCCTCTTCTTCTGTTTCCTTCCATCTTTATCAGCAATCAAGCCTTTTCCACAGGTGGATATTTGCATAATATCATGCAGGGTGGGCTGCTGGGGGTTCGCAGGGGTTCGAGAAAACCTCTAGCTAAAATTCTGTGCAGTGCGGAGAACCCCCATTTCCCACTCCTGGCTGGCCCCATGGATGCAGGTAAGTGCAGGGTGCACTCGGAGGCTCAGGGAGGGCAAAAATCTGACCTACTGGAAGTTCGGAAAGACCACAAACGTGCCTGTTTCCAGCCTCCAGAGGGCCTCTGGAACCTGGGGAGGCTGTTTTCACCCTTCCGGAGGATCGAGGAAAGCCTCTGGAACCCGGGGAGGGCAAAAACACACACATACCCGGCTATGGTGCAGGAGGCCAACTAGGCCAAGCCCATCATGGCAACGCCCACCCAGCAACCAGGCAGAGAACCCCTTGCTAAAAATTTTGAAGCCCACCCCTGATATTATGTTCAAAGGAGGATAATTTGAATCTGGTCATTTGTGCTTCAAATGAGAGTTTAGTGTTGATGTGTTCAATGATCCCCTTGCTGGCTGGTTGGTTGGTTGGTTGGTTGGTTGGTTGGTTGTCGACAGTATTCTCAGAAGTCTTCACCAAGCCCCCTTAAAACAATTAGCCGCTGACAAATTAATAGCACGAGGAAGGAACTAGAGAGATTGTGATCACAGGTTTGATTACAATAAATCAGGGGCGTCGAACTCAAGACCCAGGGGTCGTATCCGGCCCACAAGGTGCTTAGATCTATCCCACGGAGCTTCTGCCAGCAAAAATGAAGCTTGGAAGCCCATTTTCGGGAACTCGGGAGCCCATTTTCGCTGGCAGAGTGCTTGGGCCTACAGGCAGGCCTGACACAAGTGATGTCGAGCTGGCCATGCACACCCTAGCCCGCGGTCAAAGGTGTCCCTCTTTACCAATCTGAAAATCTGGTCACCTAGTCCTTCTTTTCATCAAACTAAACATACTCAGTTCCTGCAAACATTCTTACGTTCTGCTTATCTTCCAGGCTGGCCATTTGATACTTTTATGTGTAAGATGAGTGGGTTGGTCCAAGGCATGTCGGTCTCGGCTTCTGTGTTTACCCTGGTGGCCATTGCAGTAGAGAGGTAAGCTTGACTCACTAATTTTCTATTCTTTCCCTTCAGTCTGAAAATGAAACTACAAAGTCACCTGACATTCTAATGATCTGAAATTTCTTCTCTTAGTTGACCTTTTTCTTCAAGCTTCTGTTCTCCCTACTTGCTCCAAAAAATCCCCACTTTGCTGCCTGAAACAAAGAAGAGAATAGTCTCTTAATTCCAACAAGCTGGGATAATGCTTTTAAAAAATGATTACCTAATATTAAGCATTATTTATGTATCTCTTCTTATAATTGTACTTTCTATTAAAGTGAACTCTGGATTCTAGCCCTTATGAACCTCTCTTTATTGATGACTTTTGTAAAAATCTCTCTCTCTCTCTCTCTCTCCTCTACTCCCCCTCTCTCTCCTACATCTACAGCTATCTACCGTGTTTCCCCAAAAATAAGACAAGGTCCTTATTATCAGGGGAGGGCTTATGGTTTTGGGTTTGCCACAAAATATGGCTTGGGCCTTATTATCAGGGGAGGGCTTATGGTTTTGGGTTTGCCAGGCAGTTGCTCCCTTGCGAGCGGGCCCCCGAAGAGCCGGACACAGCCTCGGGGGCGAAGCAACCATGAGGTGACCACGCTCATGAACAGCCGCCCGGCAAACCCCTTCTCCAGCCGGGCAGAGTGCCATTCACTGACTTAGGGGGTATTCCTAAGGCGCCAAGCCACGTGGCGCTCTGCCCGCTCCCCAGCTCCCGCGGCTTGGAACATTCGGGATACCTCCTAGGTCAGTGCATGGAGCTCTGCCCGGCTGGAGAGGGTGGTTGCGCGAGCACCTGTTCTGCCCACAGCTCGCATACTTCCCAGCCTCACCATGGCATGGCCCAGCTTTCCCTGCAGGGCCAGGGCACTGCCACCACTTTCGCCGCCACCACGCTTCAAGCGTAACTTCTTCTCCGGCTTCCAAACTGCGGAACTCGGCTTCCAATTCTTCCAGCAATGTCCACTCTAGGACTGCACTCTATGGTTGTGGGCCGATAGAGCTGGGGGCAGAACAGGCGCTCACGCAACCACCCTCTCCAGCCGGGCAGAGCTCCATGCACTGACCTAGGGGGTATCCTGAATGTGCCAAGCCGCGGGAGCTGAGGGGTGGGCAGAGTGCCATGTGGCTTGGCGCCTTACGGATACCCCTAGCTCAGTGAATGGCACTATGCCCAGATGGAGAGGGGGTTTGCCGGGCGGCTGCTCGTGAGCGTGGTCACCTCATGGCTGCTTCACTCCTGAGGCTGTGCCCAGCTCTTTGGGAGCCCGCTTGCAAGGGAGCAGCTGCCTGGCAACTCCCCCCTCTGGCCAGGCAGAACGTCACTCCTCAACCTAGCGGTATCCCAAAGGCGGCAAGCAACGTGAGCGCCTTTCTCCCCCCACTGCTCCAGCAGCTTGGCACCTTCGGGATACTGCTAGGTCAGTGAGTGGTGCTCTGCCCGGATGGAGGGGGGGTTGTCCAGGGGGATTATTTTCAGGGGAGCTTATATTTTTGCCCACGCGAAAAATGTGGCAAGGCCTTAGTTACAGGACAGGTTGTATTTTCAGGGAATCTATCATCTATCTATCTATCTATCTATCTATCTATCTATCTATCTATCTATCTATCTATCATCTATCTATCATCTATGTATCTATCATCTATCATCTTATCATCTATCTATCATCTATCTATCTGCTACTTCTACCTCTATCTATCTATCTATCTATCTATCTATCTATCTATCTATCTATCTATCTATCTATCTATCATCTATCATCTATCTATCATCTATCATCTATCATCTATGTATCTATCATCTATCATCTTATCATCTATCTATCATCTATCTATCTGCTACCTCTACCTCTACCTATCTATCTACCTACCTACCTACCTACCTATCTATCTATCATCTATCTATCATCTATCATCTATCATCTATCATCTATCATCTATCATCTATGTATCTATCATCTATCATATCATCTATCTGCTACCTCTACCTCTACCTCTACCCCCCCTCTCTCTCTCTTCCTACCTACCTACCTACCTACCTACCTATCGATCACATCTACAGCTATCTATCTATCTAGTATCTATCATCTATCTATCATTTATCTATCATTTATCTATCTATCGTCTATCTATCATCTATAAATCATCTATCAATCTAGTTATTCTTATAAAATTTATATTATGAATTTATGTTAATATATAGGATGAACCTCCTAGGTGGTGAGATGTTAATATATAAATATATAAATTTAAAATCAGGAAGATATTGTCAGTATTTTTTCTGACAAATTTTATTATATGATTAATTTTTTATATTGGGATTATCCAATCACAGTAATTCCTGCAAGGTAGGTTGGGTTGAGTAATAAAAATTGATGGTTTGCAGCAGAAGAATAATTTGAGCCCAGGTCTCTCTAAATCTTTTGGTGCTTTTTTTTTCCTTTCCTTAACGCACTATTCTTTGCCAATGAGTGCTTGTTATCAAGTTGTAATAAATATTCCTTTTTAATAATGTTGGTTGATTGCATGTTATAATTAACACGCCAGGCAGAGATCTAAAGATTCCCAAGAGATGGGAAAACTCTTCCCAATAGATGGTTGAGTACCGTAGATATTACAGCAAACCTTGGTGGTGCGCTGGTTAGAGTGCAGTACTGCAGGCTACTTCGCTGACTGCAATTTGGCAGTTCGAATCTCACTAGGCTCAAGGTTGATTCAGCCTTCCATCCTTCCAAAGTCTGTAAAATGAGGACCCAGATTGTTGGAGGCAATATACTGACTCTGTAAAACCCCTTAGAGAGGGCTGTAAAGCACCGTAAAGCAGTATATAAGTCTAAGTGCAATTGCAGTGCAAGTGCAAACCGCAAAAGAAAGCTTGTTTCAAACAGCGGTTCCGATATTTGAGCCGACCGCTTCTTCTTTTTCTTCCAGGTTCCGCTGCATTGTGTATCCTTTCAGACAAAAACTAACCCTACAAGTAGCTCTGATCATCATCATCATCATCTGGGCCTTAGCCTTCATCATTATGTGCCCCTCCGCAGTTACCTTGACTGTCACCCGAGATGAAAACCACTTCATGCTGGATGCTTATAATAACTCCTACCCTTTTTACTCCTGCTGGGAGGCCTGGCCAAACCCCCAAATGCGCAAGATCTACACCACTGTCCTCTTCTCGCACATTTATCTTGGCCCTCTCATCGCCATTGTGATCATGTATGCGCGGATCGCCTTCAAGCTCTTCAAGTCCTCCGCACCTGTAAGAGGCTCCCAGTCGGAGGACAGTGAGGGAAGAAGGATCTCCAAGAGGAAAATAAAAGTGATCAATATGCTGATTATTGTGGCGTTGTTCTTCAGTCTCTCTTGGCTGCCCCTTTGGATTTTAATGCTGCTGACCGATTATGGGAACCTGAACTACCATCAGCTCAGCCTCATCACGGTTTATTTTTTCCCATTTGCCCACTGGCTGGCTTTCTTTAACAGCAGCATCAATCCAATCATCTATGGGTACTTCAATGAAAACTTCCGGAGAGGATTCCAAGCTGCTTTCAACATCCACTTTTGCTCGGCAGAAAAGGAACACCAAGAAACGTACTCTGATCGCAATCACGGCAGGCCTCTTTTTAGAGCACGCAATCGGATATTCGTCGAAGTTCAAGGCTCTGATTCGGTGCAGCCCTCCGATTCTGGAGAAAGCAGTGTTTTGAAAGCAGGCTTGTTCCTTACCAAAAATGGGCAGGCAGTTCACCGCGGGCTGAAGGTGGAGGATTTGGACAGTAAAAGTTGCTCTCCCAAAACCGTTAGCATCCCTGCTTGGGACATCTGAGCGCGTTTCAAACTTCTTTGAAATGACGAGTTGAGTTTACTAGATGCGAGATATTTTCAGAATACAGTGGTATCTCTGTACTCATCGTTAAGTGGTTCTGGGAAGCGCAATGAGTACCAAAAATGATGAATGCCAAACAATTTTTGCATAAGGAATAATACAGTGTGTCATAAGGCAGACATGTTCTAGCTTGTGTATTATGTACCAAACAAATGATGAGTATCGGGGGGAAATGTTTTTCCCCCCAAAATACATTGTATCAAATTGGATGAGTTTCAAAGCAGTTGAGTACCAAGATACCACTGTGTGTTCATAGTCGTTTCAGAAACATGGTTTATGCAAACTATGAAGATCAAATGCTTTACCATTGTTGATACTAAGGAAAAGATGTAAGGTGGTGGGAGATAACCTCATCTTCGAATCCCCACCTTTGGTTACATGATATGGGACGGATGAATGCTTCTAATGTGTTTCAGTCTGCCATAGCATATTTCCCCTTCCCTGCCTCTGTTTAAAGGAACATCTGGTGTAGTTGGAGGAGGGTTATGTATGGTGAGTATACATTGATAATGCAAATACCTCATCCAATGGATTCCACTGGCTGTGCTACTTCAAATGCAAATAATAAACTTTGCATCATACTCCTAAAGAGACGTAAGTCATTTTCTTGTTGCTCAAAATCAGCCCGGCAATAATTCCAATAATTTTTCTGAGACTACACCAGGGGTTTAGTGGTTAAGGCAACAAGGTTAGAAACCAGGAGGCTGTGAGTTCTAGTGCCTAGGCACAAAGTCAGCCGGGTCACCTTGGGCCATTCACTCTTTGTCAGCGCTAGGAAGAAGCCAATGGCAAGCCATCTCTGGAACCTTGCCAAGAAAATGACAGGTACTAGTCCAGGCAGTCTCCAGCAGTCGAGTTCTAGTCCAGGAAGTCCCCAGGAGTCCAGTTCTAGTCCTGGCAGCCCCCAGGAGTCCAGTTCTAGTCCAGACAGCCTCCAGGAGTCCAGTTCTAGTCCTGGCAGCCCCCAGGAGTCCAGTTCTAGTCCTGGCAGCCCCCAGGAGTCCAGTTCTAGTCCAGACAGCCTCCAGGAGTCCAGTTCTAGTCCTGGCAGCCCCCAGGAGTCCAGTTCTAGTCCAGACAGCCTCCAGGAGTCCAGTTCTAGTCCAGGCAACCTCCAGGAGTCCAGTTCTAGTCCAGGCAGTCCCCAGGAGTCAACAACAACTGAAAGGTATCACCACAACAACAGTACCATGGGTGCTTCTAAATCAGGGTTCCAAATCATTTGAAACCAGGCCTTGCAAGCAGTGGGTGGGAGCACGTGTGCACACACAGCTCCACTTGCATAAACAGTGGGGAAGTGCATGCAAGTGCAAAGCTCCCTTTATGTGAAAGGCATGTATGCGCACCCGCCACTTGCTCAAAGGGAGCTGCGCCTGCGGCTTGCCTGCCACTTGCCCAGAACCATCCCCTCTCGCCACCTCCGTCACCAACACCGGTCTGCAAAGCTGGAAAGTTTGGGAACGGCTGTTCTAAATGATAGCTTCATATTATGCAATTGTACGACCTGGCTCATGGAATCAATCCCACTCTGGGAATGAATTGAGGCCCTGGTAAACAAAGGAGATCTAAAGTAAAATTCAGCTTGGGGACAGATGGTCTTACAGAAAATGTGCTATGCAATAGCTAAGACTTGACACCAACTTGAAGGTGCATAATCAGTCCTTGTCATAATAGGCTGGAAGACACTGAGGTCTGGCACTGCTGCTGGTAGACAACCCTGAAGTTGATTAAGTCAGTGATTTGATAATACCGTAGGATAAAGTGACCAGACGTCCAGATTTCAGCGGGACAGTCACGCTTTATAACAATTTGTCCGGGGTCCCGGGGCGTTTTTAAAAAGTCCCGATTTTCTGGCTTCATGTTGAAAGCCCAGTGGATTTGCTTAAGAAATCCTAACCGGGGCAAGACAAAAGACACTCTGTCTAACCTCTCTCTCTGTCTCAGTACTTTCATTGAAGATATTAAAACGTTAAAGCAGCAAAACAGACCCCCCCGCCCCTTTTACTCAGTTTTATAAGAAAAAATGACCCATTACCATAGAGCTGCAGGAAATACTTGGCTAGAGAGGGAAGCGATTGTTACTTCCTGGATTTTCCAGAGGGGAGGGACACAGAGGTTGGAGGTCGGCTCGTGTGGGAAAAAATGGTGGCTCCTCATTTTTCTTTGAAAAATATTTCCCTGGGACTATTTAACCATTTTAATTTGCTCAGTTCTTTGTATTAACATCTACATCATTCTGGATTGACCTAGATTAGATTGGATTGTTCCTGCCTACTGGTAAGTGAGCTGGGTTTTTTCTTTTTATTTTTTAATGTATTTTTAAATAATATTTTATTTATTGTGCTTAGGATTTATTAAAATAGTTTTATTCTGTGTGGATTTAAGTTAAGAACTCCCTGTTATTAAGCTTTCCTCAATTAATCTCTGAGTAGATTCCCACCAACTTCAAGATCCCAAGGGCACATCTTGGAAGCTACAACTTTGCTTAGTTTATAGATGATGCCTTTCCTTAAATATGAAAATAAATATATTTATTGTTAAATAAAAAATAAATAATATAAAACAGTAATTACAAAAACAGGAGCAACTGTTATGAAAATTATTATTAAAAATAAAGAATAAAAATGGAGTTATTAAGTATATTAATTGCAGCAACCACAATACAATACCTCGGTCCTTCTTTTCATTAAACTAGACATACCCAAGACATACCCAATTCCAAGGAATTAAAAGACGCTTGCTCCTGGGGAGGAAAGCTATGGCAAATCTAGATAGCATCCTAAAAAGCAGAGACATCACCCTGCCAACACAAGGGCGTCTAGTCAAGGCTGTAGTTTTCCCATTTGCAATGGATGGCTGAGAAGGTTGGACCAGAAGGAAGGCTGAGTACCAAAGAATTGAGGCCTTTGAACTCTGGTGCTGGAGGAGACTCCTGCATTGAGTCCCTTGGACTGCAAGGCTATCCAACTGGTCAGTCCTAGAGGAGATCAACCCTGACTGCTCTTTAGAAGGCCGGATCCTGAAGAGGAAACTCAAAGACTTTGGCCACCTAATGAGAAGGAAGGACTCCCTGGAGAAAGCCTCATGCTGGGAATGACGGAGGGCAAAAGAAGAAGGAGATGGCAGAGAAGGAGGTGGCTGGAGGGAGTCACTGAAGCAGTTGGCGTGAGCTTCAATGGACTGGATGGTAGAGGACAGGAAGGCATGGAGGAACGTGGTCCATGGGGTCGCGATGGGTCGGACACCATTTGCAACTAAAAACAACAATCCAATTCCAGCAACCTTTCTTTAAATGTTATAGCCTCCTATTTTTCCTAATCTTCTTTGTCGCTCTTCTCTGCACTGAGCCTCAACATCTGATCACCAGGGGGTTGAGAGTTTATTGGGTTTTGTAATGAAGTTTTACTTCAGTAAATTGCCCAGAGTCATCATGAGTGAGTTGGGCGGCCATATCAATTTTCTTAATAAATAAATAAAATGTTTAAAAGAAGCAATGAATCAAGGAGAGAAGTAACCTAGAACTAAGGAGAAACTTCCTAACAGTGAGGACAACCAGGGGAACAGCTTGCCACCAGAGGTTGTAGGTGCTCCATCACTAAGGTGACCAGATTTTCAGTAAAGAGGGACACCTTTGACTGGGGGTGGGGGGGGCTTGATTAAAAATTTTATATGGAGCAACAAAAATAGTATTGTAATATTTTTTTTATTTCAACATAACTACAATTTACAAATATAAATTGTAACTGTTGCCAAACATCAAAATTTTGATCACGTGACCATGAGGATGCTGCAACGGTCGCTAAGTGTGAAAATTGTCGCTAAGTGTGAAAAATGGTCATCAGTCACTCACTTTTTTCAATGCCATTGTAACTTTGGTCATTAAGCCCCTTATACCACCTTTCTTGCCACAGTTCTTAAGTGAATAACTGCAGCTGGTATTTTGTATTTTGGATAGAATCTTTTTTTAAATTTGTCTAAGACAATTTAAAAAAAGATTCTATCCAAAATAAATTGAAGTGAAACCATTTTTAAAAATTCTATGCACAATACTTTGAAATATATTGTGCATAGAATTTTTAAAAATAGTTTAACTTCAATTTATTCTGTGTGGAATAGTTTGAAATGTTTTACTTCAATTTATTCTGTGTGGATTCTTTTTTTAAACTGTCTTAGACTATTTTAAAAAAGATTGTATCCAAAATACAAAATACCAGCTGCAGTTATTCACTTAAGAACTGTGGCAAGAAAGGTGGTATAGTGACCAAAGTTACAATGGCATTGAAAAAAGTGACTGATGATCATTTTTCACACTTAGCGACCATTTTCACACTTAGCGACCGTTGCAGCATCCTCATGGTCACGTGATCAAAATTTTGATGTTTGGCAACAGATTCGTATTTATGATGGTTTCAGTGTCCTGGGCTCATTTTAATTGCCTTTTGTGACCTTTTGACAAAGTCAAATGGGGAAACCAGATTCACTTATGCTACTAACTTATCAGCTGCAGTTATTCACTTAAGAACTGTGGCAAGAAAGGTGGTATAGTGAGAAATGCTAGAAAACTAATTTCTGACAGTATACAATAATATAAGCAGAAGCCAATATTGATTCATATTGATTCATATACTCCTTCAAAGAAATCCCATTAGAGGTTTAAATTTAAGAACTAATATTAATTTCAAATAAGAAGCTAAACAAAGATGATGAGAATCATTAGTCAAATCAATACAATTATAAGATAGTAAGACGTAATAACAAATTCTAACTAATCAGAAGCAGTGCCATTATGGCCAATTTAAAAAATAGGTGTTTTATAACCTGGTTGTTAAAAGAAGCTCAAACTTTAACCCTTGAGCTTCTTTTAACTAGAACACAAGTCCCCGTGTGATTTAATTCATAAACCATTATATCTCAAGATGTCTAAACTTCAACTCCCAGAATTCCCTTGACCACATGCTAGCATATGAATTCTGGGAGTTAAAGTTCAAACCTTAAATGTCCTGAGATTGAGCAATGCTGTTATAAGCGAAGAAACATACCTATCTTGCGGGTATGATTCTGGCCATAATAATTTACTATTTTGTTGCAAGGAAGGAAAGATACAATCAGATCCAGCAGTAAGTGTCCATGGAGATACTCAGTCATGGTTGTCCGAAAGGTGCTTTTTTCAAGAGGCAACTGGACTTTTTGTTTTTTCTTTGAAGACGTTTCGCTCCTCATCCAAGAAGCTTCTTCAGTTCTGGCTAACTCGGAACTGTTGACTGAGTAGTCAGAACTGAAGAAGCTCCTTAGATGAGAAGCAAAACATCTTCAAAGAAAAACAAATCCAGTTGCTTCTTGAAAAAAAAAACCACTTTCGGGACATCCCCGAGTAACTATCTCTTCAAAATATATCACACAATATTTAATAATAAATGCTGGATGATAATTGCCCCACTTCCCCCGTCCGCATGTTGAAATCGGACCAAAGGATGAGCTCAGCTTTCCAAAACACGAGAGTCGGAAGCGAACGGCGGGCAAGCCGCTCTCACTTTTTCCTACTTCTGCAGGCGAACGGGAGGTGTGGCGGAGGAGCGGCGTTGAAAAAAAAAGAAAAGAGAAAGCTAATGGAGCCTGCGCAGTACGGCACCAGCGTGGCGGCATGCGGCATGCTTGTTCCATGCAGCGAGAGGCGGGCTCACCGAAAATGGGGGGAGCCAGGTGGGACAAATCAGGGGCCGCCTTGAGCGGCTGCGCGGTGCGTTTGCCTTTCCCTTGTGGCTCATTTCAGGAGCCGGTCCCGTATGAGCACCATGGCTGGTTACCAAGTGGAGGAGCGAGGCGCCCTAAACAGCCTGGACTATAGGCTCTTCTTCAGTGAGTCCTTGGCCGGGAGAACGGGAGAGCCGCTCCTTTTCCCGGGGGCGGCTGGCGGGGCGCGTAACTAGGGTTTAGCCAGCCTTGCAGGGGATCCTTCCAGTGCCAGCTGTCCTTTGACACGGGCAATGAATGCATGCTGCTCAATGAGATAAGGCAGCATTAGGGCTCCGTTTGCGTGGCGCCAGCGGCTATTAAGGGGGTGAACCGGGCTTCCAGCGGGAGATAAGTGTAACTAGCGTTTGGCTTTCCTCTGGGGCGGCTGCAACGGTCCTCTAACCTGTCGTGTCCCCGGAAGCGTCTTTCCAAGAAGCTGAGTAAACCTGGGTGTGCCTCCTGAAAAATAAAGTTTCTGGGTCATCACAAAATACGCGTCCTCGGAAATAAGCCAAGTTTCAGTCCATTGGAGCTTAGTTGCAGCTTTTTGTAGGGAGTATGGATGGGGAAGGCGTTCATACTTCAATATTTTAGAGTTAGAATAAAGCTGGAAGGCACCTTGGAGGTCTTATAGTCCAGCCTCTTCCCCCCTCTCCCCCTTGCTCAAGCAAGCATCTCAAACGATCCCTGGTGGGTTTGGACATTATCTGTATTTATCTCGTGAATTTGGCTTCTTCCTTTTAGAAAAGGAGAATGATAGAAATCTTCCCTCCAAGGACCATTTTGTTAATGTATCGGAAGCATAGATGGGGCTGGGTGGAAGTTTTTTTTTCATATGCCTGTGTGTCCTACTAAAATGATTTATTTAAGAGGAGAAACCAATACAAGTATGGGAAAAATAAGGGAAATGTATGTTTTCTAGAACCTGGGGAGAAAGTGAAGGGGAAGAAATTGGAGTATGTCTTTTGATAGTATATGTGTTGCAATTGCAACCTTACTTTCAGTTCTTTAAATTTTTAAGGCTATCAGTCTTTTCTCTCTCTCTCTCTTTTCACTTAAATGACTATTTGAAAATTGGTTCTTGAGATTCAAAAAAATGTCAGTGACCTCTATTACTATTCATGCAAAGATATTACATAAATGGTGTCCAAAAACATAGTCTCTTTTGAAACAAGTTCCACTACCCATTTATTTCTTGTCGTCTTCTCAGCACTACAGAATTGGTTTGCCCTTTACTGTTCAAGTATAGCCAGCAAGCCTGATTATCTCCCAACCAAGTCTGATCCTGATTAGCTTTTTGAGATCAGCCAAAGTTGGCTAAAAGCAGTTACCTTCTGTACTTGCTTGATTATGCATTGTAGATTGTTTTATCATCTTCTTGTGCCATATCCATCATCGGACATTGGCGATCATGTTGGCAATCCTATTTTTTTCAACAGCCACATGAAGAAATGCTGCTGAGTTTTGTCCAAATCAGTCCCTTAGATTTTGAAGCCATGATATTGTTCTTCTGCTTGGACCTCATTTGCCTTCAATCTTTTCCTGGAGGATTAGGTGATTGCATCACATGTCCAAAATATTCTAACTTTTTCTTTTTAATAACTTTGATGATTTCCCTTTGCTTTCTCCTCATTCGTGATTTTGCCAACCCAGCTTATACATAACAGCCACCTGTAAATCCACATTTCAAATGCTTCTAGTTTCTTCAAGTGGTTAGAAAAGATGAAACATCTAACAAGCCTGATTTTCAGATTTAGGCTTATGTCGTGACTGCAGAAGACTTTTTTTCATTTTGAAGAATGTTTTATGATGGGCTTAAATTCCAAGATGGTATTACACAATGTATTTGTACTGCACTGCTTTCAATTAGTAAAAAGAATTGAAACAGGGTAGGCATCTGGCTATTTTGAAAAATTACCTAGAGGTAAAATGAAACTTGACAATTTAGCAATAGGAGATGGGATTACAAAATTATTTTGCCTCACTGGAGGGAATTTGGGGTATAGGAAAGGGGAAATCACTTCAGTGAAGTACTGGTATAATGCTTGCATAAAAAATCTGTTGTGAAATGGTGATTTTGGGTTATGTAAACTATTTGTAACCTCCCTGGGTTAAGTAAATTGGCTGTGTTTGCAGATTCTAAATTGGGGTGGGGGATATAGAGAGAGATAATCTCCAAAAAAGGTCTCTTTAAACCAGATCAGTGGTTCCCAAAATTTTTCAGTCCACCGCCCCCTTGGTGCTACAAACTGATCCTCAATGCCCGCCCCCCACCCAGTGGTGGAATTCAATTTTTTTTACTACTGGTTCTGTGGGCGTGGCTTGGTGGGTGTGGCTGGGGGGGGTTTCATGTGACTGGGCAGTTTGCACGGAAGGAAGATGGTAACAGTAAAATTCAAAACTGTAACAATTAATTGCACATTCAAAATCCAATTTAAAAACCTTTTTAGTTGATGTTAATTCAACAAAATTGTTGAACATGATTCAGTGACACCAAGTTTTCAAAGTCTGATTGTCATTTATCAAGAATCTTAGTGACTGATAACTTAGTAAACTCAGTAAATTTAGTAACTACCTCACTGTTCAGTAAATTCTTAATGTGATGGATGGGCTTGATGAAGTGATACCAGTTTCCCAATGTCTGGTTTTAAGTCACTTAGCAGGAGTTTTAAATCACCCCGTTCAGTAATCTGGAGTCGATTTCGATTTGGACTACCATTATATTTATAATTATTGCAGGTAATTGCTGTAGTCTAGCAAGATTGTAGGTGAGCAACAATACAGAAACTGTTCAGAAGTAAGTCCATGTGTTGTTCATGGTTCTTTAGGCCTGACAAAGCCAGAAACCAAGTGTTGCTGGATTTCTGCTGGTGTCAGGAATGCAAGAGGTGTCTGTCTTGTGAACACTGGAGAGATGTGCCAGTGCCTCCCAATACTGGAGAGATGTGCCACTTCCCAAATTCATTTTTGTTCCCCATAATAGGTTGCTAGAGATGTTATTAACTTCTTTTTTTATTTATTTTGTCTTAATATATTTTAGACTGTTGTTTGTTAAAAATCTATACCGTGTAGGGCTCTGGGAAGTCAGGGGGGGGAGGGAGGTGGGGTGTTGGGGGGGAGGGGGGATATATAGTATGTGTTAGATTTCAATGTAATGCGATTGCACATGTATACTGTTGCTCTTTAATTTCACTGTAAAAATAGGACAAGCTGAATACATTGACATATAGTAGAAATACACTAAAGGGAGGAGTAGCGGGATAGAAGAAAGAGGGGTAGAAAGGGCAGGAGAGAGGATGGGAGGGAGGGTGAGAAGGAAGGGAGGGAGTGGACTGGGAGAGAGGAGTGGTAGAGGGGGAGGGGAAGTAGGGTAGAGGGGAATGATGGAGGGAAGATGGAAAGTTGGAGGGGGGCGAAAGAAAGAGGTGTATGGAGGGTCGAAGAGGTATATTGGGTTTCTATTTTGGGGGGTATTGTTGACAAGAGGAATTGCTGTGTTTATTGTTTAATGTTGTATGGCCCTGGTTATGCACAGTATATATGTGACTGTATGAAAATGGAAAAAATAAAAAAAATAGGTTGCTGATAGGTTGATTAAAGATATTTCACTCATTACTGGGAATGAGAATCAGGGCAATGACAATTCATTTTGGGGGGAAACACAAGGATGTAGTCAGGACATGATGTTAAACTGCACTGTAAGGTACTTTTGATAGGTGTGTCAGAGCTTGAGAACCACTTGCCTCAATTCCACAAACTATTCTAAACAAAACGTGCCTCCCTCTTTCAGCAGATCAGCCAGCCAGCTAATGGTATAAAAAATATTACTAATTTAAAATACATTTTCTGGAGTATTTCTAGCAGTGGGCAAGATTAAGATTGTTTATTAATGCAGGTGATTTTAAAAAGAATCCTATTAACAATACTAATACTATATAAAAAAAATGTGCATCTATGAAAAATCATGCCCTGCCCCACCATGAAAGGAATAGAATCCACAACCTCTTTTGTACGCTGTTCAATCTTTATTTACCAAAAAAGTAGTTCAAGCAGAGTAGACGCTCTTCCCCTTAAGAATCACATTCCAAAATTTCAGCTTCCCCTGCAATTTTTTACAGAGGCAGCAGTTCAGTTTCTACATAGCATGACAGACCGACCAAGGGTCTCCGTGCGCTCATGTCGGGTGGGGCAGGACCTTCGGCTCTTGTGAAGCTCTTCACCCACATGCCCATACAGCGGGACGCAGAGAAGGAAGGGGTAAAACGGCGAGAATCAGGGAAGACAACTCCATTGCTACGTTTAGGGGTTCATGGCCTCCCCCCCCCCTGTAGCTGGAGGAACAGTTTTAACCGCTAGTCTCACGCAACGAAGAAGAACCCAGCCCTTCCACCCGTTGAAGGTGTGCGTGAGACCCAAGCCTTCCCAAAGGCGTGCCTCGCCGGTTCCTGGTGACACGAGACTGAGCTGCCACCTCCACAGAAGCCGCGCAGGGAAGAACTCCCGCTTTCAGTCCCATCGCATTCCCTTCTGCACCTGCGCGCTAAGCTAGGCAAGTCAGGAGTACAGTACAGCAGACCTCCTCTGCCACCTCCCTTGCCTCTTAGCACCCCCTGCCGCCGCCCCCATGCTCATAGTGCCCCCCTGCCACCCCCTTGCCTCATAGTGCCCCCCTGCCACCCCCTTGCCCTTTAGCACCCCCCTGCCGCCCCCTTGCCTCTTAGCACCCCCCTGCTGTCCCCCTTGCCTCTTAGCGCCCCCCTGCTGTCCCCCTTGCCTCTTAGTGCCCCCCTGCCACCCCCTTGCCTCTTAGCACCCCCCTGCCGCCCCCTTGCCTCTTAGCACCCCCCTGCTGTCCCCCTTGCCTCTTAGCGCCCCCCTGCTGTCCCCTTGCCTCTTAGTGCCCCCCTGCCACCCCCTTGCCTCTTAGCACCCCCCTGCCGCCCCCTTGCCTCTTAGCACCCCCCTGCTGTCCCCCTTGCCTCTTAGCGCCCCCCTGCTTTCCCCCTTGCCTCTTAGTGTCCCCCTGCCACCCCCTTGCCTCTTAGTGCCCCCCTAAGTCGTCCCACCACCCCCCAGGGGCAGTACCGCCCACTTTGAGAACCACAGATAGATCAACGAATGGAAAATGATCTAATACAGCAACTGTATTCTAAATTTATAAATTGCTGTTATCCAAATAATAGAGCGTTTACTGTTTGGCAGCTAACAACTCGATCTTTCTGTTTGGTTCAAACCAGAAAATTTAACTCTCCATTAAAATATTCCATTGTGATGTTCTTTACATTTGATCCCAAGAGCAAAAAGGTCTTTGCACTTAGCCAAGGTTAAGCAACACGATTTAGCAAGATTTGAAATACCACATGAATGATCTGGGTGACACTTTTCTAAAACTGGCATCCCCACATCCTCAAGTGATTTTTTTAAAAAAAAATCTTGCTAAACTGTGTTGCTCAATTGTGGCTTTTTTCTTTGGCCAGCACTGTAAAGGATTACAGCAGAGTAATGCCTGTATCATCTGTAGGGCTTAGGACAGATCCCCCTCCCTTTGTTTGAATTGTGTGATAAAATGAATCACTGTGATTCAGTTGGAAAGGGTCCATGAAATAGAGATTGGAGTGAATGGAATCTATACTTGGGAAAGTTTTTAAAAAGCGCCCTGGAAAGAGGCACCAACCAAATACTGCTATATTACTGCCAATAAACTATTTGGGGGCATCTAGGAAGTCACCAGAAACTGCTCAGTTTGAGAGGAAAAGAAAAATATAAGTTGATCCAGGTATCTATAGTATAATGGCTTGACTATTGCCTTTCTTGTAGTTTTTAAAGGCATTCTCTCTAGTTTCCTTCTAGTTGGAAGGTGATTTTTATAGTCACCCATTTCCTGCTGCCATTCTACAAACACAAGTTGAGTTTAAAGTCTGACTGTACTAGCTGTAAAATTAAAACAGCCTTCTGTACTGTAATCCTTTAAGGCAATTTCCTTCTTATCAATGATCGACCGCAAGAATTTCCATGTTCACCATACAGGAAATGTCTGGTGAGATTATCCAAAGGTTACCAGCCGTAGTTGGCGTGGTGTGATAGGCAAATTCCATAATAGCAATCGCCATTCCGAATGACTATTGGCAAACAGCTGGAAAATTACTACCAAAATAAAAAAGTCACACAGGAGTACCAGACGTCTTAAGTGACTTACAAGTGGTCCTCACACAACCGTCGCAATGCCCCCAGAGTCCTATGCTTGTGATTTGAGCACTTGGCAACCAACTCACATGCTTGTAGCAACCTGCAGACACGTGATTGACATTTTCCATCTTCCTAGCAGCTGGCTTCTGACATAAAATGTCAGTGGGGAACCCAACAGAGAAGGTTGCAAGTTTACAGTTGTGGGATGCCTCATTTAATGATTGTGGTGATTTGGCTAACAATTGCAGCAAAAAGGTTGTAAAATCAAGCCGGTCCATGTGGTGCCCTCTTAATCTCTCTTTTCAGAGCTTTAAAGTGTGTGTGTGTGGGGGGGGGCATTCTAATCTCTGGAGGAATAATGTTCCAGAGAGAGGAAGCCACCACGAAGAAGGCCCTTCCTCTGGGTCCCACCAGGTGTAGGCTGCTAGGGGATGGGACTCTCAACATTCCTTGTCTCCCCGCTCTACTGGGTCGCGTAGATATCACCGGCAAGAGGCCGTCCCTCAGATAACCTGGTCCCAAGCCATGAAGGACTTTAAAAGTGACAACCAGCATCTTGAATTGCACAAGGAAGCAAATTGACAACCAATGAAACAGGAGAGGTGGCAATATGTGCACATCGAGGCCTGCACAAAACCATGCAAGCCTGTATGAACAAAGATGTGGTAGACTTCATTGTGGCTATTTTTAATGTTGATAAAAAGGGGCAAGGAACCTATGTATTTTTCCTTCATACAGAATTACCACCATTGGATCAGGATAGATATTCATCTCCGCAGTTGCCTCAACACTTACACCATATGGGAAGAGTGTGCAGTTTTTTTTTCAATCTGTTTAGGCAGATTTAAAGGGAGAGATGCTGTTGAATCTCAGCTGATGATTATGTCCTGTAGGATTTGTGCCAGGTTGCTAGCTATTTTATAGTAATTACTGCATTAAAATGTAATTCATGGATTATATTTAGGTTATGATATTTTTCTATCCAGACTTAGCATTTGTTAACTAATTTGAATCCCACAATTGCCTTTTGCATCTACAGGTTTTCTACCACTCGGCTATTGCTGTCAGTGTAAATGCAACTGGGGCCTTCATGTTGATAAAAACTCATGCTCTAACCCAGGGGTGAAATGCTACTGGCTTACGCTGGTTCGCCCAAACCGGTAGTAAAAATGCTACTTGTTCGCCAGAACAGATAGTAAAAAAAAGGCTTTAAAAAGTAAAAAAAAAAGTTCCAACAATCACATGGCACAACTGATTGTCACACAGCCGATTGTCAGAGAACCAGTAGGTAAAGAATGCTTTAAAAAGTTTTTTAAAATTTTTTGACAATCTGCCACATTATTGTCGGAACTTTTTAAAGCATTTTTAAAGTACCAGTTCGGGAGAACGGGTAGTTAAAAAATGCTTTAAAAAGTAAAAAGAATATTGTCACACCCACCCAGTCATATGATCCCCACCAGGCCATGCCCACCAAGCCATGCCCACAGAATCAGTAGGGAAAAATGTTGAATTTCACCACTGCTCTAACCCACGGGTGTCAAACTTGCGGCGTCACATACCTGTGTGTGACACTTCTAGCCCGCAGGCCACCAGTTAGAAACCCCTGCTGTAACTTATAAAAACTTCATGTTGTAATTTGTGGTTAAATGTAACTATGAGTATGTCACTAATTCTTTCATCTTCTCCATTAAATCAGAAATTTGTTGAGTGGGCAGAATAGTGATTAGCTGAAAGGAGACATGAGGAAGTTTGTTTACTTTTACTGTTCTCTGTCTACACATACATAAATGGAAAGAGTTTTCCCAGGGTCTGTGTCATTTCAAGGTTGCATTAAATTCCATAGGTTTAATTTATAAATATTGGTTAGAAGAATTTAAATCAACATGATCACTGGGAGTCATCTGAACAGAACATCTGGCAGATAAAAGTTAAGGATATCCTTAAGGTTTTTTACAGACTTGATCATAAGTGCCACTTTCTTCTTATTACAAGTGAATAATTCGAGACGAAGCACATGGGAATTCTGTGTAAAACTTCTGTTTTGACTTAATTGGAATGCAAACTAACTGCAGAGACTATCAAGTCTTTAAATTTGTGTTCCTAGAGATGCTCATCTTATTGACTCAAATCCATTGCGTCTGTAATTGAGTCTTGGCATCGTCTCCTCTTTTGCCGCCTTTCTGCAGATGTGCAGAATCCTCCAAATGAGATTTTACCAATTTGGAGCAGATTATCGAGGAGGGGAGAGGGCCCATCCAGAGGTGGTATTCAGTTGATTCGGACTGGTTCAAGCAAACCAGTAGCTGAGATCAGGGTGGGCCTGCCCACCTGCCCTGGTGCTATACCGTCTTATTTAGCCACCTTTTTTGAGGCCAGGCGCATGTGCGGAAGGCGCGGGCACAAGCAAAGTGCATGCGTGAAAGTGTGCAAACTGATGGTAAAAATAAGTGAAACCCACTGCTCCCTATCAGTGGTGGGATTCAGTCAGTTCACTAAGCAGTTCAGAGAACCAGAAGAAATCGCCTATTATTTTTTCCCACTTTACAGGGCTAATCCTGTAAGGAAGACAGGAAGGAAACATTCTGGTGGTGTTTCTAGCCCAATCTTTAATGCCCTGCTTACAGAAACTGCCTCTCCGGTTAACCCTTATTACATTGTAATAGCTAAGCGCCCATTGATGTGAGTGACATTGAGTTGGCCACACCCACACGGTCACATGACCACCAAGCCCCATCTATCCAGCTGGTCATTAGGGCAGAGAACCAGTTGTTCAATTATTTGAATCCCAACTCTGCTCCCTATCCTACTGATAAAACAGAAATTGTTTCTTGTCATAAATGTCCTATTAAGGTTCTTTTGTCTTAGTGTTGAATTTATTTAATAATAATCATAGGCATCTTCTTTCGTTTCCAGAAAATGATCAAGGACAGTACATCTCTCCTTTCCATGACATTCCAATATATGCAGATGCTGCCAAGGTAATATACATGCTTTCTTTTCTCCTTTCACCTGTTCCTCTGAACTATATGATTATGTGCTAAATAGGTAATTCATCTTAAAGCAGGGGTATCAAACTCGCAGCATCACATTATTATCATGTGACTTTTTTCCCCATTGCTGAAACGGGTGGGCGTGACCAGCACGTGACGTATCTGGGCCACGAGTTTGGCACCCCCATTTTAAAGGAAACATTGCTTTTATTGTGTATCTTTTAATCACAATCTAATCTCTGTATTTGCCATACAAGGCAACTGCTGTAGAGGTAGTCCTCAACATACAACAGTTCATTTACTGACCTTTCAAAGGTTATTAATTAATTAATGTACAATAAGTAGAAAACTATCTTTAGATAGATTTTTATTCCAAAAACATTTTATTAAAATAAATTTGATAACAATAAAAAAAAACCGATTTAAATTTTTTAAAAAATCATTTTTTTAAAAAAAGCATCGATTTGTATCCACCCTGGTGCTTGAATAAAATGACTTTGTCCATCAGACTAAGAACATTTAGTTTGGAGAAACCTTAATTTCTTTCATCTCCCCAGCATGATTAAATGGCCTAGCTGGCTGAAAACGCTGCTGTGCCAGACATCTAGTCTAGCTACAGGCCTAATTTATGCTTCGTTGGGATTTTACATATCTTTTATTCCAGCTGCTATAGGAAATCAGCAAATAAGCCCCAGACATTATGTTTTACTGGTTCAATGAAAGTGTCAAGTTAAATGAAATACTTGAGCTTCAGATAGAACAAGAAAAGTTCTTATGTGTTGTGGCCCGCCAGCGGCCTGTGGAGCTGGCAGCAGATTCAGACAGTGAGGAGGTTGGGGAGGAAGATCGGCCAGTCCTGGAGTCTGGGGAAGGCTCTGATGAGGGCTCTGTGTCAGAGGCAGAGAGGGGGCCAGGGCCGTATGCCAGTTATCAGCTGCCTTCAGAGTCAGTCATCAGTGGGGCAGACAAACAGCTGAAGCCTGTTCCCAGTGTGCACATGCGCCGGACGAAAGGAACAGTTAAGGACTAAGGGTAGACTTGGGAGTAAGGCCAGGGTTGGACGATGAATGGCCCCTCCCAGAGGGAATAAAAGAGGAGCAAAAAGAGAGTGGAGTTTGCAGGAGACAATCAGTTCGCTTAATTGGTTCGTGACTCTCTGAGACTCCTTGCCAAGTTTTGCAGATATCAGCCTGTCAGCTCTCCAAGCCAGATAAGGTCTGTGATTGTAAATCCTCTCTTGAAAGACGTTGCTGGATATGAATGAGCAGAATTCACAGTAAATTTATAAAAGGGTTTTTTGTCGGGACAAGGAGTTTGCTTCCTGCTCTTGGGTAGACTTGGTCAGAACATTATAGCAATAGCAATAGCAGTAGACTTATATACCGCTTCATAGGGCTTTCAGCCCTCTCTAAGCGGTTTACAGAGAGTCAGCATATTGCCCCCAACAATCTGGGTCCTCATTTTACCCACCTCGGAAGGATGGAAGGCTGAGTCAACCCTGAGCCGGTGAGATTTGAACCGCTGAACTGCTGATCTAGCAGTAGCCTGCAGTGCTGCATTTAACCACTGCGCCACCTTGGCTCTTATTATGAACACTTGGCCTCCAGATTAGGCAGCAATACTGCATGGACAAGCGGTTGAGATAATCAGGATTTATGGTTACATTTCAAAAACGTAAATGCCTCAAATGAACTTCTTACTGCCACATTGCCAGTTTAACTAATAAAATAAATAGAAAAACAGATATGAGAAAAGAATGCAAGTGTTTGAAAGACCGAGAATCTGCACGCACTGACAGCGGCTTAAATCGAAGATGAGTTCTGAGGATAAACAAGAATAGCCAGCTTTAAAGTTAGAATTGCAAGGTCATCACTCCAATCCGGGACACGGTGGCTCAGTGGCTAAGATGCTGAACTTGTTGATCAGAAAGGTCAGCAGTTCGGTGGTTCAAATCCCTAGTGCTTCGTAATGGAGTGAGCTCCCGTTACTTGTCCCAACTTCCGCCAACCTAGCAGTTCGAAAGCATGTAAAAATGCAAGTAGAAAAATAGGGACCATCTTTGGTGGGAAGGTAACAGCGTTCCATGCACCTTCAGCATTTAGTCATGCCAGCCACATGACCACGGAAACATCTTCGGACAGCACTGACTCTTCGGCTTTGAAACGGAGATGAGCACCGCCCCCTAGAGTCGAGAACGACTAGCACATATGTCAGAGAGGAAACTTTACCTTTACCCCAATGCAGCTTGTAAGAGCTTTTTTTTAAAATTGCAAGTCAGCGTTCGGTAAAATGCAGAAATAGGAAGCAGGATTCAAAATTCTACCTAGAGCAAAATATTATGATCTTTAGTCTCTAGCACTTTCCAATATTCACATTGTCATGATAAACTTAATCGTATTATAAAGCATCATTCACTCTGGTATTGGAGACATTTCAAATTTATTCCTACCAGGATTATTTCCATCATTATATTCCAAATTAATATTGCTTCACCGAACCACGTAAACATGATCTGAAATTGTGTGTAAACAAACGTTCAAAACCTTTTGTTTCTTCTGAAATTTTGCTAAAATTGCTTCTCTTTCCTAACTTGCAGAATTTGATGGTGATTTTTTTCTCAATGGGTTTGTTTTTTTTTTGAAGCATTTCTGTCCAGCAGTTGCTTAACAGCAAAGATTGAGCTTCTATCATAAATGGACAGACCTAGACAGTGAAAAGGACTTTTAAATAACTTAATCTTTGAAGGGAAAAAATAGTTACCTAAGCTGGTTGTGTTAAAGTAAGCTGATCTGCCCTCTTGTCCTTAAGCTTATGGAAAACCAGGATTAGGGTTCAGGACTGCTTAAATCCTTTTAATGGGCAGTGAATAATGCAAGAATAAACTGGTAAGTAGGAAGTGGCACCAGATGTGCATAGCCCATATATATTCTGTATTCCAATAATGTATTATTACCTTCTCTAGTGTATGAAAGATATTTGCTGCCGCATTAGCAAATGAAAGATTTTGGGGTTCTCCCCACTGCTTCGATGTCAATAAAATTTTGTGTCTGAATATTCCAGAGAGCCAGCACCCTTAATTAATAAAGCAAAACAGAAGAGAAATTTTTTTCTACATCTTTTTCTGAAAAGTCAAAGGTTTCTTCCCATTCCCTAGGTAAGGAAAAACAAGCATCTCCTCCCAATTGAAAGTTATAATAGGGCCAGTTTAACATTTGGATAATAGCTACACTCTGGGCAAAATTTGTGGGCAGGAAGGAGAAAAAAAAATCATAGTTATAATATTCATGGGAATGGAAACATTTTGGGGAGCTCCATGGAAGGATAGTTGCTGGATGACAATTCAGGAAAGACGACCGACAGCACATTTCTCTGTGTTATATTTTATATGTACTTTGCTGAATTTATGTTCTTTTCAGCACATCTTCAACATGGTTGTGGAAATACCTCGATGGACCAATGCTAAGATGGAGGTAATTCAGCTTGAGTGCTGTAGTCGATGGCTTCATTAATTACTTCATAAAAACTAGTTTACTTTAGAGGTAGTCCTTGACTTACAACCATTCATTTAGTCACCTTTCGAAGTAACAATGACACTGAAAACAGTACTTACGACCGCTTTTCATAGTTACGACCATTGCACCCACGGTCAGGTGATCAAAATTCAGATACTTGGCAACTGACTCATATTTATGATGGTTGCAGTGTCCCTGGGTCATGTGATCCCTTTTGGCAACCTTCCGACAAGCAATATCAGTGGGGAAGGCAGATTCAGTTAACAACTATGTTACTAACTTAACAGCTGCCGTGTTTTACTTAACAACTGCGGCTAGAAAGGTCGTAAAATGGGACAAAACTCACGTAACAACTGTCTTGTTTAGCAACAGAAATGTTGGGCTCAGATTTGGTCATAAGCTGAGGACTAACTTTATTAAATTTCAAATTGGCTGCTATTAATTGTATATAATCTAGTAAGTGTTTTAAAGCGAAAGTCCAAAGTATACTTAAATTGAACCTTTTCTAATGAGACACACTCTGTTTTTGTGTGGGTGCGCGTGTGTTATTGGTTACTATTAATCAGGATAATTATCGCTGGAAATATTAAGTAAAACATCTACCCAAAAAGTTACATTTTTTTCATTTTAAATCTGAGTACTAAAGTAAGTACATTCTGTTTTAGATTGCAACTAAGGATCCTCTCAATCCAATTAAACAAGATGTGAAGAAAGGAAAGCTACGTTACGTTGCTAATGTATTTCCCCATAAGGGATATATCTGGAACTACGGCGCTATTCCACAGGTACTCTAATATTACCGTATCTTTTTTATGAATTCCAAACAACAAACAACACTAATGAAAGGGAACTTTGTACCACTGCATAGACAACTGTGGGCAAACTCTCTGGAGGAAGAAGAAAACACCTTAGGTTGTAAACAAGCAAGCTGCCTGTGTTACAAGAGAAAGAACTGTTTTATTAAAGCATAAGAAGCCTTAAAAACACAAAGAGATCTCATAAAGCCAGCATAGATTGAACGAACTAAACCAATGTTGATAGGAATGATAGGAATGCTCCATGAATCAATTTTGGTTTCATATTTATTTCAATCGATGCTGTCTTTTAAATTTGTCCATGGAAACCATATCAAACGCTTAACATTAAATGAGTTGGATTAAAGCATATTAAATGAATTGGATCAATGTACTTTAATCCAATTAATGGATTTATTATTATTAAAATACAATTTAACAGTCTGATAAAGGGAAAAGGCTGTCCATCAGAGCAGAACATCTGGGTTTTTACGCATGTAAATTTCAGGTATTTTAAGCACGAACTTATGCATGCACAGAGACTAATGATGTGGATAGATTTTATTTCCATTGTATCCAAAATCTAGTAACCCAATATACTTTAAAATGGAGTATTTTATTATTGTCTTTTCTGTCAATTTTAAAATGGAGTATTTTATTATTGTCTTTTCTGTCAATTTTCCTTCTGACTGATTTTTCTGTTCTTCTGTAATTTATGGGAAAAGATAATGAGGCTTTCCTTTTCTTTTTGACTTGTTGGCTTTGTGAGTTTATTTTACTCTTAACTTCTTTCTTAGATTTCAAAGCTGTCTTGATCATAAGTTTGCTTTTCCGTAGAAAGTGGCACATAACTTGCTTTGTGTTCATCTCATTAAGGATCCCCCGCCCCCCTTATATCCTTTGTATTCCCCAAGCTGGTATCCTTGGTGCTCCAGATAGCATGTGCTGTTATATGAAATACAATGTGTTCCATAGCTGTCTTTGCCAGATTTTCATAACACTGTTTCTCAACCGGAAGGAAGTTAGGTCAATTTCTATTAAAGCAGACCTGAACTATAACTTCCTGTTAGCAAGCATTGCCCCTGCAATCACATGGGATGTGAGATAACCTCTTTACATTGAAGTAGCTCTGATTTCATGTGAAGTGCCGTGGACTCTATATCAAATTGTTTTGCCCTTTGTATGTTCATAAACAATGCTTGCATTATCCTGTGAGAAACTTGAACTTGTTCACTCTGCACCTGTTTCTGGCAAAATGGCCATAAATCACAGTATATCATCACAAGGCACTGTAAATGGTCGTAAATGCAGGCCAGTTGCTGAGTGCACAAAATGTGCACTGTGGGGAGGGGGAGGGGGTGACATCAGAACTTTGAATCCGGTACCCTTTTGTGGGGGATCTATTATATTAGGGGTGTCAAACTCAAAGCCCGGGAGCCAGATCCAGCCCACAGGATGTTTAGATCTAGCCCGTGGGGCCGCCCAGGAAATAGTGAAGGAATGGCCCACTGTGCCTCTGTCAGCAAAAATGTGACCCTCCCAAGCTCCATTTTTGCTGGCAGAGGGTTGCAGGAGACCACCCCAGCCTAAAACGGAGCTCGAGAGCCCGTTTTCTCTGGCAGAGTGCTCATGCCATAGATGCCCTGACACGAGTGATGTCAAGCTGGCCACGCCCACCTGGGCCCTGGGGTCAAACACAACCCTGATGCTGCCCTCAGTGAAATTGAGTTTGACACCTCTACATTATATCTTTGAAAGGATACGAATTCCTTATTTTCTTGCTCTTCTAGCAAAGACATCACAAACTACCAGCTACCCAGTTCTTGTATGGTTGTCAGTGGAAAAAGAACAGTTTTGAATTCCTTTATAGAACGCATAAAGAGCAAAATATTTTCATACTGTTACCGTTTTGAATTTTAATTGAGCTGTACTGAGATGAAAGGAAGGTTGCACAGCAAGTACTTAAAGGAAACTATTTATTTTGCAGACATGGGAAGATCCAATGCATAAAGACAAAAATACCAACTGTTGTGGAGACAATGATCCAATCGACGTTTGTGAAATTGGAGACAAGGTAACTAAACCCTTTTCAGGTGGAAACTTGGGGTTTGCTAACCATCTTTGCAATGTTACCAGTAAGTTATTATGAAGATATTTGCAATCAGGCTGTTCATCCAGCTGTCACTATCAATATGCAAAAGCAGTAGTGGCTAATTTTTACACGTAGAAGAGTTTTGGTTAACAGCCACTTGTTCAACAACCATTTGAAGTTATGATGGCACTGGACAAATGAGTGTCACAACCTATCCTTGAAGTTCCAGCTGTCCCAGCACCTCTGCGATCACAATCTGAGCACTTGGCAATCGGCTCGCACCTGGGATGATTGCAGCGTCCCGTGATTACATGATCAATAATAAATGACCTTCCCTGCCAGTTTGCCAGCAAAGTCAGCAAAGTCAGTGGGGAAGGCAGCAGGGAAAGTTGCAAGTTGCTCAGGTAAGTCTCACCCATCCACACATTCTCCCAGCGTCTCTCCTTGTGTCTTCCCAGCTACTCACACACGCTCCCCATCCCCAGTAGCAGGCAATCTCCCCCTTGCTTTTTTCCACCTGGCAGTAACTACTTGCCTGCCAGCTAGTCTGCATACAAACCACCTGGAACTTGCAACTTTCTGCCAAGCTCCCCATTGACCTTGGTTGTTGGAAGCCAGCAAAAAATGGCAAGGAGTACTCTTAACAGGTGCCAATCCTTGGATCCTCACTTAATGAGGGCAATAGGGACGTCAGGGATTATGAGGTGTGGTGGCACAGTGGTTAGAATGCCATATTGCAGGCTACATCTACTGACTGCTGGCTGCCTGCAATTTGACAGTTCAAATCTCACCAAACTCAAGGTTGACTCAGCCTTCCATCCTTCTGAGATGGGTAAAATGAGGGCCCAAATTGTTGGGGGCAAGAGACCGACTCTAAGCTAAAAAGCGTAGAGCAGGAGTGGCTAAGCTTTTCTGGACCAAGTGCCCAAAGCGTGTGCAGCACCCATGTATGCGCCCCCATCCCGCGCTTGCATGCCCCATTGTTAAGTGAGTTTTGTTCCATTGTATGACTTTTGCCACATTTGTTAAGTGAATCACTATTAGTAAGACAGTCATTAAATGCTTTGCTTGTCAGAAGGTCGCAAAAGGTAATCACATGACCCCTGGACGCTGCAACCATTATAAATGTGAGTCAGTACTCAGGCATCCGAATATAAATCACGGTAACATAGGGATGCGACAATGGCCATAAGTGTGAAAAATGGTCATAAGTCACTTTTTTCAGTCACGGTCACTGTTGTAATGGACTGTTGTAAGTTGAAGACTACCTGTACATTGTTTAATGATAAAAAATTCCGGTCTCGATTGCCATCATAACTTGAGGATTACCTGTACAGAAAATGTTTAAAGAATTTTAAAGTTTTATGATAGGAAGTGTATTAGCTCAATGCAATTTTAACATTTCAGAACAGATTCTACTGGGGGTGGGGGTGGAGAAGGGTTATATTTCAGAATGGCAGGGATACTTTAAAATAATAAGGGCTTATCCATCCAGTGTCTCATTAATTCAGTGGTTCTTAAAACTGTTTGATCCAATTATATCCCTTTTCTCATCTGAAATAATGTGATTACTCCCCCGGGGGGAGCAGAAAACAGTGCTCTTGCTTGGGGAGGGAAACTTCTGGTTGTGGCTGGACCTGTGTGAGTTGCAGCCTGGCAGTGCCCCCCATGTATCCTGGGGGTAAGGAAAGGTCCAGGGGGGCATCACCCCACTCTAAATCTTGATTATGCAAAACAAAAGAAAACATGGCATTTTTGACAAAACACCAAATTCTGTTGTTTTACACAATGTTTTGAAGCTGCAATCCCAAACTGGATTTGTGGCTCACAGACAAGCAGTTACAAGCAGTTCCATTGCCCTGCAGGGTATATCCAAATTATTGTAGTCTAAGAACCGCTGTTTTAGAAGTTGATAGAGAGCCTACTAGATGCAGAAAGGGCTAATCTTTCAATACAGTATTACGTATTTTTGGTGCAGCTGCAGCATTAAAGCTAAAATGTTATGGAATGCAGACATGCCCATTTCTATGTATAGCCTGAATATTTAAATACTATGTGGAAAGCAAAACCAGTAGGTGCCCAGACATTATGCTTATATAGTATTGGTTTGAAGATATTATTGTTAAGGCATTTCTTGGAAGAATGTAATGCACAATGAAAAGTACCTATCTTAGCTGAAAATAGTCTCCTCTTCACCTGAGAAAAGCTTGCCTATAGAAATTGTTGTCCAAAATCAGCCTCTGAATAAGCTGCTGATTTAGTGAAATATGAACACTGGAATTCTTTCCACAAGATTCATGTTGCTGAGCAATCAGGCAGAAGAGGAAATATTGTTACTTCACCTGTTCTGGCTTAGTAAAACCAGCTGTGCGAATTTGAAGCCAAGGTGGCGCAGTGGTTAAATGCAGCACTGCAGGCTACTGCTAGATCAGCAGGTCAGTGGTTCAAATCTCACCGGCTCAGGGTTGACTCAGCCTTCCATCCTTCCGAGGTGGGTAAAATGAGGACCCAGATTGTTGGGGGCAATATGCTGACTCTCTGTAAACCGCTTAGAGAGGCCTGAAAGGCCTATGAAGCGGTATATAAGTCTACTGCTATTGCTATTGAATCCTACCTAACGAGTAAATTTATTCAAACAGGTGTGCAACAGAGGCGACATAATTCAGGTGAAAGTTCTGGGCACGCTGGCATTGATTGATGAAGGTGAAACGGACTGGAAGATCATTGCAATCAATATTAATGATCCTGAAGCTGCTAATATGAATAGTAAGTAGCTTTGAAGTGAGATTTCCGACATGTTTGTGCCTTATTTTTTCCAGTTTTGAAATTCCACATATGGAAAGTGTGTAACAGTGGTGGGATTCAAAAATTTTTACTATCAGTTCTGTGGGCATGCCTTGATGGCATGGCAGGGAAGGATACTGTAAAGTCTCTATTCCCACCCCACTCCAGGGGAAGGTTACTGCAAAACCCCCATTTCCTCCCGATCAGCTAGGACTCAGAAGGCAAAGAATAGATGGTGGCGGGGCCAATGAGAGGTGGTATTTACTGGTTCTCCAAACTATTCAAAATTTCCGCTACCAGTTCTCTAGAACTGGTCAGAACCTGCTGAATACCACCTCTGGTGTGCAACTGATACAGAGTTGGGCTGGTGTTATATTCTTTGTGTTAAGGATTACAGGTAGTACTCAACAGCAATTCACTTAGTGAGCATTCAGAGTTACAGCAGTGTTGAAAAAAGTGTTTATAACCATTTTTCAGACATAACGACTGTTTGCAGCATCTCCATGGTCATGTGATTTACCTTCACATGCTTGACAAATGACTCACATTTATGATGATTGCAGTGTCCCTGGGCCATGTGATCACCTTTTGTAACTTTTGACAAGCAAAATCAGTGAGGAGGCCAGATTAAGAACTCCCATGATTCATTTATCAGATGTGGCAAGAAAAGCTGTTAAGTGGCGCGGAACTCATTTAACCAATGTCTCACCTAGAAACATAAATTTTGGGCTCAATTGTGGTCCTAACTTGAGAGCTACTTGTCAGTGGTAGGTTTCGGCCGGTTCGCATCGGATCAGGAGAACTGGATGGTGAAATTTACCAATCTGGTGAGAGGAGGTTCCACTGGTAGATCCGGAAGTACGTTCTGGAATGCCTGCCCCGTCCGTCTCCCCATGCTCAGAAAAGCACTGTGTGTGGAGGTCCCTTACTGGCGGGCAGGTGTCCTAGAACCTGCCTGCCAGCAAAGGACTTAAATGGAATCACTTTTCTGAGCACGGGGAGACAGGAAATAGTTTGCACCATCCGTCTCCCCGTGCTCAGAAAAGCGCTGTCCAGGGAGGTTCCTTACTGGCAGGCAGGCGTCCTAGAACCTGCCTGCCAGTGCCGCGCAAACTTTTCTGGTCCGCTGCACCCGAGCTGGTGGAGCGCCCGCAACCGCCCGCTCGTCACCAGTGAGACAGCCAGTGCATGTGAGCCACACGGTTGCTCTGATCACACGGGCGATCCACCAGCTTGGGTGCAGCCAGACCGGAGAAGTTTCTCTTCTCAGAAATGTCTTCTCAGTGAAGTTGTGGCAGCCTGTCTGTCCCTTTCAGGTGTGCAAAGCTGTGCACAACAGTATTAGATTTCTGTGGTTTTATCTTTCTTGGTTGGTGTTGGGGAGAGCTATGGAAAGCTAAAACAAATGCTGTGTAACAAGGAAGCATGAAACATTCCTTTTGATTCATTGGTGAATTAAAACCAAATATTATTTCAAAGGAGAGAAGTTTCATATCATGCCATTTTAATCAAAACTGTTTCACATGCCCTTAAATCTTGGGGCGGGGGGAGGAGAGACAATAATGAACATCTAGGAAGTAGGGTAGTAGCGGCAAATATCTTAGAATAATACTTTGATGCAACTATTATAAATTGTTCAGCAATAATTTAACTAAAAGTATTGTGCATACTATATATAAATTGTTACTTCTTAGCAGGAAGTCCAATTTTTTTTCCTCTGGATTTTCCCATTTGGCTGAGTTTTTCAGTACTCCAACATATTCTTTTTTATTGGGCATATATTTATGAATTTATTTTTTTAAGCAACAGGCCAGAACCTGTTCATATTAATAATTAGGAAATCTGTTGGACATCAAACTTATTTTAAAAGTATAATTATGTAGAACTCTTTTTAGTCCGGATTATGGAAGAATTGCAGGAAAATATTAGATAAGACAAAAATAAGCTAAAATAGGGGTGGTGGCGGTGAATCAACTTCTTGTTTCTTGCCCATGTTCTGTTACAAACTACTCTAATTGCTGCTTGTTTTTTAGCAATAATGATTACATTGAATATGATATTAATATATAAAGCATGTGATATGGTTCCAGGATCACAACTAGTCTGTATTTGAATGGCCTGAAGGTGTGTTAACATTCAAGGAAGCTAAAGCTGCAATCTAGGAAGGGAAGTTCTTGGCCCTCTAAGTACTTGGAAAATGATGTCAGCATTCCCAGCCATGATAGAGGTCACATAGCCAGCAAGTCACTCCCACCCGGTCACATGGCCAGCAAGCCACTCCCACCCAGTCACATGGGTGGCAAGCCACTCCCACAAAGCAGGCCACACCCACAGAGTAGGTTCCAAAAAAAATGTAAAACCCACCACTGCTACCTGCATATAAATAGCTGTCATACAAAGTTGAACTTCATTTTGAATACTATATTCATCTGATTTCCTTTTGGCTTCCTACTCTTAAATTTGAAATGTCCTTAATTAAAGCCATCGATGTACAGTCAAATTCTTGATGGAATATAGGCTGTTTTTTACCAGAATGATTTCTTCTGCAAGATGTTCCCCGGGGAAATTAAGAGTAAAATATGCTAGGACACTTGAGCAAAACTTGAGTAGGTTCTGAATGTATGCCTTTTAAAAATTTAAGATATTGATGATGTCAGAAGAATTAAGCCTGGATACCTGGAAGCAACTGTGGACTGGTTTAGACGATACAAAGTCCCTGATGGGAAGCCAGAAAACCAGTTCGCATTCAATGGAGAATTTAAAGATAGGGTATGTATATATTCTGTCTACTGCTGGCCACTGCTTGAAGCTGCTTACGCTTTTCTTGTTAATGCAAACAATACAAGTGCATGAAAGTATGTCTGTGGCTGTTTTTGTTCAAAACCGCATTCAGAAGTTGTTCTTAACTAGAAAATATGTAAAGCCCCCCCCCCCAAATTACTGTATTTTTCAGAGTATAAGGTGCACTTCCCCCCAAAAAAGTGGGTGAAAAAATTCAGTGCGTCTTATAGACTGAATAGGGGCCTATTTTTTGTCTCCTGAACCCTCTGTGTGTCACGTTTTCACCCTCCCCAGTCCCCAGAAGCACTCTGCAGTGCTCTGCATGGTCCCATTTAAGCCAGAAATGGGTCCGTTTTTGCCAAAAATAGGCCCATTTTCGGCATCCCGAACCTTCAGTACACCTGAATTTTGCTCTCCCCAGCCCCTAAAAGCACTTTCTGGGCCAAAAATGGGTGCGTTTTTGGCCTGCAAAGTGCTTCTGGGGGCCAGGGAGGGCAAAAGCGGGATCCACAGACATCAAAAATTATTTCCCTCCCTTGTTTTCCTCCTCTATAAGACCTCTAGGTGCGTCTTAATTGTCTGAAAAATAGAGGTGCTTCACTACCCTTGTTAGTGTTTCAATCCAAAACCTTATGGTGCAGTGTAACAATATGGTAGATAAAATGTATGTATGTATCTATGTATGTTGCGGTAATCACAACATATTATTATATCAGGCTGCTGAGAAGAGACTGAATTTGTTTCCCCTTTTAAATCCCAGGACTTTGCAATTGATACCATTAAAAGCACTCATAACCATTGGAAGGCTCTAATAATTAAAAAAACAGATGCAGGAGAGATTTGTTGGTAAGTTGTTACACTGCGTGTTTTTTTTTCAGAAGTGACTTGGGAAGATGAATTAAATGAATGTGTTAACCTGTGTATAAAGTTAATGCTTTAATATCTTATGGAATTTATGTCCTATTTTATTCCCTATTTTGTATGTTTCAAGATATGTTACTTTAGTGCATTGGAGAAACACCTGGTTATTTATTTACTTACTTATTTGTTTGCTTTCCAGCACAAATGCAACTTTGACAGATAGTCCTTTCTGTTGCAGTCAAAATGCTGCCATAGCCATTGTGACAGCGGTAAGCAGTTCTGATAAACATTTGTTTCCTTCATGTCTTGGGACATCTATCGGGAAATACTGTTTGTATTCTGGGGAAACTAAGAAAGGAAAATACCAGATCAGATCCAAGGTCTAGTAGTTACAACAACATTTTGCTCCCAGAGACTCTACAATGGCTGGAGAAAGCCCACAAGCTTGGCCTGAGGGCAGTAGCATTCCTCCCACTTACCATTGTAGGGATCACCCTTTCTGATACTGAAGAGAAATTACCTTTATTAGTCAATATTAGTAATTAGTCAATATACATAGCCTTACCTTCTAACCCTTACAGCCATGATGGTGAACCTATGGCATGCGGCTCAAAGTGGCACATAAAGCCATGTCACCCAGCATGCATGGCCTTGCCTGTTTGTCTTCCGGGTTTCTGGTGCGCATGTGCACATGGTGATCAGCTGTCCTTCACACATGCAGCAGTGCCAAAAACTGGTGTATCCATGTCATGTGTGCACGCCACAATCCAGAAGTTCAGCTTTTCCAGAGCGCGATCCCTTCAAACACGTGGCAGTGCCAAAACCAGCGTGCCCATGTGTGCCGGCCAGTTGATCATTGGACACGCAGGCATGCTAGAACCCAGAAGTTTGGCTTTTCTGGAGGACAGCCCTGATGAGCACATGCATGTGCGCATGACGTTTCTGTGCCATCACTGCCTTACAGTATTGGTTGTGAAATTTAGCCCCATGAGGATCTAGTGTGTATCTTAGGAATCCACTTTACAAATAATCCTTACTTAATTATCAGAATTGGAACCAGTAGCCCCACCGCCAAGCGAAAGGTCATGTGACTGTGATAGATCTATGACATCCGTTCCCATTTGGTCATTAGCCGAGGTGGCGCAGTGGTTAGGGTGCAGTACTGCAGGCCACTTCAGCTGACTGTTATCTGCAGTTCAGCGGTTCTAATATCACCGGCTTAAGGTTGACTCAGCCTTCCATCCTTCCGAGGTGGGTGAAATGAGGACCCAGACTGTGGGGGCAATATGCTGACTCTGTAAACCGCTTAGAGAGGGCTGAAAGCCCTATGAAGCGGTATATAAGTCTAACTGCTATTGCTATTGCTATTAAGCAAGTCAACCCACGATCCTTAAGTGAGACATCACGTGACCACAGCTTGCAATTGAGTTTGCTTATCAGAATCTGACTAAAAAGCATGCCCATGTTGATCACATGGTCATGGACTTTGTGCCAGTTGTAAATGTCCACTGGTTGCAAAGTGCCGAAATTTCGGTCATGCACCCACGAGGACACTGAGAATTGTAAGTGCAAGGACCAATCATAAAGTTACTCTTTAGGGGAGTCATAAGCTCAGACGTTTGCTAAACAGGGCATTTGTTAAGCGAGGGCACAACAGGTAAAAGTATACTTTGCTGTAAAGTTTTCTTTCCCCCACAAACTCCTTTTAAGTCAGTTTAATTTATTAATTTATTGTATTTATTCATTCAGTTTCTGTACCTGTCCAACTCAACCAAGTGACTCTGGGCAGTTTACAATTTAGTTGCCTCTGATCTTTTCTACAGGCTGACTATACTAATTCTGTTCATCTAGTTTCATCTTGTTCCTCTGTTTCAAAAAATAATCTAAGGAACTTTGTTAGCAGAAATACAAAATAATGTTTAATTGATTTTACTTAGAATTGGCTTGCAATAATCTTAATACCCGTTTTTCTCACTAACATTGGAAACAGAAGCAGAAGAAAACTCACAGCCTAATAAACACATCTTGACACTTTCCATCTCCGGCTAGCTTCTTCCAGCTTGCATGCAGCCAACAAAGATATTTCCAAAACTATCAAAATTTGATTTTTATATTTATTATAAAATATTTGATATTGATTTATAGGCAGTTCTGAATTAAGAAAAAAATTCTGAATGAAATCTCTTTTTCAGCTACCTCCTTGTGGGACCTGTAATCCACTACCAGCTGAAGGTAAGTTATCTTAATTTGGAGTGAAATATTAATATATGTATTTTTGTGTTGGACAGTTAAGATTGACAATTCCTGTTTTTCATATTAACTTGAATATGCTGAATAAATTTGTACCTTATAGTTTGCTGCATATTGCAAAACAGATTTAAGGACAGAAGCAGTCAATCATTTGGTTGGGATACTAAACCTGGCTGAATGTAAGCCAGAGTAAGATATTTATCCATTATGTCTATACTAAACAGATATAGACCCCAATTTAGGTTGCAGTATTGGTTTTGATGTCTACTAAGATGTCTTGTTTTTTATTAAGAAAGAAGTAGGCATTTTAAAGACTAATAATTACAAGAGCATAAGTTCATGAGGTTTAAAATCTGATTTATCATATATGTAACTTTGATTAGACTGTGGCAATTTAGCATGATTGCTGTTCTGGAAACTGCATATTGGAAACCAAATGTACGTTCTGTTGCTTTATAGTGCTACAGAATTAAGCATTAAGAAAACCATAGCTATAAAACTTCCCACATTGAAATCCCTTTGGAACACACAGAAGCTCAGCCATCTCGGTTTATGATCCCTTCACTTAAAGATGCTTTCCCTTTCATGTTCTTAATATGTATGGAAAGAGTTTCCCCATACATTGTCGAAGGAATGACTTCCTGATATGCAGATTGTCAGATGTTCACATCATGCGCTGGCAAAGGCTGTTCAGCTAAAACCCATGTCCACTTCAATTTTTTTTTAAAAAAGTGTATTCAATATGAGTGTTTTTCCCTGGCTTTTCCCGGCTTCTGTCATTTTTCAGAGAAATTGCCTCCAAATGATTTACTTCTGTTAAGCCACAATAATTACTATATAGCTTGAAACAGATTGTGCTGACATTTTGTATTCCCCTATTTCTTTTCTCTCCAACCAGTGGACCGGTGGTTCTTTTGCCATTGAAATTCGACCAAAGGACAAAAGTTACAGAAGCTGCTGCCTACTCATCAAGATATTTGTGCAGAACATTTGTGAAGAACTGGCTAAGAATCCAAAACAATATGTTTATAAATAAGTAATTTATGACTCCCAGTCCACTGTACACATTAAAAAAAGAGAGAGATTAGATGATGTAAAACTCCAACTAAAGTCTTTAAATATATATCGTGAAACTCACAGACACATTCTGTATCAATATTATTTTGTCATTTGCTAGGTTTATCACAGTGTTTTCCAATATAAAATTTTAGGTTTGGGTTTTTTTTCTCTCTGTCAGACAGGTTTATTTTAACATGGTGGGGGAGGAAACCTCACACTGATTCTGAATGCTTAGCCACATTCTCATTCCTTGAATGCCATTTTTAAGTCTTAAGGTACCTTACAAAATTAACAAACCATGGAACTGAGATTAAATGTAGAACCAGAGAAGGTAATTTGAGTGGTGTTGCTGCTTATGGCTGCTTCCATTCATTGATGCAGTCAGTAGATAATAAATTAACAGTGTGCTAGGATTTAATGGAAAACCAATATAAAATGACCCAGGTACCAGTCATTATACAAAACAGTGAATAAGCTATAATAGCCTGAGACTGCCCATCTGGTCTCAAACCCAGTTTATTATTATTATGTGGTTAATCTTTGGTGAGATTCACAGTCTTTGGGGCTGGTTGGTAGCTCAACAGCTCGAGTCCTAATCAAGGACTTAGGAACTGTTAAGGTAACGTTGGAGGATATAAGCTGTTCCAAGTAGGGTGGTTTTTTGTAGAATCAGAATGTTCAAGTCTGATAAATTTAAAACTTCAATGTGCAAGTCTCAGTACTTAAATTAAGTATTTAAATTAAGGTAAGGGTTAGGATTAGGTTTAGGGGTTTGCTTTAGGGTTAGGTTTAGGGTTAGGTTTAGGGTGCTGAGTGCTTCGGAAGGCGCAGATTTGCCCTCCGCGATTATGTCATCGCGGTAGGGTCGCGTTTTTCCTTAGCGCTTCGAACGGCGTGGATTTGCCCTCCGCACTTATGTCGGCGCGGATAAGGGCTTCACGGTTTTGTGGTGGAACCCGTGTAAACTGGTCAGATATTTGAGCCAGAAACCATGTAATTGGTCCTTTCCAGGTGATGTCCAATTCTTTACCTTTTTTACTCGATTTTTAACCATCTCAGTTGTTATTTCTAATACTTGCATTTGTTTGTTACCAATGCTTTTCTCAAAGTCATGTATCCACTTTGCTTCCTTATTGTAGTCCTTTGCATTTTCACACAATTCTTTCCAGAATTCAACTGTGGCCTGCACTGCAGGCAGAACAAAATAGAACTCGATGCAGGGGAACGCTTCAATTTAATGCCTAAAATGATTCAATCAAAGGAACTTAATCCATATCCATTTTCTTTTCATTCGCCCAACCTTTTGTAGTTAGGGCAGTAATTTTAACCTGATTAAAGCTAGTCTGGGAAGATATTCTTGGATGGAAGGCAACAAGGATCTTTGTATGTGGCTTCAGAATTTGATTTTCCATAGCTTTGATGGTCTCTACTCATTACCTAGGCCAGGGGTCAGCAACCTTAAACACAAAAGAGCCACAAATGTCCTAACCAGAAGCCCCCTGTTCAATTCTGGAGCCGACCGGAAATTGGGTTCCCCCACCATAGAGTCTCCTGGCATGCCATGCTCCTCCCCTCAAATCCAGGAGCTCCTCTCAAAATTGTGCAACAGGGAGCCGCAACAAAGGGATGAAAGAGCTACATGCGGTTGCAGAGCTGTGGGTTGCCAACCCCGGACCTAGGCTGACACTGCTATAGCACTGATGAATTATTTCCTATGAAAACTAGTTCTGCTGCCTATTTGTGATATTCCCTGAATTCTAAGTTTCCACATCTTACATAATAAGAGGCATTTTCAAACCCGTGCTATGAGTTTGCCTAAAAATAATAAAATGAATCTCTGCAATTCCTGCATAGTTTCATTGTGATTAGGGTCTGTTAATTTGTTGAGACCGTAGGTGAGAAAGAAAGATGCTACTAAATTTCATAATTTTATTCTATCGAACAAAACTCAAAAGTATCTTAAAAGACTATAAAATAAGCTATTTCTTTGGCAATAAACATTAAAACCATATTTTAATGGAATGGATGACCTTGATTTCTTACATGCAGTTTTTTAACTTCTATATTTTATTTTGAAGACAGCCATTCTCATTCACTAGAGGAAGTGGGGCAAGAGATTACAAGAGTAAGCTTCTTTTAAATGGATCTTTAAATGCACTTGCTCAATATCTACCATACAAAGATCAGAATCGTGCAGGCCATGATATTCCCTGTGATGCTCCATGGAAGCGGAAGTTTAAAGACTTTAAAGAAGCAGGATAAGAAGATTATTGGTGCCTTTGAACTTTATTGTGATGACCCTTGGCAAGCACAGAGGCAACACAGTCAGCTGATAGATAAAATCTTCCCTTCATTGCTCCAACTTCCCCAAACGCTCCCACGTTAGGGCAAGTCCTAAAGCAAAGTGATCACACACACAACTCCAGCAGCCCCTAGCTGCAAGTAGTCGAGCAAAGTCCTGTGAGCAGAAGGGCTGCAAAGTAAGAAATCCAGTCGGGCAAGGGAATAAGTCAATGAGTCCAGGAAGCAAAGGAACACAGCAATGATTTCAGGAAGCAAAGGAACAAAGCAATTAATCCAGGAACCAACAAATAAAGCAAGAAGTCCAAACATCGGCAATGGCACACAAAACTCCATTAATTCAGTGTTTGTACCTGACAAACGCCCCTTCCCACAGTGTCGCCTTAAGTCTCAATCCCCAGGTGTGCCTTCTGAAGAGGGGTGGGGCGCTCTCCTCCCCGAGTCGTCAGGTTGGTCTGCGCAGTTCCATTTGCCACTCCACTCTTCATGCTGGGGGATCAGGAGGGGTCAGTTCTTGCTCATCTCCTGAGCTCCTCATTTCCATTGCCTGCCCTCTGTTGGTCATCCTGGCCCTGTTCCTGTTAGCAAGCTATCCCACTCCTCTGGAGCTCTGGCCTGCCTCCTCCCCACATTCCAATGAAGCTGCCCCCTGCTTCTCAGCAAATTTAGGCTCTGATGGGGACATGACAACTTCTGAGAATACTGTGGACAACCCAGAAATCAAATAATTAACAGTCACATGACCGGGGGTGGGTGGGTTGGTCATTGTAACTTGAGCCAGGTTGAAGGTACCCTTGGGGAGATCCATTGGTCACTAAGTAGCTAGTCGTAAGTTGAGGACTATTTGTAGCATTAGTCATTTATATACCTGTCCATCTACAAAAACATGGGATGTACAATAGTGAATTAAAAAGAAAACCCAATAAATATAAAAACCGTCATTAAAAACTTAAAAAATACACAAGCAGAGAGGATATTAGTTGTTGTAAGGGAGCTGTTGCAGGATCTCTGTCCCCTGCTATTCCTGGCTTTAAAGCAGAGCCAGGTCTTGGAAGATTTTGTGGAATGTTGAAAGGGACCGAATTATCCTTCCTTCTGGGGTGGGAAAAAGATTCTATAATGCAGGTGCTAAAGCAGAGAAGGCCCACTTCCTGATACCCCTCAAGTGTAATCCCCTTTTCTAACTAACATGAAAGCTACACATTCTTCAGTGGATAAAAATATACTTTAATACTGAATTTAAAAAAAATAGTTCTAGGATTTATTCTACATATAATATTTATTGCTTTTGGGAAACCAATCAGTTTATTTGTATTTGTTCTAGTGGATCATAAACCACTTAAAAACTAGATTTCCTTTATTTATTGATTGATTAAATATATATCCCACGTTTCCTCCAGAAACTGGAAGTGAAAAACTGAACTCTCCCTGACATTTTTTGCCCCACAACAACCTGAGCAATAGATTGGGCTGAGACAAATTGACTGTCCCTATAAGCTTCCATAGCTTCTAGGTTGGAAGTGGACTAGTACTTGGACCCCTCAAACCATTGAACTGCTGAGGTTTTGCAAGGTTTGGCCACAGTCCATTTTCCAGTCCAGTGGTGTTTATTTTAGCTAGTTGACTTGTTAACCATCACTGCAAACAGATCTCAGCTCAGTATGCCTTGCCCAAATAGAACCCAAGCCAGAAAGGTAGATAGGTACCTATATCATTAAAGGTACATAGATCATTATCTATGTATACCTATGAGGAGAGGCATCTTACCCAAGAGAGGAACAATTTAGAAAGGAAGAAAATATCTGCTGGGGGGCAGGGAGCTGAGGCTCTGAGTTTATGTATTTAGAAATATGTTTCTCCTTTAGGAAAAATATAATATTCTGCCTTTATAACATATCCTAGAATATTTCTAGGAAGGTGCTAACTTCCTACATCAGTATTAGATCCGACTTTACACACTGCACTCCAAATACATGTAGTCATCGACTTACAACTGCAATCGGGACCAGATTTAGTCATAAATCAAGGCACCCATATAAACAGTTCTGATTTTGCAACTTTTTTTGGCAGGTATTAAGTGGTCATTAAGCAAACACTGCACCCATGGATGCTTTTTGCCAGAAACTGGCAAAAAGAGTCACAAATCACAGTCATGTGACAATAGGACATTACAACCAGTCATAAAGGCAAGCAGTTGCCATCAGTGTGTTTGTGTGTGTGTGTGTGTGTGTATGTGCGTAATTAAAGAAGCCCAAAGTGTCCCATCTGCTCTGAGCCTATTGTAATTTCACTCATTAACCAACAGGTCATAAAATCAAATCAAACCTTTATTGTCAATGCACAATATGTTTACAATGAAATTGAATGAGCCTCCCTTGATGCAGCCCACCCAAGAACACAGAATACATATCAATAAATCAATAAGTAAAAAAATCCCTAAACCCAATAAGAAATAAACTAACACACATATCCACCTACATACATACATATATATATATATATATACATACATACATACAATTATTACACACACACACACATGTACACTATATACTATTATATTACACCGATATTTACATGTTGCATGTCGTGACCCGTCAAAAGCGCGAATATCATAAGCGCGCCGACAACACCGCGGCGCTAAAACCGCGATTTCAAAAGCGCGCCGACAACAGCGCACCGACAACAGTGCGCCGACAGAAGCGCGATTTCATTTAAGGTAAGATTTTTAGTTAGGTTTAGGGTTAGGTTTAGGTTTAGGGTTAGATTTAGGGTTAGGTTGAGGGTTACGTTACAGCGCGCTTCTGTCGGCGCGGTTTTGTCGGCGTGCTTTAGGGCTAATTAGTTGCTCATTCGTCACGCGGTTTTGTCACCGCGCTTTAGACACTGCGGTTTAGTCAGGCGCGCTTTTGCTGTGCGCACATTTGTGGTGGAACCGTTGCATGTTACTCTAGTACTGCAAGTCTATCACATTAGCTGATTGTGGTGTTATGTTGCATTTAAGAGTCTTGACAGCCCATGGATAAAAGCTATTTTTAGCCTATTTGTTTGGCTGGCTATACTTCTATATCTTCTACCTGATGGTAGGAGAATAAAGAAATGCTGTCCACGGTGTGAATCATCCCTGAGGATTTTCCTTACTCTGCTGTGACAGCGGGACCTAGCGACTTCATCCAGTAGGGTTAGGGGGCAGCCCATGATTTTTTGTGCTGTGCTCATCACCTTCTGTAATGGTGATAAATTGAGGATTATCTATGTACTTCAGTTCCATAGATAGAATAGAATAGAATGGAATGGAATGGAATGGAATGGAGTGGAATGGGAACAGGAACAGGAACAGGAATGGGAACGGGAACAGGAATGGGAATTGATATTATACCAAGAGAATATAATAATATAATATAATATAATATAATATAATATAATATAATATAATATAATATAATATAATATAATATAATATAATATAATAATATAGAATGGGAATGGAATAGGATTGGGAATAGGAATGGAATAAGTATGGAATAGAATAGAATGGGAATAGGAATGGGAATAGAATGGAATTCTTTATCAGCCAAGTGTGATTGGACACACAAGGAAGTTGTCCTTAGCGGGAATGCTCTCAGTGTAAATAAAAGGATATATATGTGTGGATATATGTGCGTGTGTCTATTTCTTAATTTAATTTTAGTCATTATAATTTTATTTAAATTACACATATAAATTTATTTATTTTATTTGAATTACACGTTATTTATTTATTTTATTTGGATAAACGGCGTAAACAAAAAACATTCGCTCAGTACCATAGTGATGGAGAAATTGACTTTAATCTTCCTGCGGAAATATTACAATTAAAACAACCGGTTTTTGTTAGGAAATTTTGGAAGATGAAGAGGTTGGGGTTTTGTTCCCCTTAGTTATCCCTCTTTTTCTTTGGTCCCAAAATAAAAATCCCCCGCCCGTTTCGAAACCTGCCGACCGAAACTGTACATCCCTCAGCTCAGGATTCCCTCCAAAAGACAGAAAAAAGTCCCCTCCCTTGACGTCAAAAGAGCCAACCAATCACGTCCATCCAACCCCGGGAACCAAGCGGCCTCTTCGGAAAGCCTAGTGAGTCAGAGGGGGCGTGGCTTGCACTCCCCGTCACGCGCCTGGGGGCGGAAACCTAGCGCGTGGCAGGAGCCCGTCGCCGGCGCTCTCTCTTTCCAACCGGAAGCTGCCAGCCGAACGCCGTCCCCGCGAAGGAGGAGATGCTACGTATTTCCGGCGTGGAGGTGGCGGCTTGGGGAGTGAGTGAGTGAGTGTGTGTGTGAGAGAGCGAGAGCGACGGGAGGCTTCGCCGGGACGCGAGAGAGAGCGAGAAAGAGAAAGGGGGAGTCGTTGCCGTTGTCGTGAAAGGCTTTATCTGCCTTGGCGAAAGGAGCCGCTCCTTGTTTGAGAGGAAGGTGAGGGAGAGACCACGGCCGATGGGTTGTCGGCCTGAGCCGGCCGGTGGGCGGGTTAAAAAAACCGAGCCGGGGGGGGGGGCGGGCGGAAGGCGAGCAAGTGACACGCAGGCGAAATGAGGGTGGGGAGGCCTCCCTCCCCCCCTTTTCTCTCGGCCGATGGTTTCTCCCGTTCTTTTTGAGACACTCGGCTTCGGCTCTCTCGGGTCTTTCTTGGGACCTGCCGGAGATTCCCGAGGCCATCCAGGAGCCCTTGGCGGATTGTATTTAGGCTCCCCGTCGCCCATATCAGGTTGCTGGGTGCTGATCCGATCCCCTCTGAAGAGGTGGGAAACTGGGCTTGGGGTGGGTTTCTCCCCCCCCCCCTTCCTGTGCCTGGTTTGGGGCTCCGCTCTCCTGCGGCTAAATGGGGGGGGGGGGGCTCGGTGACCTCGGTTCTCGCTTTTGTCGGGTTTCTCTTTCGGGGATGTTTCGCTTTGTTTTATAACCGGCAAGATCGAGGGTGAATCCCCCCCGTATGCTGGGAACCCCCCAAGGCGTACAATAATTATGATTTCCAAAATATAAAATTCGGGGGGGGGGGGAGTGCTGATGTGTCGCTTTTAATGGCTGTTTTCAATCCGGGCTGCTTAGTTTTGTCTTTTTTAAAAATGTTTTTTATGATTTTTTGTTAAGCTTAGTATTTAATTTTTTTGGATTCTGCTGGAGGGGATAGGCTCTAATAATAAAAAGCAAACCATGTAATGAAATAAATAGAAATAAAAGATGCTGATGCTTGAATATTATTGCAAGCTGGGGGTAGGCTAAAGATAAAGGTTCCCTGGCACATATGTGCTAGTCGTTCCTGACTCTTGGGGGCAGTGCTCATCTCCATTTCAAAGCCAAAGAGCCAGCGCTGTCCGAAGACGTCTCCGTGGTCATGTGGCCAGCATGACTAAAGCACGGAACGCTGTTGCCTTCCCACCAAAGGTGGTCCCTATGTTTCTACTTGCATTTTTACCTGCTTTCGAACTGCTAGGTTGGCAGAAGCAGAGACATTGCATGGCACTAGTGATTCGAACTGCCGACCTTTCTGATCTGACAGGCTCAGCATCTTAGCCACTGGGGGAGGGATAGTGGGCTCCAATAGTCCAATAAGGCCTTCCCTTGTTTTGGGACCCAGCAATTATTGAGTAGGTAGATTTTGGAAGCATCAATTTACTCGCTGCCACCCTCTGGGTTATGCAACTGCGGTAATTGTTGTCCAGGTTATGTACTTTACAAGATCATGTAACTGAAGTAAGATTGGTTGCTTTTTTAAATCCTTGATTTTGGTTTTACCCTGTACGAGTCCCCTTAATGCAGTGCCATTGCAATGTATTCTTCTCTATTAAAACAGCTCTCTTCTGTTTAGCTGTCAGTGATTGGAAACACTGTATTTGTTGTGTGCCTGTCCAATACTCAATTGATCTTTGGTGGAAAAAGTCCACCCCCAATCTGGTGAAAAGAGAAGAATGCTGTTTCTTTCATTAGTGCAAATTAAGAATGGTTTATTTGAGACCTTAGAAGTGTGCAATATCGTTTCTAAAAACAAAGGTTCAATTCTCTCTTAGGCCATCTAATCAAGTACGATTAACTTTTATTTAGTTATTTAGCAGTGTCAGTTTCTTAATTGAAAACAAAAATTCCCTGCTAAGAACTATGTAATTTAACTATTTAGTGTTAAAATTGTGTTTAAACTGGAGAAATCATTTTGGGAGCTGGAATAAGCTTGGGATTGATTTGGACAATTATATTAAAGCAATTACATGCCTTATCAATATGGTTAATTGTTTAAAAAAGAAAAAGCTGGTGAGAATTTTGTTTAGAATTTAAAATGTAGAGAATATAGTAAGCAAATAATAATGAAATATCTAGGCTTTGTGCTAATCTTCCCAACACCTTTCATTTTAATCAAATCATGCTCTTATAGTTTTAAGAAGTTCTTGTAGATTTTTTTTAATTTTTCTATACTGCTTTTCATTCCAGAGAAGCCTAGCATAGTTTATGAAAGAATAGTAAACCAACCTTGAAAAAAATAAAGCAGAAAACTTCTTAGAAACAATATATTAATATTAAATCTATTTTAAAAAACTGGCATTTTAAGCCATTATTACATCACCCTAGGCAATTTGTATTCCTTCTAATGTTTGTGGGATCAATTCAGTTTTCAGGGTTGTTGTTTTTTTAAAAGAAAACCATGTGAGGGCTACCGGAACATGTCACAGGGAAACAGGTTCATAATTAGGAACTGCCACTGAGTTCTTGCTTGACTACCATATTGTCAGCCAAGTGCACTGGTGGCAGCACAAACAGTGTGATCTTCTATTAAAAGGTCATAGCTAAGATTATCGCTCTGTCTTTTGCCAATTCTGTCCTTCCTCTGTTCAGAATAGAACTCGATTTCTGTTCATCTGAGGTTAGGAATCACAATCCTGTTGATACTGCACAGAATGACACTGAAGCTATTTTGTAAGTGTGATTTGTTCCTGCTAACTTCAGAAGTGAGTTGCAATATTTATTCTCAGGACTTGAATATAGAATTTCTACTGGTTCCTAGTTCACATGTGAATAATGTTTCCTTGTTGCATTAAGACATTTAATTAAATATGCCTATTTTTTTCCAGGTACATAATTCTTCCATTATGTCATTCTTGTTTGAATGGATCTATAATGGCTTCAGCAGTGTGTTGCAGTTCCTAGGTAAGACTTTAAATGTTTATCAATGAGTAATTTTCCGGGTCTTATTTATTAACTTAAAAATAAGAGGATTTTTAGATTGCTATAGTAAGCAATAATCCCTCCAGATAAAATCTTAATTTTGTGTGGTTAGGTGCCAATTTTATCTTTTCATTTTTTTTGTATCATATCATTCTATAAATGATAGGACAATAAAGTTATTCTGTAAATGATCGAGATGCAAATTACATTTTTTGTGATGTATTTTGCCTTATTTTATAATGCTAAATGAATGGCATGGATAGAAAATTGGGAAGTTAAAATTTTAAAATGAGTCTACTTTGCTTTTATATTTGCATCCTTCTAGAAATATAGGGAACTTTAGCTTAGTGTTACATATAATGTGGAAATATTTCAATCCTCCCTCCCTCCCCAAAATAGTGCATATCATAAATTTTACTAAGCCATTTTGATGGTTTAGGGGCAGAAATGAAGCCTAAAATGTCAATGTTAGGGGTGATAGAAAATCCAATTGGGATGTGTAATCTAAAATATAATAACAGTAACACCATTCCCCCCTAGTAGCTGCCAGTGGAATATGTTCCACTGACTGACTTACTACCTTGATCTTCCTTGTGCCTTTTCTCTCACCCTCCTGATGCCAAAGCATCATGGCATATCCTTTATGCCTACTGGGTCCTTCCTAATATATTTTCATTGCCAGTGTGCACTGCACCACACATACTTCCATCCACAATTTCCTCACATTTTCCCTTCCCTACCGAATACCTGCTGTGGGAGTCTGCAGATTGCACTCTCTGTTCACTTTGGGGAATAAAAATGCTCAATAGGCTTAATCCAATAAATACTTCATTTTATTTCATACATGCTTTTTTGCACAGGATTGTACAAGAAGTCTGGAAAATTAGTTTTCTTGGGTTTGGATAATGCAGGCAAAACTACTCTTCTTCACATGCTAAAGGATGACAGATTGGGTCAACATGTTCCCACATTATATCCAAGTAAGCACCATATAGTTATGGAATTGTATATTGATGTCATTTTAGAACATTATTGTATGATAATTAATGTTGAAGATTAGTATATTTAAAAAAATTAAGTTGCTTCATGTTTGGGCTTAATTGTTTGAAAATGACATTTAAATTTACTCCTAATCCCAATATTGTTTGTGAGGCTTATTACTTGGAAAGGATAAAAGAGATTAGGCTCAAGATTATGATTCAGTGTGTTATATTAAATACAAATATTACCTGATTCAATTCATGAGTTAGGAGGAATTGCAAGATTCAAGATATAATTTTCAGTTATTGGTGACCTTTTAGAGTAGCTGAAGGGCAATATGTGCCCTCCAGAGGTTGATGAACTTCAGTTCCCATCTGTCCTAGCAAAAGTGATTGAATTACAGGAGTTACTTTCCAACATCTAACCTGTCAAATTAACCTACATCTATTTTAAGATCTTACGCATCTTTCCTCCTACTATTGTTTATGGAAGTATCAGGTTTTAATCCCTAATCAGCATCATCTTTATCGGGAAGCTTGGAATTTGGGGTTGCCTAAAAAATATGCAATATCTATATGGAGTTTGTTATCAAAGTAAGAGATGAAATCCTTTAAGCTGCGTGTGTTCAATCAGACATTAAATAGACATTCATTGAGGGTGCTCTAAGTTTATTCTTGCACTATGCAGAAGTTGGATTCACTGGTTATATAAATCTCTCCAGTTCTTTATTTGTATCAATATTTCTGAAGGGCATTAGATTGGGGAAGGCTGATCTTAACGTATCTTGAATAGTTTATGTCTTATGGTAATTAACATTGTAAAGACCATATCCACTGCTAAAGGCTATAAAACACTTCTGTCTTCTCTAGCATCGGAAGAATTAACAATTGCAGGAATGACTTTCACCACTTTTGATCTTGGTGGCCATGAGCAAGGTAATCAGTAGTGATGCTTGTTATTTTGTTATTCTCTTATTCCTGGCTAAACAAAGAAGAGGGAGACAAACTATTCTCCAAAGCACCTGAGGGCAGAAGAAGAAGCAATGGGTGGAAACTAATCAAGGAGAGAAGCAACTTAGATCTGAAGAGAAATTTCCTGACAGTTAGAACAATTAATCAGTGGAACAGCTTGCCTCCAGAAGTTGTGAATGCCCCAACACTGCAAGTCTTTAAGAGGATTTTGGTAGCCATCTGTCTGAAATGGTATAGGGTTTCCTGCCTAGGCAGGGGGTTGGACTAGAAGACCTCCAAGATTCCTTCCAACTCTGCTATTGTATTGTATTGAATTGTATTGTATACTCTGAGAGAAAGTGTCCTTTATGCAGATAAAATGTTCTACTAATGGAGATGGCATTCAGTCAAATTAATGTCTGTGTTGCCCATATTTATTCTCACATTCATGAAGGTCACAAATAGGTTGTCTTCCTCTTACAGCAGAGACGTGACAATATATTGCTATATATTGGCTTTAAGGTAAAATAAGTGCACACTAGTGCAGGTAGTCCCTCAATTTAACAACAGTTCATTTAGTGGCCTTTCAAAGTTATAACCGTACTGAAAAAAGTGACTGATGACCATTTTTCACACTTACGACCATTGCAGCATCCCTAGGGTCACATGATATTCATTCAGATGCTTAACAACTGACTCATATTTATGACAGTTGCAGTATCCAGGAGTCATGAGATCCACTTTTGTGACCTTCCGACAAGCAAAGTCAATGGGGAAACCAGATTCACTTCACAACTGTGTTACTAATTTAACAACTGCAGTGATTCACTTAACAATATGGGTGACAAAAGACGTAAAATGGAGCAAAATTCACTTAACAAATTTCTCACTTTGGCTCAATTGTGGTCATACGTTGAGGACTATCTGTATGCCAAATCCTCAAGTACTGTATTAAGCACACATGTCAACCCACCTAACTTAATTAGTAGAAGACTCAGTGCGATAATAGGTTGAATTGTGATGCTCAAAATACATTTTTCATCCCTTTTTTGATGTTGGTGCTATATTTTCAAAAGTGCTCTTCTTTCCCTTGAAGCGCGGCGTGTCTGGAAGAATTATTTCCCAGCAATTAATGGGATTGTCTTTTTAGTGGATTGTGCAGATCACTCTCGTCTTTTGGAATCTAAAGTGGAGCTCAATGTGAGTAACTTTTTCCTTTGAATACACTTGTACTAGTTGTTGTATTTATATATCCCTTTTCTGTCTTGGACAAGTTAATTTAAAATGTACACCTATGAGCAAAAAGGAAACTAAATACTAGTATGAATTTGGTATGAAAGCCAGCTGGGTGAGTTTGGAGCAGTCTCATTCTGTCAGCCCAACTCATCTCACAGGGTTATGATGAGGAAAATAGGAGGATAGTATATTAGTTATGTTTGTCACCTTGAGTTATTTATAAAAATAATAAAGGTGGAATTTAAAAAAATCTTTAAAAAGCAGGCAAATATAAAGCAGTACTTGTACATAATTTGGAATGTGTTTCATACATTTGAATTGTAAGTTACATGTCATCACTATGATATTTAAATTTAGGAGATCATGTTGTGACTTAAAATATTCCAAATACAATCAATGAAATAATATGTATGTATCTGTTGTCTATTAGTAGCATTTTCTGAAATTGGGTTTGGCATTCCTACTTAAAATTATTAGTCGCTTTCTATGGTTACATAGTTGCACATTTCCTCCCTTTTTTCCCTTAGGCACTAATGACTGATGAGACAATATCCAATGTGCCAATTCTTATCTTGGGTAACAAGATTGACCGACCAGAAGCTATCAGTGAGGAGAAGCTGCGAGAGATTTTTGGTCTTTATGGACAAACAACAGGAAAGGTAAGGAATCAAAGCTTGGTTCTAAAATTAATGTACCTTATTTTTTGAAATATATTTATCTGAATACTATTGTATATCAACATTCTAATGTTGGCTCTTAAAATACCAAAGGAACACAAGTAACAATTTTTATTAGATCCAAGTATGGTACAAATTAATTTATTAGATTAATGTAGAATAGCCTAATTTTATACTTCTGTATGTTTACAAAAGAATGTTTTGTATGGTTGGTTAATGAACATAATTTAGTTTTTATAAATCAGAGTACACTTCCTTGGAAGCCTGAATTGTTAACTTTGTGATTGTATGTTGGTGTGTGGAGAATTTAAATTAGAATCAAGTGCAGTTAGGTGTTACAAAAATATATTGGGTTTAAATGGATACAAGACAACTAAACTGATTGTGGACTGTTCTGTTGAATAATACAACAGAATTAGAAAGGATATATTGACCAACACCTGTTGGGTATAATCAGTTTTATACTTGTACTTTCTTTTATAAAGACTTCAATTAATTTAGCCTCCAGTGATAACCTGGGAACTAAAATATTCTCACACTGTTTTTTTAATATCACCATTTTTGGTGTCTGATTAGTATTTTTTCATTCAGTTTATAGATTGTCTTGGGAAGCATAAGAGTATCCTTAGATGATAGATAAGGAAAAAGAAATGTAGCATATGCCCTTTACTGTAGGCTTAAATAGATTATTTGTGATATCCCTTTCCTGCCAGAATAAAGCAGTGTGATTTACCATTCAAAAAAAAATTAAACTGCATAAAGGTTTCTTTTCTTTTTTTGAAGCAAGCTTTATTCTTAAAATGTCTAGAGACTGCATAACCTCAGGGGACACGAGGTAAAGGTTGCCCAACAACTTTCTCTCCCTGCCCCTACCTTTCCTTCAGATGCACAGTTCTAAATGTTTTTGGGCAATCTTACAATTTCATTGTAGCTCTTGGATCAGTATCAAAAACTGATATTCCAGGCCACATAATCAAGAACGATCTTTCAACTTTTTGCTTGGAACTGAAATAAATGCTATATTGTAGGCTTTGACAATTCGAATTGTTCATGATTATAGAAATACTCTTGCTGAATTTCAGATTAAAAGCTTAATGTATTTTATATTTGCAACTCTATCAAAGAAAATCTGAAGTTACTCATTTTCATTTTCTTTGTCTCCCCTTTTCCCTTTAACCCTTACAATTTGTCCATCTCTATTTTCCTAAATTTTTCTGTCTTTTTTTTATATCTTTTTTTTTTTAGAAATTAAATTTAAAAAATTACTTTGCAGCTGTAACAAAACTGTGTTTGTCCTGGTCTCTGGGATTGAATGCCCAGAATTTTTGCCAATGCAGGTAAAAGGTTCCGCAATGGACTCCTTTTGAATGAATTTCTGTTTAATTCTCTAGGGGAATGTGCCATTGAAGGACCTGAACACGCGTCCTATGGAAGTGTTCATGTGCAGTATACTGAAGAGGCAAGGCTACGGTGAAGGTTTTCGTTGGCTGTCACAGTACATTGACTGATACTGGAGAGACAGATCTATTCCTGGACTGATCCTGTTCACAAATTCCTTATGGACTTTTCTATTAGAACATGGAAGACTCTCCATCTGCATACTGGCAACGACCAAGAGACTCCTTTCTTCAGTTACCCTACATCACAGTGGTGACACAATTCTTTTCCCTGTGTCTGGGAGATAACATTCTGTACACTGGTGCAGGTTGTCACTTCCAGTGGCCATGGATTCCTATGGAAACCCTGGCTTTCACTTACAAATGGGATGAGCAAGCTGGAATGCCAAGCTCTGTGTGCGGCACTCTTTGTGGCTGGAAAAGAGGACATGTCTCACCACTGTGGCCAATTGATTTCAAAGAAAGCAACTATATTTTTTAAAGGAAGTGTTTGGTGTAAATGGCGTCCCTTTAGATTTTTCTTAAGTTTAGCATTCATCCTGTTCAGGCCAGAGTCTGTTAGGATTATTTTTTTTTAAAGAAAAAATCTATTTAATGGTATTTAGGCGGTTCCCAAATGACCGAACCAGCTATCATGATATTCAAAATCTTTAGCAAACAGAGAGAGAGAGAGAGACGGCTTTCAAAGCCCTGTAAGGTGGTTGCGCTGTCACACTGCTCAATCATGAAGATGGTGCTATTGGGACTGACTTGTGCAATGATATTTTTCTTTAACTTACAGGGAATTTAGTTGGGGGGTGGGAGGGGGATGGAGTACACACAGAGGCACACTTATTTAGCCTTCCTTGTCATGTGCAGGAGTCTGAAATGTGGTTGACCCCCTTTTTTGCCCCACCTCTAAAAGTTACGATCACTTTCCTTAATGGCAGTTTTTTTCTTCTTCTTCTTCCTCCTCCTCCTCCTCCTCTTTGCAGCACCAGCAGAAAGTTTGTCTTGGACCTAATAATACACGATGTTCTACATTGCAGGCAACTGCAAAAAAAAAGCCACCGTAGAAATCATGAATTTATTTTTGGGGGGGCGGGTTATTATAGCATTAAATTGTTCCAACAAGTGCTTATCAAATGCTGTTACTGTAAACTAACCCTGTTTCTTTTACACTCAACAGAGCTTGTGTTTGAATTTTCATTACTTGCTTAGACATCTTCATTTTCACTTAAAACAGGCATTCTTCTCCTTGGCTGGAAGATGCTTTTAATTAAAACTATTTAGTGCTCGTGGACAGACTTGCTTTGGTGAATGCAGCGGACCCAATGTCTGAAGAGACTGGCTTTCTGACTCCCATTGCAAAACATGAAATGCAAAATGGTGGTACACTATAGGCATTTAACTCCAGGGAAGAATAACACTATATGTGTATGGGTGTATTCACTTAAATCAGGGCTGGGAAACGAGGGTCCTTTTATGACTGGTGGACTTCGACTTCCAGAATTCCTGAGCCAGAGTTGAAGTTCACCAGTTGTAAAGGAGCCAGTCCCCTCCACTCTGTGAATTAAATGCTAGTTATGGTTCAGTGTCTTTTCTCCTAGCATCAACTGAGAGGAGGGGAAAATTGAATCATTAACAGTTGGGCATCCCAGAAATCATCCTGTGATTTTGGACATAAGTTTTAATAACCTCTAAATTGTCAGTTTCACCCAGTGCATTGGCAGGTCAGAATGCATTGGTCTTTACCTAAAATTACTAATGCTTTAGGTAAAAGCTCATGGAGCCTTCTGAAGTATGTAATGCAGAGACATCAGGATAAATATTTTACTTCCCTGCCTGCAAAAGAGCTGCCTATTTTTACAAATATGAAGCATCTTAAAACTCTGCAGGTTGAAAAAGAGTCCAGCTTGCAATTCCAGAAGTAATTTCAGTCTCATAATTCCATTGGAAGAGCTATGACAGAGTAGCCACAATTGGGGAAGAGTCCATTATAATTAACCAGGCTCTTTTCTGATGTGGTTATTCTTGAACTGTTTGCAATATCTTCATCAAAACAATTACTTACAGCATCATTGTTGAGTTCAATTTGTGGTTTGTAAAACCTTTGGGTTTTATGTAAGAAGCTTTTTGATGACTTGTGAATATTTCCTAGGCCAAAGTGCCTGTGCATATGGTGCCAAGGAGATGTGGAAAACTCTTAAGTATACATGAGTCCACGAAAACAACACCTTGATTGGGTGTGAATAACGTAGCATCTGCTCCATTGAACATCTGTAATTCTCTTAATGGCTGTTCAATCAAGGGATATGGAGGGATGGCTCACCTTGGGTCAACATGAGATGTGATAACCCTTATCTCCAACTACATTCTTAAAAAAAGAAGGCCCTGGTAAGCAGAGCTATAAGATGGTGCCCAAAGGAGCAACTTCTATGAAAGTGGTATCTCAGCCACTGGAGAAGCCGGTTGTGTATAGCTCTGACCTGTTTTCTGCCTGCTGTGTTCTGTCTTTGGACATGTCTCCTTGCAATGTCTGGCTATAAAGTTTAATATATTCCTTAGGAACTGGGTTACAGATTGGAAACTAGAGTAAACATCACTCTGTTAGCAAAATGTTTTAACTTCCAATTTCTGGAAATGAGAAATATGTTTGCAGAGACGGTTTGTCTGTATCCAAAACATTTTAATAAAGTTTTTTTAAAAAAAAAAAACCCCACACAATTATATACATATACTTGGGTTGAATCTGGCCCTAATATAATCCAGGGGCAGGTGTTGTAGAAGGTGTCCATGTCCTGGGCGCGAATATACTCTTGATCAATGTCAAATTGGGAGTGAATCATTTGATATCTTTTCATCCATAAGTAAATTAAGTAATGAAGAAAAAATACAAGTTCTAGTAACAAAACACATTGAGGATCATAGTAAGAAGTCTGCTGTAATGGAAAAGCTACACGAGGGAGAAAGAAATAAGAATGCTTGTTAAATTGAAAAATAACTGCTAGATGCTATACTTCCATGATAGTGAATCTATGGCACACGTGTCGGAAATGGCATGCAGACCCATCTCTCCGGGAACGCACATGTTCCATGTTGCTCTTCCGGGTTCTGGCGCGCGTACGTGCACCAGCCAGTACATGCACATACCCACCAGAAACCGGAAGACCAGGTAATTGGTGCACATGCACATGCTGGAAACCGGAAGCTCAGCATTCCGGCGCACACATACTCTTCCAGATTTCGTCACTCCCGCACAGGCACACCAATAGCAATAGCAGTTAGACTTATATACCGCTTCATAGGGCTTTCAGCCCTCTCTAAGCGGTTTACAGAGTCAGCATATTGCCCCCACAGTCTGGGTCCTCATTTTCCCCACCTCGGAAGGATGGAAGGCTGAGTCAACCCTGAGCCGGTGAGATTTGAACAGCCGAACTGCAGTCAGCTGAAGTAGCCTGCAGTGCTGCATTTAACCACTGTGCCACCTCGGCTCAGGCAGCTGCTTTTCTGATTTCCAGCACTCTCCCCCTCCCCTGTCCCCGCTTCCATTTCAGCACTCTGTGGCGAAAAGGTTTGCTAACACTGCTATAGTTTAATAATTTTTTGACAGCATAAAAGAATATATGAAAATAATGTTCCTATATTCACCATCTTTGCTGTTAGACTCCTAGCCTGAGTACTGTGCTTCAGCAAAGGAGAACTGGTTGTACCTGTTTTATGCAAGCCATCTGAATCCACCCATCAGGAAGGCTGCCTATCCAATTCTTGGAAGAGTTGGGAGCCAGGGCTTCCATTCATATGAATAGGTCTGGTTATTGACTTGTAGATTTCCCTCTTGATTTTAAACCCCTCTCGCAGCTGACCTGTGGGAGCAGCTTCCAAGAAATGGAACAAAAAGCTGAAAATTCAATCCTCAGTGGTGGATTTGGGCTGGCAGTGGCTCGTGAAAAGATTTTTAGTCTTATATTCTGTGGTCTGGCCAGTACCCAATGTGAGCTTAATTTCCTCTTGTATTCTTGGCATTTAGCATCTGTGGACACAAATGCTGTGGATGAAAACAAAAAGTGTAAGAAAGAGGAAGGACGGGAAAAACTAGATACAAAAATGAACAATGGAGAAGAAGAGAAAAATAAGAGGATTTTCAGTAGAAATGGGCTCTTGAAGCAAAGATTTCATATGTCCGAATAGGAAGGAAAATCCTTCCTGGTCAAGAAACAGCTAAAGGAGAGCTCTCCATCACCCTCCATTGCAATGTAATGAAGGAAATATCTTCATTCTCTGCAGGGGTGGGTTTCAGGCGGTTCGCGGCGGTCCCCGCGAACCGGTTGGTCGGCGAACCCGGAAGTAAGTAACTTCCGGGAACGCCGAAGGGTCCACCCGCCCGCCCACGTTTCTTACCCAGTTTTGACGAGTTCTGCGCTTCCACGCATGCGCAGGACGCATACAGCACCTGCGCGATCCTCCAGGAGCAGCTGGAGCATCGCACAGACGCTAGTACACATGCGTGCACTGCGCGCGTGCACGAGGACGCCGCCGGCCCCGTTCCAACCGAACCGGTTGGAACAGGGCGAGAAACCCACCCCTGATTCTCTGGCTTCTAAAGTACAATGGTGATTCTAGGCACAGAGCCAAGATGTCAAGAATTAAAGATTTAACTCATGTTGCTAAGTATGGTTGTGCAATAGGGATTCTAAATCTAATCCTTTTTCTTGGAAGCAGAATGGATTATTTCAGATCACCTGAATTGGTCTTCCAAGACCTTGGAAGTATTGCAGGCAGGCCTTATTAGATTTGTGTGCCAACCATCTCGTCTAGAGGCCTGGGCACTTCAGCTGGCACCCTCCATGCCTAGCTCTGATTTGGACACACTTTAAGTTTTTAAAGGGGACAAAACCAGTCCAGATAGATGCTGCCATCAGAGAATGAGGAGTGCCTTTAAACAAGAGGTGAGCAGGGTTCAACAGCTTTATTCCTTCCCAACAAAAAAACCCCTAAAATATTCAAGGTTTTCTACATTTACTGGAATACTTTATGGATAGTGAGTATTTGAAGGGAAGTAAGACAGGATTTCCTGGAGAGGAAAGCTATGGCAAATCTAGACAGGATGCTAAAAAGCAAGAGACATCACCCTGCCAACAAAAGTGCGCATAGTCAAGGCTATGGTTTTTCCAGCTGCAATGGATGGCTGTGAATGTTGAGCTGAGTCCCAAAGAATGGAGGCCTTTGAACTGTAGTGCTGGAGAAGACTTCTGAGAGTCTCTTGGACTGCAAGACGATCAAACCGGTCAGTCCTAGAGGAGATCAACCCTGACTGCTCTTTAGAAGGCCAGATTCTGAAGATGAAACTCAAATACTTTGGCCACCTAATGAGAAGGAGGGACTGGAGAAGAACCCAATGCTGGGAAAGATTGGGAGTAAAAGAAGAAGGGGATGACAGAGAATGAGGTGGCTGGATTGAGTCACTGAAGCAGTCGGTTTGAGCTTCAATGGACTCCAGAGGAGGGTAGAGGACAGGAAGGCCTGGAAGAACGTTATCCATGAGGTCACAATGGGTCGGACACAACTTCACAACTAACGACAAGAAGACAGGATTTAGCTGTGCCACCAATTATATCTCTTGATGCACAGAGAGAGAGGATGGAAATTATGGGACCCAAGCCCAACAGTTGATTATTAAACCTTGTCAGGCACCAAAAACCAGAACTACGGTACACTTGCAGTTTTAATTAAACTGATTTATTACTACTCACGCATAACCAGTGGAATTTATGCAACTAACTTAACGCTATTGTAGCATTAGATAAGGTTCATCAGAATTTAAGAGGGGTTGGACTTAGTTCATTTGTGGCTATATACCGTATTTTTCAGAGTATAAGATGCACCAAGATTTTGAAGAGGCAAATTAAAAAAAGTTTTTCCACTCTGCAAACCTCCCCAAAACAGCCTTTTTTAAAAAAACAAATGCATGCATAGCCCTTAGGGGGCTTGTAGAGTGCTGCTGGGGGGTGCCCCCCAATGAGCAAAAAATGGCCCATTTTTTGTCAAAACAAATGTATGCATAGCCTTTAGGAGGCTTATAGAGCACTCCTGAGGGGGGGGGGGCAAAATTGAGCAAAAAATGGCCCATTTTTCACTCATTTCTACCTTCCCCAGCCCGCAGGAGCGCTCTGAAAGCCTTCTACAGCCTCTCCACGGCCATTTTGGTGAAGGGGGTGGAGTTTCAGTGTGGGAAATTATCCCATAATTGGCTGGGTGAAATTAGCTGGGATCAATAGGATAGGATAGAATATTCTATCTGGATCAATTCTATCTGGATCAAAGGTCCCAGTGAACATTTGCCAAAAGCCATATGGAAAGAACAGTCCTGGGAAAGCTTTTAGATAAGGAAGCCGAATTCATTTCGGGTGTCTATACACGGATACACACAGAGATGAGAGGCCTCTATTATCTGAGATATAAACACACAGAATTAGCCTTGCATCCTTTTGCCGCCTCGTGTAACAAATCAAGTCATTTCCATATGCCTAATGTAGCTCTCTGTGATTTACAATTCTAAGACCGTTTGTCCCTCCTCCCTGCCTTTCTGCCAGAATGTGTATCAAGAAGTGATTTGTAACATACTGTGAGATGCTTTGTTTGTATTAAACTGCTGACTAGCTTTCTTTGAACTTTCCTAATAAAAAGTGTTCTGGTTTAGCCAGAAGACGCCATTTTCACCCAGTCTGCAGTATGCGTGTGTGTCTCATTGCCAAAGCAGCCTAGGAATTAGAGATTCGTGGAATGGTCCATCGGATTGTGAGAGTATGCTTGTATTCCCAATGCAAGCTCGCTCTCGCAAGTGGTGACCTCCGACGTGATCCATTTCACAACGCCAGGAATCAGTCGAGGTGCGACGCAGGGAGGCCCGGACAGGTCGAACGGACTTTCAGCGTGCCCAATATTCCCATCTCTTACCCAGCGCACCTTACGTAAGTATGGGAAAAGATTTGTCTAAAGGGCGGGCGGCCCGTCTTAAGGAAACAGGACCCCTGTCCAGAGAGCAGAAGGCTCACCTTAAGGAAATTGGACAGATTATTGGAGCTCATAAAACTATATTAAAGGATAAAAGTGAACTTCCCACAAAAAAAGAGGTTAGAGAATTAATGAGGTACATTTGGCAATACTGTCCGTGTTACCCAACATTTGGATCTCTTAATATAGACACGTGGGAGAAAATAGGCTCCTATTTACACGAGGAGCCTAGAGCACCGACACCTATATTAATCAGCTGTAAAGCTGTTTTAACTGCTCTCTGTCTTCATCACGGAGACACATTCACGCTTTCCAAAAAGCAGGCAGATGAATTAACATCTCTAAAACCCACTGCCCCTCCCAAGTATGAGGAAATAACAACAAAGGCTATAGGGGGAGAGAAAAGGGAAAGCAAAGAGGAGATTTTAAAGCAAACTCCTCAGGAAGAAAAATCTAACACCCCAGAAAAATCTGAAGAAGTAACAACAGAAATTGTAGATGTTTTATTGCCAAATGAATGGTACTCAGTAGCAAAAATACTTTCCACTTGGCAGATCATCACGGAATGTTTAAAAACTCATGAACAAGCCGTGATGGGGGGACCAGACACCCCCCCGCTATATTTGAAAACCTCTTTGCTAAATTCACACTCTCACTCTGAATCCAAGGCTTTCTTTTTCCTTGTATGTATGCCTTTGAAGCTTCTCAACGTTAGGCTTCTGTCTGTTTCACGGTCGGGAGATTAATTTTGGGGCATTCGGCCAGCCCCACACAAAAGGCTGCCTTTTATTTTCCTTCTCATTTCAATCTTTTGGCAAGTGAATCTGCCTGGCTCTTCCTATTTCTTCCGGTGATTCCGGCTACCTCTATTTCATTTCTTGTCTCAAGGAGTTCTTGTTACTCCCTTTCTTACTGACTCATCTAATTTTTCTTCTGATTGCTTTAAGCACATTTTTATGCCTGAGCACCTGAAACTTTTTCACAGATGTTTCATTTCTCAGAAACCTGCACTCTTTGCAGCTCTAATTACAAAAGCCCGTGTCAGATCTGAATTGGAATGGAGAAAAAATGTTTTTGTGCGTGTATGAATGTGTGCCTAAGTTTTTGTGCACCCTCAAGGTAATTGTAGATAAGATGTTTTCAATCCAAAAGACAGGGATTTTAAAGTGTTCAATTTTGTAACAAATTTGCTGACTTTCTGGCCACCATCAGATGAAAATTGTTGCAGCTGTAATAGTTGTCTTTTAAAAGAAAAGTAAGAAATTTAGTAAGTAATGAGGTAAAGCCTGACTGAATGGGAAGACCTAGGTAATTGGACTTGATTACTTTGATGTAATGTCTGTTTAAAAAATTCTTAGGTGTCTATCCCAGGTTCTGTAATTAAGGCACGTATCCGACCGGTCGTTTTAAAACTGCATGTTAATTTGTGGGGGAGAGATTTGTTGTCTCAGTTTGGGGCAACCCTAACTTTAGAGAGAGGTAGAGGGAAAAAAGGAAGTGAATAGAGGAAAAGAGAAAGAGGAGAATTGAATTGAATTGATGTTTGAAGTTTGTAAATGGGCTTTTGGCTTGAAGCTGTGAGGGTGAGAAGATTAGTTAGGATTTAAACTGCTCTCTGAAATTCCTCGCTGTTTGAAGAATGCATGACTAAGGATTTTGCATGTGAAATTAATTTACACAAGCAGTTTGATTGCAGTGTTAATATATGTTAAATGGTAAAAGTTGGTATGCACGTACCTTGATTTCTTTAATATAAAGAAACAGTAAGTTGCAAAAGTTGTTTAATGGGATGTGTGTATGCTTTTGTGATATCATTTCCAAATTTGTTGAGAGAAAGCATGTTTTAAAGAGCAGGATAGCCGTTTGTAGAATTGTTCAACCCTGGGCTAACTTAAAGTGATTGTGTGCGTGAGTTCCACCCCCCCCTTCCCCCCTGAGTCATTCCTTGGAGGGAAACAGGAGAAGGGGGGGAGAGAGAAGCTTGTTGAGAGAAAGCAGAGTGAGAACAAAGGAGAGTTTGTGAGAGGTTAGCCCAGCCATTCCCCCCCCCTTTTTTTTCCCTGAGCCTTTCCTTGGAAGGAAACAGGAGAAGGGGGGAGACAGAGAAGCGTGTGTGTGTAACTGCTTTCAGACCTAGAGGGAGAGAGACAGTAAGAAAATAGAGCTCATTGGCTTACGTATAGCTTTTTGAACTGATGGTAATGAATGTTTTGTATTAAGAATAAATGAAATGGACCCTTTAATGAAACTAACATTAAAAAACAATGACCCAATTTGGATTGAACAGTGGCCCCTCCCCATTGTCAAGTTAGAAGCCTTAAAAGAAATTGTGCAACAGTTGTTATTAGATAAAAAAATAGAATTGTCAAATAGCCCTTATAATACTCCTGTATTTTTAATTAAGAAAAAATCAGGGAAGTGGAGAATGCTTCAAGATTTAAGAAAGATAAATGAAGTAATTTGTCCCATGGGGCCCCTGCAGTGCGGTTTACCAAATCCTAATATCATTCCTCAAAATTATGCTTTAACAGTCATTGATTTAAAAGATGCCTTCTTTTCAATACCTTTACATAAAAAGGACAGAGTATTATTTGCATTTACAATTCCTGTACTAAATTATAGTGAGCCAACAGTAAGGTATCAGTGGAAAGTTTTACCCCAGGGAATGCTAAATAGCCCAACGCTTTGTCAATATTACATTAATAAAATTTTAAAACATTTTAGAGCCAAGTATAAAGGTATCCTATTCTACCACTACATGGATGATATCTTGCTAGCAATAGAAAAAGATGCACAGAGTGCATATCCACAGATTTTAACAGAGATCATACAAGATTTTAATGATAAAGGATTTAAAATTGCTTCAGAAAAAATTCAAACTATACCACCATATTTATATTTGGGACATAGAATCATGACGTCTCACGCCTCACCAGTAATTCCAAAACTACCTGAGATGGATAAATGTAATTTGGTGCAGTTACAACAATATTTGGGTTCAATTAACTGGGCACGTCCCTACATGGGATTAACTACGAGTCAGTTACAACCTTTATTTGCATTGCTGGCAGGAGGAAAAGAGCCTGCTGCTATACTAACCATAGGGGACAAAGAAAAAGAGTGTATTCAGGTGATTGAGGCAGCCTTAACAAAAACCTGGGTAGACAGGATGGTTTCACACGTTCCTATCTCAGCTGCTATTTTCAATACCAAAAACTTGCCCACAGGGTGTTTGCTGCAAATACAACAGAACAAAGTGTTAGTGATTGAATGGATACACTTAGCAAACAGCCCGGGGAGAACAGTTTCAACAAAACCTCTATTGTTATCCCAGATAATTATAAAGTTAAGAGAGAGAGCTCGAGCTACACTGGGAACGGATCCAGAAACTTTTTACATTCCATATCCACTACCTTGGTGGGAAAAATATTTTCAAATATCAGATGCACTTCAATTGGCCTTAAGTGACTATTTGGGGACAATTAAATACCACTATCCCACAGATTATAGGTTTTTGTTACTGAATCTACAACATTTACAATTGACTTCCTTACAAAGTAAACTGCCAATTAAAAATGCAGTTACAGTTTTTGCTGATGGAACTAAGAACAGGGGTGCATGTGTGTATCAAATCTCAGGACAATGGGTGATTTACCACACGCACCCTCAGAGTTCAGCACAGCGTTCTGAGTTGGCTGCATCCATATTAGCATTTGAGAAATTAAAAGATCAAGCATTTAATTTAATTGTGGATTCATTGTATGTTTACCAAGTGATTAATAACTTGTTTGATGCCTATCTTTCACCAGCCCTAGATAAGCAATTGTTAGATATGTTTTTACAGTTACAGCAATTAATAATGGATAGAAAATTTCAATATTTTGTGGCTCATATTAGGAGTCACCAGTCACTTCCTGGAATGCTAACAGAGGGAAATGATTATGCGGACAAAGCCGCTAGGGAAAGTTTTATTGGATTTGCAACTCCATGGGAAAGCCATGAGTATTTTCATCAAAATGCAAAAGCCTTAGTGAAGATGTTTGGAATTTCAAAAACTGAGGCTGTAGCGATCATCCAACAGTGCTCAACCTGTAGCAGGCAAGGTAACGCAATTCCTATGGGAGTTAACCCCCGAGGAATTAAACGTTGTGAGATATGGCAAATGGATATCACACAATATTCTTCTTTTACACCCTGGAAACATATTCATGTCACAGTGGATACCTTTTCAGGTTTTATTTTTGCAAGCCCACAGCGGGGGGAGACAACCAAACAAGTGATCAACCATTGTATGCGCTCTTTTTCAGTTTTAGGAAGCCCCCTGGAGATTAAAACAGATAATGGACCCGCATACAGTAGCGCTGCATTCGCTACCTTTTGTGATCAATGGAAAATTGTCCATAAATTTGGCATCCCATACAATTCCCAAGGACAAGGAATTGTGGAAAGAGCAAATTTAACACTAAAAATGATGCTTGATAAACAGCAAGGCCCCTTTAAGATAGGGTTGCCTGAAATCCAAAACCGTTTAAGCAAAGCCTTATACACACAGAATTTTTTGAATCTTACAGGCTCACCCATAGCTTCCACAGCTGGGGAAAGACATTTTCAGCATAGCGTAGTTTCTCCCCGCCCTCTTGTTTATTACAGACAATTGCCAGACCCTCAGTGGAAGGGCCCAGTGGAGCTCGTTACTTGGGGACGTGGATACGCTGCTGTGCAACTCCCGGACAGAGTGTTGTGGGTTCCTGGAAGATGCATACGACCGTTTCATGAGAGACCAGTGAAGACAGATGATAACAAGGATCCCGAAGCAAGCCTATCCCTTTTGTTTCAAGCCACAGACGACTAACATTGCTCCCTGCGAAGCCTGTTGGTGTTTCCATTGCTTCTCCTGTGAGCTGACTGCAAACTCCAGTGCGACATTGTGGTGATTGAACAGCTTTTTGAAGAATATTTTGATTACACAAATCCTTTCTGCACTACTACTTGCCTTCGCATTACCCTTACTGTGCAACAGGCCCTTGACAGTCATTGGGTTAACAACTATCACGTAAGATCTCTTGACCCCTCTTTTGATACTCAAGATGAAAATCCGTCCGGAACAGGTCGTTGGCCGGTCATATGTTCCCAGAGTACATCAGCCCCGATGCCCATTTTTCAGAGGACCGTCGCCTGGACAGGAAATGGGATTTGGGGATTTTTGGGCTCTTCCGATGTCTTGTAAGCATTTTCTGTTACACCTTTTGCTAATGATGTTGGGAATGGGAATTGTGCTTTTAATTACATGGGGGGCATGTGAATATGAACGCAAAAATAAGAAGGGAATAGTGGAGGATATTCAAGAAATTCCTTTCACACACAACCACTCAAAAAGAGCGATCATTCCATACTCCAATGGGGAAAACTGCAATTCTCAAGGGATATGCATCTACCCTCACAATACATACGGAGAAGCCAATACACAAGTTACCTTAACTTGTTATTTGAAAAATCCAGCTGCAGCATGTTTAATTACACGGCAATTTTTGCCTGCAAAATACAAAAAGGCAATCCAGAATGTGAGAGGTATTTCACACCCGAAAGAGAATGGCTGCTCTTCACATATTAGAATAAGAATTACAGAGAATTCTATAGGTTGGTATCGATGCACACAATACCAAAAAGGGTTGCCTAATAAAATGATAAAAACAGAAGTAACTTCAAGAGCAAGTATAAAATTTCCCCCAGTTAGTGAATGGTTCTTAACACTATTGAGTTATCAACAAGAGATAGGAGGAGACAACTCTCACCACCTAACAAAAAGAGAGATAAAAGAGGACATTTGCACAGCCTGTTTACAAAAAACCAAACAAGGCACAAAAATTTCCATGACCTTAATATATTATACTATGAAACCTGAATGCAATGGAACTTTAATACCACCATGCACACATAATAATACACAATACAATCAGTGCTATACACCAAATGGAATACAGTGTTATGAACCGAAAGCGGTAGGACCTATAACAAGTAGCATCTATGTTTATGGCTATAAAGGAGGATCAACTAATTTAAAACATCAATTTCTTACAGCACAAAGATTATCAGGATACATAGCCCATAATGTTTCAAAGGGAATGGCACCCATTACTGTTTGTTTTGATACATGTTTAGCAATTGCTATAGGGCAAGGAACAGGATCCGCGGGGGTAACCTGTGGAGGACAGTCGTGGGAACAATCATACATCCAAAACCATAGATATTTATTTACTCGCTCAACACTCTCAGCACATGGAGGCTATACCCAACCGAGTGTATATTGGTATACAAGTGGCTATGGACCTAACAATTTTGATCTTTCTATTACTCCAGTCACTACTGATTGCCAATCCCATCACTGCACACCACTCTGCCTTACTGCACAGGTAGCAGGTACTTTAGGCACCCGATACTATCATTATGGTATTGGTATAGATAAAGCAGGAAAGGATCCTTATGGATACATCATTGTAAAGACTGAAGCAACAAAATTAACAAATCAACCTGTAAAGTTTTTTTGGAGCTATGAGCAGGAGATTGCTAAACTCAACGATCTACCTACACCTCCAAAAGCAAAAAATATGTTTATTAATTTGGCTCAAGAAGTTGCTACAGAACTTATGTTAAAAAATTGTTTTGTATGTGGAGGAACCACTATGGGAGATCGCTGGCCATGGCATGTACAAGAAGCAAATTATACTGAAATAGCTCAATGGAAAGGGAACTTCACCTTTAATAACAACTTCAATGAAACCTGGCAAGTTACCTCTCATATAATAGGTCACATATGTTATACCAGAAATAAAAATAATCAGACTAAAAGAAATAAACCTATGGGATTTTTAAAATGTTCTAATGAGTGGGAAAATAACACTTGGGTTTCACAAACTAATATGACCCAACCTGAAAACTCATTGCTGGAAGTAACTAAGTTACGAGGACTTTCAGACCCTGAAAATGATACTATTGTGTGGAATTCACCTGATGGGTTATATTGGATATGTGGTAATTTTGCCTATAATATGTTACCCACGGGTTGGTATGGGTCATGCATCTTAGGGGCGATTCAGCCTTCATTCTTCCTAATGCCTATAGAGAAAAAACAAAAACTGGGAGTCCCTGTATATGATACTCTTGAAAGACGTAAACGTACCATAGATCTTGCTAAAGGGATAAAAATAGGTAACTGGAAGGATGATGAGTGGCCCCCTGAGAGAATTATTGCATATTATGATCCTGCGACGTGGGCACAAGACGGATCATGGGGATATAGAACGCCTATATACATGATAAATCGCATTATTAGATTACAAGCTGTATTAGAAATAATTACAAATGAAACTGCATTGGCATTAACTAAGCTTGCAAAAGAAAGTGTATTGTCAAGAACTTATATTATGCAAAATCGTTTAGCCTTAGACTATTTGCTCGCTGCCGAAGGCGGAGTGTGTGGTAAATTTAATCTTAGTAATTGTTGTATACAAATTGATGATTCTGGAATTGTGATAGAAAAAATAACTCGAACTATGATACAAACTGCACATGTTCCTGTACAAACTTGGAAAGGCATATTGGACACTGACGGTTGGCTTGGAGGTATTTTTAACAATTGGAAGCAAGGTCTATTTTTTATTGGGATGATATTTTTGGGATTAACTATGTTGCCATGCATAATACCATTATTGAGATCCACTATGCAGAGTATTGCGGACGCTGCTATCCAGAAGCATCACGCATTATTAATAAGTGTCAATACATCAGAATTAATAATCCCTGGATATCCAATGGAAGGGGGATTTGTGAGAAAGAAACAACCCATGGCAATTGCTTCCATTTAAAAAATAAAAAAGGAGGAGATGTGGGAAATTATCCCATAATTGGCTGGGTGAAATTAGCTGGGATCAATAGGATAGGATAGAATATTCTATCTGGATCAATTCTATCTGGATCAAAGGTCCCAGTGAACATTTGCCAAAAGCCATATGGAAAGAACAGTCCTGGGAAAGCTTTTAGATAAGGAAGCCGAATTCATTTCGGGTGTCTATACACGGATACACACAGAGATGAGAGGCCTCTATTATCTGAGATATAAACACACAGAATTAGCCTTGCATCCTTTTGCCGCCTCGTGTAACAAATCAAGTCATTTCCATATGCCTAATGTAGCTCTCTGTGATTTACAATTCTAAGACCGTTTGTCCCTCCTCCCTGCCTTTCTGCCAGAATGTGTATCAAGAAGTGATTTGTAACATACTGTGAGATGCTTTGTTTGTATTAAACTGCTGACTAGCTTTCTTTGAACTTTCCTAATAAAAAGTGTTCTGGTTTAGCCAGAAGACGCCATTTTCACCCAGTCTGCAGTATGCGTGTGTGTCTCATTGCCAAAGCAGCCTAGGAATTAGAGATTCGTGGAATGGTCCATCGGATTGTGAGAGTATGCTTGTATTCCCAATGCAAGCTCGCTCTCGCATTTCAGGAGGCAAAAAATGCTGTATTCAATGTATAAGACACACCCAGATTTTCACCCTTTTTTGAGGGAAAAAGGTGCGTCTTATACTCCGAAAAATACAGTAGTATCTCTAGGCTAATATCTGTTTTGACTCTTGCCACTCCTACACACTTGCTCTAATGTAAATCTTCCCTATAGCCCATGGGTGTCAAAACTTGCTGTGTCATGTTGCCGTCATGTGACATTTCGTGGTGTTTTTATCTGAGCAGCTGGGGTGGGTGTGGCCTGCGCATGACACATCTGGCTTGCAGGCCAGCAGTTTGACATCCCTGCAATCAAGCTTTCTTGATTGATTGTCCTTAGAACAGACACAAAGCCAGCACATTTTCACGCCTGTCCTGATTTTTTAAACTTCCTTTCAAAAAACAAAAATGCATGCAGTTCTCTTTAAATTAAAACAAGTAAAGATGCTTTGAAAGTAAGCTTGATTCACGGACAAATCTGTATAGTTTTCTCGACAGCAATCCAGGAATAGTTTGTTCTTGCCTTTCAGGGTTTTTTTTTATTTTGTTTGGTTTTTACCTTTCAATCTAGATCACTGAAGGTTATCCAGTGCCACTACCTGATCATGAAAATGCTAAATTGGGTTGGGCCTCTTTGGGGCCAGAATGATGTACATCAATTAAGAGGATATTATGGCTCATTTTGCTCAAGAACAAGCACAGAGTGTGCCTTTATTTTAGAGTCCGCGGAAGCCGGTTCAAGCATTTCCCATGAACACACGATCTGTCAAGTTTTCACCACATAAGGAAAACACAAGCTGTAACTTCTGTGGAAAAAAGGTACCGGCACTTGGAACAAAAAAAAGTCAAATTACAGTATAATTTGTCAGTCCTAATATTATGCTTGGGATGATGTCACCTTAAGAAAGAATATTGTAGACCACCAGAACATGTCGAATGGGCCATTCTACATGTACGGGTAGTCCTCGCCTTACAACACTTCATTTAGTGGCTGTTCAACGTTACAATGGCACTGAAAAAAGTGCCTTATGATTATTTTTCACACTTATGTGCCGAGGTGATGCCGGGGTTAGAGTGCAGTACTGCAGGCTACTTCAGCTGACTGCTAGCTGCAGCTCGGCAGATCGAATCTCACCAGGCTCAAGGATGACTCAGCCTTCCATCCTTCCGAGGTGGGTAAAATGAGGACCCATATTGTTGGGGGCAATGGGCTAACTCGGTAAGCCACTTAGAGAGGGCTGTAAAGCAGCAGTCACCAACTGTTGGTCTGTGGACCACTGGTGGTCCGCGAGAAAATTTTGGTGGCCCGCAGAAAAATTATTTGCATTTCTTAAATATTGCACCAAATCAGGGGTCTACAAACTACGGCCCCTGGGACGGATACCTGCAATGAACACTTGTGTTGATGCAGAGAATCGCCCCCTTCAGGGTATTTTTGTGCAGGTCAGAGAGGGGGAGAAATTCTGACTTGGGATCTGTTTCAGCCTCCTGGTGCTCCTTTGGATGAAGGCAGGAGGGAAGCACTGCTGGTGGCAAAGAGGGCCTCATTCCAGTGGTACTGCATCATGGCCATATGACTATCTCAGCCCGCTGAGCCACCAGGCGCTGGCACCTGGCCTTGTATTCCAGCAGGCCATCCCTCTGCTTGGAAAGCCTATGCTCATAGTCTTCAGTGAGGTGCTTCTGCTGAGCCTCCTTCTCAGTCAGATCCAATCTGAACTAAGCCAGCTGTTTTGCCAACTCTTTCTCTTGATAGCTGCTTAGCTCCAGCAACTGCTTCCTATTGGGGCCCTAAGGAGCCCGGGCAGGCAGGCAAGAGGCTGACTCTGTAAACCACTGTAAAAGCACTATGAAGCAGTAGATAAATCTAAGTGCTGTTGCTATTATGACCATTGTAGCATTCCCATGATCATGGGATCAACATTCAGATGATTGGCAACTGACTCATATTTATGACAGTCGTGTGATCCCCTTTTGTGACCTTCTGAGAACCGAAATCAATGGGGAAGCCAGATTCACTTAACAACTGTGTTACTAGTTTAACAACTGCCGTGACTCACTTAACAAATGGGGCATGAAAAGTCATAAAACGGGGCAAAACTCAATAAATTTCTCACATAAATTTTGGACTCCATTGTGGTCATAATTCGAGGACTACCTGTAACTATGTCAAAACAGTTCCCCTGCTGGGAAACTTAACAACTCGGGGTTTGTTTGTTTTTTAGCTTCTAAAAGATGGACATAATGGAGGTGTGTGACAGTTATGGCAGGACAGATTTCCTCTCATATTTCTGGAACAAGAGATCTCAAAATGGAAGTAAGCAGCAGGAAATGAAACAACTAGAATAAATAACACATAAAAAAATAAAGGTTCCCCTTGCATATATGCGCTAGTCATTCCTGACTCTAGGGGGAGGTGCTCATCTCCGTTTCAAAGTCGAAGAGCCAGCACTGTCCGAAGACGTCACCGTGATCATGTGGCCGGCATGGCTAAAGGCCGAAGCCGCACAGAACGCTGTTATCTTCCCACCAAAGGTGGTCCCTATTTTTCTATTTGCATTTTTACATGCTTTTAAAATGCTAGGTTGGCAGAAGCTGGGACAAGTAACAGGAGCTCACTCCGTTACACAGTGCTAGGGATTCGAACTGCTGAAATGCCGACCTTTCTGATCGACAAGCTCAGTGTCTTAGCCATTGAGCCACTGTCCCTTTTAAATAACACATACTTGGTTAATTATGCTTGCTTTTCATGTCTGTCAGAATTCAGAAATATATACTTGTTTAATGGATTGACAGACGACATTGATTGGTGTTTTCCCAAAACAACACTAGAAAATTCTTGTTTATCTTAAAAAAAAAAACATGAATTGCCAACTAATCCTACAAGCCAACAAAATTAGTAAGTGTTGGAAGTAGAAAAGAGCAAACAGTACAACACCCACACCTTGCAAGAATCCAGCTCTAAGCGTCCCCAATAGATCTCTCTGTGTCCTTTGCCAATGGCAAAGTAGGGCTCATTCCCTTCCTAGTGAGTTGGTTTCACAATCAGAAAGCTCTTAGCACATTAGTAAGTTTTCTCAAACACGCAACAACATATTGACTTCCTTTCATGCTCCTTAAGATGTAAGAAAGTTGAAAAGAAGCCACCTTTTTCATAAGACACTCTTTCAAATACCTAATGAGGCCTAATCTCTTGCTAAACCTCAGTTTCATAATTGGCATCGGCACCTTTATTTGAACACCTTTGCTTGTACTCTTACCAACAAGTCAGAGAGCACCAAGGACTCCAGAGTGTGAATGACCTGAAATCACAACAGTGAGTTTCCTTGGTTGAGATGGGATTAGAATCTGGGTCGCCCTGTTGCAATATAGCACCTTAAACACTTCCCCACACAAACTGGACACAGTATATGGAGTGGGATCTGAAGGATGGAGAATAAACCAGAACAATTACATCCCCCATTGTGGAGTGGTGCTGCATCCTAGAGATGGAGCTCCCTCCTCAGAATCATGGGGCTATGAGTTTGATCCTAGGTAGAGGCAGATATTTCTCTCTCGGGGCACAATGAGAATATATCTGCTGAACAAAAACTCCGTATTTGTTCAGAGGGCATACGGCCATTAAACACTCTGCGAGCTCCATTCAGTTGCTCAGACTCCACCTCGCAACGGATTATGGGGTCGTTATAAGATGATGAATTACATCCCCCATTTTAGAAATGCTATCAATGCATCTTAACATTGCTTTCTCCATTCTTTTCTCGATGATAGCTGCAAAACATTGCTCACTGGTATCCTGCATGCGATCAGCTAGAATTCTAAGATTCTGGTGATACTATTATTAGGCAGGTATCTTTCGCCCTATAGACTGATGCCTAAGATATTTTGATATGAGAACTGGGGAGTAATGTGATGAGGCTTAGCCAAATCGAATTTAAAGACTTTTTTTTCAGAGCTCTTCTTCTCTTCTTTCTTTTTCTTCCTCTTCTTCTTCTCTGTTCTCTTCAAGGCGAGAGTCCCTCGTTAGTAATCAAAACAGATTCCCAAACCACAGGTCTAAAAAGCAGCCAATGGGAGAGGACTTTCCTTGCCCCAGTCTCCTCCACCAATCGTAGCGCTGCAATTGACGGATCGGCCAATGGGAGCGAGTTTAGCTCTCTGTTTTGCTCTCTCAGCTTATTCCGGCTTTGCCCGATGCTTCTTCCTCTCCTCTGCTAGCCCGGCGCGTCCCACGACTTGGTGCGGCTTTGCAGCAGAGCTCCGCCGGGCGGGGTACAACTCCGACCTCCCCGTTTCTCGGGAAGGGGCGAGGAAGGATCAAGGCAGCACTGCAGGGGCGACCCTGGAAGCGACGCGCTTCCTTGGCGTTAAACTCTCCTAGCGTTTTTGCAGGATTGGGATTCCCTCGGGCGATCAAGTCGAGAGATCCGCTGGCGAGGGGATCTCGACTTTTATTTTTCCCCTATGTCCGAGACTTTAGGATCGACAGTAGCCCGGGCTGGCTGCGTGATCTCGGTGTCTCATTCCCGGGACACCCGCGGGTGTTGCAGCGGCAGCGGCGTCCTCTTGAGTCGAGATCCCCCGGGTATCGTTCTTTGCCCCGGGATCCTCTTTGCCCCTTTCCTTCTAGAATTCGAGCACCCCGATTGGTCACAGGAGAAAGTCCTGCTCTCCGATCGCTTCTTGCCGGGCCTCCAGATCCAGGTTCTTAAGGCAGGTGGGGACAACAGCAGCAAAGCCAACCGGGATCGCCTGGCTGGAGACCTCGGGGGAAATAACCCCGTGCTGAGGTTTAATCCGCTTTCGAATCGGGGTCGATCCCCCAACGGTTGGAGGCACTGCGAGGCTGAGCTGCTGATGGTAGCCGCCTGCCCGCAGTTCCAGGAGGCCTTCTCCCAAATCTTCAGCACCTCCGATCGGTGGCATTTTGGTGGGAATGACTTTGAGGAAGAAGTCAATACTTTGGAGAAGGACTTGCCTTGCCTGCATTGGTTTGCCCTGCTGAGGATCCTGGAGCCCGATTCCCATGAGGCGAGTTGGGTGAGCTGCGTCCCAGCCGGATCCCTCAGGAAGGGGGACACCGTCTTCACCTGTGGCTCCCCTTTTGGCTCCTTGTGCCCGGAGATCTTCATGAATACGCTTAGTAAAGGGATAGTCAGCAACCTGGCAGGAGCAAACAATGCCCTCCTCTTGACTGATGCCCGTTGCTTGCCTGGCACCGAAGGTGGCGGTGTCTTCGTCACGTCAGGAATGGGTCCTCATCTGGTCGGGATCATCGTGGCTCCGCTTTGCTGGAAAGCCACCGAGTGGGTTGGCTTGACTCTGGTTTGTGCCGTTGACGCCATTCTGGAGAGTGTCGCAGGGATCCTTTCAGGGTCTCGGGGTTTCCCGAAGCCCTGGTTGCTCCCCGCAGAACTTGTGACCAGGTCACATGCTATGATGGCACTCAGAAATGGACTGGACAGGCATCTGTTGGATGTTGTAGTTCTGGTAGAATGCGGACCCACCTGGGGGTCCGGGGTGATGATGAATTCAAAGCTGATGCTAACCTGTCGACATGTAGTCTGTGGAGCATCAAGTGTCTGTATCAGGTTTGTAACTGATCCTAAAAGGTGAGTCTGAATATTAATAATTGTTTAGGTGTTTCTTTGTTCTCCTGGGTGTCTCTAATACAACCTGAACATGTACATCTGAGCAGCGTGGGTGAAGTTTAGGAGACAGCAGGTGTGGCAGTCTTGAGGTTGTGAGTATACACGGTCTTATTCCCAGACTGAGGAAGTTTCAGCATCCCCAGCAGTTTGTATGTATGTGTGTGTGTGTATATATATATGTATGTATGTATATATGTGTGTGTGTGTGTGTATATATATATATATATATATATATATATATATATATATATATATATATATATATATATATATATATATATATATTTGCTATATTTATGCTGATAAATAAATAAAGGGAGACTAGTATAGATCTATTTCAAGCTATTTAGCTCTCATCAGCTAGCCATACCCAAGTTTGGGTATACTTGGGCATACCAGGGGTTGTGACTTTAAATATAATATATATATATATATATATATATATATATATATATATATATATATATATATATATATGTCGATAGACAGAGAGAGAGAGACAGATAGAGAGAAACAGAGAGAGACACACATAGAGACAGAGAGAAAGACAGACAGACAGAGAAACACACAGAGACAGACAGACATAGAGAGAGAAAGACAGAGAAACAGAGAGAGAGAGAGACATAGAGAGAAAAAGACAGACAGAGAGAAACACACAGACAGACAGAAGCGAAGAGTGTTTTCCAACTTTACAGATGTATGTGAATCTAAGAGCAACTTTGGGATGCTGGGCTTCTGGATCAGAAAGGTTGGTGGTTCGATTCCCTAGTGCCACGTAATGGAGTGAGCTCCTGTTACTTGTCCCAGCTTCTGCTAACCTAGCAGTTCAAAATCATGTAAAAATGCAAGTAGAAAAATAGGAACCACCTTGGTGGGAAGGTAACAGTGTTCCGTGCTCCTTTGGCGTTTAGTCATGCCATATGACCATGGAGAAAGTCTTTGGACAACGCTGGCTCTTCGGCTTTGTAACAGATGAGCAGCGCCCACTAGACTCGGGAACAACTAGCACAGATGTGCGAGGGGAACCTTTACCTAACAGCAACTTTAAAGATTCTGGGTGGGTTCTAAGAATGTAAACACAAGAAGAGAGTAATAAATTAAAATGATAAAAAAGAACAGTAATAATAAATCAACCCTCTCCATACACAGATATCAATAAGAATTTACCAAGCTTTGAAGGACCAATGAAATAAACCTTTAAAGAGTTTCCAAAAATGTTTTTATTTTTAAAAAAGTTTCTTAAAGTGAAGAGAAATGGAACTTTATGGACCTTTGCAGGTAAGAAATTCCAAACTAGAGGTCCCTCCACATAGACTATTGTTACCCTGCCACTTCAGAGAGGAAAAAAGTCTCTTCACAGGGCTTCCTAAGATGTCCTTGCCAGATGGACAGGCTTGATAATAGCAGAACAACAGTTGACTGTGGTAACCCACAGCACTGCAGGGTACATAATTATCCATCTGAATCAATTCACTGCGGGATGTAGGCTCCTCATGCAAAGTTGTAGACCATGACACGTAATCCTTGACTTGTGACCCCAATCGGGTTTCCATAGCTAAGCAAGGCAATTGCTAAGTAAGTCATGCCCAATTTCATAACCTTTGCCACGTGTTACTCGGTTTCCCTGAAAATAAGACCTCCCCGGATAATAAGCCCAATCAGGCTTTTGGGCGCTTGCACTAAAATAAGCCCTCCCCCGAAAATATTGCAACACAGCAGCAGCCATGAGGTGACCACGCTCGCCGCCTCCCCAAAAATTAAGCCAAGTGCTTCTTTGGAGGGTCAAAAGAAAATAAGACCCTGTCTTATTTTGGTGGAAACACAGAAATACAAGCTGGTGAGCAGAAAAGTATCGTGATGCTTTGACTGGTTGAAAAGAATCTTCAGCCCCATAAAAAGTAATCCAATGGTTGCTTTGGCCAGTAGCTGATTATCTGAACAGATTAACAGAGATGGCCGTCCAGTCTCTTCTTGAAAGCTTCCAGTGCTTATAATGAGCTTTGATTAGACTGGCATCATGGCCCAGCTTGATATGGTAGTTGAATGAATCTGGGTCTCGATTCATTCAGTACTCATACTCGAAACACAGTATTAAGCAGATCACTGCAGTTCTTAAATGGATCATACAGTTGAACGAATCTGGCTTCCCAAAGACTTTGTTTATCAGACATTGGCTAGGAAGGTTGGTCACAAATGTTGGTCACCTGGCCCCAGAAGGCTGAAACTGCCATAAATGCATGCTGGGTAGCAAGCATATAACCATGGGGATGTTGTGATGGTTGGTAGTCCGAGGCCTGATTGTAAGTCACTTTTTTTCAGTTCCATTCTAAGCAGGGGTGGGCTTCAAAAATTTCAACAATGGGTTCTCTGCCCAGTTGCTGGGTGGCTGTGGCCATGGTGGGCATGGCCTAGTCGGCCTCCTGCACCACAGCATGAGGGCTGCTTTCGTCTTCTCTGGGCTCCAGAGGCTTTCCTCGAGCTTCTGGGAAGCAAAAACTGCCTCCCCCGGGATCTGGAATGCCTCCAGAGGCAGGAAACAAGCCCGTTTCCAGAACTTCTGGGAGGCCCATTTCCCCCCCCCCCTTTCTGAGCCTCCGCGCGGGCCCTACACTTACCTCGCATCCAAAACAGACTATGTGGAGACTCCTGGGAGGCATGGGGTGGGAAGGGCCAGCCAGGTTGGGATTTAGAGGCTCTCCGAACTGGCCATGACATTAACTGTGGGTTCTCCCGAACCCAGGTGAACCTGTAGCAGCCCACCCCTGATTCTGAGTCTGAATGGTTGTTAAACAAATGGTTATTAAGCTAAGGACTACCTATATTTGCCATGCCAATACATTGCATGGTGGTGGATGATTTTCAACTTCCCAAATAAGGGTGGAGGGAGAATAATTGGCTTATAGTAACTCAGCTGACTTCTTTTCTTAAGGTAGGGCTAGAATCCAGTCTTCCTGTTCTTAGTCCAGCAATTTAATCATTGCACTTCACTGGGGATGGATGGATGGAGAATTCGAGTTACGTTGATTATTCCTTTTGTGCTAAACTGTGCAAGAACTGTATGTTCTATTCTCAGTTAAATTTTGGATTGTGGTCAAATACAAATTCTTGGAGAAGCAGCAATTGGAGTGCAATTACGGTGGCTTTGGATTCCACCATATCCAAAGGGAGTCAGGTTAGAGGAGACTGTTTTAGAAGAACTGATAACTTGAGCCGCAGTGGCGCAGTGGTTAGAATGCAGTACTGCAGGCTATTTCTGTTGACTGCCGGCTGCCTGCAATTTGGCAGTTTAAATCTCACCAGGCTCAAGGTTAACTCAGCCTTCCATCCTTCCGAGGTGGGTAAAATGAGGACCCAAAATGTTGGGGGCAATAGGCTGATTCTGTAAACTGCTTAGAGAGGGCTGTAAAACACTGTGAAGCGGTATATAAGTCTAAGTGCTATTGCTAATATAGTGCAGTTCCCATTTTATGCATTGAATCATAAATTCAGAGAGCTCTACCCATAGAAAAGAAAACAGACACATGAAGGTGAAAATCCATTCCAGACTAAAATTCTTGGTAGTTACATTTAAATTTAAGTTGCCGGCAGACCACAACACACAATCTCATTCTTAGACTGGAATTACAACCTCCCCAATTTTTCCCAGGCAAAGGCTGACTGTAGCCTAGTTCAGTTATGGAAGGAGACTGGTCTCTAGCCTAAAGAGATGCAGAAGAAATGAAATGGATTTGAATCCTGATTCTGGTGGTTTCAACACCCCTCTGTTTTACATCCCAGGAAGGCATGATCCTGCTCTCTTACCGAAAGTATCTGGCGCACACCTAAAAATATTTTGATTTACTTCGACTGCTGTTATGTGCAAAATTTCCTGTTGGATTTTGTCCCCGTCCTCATTTTGACCAGCTGAACAGTGGCAAATTATGTTTTGCTTTCAGTCTCCTTCAAATATTGTTTTCTTTTTTCTTTTCCTCCTAGGGATTCTGTAGTGAAAGGAAAGGTAGTGTTTTCAACAAAGGACTCTTCCCCCTATGATATTGCATTGGTAGAGTTGGAAGAAGGTTTATCCACATTGCCAGAGCTTCCTCTAGCATCAGCGTTTCATCCAGGTGAGAGCAGAGTAATGCATCCAGGCTGGTGTCTCTTTTTTGTTATTTTGTCTACATAGGGCTGTAAAGAAGAATAATGGAATAAGAAAGTTAGAAGGGACCTTGAAGGTCTTTCTAGCCTGGGGGTCGGCAACCGGTGGCTCTGGAGCTGCATGTGGCACTTTCATCCCTCTGCTGCGGCTCCCTGGCGCCAGTCGGCTCCACAATTGATAAGGTTTTCAGTTAGAATAGGTAGAGGAAAAAGGATGCCGCACTAGGAGGAGACTCTATGGTAGGGGAACCAGACTTCCAGTCAGCTCCAGAATTGAATGGCTTCCGGTTAGGACCCTTGTGGCTCTTTGAGTTTTTAAGGATGCCGAGCCCTGTTCTAGACCAATCCCCTATTGTATAGGCAGGAAACCCTATGCAATTCCAGAGAAATGGCTGTCTAATCTGTTCTTTAAAACCTCCACTGATGGAGCACCTACAACTTCTGAAGGCAAGCCATTCCACTGATTTAGTTTTCTCACTGTCAGGAAATTTCTCCTTAGTTTTAGGATGCTTCTCTCCTTGATTAGTTTCTACCTTTTTCTTCTTATTCTGCCTTCAGGTGCTTTGGAGAATAGGTTGCCCCCCCCCCCCCTCTTTGTGGCAGCCTCTCAAATATTGTTGTATTAAATATTGATGACATTGGACTATGAAACAATTAATTTTGAAGCTGACATTGATAAATAATGTATCAAACATTTAATGGGAAAGTATGAAGCCTTACATATTGAAACCATCATTGAAGAGATAGGCAAATATATTTTAAATTAAATTTGACCTGAAATTGAGTCCCAAACGATTCCTTTGAATGAAGCAGATTAACAGAGTTGGAAGGGGCCTTGTAGGTTATCTAGTCTTTTTTATAGTGTGGTGACCAGAGCTGGACTCAGTATTCTTAGGTGTGTCTTACTAAGGCTTTATAGAGTGGTAATAGTACCTCACTGGATTTTGAATGCATCCCTCTGTTAATGCAATTTAGGATTGCATTTGACTTTTTTGGCTGCTGCTGCACACATTTAGCTCATATTTAATTGGTTGTCCACTAAGACTCCAAGATCTCTCCCACAGTTACTGCTATTAAGCCTGATTTCACCCAGTCTATATGTAAAACGTCTAAGTGTATATGCTATATGTATAAAGCAGGTTTTTTCCAAGATGAATCCAGGGCTTCTCCTTTGGAGCAGGTTATTTTAATCATGTTGGAAATATTTGGAGCTTGCAACAGAATTGTTTGCTGCTTGAAATACTTGTGAAGCATTCAAAAGAGCTCTTACAAAATAAGTGTTTGGCACACACAATAATTACTTCATACTCGGGAGTTTATGCCTTAAGTGTTTTATAGCTGCCATGTTTTTCACAGCACAGCTATTTATGGAGATCTGCATGATTTGCAGGCGAAAGAGAGGTTTCTGATGAAAAAAGTGACTTACGATTGATCCTCGTACTTATGACCATCGCAATGACCGTTTGGTTACGTGATCATGACTCAGCTGCTGAGCAACTGGTATAGATTTAGAACAGTTGCAAAATTCTAGGGTCATGTGATCACCAATGACAATTTTCCGACTGGCTTCTAATAAGCCAAATCAATGGGTAAGCTGGTAGGGAAGTTGCAAATCACAGTGAGTGAGTTAGTGAGTTAGTTAGGAAATTTCACCTAGAACTAAGGAGAAACTTCCTAACAATTAGAACAATTAACCAGTGGAACTGCTTGCCTTCAGAGGTTCTGGGTGCTCCATCACTGGAGGTTTTTAGGAAGAGACTGGATATTGTGTTTCCCCGAAAATACGACCTGTCCTGAAACTAACGCCTTGCCACATTTTTTGTGTGGGCAAAAATATAAGCCCACCCCTGAAAATAAGCCCCCTGGACAACCACCACCCCCGTCCAGCCAGGTAGAGCACCACTCACTGACCTAGCGGTATCCCGAAGGCGCCAAACCGCAGGACCCGGTGGCGGAAAGGCCCTCACGTTGCTTGGTGCCTTCGGGATACTGCTAGGTTGGGGAGTGGCGTTCTGCCTGGCTGGAGGAGGGAGTTGCTGGGCAGCTGCTCCCTTGCAAACTGGCGCCCGAAGAGCCGGGTACAGCCTCAGGGGCAAAGCAGCCATGAGGTGACCATGCTCATGAGCAGCCTCCCGGCAAACCCCCTCTCCAGCCGGGCAGAACGCCATTCACTGACCTAGGGGGTGTCTCTAAGGTGCCAAGGCACGTGGTGCTTTGCCCGCTCCCCAGCTCCCGCAGCTTGGCACATTAGGGATACCCCCTAGGTCAGTGCATGGAGCTCTGCCCAGCTGGAGCGGGGGTTTGCCAGGCGGCTGCTCATGAGCGTGGTCACCTCATGGCTGCTTCGCCCCTGAGGTTGTGCCCGGCTCTTTGGGAACTAGTTTGCAAGGGAGCAGCTGCCCGGCAATCCCAAAACAATAAGCCCTCCCCCTATAATAAGCCCAAGGCCATGTTTTGTGGGGCAAAAGAAAATAAGACCCTGCCTTATTTTCGGGGAAACACGGTTGCTACTTAATTGGTATAGAGCAGTGATGGTAAACCTTTTTCTTATAGCGTTCCAAAATTGTGTGTGCCCACACCAATTCAATCCTTCCTGACACACACACCCAGCACATGCGTGCACGACCCCTCCCCAGGCTCCAGAGGCTTTCCTGAAGCCTGGGGAAGGCGAAAACGGCTTCCCACGGCCCGCCAGAGGCCCTCCAGAAATAGTTTGTGAACGTTCGGTTGGCCCATTGGGGGCTTTTTTTTGCCCTCTCCAGGCTTCAGGAAAGACCCTGGAGACTGGGGATGGCAAAAAACTGCCCCAATGGGCCAACCGGAAGTTTGGGAATGACCCGTTTCCAGCTTCTGGAGGGCCTCCGGGGTGCCGGGAGAGCCTGTTTTTGGTTTCCCCAGGTTTCACGAACTTCTGGTTGGCATCTTGGGGCCGTTTTTCACCCTACGCAGCCTCCAGAGGCTTTTCTGAAACCTGGGGAGGCCGAAAACAATCCCAAATTATTTGCAAGGATTGGGTGTTGTATATTGCATATTTCATCTGCCTTTTTCTTAATGAATTTTTGAGTTAATGTACCAAAAAAATGACAAAGAGTAAAGTATATTTTACCATGCAAAAAATATAACGGTGGCATCCAGAACATCATGAGAAGGTTCTTGATGACTGTGGTCTGGTTTGTGTGTTTTTCAATCAGGAGAAGATGTCAGTATTGTGAGCTTTGGTGTGTTCGGTCAGGCCTGTGGACCGTCTGTTACATCGGGAATCCTCTCAGCTGTGATCACCGTAGAAGATAAGCCAGTGATGCTCCAGGCAACCAGTGCAGTTCACGGTGGCTCAAGTGGAGGCGCCCTCTTTGGCACCCACAGTGGGAAACTTCTAGGTAAGGTGGATAGATAAAGAGTGGATTTGCAACCAACCAAATTCTCTCAACTGTTGACCCAAAATAGGAACATCCAGAGCAGTAATATAAAGAAAAATCGGTGGTGTGTAATGATTACACTTTCTTTGTTCTTGAACTCACTTCTTGAGGATATCAGCTTGAAGAAAATAAGTTTCTAGCTTTCAGTTCAAGAAAGGCAAAATTGTTGTCCTTTACACGTCACTGAACTACAATTCTCAGCAGACCAGATGCCTCTAGCACGGTTCCACCACAAAACCGCGTTCGACTAAAGCGCGCTCGACGAAACCGTGTACCTGACGTCATCACAGCGCGACGAAAAAAGCACGCTGTGAACGCTAAAGCTAAAATTAACCCCTAAACCTAACCCACCTAAACCTAAACCTAACCCTAAACCTAACCCTTAACCTAACCCTTAACCTTAACCTAACCCTAAACCTAACCCTTAACCTAACGCTAAACCTAACCCTAAACCTAACCCTTAACCTAAACCTAAACCTAAACCTAACCCTTACCTTAACTTGAATCGGCTTGCTTTCAAAGCGCTTTTTAAAGCGCCCTTTTTTCTCCGCGGTCGCTGTTGTCGCGCTGCTGATGACGTCAGCGACGCGGTTTAATCAGGCGCGCTTTAGTGGACCGCGGTTTTGTCGTGCCACGCTCTAGCACAGGTGTGTTCAAACTCATTGTGAGTTTGCCCTACATGGTATCGGACCTGGCTACTTGAGAGACTGCCTCCTGCCAATTACCTCCCTGAGGCCTATAAAATCGCACAGACTAGGCCTCCTCCGGATTCCATCTGCTGGTCAATGTCAGCTGGCGACTCCCCGGGGGAGGGCCTTCTCTGTTGCTGCTCCGGCCCTATGGAACGATCTCCCCGTGGAGATCCAGACCCTTACTACCCTTCCAACCTTCCGCAAAGCGACCAAGACCTGGCTGTTCCGGCAGGCCTGGGGCTGTTGACCTTGTCCAGCCCCATCCTAAGTTGTGAATGTTGTGGATCTTTTAATGTTGTCTTGTTTTTGTATGTCCTTCCCTTTCCCTCTTTTACTTGTAAGCCGCCCTGAGTCTCTTTGAGAGTGGGCAGCATACAAATTAATTAAATAATAATAATAAATAATAATTGTGGGCCGCATCAGGGCTGTGGTTGACCTTGGGGTGTCAAGTCAACTGAGTGAGCATGGCCAGCTTGTTGCCACTCCCCCAAATGCTGGCATGTTTCTGCTTTGCACTGAGTAGACCAGGCCGAAGCCACACTGGCCTAATGTTTTCTCTGCACTGGGTAGACCAGGCCGAAGCCATATGGGTCAGCCTCTTTGTTTTTCCAGGACAGACCTGCAGGCTGGATCCAACCACATCGCGGGCTGGATGTGGCCCGCGGGCCTTGTGTTTGACACCCCTGCTCTAGCACAATTTCTCACGTTAGCTTCTACAAATTGTTCAGCTTTTTGAATGATTCATCTTAACAGCGCAACTCTCCCTAAAGCCTCTCCTCAGTCTCGTCTCCTTTAATGTTGCATTTTGGCCCCTTTGAATGCATGTCGGGATATTGAATTCCGTTCTTTTTGTCCTCTGTGTTCTGTTCACAGGAATTGTTGCCAGCAACACAAGAGATAACAGCGTTGGTGTGACCTATCCTCACCTCAACTTTAGCATTCCTGTTACAGTCCTGCAGTCAGCCATCTTGCAATATATCCACCATGGAAGCCTGCATGGCTTTCAAGAACTAGACAGAGTAGGAGAAAGAATTCAGGTTGTCTGGAGACTACAAAGAGAACCTGTGGAGATGCCACGCAGCAAACTATGAGAATTTTCACCGAATGAAGAAGTATAGAAGAATATTGGCTTCATATATCTTAGGTCAAGGGTAGTCAACCTTTTTATACCTACCGCCCACTTTTGTATCTCTGTTAGTAGTAAAATTTTCTAACTGCCCACTGGTTCCACAGTAATGGTGATTTATAAAATAGGGAAGTAACTTTACTTTATAAAATTTATAAAGCAGAGTTACAGCCAACCCCTACTGCCCACCATGAAAGCTGGAACGCCCACTAGTGGGCGGTAGAGACCAAATTGACTACCACTATCTTAGGTCAAGGCTACCTGTTGAAGTGTCTCATCCCTCGAAGACACTCCTTGTCCCACATATACTGGCAGAGAGGGCATATTTTCGTTCCCATTGATCAAAAAACTCCCAACTGTTGGATCTAGAAGATCCTTCGTCCGTCCATCCATCCATCATCCATCCATCCATCCATCATCCATCCATCCATCCATCCATCCATCCATCCATCCATCCATCCATCCATCTATCTATCTATCTATCTATCTATCTATCTTCTGACCTAGGCTTCCACAAACCACGAAGCAGACTCCTCATCCTGACAAAAAACACTTTTATTAAGTTACTTAATTCCTCTTATTCACATCCAGCAAAGTCTTTCAAGGGTGAATATATAGTCACAGACCTTATCTGGCTTGGAGAACTGCCAGGCCAATATCTTCAAAACTTAGCAAGGAGCCTCAGAGTCATGAACCAATTAAGCGAACCAATTGTCTCCTGTAAACTTCATTCCCCTTTCGCTCCTCTTTTATTTCCTCTGAGGGGCATTTATCATCCACCTGTGTCCTTACTCCCAAGTTGACCCTTGTTCTTTAGCTCTTCCCTTCTCTTCTGGCAACTCTGCGCATGCGCACACTGGGAACAGACTTCAGCTGTTCGTCTGCCTCACTGATATCTGACACTGAAGGCAGCTGATAACTAGCATGCAGCTCCATCTCTGCCTCAATACTTGGCAAGAATGCAGGAATGAACTAATTGTGTCCTGCAAACTCCACTTCCCTTTTGCTCCTCTTTTATTCCCTCTGGGAGGGACCATTCATTGTCCACCTGTGGCTTTACTGCCAAGTTGACCTTTGTTCCTTAGCTGTTCCCTTCATCTAGCAACTCTGTGCAAGAGCACATCAGGAACAGGCTCCAGCTGTTCGCCTGCCTTACTGATGTCTGACTCCAAAGGCAGCTGATAACTGTCAGATGGGCCTGGCGCCCTCTCTGCCTCCGACACAGAGCACTCATCAGAGCCTTCCTCAGACTCCAGGACTGTCCCATGATCCTCCCCAACCTTCTCATGTCCAAATCTGCTGCCAGCTCCACTGGCTCTCTCTCTCTCCCTCCCTCCCTCCCCCCCTCCCACCTTCTCTCATCTATCTATCTATCTATCTATCATCTATCTCTATCTTATCCTTCAAAGCGAGATCTACCTCCACCCTCCTATCCTTCCCTAAGACTTCCCTAGCGAAGACCTGGCTGTGGGGAGTTCCACACTGAAGGTGGTTGTTAGATTGATAGCAAACCCTACCTCACTGCTTGCTCTCTGTTTCTCTACCCACCCATCTTTTATTCTCATATCGCTGTATCATTGTTTTCTTTTTCATTCTTTATTATTGACTTTGCTTGTCAGAAGCTGGCTGGAAAGGTTGCAAATGGTGACCTCAAGAAGGTGCAACTCACATAAATGTATTCCATTTGCCAGGTGTCTGAATTTTGATCATTTGACTGTGGGGATGCTGGAAACAATGTTAGTGTGAGGACCAGTGCCTTTGTAACGTCAAGCAGTCATTAAATAAACGGTTGTTAAGTTGAGTTGTATTTAAAATGTGTGGCTCCATTATGCTGCTCCTGAAAGAGATATACATTTTAAAGTGCACTTGAGTGTAAATTGGCAATCTCGGTCATGGATAAATAAACATTCATTGAAATTAGAATGAGATCAACCTGATAATTTGTTATTTCACTCTCTAACTGAAAGACAAAGCACATGAGGATTTGCCCACAGGTGGAATAAACTTTGCACCAAGCAGTAAACGAATAATGACAGTGTGTGTTTAAAAAGATTGTTTATTTAGGAATCCTATTTAATGCTGCCTTTCTACTGGGAAGCCGAAGCACTATACCAAATCAAAGGTAAGGAATATAAAAAGCCGTATTCTAAATTCTATAAATTTAACAAAGAAGCAATATGAGATTACACAGATTAAAAGGACATTTTCAACAGTTTTTTTCAGTAACTGGCCATTGCCATGGATTATGGGTTACTTTTACCTGATTTCATTTAGCAGACATGAAAAGTGCTTTCCTGAAATAAGGCCCATTAAGGTGCATTTTATTTTCATAAACTTGTGTGGCTGTCCCTCATAAATACCATAACTCTGGCAATTCACAACCTCAACAGTACAAATACATAACAGACACTAAAAAACAACACAACAATAAAGAAAGAGCACCTCAAGCAGCGTTCCTTAGTAACAATAATTATCACCAGGTTTCATCTTAATATTAAACCAACTTTTTAAATCTTCTGAAATATTAGTGGGGCAGAGGCCTATTGGAATGTAAGAAGAATAATTTTTGCAAAACCAGACTCTGTCCAAACTCCCTTTTTCCTTTGTCTGAATGGAGGAATTGCCTGAGCTGATCCTAGGCAGGGAGGGAAATGGATGATGGGACTCAGGTACACTCTGCTTGGGGAAGGAATGTTTCCCAAAGAAACAGAAACCGGTTGTGTCCCAGGGATGGGAGGGGGTCCGAAGCCCCCACTGGTGCCTCCACAGGAAAGAAAGGGAGGGGGTGAAATTGGAGGGGATGATTAAAAAATTTTTCCTCCTGAGTGGGAAGAGAAACAGCCTCAGTTGTGAATCCAAGGACCACAATAATCAGCGCAGGGAAGGAAGAGGAGAGGCTGTCCAGGAAGACCCCCCAACTCCAGAGAAGGACCGAGATCAGACAGATCAAGATCTGAAGGGGAGGAGTGGGGAATAGGAATTCCACCCTTTGGCTGAGTGCAGGACTTACCTTCGCGAGTCCCGTGGGCTGGAACTGGAAGGTAAGACCAAAATTGTTGCCCTGCAGAGGGCTTCTGGAGAAATGAAAAACGGGAAACACAGATGCCCCGGGAGGCCAAAAAAGGCCATTTTAGCCCATTTTGGGACTGCAGAATGCTTCTGGAGGTGGGAGAGGTGAAAAACAGGACCATTTTCACCCACCCACCCCATCTCCAGAAGATAGACAGAGAGAGAAAGAGAGAGAGATAGACAGAGGGAGAGAGAGAGAGAGAGAGAGAAGATAGAGAGGGGGAGGGAGGAAGAGAAGATAGAGAGAAAGAAAGAGATAGAGGAGAGAGAGAAAGAAAAGGAGAGACAGCAATAGAGAGAGAGGGTGGGAGAGAAGATAGATATATAGAGAAAGAAAGATATATACAGAGAGGGGGGAGGGGGGAGAGGGAGGAGAGAGAGAAGATAGAAAGAAAGAGAGTGAGCGATAAAGAGAGGGGGAAGAGAGAGAGGGAGAGAGATAAAGAGATGATAGAGAGAAAGAAAGATAGAGAGAGGAGAGAGAGAAAGAGAGGGGGAGAGAGTAAGAGAGAGATAGAGAGAGAGAGGAAGAGAGAAAGAGGGGGGAGAGTGACAGAAATAGAGAGAGAAGAGAGAGAGAGAGGGAGGGAGGGAGAGAGAGAAGATAGTGAGGAAGGAGGGAGAGAAGATAGAGGGAGAGAAAGAAAGAGATAGAGGAGAGAGAAAGAGAGAGAGAAGAGGGGGGGAGAAAATAAGATATAGACAGAGACGAAGAGAGAGATAAGATAGGGAGAGAAAGAGAGACGGAGAGAGACTGAAAGAGAGAGAGAGATAGACAGAGAGAGGAAGAGAGAGAGGAAGAGAAAGAGACAGAGGGGGAGAGAGAGACAGAAAGCAAGAGAGAGGAGAGAAAGAAAGAGGGGGAGAGAAAGAAAGAGAGAGACACAGAAAGAGAGAGTCAAAGAGAGACAGAGAGACAGAGGGAGGCAGAGAGTGAGAGAAAGAAAGAGAGAGAGAAAGAGAGAGGGGGGAGAGAGAAGAGAGAGAGAGAGAAAGAAGGAGGGAGAGAGAAAGAGAGAGAGACATATAGAAAAAGAGAGAGGGGGAGAAAGAGAGGCAGAGAGTGAGAGAAAGAAAGAGAGACAGAGCGAGAGAGAGAGATTTCTCAATCTCCTTGGGGCTGAGAAGAATTGCTGCCAAACGGACTTTCCTGAAGTGGACCACTAGACTCCTAAACAACTGGGGGGAAAAACAATCTAGTAAGAAGAAAAGGCAACCAAAAGAGCAACATGCAAACAAAAGCAAATAAAACAACCCCAGGAGCAAAACAAATTAAAGTTCAATTGTTCAATGGACTGTTAAATTAGCCACGCCCACCCAGTCACATGACCACCTAGCCACCTCCATCCAGCAGGTCTCTCCCTCCCAACAATCTGAGGGACCATGAATTGGCCCTGTTTAAAAAGTTTGAGGGCCTCTGCCCTAGAGGGTCTCCTGCTTGAGCCAGAATCCCTTCCAATTCTGTTTCTTTTACCTTGCAAGGCTGCGATCTCAGGCCCTCAAAGCTAATCATAACCAGACAAATCCTATCATTCCATTACGTGTATAAGTGACGGAACATTATTTTCTATCTACGTCTCCCATCAATTGGATTCCACCTGAACCGTTTCTTTCCTCCAGCTGAGAAGAGGAGGAATTCCTGGCTCTCTCTGAGGTTGGGATGGATTCCATGCAAAGACCTGCAGAGAGGAGTTTTTGATTTTTTGTTAATGTTGAAAGAGTGGTGCATTTTTGCTCTTTTGTTTATATGTCTGTATAAAATTATCCTCCTTTTCTTTGTTGTTTTAGCTGTGACTGGATACAAGAGGGAACCCTATAACTTGCAGAAGCACCAATTCTCCTGCCTTGCTTTACGGAAGGTTGAACAGCTGTTAAGGAAGAGGGTAGGCCTGGGGTCCTCCCCCTCCCCCTCCCCTCTCTTTTCTCCCCTCAATATTTCTCTTTATTATCTTCCTTGCCTCGTTTTCCCTCTCTGGACTCCTGGTCCTCTTGGCCTGAGGTCCAGTCCCGCCCACTCTCCAGACTCCAGGCCCTTCTCTGCCCTCCCTGGGGGTTGCCCGGGAGCCCTTCCAAGAACCCCGGGCGGAGCACAATGGTCGAGAGTTGGGGGTGCTTGGAGGGGTTTCATCCCAGCTGGGCTGCGGGCATCGAGGGTTCCTTTTTCCTGCAGGGCCACATAGGGGCTCTGTTTCCAGAGGCTGCGGCCACCACCATCCCGCCCAGGATATCCACACGGGGAACAGTGGCAGGCAGACAGTCTGGAGGTGCTCGAGCGACCCTGCCCAGCTTGGGGGGGGGGGGCTCTGCTTGGTGAAGGAAACTTTCCCAAAGAAACAGGGAAACCCACTGTGGCCCCCACAGTGGGGGGAGTGTCCAGGGCCCCCACTTTTGTTTTCCTTTTGATGAATTAATTGGCTTCCTACATGGCAAGGCTCTAACCGAAAGCCCCCAAGGCTGATGAGAAGCAGACAAAGACCTTCAGGCCATTACAAATATCAGTAATAGAAGATGGATTTTTATTCAATCTGCCTCCTGTCAATTGGATTCCATGCAAGCAGAATTTCTTTCTTCAGCTGAGAAGCAGAGAGGAGGAAATCCGGGGTCTCTGCAGGGCTGTGATGATAAAAGTCCCTGCAGACACAACCAGGGAGGGAGGGGGCTCTGTGGCTTTGTGCAGGGAAAGAGAAGGTGGGTTTTCATGGTTTATTTGCCTATATTAAAATTGTGTGCATGTAAACAGAACCAACCATCTGGTTGAAAATCCTGCAGAGTTTTACAGAAACAGCAATTGTAAGTTTTTCCCTTTCAAAAGCTGGATTTCCTTTGGTGCTGAGTGTGAATGCTGACCCTGCCCCCATCCACCATTTATTCTGGTCTGTGTGACTTTTGTGTGAATGTTGTGATAAGTCAAGAACGTGGAGATGACATTTTCTGTTTTTCTTTCTCTCTTTTCTATTTGCTTTCCCCTTCCCCAGGCCCCAAGCCCCCTCCTCTGGATTTTATGAGATCTCCTACACTTATGACCACAATTGACTCCAAAACTTGTTGCTAAATGAGACAGGTAAGTGAATTTTGCCCCATTTTACAACCTTTCTTGCCACTGTTGTTAAGTGAATTACTGCAGTTGTTAAGTGAACCTGACTTCCCCATTGACTTTGCTGATCAGAAGGTCGCAAAAGGGGATCACGTCACTCCCGGACACTGCGACTGTCATAAATAGGAGCCAATTGCACAGCATTTAAATTTTGAGCATGTGATCATGCAAATGCTACAATGGTCATAAGTGTGAAAAATGGTCGTAAGTCACTTTTTCAGTGACATTGTAAGTTTGAATGGTCACTAGATGAACTGCCGTAAGTCAAGAACTACCTGTACAATCTCTGTCTCTTGTCTGATGCCTTAATTCAAAGTCCCGAAGAGGAAGAGGAAGAGGTGGGAAAGAGGCAAGGCTTCCTTGGAGACCCCCGGGGGCTGCTGATCCTCCTCAAGTCCCTGAGTTCCTGAGGGGGGTCCCTGCATGACTCCAAAAGCTCAGGAGGCTCAGCCTGAGGTCCCAGTGACCGACCCAGATGGGATCCTGCAATCTGGAATCTTTTAGGGGGAAAACAGGAGAATTTTAAAAAGTAGAATAATGTGGCTGCAGAAGCATTCAGGCACAGCTGAAGCCCCTGAAAATCTACTGATTTCTCATATACCCCAACAAATGGCTGAAGCTTTGTTTCCTCTAAGGAGAAACTGCTGGTTGTTATAGCAGAAAGAGAAAAACTTTTATATATACACACATACACAGACACACAAAACACACCAAGTTATGTTTAATATTTTTTTAATTTACAAAACAATGTCATGTTTCAAGTGAAAAAAGTAAGAAGGCCAATTTCTCTCTGTTCTTTATAATTTACAGGAAGACCATGGAAATTTCAAGGCTCTTGTCAGAAAAAGAGGAGCTCCAGTTGAAGAATAAGGAGCTTTCGGTGAAAAGTATCTAACAAATTACAGAAAAGGAGAAGCTTTCCAAAGATTTTGAAGAGAAACTGAATAGTGAGCAAAGTTTAGCTAGCAGCCCTGACTTTTCTTCCAGAATTTCATCTTAAATACTCCTTAGCTCTCTCTCTCCCCTATTACCCATAGTTCTAGATTGAATTACATTGCCTGGAATAAGGTTGGGAAAAATAAGACCAGACTCTTTTCAACTTGTTCAAAACACAGAAAATTATACATAGACACACAACCATTCACTAAGGCTGCATTACTATTAGTTTTCTCATTGTTTCTATCACCCATCGCTTCCCACTTATGACTGCAGGACTGTAGCTTTGTGGCTTACATCCTTACGATTTATATTGAATCAAGAGTTTGGAGAAAGAACTCAATGATGTAAACAAGGAAAGCCATCATCTCCACTGCAGAGTTCGGGAACAAGCTGCGGAGGACCAGGAGCTCCTCAGGGAGAATCGAGCATTGAGGGAACAACGGGACAGGTCAGAAATACCGTCTTTCCCTGAAAATAAGCCCTAGCCTGACTTTTTGGGGGTGGGCCAGTATAAGTGAAGGGGTGGGCGTGGCCAGCACAGGAGGCAGCCTTCCCTTCCCCAGTCACCTCATGGAGGCTCCGCCCCTTAATTATGGCCCGCAGATCAGCTGAGCGAGTGAGGGCCAGGCAACTCGGCCCAGATCTCTGGAGCCCCTTCCCAGCTGCCAGCCTGCCAGGGCCCCCTTCACCAACTATTAAAACCAGAGATTGGCTCTTCTTCCTCCACCCCTTTTCTCTTTCAGAAATGGACCCAAACGAGCTGTTGCAGCCATCCAGGGAAAGTCCCCAGACCATCTTTGGAGACCCCTGGAAAGTAACATTGTTCATCGTTGGGGTCTATTTATTCGTTGGCCTCTGCATTTTTTTACCACCAACCACAACCTGGGGAGCCCTGGGGCACTGAAATGTTGGTGGAACTAACAGGAGAAAGGATAGAATCCCTCAGGGCTGGAAGGAACCTTGAACATCTTCTAGCCCAACCCCAATGTTTTCTTGAAAAGCTCCCATTAAGAATAAGCTCTATTATCATTGTTAAGAAAACAATGCACCAGTCAGTTGTATTTGATTCTTTTCTTCTTCTTCAATCCACAGAAAAAGGTGTCTGCAAGTGTCACCAGAGCAACAAAACGAAGATGTGGAGGCTGATATCATCACCGTGGAACGCTACATACCGGAACCCATCTACCCCAATATCACCTCAATTGATGAGCGAAGGATGTCAGATGTTCCACCTTGCACGACAATGTGATGGTTGGTAAGTGTTTGTCAGTTTTTCTTTATTTTTATATTTTAAAGATATTCTGTTATTATTGTTCTTGTTATTTAATTCTTAACGCCTTTTGTTGTTTTGCATTTCGTGCTTTGGGGTTTTGGACTATGGACGCTAACAGTAAGGAAAACTAGAAGCCTTTAATTCTAATTTGGTTGCTCAGGTTTTTTTATTGTTTTGTTTCTTGCTTACTATTTCATTATTCTTAAAATATTAAATCTGTGTTTCCTTTGCCCCAGGACAAATTGTGGCCATGGGTGAAATTCCATCCGTCACATTGTTGACCAGACTGAACATCTGACATCGTCTTTCATCGATTATGGTGATGTTGGGATCGATGGATTCAGGTATGGAGCTTCCACCGTGATGGAGGCCTCCTCCTCATCTTCAGCTGGAGGTTCTGGTGACGCTTGCAACACCTTCAATGCAGAGGCCAAACAACACATAGACCCCCAAAGATGACCAAAGTCGTTTTCCAGGGTCTCCAAGGAACTTTGGTGGTCCCTCACTGGATGCCTTCACCAGTTCTGTATCGGTTTATTAAATATGCATTCTACATCTATATTAAACAATTTAATACATCTTTTATTCCATTTCTTGCTTTTATTTGGGGTCTATGTATTCGTTGGCCTCTGCATTTTGTACCACCAATGCAAGTAAGTTACTCCTGTTAAAGGAGTATCATCACCACAACCTGGGGAGCCCTGGGGCACTGAAAGCCCCCCCCTCCCCCCAAAAAATATGTTGGTAGAACTAACAGGAGAAAGGATAAAATCCCTCAGGGCTGGAAGGTTCTTCTAGTCCAACCCCCAAACCTTGAAAATCTCCAGCAATGCAGCCCCCATCAAGAATAAGCTGTATTATTTAAAAAAACATTTTTTTTAAAAAAAAAGCTCTATTATTATTGTTAAGAAAACAATGTACCAGTCAGTTATATTTGATTCTTTTCCTCTTCTTCAATCCACAGAAAAAGGTGTCTGCAAGTGTCACCAGAGCAACAAAATGAAGACGTGGAGGCTGATATCATCACTGTGGAACCCTACATACCGGAACCCATCTACCCCGACATCATCTTAATTGATGAGCGAAGGATGTCAGACATTGTGCCTTGCACGACAATGTGATGGTTGGTGTTTGTCAATTTTTCTTTACTTTTCTATTTTAAAGGCATTTTGTTATTGCTGTTTTTATTTAATTCCTAATGCCTTTTCTTCTTTTGCATTTCTTGCTTTGGGATTTGGGGAGGGGATTGGACTATGCAAGCTAACAGGAAAGAAAATTAGGAACCTTTAACCTTAATTTGGTTGCTTAATTTTATTAATTGCTTTAACAGATGTTTTAACAGATTAAGAGAGTTGGAAGGGACCTCATAGGTCATCTAATTCAACCCCCCCCCCCCACTTAAGCAAGAGACCTTACACCATTTCTGACAAATGGCAGTACAATCTCTTCTTGAAAGTCTCAAGTGATGAAGCTTTTTCTTCTTGCTTACCATTTTTTATTATTAAAATGTTCAATCTGTGTTTCTTTTTCCCTAGGAAAAATCACAGCCATGGGTGAAATTCCAGCCATCACATTGTTGACCAGGGCTGAACGTCTGACATCGTCCTCCATCAATTATGGTGATGTTGGGATCGATGGATTCCAGTATGGAGGTTCCACCGTGATGGAGGCCTCCTCATCTTCAGCTGGTGATTCTGGTGACACTTGCAACATCTTCAATGTAGAGGCCAAACCATACAAAGACCCCAAAGATGACCAAAGTCATTTTTCAGGGTCTCCAAGGAACTTTGATGGTCTCTCACTGGATGGCTGCACCAGTTCTGTATCGGTTTATGTAAATATGTATTATACATCTATATTAAACAATTTAATAAATCTTTTATTCCATTTCTTGTTTTTATTTGAGGTCTATGTATTCATTGGCTTCTGCATTTTGTACCACCAGTGCAAATAAGTTGCTCCTGATCAGGGGAGTATCGTCACCACAACCTGGTGAGCCCTGGGGCACTGAAAGCCCCCCCCCAAATGTTGATGGAACTAATAGGAGAAAGGATAGAATCCTTCAGGGCTGGAAGGGACCTTGGAGGTCTTCTAGTCCAATCCCCAATCTTTTCTTGGAAATCTGGAGCCCGCATTAAGAATAAACTTTATTATCATTGTTAAGAAAACAATGTACCAGTCAGGTATATTTGATTCTTTTCTTCTTCAATCCCCAGAAAAAGGTGTCTGAAAGTGTCACCAGAGCAATGAAATGAAGATGTGGAGGTTGACATAATCACTAGAACCCTACATACCGGAACCCATCTACCCCAACATCACCTCAATTGATGGGCGAAGGATCTCAGACCTTCTGCCTTGCACGACAATGTGATGGTTGGTAAGTGTTTGTCAGTTTTTCTTTATTTTTCTATTTTAAAGGTATTCTGTTATTATTGTTCTTGTTATTTAATTCTTAATGCCTTTTGTTATTTTGCATTTTCTGCTTTGGGCTTTTGGGTGGGGGTGGTTGGACTATGGAAGCTAACAGGAAGAAAAACTAGGAACCTTTAATCTTAATTTGGTTGTCTCCTCATCTTCGGCTGGTGGTTCTGGTGACTCTTGAGTTACCTTGAACACAGAGGCCAAACCATCCATAGACCCCAAAGATGATCAAAATCATTTTCCATCCCAAAATCAAAGCTCTGAGCAAGAAAAAAAATACCCAAGGCAAGAAATCAAATCCTGCTCATCTACAGAACAAATTTTCTCTCAGGGAAACTGACAGATCAGGAAATTTTCATGGAATTGGGTTACAGCTGAATACAGTCACATTATTCATGGCTTTTGTTGTTATTTATCCTCCTAAAATATTTCAAATAGATTTTCAGTTGAATTGAATAGCTTAGATGTTATATTAGCGGTGGGAAAAGGTCTTGGTCTGATTTTATTTTGCATCCATTATTTTTTGCATCTACTCTTCTTCCTCCATCCGTTTTCTCTTTCAGAAATGGATCCAAATGAACTGCTGTGGCCATCCAGTGACAGACTCCAGAATGTCCTTGGAGACCCCTGGAAAGTGACCTTGTTCATCTTTGGGGTCTATGCATTCATTGGCCTCTGCATTTTTCTCCATGTGCAAGTAAGTTGCTCCTGATCAGGGGATTGGTGTCACCACCACCTAGGGAGCCCTGGGGCACTGGAAGCCCCCCCCCCAAATGTTGGTGGAACTAACAGGAGAAAGGATAGAATCCCTCAGGGCTGGAAGGGACCTTGAAGGTCTTCTAGCCCAACCCCCAATCTTTTCTTGAAAAGCTCCCATTAAGAATAAGCTTTATTGACTTCCTGGGGGCGTGGCCTGTTGCCGAGGAGGGCTCCACCGAGCTCCTCAGAGATCTGGTCTGTATATCTAAATAAGATCATAGATAGCACCCCTTTTCGGCTAAAAAAGGGGCAGGGAGTAGCTTTGTAGGCTAGGGTCTATTCGTAAGCCACAGCCTTTTTCCTTTTTTTTGGCTGTGGATAAAGATTAGATCCAGCCGGAGCGGAGCTCTTATCTCCAGCCAGTTCTTCTCAGCTGCCTTTTTTTTTTGGCAGCCCCAGACAGGCTAGCCCCCCCCAGGACAAAACAAAGTTTTTTCAAGCTAGAATTGATACGGGCGGGTCCCACCCCTGTGAGATTTATGCTTTTATTACTATCTTAAATACCAGCACCATTTGTCTTAGAGACTTCTTTGTCTAAATGGACTTCAAAATGGCGATTTCTCTCCGTGGATGATTGATAGTGGATGTACTTAGCTGGTTTTACCTTCCTGCAGACCGCTCCTTAACAAAATAAACTCTTCTTCTTTGGAAATAGAGGGGAGCAAAGCGCTGCTTACTTGTTTATTTATTATGGCACCCAGGTCAAAGAAGCGTCTTGCTACAAATGTGTCTAAAGAATTTAAAGAATTTTTACTGGAACCACAGCCTTTGTCTCCTATGCCCTCTACTGGAGAATTTTTAACACAGGAATATTTCTTTAAAATGTTTAATGCCTTTAAACAAGAAATTAAGGAATTTGTATTGGAACTATATGATGATTTAAAGTCTAAAGTTAATCAAATGAAGGCGAATACGTTTGCAGCCGTGTCTGCCCTGTCAGATTACTCTGCTGAAATAGAGAACAAATTGGAAAGTTTGGAGAAGGCTAATTTTAATTTGACTACCAATATTCAAATTTTACAACAAAAAATTAGAGACAATGAAGAACAGCTTATGATGATAAATTTTAATAGGAAGGCATTTGCAATAAGAGTCAGAGGATTCCGTGAAAAGGAGCAAGAGAATTTGAAACAGACCTTTGCTGAAGCCTTCAGCCATGCGGTGGGAAGCCCGGGACTTAACTTTGATTGGCAGATTCGGAAAATCTATCGCCAGAACTCATTGATAGTGGAACAGCGACAGCTCCCGAGGGACATAATTATACATTTCTCTACAAAAGAATCTAGAAATGCGATTGTGCAAAAGTTTCATAATAACAGTCTCCGAATTGATGACCAAGACCTGATTGTCTTCAAAGATATTCCTTTCCAGATGCTGAAAGCAAGAAGGGATTACACCTTTTTAACTAAGGAGCTTAGGAGTCAACAGATTCGATACAGATGGGAGGCCCCTGCCGGTATTACGGTTACATTTGAGAATCAAAGATTTCGTCTTAACTCTGTTTCGGAGGCTCAAGATTTCTATTGTAGGACTCTGAAGGCGGGACTTCCTGATTCACTTGGAAGAGAGGAGAGACAAGCGGAAGGAGAAGGCAAACGACAGGCCATGTGGCTGCAAGATGGAGGGGGTAGCCCTTCCTCCCTCGGAGAAGCAGAAAAACGGAGATCGAGAATTTAGACATTTCAAAATACTCGCCAAAGTTGAGGACTGAATGGGGGTTTGAGACCTCTCTCCGGTAGAAAAAGCGGACTAATTCTTATTAGAAGGGAAAGCTGGGTGAAACTACTTTGAGCTAGATTTTAAATTAACGTTAGCATAAATTTGATAGTGGTAAACATCAGACAAGCAAGGGATGAGGGTAAAATATATGTGGAATGATTTACGTTGTTTAAAGCTTATTAGAACAGAAAGCCGGTTGGGATTATCTTAAGATAAGTGTAAAAAGAACGCGGAATGATTTATGTTGTTTAAACTTTGTTAGAAGGGACTACTTTAAAACAGAAGGTTAACTGACTCTTGCTGAAAGTATTATTTGAATATGTGGAATGATCCATGCTATTTAACTTTTATTAGAAGGGAAAGTTGGTTGAAATTGCTTTGAGTTAGATTTTAAACAAATGCTAGTATAAATTTGATAGTGGTAAATATCAGACAAGTAAGGGATGAGGGTAAAATGCATGTGGAATGAACTACGTTATTTAAATCCTATTAGAAGAGAAAGTCGGTTGGAATTATCTTAAGATAGAAATTGATTTCTGTGTAAAGTAATATTTGATCTATGCTGCTTAATTTTACTAAGAAGGGGAAGCTTGGCTAGATTATTTTGAATTACTGTTTGAAAAGGAGGTTAAGAAAGATCATTTACGCTGTTTAAATTTTATTAGAAGGGAAAGTTTGATTACTCCTCTGTAAAGTCATATTTGAATATGTGGCATGAACCACGTTGCTTAAATCTTATCGGAAGGGATCATGAGGTTTAGGAAGAGGAACGGGAGAATCTACAGAAGGTTGGGGTAAATAGCAAAGAAGTAAGAGACGAGAATAAAATATAGATAGAATGATTTATACTATTTAAGCATAGATAAAGATGGGGGGCTGAGATCAACACAAAGAGTGGTTTCTTTTTTTTTCTTTTTTCTTTTTTCTTTTCTCTTTTCTTTTCTCTCTTCTTTTTTTTTCTGTTTTTCTTTCTTTTGACATATTACTTTTATTTTTTAATCCATATGTATACAAGATATTTTAGACAGAAGGTAGTGCCAGGTGTGGGCCCTGGGAAGTCAGGAGGATTAGGGATGGGGATTTGGGGGTGGGTGGGGGGGTGTTAACATAGTCTCAATAAGAACAAGAATGTATTTATATACGGTGGTTCTTTTTTTCTTTCTTTTTTTTTTTTCCTTGGTTCATTTTACTTTTATCAGATCAAACAATACTCGAATAAAGGCATACACCAAGGAGGGAGGTAGAGGGAAAGAAGAGGGAGGAGTAAGGAAGGAGTAAGGAGAATGTAAGGAGGGTGTGTGGGGAGTAAGGGGAGAAGGAAGGTTTGAGGGGAAAGGGAAGTAGGAGGGGAGTGTTAGAGGGAGAAAGGAAAGTTGGAGGGGGTAGATGGGGTGTATGGAGGATGGAAGGGTTAGGTGGGGTTGCGAATGATGAGTTGTGTTTCCTTTTTATTTGTTCGTTTTATTCCCTTTTTCTTTTTTTCTTTTCTTATAGTAAATACCCTGTATATAAGTGATTGCAAATGGAATGTGAAAAATGAATAAAATATATTTTTTTAAAAAAAAAGAATAAGCTTTATTATTATCCTTCAGAAAATAATGTACTAGTCAGTTATATTTTATTTTTTTCTTCTTCAATCCCCAGAAAAAGGTGTCTGCAAGTGTCACCAGAGTAACTAAGCAAAGATGTGGAGGCCACCGTAATCACTGTGGAATCATACATACCCGAACCTCATCTACTCCAACATCACCTCAATTGATGAGCGAAGGGTGTCAGATGTTCTACCTTGCACAACAATGTGATGGTTGGAAAGTGTTTGGAGGAATTTGGTTGTCAGGTTTTTCCCATTATGATGATATTATTGTTGTGTAATTCTTACATGGATTCCATTGGAGAGGCAGAGAAACCCAGGTGGCTGCAGTCAGTTGGCAACTTGGAGGCTGCAGGAAGTGAGTGGCCGGAGGACTTGTCCAAAAGAAGAGTCCTGGCTGAAGGGAGAGGATTTGGGGTCTCTTGAGGTCACCTGGGGTCCTTGGTTGCTTTGCATTTCCTGCTTTGGGCTTTTGGGTGGGGATGTTGGCCTTGGAAGCTGAAAAGGAAGAAGAGTGGGAGCCTGGTAATTTTAAATATTAATTTGATTGCTAAGTTTTATTTATTCATTGTTTCTTGCTTATTTATAATTTTTTTATTAAAATATTAAATTGGTGTTTCTTTTGGCCCAGGATGAATAGCTTCCATGGGTGAAATCCCAAAACAATTGGAGCCCTATTTGAACCCCATCGGCATTGAAAACGTCACCATCGGTCAATTGCCAAAGGCCGATTTCCTTGGAACAGCTGACATCCAGTCTGAACCACTGTTCCCTCTAAGGTGCGCAGGTGCACGGCCGCGCACATGGCAATAAAACACCGCGCAGCAGTTTCCAACTGCCGCCGAGTGGTTTTTGTGAGACGCCTTCCACGGGAACATTGGGGCGGAGCAGAGGAGTCAACTCTGTCCTCCTGAGTACCGGAGGACCGACCAGCCCTGCGAAGGAGGAAACAAGTGGGAAGCGGGCAAAGACCAGAAAAGGGGTGGCTGGGAGTTGGATGGATGAAAGGAGCCCCATCCCAGGGGAGGAAAATAGTGTTGGACCAGCAATGGCTGCAACGGTGAGGAGGGAGGAAGTGGGGGATGCAAATGCCCAGCTGTCCGCAAGGAATATAAATCCTTCCATTCCCCACAATCCTGTCAGAGTTGAAGAAGCTCTGTGCAACCCCCCCCCCCTTGTTCCCATCTGGCCTGAGCTCAAAACCGCAGCCTTTAAACGAGGCTCAGCGTAACGCGGAGGAAGGAAGACGTTTCCTTCTGGGGAAAGAGCTCAAGGCAGGGAGAAAGACCCAAACGTGGACCCTAGCTATCTCTCCCCCCCCACCTCCTCGCTTCCAGGAACTCACCGCAACCCTCCGCCCCACAAGAGAGACATCAGCGCCGCCCCGAGGGACAGGAGGGGTCCTAGGCGCAGCTGCATCGCCCCCCCCTCGCCCAAATAGGGAGGCCTTTTGCATCTGCGACCGGAGCAACTAGTTTGCGTTCAGCGGCTGAAAAGATCGCTAAAATCCGCCCAGGACAGCTATGCCTTCTGTCCGTAAAGTTTGGGGGAGAGGAAACAGTGCTGTGTTCCTTTGCGTGCCTTCCAGGGCCCTGGAGGAGGAAGAACTGAGGCCGGATCCTCCTTGATCCTCCGAGGAGGGAAAAGGGGATCTTGGCACCTCCGCAATCTCTTCCGAGGGGAGTAAGGGGGGTGTTTCAGCCTCTTCCTTCGCTTCGATTTTCAGCCGCGTTGGGTGAATGGAAATGTATTCTTGCATTTATAACCAGAGGAAAGACCGAAGAAAAGGGAGGGAAAGGGAAAGGATCCTGAACGGGTCCCTCCCACCGTGCAGCCAAAGAATGAAGGTTCAAGTGGGACCCAAACTCCCAGGGGACCATTTTCACTCGCTGTCTCCGGGATCCAGGCTGGCTTTCTGTGCCCACCGTTGCCCAGACTGCGGCATCCCTTCTAGACTGCGCTACGGACTTCCCGAGGCCAACGTCACAGAGGAAGGAGCGGGAGCCCTGCAGCCTTGGCGTCCTCTCCCTCTTTTCCATTCTTCTGTCACTTTCTCTCTCCTTCTCCCTTCTCTCTCCTCTTTGTCTCTTTCTGTCTCTTTCACCCTCTTTCTCTTTGTCTCTCTTTCTCTCTCCTTCTTTCCCACTCTTCTGTCACTTTCTCTGTCCTTCTCTGTCTCTTTCTGTCTCTCTTCCCTCTTTTTTTCTTCCTCTCTCCCACTCTTTTATCACTTTCTCTCTACTGCCCAACCTGTCCCCATACTTATCTTCGATTGATCATGTTTGCAATAATTTACCTTCTTTCCTAAATAGGCGCAGTTCCCTTACTGGATCCCTCGCTCACTCAAACACATACACACACACACACACACAGACGCACACACACAACCATTTTTCTCCATTCCAATTCGGATCCTATAAATCAATTGCTCTGTGAAACATCTGTGAAAAAAATTCAGGTGCTCAGGCATGAAAATGTGCTGCTCAAATACTATACTTTTCCGCACACACTGAAAAAAAATTAGAGGGAACATTGGTCTGAACATCTGGCTGACTGTGTGAAGAACCACAATCCCCCCGTGAGGCAGGACCTTGATGTGGTTGTGGGGCTTGTGTGCTCTGAGGAAGATGAGGGCTACAACTGAGGTTCAAGCATGCTGGATGGGACTCATGAGAGGAATCGGACAAAGAGCGTCTCTCCCATAAACAATAGGGGAAAACACACATGACAGAAACCCAGATTGGCTGTCTAGTTGCCCAGGTCAAGAAGGACCGTGCCAGGGGTTCAACTTCCTGGATATCTGGTGGAAAATGACCTGCAGGAGTCAGGGATGATGGCTGAGCAGCTGCTGAACAGCTGGAAGGAAAATGTTATTCCGACTCTCCCCAAGTTGGCATCCAGACTCAGCAGGGGTCTCCCCCTCCCCCGCCGCTTCCTCACCTGAATTGGTTCTTTTCTTTTTTCTTTTTATGCACTTTTTAATGTAGTTTTTAATGGCCGTTTGTTTGGATTTTTTTTTTTCATTTTTTGTAGGTTTTGAATTGTTGGAAGAAATGTCCTTCTGGGTTTGGCTCCAAAAAGGGGGAAAAGACACTGAAGACATGGAGGCTGCTTGGAAAGATGGTTTTAATGGTGGGCAGGACCACATGGGTTGAGTCCTGAACAGAAAAGGTGATCAGATGCTTCAAGGTTGGTGGAGAAGAGAAGAAGAGAAGATGAGTTCCTGGTTTTATGCCCTCTCTGGCCTTTGATCTTGATCTTGATCTTGTATTCTGATTGGTTGTCAGACTCCCATGGAGCCATGCAGGGGCAACTCTCTAGGCTGCGTTTTGAATCCAGGTTTGGTTGAGTTCTCAGATGCCATGTGGCGAGTTGGATAAAGGGCCAATATTATCATGCCTTAAACCCATCACTCTGGAGATGAAGGGGAGAACTCTTTATTATGCAAAGTGGACTAGTTCAGGCTTTAATGGCTCATTGACAAAGGGGGGTGGGCAGGAAGCTGCAGGCAGCTATTCTGTCTTTTAAAACATGTTTCTTCCTTTTCACATCCAGAGAAATATTCTGCCTTTTCAATATTTCCTAGGATATTTCATTTTTCTGGCAGAGGGCTGGGTGATAACTTCCTACAATCCCTCCTTTTTTTTCAAAACATGTGAGTGGAACGCAAATGTTCTTGACAAAAGATTAAAATTGGTCAGATCAGGGAGATTTACTTTTTCTGATGTAAAAGCACTATGAAGTGATATATAAGTGCTATTGCTATTAGGAGACCGGAGGCTAAAACATACGAAGAACAGTTGCAGGAACTGGGCATGGCTAGTCTAGTGAAGAGAAGGACCAGGGGAGACATGAGAGCATCTTCCAATATTTGAGGGGCTGTCACAGAAAGAAAGGGGCTAAGCTATTTTCTAAGGCACCTGAAGGCTGGACAAGGAATAATGGAGGGAAACTGAACAAGGAGAGATTCAACCTAGAACAAAGGAGAAATTTTCTGACAGGGAGACCAATCAACCAATGGAGCAGAAGTTGCCTTCAGAAGGTGTGGGAGCTTCATCCCTGGAAGGTTTAAACTAGAGACTGGACAGGAACCTGTTAGAAATGGTGTAGGGTCTCCTGCTTGGGTGGGGGCATTGGACCAGATGACCTACAAGGTCCCTTCTAACTCTGTTAATCTATTCAAGTTTCTAGAGAGGCTGGGAAGGATTCCACATGTGGATGCCCCAAACTGTGAATGCAGAAACGCTTAATTCCTTCTTTGGATTTCTTTTTAGGCACAAAGGAAAAAAATATGTGAAAAGAACATAAGAGAGATATATCGGTATACAATTCCAAATAAGCACAAAATTCGTAAGGTGGCCGACCAACTGCACCCAGTGAGGAGTCCTTCATGGAGCGACATCTACATGGAGAGAAATATTCAGAGGGGCACCTCAAGTTTCTGCCTTGGGGCCCAGACTCTTCCATCTCTTCCCAAATGATCTATGTGAGGGGACAGAAAGGGAACTCATCAGGTTTGCAGATGGGACCAAGCTTGTGGGAATTACTAGAATATAAGGTCAGTATCCAGAAGACACAAACACTGGATGCTACCTAACAAGATGCAGTTCACTGGTGAGAAAAGCCAGGATCTGCACTGAGGAGACCCCAATGCCCAGGTACAGAACAGGGGGTACCTGGCTCAGCAGTGGCACCTGTGGAAGGATCTCCTGGCAAAGCACTTAAGGATCAGCCAGAACTCTGCTGCAGATGACAAAATAGGCCCAGGCAGTCTTAGGCAGCCATAGAAGAGGGGCAGATTCAAGAGGGAGAGAAGGGCTGGTAGAGCTTTCTGTCTCTCTGGTCAGACCATCCTTGGAATACTTTGTCAAATTCTGGTCATCCCGGAAAAGAAAAAGTTGTGGAGATACCGGACAATGTAAAGAGAAGAGGAACAAAGATGATTTAAGGTCTAGAGGCCAAATCGTTTGATGAACTGTTGAGGGAGTTTGCTATGTCCAGCCGAGACAAGGTGGGAAGGATTGGGCAGCCATGATAGAATCTTCTGGCACTTTGAGGGGCTCCCACAGAGAAGAGGGGAGTGACTTCATCTCCAGAGCCCTGGAGGGAAGGAGAAGAAGAAACGGGTGGGAGTTTGTTAAAGAGAGACCCAATCTAGAAGTCAGGAGAAGTTTTAAGACAGTAGGAACAATTAAGCCATGGAATAAGTTGCATCCCAAAGTAGAGAGTGCTCCATTTCTGGAAGTTTTCAAAGTGGACAAGAGAACCATTTGACTGGGATGGTATAAAGTTCCTGCCTTGAGCAGAGGGCTGGACTAGAAAACCTCCAAAGTCCCTTCCAGCCCTATAAATCTACCTCCTATGTTCTACCATCCCTAAAACTACTTCACCACCCACCACCCACCGGCCACTGACCAGCTCCAGTTGGCCTTGGTGGCCCCTGGCTTCCCCCTCCTGTTGCTTCTCTGCCTGTTTCTGCCTGCCCCCGAGACCCTCAACCCAGCCCTGTCTTCCAGCTCTGCCACCAGCTCCATCAGCCTTGCGGCCTCTGGGGGTCTCTGCTGCCTCGAAGCGTCTCCTGCAGACCCCTCGGTTCCCAGATCAGATTCTAGCTGTTCTCCTCTCTTCTCCTCTCCTGTGGCCTGCCCAGATCCCAGCTGCTTGGCTCGTTTGGCTGCTCGGTTCTGGCTCCCAAATCCAGCTCTGTTCAGACTCTCTGCCTTCCCCACAGCAGAGCCCTCTCCCTCCTCACTGCTGCCCCTCAGACTCAGATGGCACTCCGAGGCTTGGAGCTGAGCCTGGGGATCCACCGCTACCAACCTCACCACTGCAACAGCCATCACCTCCACCCTCCTTCTTGGCTCAGAGCCCTGGGATTCCTCAGTCCTTTCAGGCCCTGATGCTCGGTGGCTGGGAGGGTTTCAGCTCAGCTGACAGTCCTGCAGAGTGACTGGTAAGGTGGGGTTAAGGGAGGGGCTTCAGGTGGTAAGGGTGGGGCTCTCCTGACTCTCCTGGCACACTGGGTGGCAAGTCAAGGGAAGGGAGGGGAAGAATCTCTTTTCTCTTTCAAATGGGTAAAAGGCCGCCCTTCCTCTATTCCAGGTATGGGGAGAGAGAGTGTCAGCAAAGTTCTCCCATGTGCTGCTCACTCAGGAGTGTTAACATCATTTCTGAAGAAGGCCACTTGGCTGGTGACCTCCCTGTGGAGATCTTCCCAGTCTTTCTCCAAACACCTGTTCTGCAGCTCTAATTCTTGGATGGCCATTCTGACATGGGTCAGTCCTTCTCTGTTGTCCTCCAGAGTTTTCTGCAGGTCTTCCATTCTGGCCTGGTAAACACAGGTCTGCTGCTGCTGCAGATGGTTGAGGTGCTTCTTCTCATTTCCCATCACATTCTGAAGAATGGAGACTTTCTACTTCAGTTGGCTGGAGTGGCTTTTCTCCACAAAGTGGAAGTTTGGTCCATCTCAGCCAGTTCATGCTGCAGACTCTAGAGGGGCTTCTTGAGTTCTTAAGAAGGTTCCAGGCCTCTTTGAGGAACTTCTCAGAGGTTCTAAGGCAGCCTTCTCAAGTTTCAGGCTAGGAACCTCAGACATTTTTTTCTGGAGTTCTTCACTGTGTTTCACCAAAGATTCTTTCTCTGGCTCTAACTGGTGGATCATCGTGTTGGCATGGTCCAAGCTTCCTTTGTTGCCCCACAGAGTTTTCTGCAGGTCTTCTGTTGTGGTCTGAACTGAATCCACTGTCTGCTTGAGACAATTGAGCTTCTTTTTCATCCGTTGTTTGTCTTTCATGGATTCCTGGATCTGAAAGTCAACGGAATCTGGTTAATCTGGAGATCATGGAGGCCATCACTGCTCATTGAGAAAACAGCCCAAGGATATTCCCTAAAGGACCTTTTCTTCCCTGCTGCTGACCTTTTTGGAAAATGGAGAGACACAGTCACTTCTTCTCTAAGTTCAGGGGACATTTTGTTACCTGCCTAAAGTCCACAGATGCCTTCAAGTGGCCCAGTTTGAGAAGCACTGACTTAATCCGTCACAACTGATCTCCCTTCAAACTATCCTACTTCCCATTTGATTCTGGCTCCAATTCAATGTTTATCTTCTATCAAGACTCTCCAAAGGAGTCAGAATCTGCAATCGGTCAATTCGGCAACCTCTGGCACTGCTAGGGGTTTTCTCAGGAGAGGGAAAGGGGGAGGGGGTCCATTCAGATTAGGAAAGCGCCCCCTTCTCCAAGTACTTACCAGTCCCATCCAAGGCAGGAAATCCTGTTGGGTCCCTTTGAGCCAGTCCCTCTCTCTCAGCCACAGCCTCCCTCACAAGCATGTTATTGTGGGGATGATGGAGTCTTCAGTATGTTCACTGCATTGAGCTATTTAGAGAAAGAATAAAGGTGGATAAAAATCTGAGTAATAAAAAATAAAAATATATGAATAAATAAATCAGCAGGATGAGTCTATTTGGGAAATAACTACATCTGGCCAATGGAATCCCTTTTTAGGTTAATTTCCCCATGTCAGCTTCTACCTTTGGGGTCTCAATGCCTCTCCAACTGGGACATCCTGAAGCCAATTTTTTCCCTAGATCACATTGGAGCCCCCCAGCTGGCTGCTCCCAGCCCCTTTCCAGAGAAAGGAACCTTTGACATGTTGGGTGAGGAGTTTGGTGACAGGCATGGAAGCTGCAGACACAGTAGGTATCACCACGTTTGTCCCACTTTTCTAATCTCACTGTCTAATTCTGCCTGAAAGGCGTGCAGGCGAGGGAGACTCTGCGATGCCCCAGTGCCAGCCATCCAATCCAGCCACTTTCCAAGGATGTTTAGCAGAGCCTCCATTATGTGGTCCAGACTCCCCCAGGATGCTGGAGGTTGCCATGGCAAGTTCCAGCCAATGAGCTCAGGAGGAGCCTCTGATGTCACAAGCCAAGGCTTTGATTGGCCTGGACCTGAAATTTGAATAATAATCGCCAACTGGCTCCCTTTCCCGGGAGGGGGCGGCGTGGCTTACCCATTGATGAGCTAATCCTGAAGGGGCTTTGAGCCCCAAATTCAGTTCAGCCAGAGTGGCTCCCTCTGAAGGGGGAACCCTTGGTTGCTTGGAAAGGTTGGGGAGCCCCAGATTCCGCCCCTTCTTTGCGGGTGGAGTCCAGATTGAAATCTTGTCCCTTGGATCTGGAATCTGGTATGAGAGATCCAGAGAATCCAGGTTTCCCTGCACCTGCCCAGATTATGAAAGGGAAACATGCATAAAATATTAGATATTATTCCTCTTAAAAAGGCCTTGTGGGAAGGTGCCTTAAGAAACAATGGATCCAATGATGTACAGTCCCTAACCAAGTATCCCACACATAGTCCTCAATTTATATCCATTTATTTAGCAACAGTTCCAAGTTCCATGGCCATTGAAAAAAGTGCTTTATGATGGGTCCTCATACTTATGACAAGTGCAGCACACTTGGGTGCCTGGCAATCAACATGGATTTTTGACAAGGAAAATCAGTGGGCAAAACAGTGTTTGTTTCATGACTGCAGGATTCACTCAACAACCGCAGTGATTCGCTTAACAACTGTGGCAATAAACATTGTAAAATTCAGCACAACTGACTTAACGACCACCTAGCTTAGCAATGGCATTTCTGGTCCCACTTCTGGTCGTAAGTCGAGAGGTAGCTCTAGGGTGTAGCAGCAGGCTGATCTAGAAAAGCTTAAGCAGGGATGGATTTAAGCAGGGGTGGGAGACCACCAGGAAATGCCAGGGTTAGATTGAAAAGAAGACAGTGGCCTATCTTTCTATGAAGAAAATTAGGTGGGGCCCTTTCGTGACTTTGAGCCAATCAGTAAGTGACTCTGAGTTCTACTCCTACCTTAGACATCAAAGGCAGATGGGGACTTTGAGCCAATCAGCAGGAGGCTCTGATTTCAATTCCCAGAGCCCAGCTAGGACTTCATGGCCAATGTCTAATGTCCATTTCTCCCCCATTTTCCATGGACGGAGAGTCCTAACACATTTTTTTTGGGGGGGGGGGCATTCCTTGTTTCTCTGCTTAGTCTCTGCCTCAGTCCAGATGAGTGGAAAATTGTTATCCGGGATTTGTTAAGAGGGCTCAAGAAGGAGAGCCAGTTTGCTGCTATGACTGCGTTCCTTGTCCGGAGGGGACCTTCTCCACTCAGGAAGGTGGGTCACACTGAGGAAAATGGGAGGCACTGCAGAAATCCAGAGCATTTTCATGAAAGTACCAATTAAAATACGCTTTGAAGCTCAATTCTTTTCTTGTTTATTTTCAAAATGCTCCATTTCTTATCTAAAGGAGAAAAGGAAAGGCTGGGAAAGTTTGGCAACTACTTTTTCACTAAAGTTGATTTTGTTCAACAGACTGGCTGCACTATTGCATAAGCCCTTTTGTGTGATGCCCTTGAGCATTAGCTTCCAAAATAAAGTAAACTTTGGTTCCAACTCAGCTGGCAGCTTTTTCAGATCTGTGACATGCTCTGGCATTAAGTGTCCCCTGGAGTTTTGTCTTTATGTAACAAATATCAGATTGATTTGTTTCTTCAGCCACAGGCACCGTGTATTCCCTCTGGAGTCAGTTTCAAGCATGGAGACCCCAAACCTCTCAATTCTAGATGACCAATTTAATTCAATCTCTGCCTCTGTTATTATGGATCACATGGGGATTATTTCCCTTTCATTTCCCTCCAGAGAATTTCCCAACAACCTTTGAGTCCAAGAACTGGTTGAATTATCCAGGGATCCCTCCTGAGAGGGAGAATTATGATAAAAGTTTCAGCTCTGCTCTTTGGCCAAATCCTCCAGGGGAGACTTTGGGCAGAGAAATAGGGAGTTTTGGGACAGGCAGAGTCTGTGCTCTTGAATGTCCGTCTCTCTCCTTTCTAGGTGAAGTGAGTGTTTCTCTGCGTTTGAATCAGGAAAGACACTGGATCATATTCCACCTAGTGAGAGTCCTTTGAATTCTTCTCATTCTTCTTAAGAAACAAGAAGGGGATTGCTTGATTCACCCCATGAATGATCGACCTCCTGCTTCTGCTTCTGATGCTGCTTTTCTCCCATCCAGTTTCTGGGAAACTGAGAATAAAATGCCCACTGAGTTCGAAGCACCAGGATGGAAAACAACCACAGAGCTTTTACAGCCCAGGAGACCATCTCATTGGTATAGTCGCCACTGGAAACGAAATATTGCATACACAGTTGCTTTTCAACGTGGCTCCTTCTGTTCAGTTGGTTTTCCGTGATCCGTAAGTCATTCAGGGTGATGGAGTTGCACTCCCTCCATTCTAACACTCTCCTTGTTTTCTGTTTTTTATTTTTCATTTATTCCCCATATTGGGGGATATGTCTAATTTCCTGAATTATTTTGATTTCCTTGGCTTCTCTCTCTTTTCTGATTTTCTGAAAGGGACTCAAAAGGGGGTCTGAAAAAAAGCTGAAAGGGCTGCAGATTATTTTCCTCCCTCAGTTCAATCCTTAATTTATTGCTTAAATCATGAATTTTATTTAAAGTAGTGGTGGAATCAGTTGTAGTTGCTGTACGACAGCCAATTCCCATATTTGTGCAACTGATCATTGGTTTTGGATCAATGTTGGCTTAAGGCTCAGTAGGCTTCTGGAGGATTATATATTAAAAACAGTATTTGTTGTTGCTGTTGATTATAATAACATTTTTTTACAATAGGCAATCTTCTTCTTTTTATAATGGCTTACTATTCATTTTCAACACTCAACTTCTCAAGAAGAATTCCCAACTCCTGCACAATCTCACACTGGGCTACAACATCCATGACAACTATTTGAGCACTTTCCGCACTTCAGATGCCTTGCTGGACATTCTCTCCACTGGAGAAGCCAATGTCCCCAACTACGGCTGTGGAAGGAAGGAGAACCTTCTGGCTCTACTTGATGGAGCTGTCAGGGACATCTCCATCCAGGCATCAACATTAGGAGGCACCTACAAAATCCCACAGGTTTGTGTGGGTTTTTCTCCATCTGGTAGAGTGAGGGGTGGGTGATGGTGGGTGAGCAATAGATGCAGTCATGTCTTCTCCATGGAATCCAAGAGCTGCTTTTCTCCATATTAGCAAAAATTTCAATATTTTACCCCTTTATGTTCATGGTGAGATTAATCATAAAAGGCCTGAAATGCAAGCAATTCATTCTACCAACTATTTGATTGATCAAAAAATCTCCCTGGTTGTTGGGGTCTCTATTGGCATCTTCATTTTCACATATAAAAAAGTTCTACAATATCCAGTCGGATTGAAGTTGGCAATAGTAGCATTTTATCTGATTAAAAAGTGGAATAAAAAGGAGTCTAGCAATTATAGGCCAAATTGACTAGGAGATGTTGTGGCTAAACTTTATGCCATGATCCTCTTAGTTAAACTTGAGAAAAATGTATTCCTTGCAGAAGAATCAGAAGGTTTTAGGTAATGAAGAGCTATATAGATTTTATAATAAATATTGCATGTTAATAATCTAATATTGGTAACAAATTTGTCCTTAAATATCTCATCTATATCAGCAAAGTAAACCACGGTTTGCTAGCTTTCTAGATTTTAGTGCATTTGTCATAATTAACAGAGAAATATTATATAGGAAATTGATTGCCCTGGAAATGGAACTCAGCCTGTTGGCCCTGATCCAAGCTCTTTAACCCTTGTTAATCAGTCGAGATATTGACAACTTACTTCAACAAATGAAGGATCCAAAAACAGATCATAAATAAATGTTATTTCATTCTTTGACAAAAATTACTAAATTAATGGACCAGCAAAATGAAGTGCACATAGTATACAGTACTTGGATTTTAGAAAGGCTTTGACAAAATAAACGACCATCTACTTCTTCAAAAGCTAAAAATATGTGGGATAGACAGCATCACCCCCAGATGGACTCAACCTGTGGTCCTCAATGGAACTACGTCTGCATGGAGGGAAAGAAGCAGTGAGGGACCCCAAGATTCTATTTTAGGCCCAGTACCCTTCAACATCTTCATCAATGATTTGGATGAGGGATAGATGGGGAACTCATCAAATTTACAGAAGACAATAACTGGCAGGAATAACCAACACTCCAGAAGATAGGCTCAAGGTCCAGGTGGATCTAGATGGACTTGAATCCTGGGCCTAAGAAAATGAAATTCAATGTAGAGTAAAGTCTTACACTGAGGCTAGAAAAACCAAATGTACAGGTACAGATTAGGTGAAACCTGGCTCAATAGCAGGAACTGTGAGAGGGATCTTGGAATCTTAGAGGACAATCTCTCAAATGTGAAGTATTGGTACCACTTTATAATGTCATGGAAAAACCACCCTTGGAATAGTGCATGGATGGAGAACCTTTTCAGCACCAAGGGCTCTTGTCAGGGACGTAATCTGGAAAAGGAGTTGCCCAGTGTGCATGCACATCAGGCAGATCCTCTTCCGGTTTCCGGCTTGCACACGTGCAATGATCAGTTGGCTGGTGCGCATGCGCTTGTGGAAACCGGAATACCACCTCTTCCAGTTTCTGGCACTGCAATGCACGCAAATGCCAGCTGATCATTGTGCACACATGTGCACCAGAAACCCAGAAGAGCAACAGGCAAGGCTGTGCATGCCAGGCAACATGGCTTTGCATTCCATTTAGCTCAAACTAAGAAGCTGAGACAGTGGGCACCATTTCCCCTCCTGAGGCCTCCGTGCATCCTGGGCCCCCCGAAACACTGCCAGCCAAATGCTTTTTTCTTAATTTTGCAGTTTCAGTACGTGGGGCTTGAGAAGGTAAGGCATGAGCTCAGCCGGCAGTGGGTGGCCGGGGTGATTTGGGTGGGGCAGCCTCATCGTCCCACATGGGTTGGATTAATGGCTTCAGTGGGATTTATCCGACCTGCAGGCCGTAGTTTGAGGACCCCTGGAATAAGGTCTCTTTCTTGAGCAGAGGGTTGGACTAGAAGACCTCAAAGTTCCCTTCCAACCATTTTATTTTGTTATAACTTCTGCTATAGGTACATATGTTTAGCATGCTAAATACCTATTGGAATCTGCTGATTTACACTGTGATATTATCATACTTAAACTGGGTTCTTTTCTCATAATAATTATCTGACACTTAATAAATCAAGCTCAAAAGTTATGGTCTTTGGGAAATGACATCGTAGCCACAGATGGTCAGGCAATAGAGCAAGTAAGACCTTTCCTTACCTGGGGTAGTTTTCTCTGAGACTGAATCTTGGCTCCCTCATCATCAAAGGAGCTCAGTTAGATCAAAGACAGGAGTGAAAGTGGTGCTTAAAAGAAAACCTCATAGCTCTCCAGCTTCCTCAGCCCCAATTATTGAAGTATCTGAGGCCAAGGTTTCCCCCATGTTCTTACATCAGTCTGATTTTTGGGGCTTCAGAGAAAAACCACCAGCAGAACCAACCGAATCCCAGCCGCTGAGGAGTATCTTGGGGTGGACAAAAGGACTCCAGCTGCTGCCCCTCAGAGCTGATTTGGGAATTTACACAATTTCTGCTTGTCTAAAATCAGAAAATATGGGTATTGGCATAAAATTTAATCTATGGAAACTGACAGACTCAGAAAATTGTGGCTGTTAGAACAGACAGAATTTCAATTGAAGACCAATTTTGGATTGTACCACTGACAAACTGTATTAGGAACTGAGGTCTCCCTGTTTCTTGTACACCTGGAGAAGGAGCTAAAAAGATTCCTCCACAAAGAATCTGGGCCATAGAAGCATTAAAATATGCAGCAACCCTCAAAATTATAGTAGGTCATTTATTGGAATAGAATACTTCAGTTGGCATTTGCACATGTTAATCTAATTGCAATAAATTGTAGGGGTGAGATACAGTAATTTGATTTACATTGTTTATAGTTTTTTACTTTATTTATTATTTTCCACTTTTATAATACAATCTTGCTAATATTCTGTTTTTAATATTTTAAATAATGTCTAATTAACAAATGATTCTAATGTTTTCATGAGAACAAGATTGGATTTATTAAAATCTAATATTGTGGACTTGATCTGACCCCAAATATAACACAGCATTCTTCATTGTGCAAGGTTTTTGAATGCAGCTCAGAATCTGATAAGTCCAGTGAAACTCTGAAGATGAGGCTATGGATTATCAGCTTTTATTTCTGCAGAAAGCAAAAGACTGGACGACCTTTTGGTCTCCCGCCTTAACAGAGCAGGCAGAGAGAGAAAAACTTTTCCAAACATCTTACAGCTCACACAGCTTGCACAGAACGTCATTGCTATAGAAACATATATTGATATCATGTGAATTTCATGATTTTTCTCAGTGCTCTGAAAACAATGGACTTTAGAAGGGAAAAGAAATACATTTTCTGGCATATAACTGAGAGCTTTGTTAGGGAATGCAGAACTTACATTTTAAGTTACAAACAAGGCTCCTTGGCAGAATCCACATTTTACTTTTCACAAGACGTTACTTTGCTAGGCTAAGCTTGGCAATTCACCTAGAAACAGGATGGCGAACCCATGGCACGCGTGACACAGGTGGCACACGGAGCCATTTGTCAGGGCACGCGAAGTGTTGCCCTGTTAGCTGGCAAGAGCGCATGCGCAGAGTGGCCAGCTGAGTTCAGCCTTTTTTAAAGCCATTTTTCGCCCTCCCTAGGCTCCAGAGGCTTTATAGGAGCCTGAGGAGGGCGAAAAAAGTCTCCCCCCTCCCCCGAGGCCCTGAAGCCACCAGAGTGCAAAAAACCAGCCCTACGGGCAAACCGGAAGCTTGGGAACAGACGTCACTTCCAGTTTGCTCATAAGGTCATTTTTAGTCCTCCGTAGGCTTCAGAGAAGCTCCTGAAGACTCCGGAGGGCCTCCAGGGAGGCAAGGGAGGCTGTTTTCATCCTCCCCAGGCTCTCATAAAACCTACCTGGGGAGGGTGAAAAAAGCATGCAAAAAAGGGGGGTAGTGCCTGTTATGCATGCATGCACATTGGGAGGGGGAGGTGTCACACATTGCATTATGGGTGCAGCACGCCCGTGCACGACCCCCCTGAACTCCCCGCTTATGGCACGTGAGCCAAAAAAGGTTTGCCATTGCTGGCCTAGAAGTTTTATCCATGCAGTTGGCACCTTAGGTTACAATGGAACGTCTCTCACCAGCAATTTAACAAAAGCTGAATTAGGTTACACTCTGTGTATGCTCTAATCCAGTGATGGCAAACCTTTTAGAGACGGAATGCCCAAACCGCAACCCAAAACCCACTTGCTTATCTCGGATTGCCAACACGACAATTTAACCTGAATAATGAGGTTTTAGTTTAGAAAAATAACTCACAGGTGATTAATGTCTTTTCTCTGAAAAAAAACCCACAATAACAGCACTTTCAATGATACAAACACCTTTTTATTGAAAGGTAAACGTTTGCATTTGACGTGCTTTTGATTAATGTGACTTTTGCTGTTGATGCACACTGATAATTTTCCTAACCTTGACTCAGACTTTGGAAGTTTGAGAGCAACACATGCAGCACTCAGGTCATCTGTTAGTCCAGGGGTGTCAAACTCAATTTCAATGAGGGCCCCATTGTGATTGATTTTGGAGGCCATGGAGGGTGTGCTCTCACTGCTGCTGTGCTTACTCTCCTTGGTTGCCAATGGTGTGTGCAGGAGGGCAAAGTATGTGGGTCAGAGGGAGGCCCACTCTCTCTCCTTATGAGACCTAGCTTTGTAACCAAAGCATCCTCAATGATAGGATGGGAGACCACCAGGAGAGGTCAGGAGGAGGGGACAAGGGGTTGGTAAAAGGCAGCAGGGCTGCTGGAGATCAAGTGCTAAGGCAAGATTAACCTCACACTTTCACTCTCTCATTATAATCTCCTTCCTTCCCTTCTGTTAGCTGCCCTCTTCATTCTTCCTTCCCCTCTTTCCCTCTTTTTGCTTCCTTGCTCTCTTCCCCTCTTTCCTTATTTTTCTTGGTCTTTCCTGTCCCGACTGGGATGCTCAAATGCAAAAGGGGAAACATTCCTTGCCTTGTGATCAAATGGCACTTTTGCTAGTAGTTTGTGGCCACTGAAAAGACTGAGAACAAACCAGGCTCAGTTTATTCCACGCTTGCATTTCATGAGAGAAAGTGTGCTTCAGCCAGGGCACCCAAACTGCTGCCAATGGTGTGGGCGACAGCTGAGCAGGGAGGCAGGTTGTGTGTGTACTTTCATCCCCATTCAAGCAGGGCCCCTCATTTCCTCCCTGGCACAGTTGGGGCATGGAGGCTGATGCCACCTAAGCACCATGATTGCCCCCTCCCCAGCCAGCCAGCCCCACCTGACCTGCTCCCTGTCGGCTCCCTGCAAATCCTCACCATTCTTCTCCTCCTCTTCTTCTTCTTCGTGACGTTGTCCTTCTCGCCCAAGCGGCAGTGGGCTCCACAGGACAGGCTCTCATTTCTGCACTGGGGCAGAAAACTCTGGTGGGCTGGAAGTGAGTGTGGATGGCCCCCCCCCCCCCCCCCAGTGCTTCCTTGCTCAGTTGGAGGCTTCCTTCAGCCTTCAAACAGTTGCAGGGTTTTTTCTTTGCTCCCAGGTTGGTGCAAGAGGCTTTCCAGGGCCAAAATGGGGGGAAAAACCCTGCGCTTTCTGCACCCCATTTTGGCCCTGGAAAGCCTCCTGTACCAACCTCAAAGCAAAAAATAAAAAATAAAACCCTTGCAACTGTTTTAAGGCTGAAGGAAGCCTCCTACTGAGCGAGAAAGCACTGGAGGCCCAGACCATTCATTCCAGCCCACCGGAGTTTCTTTTGCAATGTGAGCACACACAAACAGACAGACAGACAGACAGACTCACAGACACACACACAACTACATGCTCACACATCCCCCGCCCTGGCCCCCCACAAAGGACGGAAAACCAGCTGGCCGGCAGGAGGTGCGCCTGCATGTGGATGTTAGTGGAGCTGGGCTGGGGTGGCTGGTGTGCCGGGAGAGGAGGCTCTGCATGCCACAGGTTCCCCATCACGGCTCTAATCCTTTCAATTCCTTTTCCAGATCAGTTATAAGGAAGCTTCAGAGGCTCTGAGTGATAAAAGCAAATTCCCCTTTTTCCACCACATTCTCCCCAAAGAAGGATTCCAGTACCCAGCAATTGTCCAGCTGCTCCTCCACTTCAGATGGACCCTGATTGGCCTCTTTGCTTCAGACACAGAAAAGGGAGAGAATTTCATGAGGACTTTTCCTCCTGTGCTTGTCAGGAATGGAATTTGTGTGGTTATATCACAACTGTTCTCAACAACTGGACATACAGCAGCCCTCAGGGATTCCCTCTCTAAGTGGAGACAAGTCAACGTCTTTGTTCACTTCATGGAATTTGATTCCATTTGGGAGAGAATTCTTCCTTTCCATTTAACTTTTATGCGTCTGCCAGGACCCATTGAGGGGAAAGTCTGGATCCTCACAAGCTTTAAAAGGTACAGAATAAACAAGCGCAGACTTCTCAAATACATCCATAGTATTTGGAGCTTTGGTTATCTGGCAAAAGAAAGGCCACAAGATTCTGCCTTTGAACCCTTTTTATTTGTGGAAGAAAAGTTTCAAGATCATTATTTTCATTGTTCTCTTTCAAAGAACGTCTTTTCTGTCAAAGGCCGCAGAAGATGCACCCAGAAAGCCCCACTGGAGACCCAGAGGAAAAGGGACAGAAAAGGGATCCAAAATGACTACAGCCATTACAGTCTCGCGAAGACTCTGGCCCAGGCCCTGAATGCTGCATATTCCTCCAGATCGAGGAGGGGAAGGAAGGAGGGAGAAAAGATCTTGGCGTCTCCAAGGCTGCAGCCGTGGCAGGTAAGGGGATCCCGATATGGATCCATTAATCTTAGATCCTTTGGAGGAGGAATCCAGAGGAGAAGGAGGGGAACCATCTCAACAGATTTGGCCAATTTAATTATTCAGGGAATTAATGGTTCCAAAGAGTAGAGACCATGGCATTTTTATATTTAGCACTACTAATTGGAAAATGCTCTATTCTTTTTTAAAATAAATTCCTTTATTTGTGGGTTTGTGATTAGCCTGGTGGAATTCCACCTTCCTTCCGTCCCCATTGCAGGTGGGTCTGTGTGCAGCTGGACAGGCAGCTAAGCCCCCCTATTCTCCTCCAATGAAAGGGAGCCTGGCCTGGATCTGGATGCTTTATTGGGAGAAGAGGGCAGGTGAAACTGAGGAGATGCAAAGAGTGGAAATCAAATAGAAAGACGAGATAGGCAGCATTAACTAACAGCCAGCAAAGAAGCAGCTGGAACCTCTCCAGCGATGCTCCGTGTGAGGGACGGAGGCCGTCTCCGGATGACCAGGGGTCTCGGTCACAACGGCTGCTTCCGTCTTCTCCAAAGGCCGACAGAAAATGGAGTCTGGCTTCAGACCTTATAGTTAGGCTTATCTGCCCCCAGCCACTAGGTGGCGCTAGAGCAACAACAGCATAAGAGTTCCCGTATTTTTCAGAATATAAGATGCACCTTTTTCCCTCAAAAAAGAGGCTGAAAATCTGGTTGCATCTTATACATCCAATACAGCATTTATTGCCTCCCGAAGCCCCGCCCCCTTCACCAAAATGGTTGTGCATACTCTTATGGAGGCTTTCAGAGAGCTCCTGGGGGCTGGGGACGGCAGTAATGAGCAAAAAATGGACCATTTTTGCCCCTCCAACAAGGAGCACTCTGCAAGCCCCCCCCCAGGCTATTCATGACTTTTTTTTAAAAAGGGGGGGACGTTTTCACAAAAATTGGCTGTTTTGGGGAGGTTTGCAGAGTGTAAAAACTTTTTCCCCCCTCTTGGAAAGATCTTTAACTGGTTGATGAGAATTACATTGATCAAGTGCTTTGCCAGTAGAAACAAAGTCTTAGGTGCTGCAGATTGTCAGCAATTTCCTTTTCCAGCACATTGATAAATACACCTAGAAACATCTCCCTATCTACCTACTCTCTCTCTCTCTCCCTCCCTCCCTGCTGTATTTCTCTCTCTATCTTTTTATTTCTCTCTCTCTATCCCTCTACCTACCTCCCCTCTCTCTAGCCCTACCTACCTACTGTATTTCTCTATCTCTCTATCTCTCTCTATTTCTCTCCCTCTCTATCCTTTTATCTACCTCTCTACCTCCCTACCTAACTACTCTCTCTCTCCCTTCCTACTTACCTACTGTATTTCTCTCTCTTTCTCTCCCGCTACCTACCTATCTACCTACTTTTTAAAAAAAAAAATTGCCTCTTCATAACCTTGGTGTGTCTTATACTCCAGTGAATCTTATACTCCGAAAACTACAGTACTTATTGTGGCATGACAACCTTTATAAATTTGGAGGAAACCCTGAGACCATGTAGCCCAACACCTCCTCTGTGCAGGAATCCCAGTTCAAGCTTCTCTGACTGATGGCTGCTCAGCCTTTGCTCTCAGACGATCCATGAAGAGGAGACTGAACTTCTCTGCTTTAGTGGCTCAGCTCTAAAACAGCTCATCCTTTTATCATATTTTTTCTCTCATTTAGTTAAAATCTCCTATCTTGTAACTGAATTCACTTTTTCCAAGTCTGACACTCTGGAATAAGAGTGAGCAGATCTTACACTCGTGTGTAACAGGAGTCAGTTATTGGAAGAGGGTTGTATCCAGTGGTGGGATTCAAATCTTTTTACTTCTGGTTCTGTGGGCATGGCTTGGTGGTCATGTGACTGGGTGGGCGTGGCTTGGTGGTCATGTGACTGGGTGGGCATGGCGTGGTGGTCTTGTGACTGGGTGGGCATGGCTTGGTGGTCATGTGACTGGGTGGGCATGGCTTGGTGGTCATGTGACTGGGTGGGCGTGGCTTGGTGGTCATGTGACTGGGTGGGCATGGCGTGGTGGTCTTGTGACTGGGTGGGCATGGCTTGGTGGTCATGTGACTGGGTGGGCATGGCTTGGTGGGCATGTGACTGGGTGGGTGTGGCTTGGTGGTCATGTGGCTGAGTGGGCATGGCTTGGTGGTCATGTCATTGGGTGGGCGTGGCCAACTTGACATCACTCACGTCAAGAGGTACCTTGCCTGGCCTTTCCTTGCATCAAAAAGATCCAATTTCCCTGTCTATTTATTTACTACTAATGAACATCTAAAATACACAATTTAATCCTATGTATATATGCCATATGTGTACATACATATTACAAGGTATAGTGTGTGTATAGGCACACAAAAAGATACGTTATCTACTTTATACACTGTATGTGTATGTACACACACACACACACACACACACACACACCTCTTCTAAAACTATACACATTCAACCTCACTTATTGCGTTTGGAAAAACACACCCAGAGTTCACTTTCTGCCACACATTTAACTATCACTTCTGCGCATTAGAACATTACACAGGCCTTCAGATGTTCTTCCCTAGCCTGCACATGACTGTTAGAGCCAGGAGATGTCATGGATTGAGTAAAATGTGGCAAAACTCACTTAACAACACTCTTGCTTAGCAACCAAAATGTTGGACTCAATTGTCATAAGTCAAGGACTGTCACCGCCTTCCTCTGCATGTCAGCCTTGTCCTAGTAAACTCCTTCCCTTTTCTGGCAATTTTCCTCTCTGTTAGAGGCACCAAAATAATCCAGAGGATATAAGGTCTCCAGCTGGAGCAGGGGGTTGGACTAGATAGATGGCTTCCAAGGTCTCTTCTGACCCTACTAGAGCAGGGGTTGGACTAGAAAATGACCTCCAAGATCCCTTCCAGCCCTTTCAAACATTGTTGTGCTGTTTGAAAGAATCTTCTGAAGCCATGGTTTGTGTCCTTCCTTCTTCTCATTTTCTCTCTTTCCCTCCCTCCCTCCCTCCCTCCATGTATCTATTGACCCTTCCATCCAACTATATCTCATTCACTTCCTCTTCCCTCCCTCCCTCCCTCTCTCTCTTTCTTTCTTTCCCTTCCTTCTGTGGGAAGTTATCATCCAGCCCTCTCCCAGAAAAATGAAATATCCTAGGAAATATTGAAAAGGCAGAATATTTCTCTGGATATGAAAAGAAACATGTTTTAAAAGACAGAAAAGTTGCCTGTAGCTTCCTGCCCTTCCCCACTTTGTCAATGGGCCATTGAGAAGGCCAGAATAGTCCACTTTACATAATAAAGACTTCTCCACTGCAGCCCCAGGGGGATGGGAGTAAAGGCATGATAATGTTGTAACTTTACTCAACTGACCACATGGGATCTGAGAACTCATCCATACCTGGATTCAAAACACAGCCTAGAGAGTAGCCCCTGCACGGCCCCATGGGATTCTGACAACCAATCAGAATACATTTCTTACACAGGAACAGGAAACAGAGAGGTGGGACTAAACAGGTTATAAAAAGCCTAGCAAGTCCCTCCTTCAGCCCTTCTCTTCTTCTCCACCAACATTGAAGCATGTGATCACCTTTTCTGTTCAGGGCTCAAGTCATGTGGCCCTGTCCAACAAGAAACCATCTTTCCAAGCAGCCTCCATGTCTCCAGTGTCTTTTTCCCCACTTGGAGCTGAACCCAGAAGGACATTTCTTTCATCACTTCCATAACTCCCTCTTTCTTTCTCTCTCTCCTTTCCTTTCTTTTCCTTTTCTTTATTTTTCCTTTTCTTTCATCTCTCTCTTTCTCCCTCTTCCTTTCCTCCTTCCAAAGCTAGGAGATCCACCTGAAACAAAAACTCCTTTGAATGAAACCACCCATTTTACACACACACACACACACACACACACACACACACACACACACACATGCACACACACACTTCCAACCAGCTCTGTGGCTCCCCTCATTGTTTGATTTTAGTGGTGGGCGATGTCCTTTCCAAGCACCCAGCAGCATCGCTCATATCCTAGGAAAGCCCGGCTGATTAACGTACTGGGACGCGCTTCGATCGGTGCCTCTTCTGCACAGGCAAGCTTCTCTCTCCAGAGCAGGCAGAGAAGGGGGACTTGCAGGGATAAGTGTGTGTGAGAGGGGGGGGAGGGGAAAGAAAAAGAAAAAGAGAGTGAGAGTGAGGAATCAGAAGCTTTTCAACCTTGTGGGCCTCCTGGCAGGAGGCAGAAACGGGGCGAGGGCCTCTCCCCGTTTCCTCTGGATCTCCCTCCTTCTTCCCCAAGTTTTTCTTTCCTCCCATCCATTCTCTCCCCCACTCCTGAGAGGGAGGCGGCGCTGCTTTGCCTGGGAGTTTTCTGGGCTCTGGAAGGGGCAGTGGGGGGTGGGGTGTTGGGTTCCCCAGAACTTCTTTGGGAGAAGCGTCATTCTGAACTCCGCATTGTTTGCAGAAACGCAAAGGGGTGGGCAGCCTTGGAGGGCCTTTTCATCCTTCCCCTTTTCCTCTCAGCCCTGCAAAACCAGAAATCTCCCTCTCTCCAAGCAGCAACTGAGACTGTGCAGGGGGGACGGGGGGGGGCAGGAGAAGAAGATCTGAAAGATCCCAATTCTGCAGCAAGAGGAGTTTCTGCAATGGGGAGGGGGAGGGGTAGCCCCAGCTTCCAAAGGCCTTTTAGCCATAATTGCCATCAGAGCAGATGTTGGGGGGGGGGTCAAGGAGGAAAGGGGTCCCCTGACTCACCCTCAGACCCCCAGGAAGGAAGGAGGGAAGGAAGGAAGGGGGAGGGAAAGGAAAGGAAATGGGAAAGAAGGAAAGGATGAAAAACGGAGGGAATGGGAAGGGAAGGATAAAGGAAAAGAGAAAGGAAAGAGGGAAAAGGTGAAGAATGGCCGCTGCTGGAGTGGTCGGGAGCAGCCTGAGGTGGGCATTCGGGAGCAGACAAGATGAGAAGGAGGCCACGGCAAAGACAGGCAAACAGGCTGGGCTGCGTGGCCACGTGGTCGAGGCAAGGGAGCCAAACAGCAGCTGCAGCAATGACTCTAAGGCCCCAGCCAAGGCCTGTGAGGCAAGTAGTGGTGGGGAGAGACGTGGCCAAGCAGAATTTTTACTATCGGTTCACTTGAACCGGGCCGGACCGTCTGAATCCCACCACTGGCTGTATCCTCCCTTCCCCAACCGAGAGATTGTTTCAATTGGAAAGGGGGCTCCCAGACTCCTCTTGATCTTCAGCTCTTCTCCTTGCTACATTTCCTCAAGGGTAAGAGCAGCTCCTTTCAACTCTTCCTTGGCTTGATTCTTAGGGTGACCAGACGTACTGATTTCAGTGTGATAAGCACGCTTTTTAACAATTTTTCCCGTGTCCCTCCGCCTTTTAAAAAAGTCCCGATTTTCTGGCTTCATGTTGGAAGCCCAGTGGATTTGCTTAAGAAATCCTAACCGGGGCAAGACAAAAGACATCCTGTCTAACCTCTCTCTCTCTGTCTCAGTACTTTCATTGAAGATATTAAAATGTTAAAGCAACAAAACAGACCTCCCCCCCACCCCCGCGTGTGCCAGTCGCGTTCACCTCATTTTATAAGGAAAAAATGATCTAGTACCATAGAGCTGCAGGAAATGGCTAGAGAGGTCGCCAGTGTTACTTCCTGGATTTTCCGGAGGGGAGGGGCACGGAGGTTGGAGGACTCTCCAAAATGGTGGGAAAGTTTCAATTTGCTCAGTTCTTTGTATTAACATCTATATCATTTTGGATTGACTTGGAGTTTCTGCCTGCTGGTAAGTGTGCCGGGTTTTTTTCTTTTATTTTTTAATGCATTTTAAAATAATGTAGGTTTTTAAAAATGTGCAGCTGCTGTTTTTTTATTCAAAACAATATGTGTAACACTATGATGTGCCATGGAAAAATCATTTTAAAAAAACCCTGAAAGAACAAAAGGGTTTTTTTTAGGGTATTTTCCTAATCAAAACTATAATTGTTTCTGCATGACACCCTTAATCACAAATAGCCAACTACACTTCATTCGAAATAGTTTTATTTCCTTTATTGTATGTGATTACTCAAGTCCAAAAACTGAGTTAATTGGATAAACTCAACTCCACAATTTACTAAATATACAGTTACAGGAATTTCATGTATAGTATGCTGTCTCTTAGGGTTTATTGAACATAGGAGAATAATATGAGAGGGATTTGTTGTAAAATAAGCTCTTTTAATGAATTCAAAATCAACGCAGCAGACAAGACATGGGAGTGAACATAATATACACTTTAACAATATATTTTTTTCTTTTAGCCATCAAATACTGCAGCAAGTGTGTCAGTAATAATAGCAAGACAGGCATAGGATTTTTCCAGCCAGGTTAATTTTACTTTTTTATGGTATTGATGTTGTATTTAATTTTATCTGTATTAGAAACTTATGAAGGCTGTGCAACATTTTGAGGTGATATAGAGTATGTAAAGGCATGAATACAGTAGAACCTCTGGTCACAACCATAATTCGTTCCATAACATTGGTCGCAAACTGATTTGGTCATGAATCAAACCTAATTTTGGAAATTTGGCGCTTACAAAAAAATGGTGCAGAAGGGGAAATCAGCAGCGGGCGGGGGGGGAGAATGTGAATATTTTGGTCAGAAGCGTTCGTGACCAGAGGTTCTACCGTATAACATTTTCACTTAAGACTTAAGATTCACTTAAGATATCTTCACTTAAGATTCACTTAAGAACTGTGGCAAGAAAGGTGGTATAGTGACCAAAGTTACAATGGCATTGAAAAAAGTGACTGATGACCATTTTTCACACTTAGCGACCATTTTCACACTTAGCGACCATTGCAGCATCCTCATGGTCACACGATAAAAATTTTGATGTTTGGCAACAGATTCGTATTTATGATGGTTTCAGTGTCCTGGGGTCATATAATCACCTTTTGACAAAGTCAAATGGGGAAACCAGATTCACTTATGTTACTAATTTATCAGCTGCACTTATTCACTTAAGAACTGTGGCAAGAAAGGTGATATAGTGACCAAAGTTACAATGGCATTGAAAAAAGTGACTGATGACCATTTTTCACACTTAGTGACCATTTTCACACTTAGCGACCGTTGCAGCATCTCATGGTCATGTGATCAAAATTTGGATGTTTGGCAACAGTTACAATTTATATTTGTAAATTGTAGTTATGTTGAAATAAAAAAAAAACATTACAATACTATTTTTGTGTTGTATGAAAATTTTTGTTGCTCCGTATAAAATTTTTAATCACCCCCCCCCCCCCCCCCCGGTCAAAGGTGTCCCTCTTTACCAATCTGAAAATCTGGTCACCTTATTCATTCTCCTTCCCTGAAGTTCATGTAGATTTTGTGCAAATTCTCCTCCACGTGTGATGCCTGCAAGGGGACCTGGTCCCCCTTGAGTTGAGGTCTCCCCAAAACAGAACGTTCACTTCCTCAGATTCTTATGGCTGCATTTGCCTTCTTTCCATGGACATCACCCTGCTGACTCAGATTCTGTTTCCAGTTAACTACGATTTTGAGATCATTTTCACAAACATGGTAATGGTAATGGTAATGGTAATGGTAATGGTAATGGTAAATTTATTTATAGGCCGCCCTTTTCCCTGAGGGGACTCAGGGCGGCTTACAACAGATAGGGCGGGAAGACATACAATGACATATATAAATAACATATAATTAAAATAAAAGCAACATTCATTCATCATTCGGGTGGGGGACAGGCTATAATCTTTAACCCCAGGCCTGACAGGATAGCCAGATCTTAAGGGCTGTGCGGAAGGTCTGGAGGGTGGTGAGGATACGAATCTCCACGGGGAGATCGTTCCACGGGGAGATCGTTCCAAACATACATATCAAGTTTGGTATCTTCATGTTTCTTCCAGCCCATTATTAATGTTCTTATATGAGACTCTATTGTTAGTCAAGTGCTAGTAGATAAAAATCATTTACTTTTCTACTACTTTTTACTTATGAACCCTTCTCTGTGTGCTAATCATAAATATTGTTTCTCAAAACTTGATATTCCTCTTATAAAATTTTATTTTATTCAAAAAGGTAAAATACAAGTTTTGGAAAATAAAACTATTACAAAGACAAAACTAGACAAAACATTAAAAACAAAGACATGCATATTGTCTCCTCAATTGAATACAATACAGCAATAATAGTTTCTCCCACTTGCAATATAGGCCCACAATTATAAAGTATATATCTACTGGACTTGTCATCTATCTGCCGTATATAAAAACATAGACAATTGTAGAAGAAAGATTCAATCTGGGATAAGAAGCAAATATTTCTGCTTTTTAAATTCCTGGATGTTCCCATTCTAGTTTCATCCATTTCTGGAGAAGAATGAATTTTGGAATATTTCCCAGATTAAACTGTACTTGGACCAAAATGGAGAGATAAGAGCAGATGTAGGCATTTTGGGCTACTTGGTTCTCCACAAAGAGGGTGTTGTTGAAAAGACTCTCGGGTATTTTAAAAGACAGAGATTTTCTATCAACCAAGACTTTCTTTCACGGCTAAAGTTGCTCAATAAGGTGAGATAAATTTTGGAGTCTTTTCTCTGTTTTCCAAAGCCTGAGGTCCCATTTCAAGTGGGCAAAGCCGAGAGTCTCCAGGGTGGTTGGCATCCCATGCCAGTTGGTGTTATCTGATTGTAGTTCTTCAACAGACGGGACCTACAGTGAGTGGAGGGGCTTTGCCATGTTTTATGGAAACCTTTCAAGATCTTACTGGTCAGAGGTTTCTTTCTTCATCACAGTTTTATTCTTTATTGAAAAATCCAATGGAATAGAAATTTCCTAAATCTTTTACAATAAATTTTATTCTCTGTTTTAATATGAATATATCATCATATGTAAATCTTTTTTCAATTCCATCTCTGCTGAGTTTATTAAGTAGAAAAGTCCTTTATTGTAATGTTAAATGCCAAAAGCAAAAGGGAGGAACTAAATGAAGAATCTGCCAGTAGTTAGTTATACCTAGGGTGACCAGATGACCCGATTTCAGCGGGACACTCCCGATTTTTAACAATTTTTCCCGCGTCCCTCCGCCTTTTAAAAAAGTCCCGATTTTTTTTCTGGCTTCATGTTGAAAGCCCAATGGATTTGCTTAAGAAATCCTAACCGGGGCAAGACAAAAGACACCCTGTCTAACCTCTCTCTCTGTCTCAGTACTTTCACTGAAGATATTAAAACGTTAAAGCAACAAAACGGACCTCTCCCCTCCCCCCACGCCGATGGCGTTTACCTCATTTTATAAGAAAAAAAATGATCCTAGTACCATAGAGCTGCAGGAAATGGCTAGAGGGGTCGCCAGTGTTACTTCCTGGATTTTCCAGAGGGGAGGGGTACGGAGGTTGGAGGACTGCTCAAAATGGTGGGAAAAGAAACTTTCTGGTAAGTGTGCTAGGTTTTTTTCTTTTCTTTTTTAATGCATTTTAAAATAATGTAGGTCTTTAAAAATGTGCAGCTACTGTTTTTTTATTCAAAACAATATGTGATGTGCCATGGAAAAATCATTAAAAAAAACCCTGAAAGAACAAAAGGTTTTTTTTAGGGTATTTTCCTGACCAAAACTATAATTGTTTCTGCATGACACCCTTAATCACCCTTAATAGCCAACTACACTTCATTCTAAATAGTTTTATTTCCTTTATTGTATGTGATTACTCAAGTCCAAAAACTGAGTTAATTGGATAAACTCAGCTCCACAATTTACTAAATATACAGTTACAGGAATTTCATGTATAGTATGCTGTCTCTTAGGGTTTATTGAACATAGGAGAATAATATGAGAGGGATTTGATGTAAAATAAGCTCTTTTAATGAATTCAAAATCAACGCAGCAGACAAGACATGTGAGTGAACATAATACACACTTTAACAATATTTTTCTTCTTTTAGTCATCAAATATTGCAGCAAGTGTGTCAGTAATAATAGCAAGACAGGCATAGGATTTTCCAGCCAGGTTAATTTTACTTTTTTATGGTATTGATGTTGTATTTAATTTTATCTGTATTAGAAACTTATGAAGGCTGTGCAACATTTTGAGGTGATATAGAGTATGTAAAGGCATGAATACAGTAGAACCTCTGGTCACAACCATAATTCGTTCCATATCTTTGGTCGCAAACTGATTTGGTCATGAATCAAACCTAATTTTGGAAATTTGGTGCTTACAAAAAAAAATGGTGCAGAAGGGGAAATCAGCAGCGGGGAGACTGTGAATATTTTGGTTAGAAGCGTTCGTGACCAGAGGTTCTACTGTATAACATCTTCACTTAAGACTTAAGATTCACTTAAGATATAACATCTTCACTTAAGATTCACTTAAGAACTGTGGCAAGAAAGGTGGTATAGTGACCAAAGTTACAATGGCATTGAAAAAAGTGACTGATGACCATTTTTCACACTTAGCGACCATTTTCACACTTAGCGACCGTTGCAGCATCCTCATGGTCATGTGATCAAAATTCGGATGTTTGGCAACAGTTACAATTTATATTTGTAAATTGTAGTTATGTTGAAATAAAAAAAAACATTACAATACTATTTTTGCGTTGTATGAAAATTTTTGTTGCTCCGTATAAAAATTTTAATCAACCCCCCCCCACCCACCCCCCGGTCAAAGGTGTCCCTCTTTACCAATCTGAAAATCTGGTCACCTTAGTTATACCTCCTGCATCTTCTTAGTAGTAGTCAGGGATTTCATATTTACTTACATGAAGACCAGAGGCTATTTGGCTAATGTCAGTGTCTATCTCTATTTTCCATGAATGTTGACTACTAACACATTTTCTTTGGCATTCTTCATTTTTCTGCTCAGTCCCTGCCTCAGTCCAACTGTGCGGAAAATTGTCATCCTGGATTTGTCAAGAGGGCTCGAGAAGGAGAGCCAGTTTGCTGCTATGACTGCGTTCCTTGTCCGGAGGGGACCTTCTCCACTCAGGAAGGTGGGTTACACTGAGGAAAATGGGAGGCTTTGTGGAACTGGATCCATCCAGAATCCAGCAAGTTAAAAGACACAAGCTCACCTTTTTTAATTTTTAACATGCACATTTTTTTTATCTAAAAGGAAGTAAATCAAAAAGTCTTTCAAGGAGGGGCTGGGAGGAGATGGGAGGAGGGGGTGGCAGGCTAGGCAAGCTTTACTAACAGCAGAGGAAACATCTCTCCTGCTGTCTAGTCTGGATATGTGCTGCTAAGTTCACCTTTCTAGGAAGATCTGAGTTCTTTGAAACTTGATGAATTGCTTGAGGTCCACCTTCTGAAAGACCCTGCAATTCACTGTATGTTGGATCCTCCCCTTGAGGATCACTGAAAAAGTGTCACTGGTCCATAATGTGGTGCTGTGGATAGTTATGGGGGCAACTCATTGCACAAATATTCTGCCAGTCATGTAGATCAATCAATCAATCAATCAATCAAGCAATCAGAGTAGAGCTGGAAAGAACCTTGGAAGTCTTCTAGTGCTACCCCCTGCTCAAGCAGGAGATCTAATAGACTCTTTTCTACCATGACTGGTTTTCCGGCTTCTGTTGCTGTTATTGATATCTGGACCTACTCTGCCTTTAACCATCCTCCCCTTCGGACTACATTGAACTTTTTAGAGGGGGCGATCGATATGACGGGTCGCTTGACGAGACCTGGAAGCTTGTTTGCTGCCATTACGACTCGCCTGGATCCCCCCCTCCTTCTGCTCCATCTAGCCCGACCTTCCTCAAGGTGCGTTTCCCCCTCTGTTAGGTGGATTTGGAACTTAGAGAAAAAGGAGAGGAGCGGAACACCCCTCTTGGACTATATACTGTCTCTTTTTACCATTTGTTATACTGGACTCTCTACTGGTCTTGGCAGAAGACAAGCCTTGTACGGACTTCGCGCGCTGCGCAATTTTAATTTTGTATGATGAGTGCATGGGACTGTATGTGATTGAGTGAATGATCCCACTTTTATCTTTTATTACCATTGTATTTTATATGTTTTAACTACTATGTGGGGATTGTTTGTGTGAGTGAATGAGTATGTCTGATTCGGAGGACCTGCCGGGGAATATGTGGGGGTCACTGGGGTGGTTGGGGGGACCATGGACACGGGAGTGGGTCGGAGCATTACGGTCGTAACGGGGAGGGGCAGATATGGCGGACACTTTAGGGCTGGCCATTACCGGGGAAGGAGGGTTTGCTACGTCACAGAGATCCCTCCTTCCGGCCCTATGAGTTCCACTCCGAGGCTATATGGCGCAAGTAATCAGGACCCTGGTCTCCGGCTGTTGTCGCTAAATGCCAGGTCTGTTGTTCACAAGGCTCCCCTCGTCCGGGACTTAATTTTAGACGAGGGGGCAGACCTGGCATGTATTACTGAAACCTGGCTGGGCCCGGAGGGAGGAGTCCCCCTCGTAGAGATGTGCCCAGAAGGATTTCAGGTGCTGCATCAGCCGAGAGCTCAGAGAAGGGGTGGGGGTGTGGCTATTGTTATCCGGGAGTCTTTAGCACCTCGTAGGATCCCTGCTCCGGAGCTTGTCGGGTGTGAGTCCCTGCTGGTGAAGTTGGACCTCAAGGGTCAAGTGGGTCTGCTGCTAACGTACCTGCCTCCCAACAGCGTTGCAGCAGCCCTCCCCTCGCTCCTCGAGTCAGTAGCCGAGCTGGCAATTGGGTTCCCCAGGCTTATGGTCCTGGGGGATTTCAATTTGCCTTCGCTCGGTGAACACTCTGATGGGGCGCAGGAGTTCATGGCTTCCATGACAGCCGTGGGCTTGACCCAAGTAATTCGGGGCCCAACCCACTCTGCGGGTCACATGCTCGACCTCGTATTTCTCTCGGAGCAGTGGACTTGTGATCTTGGTCTGAGGGGTAACGAGATCATACCCCTGTCGTGGTCAGACCACTGCCTACTGAGGCTTGACTTCCGGAGGCCAAACCCCCACTGTAGGGAGGAGGAACCAACCAGGTGGTTCCGCCCCAGGCGACTGATGGACCCTGTGAGGTTCCAGACGGAACTTGGGGTTATTCCTGATACCCTCGCCCACAGTCCGGTGGAGACTCTGGTTGCTGCCTGGCACTCGGCAGCATCGGAGTCCCTTGACCGGATTGCGCCACTACGGCCACTCCGAGGTGGCGGATCCCGGAGGCCTCCTTGGTTCACCGAGGAGCTCCGGGAGAGGAAGCGCCAGAGGAGACGCCTAGAGCACCTATGGAGGTCCGATAAGTCCGATTCGAACCGAGCACTCCTAACAACCTGCACCAAGGAATACATCAGGGCACTTAGGGCAGCAAAAAGATCTTATATTGCCACCTTGGTTGCGTCCGCTGAGTCCCGTCCAGCCGCCCTGTTTAGGATAACCCGGTCCCTCCTAAATGGAAGGGATACGGGGGACCCCTTGCAGGGTAGGGCTGAAGACTATGTCCAGTTCTTAGCGGACAAAGTTGCTCGGTTTCGGTCGGATTTGGACTCCACTTCTGCAGATCCAGCCGAGGCACAGGTGGATAATTCGGTAGACCATCGCTGGGTTGAGTTTCAGGATGTTGCCCCAGGGGACGTGGACAAGGCCATGAGAGCTGTGAGTGCCTCCACTTGTGTACTGGACCCGTGCCCCTCCTGGCTGGTTGCCAACAGCGGGGAGGTGGCACGGGGCTGGATCCAGGCGGTTATTACCGCCTCTCTTCGGGAGGGGCACTTCCCCGCCGCACTTAAAGCGGCGGTGGTGAGACCCCTCCTGAAGAAACCATCTCTGGATCCAACCGTCCTTAACAACTACCGTCCAGTCTCCAACCTTCCCTTTGTTGGGAAGGTTGTTGAGAAGGTGGTGGCCTCCCAGCTTCAGCGGTCCTTGGAGGAAACCAGCTACCTAGACCCATTCCAGTCCGGCTTCAGACCTGGTTACAGCACAGAAACCGCTTTGGTCGCATTGACCGATGATCTCTGGAGAGCCAGGGATGGAGGCCACGCCTCCATCTTAGTTCTCCTTGACCTCTCGGCGGCTTTCGATACCATCGACCATGGTATCCTTCTGCGACGACTGCGGGAGGTGGGAGTGGGTGGCACTGTTTTGCAGTGGTTCTCCTCCTACCTCTCGGACAGGTCGCAGTCGGTGTTGGTCGGGGGGCAGAGATCGACCCCTAGGTACCCCTAACATATGGGGTACCGCAGGGGTCGGTCCTGTCCCCCCTACTATTTAACATCTACATGAAACCGCTGGGCGAGATCATTCGGAGGCATGGGATAAGATATCACCAATACGCGGACGATATGCAGTTGTATCTGTCCACCCCATGCCAACTCAATGAAGCGGTGGACGTGATGAACCGGGGTCTGGAAGCCGTTAGAGACTGGATGAGGGCTAACAAGCTTGTACTCAACCCGGAAAAGACCGAGTGGCTGTTGTGTTTTCCTCCCAATAATTTGGCCAGTGTTCCATCACTCAGGCTGGGGGGTCAAATATTACACCCCTCAGACAGGGTTCGCAACTTGGGAGTCCTTCTGGATCCACAGCTGACTTTTGATTACCACCTGTCGGCTGTGACCAGGGGGGCATTTGCCCAGGTTCGCCTGGTGCGCCAGTTGCGACCCTACCTGAACCGGGAGGCACTCACAACAGTCACTCGGGCCCTTGTGACCTCTAGGCTGGAATACTGCAATGTGCTCTACGTGGGGCTGCCCTTGAAGAGCATCCGGCGACTTCAGCTAGTCCAGAATGCGGCCGCGCGAGTGATTGTGGGTGCACCTTGGTTCGCCCACATAACACCTATCCTCCGCGAGCTGCGCTGGCTACCTGTTGATCTCCGGGTGCGCTTCAAGGTGCTACTTACCACCTACAAAGCCCTTCATGGTAGTGGATCTAGATACTTGAGAGACCGCCTCCTGCCAATTACCTCCTCACGACCCATTAGATCGCATAGATTGGGCCTCCTCCGAGTTCCATCTGCCAGTCAGTGTCGACTGGCAACTACGCAGAGGAGAGCCTTTTCAGTAGCAGCTCCAACCCTTTGGAACGATCTCCCCGTGGAGATTCGTACCCTCACCACCCTCCAGACCTTCCGCACAGCCCTCAAGACCTGGCTATCCCGTCAGGCCTGGGGTTAAAGATTATATTCTATCCCCGCCCGAATGTTGAATGAATGTTGCTTTACTCTTTTAATTATGTATTGTCCTATATGTCTTTGTATGTTTCCCCTTCCTATATAAGTTGCAAGCCGCCCTGAGTCCCCTCAGGGAAAAGGGCGGCCTATAAATAAACTTAACCATAACCATAACCATAATACCATTTCAGACAAGTGACTGTCCAGTCTCTTCTTAAAAACATCCAATATTGAAGCACCCACAACTTCTGGAGGCCAGCTGTTCCACTGGTTAATTGTTGTCACTGTTAGGAAATTTCTCCTGAATTCCATATAGCTTCCAGATGTTACAAGATACTGTAGTATCATCTAAGTCCAGTATATTAATTGCCATGTGGCAGGACTCTAAATATTTGTATAAAAAGATTATATGAATCATTATTAACCGGTAATAATGTAGCTTCCTATGAATTACATTACACATTACACCAGAAATAATTAACACCCTAGGACTTTCCTCAACTTCATATACCTAGCTACTTTTTAAAAAATTACATCCTTCTTATGCTATTTTTTATTAAAAATAAAAGGAACGAAATATTAAAAAAATTGATTTTTGGTTTCTCAGATGCAGAAAAATGCACCAAGTGTCCAGATGACAAATATCCAAATGAGGCCAGAGTCCAATGTATCCCCAAAGTTATAGCCTTCCTGTCTTATGACGAACATCTGGGCATCATCCTGGTCTCTTTTGCCCTGCTCTTCTTCCTAACCACAGTCCTTGTTTTAATTATCTTCATTAAATATGGAGAAACTCCCATTGTCAAAGCCAACAACCGGGACCTCTCCTACATCCTCCTGGTCTCCCTCCTGCTTTGCTTCTTGTCTCCTTCTCTCTTCATTGGTCAACCAAGGAAAGCCACCTGCCTTCTCCGACAAACGGTTTTCAGCATCATCTTCTCAGTTGCTGTTTCTTCTCTCTTGGCCAAAACCATCACGGTGGTGCTGGCTTTCCTGGCCACAAAACCAGGAAATCGGGTGAAGAGATGGTTAGGGAAGAGCCTGGCCAATTCCATCATCCTGTCTTCTTCTGCTGTCCAAATTATCATCTGCTCCATCTGGCTGGGAGTTTCTCCCCCCTTCCCTGACTCTGACCTCCACTCCCAGCCTGGAGAGATCATCCTGCAATGCAACGAAGGGGCCGTTGTCATGTTCTACGTCACCCTCAGTTACATGGGCTTCCTGGCTGCCACCTGCTTCACGGTGGCTTTCCTGGCCAGGAATCTGCCTGGTGCCTTCAACGAAGCCAAGCTGATCACCTTCAGCATGCTGGTCTTCTGCAGCGTCTGGGTGACTTTTGTGCCCACCTACCTGAGCACCAAAGGGAAATACATGGTGTCTGTTCAGGTCTTCTCCATCCTGGCCTCCAGTGCTGGTCTGCTGGTCTGCATCTTCATCCCCAAGTGCTACATTATCCTTCTGAGGCCAGACCTGAACACAAAGGAGCATCTTACAGCCAGAACAAATGTAAAAACATGAGATATAATACCATTATAATATTGGGAGAATTGTTAAAGTTTATTTTATTTGAAAGGAGATATTCTTTCCATTTAGACAATATACAGGAGTCAAAGAAAATATTCATATGTTTCAAAATAAATTATTGAATTGTTCTAGCTCCCTTCCCTTTCAACTTAATGAACCTTTGCTGAAAGTCATTCAGTGGAATTTGCTGTTCAGCAACAGCTACTGAATGTGAAACTTTTAAAAAATAATTCTGCCACTTGTTGCTACAGCGAAAAGTGTTTGTGTGTGAGAGAGAGGGGGGGGAGGGAGGGGGAGAGAAGGAGAGAGAGAGGTCAGGAAAAGAGGTCAGGAGGAAGCTGTGGGGAAAAAAGTACCAGCCTGGTTGCCTGTTCCTCTTCCTGAGAATGCCGGAATGATGTGAAATGCCATGTTTGACTGGCTCTCAGCTGGGGAGGGAAATCTTCATCCCTCTTATAGAAATCTTTCTTGATTTCCTGATAAAACCTCCTTTGCAGAAAGTGTTCAGCAGAAGAGCTGTTTGGGATTTGAGTTTGGAATTGTTTTTATATGTATTTCACAGCAAAATGATAATAAATTCAATAAAAAATAAAATGTGTAAGGAAATTTTCACTGTATATTTTTTCTTTGCTTACCCAGAAAAATAAAATAGCAGTTTTCAGACCCTTTAATTTTCCATTCTACAATTTTCTCTGCTCCTCTTCCAAGCTTCTCTTGTCTGTGAAGGGGCGGGGGCGGGTGGCGTGCGTGTGTGTGTGTGTGTGTGTGTGTGTGTGTGTGAATCTTCCCCATTTTTAATCTACATCCAGGTAAAGGGGTCCTTTTTTGTCCCTCTCACCCCCCCTTAGTCGCTTCCCTTTTCTTCCTCTGACCCAGCACTTCAGGAGTTCAGGAGTAAGCTGTGGGAACTGTAGTAAAGTAGCAGAAAGAACCCAGAAGGCATGTACAGAAAAATTAATAAACACGGAAACCTTTGCCTTCCAACAATTGGCGACCCACGAAGGGACTCTTAGCTCACCCATCCACCGAGCCGGGCCCCAGGAATCCCTGCTCTCTTTCCGGCTGTGGATGTTTTCGTCTGCAGGACTTCCACGACCCCGGCACAGCTAAAAGGGTAGTAAAAGGAGATCCGGAGTTTGAACTCTACAGCTGCCTGAAAGGAGGTGAGTACCGCTCCAATTTTTTTTACTTAGGGTAACACGGGGAGTAAAAGAGAGTGTGCGTGTGCGTGTGCGTGTGTGCGTGTGTGTGTTAGAAGGCTCAGATCCACAAGTAGCGATCGGAATCCCCCTCCCCTGCCTAACCCTCAGCCGCACCTCAGCCTGCTGCTAGTCCGAAAGGGCAGTGGCCGGCAGGGGTGAGAAAGCAAGGGGGGGGTTCTTGTTGGGGTGTGGAAACTGATTTGCGAAAAGGGATACCAAAGCAGCCGAGCGGGCAACAAGTGGGGGGAAAAATTGCTAAAAAGTAACGATCCGAGTGGGGGAAAACAAATCCCAGGAAAATCGTAGATTGTAGCTAAAGCCCAGAAAAGGTAGAGAAAGGAAAAGAGGAGGTGCGCATACCCGCTGATGACAGAACCCCTCCTGGGTAGCTGTACGGCCGGTCCTCCCGAGTCTTTCCCCAGGACTCGAAAACTGTTGGAAAGTCCCTGCGAGTAAGGGCGCAAAAGACCCCGTGTAGAGGGGCGCCAAGGTTCCCGCGGTGAGGAACGTGAAAAGGCCCTCCGTAGGGCGCGGAATGTCCCTCCATAGGGCGCGAAAGAGTTCCCTCCGTAGGGCAAGAAAAAGTCCCTTTAAAAGGGAGGGGTGAGAAAAGGTCCCCTAAGGACGCGAATTTTGAAGCGGGGAATACGAAGCGGCAAGCCCGGCTAGGATGAAGTGAGCCCCACATCTGAGCGGGATCATGGGAAGTGGTAGATCAAGGGAAGCCAGGGAACCCCACCCCCTAAGGGAGCTGTTGGGGGGCCTGGGACGAAAAGCAGATGCCCATCCTGGCCGGAATGAAAAAAAGGAAAGCAAAGGAGATGTGTAGAGAATGGGCTTTACTCAAGGACGAAACTGGGAGACCAATTTGGCCAAAGAGCTGTTCATTTAACTTTAAAATCCTGAAATCCCTTAGACCTAGAATTAAATCTAGCCACTTACCCTACTGGTACTGCTGGGCCGAGCTACCTAGACTTAAAGACCTAGAGAAACCTCTGGAGAAAACGGATAAACACCCTGAGAAGGAAGAAACAGGAGTACATTTCATGGCTCCCCTGTTAAGTAAACCAGTACCAGGAAGGAATAGGGGACAGTTAGACTATGTACTGACACATACCCCATTTTTGGCCTCAGACCTAGTAATCTGGAAGAGGGACACCCCCACATTCAGGGCCGATCCTCAAACAGTGATACAGACCATAAGGTCCATAGTGGAAAGCCATAACTCCTCATGGGGAGACATGACCCAGTTGCTGCCCGTTCTTTTAATGAAAGACGAGCTCCTCAAACTATTTGAAACAACTGAGCTAATTGCCAAACGACCCGTCATAGCTGCGCCGGGGCAAGTAGCCCGGCCAAGGGTTGCTTGGCCCCTACACTGTCCCGATTGGGATTATAACGATGCAAATCACTGGGATGAATACAGTAGGGCGAAGAAAAACCCAATAGAGGCCCTAGAGGAAATAGGGACGGAGCCCCTCAACTGGGCTGAATTTCAAAGGGTCACACAGAGAGAAGTGGAAAATCTGGATGCCTTCTGGGTACGCTTGTCGGAAGCGGCCACCACATATGCCCACCCAGACCTCCACTGTCAGAAAGATCAAAGAATATTGGCCTCGGCGTTTGTCAATCAATCAGCCAATGACATCCATGAGCATTTTCACTAATGGGAGTGCCAGGGCTAGCAGTGCGAATTCCAGAAGTTTGAATAGCCTGGCATGTACCCCAGCAAAAGGTTTAAATTCGACTTCCCAGGCGCTGGATGCCTTGAACAGAGAGCTGCGACAAGTTAGAGAGGCCACCTTGGAGAATCGCGCAGCAATAGACTTCCTATTGTTGAAACATAACCATGGATGCGCAGAATTCAGAGGGCTGTGCTGCTTCAATCTAGATCAAAGCTCTGAAACTGTAGAGAAGGGCATCCACCACTTAAAAGAATTGGCTCAGAATATAGGCCATGACCCACCCTTTATTGACTGGTCATGGATTTATTCCTGGCTACCAGACTTCCATTGGCTAAAAGTACTCCTGGCAGGAATCGTCGCAGCCTGTGTCATAGGAGCCCTCATGCCTTGTCTCTGCCATTGCATTCCCCCTTGTCTAGCCTGCTTAAGGACCTGCCAACTCTCTCAAGCCCCACAAAGGACAACAAAGCATCGCCAAGCAGCCCTCAGGATGATCCAGATAGACCAGGACTTTCAAGGATACCCAGACGAGGCACCCAACGATACCGAGGGGCGAAAATAATTGACATCAATTATTTTGCCCCAGTTCAGAATGAGGGATTGTAGTAAGGTAGCAGAAATAACCCAGAAGGCATGTACAGAAAAAAATCAATAAACACGCAGCCAGGAGCCATAGCCAGAGAAAGCCCCACACGTAGCCAGGAAAAGGTTACACTCAGTCACAAAAGGAACATGAGAGAATAGGATTAGGAAGTTGGGGGAAAAAACCCAAGTCTAGCAATGACCAGTCGGAATAACACAAAGACAAAATCCAATCCCAAGATAACACAAACGTCATGACTATTTACATAGAGCAGACACCTTGGTATAAGCGCCCAAACAGGAAAGCACCCTCCTCCTCGTGTCTTAGGACAGGATTAGCCCAAGGACGAGACACCGGACGAACGAAATCCGAAGACAAGAGAATCAAGATCAGAACAATCATCCGGAATAAAAGAACTTTATAAAATCCGAATTTACACAATAGCCTGAAGCAAGAAAATCTGTATAAAAGGGGAAACCAAACTGTATATGGTCTGCTGCAGACCCAGGTACGACAGAGCTGTGTCTCATCCTTCCTATTCGTTCTTTCTTCAATAAAAACTCATAACTTCCAGGCAGCTGTCTTCACGAAACTTTCTTTTAGCCTCGGTGGTGACTCCCAGCTGGGAACAGACTGGAAACCTTTGGGGGCCATAAACTCCTGAGCTGCCTCTGAGCTCCCATCTACGGATGGCCATCTGAAGTCCCCCCAGCACCATAATCTCAGGGGACTCCACCCCCCACCCAGCCCCAGAGATCAGGCAGGTAGTCTGGTGCAAGAACAGCAGCCCTCACTGACCCCTCCGGGTGCCTAACTAAAGAAACAGCCTCTCTCATCTGGCCATCTGTGGGGCAAGAGCCCTGCATGCCCCCCAAGCATCCCCACTTCCCCTTCCCTCTCCTCCCCTGGACTCTCAGCTGGTGCCAAACCCAGAAACCGTCCAGGCAGAGCTCCGTGAGCAGAATCTCCCCCTCTGGTCCCAGCCAGGTCTCAGTGATGCAGTCAGAGCAGCCGTTTCCTCCACCATGAAGTCCCGGATGAAGGGAGCTTTATTGCAGACTGGCATGGCATTCACCAACGGTCCAGGACCTTCAGAACTTCCCATCCAGGACTTGGGTTTGAGTCCGAGAGGCTGGTCGGAGCCACAGGAACGAGATCCCTGTGACTCGGTCCCCATGAGTGACCCATTTCTCAACTCTCTCTGTATTTTCCTCTCTCCCCATCACTATTGGGATCCTCTGACCTGCTCTGACCACTTTGGAGCCCTCCCCCCTTCCCAGTTCATGGCCATGCGGGTCCCGGTCTGTGGCTCTCAGTTCCATCACTCAGTCGGGGCCGGGGAGGAATGTAAGGGGAGGAAGTCCTGTGGTTCTTCCATGTTATCCTCAGCACCAGAAGGAGCTCCCATCCTCCCATCTCTCCCACCCCAGAAGGGGTCTCTCCCACTGGGCAGCATGTATACACACACACACACACAAACACATATCAACACATCTGTCTCTGTCTGTGACCCAGTGAGAGTTTTGTATTCTGGGGGATGGTTCAGAGCTCTGAGGCCATGAGATGTCCCTGAATTGCACGTGGGGTTCAGCCTGATCCCTGCAGGAAGAAACGGGCCCTCCTTGAGGTTGGAGTCTGCTGGTATCCAGAAAATCTTTTCCTGAATTAAAAGGAAATTTAAAAAGTGATACATTGTTTAGCACATTGTGTGAACCGATTCCAAGTTTGGCATTCAGGCAATAGAGCTGGGATAATGGGAGAGAAAGACAGAAACGAACCTTTGTGGATGGAGGGAGTCAGAGATTTCCCACAATGTCTGGACAAAACGTGATAGAGACTTGCAGAGATCTGTCCGTGTCTCTTCAGAGGATCAACTGGGGACTTTGAGGCTCTTTCTCCTGCTTGGAGCCTCACAGATGTTTTTGGATGCTGGTTTCCAGAATTCCCAGTGAGGCCAGGCCTCAGGATACTGGGGTTGCTCACCACAGCAGAAAAGCTGGGTGTTTACGGAGCCAAATTTAAAGAGGGAATGTGGTTATTACCCTCACTGGGTTGGCTTCCTCTCTCTCTCCTGCCAAGCGTTGGGGGAAACAATGGATGCTGCTGCTTTCAAGAGTCTTTTTCCAAGTCCTGTTTAGGTCCTGCCTGAACAGCCACCAGCAGCCTTCCCATGTGCACCTTCCAAGTGCGTGGACTCCAGCTCCCATAATCCTCAGCCACAACTATGCAGTCAGGTTAGGTTTTAATTGCAATATGTATCTCAAGACTCACTCTTTATAAAGCTGAATTCTTTTTGCTGCAGAGTTTGTTTTAATCTGTTTTTAGTTTCTGTTTTCTCTTCTTGTTCTCTCACAGACTTTAATTTTTCTTTCATTTTTTAAAAATATATCTTTTAAACATTCCTTCATTTTCTCTGTCTCTTCTCTCCTTCTGATTCTGGGATTCATCTGAGCAGGATTTCCTAAAAGGTGTGTGTTTGTGTGTGTGTGTCAAATAAAGGGCAAAATTCGGAGCTTTGGAGGGGATGAGAAAGAGGCAAAATCTCCCAGAATTGCAGAGGGAGGGGGGCTTAAGCCCCCTCCCCAGGAAAGGCTACAATGAAGAGGGTCTCTTCAGCTGGGGGATCTGGAGGGGCCACAGGGGACCCCATCTTCCTCAGAGTCATGGAGGGTCTCCTCCTGGTTGAGGCCTTTGGTTCCACCACAAAACCGCAGTAGACTAAAGCGCGTGTGACTAAAGCGCGTTGACAAAACCGCACCGTCAAAACCGCGCGACAACAGCGCGCCGACAACAGCGCGCTGACAGAAGCGCGCTGTAACATAACCCTAAAACTAACCCTAACCCTAACCCCAAACCTAACCCTAAACCTAACCCTAAACCTAACCCTAAACCTTACCTTAAGTTAAATCGCGCTTCTGTCAGCACGCTGTTATCGGCGCGCTGTTGTGGGCGCGCTTTTGACATCGCGGTTTTAGCGCCGCGGTGTTGTCGGCGCGCTTTAGTCTACCGCGGTTATGTCGTGCCACAGAGGCCTTTTTCTCCAGGACAACCCCTGATCCCCCTTGGAAGACCCAGCCCTGCATGGCTTCTCCCCCACAAGAGCCTCTCCTGGAAAGCCCAAGCGAGGCTGGAGAAACCTCAGGGGCTGCATCCCCCCAACATTCAACCCTCAGACCCATAAACCAGGTTAGTCTCTTCCCAGGAATGCCTCAGATCCTCTCCTCCTTTCTGGCCATCCTGGGACTTTTGTGCGATGCCCTTGAGCATTAGCTTTCAAAATAAAGTAAAAAAAATTCTTCCAACTCAGCAGGCAGCTATTTCAGATCTGTGACATACTCTGGTATTAACTGCCCTCTGGGACTTTTCTCTTTAACCACAAGGCCAACAAATGTCACATTTCTTTTTTTACCTCAGCCACAGGGACCGTTTATTCCCTCTGGGGCCATTTTTAAGCATGGAGACCCCAAACCTCTCAATTCTAGATGACCAATTTAATTCAATCTCTGCCCCTGTTATTACGAATCACATGGGGATTATTTCCCTTTCATTTCCCTCAAGAGAATTTCCCAACAACCTTTGAGTCAAGAACTGGTTGAATTCTCCAGGGATCCCTCCTGATAAAAGTTTCAGCTCTGCTCTTTGCCGAATCCTCCAGGGGAGATTTTGGGCAGAGAAATAGGGAGTTTGGGGACAAGCAAGGTCTGTGTCTCTCTCCTTTCTAGGTGAAGTGAGTGTTTCTCTGTGTTTGAATCAGGAAAGCAACTGGATCATATTCCACCTTGTGATAGTCCTTTGAATTCTTCTAATTCTTCTTTAGAAACAGGAAGGGGATTGATTGATTCACCCCATGAATGATGGACCTCCTGCTTCTGCTTCTGATGCTGCTTTTGTCCCATCCAGTCTCTGGGAAGCTGAGAATAAAATGCCCACAGAGTTTGGAGCACCAGGATGGAAAACAACCACAGAGCTTTTACAGTCCAGGAGACCATCTCATCGGTATAGTCTCCACTGGAAAGGAAAGATTGCATACAAAGTTGCTTTTCAATGTGGCTCCTTCTGTTCAATTTATTTTCCATGATTCGTAAGTCATTCAGGGTGATGGAGTTGCACTCCCTCCATTCTAACACTCTCCTTTTCTGGGTTTTTTCCCCATTTATTCCCTATATTGGGGGATAAGTCTAATTTCCTGAATGATTTTGATTTCCATGTCTTCTCTCTTTTGTCTGATTTTCTGAAAAAGACACAAAAAGGGGTCTGAAAAAAGCTGAAAGGGCTGCAGATTATTTTCTTCTCTCAGTGCAATCCTTAATCACTTGAATAATTAATTTTATTTAAAGTAGTGGTGGAACCAGTTGTAGTTGCTGTACCTCAGCCAATTTCCATATTTGTGTAACTGATCATTGGTTTTAGATCAATGTTGGCTTAAGGCTCAGTAGGCATCTGGAGGATTATATATTAAAAACAGTATTTGTTGTTGCTGTTGATTATAATAATATATATATATATATATACAATAGGGACATTTATGGTTTTCCAAGTTGCTTACGGTACATTTTCAACATTCAAGTGGTCAACAAGAATTCCCAGCTCCTGCACAATCTTACACTGGGCTACAACATCCATGACAACTATTGGAGCACTTTCCGCACTTCAGATGCCTTGCTGGACATTCTCTCCACTGGAGAAGCCAATGTCCCAAACTACGGCTGTGGAAGGAAGGAGAACCTTCTGGCTCTTCCTGATGGAGCTGCCAGGGACATTTCCATCCAGGCATCAACATTAGGAGGCATCTACAAAATCCCACAGGTTTGTGTGTGTTTTTCTACATCTGGTAAAGTGAGGGGTGGGTGGTGGTGGGTGAGCAATAGATGCAATCATGTCTTCTCCATAGAATTCAAGAGCTGCTTTTCTCCATATTAGCAAAAATGTCAATATTTTACCCCTTTAGGTTCATGTTGAGATTAATCATAAAAGGCTTGAAATGCAAGCAATTCATTCCCTGGAGAAGACATTCTACCAACTATTTAAGTGATCAAAAATATACCTGGTTTGGGGGGTCTCTATTGGCATCTTCATTTTCACATATAAAAAATGTCTACCCTATCCAGTCGGATTGAAGTTGGCAGTAGAAGCATTTTATCTATCTAAAAAAGGGAATAAAAAGGACTCTAGAAATTATAGGCCAAATGGAATAGCAGATATTGTGGCTAAAATTAATGCCATGATCCTCTTAGTTAAACTTGAGAAAAATTCATTCCTTGCAGTAGAACAAGAATGTTTTAGGTAGAGTTAAAACCTGTAGATGTTTTTATAATAAATAATGTTAATAATCTAACATTGGCAACAAATTTGTCTTGAAATATCTAATCTATATCAGTGAGGTAAAATAAGGTTTGCTGGCTTTCTAGATGTTAGTGCATTTGACATAATTATCAGAGAAATATTATGTAGGAAATTGATTGCCCTCAAAATGGAGCTCAGCCTGTTGGCCCTGATCCAGGCTCTTTCTCCAGGTCCTTGTTTAAGAGGGAGGTTTGGGCTCAATGGACCAATGAGAAGAAAGATTGATACTTACCAAGGTGGAAGGGAAGGATGCATATTTGAATCCTTGTTAATCAGTCTAGATATTGACAACTTACTTCAACGAATGAAGGATCCAAAAGCAGATATATAAATGTTATTTCATTCTTTGACAAAAATTACTAAATTAGTGAACCAGCGAAATGCAGTGTACGTAGTATACAGTACTTGGATTTTAGAAAGGCTTTGACAAAGTAAACCACCATCTACCTCTTGGTAAGCTAAAAATATGTGGGATAGACAGCATCACCCCCAGATGGACTCAGCCTGTGGTCCTCAATGGAACTACATCTGCATGGAGGGAAACAAGCAGTGGGGGACCTCAAGGTTCCATTTTAGGCCCAGGACTCTTCAACATCTTCATCAATGATTTGGATGAGGGATAGATGGGGAATTCATCACATTTACAGATGACACTAAACTGACAGGAATAGCCAACAGCCCAGAAGATAGGCTCAAGATCCAGATGGATCTAGATAGATTTGGACACTGGGAATATTTAACAAAATGAAATTCAATATAGAGAAAAGTAAAGTCTTACACTGAGGCTAGAAGAACCAAATGTACAGGTACAGATTAGGTGAAACATGGCTCAATAGGAGGAACTGTGAGAGGGACCTTGGAATCTTAGAGGACAATCTCTCAAATGTGAGCCAACAATGTGTGGCAGCAGCCAAAAAAAGCCATTGCAATCCTAGGCTGCATGAACAGAAGGAGAGAATCCAAATCACGTGAAGTATTGGTACCGCTTTATAATGTCATGGAAAAACCACCCTTGGAATAGTGCATGGATGGAGAACCTTTTCAGCACCAAGTGATCTTGTCAGGGACGCAATCTGGAAGAGGAGTTGCACAGTGTACATGCGCACCAGGCAGCTCCTCTTCCAGTTTCTGGCATGCACGCGTGCAATGACCAGTTGGCTGGTGCGCATGCGCTTGTGGAAACCGGAATACCACCTCTTCCAGTTTCTGGCACTGCAATGCATGCAAATTCCAGCTGATCATTGTGCACACATGTGCACCAGAAACCCAGAAGAGCAACAGGCAAGGCCACGCATGCCTGGCAACATGGCTTTGCGTTCCATTTAGCTCGAACTAAGAAGCTGAGGCAGTGGGCACCATTTTCCCTCCTGAGGCCTCCCTGCATCCTGGGCCACCAGAAACACTGCCAGCCAAATGCTTTTTTCTTAATTGTGCAGTTTCAGTACGTGGGGCTTGCGAAGGGAAGGCATGAGCTCAGCCAGCGGGTGGCTGGGGTGATTTGGGTGGGGAAGCCTCATGGTCCCACGTGGGCCGGATTAATGGATTCAGTGGGATTTATCCGGCCTGAGGGCCGTAGTTTGAGGACCCCTGGAATAGGGTCTCCTTCATAAGCAGAGGGTTTGACTAGAAGACCTCAAAGTTCCCTTCCAACCGTTTTATTTTGTTATAACTTCTGTTATAGGTACATATGTTTAGCATGCTAAATACCTATTGGAATATGTTGATATTGATACTGTGATATTATCATACTTACACATTGGATTATATACCCTGTGAGGAAGACTTGGGCTCTTTTCTCATAATAATTATCTAACACTTAATAAATCAAGATCAAAAGTTAGGGTCTTTGGGAAATGACATCCTAGCCATAGATGGTCAGCCAATAGAGCAAGTAAGACCTTTCCTTACCTGGGGTTGTTTTCTCTGAGACTGAATCTTGGCTCCCTCATCATCAAAGGAGCTCAGTTAGATCAAAGACATGAGTGAAAGTGGTGCTTAAAAGAAAACCTCATAGCTCTCCAGCTTCCTCAGCCCCAATTATTGAAGTATGTGAGGCCAAGGTTTCCCCCATGTTCTTACATCAATCTGATGTTTGAGGCTTCAGAGAGAAACCACCAGCAGAACCAACCCAATCACAGCCTCCGAGGAGTATCTTGGGGTGGACAAAAGGACTCCAGCTGCTACCCCTCAGAGCTGATTTGGGAATTTACACAATTTCTGCTTTGCCTAAAATCAGAAAATATGGCTATTGGCATTAAATTTAATCTATGGAAACTGACAGACTCAGAAAATTGTGGCTGTTAGAATAGAGAAAACTTCAATTAAAGACCAATCTTGTATTGTACAACTGACAAACTGTATTAGGAACTGATGTCTCCATGTTTCTTGTGCAACTGGAGAAGAAGCTAAAAAGATTCCTCCACAAAGAATCTGGGCCATAGAAGCATTAAAATATGCAGCAACCATCAAAATTAAAGTAGGCCGTTTATTTGAATAGAATACTTCAGTTGGCATTTGCACATGTTAATCTAATTGCAATAAATTGTAGGGGTGAGATACAGTAATATGATTTACAATGTTTATAGTTTTTAAAATTTGTTTATTATTTTCCGCTTTTATTATACAAACTTGCTAATATTCTGTCTTTAATATTTTAAACAATGTCTAATTAACAAATTATTCTAATGCTTTCATGAGAACAAGATTGGATTTATTAAAATCTAATATTTTGGACTTGATCTGATCCCAAATATCAGACAGCATTCTTCATTGTGCAAGGTTTTTGAATGCAGCTCAGAATCTGATAAGTCCAGTGAAACTCTGAAGATGAGGCTACGGATTATCAGCTTTTATTTCTGCAGAAAGCAAAAGACTGGACGACCTTTTGGTCTTCCACCTTAACAGAGCAGGCAGAGAGAAAAAAACAGGAGTGCGCCAAAAACTTTTCCAAACATCTTACAGTTCACACAGCTTGCACAGAACGTCATTGGTATAGAAACATAAATTGATATCATGTGAATTTCATGAGTTTTCTCAGTTTAGGAGTTTAGGAGTTTATTACAATTTATAGGCCGCCCTTTTCCCTGAGGGGACTCAGGGCGGCTTACATAGGATCGGGAAGGGTAATACAAACAATGACATAGACAAACATAAAATAAAGTAATGTGCAACATTCATTCATCATTCGGGAGGGGCGATTATCTTTGTCCCCAGGCCTGACGGGCTAGCCAGGTCCTAAGGGCTACGCGGAAGGCCTGGACGGTGGTGAGGGTACGAATCTCCACGGGGAGCTCGTTCCAAAGGGTCGGAGCTACTACAGAAAAGGCTCTCCTCCTTGTAGTTGCCAGCCGGCACTGGCTGGCAGATGGAATTCGGAGGAGGCCTAATCTGTGAGATCTAATAGGTCGCAGGGAGGTAATTGGCAGGAGGCGGTCTCTCAAGTACGCAGACCCACTACCATGAAGGGCTTTATGGGTGACTAATAGCACCTTGAAGCGCACCCGGAGATCGACAGGTAGCCAGCGCAGCTCGCGGAGGATAGGTGTTATGTGGGTGAACCGAGGTGCACCCACGATCACTCGCGCGGCCGCGTTCTGGACTAGCTGAAGAAAACAATGGATTTTAAAAGGGAAAAGAAATACATTTTCTGACGTATAACTCAGAGCTTTGTTAGGGAATGCAGAACTTACATTTTAAGTTACAAACAAGGCTCCTTGGCAGAATCCACATTTTACTTTTCACAAGATGTTACTTTGTTAGGCTAAGGTTGGCAATTCGCCTAGAACCAGGATGGCGAACCTATGGCACGTGTGCCACAGGTGGCACACGGAGCCATTTGTAAGGGCACGCGAAGTGTTGCCCTGTTAGCTGGCAAGAGTGAATGTGCGCAGTGGCCAGCTGAGTTCAGCCTTTTTAAAAGCCATTATAGGCTTTATAGGAGCCTGAGGAGGTCGAAAACAGTCCCCCCCACCCCCGAGGCTCTCTGGAGGCTTCAGGAGCTTCCCTGAAGCCACCAGTGCAAAGAAATGGCCCTACGGGCAAACGGCCCTACGGGCAAAGCTTGGGAACAGACTTCCGGTTTGCTGGTAGAGCAGATTTAAGTCCTCTGGAGCCTTCAGGGACCTTCAGGGGGCTTCCCTGAAGGCTCCGGAGGACTAAAAACGACCCCACAAGCAAACTGGAAGTGACTTCTGGTTTGCTCGTAGGGTCATTTTTGGTCCTCCGGAGCCTTCAGGGAGGCCTCCTGAGGGCGCCTGAAGGCTCCGGACAGCTTTAACCCGCCCTACGAACAAACCAGATGTCGCTTCCAGTTGGCTCGTCGGGTCATTTTTAGTCCTCCGGAGGCTTCAGAGAAGCTCCTGAAGCCTCCAGAGGGCCTCCGGGGAAGCAGTGGAGGCTGTTTTCGCCCTCCCCAGGCTCCTATAAAACCCCTGGCACCTGGGGAGGGTGAAAAAAGCATGCAAAAAATGGTGGTTGCGCCTGTTATGCACGCATGCACGTTGCGGGTGTGTGCAACACATTGCATATGGGTGCGGCACGCCTGCGCACGAACCCCCTGCGCTCCCCTGCTTATGACATGTGAGCCAAAAAAGGTTTGCCATCGCTGGCCTAGAGGTTTTATCCATGCAGTTGGCACCTGAGGTTACAATGGAGCGTCTCTCACCAGCAATTTTAAAAAAGCTGAATTAGGTTACACTCTGTGTATGCTCTAATCCAGTGATGGCAAACCTTTTAGAGACCGAACGCCCAAACCGCAACCCAAACTTCACTTGTTTATCTCGGATTGCCAACACGACAATTTAACCTGAATAATGAGGTTTTAGTTTAGAAAAACAACTCATAGATGATTAATGTCTTTTCTCTGAAAAAGCCCCACAATAACAGCACTTTCAATGATACAAACACCTTTTTATTGAAAGGTAGAAGTTTTCATTTGGCGTCCTTTTGATTAATGTGACCTTTGCTGTTGAATGGACACTGATAATTTTTCTAACCTTGACTCAGACTTTGGAAATTTGAGAGCAACACATGCAGCACTCGGGTCATCTGTTAGTCCAGGGGTGTCAAACTCAATTTCAATGAGGGCCCCATTGTGGTTGAATTTGGAGGCCATGGTGGGCTGCTCTCACTGCTGCTGTGCTCACTCTCCTTGGTTGCCCATGGTGTGTGCAGGAGGGCAAAGTATGTGGGTCAGAGGGAGGCCCATTCTCTCTCCTTATGAGACCTAGCTTTGTAACGAAAGCATCCTCAATGATAGGATGGGAGACCACCAGGAGAGGTCAGGAGAAGGGGACAAGGGGATGGTAAAAGGCAGCAGGGCTGCTGGAGATCAAGTGCTAAGGCAGGATTTACCTCACACCTTCACTCTCTCTCCTTATAATCTCCTTCCTTTCCTTCTGTTAGCTCCCCTCTTCATTCTTCCTTCCCCTCTTTCCCTCTTTTTGCTTCCTTGCTCTCTTCCCCTCTTTCCTTATTTTTCTTGGTCTTTCCTGTCCCGACTGGGATGCTCCAATGCAAAAGGGGAAACATTCCTTGCCTTGTGATCAAATGCCACTTTTGCTAGTAGTTTGTGGCCACTGAAAAGACTGAGAACAAACCAGGCTCAGTTTATTCCACGCTTGCATTTCATGAGAGAAAGTGTGCTTCAGCCAGGGCACCCAAACTGCTGCCAATGGTGTGGGCGACAGCTGAGCAGGGAGGCAGGTTGTGTTTGTACTTTGATCCCCATTCAAGCAGGGCCTCTCATTTCCTCCCCAGCACAGTTGGGGCATGGAGGCTGATGCCACCTAAGCACCATGATTGCCCCCTCCCCAGCCAGCCAGCCCCACCTGACCTGCTCCCTGCCGGCTCCTGCAAATCCTCACCATTCTCCTCCTCCTCTTCTTCTTTGTGTCGTTGTCCTTCTCGCCCAAGCGGCAGTGGGCTCCACAGGACAGGCTCTCATTTCTGCACTGGGGCAGAAAACTCTGGTGGGCTGGAAGTGAGTGTGGATGACCCCCCCCCCCCCCCCCAGTGCTCCCTGCCTCAGTTGGAGGCTTCCTTCAGCCTTCAAACAGTTGCAGGGTTTTTTCTTTGCTCCCAGGTTGGTGTAAGAAGCTTTCCAAGGGCAAAAGGGGGGGGGAACCCCTGCGCTTTCTGCACCCCATTTTGGCTCTGGAAAGCCTCCTGCACCAACCTCAAAGCAAAAAATAAAAAATAAAACCCTTGCAACTGTTTTAAGGCTGAAGGAAGCCTCCTACTGAGCGAGAAAGCACTGGAGGCCCAGACCATTCATTCCAGCCCACCGGAGTTTCCTGCGCAATGTGAGTACACACACACACACACACACTCTGCATAATCACATGTCCCCCGCCCTGGCCCCCCACAAAGGCCAGAAAACCAGCTGGCCGGCAGGAGGTGCGCCTGCATGTGGATGTTAGTGGAGCTGGGCTGGGGTGGCTGGTGTGCCAGGAGAGGACGCTCTGCATGTCACAGGTTCCCCCTCACGGCTCTAATCCTTTCAATTCCTTTTCCAGATCAATTATGGAATCGCTTCAGAGGCTCTGAGTGATAAAAGCAAATTCCCCTTTTTCCACCACACGTTCCCCAAAGAAGGATTCCATTACCCAGCAATTGTCCAGCTGCTCCTCCACTTCAGATGGACCCTGATTGGCCTCTTTGCTTCAGACACAGAAAAGGGAGAGAATTTCATGAGGACTTTTACTCCTGTGCTTGTCAGGAATGGAATTTGTGTGGTTGTATCACAACTGTTCTCAACAACTGGACATACAGCAGCCCTCAGGGATTCCCTCTCTAAGTGGAGACAAGTCAACGTCTTTGTTCACTTCATGGAATTGGAATTCATTTGGGAGAGAATTCTTCCTTTCCATTTAACACTCAGGCGCCTGCCAGGACCCATTGAGGGGAAAGTCTGGATCTTCACAAATTTTGCAGGGTACAGAATAGACAAGCTCAGACTTCTCAGATACATCCATAGTATTTGGAACTTTGGTTATCTGGTAAAAGAAAGGCCAAAAGATTCTGCCTTTAAACCCTTTTTCTTTGTGGAAGAAAAGTTTCAAGCTCATTATTTTCATTGTTCTCTTTCAAAGAATGTCTTTTCTGTCAAAGGCCGCAGAAGATGCACCCAGAAAGCCCCACTGGAGACCCAGAGGAAATGGGACAGAACAGGGGTCCAAAATGACTACAAAGCTTACAGTCTCGCGAAGACTCTGGCCCAGGCCCTGAATGCTGCATATTCCTCCAGATCGAGGAGGGGAAGGAAGGAGGGAGAAAAGATCTTGGGGTCTCCAAGGCTGCAGCCATGGCAGGTAAGGGGATCCCAATATGGATCCATTAATCTTAGCTCCTTTGGAGAAGGGATCCAGAAAAGAAGGAGGGGAACCATCTCAACAGATCTGGCCAATTTAATTACTCAGGGAATTAATGGTTCCAAAGAGTAGATACCATGGCATTTTTATATTTAGCACTGCTAATTGGAAAATGCTGTATTCTTTTCAAAATAAATTCCCTTATTTGTGGGTTTGTGATTAGCCTGGTGGAATTCCCCCTTCCTTCCGTTCCCATTGCAGGTGGGTCTGTGTGCAGCTGGACAGGCAGCTGAGCCCCCCTATTCTCCTCCCATGAAAGGGAGCCTGGCCTGGATCTGGATGCTTTGTTGGGAGAAGAGGGCAGGTGAAACTGAGGAGATGCAAAGAGTGGAAATCAAATAGAAAGACGAGATAGGCAGCATTAACTAACAGCCAGCAAAGAAGCATCTGGAACCTCTCCAGCGATGCTCCGTGTGAGGGACGGAGGCCGTCTCCGGATGACCAGGGGTCTCGGTCACAACGGCTGCTTTCGTCTTCTCCAAAGGCTGACAGAAAAGGGAGTCTGGCTTCAGACCTTAGAGTTAGGCTTATCTGCCCCCGGCCACTAGGTGGGGCTAGAGCAACAACAGCACAAGAGTTACCGTATTTTTTTTTCAGAAAGATGCACCTCTTTCCCTCAAAAAAGAGGCTGAAAATCTGGGTGCATCTTATACATCCAATACAGCATTTGTTGCTTCCCGAAGCCCCGCCCCTTCACCAAAATGGCCATGCATGCCCTTATGGAGGCTTTCAGAGAGCTCCTGGGGGCTGGGAAGGGCAGAAATGAGCAAAAAATGGACCATTTTTGCCCCTCCAACAAGGAGCACTCCGCAAGGCCCCCCCCCAGGCTATTCATGACTTTTTTAAAAAAAAGTGGGGGCGTTTTCACACAAATGGGCTGTTTAGGGGAGGTTTGCAGAGTGTAAAAACTTTTTCCCCCTCTTGGAAAGCTCTTTAACTGGTTGATGAGAATTACATTGATCACGTGCTGTGCCAGCGGAAACCAAGTCTTAGGTGCTGCAGATTGTCAGCAATTTCCTTCTCCAGCACATGGATAAATACACCTGGAAACATCTACCTATCTACCTACTCTCTCTTTCTCCCTCCCTTCCTACTCTATTTCTCTCTCTATCTCTTTATTTCTCTCTCTCTATCCCTTTACCTACCTACCCCCCCTCTATCCCTACCTACCTACTGTATTTCTCTATCTCTCTATCTCTCTCTATTTCTCTCTCTCTCTATCCTTTTATCTACCTCCCTACCTAACTACTCTCTCTCTCTCTCCCTACCTTTCTACTGTATTTCTCTCTCTTTCTCTCCCTCTCCCTCTTCCTACCTACCTACTTTTTAAAAAAAAATGCCTCTTCAAAACCTTGGTGCGTCTTATACTTCAATGCATCTTATACTCCAAAAAATACAGTACATGTTGTGGCATGACAACCTTTATAAATTTGGAGGAAACCCTGAGACCATCTAGCCCAACCCCTCCTCTGTGCAGGAATCCCAGTTCAAGCTTCTCTGACTGATGGCTGCTCAGTCTTTGCTCTCAGATGATCCATGAAGAGGAGACTGAACTTCTTTACTGGCTCAGCTCTAAAACAGCTCATCCTTTTATCATATTTTTTCTCTCATTCAGTTAAAATCTCCTCTCTTGTAACTGAATTCACTTTTTCCATGTCTGACACTCTGGAATAAGAGTGAGGGGATCTTACACTCGTGTGTAACAGGAGTCAGTTATTGGAAGAGGGTTCTATCCAGTGGTGGGATTCAAATCTTTTTACTACTGGTTCTGTGGGCGTGGCTTAGTGGTCATGTGACTGGGTGGGCATGGCTTGGTGGTCATGTGACTGGGTGGGCGTGGCTTGGTGGTTTTGTGACTGGGTGGGCATGGCTTGGTGGTCATGTGACTGGGTGGGCATGGCTTGGTGGTCATGTGACTGGGTGGGCATGGCTTGGTGGTCTTGTGACTGGGTGGGCATGGCTTGGTGGGCATGTGATTGGGTGGGTGTGGCTTGGTGGTCTTGTTACTGTGTGGGTGTGGCTTGGTGGTCTTGTGACTGGGTGGGCATGACTTGGTGGTATGTGATTGGATGGGTGTGGCTTGGTGGTCTTGTGACTGGGTGGGCATGGCTTGGTGGTCTTGTGACTGGGTGGGCGTGGCTTGGTGGTCTTGTGACTGGGTGGGCATGACTTGGTGGGCATGTGATTGGGTGGGTGTGGCTTGGTGGTCTTGTGACTGGGTGGGCATGACTTGGTGGTATGTGATTGGGTGGGTGTGGCTTGGTGGTCTTGTGACTGGGCGGGCGTGGCTTGGTGGGCATGTTATTGGGTGGGTGTGGCTTGGTGGTCTTGTGACTGGGTGGGCATGACTTGGTGGTCTTGTGATTGGGTGGGTGTGGCTTGGTGGTCTTGTGACTGGGTGGGCGTGGCTTGGTGGTCTTGTGACTGGGTGGGCGTGGCTTGGTGGTCTTGTGACTGGGTGGGCATGGCTTGGTGGTTTTGTGACTGGGTGGGCATGGCTTGGTGGGCATGTGACTGGGTTGGCATGGCTTGGTGGTCTTGTGACTGGGTGGGCATGGCTTGGTGGGCATGTGAATGGGTGGGCATGGCTTGGTGGTATGTGATTGGGTGGGTGTGGCTTGGTGGGCATGTAATTGGGTGGGCATGGCTTGGTGGTCTTGTGACTGGGTGGGCAGGGCTTGGTGGTATGTGATTGGGTGGGTGTAGCCAACTTGACATCACTCACGTCAAGCGGTACCTTGCCTGGCCTCTCCTGGCGTCAAGAAGATACAATTTCCCTGTCTATTTATTTACTACTAATGAACATCCAAAATACACAATTTAATCCTATGTATATATGCCATATGTGTAGATACATATTACAAGGTATAGTCTGTGTATAGGCACACAAAAAGATACGTTATCTACTTTATACACTGTATGTGTATGTACACACACACACACACACGCACACACACAAACACAGAGCTCTTCTAGAACTATACACATTCAACCTCACTTATTGCGTTTGGAAAAACACACCCAGAGTCCACTTTCTGCCACACATTTAACTATCACTTCTGCTCATTAGAACATTACACAGGCCTTCAGATGTTCTTCCCTAGCCTGCACATGACTGTCAGAGCCAGGAGATGTCATGGATTGAGTAAAATGTGGCAAAACTCACTTAACAACGCTCTTGTTTAGCAACCAAAATGTTGGGTTCAATTGTCATAAATCAAGGACTGTCACCGCCTTCCTCTGCATGGCAGCCTTGTCCTAGTAAACTCCTTCCCTTTTCTGGCAATTTTCCTCTCTGTTAGAGGCACTAAAATAATCCAGAGGATGTAAGGTCTCCAGCTGGAGCAGGGGGGTGGACTAGATGGCTTCCAAGGTCCCTTCTGACCCTACTAGAGCAGCGGTTGGACTGGAAAATGACCTCCAAGATCCCTTCCAGCCTTTTCAAACATTGTTGTGCTGTTTGAAAGAGTCTTCTGAAGCTTCTGTGTCCTTCCTTCCTCTCATTTTCTCTTTTTGCCTCCCTCCCACCATGTATCTATTGACCCATCCATCCAACTATATCTCATTCACTTCCTCTTCTCTCCCTCCCTCCCTCTCTTTTTTTCTTTCCCTTCCTTCTGTGGGAAGTTATCATCCAGCCCTCTCCCAGAAAAATGAAATATCCTAGGAAATATTGAAAAGGCAGAATATTTCTCTGGATATGAAAAGAAACATGATTTAAAACACAGAAAAGTTGCCTGTAGCTTCCTGCCCTTCCCCACTTTGTCAATGGGCCATTGAGAAGGCCAGGCTAGTCCACTTTACATAATAAAGACTTCTCCACTGCAGCCCCAGGGGGGAATGGGAGTAAAGGCATGATAATGTTGGAACTTTACTCAACTGACCACATGGGATCTGAGAACTCATCCATACCTGGATTCAAACACAGCCAAGAGATTAGCCCCTGCCTGGCCCCATGGGAGTCTGACAACCAATCAGAATACATTTCTTATACAGGAACAGGAAACAGAGAGGTGGGACTAAACAGGTTATAAAAAGCCTAGCGAGCCTCTCCTTCAGCCCTTCTCTTCTTCTCCACCAACATTGAAGCATGTGATCACCTTTTCTGTTCAGGGCTCAAGCCATGTTGCCCTGTCCAACAAGAAACCATCTTTCCAAGCAGCCTCCATGTCTCCAGTGTCTTTTTCCCCACTTGGAGCTGAACCCAGAAGGACATTTCTTTCATCACTTCCATAACTCCCTCTTTCTTTCTCTCTCTCCTTTCCTTTCTTTTCCTTTTCTTTCTTTTTCCTTCTCTTTCATCTCTCTCTTTCTCTGTCTTCCCCCCCCCCTTCCTTTCCTCCTTCCAAAGCTAGGAGATCCACCTGAAACAAAAACTCCCTTGGATGATACCACCCATTTTACACACACACACATACACACACACACACACACACACACACACACACACACACACACACACACTCTTCCAACCAGCTCTGTGCCCCCCCCCCCCTCATTGTTGGATTTTAGTGATGGGCCAGTGGCCAAAGTCCTTTCCAAGCACCCAGAAACATCACTCCCATCCTAGGAAAGCCCGACTGATTAACGTACTGGGATGCGCTTCGATCGGTGCCTCTTCTGCGCAGGCAACCTTCTCTCTCTCGAGCAGGCAGGAAAGGGGGACTTGCAGGGATAAGAGTGTAACTGTGTGAGTGTGTGTGTGTGTGTGTGTGTGTGAGAGAGAGAGAGAGAGGGGGGGGGAGAATCAGAAGCTTTTCAACCTTGTGGGCCGCCGGGGAGGAGGCGGAAACAGGGCGGGGACCTCTCCCCGTTTCCTCTGGATCTCCCTCCCTCTTCCCCAAGTTTTTCTTTCCTCCCATCCATTCTCTCCCACACTCCTGAGAGGGAGGCAGCGCTGCTTTGTCTGGGAGTTTTCTGGGCCCTGGAAGGGGCAGCTGGGGTGGTGGTGTTGGGTTCCCCAGAACTTCTTTGGGAGAAACATCATTAAGGTGACCAGATTGACCAGATGGACACTATTGATGGGGGGGCCTTGATTAAAAATTTTATATTTTGTCAAAAGGTCACCCCAGGACACTGAAATCAGTATAAATACGAATCTGTTGCCAAACAAAATTGTGATCACGTGACCATGAGGATGCTGCAACGGTCGCTAAGTGTGAAAAATGGTCACAACCATTGACTTATAAATAGACTAATGTTCTGAAAACCTGACCTAAATTACTATATATTTTAAATAGCTGTAAAGCTATGCTGAAAAAGTTGTTCTCAAGGTATTGTGATAAACTCAATAAAAAGAAGGGAATTCTTCATGAACTTAAGGAGAAATGAGAGTATTGGATAGTAAATGGGCAAATAAAATTACCAATCAAATAGAATATTTGCACCTCAGGGTTGAAATGAGATGTTCTCTCCTACTCTTTCCTCTTCCTCTCTTCTCTCTCTGTCTCTCTCATCCTCTTTCTCATTGTCTCTCTTCTCTTTCTCCTTCTTTTCCATTCTTCCTTCACTTATTCTTTCTTTCTCCCTTCTCTCTCCTCTTTGTCTCTTTCTGTCTCTCATCCTCTTTCTCTTTGTCTCTCTTCTCTTTCTCTCTCCTTCTTTTCCATTCTTCTGTCACTTTCTCTCTCCTTCTCCCTTCTCTCTCCTCTGTCTCTTTCTCTCTCTCACCCTTCTCTTTGTCTCTCTTCTCTTTCTCCTCCTTTTCCATTCTTCTATCACTTTCTCTCTCCTTCTCCCTTCTCTCTCCTCTTTGTCTCTTTCTCTCTCTCTCTCTCTTACCCTCTTTCTCTTTTTCTTTCTTTCTCTCTCCTTCTTTCTCACTTTTCTGTCACGTTCTCTCTCCTTCTCTGTCTCTTTCTGTCTCTCTCCCCTCTTTTTTCTTCCTCTCTCCCACTCTTTTATCACTTTCTCTCTACCACCCAACCTGTCCCCATACTTATCTTCTACTGATCATGTTTGCAATAATTTACCTTTTCTAAATAGATGCAGTTCCCTTACCGGATCCCTCGCTCAATCAAACACACACACACACACAAAACCATTTTTCTCCAAACTTTGGTCACAGCATGGTTCTGACTTCGGCTGGTGGGAACAGCTTTCCCCTTTCCCTGTCCAGTTTGGCAGCAAGTCTAGCGGAGAGCTGTCCCCATCCCCGGTGACCGGGCTCTTCTTGGCTTCTACCTCTCCTTGCAGCATGCATACAAGAAACCCCGCAATCTCCGGTCTCTCTTAAGATACGGAAACTAAGCCTGGCGCCTGATACAGAGGTCACAAAGGAAACGGCCAATAGGAACGTCTCGTGGTCACAGATCAAAAGAGGAGATCGCGACGGAGAAAGAGCATCCATTAGCGCTGCCCTCCCACCCTTCCCTACTTCTGCGCCCGGACTAGTTTCCCCTCCCGCCTTGGAGGCGCCCCACTCACCATCTGCCGGTGGGCGTCTCCGGCGATCCCCTGCTGACGGTGAAAAAAAGGCCCAATACCACGCGGAGGGCGGAGAAGAGCAGCGCCATCGTCGCCTTCGCTCTTTCTCCCGCCTTTCCCTCCCGTTGGCCACCAGCCAGAGGAGGTGGAACCAGGGCGGGGGCACAGAAAGGAGGCTGGGAAAGCCGCCCCCGACGGCTTTCTCGCACACAGGACGGGCGCAACCTGGGAGACACAGGGAAAGGCCTGGTGGCCTTTCAGCTCTGGCGGTCCTTGGAGGAAACCGATTATCTAGATCCCTTCCAGTCGGGATATAGGCCTGGCTACAGCACGGAAACCGCTTTGGTCGCATTGATCGATGATCCCTGGAGAGCCAGGGATGGAGGTTATGCCTCCGTCCTAGTGCTCCTTGACCTCTCAGCGGCCTTCGATACCATCGACCATGGTATCCTTCTGCGACGACTGCGGGAGGTGGGGGTGGGAGGCACTGTCCTATGGTGGTTCTCCTCTTACCTCTCGGAAAGGTCGCAATCAGTGTTGGTCGGAGGGCAGAGATTGACCCCTAGGCCCCTGAATTATGGGGTGCTGCAGGGTTCGGTCCTGTCCCCCCTCCTGTTTAATATCTACATGAAGCCGCTGGGTGAGATCATTCGTCAGCACGGGATAAAATACCATCAGTATGCGGACGATACGCAGCTGTATCTGTCCGCCCCGTGCCAACTCAATGAAGCGGTTGATGTGATGAGCCAGTGCCTCGAGGCTGTTAGGGACTGGATGGGGGTTAACAAGCTTGTACTCAATCCGGATAAGACCGAGTGGCTGGTGTGTTTCCCTCCTACTAATTGGCCAAGTTTTCCATCTCTCAGGCTGGGGGGTCAAACAGTACGCCCCTCAGACAGGGTTCACAATTTGGGAGTCCTCCTGGACCCACAGCTGACTTTTGAACACCACTTGTCGGCTGTGACCAGGAGGGCATTTGCCCAGGTTCGCCTGGTGCACCAGTTGCGTCCCTACCTGAACCGGGAGGCCCTCACAACAGTCACTCGTGCCCTTGTGACCTCTAGACTGGACTACTGCAACGTGCTCTACATGGGGCAGCCCTTGAAGAGCATTCGGAGACTTCAGCTTGTCCAGAATGCAGCCACGCGAGCGATCGTGGGTGCACCTCGGTTCACCCACGTAACACCTATCCTCCGCGAGCTGCACTGGCTGCCTATTGGTCTCCGGATATGCTTCAAGGCGCTAGTCATCACTTATAAAGCCCTTCATGGTATTGGACCTGGGCACTTGAGAGACCGCCTGCTGCCAATCACCTCCACTAGACCGATTAGATCCCACAGATTAGGCCTCCTCTGAATTCCATCCGCCGGCCAGTGTCGACTGGCGACTACCCGGAGGAGAGCCTTCTCTGTGGCTGCTCCGACCCTCTGGAACGAACTCCCCATGGAGATTCGAACCCTCACCACTCTCCAGGCCTTCCGCAAAGCCGCTAAAACCTGACTGTTCCGACAGGCCTGGGGCTAAAGAGCTGTTGCCCCCATCTCGAATGGTATGACTGTTGTATGTTTTTAAATTATGTATTGTTATGTTTCGTCTTTTATTTTTTGTCTGTACCCCCCTTCCC